>NC_139763.1:34544721-36944721 GCF_965231275.1 Zosterops lateralis
TGTCAGTCAGGCTGGAGTTGGATGCCAGCCTGGGAACTGTCTCCATGTCCCATGTGGCTGTGGTCACTCATAACTCCAAATACCCAACCATGGCCTCAAAGTCCATGAGGTTTCCAAACGGTTTTTGTAGTCTGTGTGCCACCCTAACAACTGTTCTTGATCTCCTTTGAGGCCATAGGAAAAAAAGACACCAGGATGGATGGACTGCCTGGATCAGATCTGCCAGCTGGATTGATCAACTATTTACACTATTGCAATGAAAGTGACAATTTTTCTTGCTCTAGGAGGAAAGTGTGTCACCTCTCATGGAGGTGAGATGAGTGCCAGAAGTTTTAAACAGCAGAAAAAGGTCCCTCCATCTTCTGGGAGAGTCCTCAGATAGTTGGGATTGTTCCCAAAGTCTCAGGATTTTTTATGTTGTTATTGATGTCTGTGCCAAAGCTGTGGTGCTGGATGCTCCAAAGGGTGGTACAGACAGCAGTAGAAGTGAAAAATCCAATCCAATCAAATTCCTACATCACAGAGGTCATGCAGGGGAAGAGGAGAAGAATTTGTCAGGATTTGGAAGGAAATCTGTGAGCGATTGTATGGACTGGATCAGATGTTGGGGTTGTGAGAGGCAACAAGGACAGTCTAGAGATCTGATTTCACTTCTGTAGGCACGCAACTGAAATTCCTCCTTGCACTGACATGGTATAGAAATGATGTGCAGCCAAGTGGATTTCATACTTCAGTCTGCATTTCCCTGAATGTGGAGAGTTCCTATTCCTGATAATTAAACTTCAAAGCTAACACTCCATTAAATGAATAGAGTTATTATTTCAGTCTGTTTGGCCGCAGTTAGTTGACATTGCGAAGGCATTAAAGAGGGCTATAAACTAAACACTGTTTTCAAACAAAAGAAGTGTTTTAGAAAATACAGCAAAATCATCAGGAATATCTTAATCTCATTATGTCTGCTGATTTTTCTGTGTGCCTGAATGTCTCTTTTCATTGCTTAGGAAAACATGTACTAAGCTAGTTTTCCTGACTTCTGATTGCCAGGGCCAGCAGTGTCATTCCAGCTGCAGAGAGAAAGTGAACAGCTGACAGAGATCATACTTGTAAGGGCAGAAAGCTCAGTAACGTATCTTGCCATTTTTGTGGTACCTGAAAGAATGACATTATTATATCACACGCATGCAAACTTGCAAAATTTTGCAAGTTTTTTGCAAAATACAAAACTATTCTTGGATTTCTGTTTGTGATCCTATCTAAAAAGGGAAATTCCTTCCTTTGGATTTCTGAGCTCTGGAGACAACTGAAATGTTGCACATGGAACTGTGTCAAGTCTCTGTCTGTCATTCCATTTTTGCCAATAAGCTTAATTCCATTAGTTCCTGTTTTTCCTGGAAATGTTATGTTTTTTTTTCCAAAGTTTGCTCTATTTCACAAAAGTGAGACTTCTTAAGTAAGCTGGTCACTGGCTTATCTAACAGTCTTGTTTTATCAAGATTAAGGTAGAGGTAGAGGAAGAGCCAGAATAGACCCAGAGATGTTGTTTGAATAGCTTGCAGCTTTATTAACACATCTGGGAACTATCCAGCAATAACTTGTACAAAACAGATCATTCTTCCTTCCATAATCCACTCCACCTGTTGGAGGACTGCCATCAGGATGACTGACCAGTGTGGCCAATCTGGCATGTTTTCCAGTATTGTTTTCCATGTGGTCAGTAGCCATGTGAATAGATGGTCAGACATAAGCTCATTCAGCAGCTTCTTTGGACCCAAAACCCCTTTGCTGTCTTCTGTTTGCCAGCCTGCTAGATATGTTACCTTCCTGCCCCACACTGGGCTCTTTGCAAGTTCTAAAACACTGAACATTATTTTCCAAGCTCTTTTCTCTGTTTCTGAGCTGCTGAAGTGTTGTCATTTCAACTTGTCCCATCTGTAATTCCATACCAGAGACTCCCTGGCCAAATGGAAAGGAAGGGAAGAAATTTTCCCTGGTCAGGAAAAATGTAACTTCAAGTGAACATGCCTTTCCCAAGCTTTGACTTTTTAAATGCACTGTAGGCTAGGACCAACATGTACCTGTTTCCTCTCCCCATCTACATATCTGTGAATTTTTTTTGTGCAAAACCAGAAGATGAGCGGATTATCTATGCCAAGTATAAATACTAGCATCTCATTGTCTGCTCTTCTCTTTTCAGTCTTACTGGGTTGACCTCGCTGGGCTGGCACAAAACTATATTTCTGTTTTGTGTCAATATAAAATGGTCTTTGATTTACTCATGGCCTCAGGCATGAGCATAATTGATTTCTTCCAATTTAGGTATTTTAAAGGCCAGGTAGCCTATATTAGTGATGGACCCCTTCTCCATAGCCAGCTGAGACAGACATACATATATTTAGAGCGAAAAATCCCATATTCTTGGTGACATATTTGCCTGACACACCTTTTTTTCATTGATGTACAGTGGGCCAAAGTGGCTAGATACAATTTCAGTAGCACTGGTTCATCTGAACAGTACTTGTGACAGGGCAATAAAAAAACTGACCTTGCCTGAGCTTTTCCTTAGGGAAGTTTTTCTTTCTGCCAGCTGGACCAACATAGCACATCTTGACTAAACATATTTGCAAGACTACATATATTAAAAGTAGCTGTGAAAAACAGACATTGAGAAGTGCTTAGAAAGCCATCCCATGCTGAATAAAAAAAAGATCTTTTCAGATGTATTTGTCCCTTTCTTTTCCTGCAATTTCTGCACAATACAATAGCAATAATTCTTAGCAGTAGAATAACTTTTAGCTACTGAGATTAAAATCTTACAGGATACAAATTTTTGTGAATTTTACAAGCTATTTTTTGAAACCTCAGGATTTGCCAAACATAACTTGAACTTGCAGAAGTTCTGTAACTTGATCCATAGATAGATTTTCAGTCACATTATCCACAGAACTAATACCAACTGTCCGGGGAAGACTTTCTTTTAGCATCCCCAGTCATGTTTCCTCTCTTATCCCAGTGCAGCTTACCAGCCACTGCTACAAGCCATTTCCTTCCATGTTAGCGACTGACCCACAATGCCCTTTGCTGAAAGACAGGGGAAGAGCAGGAAGCAGAGTTTGGCAGAGGGGTCAGAGCTGTCTTTGTGTTCTTCTCATAGTGTGGGAAGTCTCTAAGGAGGGAGGTGAATCTCATGAAAAGGAAGTCTAGCCCTCAAAAATGAGAAGTAATACCAGCCAACAGAAAAGCTATGCTTGGATGTGGGAGTGGGAGAATGGTGGAGAAGCCAGCCACTGATGGAATCAGATGTTTGTAAAATGTTTGGCACAGAAAGAGCAACTCTTAGAAAAAGACGTGGGGGTAATGGGTTCCCTGCTGGTGGAAAAAAGGGGTAGAAGGACAGTGCATCTGAGTCCTTCACAGAGGACAGGCTCAATTTGCATTTGATACTCTTCTTACTCATTTCTCACCCATGTGATGTGGGAAATCTATCCTCACTGGTGTATAAAAACATTCCAAATGAAATCTCATAATGAACAAAGGGGCAAAAAAGCAGATGTACTAATTAAGTTGAATGGTCTGACTACGACCTGGTACTGGTGCTTCTGAAGATTAGAATAGAAAATATATTTCTTTAAAGTTATTTGAAGATTTCTATACAGAAATCTTTCCTGTTTGTTATTATGGTAAGATGAGTTTATGATTCAGATTCCAACAATGCTGTTTTCCAGATGTGATTTCACTAGTTACTCCAAGCCATTAAACTCTCAGTGCCCTCAGACTTGACACATATTTGACATATAAACAACATTACACAAATAAAATAGAAATTCCTTAGAAAACTGATCTAATAACATTGGAGTGATAAAATTTTAATGTTAGTTAAGGATAATATCAATTACCAACAGCAAAGACTAGGAAACTGTGTTAACAGGAGAATGCCTGTGGTGTAAAAAAACACAAACAAGCAGACCAAACAAAATACCGTGGCTGGAATTTGATTTGGAGAGCTGCTCTGATGAGTAATTATATATAAGGCTTTGCACAAGTGTGTGTTTTTATGTGGGAAATGGTCACATCATCTTGTTTTGAACAATCCGTAATTGAAGAAAGGCCTTCAAAACAGCTGATACAATGGACTAGGGTAGGGTGGACACCATTGGTTTCAGTCATAAGCATGAGCTGAGAATTGCTGAGGGCTTTCTTTGTATGGCTCACACAGGGAGAATGGGGAACTGATTTAGCACTTTCTTCTTTCTTTCTTCCTGTTCTGCTTACACCTTCTTTTGAAATGAGTAATGCTTTTGTTACTTCTGCCTGACTTTGCTGAATGATTTACATTCAGGAAAAATGGTTCCCTGTGGAAATAACAGTTATTAATTTCGAATACCAAGGCTAAAATAGCCTTGATACCATCATGATAAAGAATAGTGTGGTTAGAATCACTGTGGTATAACATTCACTATGACTTTTTTAAATGTTAATTTGGTCTCTTAATTTGACCTCTTGTTAGGCACTTTATGAAATGAAGATAAAAGTGGAAAGGGTAATACATTAATGCTTAATCCACTTAATGAAATGGGATTTCCTTTGTGATTCCATATAAATTAGTGTATAACTTAGACTATTTTACCTGACATAATAATAGAGATGAAATTAATTCTCAGCTGTAAATCCTCACGGTTAATTTTGTAGTGGTCACTTTACTCTTGTGGATTGCTGCATTTTACTATTGTTCAAGAGACTCAGATTGTAGCTTTACTTCGTGCTGTTTTCTACATACAGCAGTTATCTCTCCTGCATCTGACACCCTACAGATGTGAAGAATGTTGTGGATTAATATATACCAAGGGGAAGGTTAAAAATGGTACATCCCTCACACAGGATTGTTTTGAGATGGGCTGTACAGGTCACCATGTTATTTCACTTCTTTTCCTAAATCATGACAAATGATGAAGAAATGGAGGGAGAAGAGAGGGTTTGATTTCTGTGATTCTTTCCCTTTGAACCCCACAGGGAATAAATAATTTTCAGCTAAGCATCTTTCAGTCTTCACGGCTTGTTGTAAGACATCCAGGTTTGAAGGTTGTGCCCTGTGGGTATTAGCTATTGCCCTCTGAAATTAATCTTTCCATGGTGCGTGTATGATTACTGGTCTGGGAAGTGACACATTGTGCATTGACCCAATGATGCCAAAAACATGAATGGCTTTGGTTTGAGCTAAATCTGCCTCACCCTGGGTGATCATTGGTTCTGTGGAGCCTGTGTACAGGAAACACCAGTAGCACATGAATTACTGGGTCTTCATGTTGAAAGGCCTGTAGAGCCCTTAATTTGTGTTAATCTTCCCTTGTCGAATCTTTGCATTTCAGACCAAAACAAGAAGACAGGAAATTGATTATCAGCACACATTGTTTATGGAAATTGTTTATGGATCAGGCACATTATTTTAAAGAAATGAAACACACTTGACCATATCTGTTTGTGGTATTTCATGTGTTTTGCTGATGAATTCATGAGAACTTGGTGGAGTTAATTACACCTTGGGCTGATTAAGTTTTCTCCAAAACTGTTTTGCAGTCTTGCAGTCCCTGTGGAAACACTGGAATTAGTCTTCATTTGTGGGTGTGTGAGATCAGAACCTGTTCACTCCTCCACCACTGGCTACAGGCAGCTGCTTTTAACATAAACATGCTCTCCCCTTTTGCCAGTGGATTTGATGTGTACCAATTCTGTATATGGTTTTGGTTGAGTAATAAATTCCCAGTTATTTAGTACAGTGTTCTGCCTCTTCATTTACATCAGCAGGACTTTTCCATTAATGTGCAACCTTGTATTCCATGTGTACTGATTTTAGTCTATTAAAATATTACACATTTTGTATTTTTAAAAGTAACCACAGGAAATTCAATTCTTTCTTTCTTTGAGTTTCAATATTCCAATATCAGAAACCATATGTGGGTTGCTACTCTGTTGTTTATTGTAACATGTGGCTGAAAAAATAATATAAAAATTGGGACTTAATTGGACTAAATGTTTGGCAGACAAGCTGCATCTGGTTTAAAGAAAACCCAAACATCTTCCTTTCTGAAGACTGTGAGGCCTTAAGAATGGTAAATTGAGAAGGATTTAAAACAAATTATTGAGCTGGTTGGGTAAGAGAGCCTACCAGCCATGAGGTTTGAGGCCTGGTTCTGATGTTACTTGCCTAGGTAAAAATATATCAGTAGCTCCGCTGCAGTCAATGGATAAAAGCAGCATAGAACCCATTAATGTCAAATCAAACTCTGGTCAGCTATTTGGAATGGAAAGTATTGTAGTCCAAGATCTGCACTCTCTGCCTTTTGAAGTGTAATGGCTCAGGGCACCAGACCCCAACAACTTCATATGCTCTGCTGGTAAAAATCTGCTTCTGGCTTTTAAATTCAGAGGTCATCTAGGCCCTGATTTATTAAGGTATTAGAGTAATGTAAAAGGAGGGAACAAAAGGGAGTAAGTACTTTTAAAATGTAATTTTCTACTGTTTGAAGTATTGTGTAAATTAAATGTGATCTTTCTTAACCTGAAACCTCAGTTGGCTTAATCAAATATCAAACCAATGGGAATTCTTAGATAGAATGGCATATGTAAGTGCTGTCCCTCTCTGTATAATCCACACTTTCCTTTAATACTAAGTCATTTCAGTTGTGTGTGCAGCAAGCATTGAAACAGAAATGTGGCTGGGGCAAGAGCTAGACAGGTTGTTTCACTTAAGCAACATTTATGCCTTGCTTTCCGTCACGGCAGAGCATTCTCAGGCCTGCCTTAGTGTTTCTCTGTGCTCCTGGCATTCAGGGTAAATATCCTAAAGCTGCTTAAAATTAAAAAGTGAAAGTAGTTAGTGCTTGTATATGGTGATTCCCATCTGTGGAATTCAGACATGCTATTGTAAGGGAGAAGATGAGGTATGGAAAAATTAAATGTTCTGCATATGATGAAATAGTAAGTTGGTAGCAAAGCCTGGAAAAAGGAAATTGGATCTTCTGATTGCCAGCCCATTTCCTCCACAGCATGGACTCTCAGAATGGGTATTAATGCCAACATTTGTATTTCCATGTCAGTTTTTTTCCCCAATGAATATTTATCTACATATGGTTGGGGGAGGAGTATAAGTGTAACCCTCATCTTCCCCAGGGTACTGCCTTTAACCATTCATGGGTACATTACAGAGGAAGATGGAAGATTTGTGTGTCAGTAAGTTAATGGATTTCTTTATCACCCACTTGGGTTTCAACCTATTCCACTCAAAACTGATCATTTGCAGCAAACATGCCAACACTGAAAGCTGTAAATTCTGAATGTTAATTCTGTGAGTGGTGGTCCAAGCTGAGAACAAGGAATTAAATGGTAAATGACCAAGTAGAAGAGAACAAAAAATCTGTCTGTGACTGGATTCAGGTCTAAAAAAGATTGATTTTTGTTTCTTCTGTGACACCAAGGATAGAATGTACTTCTAAACCTTTTTCTCTTGATTGCTATGAGGTATTTAGATTGTGCTGATTGTATTTTTTGAAAGCAAAGGACAAGCAAACAATTTTTTTTTCACTGTGTAAGAGAAGCAAAGAGAAACTTACACATAAAAACTTTTGGGGGGATTCAGACCCAGTAAACCAATCTTCCCACTGAATATAAATGAGTTCTATGATCTTTGCTGGATTCAGGAAGTGGAACACTTTTTGTTCTTTTTGCTGTGCTTGGAAACTCACAACAGCTACCCAAGTTTTGTTTATACTCACGGTGCTGGTTATCAGGTCTACACTCAGGTGGAGCGAGTGCCAAAAGCTGCAGAAAGTCTGGGTCACTGCATGTATTTTCAAAAGCAGCTTGCTGTATCAAATAATAAAGTGCCATAAAATGAGATACAGACTCCATCACTAAAGCACCTTGTGAGAATGGCAAAATAAAGACATTTCCACAGTAAGAAGTCTTTTTTCTTCTCTTTGGCAAAGCTGAACCCTTGGAAAAGGAATATACTGAAAGTCTTTAGACAACATACCAAAGCTGCCCTTGGGAAATGAAAGTTTACTTCATTAATTATTCATCTAGAAAATTGTACCTTCTCACACCATCTGGTGGAAATAAAGTTTACATTGCTGGAATCAAGTGGCTGAGACCAATAATTATATAGTGAATGTAAGCTATTTTTGTGTAACTTGGCCTTTATAACAGGTGAAGCAAATAAGTTTTTAAAAAAAAGGCAGGGAATTTTCTTGAAATACAGGTGCTTAAAGGGTTGGTAGACCTCAGGCTGGAAGGTTTCAGAAAGGCTAGTGGCTTACAAAGGCAAGTGGTTTTTGTTGAGCATACAAAGGGTAGCCAAGTCTTGAAGCAATGTCCTTGCTTGGGAATGGTGCATTAAAATGATCCTTCCTGTTTTTGAAGCTAAAAGTTGTAATGAACATTAATTGCAAGCACTCTTGCATGCTTTGGCTCCAATTTAGTCTCCATCTAAATTAGCTAGAAATCTATGGCCTTGATTTATTGCATTTGCAACAGTCGCACTAAAGGAAGGTAATTCCTTCTGAAAATGCCACATGCAGGCAGGAACAGGAAACCAATTAGGAATCAGTGGATGATAAATGGGCATTTTTACCAGCAGTTTACTTAATATCCCCATTAAATAAGCCTCTTTGCATTTATCATTTCATTCTCCCTCAGTCTATAAGGTCCTTTAATTGCTGCCTAAATGAGCCCTGTGTTTCAGTCCAAATTTAATCTTGGATCGGGAGAGAGAGATCCTTTCCAATGCTTGCCTGCCCAGCTGCCAAGAACTGTCAGAAATGATCACATAACTTTGCACATTTCTCACAGTCTCATTGGAGAAATGTAAGATTGACAGAAAAAATAAAACCAAACCAAAACCGCAGGTCATATTTTTGCTTTAAATTGTAAACTACAATGTGAGCAGCCTTTTTCCTCAATTGCATTTCCTGTATTTTTTTTTAAGTTGCACTAAAAATAGATGGAAGTTGTAATGTTGCTCTGTGCTTTTTCGTTTTGGAAAGGTACCTTCAGTGGAAGTAGATGTGTGGCAGAAGTAATGAAGTGTTACAGAGTTTGTGCAGCAAACAATTACTGGCTGAGTGGATTGGTTACTGAACATGTGATTTGTGGGCGGAACATTGCATCTCCAGGCTAAATGGCAGTCAATGATAAAGAATCCCAAAGCAGTTGCCTCAACCTGCCTTATATATATATATATATATTTTTTTTTTTCTGTAACACTCAGATTTGGGGGTCTAGGGTTGGGGCTCTTGAAAACAAAAAAATAGTTTTTAAAAAATTCTGTTATTTCAGAGGTCTTCTTCTGATCTTGGAGCATAAGCAGATGTTTGCTGAATGTGTAGAATTAATGGATTAGCCCCAAAACATCATTTTTGTAAGGGGAAATTTCCATTTAGAGTCAAGTTTAGTGTTAGTGTTTTCTGAAATGCAGTGGACTTCTGCCTGGGTGGTCCAGATGTCAGACTCATACCAAAAGTACAAAGCCAATTCACCAATGCACTAAACCTCACATATTTCTGAAAAATTGGCAGCAAATAACAGGCCCAGAGGAGGAATATTACTCAAATATTCAGTGCTGATTTATCTTCCTACTGTCAAAAGCATATACATCTGTCTTGGTACAAAGAGCAACCCAAAGTCAATGCTGTTAATTGCCCTTCATCCAGACACTTCAGCTTCTAATTTAAAATATCTATCAATGTGGAGCCTGATAGTGCTAGAAGACTTTGAACTGATGTCAATGAGACAGTCTAGGACTGAGTCACTCAAATCTAGTGTTAATGGCGAGTGTTGTAATAATCTCTAAAACCAGAAGGATGACTGAGTCTCTTTTTGGACTTGTCCTCCTAATACCATAAATAAACAGATATCGCAAGAAAAGGAAGAAATACAGCCTCTGTGAAGCTCTGACCTCAGTCATGGGATTATAAACTATTTGCTTTAGATATGTGTTTGTCTGCTATTTTTCTTCCTTAAAAAAAAAAAAAAAAGAAAAAATAGTAAATTCAGAGCATATAGATGTTAACAGCATGGGGAACATTAGATGCATCTCAAAAATATTTTTCTCTTAATTCATTGAAAAGTGGTTGAGTCCACTGTCATGTGGATTCAAGACTGTAGAAAAAATCATATACAAAGGTAATTGTATTCTGTTGAGGAAGGGAAATGATTGATGGGCTCGAGAGTGTACTAATATAAGATTTGTCTTATTTTACTGTCTCCATTAAAGATTTGAAGGTGAGAGTAAGCAGGAAGTTATTTACATTCAGATGTGATACAAAGCTGTCATCTTATGCCATCTGAAATCAGTCACTTTTGGGCATTTTTGTCTTAATATTTTCTTTAAATCATTTGTCATTGCAGGGAGTCTGGGGAAAACCCAACCTGAAACTTAATATTTCAGATAATGAAGATGGGATTACTGCATAGGAATGGCTGTACCAAGCAAGACCATAGACCCATTTATTCCATCCTCTGTCTCAGAAGTGGCCAATCGCACATACCTAGAGAAGAGTCCAAACAGGGCAAGCATTGAAGAATATTTCCCCTGACTAAGGAGGCAGAGATGTCAAAAGATGTGGTATCCATCCAAATTAATATATTCAGCACCTGAGAGGCTGGTAAGAACTACATGTTACTTGCCTTCAGTTCCTGAGAACTAGCAGGTACAGTTTTCATTTTTCAAAAAGTTGATAAGAAAATTAAGTCAATAAAATCCAGCCATTCTAAAGGAGGTGAGAGGGGTAAAATTCTGCCACTAATTATGTCTGGTTTTCAGGAAAAAAAAAAAAAGTTGGACTAAATGGTCCATTTTCAGCATGATATTATGGTGTTGCTGTGTGCCATTCCAAATATTTAACAGACCCATTTATAATCTGTGAGAATTGGGGGAGGAAAGTGTTGAGATCACAAAATCTGCAAAATTATTTAGATTAGTCCAGATTAAATGAGACTGTGAGGAACTCTGATGGGACTTAAAACTAGCTGGCTGGGGAACATGATGTCAGATGAAATTCAGTGCTGACAAAATAAATAGTAATACATATTAAAAGGAATAATTTGATCACTGCCTTCTAACTGAACGGAAGTCGCTGCAGAAAAGGGTTTGCCAGTGGACAAATTAGGGAGCAGCAGTAATGAAAAAGTAAAAAAGTGTTAAAATCAAGGACTAGAGAACACTGAAAATATTGGATTGTCATGATATAATTTTAACTGGAAATACAGAGCATAAATAGGTAGACAATGGATAGAAGTTATAAAAGGCAATGCCTGAACTCCTTATCTAGGAAAAATGAAAAGGTTGCAGCATGAGAGGACAATTAGAAGGGAACATGAGGAATGTATATAAAGAGATGAAGGACAAAATTTAGATATATCAAGAGTTTCAAGAGTTCTTATTTATACTTTTTCCATAGATGGAAAATAATGAAAACCAAGAATAAGACTACATGAGTTCAAATGTCTGTTGGGCCTGCCTCAAATTAATGAAAAATTCACATAAAAATTTTTACTCTTACAAGGTACAACCTCTGAGAGCCTTTATTGAGTAATTTCCTCTCCTCCCCTTTGCATCAAGGAAAACTAAAAAATAAAAATGCTCCTAACCTTAGCTTGGTAAATGTATATTTTTGAATAACAATTAAGTATTGCTTCCCATTTGGTAAAAATGTAATTATCAGGCTTCCTGCTGACCAGTTTCAACATCTGCTGGTCAACTATATTTACTGTGTTTCTTTCCTCTTTCACATCACTTGAATCTTGGAGTTGTGACTGGGTGATAATGTAGAGCTGAGGTGTGTTTGGGAAAGCATGGACTGCCAACCCTTGGGAGGGGTTATCTCAGCCTGGAATGGGGCTCCCTTGCCCACAGATCTCTAAGGATTTCAGCTCCTTAAAGGGATGATTTGTGTGAACCTGAAACACTATCTTGCTGATATTGCATGACTCATCCATGCTACTCCTTTACACTTAATGCTGTTAAGACAATAACATTACTACTGAAAGATATAAACTTGTATGATTAGAAAGTTCTGTTTATGGGTAGAAATGTCTGTTTTTATGTGACACGGGAGACAACCTTATTTTCTTGATCATATTAGTTGATAGAATTTGGAAAATTCATTAACAATCTGACACTATCAGCTTTAGGATGCTGAAACTGACATTGGCTGCTGAGGCCTAGACAAGCCCCATGCAAAGGCACTGATAGCCTACTTGCAAGCCCCATGGTAGCCACTGATTAGTGACATAAAACTTCATGTCATAGCTTTACACTGTCCAAGCATTCCCCTAAGCTGATGACTCTGGGGACAACCCTTCACGTGGGTCTACAGCTATTGCAATGTCATAAAATTAGAGTGTAAGAATGTCACCTGATGATCTTATGCAATACGAGTGTAGAAGGTAGAAGCATATTTATAAAAATCCCTTTGGTTTATTTTGGTACTGCAGCAATAAAGGTAAGAGCCTGACCCTTGCTGAGTGTGGGTATGTGGTGTGCATGTGCTCACACGTGTGTGCTTTGTGACATGGCTATATAATCTGCTATATTTCATTCTTCATGCCTAATTATGACCCTTTCCCTCTTTTCCCGAAGGAGTTCTGTAAAAATGATTGCTGGTTATACAGCATATATATATTCCTATATATTAATATTCAGCCTGGAAAAGAGAAGAAGGCTTTGGGGTAACTTAATTGTGTCCTTCCAGTGACTGAAAGGAGTCTACAAGAAAGATGGAGAGAGACTATTTACAAAAGCATGTAGGACAAGGGGAAATAATTCAAACTGAAAAAAAAGTAGGTTTAGATTAGATATTAGGAAGAAATTCTTTACTTTGTGGGTGATGAGACATTGGAACAGGCTGCCCAGAGAAGCTGTGGGTGCCTTATCCCTGTAAGTGCTCACAGTCAGGTTGAATGGGGCTCTGACCAACCTGCTCTAGTGAAAAATGGCCCTGCCCATGGCAGAGGGTTTGGAACTAGATGGTCTTAAATATTCCTTCTAACCCGGGTCATTCCATGATTCCATGGTACACAGCATCTCATGGCTGGCTGTATGTATAGCCTTTTGGATGGGCATTCTTCAGAGCCAGTTGCTATGCAGGAACGCTTTGAAGTAAGGAGGAAGCCCAGGTCCTAGAAGTATCCCTCACACTAGAAGAGACCCCTAAGCCAGAACTGTGCAACAGCTTGATGGCTTTAAGGAGGAGAAATCCTCCTTGGTTTGGTTTGTAGGGTTCCCACTTGCCTCCATGCCCTGCTCAAATTCACTCAAGCTCGGAGAAGGAATAACACTTATTCCCTCAGAAGATCAGCCATTATACTGCACTACTGTTGTCAGCCACAGACCTAAGTGTATGCTGTAGCCTTATCCCTCCCTTACAGATGAGATAACTGAGGGGCAGAGAGCTAAGGGGAGTGCCCAGCATTGCTAGCAGGCTGCTGGCAGAGCTAAGAATAAAAACCTGCTCTGTGGCATGACATCTCGCCTTTGCACCTTTGCAAAAGCTGGATTGCAAGGTCACTTGGGTAGTGCTTGTATCTTCCTATTTGTTCTGTAAAAAATGTTTCTCCAGATTAAAAAATAATAAGAAATATCCTGCCAGAATAGGGTGAATTTCTTTACAAAGTCTCTGCCCATTATTACTTGGATTTTTTTTTTTTTGACAGCATAGCTGTTATGCTGATGTTGGCCAGTGAACTATGACTATACAGAAAGGAGGAGAAGGAAAAAAAAGAGAAAAAAGAGTGCATAACTATTTTGTGCCTATGCTAAATATCTCTGTAACTTAACAGTATGTATGTGCCCTCATGAAAATCTGCACACTGCATAAAACAAATTGCTGACTATGTTTGAAAATGCAGACTGTACTAGCAGAAATATAATTAAGAGAAAATACTAATCGCATTTATATCCAGGGTGACATCGCAGGTTAAAAGTGCATATATGTTTGTGTCTGGATTTCAGTCCTAAACTTAGAGCTGTATCCAAACATTGTAACCTCAGAAAAATGGTGAATAATATAAGAAATCCTTTTCCTGTAGAATATTTTTAACTTTGAGAAAGTAACTGTCATTTATTTGCAACAGCACATGCTGGTACTCTTAAATAAGTTTTTTCCCAGGATAACAGTCTGGATAAATGAGAGATAATGTTTTTTACATAATTTCTTGAAACCAGTGCTGGCAACCTGATCAAACCATTCAACAGTGAAGTGTTCACCATGTTCATGTTGCACAGATCTCACTTTTGGAAGGATTTGGATAAGTTCACATAACCTCGTGTCTTGGTTTGGAAAGACAGGTATCTGCTGGGAAAAGCTGGAGCTCCCCTTGGAATGGAGAATATAAACCCCCTCTCTCCAAATTATTATAATTTTGCAATTATGGGCTTTCAGGCAAAATATGGGAATAACAGTTCTTTGCTAGAAATATTAAAAATACAAGTGTACTAGTAAAAAAAACCCCAACAAACCAAAACAAAACAACTAACCATCAAAAGACAAACAAACCCCCACCCCCCACCCCAAGCAAGCAAGCAAGCAAACAAACAAACAAAAATCCTAGGAGCCCTGAAAGAGTCAGAAAAATGACCTGATACCCTGTTGGTCAGGGTGCTGGAAGCAGTTCAAGTAAATTCTCCTGGAGTAACAGATGTGGTTCTGTTGATGGGTCTGTTCTTCCTCCAGTTGGCTTCCCCCACTGGGTGGAGCACCTCATAATGGGATGAGGTAATGTGTCATGTCATTGGTGAGTCTTAATGGCCCATTAACAGAAGATATTCCCTGGAGAGAGGATGGGTCCTGAAAGAGACAAAGAACATTGTTCCACCTAGTTTTAACAGCTGGTCCATTATGAGCAGCCACCTGCCCCCTTCTGCCTGGAGTTATGAGGAATGGGTTATCCAAGAGAGAAACACCTCCCCAGCTGGTTTTAACATATGGAAAATAGAATAAACATTTTTGGTTAAATATTGCAACCCAAGACACCTAGCCATCTTTTCATTGAACACCTGTGTGCTTAAAAGTAACAACTAATTTTCAATTGCCCATACAACTGTGGTTTCATGAAGACAATCAGAACGTGAAGCACCACCTTTCCCCCTTGTACAAATGAAGTTTGCTTAGTCTTCATGCAAGACTTTCTAGTGCTGGGGATGAGCTGAGCAATCATGGGGTTCTGTCATGATGTTCTGTTTTGGAGAAGCACTGGAACAGAAGTAGAACACATTGGGATCCAGGATAATAATTCAGATCTAGTGGATCAAAGGTGTGGCTGCTATTCTTGGCCATGGCATAAAATAGTGGCTGTATGGCAATTCGCTGGAGCTCTGAGGTCTAGCATGTCGTGGTACATCCACAGAGAGTCCATGAAGCCTAATTATCTAGACTGTATCATGTGGTGGAGTATGTGAAGTAAATACTTGATATAGAATTACCTTCTTTGTGGATTACGTGAAAATATAAAATGCTGATATTTCCCAAATAATTTGATTCAGTAAAAATTAAAGAGGTTATTAAAAAATCCTAAAATATAAAGCACACTCCTCAGCTAGGCTCTTGGTCTCTGTTATGTCTTGCAAGTATTGCAAACTATATAGTCCTGTACCTTAATTCCCCTATGTTCGATGCAAATCAAGATGATATGGCATTTTTGGGTATCAGCTCAAGGCTGAGCTGTGGTTTTACAAAGTCAGCAAAAATTTTGTCCCAGATACTGTGATTCATCATATTCTTTTTCATTCCTATCCCTGAAAATCTTGTCTCACATTATTGCTGAATTATAGAGCAAGATGCAACAATTAATCTGTAATGTTAACCATTGTACTTTCATTTGTTGACATAGAATGTTCAATAGTAATGAACAAGAGGGTAAACCGAGATTGTCCATAAACTACTATTCTTCCCTAGCTTAGCAGGGGTAGCAAGTTGTGTGGAGGGCTTTGTATCACCAGTCCTCATTACATGCTTTTGTATTCTGATGATAAAATGTCCGCAGCAAATCCATGGTGACTCAGGAATGCCATGGTTGTCACTATACTGTGCACTGTGGCCACTCAGAGCTGGGTGGCAGTAGCAGAAATGGGATTTAGTCCCTTGGTTCTTGCACTCCAGGTTTCTCTCACCTGGGAAACTAGCAGTCATGTGGGGCTTACAGGGTAGAAATATGTGTCAAGTCTGTCTGGTGGAGATTGATAAGGAGTGGAAGGATGAAGGTAATGTCAATGTACCACAACGTCACTGAATAATGGCAATATGGTACTGAGTCCCCCACAGTCACCAGCCAGTTGGGAAATCTGATTGAAAGGCAAGGTTTTGAAAAAAAAAAATCTATCTCTTATGCTAGTCTGAATAAAAAGTGATTTTTCCTACCCCCTTCCTGGGCAGGAACAATGCAGTTTGTGGCTATCTGCTATAATATTACTAATTTAATTAATTACTAACACTGGTGAATTGGTCAATGGCCTAACACCTATGTCATATTTCACTTCAATAACTCATCACTTTTGTGATTCTGTTGCTTCTCAGAAGTAGGGGTTTCAAAAAAGGCAATACGCTTTCCCATGTTGATGGACAGAGGACATGGAATGAGCCCAAGAAGAGAGAGGGTCAGCAGGCTGTCAAACAGCTTACATCAAAATGGGTCTAGAAAATCAACACAGGTCAATCCCTCCAGCAAGGATGAGATCAGAAAGATGTACTGGAAAAGAAAGTGAGACCTCATCTTCACCTTATGTTAGTGTATCTGGTATTATGAAGATTGCTCATTAAGTTGTCATTCATAAAGCTTAGATGAAAGGTTCACAAAAACAACCTGTTAGATGCACTTCTTGTAAAACCCAAACTGGACTATGTTGTGTTAGCTCTTTTTTTTCAATTTGCTTGAAAATTACAAAATCTGCTTCCCTGTTTCCCTCCCTCCCACCCTCCCCCCACACAGTTCTTGTATTTTCCTGGTTTTTGCAATAATAGGGGTCAGCTGGAGGAAGAAGTTTGTAAGGAACCACAGTGGCATTGCATCTCCCATCTGCTGATTTATACAGACTCTTAAACACAGGTAAGCAAAAGTATCAATGTCATTTAGTGTTTGTTACACCATAACTGTTTTAGGGGTATTAAGGGGTGTGACACAGCAGTCCTAGTTTAGCCTAGATTTGTCTAGGACCTGGTAGTTAGCATATTTGCTGGCAGTCTTAACAGAGGCTTGAGAGCTTAAATCTTAGTGGAAGGGATTCATCAGGGTTACTGTCAAGGGCAGCATGATGAAATAGGCATTGCCCTTCATACAGAGAGCACTGACTGCAGAGCTATCAAATAAACTGGTACCTTTAAAATGTACTGGGGGCTATTAAAAAGGCAGGCTCTTAGATAACCCCTAAATGCTGTGCTTCTCTCCCTCTCATGTCTGCTGCTATTTCATTTTTATTGTCTTTGTGGAAAAAAATTCAAAGGTCTGGAGGACAGAGGAAACATTCTTGTAAAGTTACTCTGTAATCTGTAGAGTTAGCCCACAGAGGGAGAGAGAAGGGAAGTATTTTTCAGAAGTTTCAAAAGGTTGCAAATTCTCTGCCTTAATGGTCCCGTTTAGGCTCTGTATTTACAGATATGTGTATACATACATGCACACATGCACAATCAATGTGTGCTCATGCAACAAATTTCTAATGAAGTATTTTAGGAAGATGCTTTTATAATACAACCCTTGCCTAAACACACTGCTGAGAAATAATGGTATTTGACTCTCACTCTAAGTTTTTCCTCTGGATTTCCTGCTCTCTCTTTTGCTCTCTCTCAGAGAATCAGATCCTCAGCAGTGAGGGATTAAAGTCTCATGCTGTAACATTCATCCTTCTTGCTGAATGAATAACATGATTAAGGTATATGGGGAAGTGGAGTGACAGTAGCAAGTTCCATAGGTACAAACCCCCTCAGGGGTTGTGCTGCAATATACAATGATTTATTTGGCAGCTATTTGCATACAACAAATGCCCGTGAACATTTCTCTGTGACTCTGGACAATTTCTGTGATGGAAGGAGCAGACGAAGGCTCATATGGGAGAAGAGCAGAGTTTCTTCCTCTGTTACATTGACAGTTCAAATCAGGAGCAGGGGGGAAGAGGGACTAGCGTGTTCTGCATGTGCTTTGTCCCCACATATTGAGTCCTGTACACCATGGTGTGATAACAACCACCACAACACACAAGGTATTATAAATGAGATGGTGGTGTTCAGGTATCACAGACTAACTTGTGTCCAGCCAGCACAGCCCTGGGCTAAGTACAAGGCCTCACTTCTCCAGAGTGAACATGTTTTTTTCTGGAAGTTTGCCACTGGCTGAAGACCTACTTTGCAAAATCCACCTATGAATTTTAATTTCTCTTTCAAAGGCTTACACTTTTCCTATAAGGCTCATACTCTCACAGGCTTTATTGCGTGCATTTTTTTACTATGTTCCTGTGAAAAGAGTGCTCCTGTTCCTCTTTTGAAGAGGGAAAATGAAGGTGCTGAAAAATGAGAGTCAGATTCATGAAGGGACCAAAATTTCCAAATGTGGCTTTGGTATCTTAACCTCACAAATTCTGGTCAACTACTGCTTGAAGTCTGGTGCTGCACAAACTTTTGACATTTGATTTTTTTGGGAACTTATTTCCTACTTCTGGTCATTCTCATAGGCACCTCATCTTTGACAGTCTTAGGAGCTCACAGTCTGCTTCATGTTTTAATTTTGCTTGGATCTATAAATAAGGTGTTTCTCTTTGCTTGCATGAGGGGCTCAATCCAATAAAGGCTCTCCAAACATACAAATTTGATTGAGTTTTACACAAGATAAATCATTGGGTACCTCTTCATCTCCTCATTCTCATCCCTTCAGCCAGGTGACTAAGCATTTGTCTTGGCTGTGTGAGAAATCTGGTATCTGATCCGACTGATACCTAAAGAGATTCGCAGTAAAATCTTTGATGCAGAAGGAAATAGCTCCCAAGATTGGCAGAAACTGCATCCTTCTCTTGGCAGTTTAGCCTAGAGGGAGGAGGTGAAAACTGCCTGTGAAATAAGGCACATGAATCCCATCAGTTAAATGACAATGAGCCCAGGGTTCCCAGATTTTGGTGGCTCATGTTATAAAATTCCAACGTGGTTATGAAAGAAAGCTGCAATCTACACTCAGGTTTTGAATGAAAAGGTTTAGACAGCTACCCTGGAGAAAGCATTCAGGGCTTTGAGTGTATTGATACTATTGCAAAAGGAGCTTGAGGCTCAGAGAGGAGAAGCATATCCATTTGGAGAGATCAGCATAGGTCCTAAAACCTGCATATCTGCATTAGCATTGTGATGTTCTGGAATTATTCTGGTCTTATTCACATGAGCAGTGTCATAATGTGGAAGGAAATAAAGTACAATAGGATAAGTGAAAATGGATATAGGCTTGAGGAAAGATTCATTGCTACACCAAGAACACCTGGCTAGGGAGCAGCAGCAATGAAAGTCTGGTCCAAGAGCTTTTCAGCAGCAAGCAAGATTGACAAAGTTTCTCTTCTGCCTCCGGATATGTGGGGTCAATCTAATGGTTTGATTAAGTCAGTGTATTAATAAGATTTCAAAATGAGGTACAGCTAAACTGTTGAGGATAAATTGCCACAGACACTTCAAGATGCAGACTGTGGGCCAAATTCTGTTCTGTGATGGACTTTCTGACTCCATGTGCTTTGACTAGTTTTCTGTTGGTGTGGCTTCTGTCACCTTTTGTATGACTTGTAATTTTTTTTCTCCAGTTCTTCATGCAAGAAGCCAGGTAGCTACCAATATACATGTTCTGATTTAAAGACTGAAAAGATATTCCACAGCTAAAATAGTGTGTGTTTAATCAACTGTCCATTGGGGTATAGAAGAAAAATGTTTTTTTTTTCTTTTGAATGTCTAGATGTATAATTGCCTGGTAGACCAGAAAGATGAGTTTTAGTCTCTTGTGTAATTAAAAAAAAAAAGAGAAAAATCTGTTGAAATATTTTGGAAACAGAAACTTGGTCTGATCTCTTGGGTAGATACAATGCGTTTTAGAATTAAACATAAAAGATATACTAAAAATATTTTAAAGGAGAAGCGTGAGTGTACTAAGAGTTGGCATGAATCAGAAAGGCCTGCATGACACTATCTTCTGTAGGGATCAAAATGCTCTAGCTGTGGTTGAACTTCCTTTGCTCAGTGCCATTATTTCAATTCTTTTCAAAGAAAAACTGCAAGTGCTTGAATAAGTGATCAGTACCTTCCTGTTAATAGAGTCCTAAAGTGCTTTGCTATGTTATAGGGGAAAGCTGCTTGCAACTTCTATTACTGACTCTTCTTTGATGAACCACAATGCCCTTCCAAGAACCTGGAATCACAGGGTGATAGGGCAGGGGGCTGTGAAAAGCTGCACTGTGGAGATAGGAGAAGCAATGGAAAGCATAGTCATACTGCTGCTTGACCCCAGGGTTTCATCTGTTTGTGATTTGTATTTACTCACGTTAGTACTGGAAAAAGTATTTGAAATCTCTCCAGATAGATGAAGTGATCTTTTTTCTGCTTTCCCCACCCCCCATATTCTCCAAAAATAACTACCTGATATTCTTGATAGGAAAACTGTTGTTTAAACATATTTTCTTTGTGTGTATATCTGTATTTTTTCCCTGTTACAGTCTGAATGGAGAGAGTTGAACACATTTAATTTCCTTTTTTCTGTGAAACAACTGTATTCTCTTCAGAAGTTTAGTAGACCTTCATTAGGAACTGGTACGGCATTTAAAGCTTTGGCTTAAGAATATTTTGTTATTCAACAATATTTTTCTATTTTGTTATTTTTTTTAGAAAACAGACATGAAGAATTTTATTAATGTGGAATTTGAAGGAGACTGTACAATTAAAGAAATCTCTTTGGTTTGGAGACTCCCTATCTCTATGTACATTAAACTGTATCCTCTGTTTTGAATATGGGGCTTGTCTGCATTTTCTGCAATTTTTTGCTTCCAAGAAAAGAGATGAGCTGCAGAACAATGTTAATACCAAAGTAAATGAGCAGAAACTGGTCATAAATACTTTGTGCCTGAAAATTAGAACAGCATTTCTATCGAGTTTCTAGCTGTTATAGCGAATGAGGCTACAGAACAATCTTGCTTTAGTATGGTAAGCCCAAAATCTAATATACATACACATATGTATATTTATATGTTAAAAAAAAAAACAAAAAACAACAACAACAACAACCTGATAAGCTTCTGAGGAGTTTCATGAAAGGGTTTGTATAATTAGACCTTGTAAGAGCAAGGAACTGCACTCTCAACATAGAAGTCCTTTCAAGTCTTACATTCCTAAAACCTGATTGCCTTTGGAACCCTACAATGGCTCTGTTTGTGATGGGTTCACTTAACATTTGTCTCTGGATAGGGAAGAGATTTGGAAGCAGGGGAAAGATTACATTTCAAATGCTGAAACACCTCTGGGACTGGAATTGTTTAGGACCTTGAGCGTCTTATGATGGGTATTAATAGAGGGGTTATAGGTAGAAACCAATGGTCAAGAAAAGTACTTGAAAGATGTTGAGGCAAAAACAAACATGGGAGTCATGTAGACCCCTGGGAGCTTATAATTATGCAAAACCACTACTGAGGGCTTAAACACTAGCTGGCTAACTACCTAAACAGATACTCCAGGTGGCTTGACAACATTTAAAACAGTAATGAAATGAGAGAAACTTTCACTTCCTCAGCTTGTTTAGAATATCATGTTTTAAAATCAAGACTTTGTTAATGAGTCTGCTCGGTTAAAGGGGGGGTGAATGCTTCTATGGGGACTCACTGCCTTGTGCTGCCACCATGCCCCTGTGGCTTTCCACCTGTAGCCTGAGTAAGATCAAAGGTGTGCTGTAACATTTCTCCAGAAGCCTAAACTTCTCACTGCCAAATACTGCACCATTTAAACAAGTATGTGCTGAAACTATTATACTATTTCCTAGCAGGAAGATAAACTAGGAGACCTGTAAGATTGGCTGAGCGAAATCTCTTGGTGTACCTCACTGGGCAGATACTGTGGATGGAGCTGCTGCCTCCTCAGTCAAGGCTTCCTGGAGCTGTTTGCAAGAGCCTGGTATGGCTGTTGCCATCCTTCTTGCATATAACCTTGAAATCCATGCTTCATGATAGAGTGTATCTACTGCTTGCCAATCATAAAGTGGTATTAGCCACACAATTAGGATAATTGCTGTCTTTCTGCAGGTAGATGGGCATGGTGCAGATAGGGTTAGTGGGGTTGGTCACCATTTCATTCTGGTGGACTTGTTGCATGTTGTCACAATCTGCCACTCAATGAATATATGTAGACCTTTGTAAATCTTGGACACAGTGAAATAGAACAAGCTCCAAGAGGGTTCCTCTGCATCTACAGACAAAGTCAGATGCTCCTGTCTTTACTTTTTTTCTGACTCTGGTCAGTGGAACTTTAGTGAAAAATCTCAAGCTTAACTGTTTAAGTGCAGGGGGAGAGCCGATACATTTTGATGTTTCCTTTAAAAGAAAAGCAGATCCTAGGAATAAGTAGTATGCTTTGAAAATCTGATGCTAAGATGCAGAAGGAAAGCACACAGAGAAAGGGATTTCATGCTAAAATGAAAAAAGAAGTGGCTATGAGATGTTTGTTTCAGTGGCAGCCTAAGCAGTGTTATGCCAAAAATTGCAAAGGGCCTTGTAAACTAGGGATGGGACATCGCTAAAGGAAAAAGTAACCAGCAAGAGAGTGGATGGATTGGAAGTCATGTAGGAGAATGAGGAGTCAAGGAGAATGTAGAAGTCTGTGCATAGTTTCCTGCCTAACTGGATGCTGATAATGCCGACATTAATTACCAGAGATTTTATGTTTCAGATACCCTGGGATCTGCTTCAAATGAAACAGGATGAGTTATTTCAGGAATTGCTGAAGTCAAAACCAGCAGAGAATATGGGTCAAGTGCCTGCGGAGAGCTACCTGCTCAGGTGTGTGCCCCACCATCACAGCAACACATCAGCCAGGTGGGCCATGAAGTTTGCAACTTCCAATGTTGCCTGCTATGCCCCTCTGTTTTTGTATTACTGACCTTTTTGGCCACAATTTCTGTCACTTTAGAAGAATGACAGACATTTTTAGGATCCTTCTTTCTAGGGTGCTTTGGCTGCTTGAGTAATTTTGGATTGTTTAAGGAGGGACAATATCCACTCCTGTGCAGAATCGTTAGTTACTCCATGTGTGTGTGATGTGTAGGGGAGCTGTAAGGTTCTTGGGCTGTTGCAGACCATATGTCATACTTTTACAATTGATTTAACCTCACCAAGAATAACTGAGAACACCTGTTTTTCTAGGTGATTCTTTTTCTTCACGTATGTCACAGCTAGTCTCATTATTTACTGTGTATTTTTAGACTTCACATTTAATCACAGTGTAAAAGTGCAAAAGTCTGTTTTCCACAAGAAAAAAAAGTTTTTCATTATCTTGGTTTTTGTTTTTGTTTTTGTTTTTCTTTCTTTTTTTTCTTTTTTTTTTTTTTTTAAATAATTATATCATGTTTTTGACAGCTAAATAAATGGATTTTATTAAACAGGATTATGGGCTGAGATTATTTAGTATTCCTTTTTTATTATCTGGTGTAGCCTCTGCTGGGAGTTTCTTTTCTTCATTTCCAACATTGATTCTTGCATTAGATGGTTTCATTGAATAATTAATATACTTCCTGTGATTGATGATTTGCATGGCCTGAATATTAGGTTATCAATCATGACCCACTTGTTCTAATGTAATCATATTGAAAACGTGTCAAAAGCTGTTTACCCAACAATGACAACAGGAGCTGTGATATTGAAGGTGCTTGATACACTACAACAGAAAATATCCTGGTTGAACATTCATAATGCAGAGATTATGAGTTCCTCAAATTGATGTAACAAAAGCCTGGAGCTCTTGGTGAGAGTTATCAGCTCCAATAAGAAAAGCCCTTTTTTCAGCTAGGAAATCATACTGATTTCTTTGCCTTTTATCAGCTGCTTGGTGACTTTTTGAGCCTACAGTGTAACGTAATTATGTTCTGTGCTGCACAGCATAAAGAAACTGAACAAAAAATGGAAAGTGTTATTTTTTTTTGGAAAAAATGGACGACACTGTCTATATCTGTTTTTACTGGAAGGAAAGAGCATCGTTAAGGCCTTTCCACAGTTTGCTTTTAGTGGATTACCACAAACATTGAAATAGTGGGTTTTACTTCTCTGGGAGTCATTAAAGCAGAGCATTACATTTTAATACTCAGCATATAATGCATATTTCACTTGCAGTGTATTTCTTAGCTCATAGGTAGGTGCTTGTTTCTGCAGACTGCATTGGTTCCATTTCAATACCTTGTTGCTCTTTACCTCAGGCAACTACAATGGCAGGTTTAGCAGTGTATATTGGTTTCATTTTTTCCTTTTTCCTGTAACAACTCATATTAATATGGGAGTTCTATTGCAGTAACTTCACAAACTCATACTAATGGAAATGTTTCCTATGACCAAAGTAGAATTGCTCATGTAAGACAAAGCTGCTGGGGGTGGAGAAGCCTAAAGCACTGGGCTTTTTAATTCTAAGCAGCAAAGCCAAGCCATTTCCTTCTACCTCTGCCTGACTTCCACTCTGGAGTATAGCATACACAGATTTTTCCAGTCTCCTTTGTTCACAAAAAGTCATGCAGTGATGCTTTTCCTAACATTCGATAGTGCTTTACTCCTCATGTCGCCTTTTGGCTTTGATGGAGTCCTCAAAAGCTTTGCTCCTTCCAGCTCCCTGTTCCTCCTGACGTTAGACAACTTAATTGGTGGATATAGACCAAAACCAGACTATTTAACAAGATTAAGAGTACTACAGTTTTGTCCAAATATGAGGACCCTACTAGTCCTGGCTAGCCTTCAAGGCATGTGATCATGGAACTCATACTGGCGTGGTCTCTGAATAGCTGGTATGGTTGACAGTCCTAAGAAGAAAGACAATTGGGAAATTTAAAAGTTCAGGGAAAAAAGCCCTACAGTTTGACTCCCCTCCCCTTTATTTTATTTTTTTTTTCTTTTGTCAATATTTTATTTTGTTCCACCAAAAAAGATAAAGATTATACAACCTATGTAGTCTGAGTGATACCACCCAGGAAGAGAGGCAATCTTCTGGGATGCCACCACAGTTGAAGTCCAAGTGTTTCAATTACTTAATATATGACAATATAAGCCTTGTTAGGTCTCTCAATGATTAAAACAGAGAAGAAGCAAGTTCATTGTTGTAGGAAAAAGGATTCCTAAAATAATTTGTAATGATAAAACCACAGAAATCTGGAATCAGAGGCAGTGTAGTTGAAAAAGACCTAGTCATCTAATTTCTCTGCCAGTGTAGGATTTCAGTGTGCATTTTTGTTATATTAGTGTAAGAGAGTTACTTAGAAAATGATGCCCAAACCTGTTTGATTTGAATATAAACACAGTGATGCATGGTATTTATGGTTTCTTTTCTTGATTCTGTGTACTTAACTTAGAGTGGTTCAAACACTAGTGCTTCAACAACCATGGGAAATAAAGCAAATTAATTAGATTGTAAGAAAATCTAAGATGTTTCTTGGCTTCAGCAAACTGTACCTTCTCCTATTGCTTTTTATCACACTATATAGTTCCAGGATTTCCAGTGCAAGTCTATTAGAAAAATTGTCTTCAGTTTCCCCTATTCTCTTGTTAGAAATGGACTTTAAAATGAGGCAACAGAGAAAGGCTGTGTTCTGAGTTTCCTTTATTTGCTTGATGTTTCTAAAGCATCTAATCTCTCCTCCACATCTAGGAGAGTTTAAATCTGTTTATTATTTTTTAAAGCAGAAGCAGGGACTGTCTTCTTTTTGAAAGAAAGAACTCCAGGAGAGACACCTCCAGAGAGACCCCCTGTATCTTAGACTGACTTTGAAAGAGTTAGTGAAGGTGGCATTAGAATTTCTCTCTCTCACTGGTTACTGATGTTTCAAGTATTTGTGTATTTGTTGTGCCACTGTGCCACTGTTATGTCACTTCTCTTGATTGCATCATGTTAGGGTTTTGCTTGCTGTATATTGTGTATGAAGTGGGGCAGAGAAGCCCTGTACATAAAAGAAGAGCATAAAAACTACACATCTTGTAAAGCATTGAGTTGTTTTATAAAGCTTTCCTGCAGGAAAAGCTGTTCTGCTTTCTGAATCACCATTTCTACATTTTTTTAATTAACATTTTTTTGGTTATTGTCTCAAGACTAAAAGCCCACTAGTTTTCAGTTGTTTAATTTTTCAGCCAGTAGTAAAATTTTCCTTGGAAAGAAGCAGCATTTTATGGAAATTGTCAGTAAACTGTTTTTCTATGGAAAATATTTGAGTAGCCCTCCTCTGTATATATAGCTATAAAAATATTAGGGCAACATGTCCGAAGTGGGCAGTACAAGTCTTTCAGCACAGAGCACCCACGTCTGCAATTTGTTGCCAAAAACAAGCCAAAACTCTAGCATGCCATTTAACATAATAGGACGTAGCAGATGTTGGGCCACATCTTCAAACGAACAAAAACCAGGCACTGACTACTTCACTGGAAGGAGCAATATAGCCAAAATTTTCTTCTTCTGAGCCACAGGAAAACAAATCTGCTGTCCTCCAGTGCAGAGCTCATATGTGGGATGCAAATCTTTCTAAGCAACCAAAGGCATATCTGATACCACGCTTGGAAAAGATCAAAACAGACATGGACTTCTGAGATGAGATATGAAACACGTCTCTCTGAACATTCCTCAATATACTACACTTATAAATAAGTACAAACAAAGTCTATTCCCTGCTGATTCTGAATGGAAAAGAGCTGGAGAGAAGAAGAAAAAAAATGGCTGTATATGTTTTCCTTATAATTTTGGAATTCATTCAGACTTCACACCAGGCAGCAGAGAGAGAGAAGCAGCAGACACCATTCTCAAACTCAACTTGTACTTGGAAAGAGAGCAAATTTTGTCATCAGCATTGTCCACAATGGTGTCTTGACTCTGAGAACAGAATATTTCTCAGTCTACATCTATGAGGAGTGAAGGATTAAATTGCAAGTGGACAGATGAAAAGTAGTTTAATAGTGCAAGAGACAATTTGCCTCGTAGTTTGCCAAGTTGGCATTTCAGGTCTAAGCCAGCAGGAAGGTGGCCTTGCCTTCAGCATCTTCACCTGCCTCTGCATTTCCATGATTTGTGGAGCCTGAAGCACCATTCTCCCTTAGTCTATCAGAAGATTGATCATGTGTGAGTTTGCTAATGCACGTGACAGACACTTTACAGCTGATGTCACTGTTGTCAGCCTAAGGTGACAGAGTTGTCTTATTCTTGGCATCCTTGCAAATCCTGTTGCTGCTGGTAGATACTTCTCATAGCTACTGTAAATGCTGTAATCACTACAGAGGGGATGACTGGTTATTTCTGTGTTGTTTTGTTAACTTCTCCTATGAACAACAGGAAATTAAGCTAGGTGTTTTGTGGTACTTGGCAATCCCTTTTCTGGGGGTTTATTAGTTTCTTTAATATTCTCATTCCCTCTTTCTACTTCCTTCCCTGCTAGATTTTCCATGACAATATTAGGATGAATGTGTCTGTCAGTTTCAAGCTGTGACTTTTTTTTCTGTTTTTGTAGAGCTGTCCCAAAGCATACCTGGGAGCTGGGAATGTTAAAAAAGAAAAGGAAGCAGAGTCCTCTGTAGTGTAAGATCGCTGGCCTTGCCTGTAACATGAACACCTGCCGAAGTAAGAGGAGGCTCATTAGGTGACTCTGACTCTCGCTGCCTTTGCTATTTTTGGGCCAGCTGTCATGTGCACAGGGTGATCTGCCTGGCCTTGACGTTTGGTATAACATCTCAAGACCAACCCATTGTACATTTTCCCTCTCACGCCCTGCAACAGGAAGAAAGGCAGCCAACACTGTCGTTATGCTGCTGGGCCAGACATCCAATTAAGCAAGCATGGGCTGGATGTGCCCAGGCAAGGGCTCTGGTGGGCAGAGGGGAGGAGAGTGTGCAGAGCCATTACCTCAGAGTGCCCTGCAAACCCTCCTCTTCACTCTGCTGCATCCCTGGGAACTGCCAGGAAGAGCATCTGAGCTGCCTGCAGCTTTAACGGTATGGCACAGGGGAGCAGAGGTCTCCCAGGATTAATTAATGGGCATCCCGAGAACACATTCTCATTATAGCTATAGCACTAGGGTTTTTCCTCATTTTGCAGAACATCAAAAGTATTAGATAGCGTGTGGGGTGGAGGCAGGGAGGAGTGGGGAAGGCAGAGGCTGCGGTCAGAGGGGAGCAATATGGACTGGGAGATTGAATCTGACCCTGTCAGAGGCTGTCACAGGACTTAATACTGCATTTATTTAAACTGGATTTTCTCTGATATAACGTGTCTGACTTTGGGGGAATGAGCCTTGGTTTTGAGGGGTGTGTAGATCCCTCAGGGAATGAAATGCCATTGATAATAAAGAGCTCATGCTGACAACCTCCACCACAATTTTTATTTGTTTGTAGCTGCTCATTCTTTGTTAGAACACAGAAACGGCCAGGCACGTGTGTTTTGTTCCTTTCATGTGATTTTCCCCACCAGTCAGCATGGCTTATGCTCAATTAATTCCATCAATATACGGTCCCCTCCAGCCTCATCTGCACTTGTGTAGAGTGACAGGCAGTTGTGAATATACCACTAACTGTGTCCAGACAAAGGCGTGAGGAGGCTCCATGAGGGGTCTATTAACTCCACAGACAGACTGCAGCTTCATCTTCGGCACAGTTCTTTTCCAGGAGGGGTTTCTTTTTTGGTGAAACATTTAGTAAAACGTGTTTCCTCCCTCCTGGTGAATTAACTGCCACTTGGTTGCTGGCGAGCGGCAGCACTGCCATCTGAACTGCACCCAATGAAACACCAGCATAGCTGGACATTCTTCTCCAGTGCTCACAAGCGCATACAGAACACCAGCTCCCTGCTTGGGAGGGCTCAGGAATCCACCCTGGATGATCAAGTGGGGCGGGTGATCAGCCTCAGCTGAGTGTTTTGATAAAGAAGATGGTCTGACCATGTTCTGTCCCATCAATACGATTAGGCAGTGATGACTTTGAGAGAGCACTGAAGTACGCAGCCATCATTTCATCTTTTTCTTCATAGAAGGGCAACAAATTTATTGCTATCGGAGTCATGTGATCCCCTCAGCAGTGAGGCAATGTGCTTGCATGTGGACTTCAATGTTCTGAAAAACAGGGATGAAAATAAGAACAGCATTTTTCAACCGAAAAAATGATCTTTCTGCGCACTGGGTATTTCAGAGGCATGAAGCTGTACTAATTGGGGTATAGTGCAATGACTAATCCCATTAGAAGTGTTGTTTACGGATTACCTGCTTGTTTGAGGGACTAGAAAGCAAAGTAGGAATTAAAAAAAAAAATCAAAAAGGAGAGACAATATTATTTTAGAACTGCTGTGACATGAGAATGTGAGAGATGTTAGTTATATTGAAACACTCTTTCAGCCGACAAGGTCACTTGTGGCAATAATCCGCTCATTAGAGGTGTAATCCATCACTCAAGTAATATCAATTTAGTGCCAGGGTTTTAATGCAGGTTGTACTAATCATTAGCGGCAGTTTGTCAACTGCATAATTCACCAGGGATTGTGGGTATGCATGATTTAGCAGGTGACCCTTGACCTCAGTGGAGTAAGAAGCCTGCCTTAGAGGCAAAATCAAGAGGGACAAAAAGCAGTGCTCACTCATGAACAATTATTATGCTTAACAGCATGACTGTCATTTTAGAGGGAAAGGGAAAAAA
Organism: Zosterops lateralis; assembly: GCF_965231275.1. Taxonomy (NCBI): domain Eukaryota; kingdom Metazoa; phylum Chordata; class Aves; order Passeriformes; family Zosteropidae; genus Zosterops; species Zosterops lateralis. The sequence goes on from NC_139763.1 coordinate 34,574,609, forward strand.
CAGTATGTACTGAATAATGAAGGATTAAAATTCACCTGAGACTTGGCTCTGGCTACAATACTGGAGTTGCCACCCTCACTTAGGGGGGCAGGAAGAAGACAACCCTTTTTTTGGGGGGGTTTTTGTTTACTTAATGGCCCCTTAGCTAATACCTAATAGTGAGAAACCCTTCTGCCATGCAAAACATGAGAGATGATCACAGCAACAGACTTGTTTATTCTTCTGCTGTGAAAATGTTGGTTTTCTCCCATCTCTATCCCAGGTGCCAAGCACTGGGATTGACCCGTGACTGTCATAGGTGAAAAGTATTAGTTAGGAAAGTCTGCATTAGTGTCAGACAGGTAGAGGATTTCCCCTCAGGCTGTCAATTCATTTGGAGGAAAGAGGAGAATAACCTGAAGTGAATTTCTGTGCCCACCTGAAATCTACTCAGAGAGTTAAATGCAGAGTTTGATTTACCAATCATTATAAATGTAGTATAGCATCATATTCTCTATTTCAACTATTGGAAAAATCCATTTCTTTTCACATCCCACTTGGGAAGTTATCAGTGTCTTGCCTTGCTGCATTGCTGCTCTGTTTTATAATAGCAATAATCCTCCTGAAATCTGGCAACTAGGACCAGTTAAGTGCCCTAAGCTTTACTGTCATTAAGGTATTTTTTTGCTTGCAATAATTCAAAATAGGGTCTAACTTAAAACCTGAAATTTAACAAGTGATTTAGCCTGTAATGTGCTCTAATTGCTTTTGGTATTTTGAAAGTGGGGGTTGGGTGGGAGGAAGAAGAAAGGGGTCAAACAACTTAGTAATTTAACAGAAAAAGTGACAAGTCATCTTACATGTTAGGCTCTTTCCAACTGGAGTTTTAATATGCACACCAGCTTCCTGGTTGTAAAGCTTTCTGATAATCTCTCTGTACTTGATATCTACACTTACAATTAAAAATGATGTTTGGAAGGACGGAAAGGGGCTGAGCAAACCTGTTTGCTAGCTAAACATTTTGAAGTGTCACTGGCACTGTCAACAACAAATTTACATCACAGCCCTTGCCAGTTCTGAAAGAAGAGCCAAAGAGTGTAGTGTCCCATCCTGAAGGGAAGGGAACACCCAAGATTCATAGATGCCCTCAGTCAAAAAGAAACAACAAAAATCAGAGTGTCCACTAAAACTTGCAAAGTCTTATTAATTAATTATATACTTTGCATGGAAATTGGTATATGCTAGTCCCTTATCTTCTAATATAAACACATGGTGGTTGGTTTTAAATAGAAAGAGCAAAACAAAAAAAAAGAGAGATTGGTAGAGAATAGGTAGAGTGAAAGAGATTAAAGAGAGGAAGGAAGGAAGGAAGGAAGGAAGGAAGGAAGGAAGGAAGGAAGGAAGGAAGGAAGGAAGGAAGGAAGGAAGGAGGGAAGGAAGGAAGGAAGGAAGGATGGATGATCTCCAGCCCTGGCTCCAGCATCAATCCAGTTGATGGAGTGTCAAGGTCCCTGGCAGTGCTGGGCTTTGTGGGGGTACCTTTAATAGATAAATTTACCCATCCTGTGTCTAAGTTTCTTGCTTTTGATGCAAATTAGTTATCATGCATAATTTTTTCTTCTAGATGTTTCTGGAAGAAGATTTGGAAGTCTTTGGTTGTCTTGCTGCCTCCTAACAGTGCATGTCTTACCCTCAATCTCATTCCTGCCCTTGTGCTGTAATGAATTGTTCTTACCTCCAGGAGCTAGAACAAGGGTATTTGTTCAAAAAAAGTGATGCCCTTCTCCAGCTGAAACCTGATCATTCTTGCCTGATGCATGCATGTTCTTACCAGCAGCCTTTGGCTATCTGGCTGTTGGTTTTTGGTAAATACACATTATCCCTTTACCTTCTGGGCTTCTTCAGGAAGGAAGGTGGGACAAGGCAAGAGAGTGCAGCCACCAGACACCAAGAGCAGCCAGATGGCAAAAAATATCAGTGAATAATACTACTGAGGATTAAAATTTGTGACTACTCTCTCTTTCAGAGGGAGCTTGGGCACTGCTGGATTGTTCCCATTTCCTGTACAACGTGGGCAGAGGCAGGGAAAATAGTAATTTTTCTGCAGTTCTGTAGGAATTGGTAGTACTAACAAGAAAATGTGAAAACTGTCCATTGAGAGGTATTGACACCATCTAATTTGAGAGATTCTTTCTCTGCAATGCAGGATAGAGAATTAGGGTCTTTCAGCAGGATTCAGTTTACTTAAAACACATTCCTGCTCTAAATTATCTCCCTCTCGTGTATATCCATGGCCTTTGGTAGGTGCACCAGAGAAAGGCTCTAGTTCTCATGGCCAGGGCAGTCTGGGCTGCCTTGGTGCCTTCTGCAGAGGCATGATGCTGTGGTGTCCTTTATTTAACTGCCATGTGTGTTTCCTTGGCTGGGAAACTATCTAAGGGAGGTCCTGTCAGTGCCATCAGTGGCGCCCTTGGTGTTCAGCTGCTCTAAGAAGGGTGCCTGCTTTAGTGTGAGCTGAATTGCTAAATTTAGGTATTTCAGCTGAATCACATCCAAAGTGATGCTCTCCTTGCTCAAACAAGGGGAGAAGCAGGAAATGGAAGTTCAGCACTGGGTCAAGCCTTGATTGTAGTTCAGCCACAGTTAGTGATTCCTGTTGTCTCATGTATTTAGATTGTATGGGTTTTTAGGTAGGAATTGTCTCCTACCACAAAGGACACTGCACTTCCAAAATCAAAAAATAATTAAAATTCTTTAAGAATATCATATAGTCAATAGTTCACATATGAACAAAAGACAGCTTTTCGGAAAAGAACAATTGTCCTTTCATCAGATATAAGATGTCAAAGTCCTTCCTCATACAGAGAAGGCAATGAATCCAGCCAACATTTGTCTAATGTGTTAGCATTCTCCTCTGTTGGAAGTAAAAAATCTTCATGGCTTCAGGCAATGTTATTGCCCATGGACCTGAGAACAGTAAAGCTCACATCTCCTGTGGACTGACCAGAAAAACAGGCAGACATAAGCTGTGCTTCTATTTACGTGTCTACATTTTGATCAAATCCTTCATTTAACTGTAGTTTCTGTAAGTAAGAGTTCTTTTTTTTTTTTTCTATTTTAGTCTTTTTAAGTTCAAAAGCTGCTGTTAGTAGAAAATTGGGGGAAAAAAAAGCCCAAATGAAGCATTATACTATCATTAACGTGTTGATATTTGGGTATATCTGAGGATAGCATAGTGCCCATCTGGACTGCCTTAACAGTGCAGTTAATTGCATTATATATGGAGAAGGGATTCAAAAGAACAAAGAATTGAAGCTATCCTGTTTAAGTAGCCCATTGCCATGGTATCTAAGCACAAGAGTAGATCAGAGCATAAAAAAAGCAGATTGCTAAAAGCTATACATCCCAAATTTTATGCATAACTCTGTATAGAGATTAATGAAACAAGCTGAGCAGCAAGCTGGAATATTAGTGACAGCAGATTTACTCCCTCTAGTTGTTTATGAGGACTTACCAACTTCAATGATTTCCAAAGTGAGCTATATCCATCATGGATAGGTTACACAATATTTGCTGATGTTTCTTGTACAGCTGCTAGTCATGTGGGACAGGGTTTTAAAGGTATCTTCTAGCCTCAGAAGGCTGACTTAGTGGGGGTTTCAAAAATATCTAGCCACTAAACTCACAGGAAAATCTCATACCAGCAATGCTACAACCTGTCTATGGTTGGGTATCTAAATACTCTGCAAAAATCTGGGCTCTCCTGGTGGCCTATGGGTGGAACTTAGCTGGTGAGTTTTTTTTTTTTTTTTTTTTTTTTTTTTTTTTTTTTTTTTTTTGTTGCATAGAAGGGAGAGGCCACATAGTGGGATAGTCTGCAGTACCTACTGGCGGGCCAGGCCGGAGGTGTAGGTGCATGTTGTCTGCTGCTGCCTGTGAGGTGCTGCTTAGGGCAGAGAGGTGCTGGGAAGGCATGTTCCTGAATGGCAACTCTTTCTGCCATGACTGGGGCAAAGGGAGAAAGCTGCTTGAGTCTCCTTGCTGGGCTGAGCAGATTGAGGGATGATGTTTCTTGTTGCTGCTGGAACAGTGCTTGGGAAGTTGTGGGGTCCCCAAACCTGTAGTTAAATCAACCTGACAACGGTGGGTCTGCCTTTCCTCCATATTTCAGGTGAATCACGGCACTGAGGACCATTAGCTTCTTCTCAATGTACTATCCTAGCACTGCTGGTAAGCAACTGCTGGCTTGGTGGAGGGACACTAATTAGTGGTGATCTGTATGACTGAAAATGGAAGAGAAGTAGGCTCACAAGATATGAGAGCTGTTGTTTCCTGGGGTTTGCATACAGAAGTTTGCTGGATGGCTATGAACACCGCAGGTAGCCCAGATGCTGATTCAACCCTCACTGTCTCTTCTTGAGATAATGTCTCTCTGGGAGAGCTTGAAGCATGTGGAAAGCATACGTGCAAACAACTGCAGCCAGTGAAATCATGGGTCAGAGACTGGGACAAACCTGTGTCTGTGTGGGATCTTATTTAAACAGGCCCAACCTGGTGTCACCATGGAACCAGCAGCATCCCAGCTTCTCAAGCTTTCTCCTACATCGATTTCCCAGAGGAGCACTGCACACAGAAGTGCCAGATGACCTTCCTGAGGGGATTAATCAGCCAGTGTGTAGCACCTGGGGACATCTGGTCTGCATGAGAGCAGCTCATCTACATGGGCAGACCATGCAGCACAGCGTGTGTGGGGCAGAGACCCTCCCTGACAGCAGCTCCATCTCATCCAGCAGCTCCATCTCTGCTGGAGTTGGGAAGCTGCAACAAAGAGTGTGGTCTTGTCTGCAAGCCCAGGATCTCATCCAGTGTCAACAGCATCCCTCTGTGTGCCAGTATCAGTATTAAACTTGATTTGAGTGAAAACTTCAGTATATTGACTTGTCTGTTTTGATCTTCCTGGGTTTACTTTTGTTTGTTTTGGAATTTATTTTAATCTGCTGATTTCTTCTGAAATGTCTTATTTCTAACTGTATTTTCTTTATTTGTCTTTCTTGGGTTTTTGTTTGTTCGGTTTATTCATGGTGGTGTTTTTTCAGAAGTTATCTTTTCAAAGAACTGTCATTGCTGCCTCTACAGATGCTCCAATAATACCAGGTGCAGAAGATTATGGGTGCCCAAAAGTGTAACCATTTTCTAGCAAAATTGGATATATAAGAAAATGTGTCTGTACATGGAATTGAAACTTTGTAAATCGCTCTGTACACTCAAACCCAAGCTGTTGGACTCATTAAAACTGACATATGCAAACATTTCAACTACAAAAATTCAGTTACTGATCTCTGTTAAATTCCAGGCAGCAGATGACACTTAGAGTCTGCTAAAGAAAAAAACGCTAGTCTTTTTTTTCCCCACTGCTTTTAGTATTTGCTCAGTATCATTAATATAAATATGCAATCGTCGAAATCAACACAACTGAAGTTAACAGAGCAACTCCAGATTTACATCAGTGTAAATGAGAGCAAAACTTGATCCCTTGCATGTAATTTATCTTTAATTCTGGTTTAAGTCTCTCTCATCTTGCTGAATAAAAACTGATGTTCTTCTCACACACAATCTGTATACCATTCATTAGTGTCTTTTCTGTTTGGAAGAAAGATTGGAGCCTGTGGTAATGAAAGCTCAAATCCTGGGGAGCAGTACACATGGTATTTTGTTTTAACTAAATGCTGTACTGGTATTCTCATGAGTGGCTTTGCATTACTTGAACATTTATGAGTAGCTTGAACTAATAAATCTCTAATTAGCACTAATTACTAATTAGGTTATTGATTCCTCTGACTGTGGACTCCTCACTGGCTTTATTCATAAGCAGAATGTTATTTTAAAAATTCTTGTGGATATATCCTCAAACGAGCTCACTCCTGTCTCAGAAAGAAGTAGAACAGCAGGCTCTGGGCAGCCTCCTTGTCAGAACAACACCCAGGCTTATTCAGGCTGAATAGGTCTGCTGAGGAGCAGAGGTACTTTTTTTTTTTTTTTTTTTTTGCTAATTGAGCTGTCAGAGCATTGCCTGCCTGCTTGTCCAGGTGCAATGGAAAATCCCAGCACTCTTCTGCTTTCTTGCCTGATGGATGCCTACTGTTTACACCCTGGGCTGTGCCATGGGCTGTGCCCAGCTCCAAAGGGTGGCTGATGCTCTTCTGAAGGTGTTTTGGGGCAGTCATGCTCTTTTTGGTCTCATGATGAGACCTAAAGCAGATCTGGTGAGCAAGATGATGTACTCTGCCTTGCTTCCCACAGTCTGGCTTTCTTTCTGTTTGTCATCTTACTGGTAAGAAAAGCCTTTCTGAATCCTCTTACTCTCAGAAGTGTTTCTCCTCCCATTCTCCCATCTCTCTCCAGCAGCTGTCCTGCTCACTACCAACCTGATGAGCCAAAAGAGGTTGTTAAAATCTTTGCTTTGGAGCCTGCATTCCCAAAAGCTTTTTGCAGAAACAGCCCTTTCTGCCCCAAAAGGATCAGGAGCCTCATAATCTCATTTTTTCCCCAAAAGCTCAGAGAACGGGACTCCCAAGGTGCAGTACTCGTGCAGGAAGCACTTTTCCTACTGCCACTATCACTGCCACACCAACTCACCAGTCTTCTCCCAGTTTCTCACACCTACAAATTAATTCAGAAAAGAGTTTTGGTTTTATATGGTTTATTAGGATAGCAGCTAGCACACTGCCTGGTAACTTCTTTCACTTGAAGGCAGAACACACAAGTGGTTGAAGAAATTTTGGCTTTCTTCACTGACCATAGTAATTTTATCTAGAAATGACTGATTGCCTCTCTGTCAGGACTGGCAGGAGAGGTCAAGTGAAACACTACTTTATTCAAGCGTCAGTCTGTTTCACTCACAGAGGTTTTGCACATGGTGCATCTTCAACTTGCAAACCCAGACAAGTGCAAAATCAGGCTTACTTCTGGTTGGCATTATCTGTGAGGAACATGTAAAATCTCTTTTTTGGTGGCTGCCTTCTCTTTCTGTTTATTTTATACAACCTGCTATGTTTGTTTTGATCCCTGCAGCCCTTTGCAGGTTTTGTGATGAGCCACTGTGGCACTACGATGATGCTACACTCATGCTGATGTTCTCACCAGCAGACTCCAGGCCCTGCTGAGCTTTGCTGTTGCATGCACATAACTCCCTAGGACAACTGTGGGAGATGTCTGCGTGTGGCAGCGAGGGGATGGGGCTCCCTGTGTAGCAACATCTGGGGACCAGAAATTGAGTATTCTTGGCTACAGGCCCTTGACTCTGAAATATGATCTTCCCAGCCTTCTGGTCCATCTCTTTACAGAGCAAAGGAATAAAGAAGGGAGCTAAGTATCTCTGGATGGAAGTCCAGTCAGCTAATTAATATCAATGAGGTGTGTGTTATTTTTAGTTATTGCAGATGTGCTCATACCTCATTAGCTTAAACACTTTAAAGCAAATAAATAACAGCTTCTGTCATGCTTAAAGGAAACATTTTATAAAGAGGTTATTGATCTGGACTTCAGAGGGATCTGGTGGGAAATCTGTAAGGCTTCTTCTTCCAGAGGAGGGAAAGGAGAGGAAGACTACAGAAATAAAGTGAATGTGTCCTCATGTGTAATGCACATTAAAAAGCCAAAAGGATGATCTGTTTCCAGGTGGGTCTGGTGGATTTGAGTTCCAGGATTGGTTCCTCTCATGGAGACACTTGTAGATGCTTTGCAGCGAGGCAACTTGAATATTTTCCTGTGAGTTGCTTTGGGGAGACAGTTGGTCCAGAAGAAAGGGTTTGTCCTGAGCCTGCAGGAGGAATATTTCTTTGACCATGATTACCTGATATTTTAATTTCCATATTTAGCAAGTACCCCAGATGTGTGTTGCAGGAAATAAGTAACTTGTCAGTGGTTTTGAGGTTTCTCAGCAAAAAGAAGATTACGTCGTTTTACACTGAAGTATTGAAGAGAGTGTTTTATATTTTGAATGCTAATGAGCACAGTTTTTTTCAGACGGGAGCCATAAAACTGTCATTATGTCAGTGGTATGTCTTTGTTCTTAGCTTTGCTGGTGCTAATCAAAGACAACAGTGGTATATTTTGAGTTAATACTGTAACAAGAGGAATGGCATTAGTGGTCATCATCATGAGTGACTCCTGGACATGTGGTAATAATTTCTTAAGTGTTTCTGAATAGTAAATGAGTGAGAGAGAGGGAGTTCAGCTGCAGTGCTGTGCAGAATGGAATGTATCATTCAGCTGGAATGATAGATCCACAGCTCACATTTGAGGGGCTGTAGAAACAAAATCTTCTTTTTAATATAATTAACATATCTCCTTCCACAGTCCCTCTTTCTTCTTCAGCCTCTGACTTTGCCTTTTTATTTGAAATAAAGCAGTTACTTTTAGCATAAGGACTGCATGAGTGTAATCATCTTTATGTTCTTAAGGAAATCATTTCACTTGAGAAACCAATCTCTCATCCTTTGAGTATTTTAGTGTTGCATAGTCGGATGTAAGTTTGAGAGCCTTCAGTTGAAATGGCATTTTCATTCTTGTAAATAGATGCCCCCAGATTTGGTAAATATATGGAAATAGAATTGGTAACATTATATATTTAAGTGCCAGTTTTCTTAGGGAAAAAAATTACCACCCAAACCTTTTTTATTATCAGTCAGGCAGTTTTCATTTATTTGGTGAGGCAGTATGTTTGCATTGGCTGGCAGGCTCATGAATGGCTTCTGCATAACGAATCATACATTTAAAAAAATCTTTCCAAAGCTTTTATGAAAACACAAAAAGTTAAATAACTTTAACACAGTTATGTGATCAGTCTGATTAAGTAAATGCATTTAGTTTAAGTAACCCCAGTGGGGTTTCAGCAGTACTGTACGTTCCAGAGACGGGAACAATTGGTGTATTTTCACTGTCTGACTGTGTTTCTCAGAGAATGCTGAACAATATTAAACATTCAGAGGCTGCATTTTCCCTTTGTTTTGACAAATGCTAATAAGTAGCTAACTGCAAGAGAGGGGGGAAAAAAAATCCTAATTCGAACCAGTTGTGTGATGGTCGAGCTCAGCAAATTCCCTGACCAACAAGATGTAATCTGGGAAGAAAAGAGTGGAGTGGTAGCCTTTGCTAGCCTTTGAAATCACTAATAAAGTCATTAAACAATGTTTAACTGAAGAGAAATGACTAAAACCGGAGAAAGAGTATTCTGTGGAGCTCTCAGAAGAAACATTAGTGAGCTTTGGTTTCTAATTAAGTGGTATTATTAGGAGCTTTGATAAAAGCCCTGGCGTGTGTGACATCTTGTATTTCTCTGTGTATCAAGAGTTGAAGAGAAACTAAAAAAAGAGAGACTTTTTAATGATAATACCTGAAAAGTGTTTTTCAGCAGACTCATACATCATTGTCAAGTGAAAAGATTAAACTTTATTGTTTCTTTTTGAACCAAGAACTCAAGGTGAGTGGAAATGTCTTGAAATGCAAAGTAGTTTGGCAGATAAAGTAAAATAGAGATGAAAACAGACAATAAAAAGACATTGGCTGTAATAGAGGAAAGAGCAGGGAAGTTCACTCTTTAATGTTGCTGGGAGAACTTTCTTTTTGCTATTAATGATAGTATTTAAGTGTTACAATTACAAGCTTTTCTTGAAATGAAACATTTCATTTAAGCAATGGCACCAAAATCATTTTTGTGTGTAATATGAAGCATTAGTTATGTGATGCTGCTGCCAAAATAAACCCCACCATTCATTTAAAATATCAGGAAACTCCATTTGAGAGGGTAGTTATACATCCATTGAGGATATTCTGTATATAATTTTTCCTTGGTATTAATAAAGTCTATTAACAACATAACTGCAATTGATTCATAATGGCACATTTGTTTGCAAGTAATGGATGTAAGGTTAAAATGGTTTAACTATTACAATGTTTGAAAATGATTGCTGTTCCCTAAAGCCTCCTTTATTTTTATTACAGTTTTTTTCCCCTTCAGCAACTAGTTGTTTTGCAGTTGTGAAACTGCTTTCAGCTGTAGATACTCTGCATTATCAAGATAGATGGGGCTTGGTGTGGGATTTCCACAAAGGTTGGTTGCTGAAAAAGTAACTTCCACAGTGTGCCCTTGAAAGATTTATTTAAGTTGTCCCTTAATAGGCCAGGCCGCGCTGATTGCTACAGAAAAAAAAAAAAAAAAAAAAAAAAAAAAAAAAAAAAAAAAAAAAAAAAAAAAAAAAAAATCAGTTTTCTATCAAATTCTGGGCTGTTTTGGGGAGCCTCATCTGCCTGCCTTTTGGCACATGAAATGTGCACCTCTGACCCCAAAGCATTTAGTCTGCTCATCTCTATGGTGGTGGCTAGTGAGGTCTGTGACTTGGGCTGCCTTTTCTAACCAGGACACAGAGGGTTTTGTTTGCCTCTTTGTGCCGTGCTCACAATGGCCATGAGGACGCCACCACAGTGTGAGTGCCTGAGCACTCCCCTTTTGCTTTGGCAGTGTGTCATTCCCCTATCCATGTCCACCAGTTGTAGAAAAAAGCAATGCCTGAAGAACTCTGCTGGGGGACAGGACTTTAATTGCTGAGTTCTGAGTTCCTGGGAAGAATGTTGCCAACTCTATCAGAGCCTTTCTTGTCATCTCAATTCACAATTCGTCCTGAACAGAGATTTTTTTTTAAAATCTGGGATTGAGACAGAAATGCATACAAAAGCAGATAACTTGGCACATAAGTCTAGTTTTGAAATGGGTTGGGCAAATACTCCTTGCAAGTACAGGCATATAATTTGTAAAAACTTGGTTTGCCCCTTGTCTTTTTTTACAGTCGCATTCAACAATAATACTATTTCAGAGAGTGTCACAGCTTGTGTGTAAATTTGTACTCTATTCATATATATAGGAAGGATTGGATATTTGTTTTTTAAGGGTGAAAATAGAAAAGAAATAATTTTATTAAAAAAATATATATGCTTGAAAGAAAGAACACTCCTCAAGTTCTTTCATCTAAACCACTGTCAATAACGTAAAGCATCAGAAGTGAATTCTTTTTAAAAATCAGATTTAATTCTTTCACACTGTACTGTTGCAATTTCATGACTTTCTAATTGGACAAGAAAATATTACAGATTGGTGGACCTCATTTTGTTTTTGATCACCATCAGTTAATTTCACTCTTTGGTTACCATGCACTGACCATGCAATTGCAGAGGGTTGCAATTGCTATAGGTTTTGTGTGGATGGCACTCAGAAAACCCTGGGATGCCTGACAGTTTAAAAAACTTTGACAGATGGATTTTTGGACTGCAAATACAACAGGAGTATATTTAGTTGGTTTTAATGAAACTATTTTAATAGATATCTTCAAGAAATTCTGGGCTCTCAGATTTTGAAATGATACCCAAAAAGCTCAAATTCTAATTGTTGGCTTCTTTGAAGAGTGTTCTGAATTTTCACATTTTATTATTACAGGACTTTCTACCAACCTGACCACATAACAGGGTTACTCCTGGCACAACTGCACATGCAGTAGAGGAATTGCATTCATTAACTGTATCAGTTTCCAAATGGCACATAATTTGTACATAGACTTAAGCCCTAGCCTGGCAAGCCAATCCAGTGTGTCAGTGGATCCAGAAGATCAGCCTGTTTTTAAAAGAGCTCATCTACTATGTACAAGGTTTCAAAAAGGAGTCATGTTTGGAGTTTTTCTGTTGGTTTTGTTTTCCTCACTGAGGTTTGCAGGGTAAGTCCCAGATCGACTCATATGCTGAGTCAGGTCCAGTGAGTATTTTAGATGCCATTTTTAATGTTTTCTAAAAGCAAAGCAAAGTAGCCCAAGCACATTTACAAGAGCAGTGACTCCACATGCTGACAGTATTCCCATCACACAGGGAATGGATAGCACACCAGGAAAACACAACTGTGGTGGAGAGCAGCAAGTCTTTGCCAACACTCTATGCGATGACAGTAGTGGATAACATTGGAAAGCATCTGCTTTCAGATTTGTTAGCTTCAGAGAGCTCTACAGTGACACGATCGTGTTAAAGCCAGTGCTTCTGTCTGGAAAGAGCAGAAATCTGGAGCTGAAATCTGTGAGTGTCATTGTTCCCAGAGGTGCAGTAATAGGCTTCACTTTACAGTGCTGTATCTCACTTGGAAAGCACCTACTCTGAGTGACATAAACTCTTTGTTAATATGGATAATAGACTTCAGCATCACTTAAGAAAATAAGGCTTGGGCAGTTGAGAGTATTAACTACCTAATTTCAAACACTTTCTTAAAAGTTTCCCTTTCTTAAAAGTTTTACTTTTGCATGGCTTGCCAACATTAACATTAAACTTTTGACTGTTTAAGCTACTACTGTGATCAATTATTTTTAATAAGCAGAATGAGTCCTTAGAAAGCTACAACCCAAACTGTGAGACTACAACCACAACCTTCTCAAACTGGTGGCTCAGGCAATTTGTTAACATTGGGTATGGCATGCCATATTAATAACTTTGTAATTAGGGAAAAAAGACGTATTCTCAGTTCATTTTTTAAAATTACTTTATGGACTGCTTTGCATAAAATAAAATAAAGTAAAATAAAATAAAATAAAATAAAATAAAATAAAATAAAATAGGACAACTAGTTTATTTTTCCTTTTTTCTGCAATATTTTGGCTACAGTGATGTCCATCCTGGGCTGATTTCTTTGGAGCTCAGTTTAGGATTATCTAGAGTGATCAATAGGTTCTGATAAGAAAAGCTCATGGTGGGAGAGGGTGAGGGTTTGCTCTGAGGCACAGACTGACTCCTAGCCTGGCATGGGGCTTCCCCAGCTCCTTGCAAGCCAAATCCATCCCAGCTGGGTAAGGCAGGTCCCTGCTCTGTGCTGTGTGTCCTGGAGGTGTCCCCATTTTCAGCTGCCATGCATCCTGGGCTGTTGGTGAACTCCTCCTCCAGCCTTGCTCTCTGTGGAAATGGTGGTTTAGTTTTATGTCTTCTGCCTGACCACCAACTTCTGTGTCAGTGGCAGCAACAAAATATCTTTGAGGCTACTATCTCCTGCTCTGTCAAACTGGCTTTAAATTAGTCCAGACACTCCAAAATTATTAGGATGTGGTAGAGAAGCCACATTGAGTCCCTCAGAGGATTTGCTAAAATCTCTTTTCTTTCAGAAAAGCATTTTAACGGTGCCTGTCATTTTCTACTAACTCCATATCCCACTTTCCCTAAAGTAAAACAGAGTTGCTGAATGGCAGATGCTCGGCACAAGTAATATGTATAAAAATTTACCAAAAAATAAGACTTGACTTACCTTTTACTGATCACTAATTTTCAGCTGAGAGAAGGGTACGTATTCCTTTGTGAGCTGATTGTAGTTGTAGAAGGAGTAAAAGACTTCAACCCATCTGGAGTTCTAAAATAACACACCTGTGATATATATCTGACTTTCTTGCCTGTTTTGGCTACTTATGGCATGGGAAACTAGTCTGAGGCACCCTCTAGACAGCATCTATACTCAGTGTCCACCCCAGGATGATTCATCATATCCTAAAAATTATATCCACCATCAAGGCTCGAGGTATTGATCCCTCTGTTTACTCTAGAGGGTATTCACACAGCTGCTTTAGCCTGGTCTCTAGACAGGTAATATTAAGTGGGATAAATGCCACTGAACGATTAAGATATGAACTTCATGTGTGCAAATGTATCAGCACTGTCACATCTTCTCAGTGAAAGAAGAAGTTAATGTCTCAGACCGACAGCTCAGTACTGCTGTCATACCTGCCTCTGCACACAGTGTATCACAAGTTCTGTGACAGTCAATGACTGTCATTCTGTCAAATGGCCTGATTCCCCTTGACGTGTACTGCCCTTTACCCCACTTTGACAGAGGCAAGAAGCCATGCAGAAAATGTAAATAATATCAAAAGAGACCATAGGGCATCTACGCAATTGCCTGAACAGCATAAGACTGCTCTTGAGTAAGGGAGAATAAAGAGTTTTGATTTTTTCCTTGAATTCAAAGGATGTAGGATGGATCCTAGATATTGTAATAGAGGGGTTAAAACAGCTGAGGAATAGTAGCATTTTTTATTCATCACATGATATTTGGTTAGGACTATTATATATAAGGTAGTTCCACAAATCCACATTTTAAGTTATATTTGGTCTTTTCAATATGCATTACAAAGTTCTTAGACATTTGTGCAAGAATATATTCTGACATCTCAGTGTCCTCAGTAATGAACTCATCGTTCCTCACTTGATGTGGCAACATTAGCGTGTTTCTGAATGTGTTTAAAGAGCAAGGATTTCCAGGTCGCCGTTGCTCATGCTCAGGAGAGGCATGACACATCTGAGCTATCCTTTTTTCTCTTTTTTTTTTGTGATGACATACATGTCTGGGTACAGAAGTTACGCTATAAGGATGAATGACTGTGGTAGTAAACCCCCAGTAGGAAGAAAAGGAATGATACTCTTAAGCACTTGGAAGGAATGCAGCCAAGGCCCAAATGCTTTTATTTTTCAACTTCATCTATCAAAAGCCGCCCTGTGTAAGATGCTAAATGACATCTGACATATCTGAAATGCTGGGATAAAATAGAAATAGCAAAAAAGCCTAACCAATAACAGGTAAGGATTTACTGCTAGTAAAGCAGGTCCTCTGCTGAGGAGAAACGTTAAAACTGTATGAATTACACCCGAGCAACTGACAACTTTACTTAGCTATTCCATACATTAGAGGATAAGTCTCCATTCTAGAAAGTTTCAATGCCATTTTAGTTATCCATTTAATCCACCTATTCATTTAGCAGGAATGGTAATTACGGGAAAATTGCTGCCAAACTATGATGTGCAATTAAAATTCAGGCTATTTTGTGTGATGCAAAATCTCCCTTTTTTACTATCATCTTACAAATCCTCTGATAGAAAGTTTGTGCCTTTTTGAAACAGAGCTTGTAATAATAAGCCATCTGGCTTACTTAAACATGAAAGATTAAAATGATATACAGTATGAAGGCTTCCTATTCAATTGCTAATGTCCAAGAACTCAACTCCAGTGGTGAAAGCTGTCATTTGGGGGGAAGAGGTAATTAAAAGATTTCCTTGTAGAGATGGGTCCTAGAGTAGGGAACTGGCACATCCAACAAGCAAAACTAATTTTCCAAAAGAAAGCAATGCTGGCCAAATGTCTTGCAAGATAATCTTCTGTATCCTTAGTTCACTCACAACTGCTTGAGTGGGACTGAACGGTGGGTTGATGACTGGTGGCACAAAAGCAACCAAACCTTGCTTTATTTACCATGCTAAGCCAGCAGCGCTTCGCAACATGGGCTTAACTGAGGCAGACAACAATGAGAGAAAATGCATTGTGATTAAGTAGCGACCCACTCTTTTTAAAGAAGGAGAAAAAGATTTGCAAACATTTTAGACAAACCGCAATGCAGAAACTGAAAATAAGGATTCTTAGAAGTGACATGCAGAATGGCATTTTTCAGAGATGAGCTTTTGAAACAAATGCATTTAGTAACCCTTACTACTTTACAATTGTCAAGAGGCTAACTGGGGGCACAGTGCTTGGGCTTGTGCAGCATACAGGCCGTCTGATGAAATGGGGTAATTGTCAACTGGCTGCAGAGGAAAAACAAAGTACACCTCAGCTGTGATGGTGGCACGTTCTGTTGCTTTCAGCTTCCCTCTGTCTTCCATCTCTGACTGATGAATTTCCAAATGGGAAGCAACTGAAAATTCTGTTGCTCAGATGAAGAATCTACCCTAAGGTCTCAACCTTAAGTGGAAGCAGAGTGAGTATGAATCGTTCCCAGACAGTCATCCATATGGTCTGGAGTACTTGTAGGGAGCACTGTACCTTTGACCTACCAAACAAAGCCTAAATGTTATTACAAGTAGACTGTAACCCTCCCGGATGAAGAGATCATGTCTGATTCCTTATAGGAAAAAGAATTTAATACAGAATGTAAAACTCTCTAAATAATTCTGAGTTCAATGTATCATAGCAGGGGTCTTCTCTGTTGAGTTTTATGGAACTGCTCTACATGTCTGGAGAGACATAAACTTCCCAATTTTTATTCTATTGCCACTGTTGCTCCTACAAGGCCCTACTTAATTACCACTGAACTATATTATCTCTGTCTGCATCAGACATTTTCAAAAGGGAGATGTTTTAAAGTGCTGTGTGCAGGTACAGTACTCTATAAATAAAGAAAGAGTGCTAAAATGAGAACCCTTCCATTAAAGACTATCTTCATCAGCTACTTTTCAGAAGAGCCTATTTAATGAAGATCCTTTAGCTATTAATTCTACTTTCAGGCTCCATTTAGGCTGAGAGAAGGAAATAATGAATCATGACATAATGGAAGTCCCTGTAAAGCACTCAGCTTACCACACAGGAAACCAGACTTGCATGTGCGTTTGTTTTTGTTTTTAAAGCTAGTTCTAACAATAGCAGCCAATGAGAGCCTATTAACTTCATTGTGTCTTAACTTTCTGTTCAGTCCTTGGCTATCTTCCAGCTTAATTCCTCTGAGTCAGCAACACATTCAAAACAGGTTAAATGAACTCTCGGATAAGAACCTCCAATAAAGGAATAATTGATCTTTCCATTGCAGCTCATCACCCCTTCCAAAAACACAAACAAAAGCACATGCAAAGCCAACATTTAAATGTGCAGCCTTATTCAGAGGTGACAGGATTGGCAAGAGAGGGGTGTGGGGAGGGATGAGTTGGGTGAAGCAATGGTGTGAGGGTTGTTAAGCATGCAATATGGAATGCATACTTTGGCAGAAGTGAGAAGAAAGGCTCATAGGACTAAGGAAAGTGAATGGACGATATTTCCCTCTCTTAAGGAGCTCTGCTTTGCCTTCAGCACAGTTTCTGATAATCTGATTTTCTGACTCTCTTGCCTTTTTACTCTCTCTAATTCTATCCAGTAAAGTGATAAAGATTGACATACCTCTTTCATGTCGGAGGAGAGGAGCTCTCTGTGTGCTTAGGACTTCAAATATCTACACAAAAATACATGAAATCCACTCTATTCTTGGCCTAGATCTTCACCCAGGAGAACAGAGTGAGGAGGATAGCAGCTAGATGGGTGTCTGCTGATCTCCCTGTAAGAGGAGGGAGTACCCAGGGAAACAGATTGTGTGCAACAGAGTGCTGAAAACATGCAAAAACTAACATGAGAGTTTACTTTGTCTTTAATGAAATATCATATCAATTGCAGATCTCCCTTTTTTTTGTATTTTCATGGAAAAGGATTAATGGATATGGATAAGCCAAAGAGAAGAGGCTCTAAAAAAACCCCAAAAACTAGACCTAGAAAAAAAGTGGCCCAGTAGCTGTAATGCTTGTCATCCCAGTTCATTAAGCTAAAGTAGACAGCTTCTAAAGCAGCACACTTATTGTCCTCTGGCCTTCTCACTGCTTTATTCTTGCATCCATAGTGCATGAAGACTTGGAGTCACTTTACCTAAAAGTCTGTATGTGTTCTCCAGGGCGGTAGCTTTTCTGTTTAAATAAAATATGAGCTGTAGAAGTGAAGTGAGTTAATGAACTAAAAACAGCTTTCTTGAGGACTTCTCTACAATCTCCATGAGCAACTTGGAGCTATCATGAACTATATGTTCCTCTCTGAGATTTGAGCACTTTTAAGGGAAAAAGTAAGATGTGTAATGTGGATGTGTCTCTCAGCAGCAAGAGATGACAGTCCTGCTGCTGAGGTCTCTGCTGAAAAGTGTGTAAGTTACAAAGTGATGGAAACATGGAAAGAATCTGGAGAAGATGCAACAATTACGTAACAATTCTTGTGGGCTTCACTTGCTTTGTTGCATTGTAGTGTTGACTCTGAGAAAGAGACCAGTGTTTCCTCCTGTGTTTGCCTAGAGCTGACACAACAAGGGGTTTGACTTGGATTTCAAGGTAGTATCAGAATAAAAATGTGCAGTGATATATTCCAAGCATGTAATCCTCACTCTAGAAAACTCCTCCTCTTGGCAGAGAATTTCCAGACAGAGAATACTAATTTTCCCTGGCAGTTTTATTTGTGAGAGATTATTTGGCTGTTGAAAGGCCGGTTGAGAAGGGACACCTTGTGTGTGTCTAATGTTTTTAGCCTTTTCTGTATTAGCTACTAGCTTTATGTATGGCTACATAGACTAAGTGACTGACCAGGCCTTGTTCCCTTCACTTCTTCATATGTCTACTCATCTCTTCAGTCTTTAGAACAATGAGAAATTTGAGAACATCTGAAAGTGTACCACACGTAGAGTAAACAAAATAAAATTTTCCAGGAGGTTGTAAAATATGGGTTAAAACACAAAAGAATTACTCTTTGAAGGGTACTTGCCTTTAATAGACCTCCTTTGTGGAGAGTAGTCATTTCTCCTTTGATACTCCCAGTGTCTCTCACCTTGTGTATAATAAGTCATGGGGAAGGAGGTGATTATGTCTACTGACTTAAACTTTGGTGTCAATACAGAGCCTTGTATTTTATTTGAAAGAACTCCAGGGCATCTAGTACAGATGATAATAGTGATAAAAACATTTTTTTTTTTAGTACCAAAACATGTCTGTCCCAGCATGGCCTAAGCATCAGCAAAGGAAGTGGCAGAGCTCAGCATCCTGAATGTCAACCAGTGCAGAAGCATTGTAGCTCTTTCAACAATGGCACTTGCAATTGTGGTTCACTCAGGGAGATCTGACACTACAGAGGTGTTCTCATGGCAGCTGATTTGACTGATCACTGACACATGCCATAATCTGTTGGGTTAGCTGAGGGACACAGACTGATCAAAACAGCAAGGAGAGGATAGAAGGAAGCTTTTCTGAGGTGAGAAGTGGTCGAGCTGAGAACCTGTTTTACTTTTAGAGAGATCTGAGAAGAAAAAGGCATACAACCTAGAGTAAAAGAGTGACTGCTGCTTAATCTGCAGGAAAGATAATAGCTCTTGTCTTCAGAGTGGCCCAACAAGTACACAGGATACTTTGAAAGAAAGGTTGCCTTAAGATGAATAAAATTCATTATGTGGCTCAAAAGAAAGAGGATCTGTCTTGATTTGATGACATAGCTTGGAAATGAGAGGAAAAACAGCACCTAAAGGCTGATCATTGGCTAATTTGCTGCCCAAACCAACACAAATATACTGCTGTGGTTCCCACCCTTCCTTCTCTTTTTTGCAGTGGTCTGGATTATATGTATGCTACCATTATATGTTTGTACACATAATAAAAACATCTAATAAATGACTGCTCTTTTTCAAACTCTTCCTTAAGCTTTCCATCAGCCTTTCAAAGTACTGAGGAGTGATCAGGCTGTCCTAATAGTAATTTTGATGCTGATCTTCATTCTAAAAAACAACCTACTTTGTTTCCTCTTTTTGCCTCCTTGTGTCTCCATGATATCTCCATTTTATCTCTTTCATCATTACTTACTACATCCAACAGCTGCAAACTGTGGGACAATGAATGTCCCCAATTCTGGCAGCTATTGCAATTCAAAACTAATGAAAATCTATTAATAGCTAATTCAGTAGACTATTGCTGCTCAGGGTAAAGGAGTGGGTCCAGACTGTGCTACCAGTTACAGCTGAGTAGGCCCAACAAGGTCAGCATCTGCTCCATATCAACATTAAATCTCTATGATATGCTGCAGGCGCAAATACAGACAGGATGCTGGTGATGCGTGTTCCTCTCTATTTGAAACAGACACTGACTCCAGTTATCATGGAAACAGAACGATGTGGTTGAAAAGAAGCTGGTTCAAATGGACCTCAGAAAAAACAGTTATGCCCTCCAGCATTGAGGAGCATTTTAACGCAAATTCCTGGCAGAGCCTTGCAGTTGGTGGTTTCCTTCTAGCAGGTGTGGAGGAGTGCAAAGACATGATTGCTTGACTTTGTTTGGTAGTGTCACATTAATGAAAGAAAGGTGTTCATCTATCATCTTGAACCAAATACATAAACTTGTTCTTGAAGAAAAGGGCCCGAGTGCAACCATGCATATCTTCTGAAGCTAGTTTACAGCAAAGCCTTGCAGCCAGAAGGGCCAGGGTATCCCAGGGTGCATCTGAAGAGTGTGGCCAGCAGGTTAAAGGAGGTGATCTCCCACCTCTGCTTGGCCCTAGTGAGGTCCCATCGGGAGTGCTGAAATCTAATTCTGCGCTTCTCAGTACAAGAAAGACATGGAGAGGGTCCAGAGGGTGACAAAGATGATTAGGGGACTGGAGCATGTCTCTTACAAGGAGAGCCTGCAGGAGCTGGACCTGTTTAGTCTGGAGAAGACTGAGAGGGGACCTCATTAATGCATAAGTCTCAAAGGTGTGTGCCAAGATGATGATGCCAGACTGTCTTCAGTGGTGCCCAGTGACGGCAAGAGGAGGAATGGTCATGAACTAAAACAAAAGAAATTACACTACAATGTGAGGAAGAGCTTCTTTATATTTGAGAGTGGCAGAGCACTTGCACAGGCTGCCCAGGGAGGCTGTGGAGTCCTCCTCTCTGGAGATATTCAGAACCCATCTGGACGTGTTCCTGCGTCACCTGCTGCAGGTGACTCTGCCTGGCAGGGTAGTTGAACCAGATGATCTCCAGAGGTCCCTTCAGAACCCTAGCAGTTCTGCGATTTTGTGACTCTAGTCTGATAGTCAAAGATATGATGAAATTTTAGCTGACTTAAATCACAGCAATATACTACATAGCATTTGTAGATTACTATAGTTTTAAAGTATGCAAAGTACTAAACTCACACTACAACAATAAGTTTTTTTGTCCACTGGGTTTGCCAAACCCTTGATGTAAGTAGAGGGTGCTGCTGCACTAATAGGTCATGCAACAGCACTAAGGCTTTTAGTGGTAGGACTCCCATTTTCTTTTCCCCTGTAATAGTATCCCTATAAAATTTTATAATCTACCCTGTAAAAAACCCAGTGGGTTTGGAAGAGGGAGTCCATCCACTGCTCTTTTAGACTTCCACTGCTTTGGGGATCCAAAAAGAAATCTGCATTTTCCCACTTCTCAGATTTAAACCTGAGCTTTAGCTTGTGCTTTTGTCTCTACTAAGGCTCAAGGCATTGGGCATTTCCCAATTAAAAAAAAATTGCAATGAGTGGCAGCAACTCAAAAAGAGTCAAAATAGCAGATCTTAATATTAAAGGTCTTTTGGATAAGTTGTTTTTCCTTCTGCAACCATCCTATATGGAGTTTTTCGTTAAATCATTCTTCCTTCCTATCTTGTCTTATCACCACAATGACTTCTGTCACCATGTGAAACATTTGTTTTCTGAGGCAGGATTATGATGAGCCCAGAGGGCCCCCTCAGAATGTGGCCATTTTAGCAGTGTGGGAAGTTCAAGCCCAGAGGTTGCTTTCTGCGCTATTGGTAAATACACTGCATGCATGATGTGATGCCACTTCATGCAGAAAAGTGTAACCCACTGTCCTTGTGTTTTATGGCATCACTTGCTTCTGCTTTGTATTTATTTTGTTATTAATGCTGGCTGCTTTCCAATAGCTTCTGGCCACAATGACTGCTGCAATCTTTTGTCAGCTAAATCAGACACAATCTGCAGACAGAAACATATTATCGTGTACATCATTTTCAAATAAAGCAATGCACATGCAAAACACTGTTTTTTTATCCAGAGGTGTACTGAATTAAGTCAAAAATACTGTTGAGCCCACCTAAAAAAATAGCTGTAAAAAGTAATAATAAAATGACATATCATCTGGGTTTCAAATAGAGTACATATAGGAAACTAAGTCTTTAAATTGATAGTCTCTATAAGTTAAGTAATTAAGCATGATTCTCCATTCCTCCCCCCAAAGAATAAATTAGGGAAAATGTAAGATTAGAAGGTTAAAAAAATAGACAAGTACATGTATTTTTCAATGACAAAAAGTAGATTATATGAAACAACAGAAGTCTAATGGTCCATGAGAAATCTCAGTGATTTTGGAGTTGATGATATTTTTATTAGTCAATGAATATTTTTTCTTTGGTTGTCATAGTGTGTCTCTATTACTCCAATGGCCTTTTCTCTGGCATCAATGAATGTGATGTCCCTACCCTTATATCCATTCAGAAAACTGCTAGACAGATGATAATTTTCCTAGTCCAGGGCTTTGACTTCCTTCTCTCCACAGACTCTTTCTCTTTTGCCTAGAACTTAAGCTACTTGTCCTCATTTCCTACACCCACCAAGGCCTGTCACTGCCCATCCTATCATCAAAGGCTTGACTTCTGCCAAACAGAAGGAAGCTTCTGGTAAACAATGAAGATCTGCTTCAAAACCTAAACCCCAAGGAAACTTCAACTGTTTGTTTCTAGGAAAGTTTTCTGAAGGCCAGTAGGTTGGATCTCCTGAGTTTTGAACACCACTGGAGAAGGTAACTCAATCTCCTGAAATTCCTGTCCTTTCTCACAGCAGGCAGCTCTAAGTATTTATTTTAGAACTTTTCCAGTCAGAGTTATGGTGTTGATTTACAAGCAGTGAGGGGGCAATGGCTCATGAACATTTTGCTAAGAACCACAGCAGTCAGACTAGTCCCAACACACCCCTGCTGGGTAGCCTGACCCTCCCAAACTCTTGTGCCCTCCCAGACTGGGTATCTTGGCTTTGTGTGTGGAGGACACTATGGCTCGTTCTCTTGGGTGAAACAGCAACTGGCACTTGTTCTGAGCCCAGAGAGAGGGACAAACAAACTCTGTGTGAGAAAAGAAATCAGTACATGTCTGTGATAGCATTGACATGAACTCAACTCAACTTGCTGACAGATGAAAGTTAAGTAAAGCCAGAATCAATATTCTTGGAGCAAGAAGAGGCAGTGAGGGAGATAGGATGTGTCCAGAGCAGGGGCCCAGACTCAGACATTGCTTGGTGTTGCAGGAGCTTCAGCATAGTTCCTATGTACTTTCAGTATTTTTTGCTTAAAATATGCAGTCATTGCTCCCACCCTTTAAGATTGTGTCAGATGGAAGATTTAGACGCATAAAAGGCAACATCTGTGAGCAAAACCACGTGAGCTGTACTTGGGTACTGCAGCTCAAGGGAGGTGGCAGATTACACACCACGGTGAGGGCCAGCAGCTTCCACCATACTTTCAGGGAAACTCTGGAAATTATGAACACTTGATGGTATGAAGGGTGGGGGAAGACAGGGAAGGAGACTCCAGGCACACCTGCATGTGGGAATAATAAAAAGTTTTGGGTTGGAAGGGACCTTAAAAATCATCTGGTTCCAACCCCTTTTGCCATGGGCTGATACACCATCCACTAAACCAGGTTGTTTGAAAACCCATCCAACCTGGTCTTGAGGCTAATTTACAGTGTGCCATGGCTTTTGGTGGGGGGTGAATCTTACTATTGTTGAATTCCCAACCTGTTTTCAGATATGAAGCACACTGATGCTGTGAGCAGAAGGGGCCTGTGCTACCATTGTCCAGGCTTTCAAGGTTCCCTGGAAGAAGCCAGACCTTGGCTGAATTTCTCTGAATCCATTTTAAACTTCCCCAACAAAATCCCGTTTCTTTCTAGACAAATATCCTTTGTTTCAGTTGGTGCCTCCAGCAGGTTATCAGAGTTCTTAGCTATTATTTTTGAGATCATTCACTTCAGCTCTCCCACTTTCTGCCCAGAATTCACAAGATAACCTTTAATTTATTCTGCCTAAAATGAGATAAACCATGAGTGACCAGTCTCCTGGGGCTGTGCCATTCTGTAGTGAGCCTTATGTAAAAGATACAGGGCACATTCTCAGCACTGTGCGTTGTTATTAATGAAGGCTGTCTGCGCAGTTCTTTGTCCATCACAATGAAAATTTACCCTCATGTATCTCCTAAATCTCAGATGTAGATTTCACTTGCAGCATTTTCGGATATTCTTTGATTATTTTTTTCATATTAGGGGCCATAACGATAAGTCCCTGCTCAAGTGAATATACAACTAGACCTCATCTGACACTAAAATTTGCTAGTTTCTCTTTTTGGGCTTAAAAAAATTTGCCTTTCAGAGCTATTCAATAAGATAAATGTTAATGAGAAAAATTTTAACAAGACAAGCCCTGGCAGTGACCCTCTCGGATCTAAGCAGCGCTACAAACTCAGGGCAAGCCTGATGCATGAGGAACATCTTGCAGAATATCACTGGCCTTCTGTTCTATCAGCACTATAACTCTAGAAACAAGGCTCTTAATGAGGAAAGATCAATCCCAACAGGAAAACCTGTGATATCTGACATCAGTAGACAAGCATCCATTCTGTACAAACCACCACCCCCCTGACGCCAGCCCCTGCTTACAAAAAATAAAATAAAGTAAAATTGTGTCATTTTCATTCAAAGTTTAAAGACTCGGGATCACTTCATGTAGCATTTAACTATCATTTCAGTCAGGCTTTTGAAGCTGTTTAAGTTCTTTTGTACCCGAGTTGTTTAATGTTACTCAGACAAGGTAAATCAAAGTCTAATAGAGTGGAAAAAACAGTAAAGGCAGAAAATAGGTAAAAGATAAATCACACAGGAAGTTTTGCTTTTTTTTTTTTGTTATTATATTCATTGAGATCAAAGTCCTTGTTTCAGCTCTAATTAACAAAAGCTAATGCAGATTGGAGACCTTCTGGCACTGAGCAGAGCCTTGGAGGATACAGTTGAAATCTTCTGAAGATTTAAATAATTAATATGACACCTTGAGCTTTGGATGGGAAAATAAAAAATAAAAAAAAAAAGAAGAGGGGAAAAAAAAGAGCCCCATGTTCAAGTTTAAGAACAATGCCATTGCCAAGTTTGATACCATTTGTTCTGATGAAAATGAGCTGAGTAGATTGCACCGACTTCATTGTCTGGTACATTGGCAGTTCAGTGGATTGTTTCACCTTTTGTCATGCTAAGGGGGTCTTTTGTGCAGTACTTTGTTACCCCCAAGTCTGCCCCAGTTGAAGGAGGATAGAAAAAGGCAAATCTGCTTTAGGGACTTGGAGGATGGTCATTTAATGGTTTTTAATCCTCTTAATCCACGTAAGAATGGAGATCTCTGAGTGAAAATCCCATCCCAGAAGTCCTTATGATTCAAATGCCTGGCTCAGGAGACTGTCTTTTGAAAAAATATACAGCAAAATATTCTCCACTACTGTGGCATTGTGGTTTATTTCTCTCTGGTTTTCTTAAGCTGTCTGATGCAATATAAACAACATGAAACTGAAACCTACTTCAAACCCTGTGAAGTAGGAGAACAGAGAGTGCCCGGTGCCAGTCTGTGTGTTTGGGGTACTCTGGTGATTCGGCTTGATTTCATAAAAGTGATAAGGACCCTCTTTTTTGATTGTCTCTTTTCTGATTGTCTCAACTGTATGCAAATCTACCCTAGATTTTGGTGTGCACTAATGCCCTCCCCAAGCTGTTTTCCACTTGAGTATTTTCTAGGTAAATGAAATCCTCTATTGAGGGTGGATATAGATTACTTCTAACTACTACATAGCTATATACGTAACTAATATGGCATAATCATAGCTAACCCTTTCTTTTAAGCTCATTGTTACTTCATAAGACCATGACTTCCCTTCCTCATCACCATAAAAAATATAAAATCAATATAACTAATTAGATAAACCACTAAAGAACAGATAAGAGGCAATTTTCATAAGTAAAATTAAAGAAGATCTGAAGACAAAATGGGCTTTTCTTGCTTTCAATCTATAGATAGCCACAAGAAGTTGATTTTAAAAAAATTACATACAAAATGAGGCTTCTCATTTTTTCATGTATTTCATCACTTCATTTTTTAGAACAAGTTAAAAAAAGGGGAAAAATACAGCTTTCAACTTGTAAATTACTATGTAGCAGATACAAAAAAGAGAAAAAATTACAAAATTTCTTTTAAAAAGATGTATTTTAAAATTTCCCTCGATAGAACTTTTAATCTAAGAAGAAAGAAAATTATTTTAGCAAAATTGCATTATGAAACAACTCAAAGTGTGTCTTTAAAAATTGCTGCTCATTAATGCAATGCTTTCTGTTCCAGTTAGTTCACTGACAGCCATTTCTGAGCATCTATTCCTACAGCCTTCCCATGCCTCTGAAACAACAGATACAACTCCAACAATGGCTTCCTATGATTTTAATACATGTTTTCTGAAAATTCAGCCTGCACAAAACCACAATCTCTCTGAAGTAATTTCAGCTGTTAATATTGGACTACTCTAGGTCTGCTTCAAGAAAACAAGCAAAATAATGATTTTTTTCTCTACAGAAAAAGTTAGGCTAGTCATGCTGTCTGTGGCATCCCATAAAAAGTTTGGTTGTCCCTTTGATGAAATTTCTGTGTTTCCATCTGAATCAGTTTAACATCTCATTTGAGATTAGAGAGAAAGTAACTGCTACGTGCAGTTGCAGCCTGGAAAGCCACCTGCATCCTGGGCTGCACCTAAAGAGGCATGACCAGCAGGTAAAGGGAGGTGATTCTACCCCTTTACTCCACTCTGCAGAGACCCCACCTGGAGTGCTGTGTCCAGCTCTGA
Organism: Zosterops lateralis; assembly: GCF_965231275.1. Taxonomy (NCBI): domain Eukaryota; kingdom Metazoa; phylum Chordata; class Aves; order Passeriformes; family Zosteropidae; genus Zosterops; species Zosterops lateralis. The sequence goes on from NC_139763.1 coordinate 34,601,122, forward strand.
GGCTCCCTACAAAAGAAATATCTGGACTGATTGAAAAAAGTCAAGAGGAGAGCCACTAAGTTCCTCATAGGGCTGAAACACTTCTGCTAATAAAGCAGGCTGAGAGAGTTGTAGTCATTCAGCCTGGAGAAGAGGAGGCTCTGAGGAGACCTTACAGCAGCTCTACTTTTTAAAGGGAGCCTACAGGAGGAAGGACTTTTTACCAGAGTATAAAGTAATGGGACAAGAGGGAATGGCCTTAAGCTGAAGAAAAGTAGGTTTAGATTAGACATTAAGAAGAAATTCTTTCCTCTGAGGGTGGTGAGACACTGCAACACACTGCCCAGAGAACTTGTGGAGTCATCATCCCTGAAAGTGTTCAAGGCCAGGTTGGATGGGGCTCTGAGCAACCTGGTCAGTGGAAGGTGTCCCTGCCTATGGCAGGGGGTTTGGAACTGGATGATCTATAAAGTCCCTTCCAACCCAAACCATTCTATGATTCTGTAGTTCTATATTATCAGGGCATCATCAGTGCAGTATGCCTCCTCATTTTTCTACTATTTTACAGCTTCCATTGAAACCTTACTTTTGCTGGGATGAGCCTCACAGGGGATGGGCTGTCTTGCTTATCTCTCATGGTATTGCCTGGAGATGAAGGAGGCACAAAACAGCAGCCTGGCTCACATTTCCTGACTCACTGCATCACAATGACATGGCTGCAAATGACAATTATTGGATGAAAATGTGTGCATAAGAAAAAGGTGAGTGCTTGTATTCAGAGGTGGAAGGTTAGCTACAGGTGGGGTGTGATTCCCTGCAAGTAGCATAGTATCAGTCATACCAGACTGACAGCAACAAAATTAAGGACTGAACTCAAATGGTAAGATGGCTTTATCCTCTTTGGAAAATAGGGTATGTAGAAGGTGATTGAGAGAGTTTTTTGTCATTATGGAAAAGAGTAATAAGTTGATAGTGGAATATTTTTAAGAGGAAACTGAGAATATATGAGGGAACTCCAGTACTACTATTATGTGCAGGAAGAAATAAACATGTGGAATAAATTACTTGGAAAGGCTATTGAGAAAAAGAATACAAATGGTAGACAAAGTCACCTAGAGGGAGAGGGAGTTAAGGAATACAAAGGAAATACCTAAGGATGAGAGAGATGAGCTTCCAGCAGTCAGGTGTGCTGAGCTGAGAGAGACCTCCCTTGGTTATAAACCACTTTGCGTTCCCAAGAATGGATGGGCAGCACTTACAGTGCCAGACTGCACACTGTGAGGTGCCTTGTACCCAAACTACCTTGGGCACAGTTATTTTTAGGGCCAGAGTGGCTCTGGACATGACCTTCTGACAAAAATTATGTCCAAAAATGGCTTTTAAAACTGACTCTTTACATATTTTCTAGCCCTTCATACATGAGCCAGTTCTCCCCTAGGAAACTTACTTTTGTCTCTCTGGCCTCCACAGCTCCATCAGTGGGACAGGTCTGGGAACACCCTTGGGAGGGACCACTCCAGGAGTCAAGAGCACACAAGTTTCACACAAAAAATCCCTATGCTTGAGACAAAAATGGGCTACATCTTTGCCTGTGTCCTCTGTTCCCCTCCCACTGATAGTGGTAGTGTTGTGGCAGGTGTTGGGGGGTGGAGGTTCAGCATAATCCCCCATGACCCACAGCTCTTGAATAGGCCATGTTTATTTCTGAAGTGAATGCTTTTCTTTTCTTTTGGGCTCTGCAGTATTGAGGCCATCCTGCAGCATGGGCTGGTACCAATTTTTTGTTTATAGACTATAATCTCCCCACAATGCGTACTTCAGTGTTAGGAAAGCACAATGCAACAACAGTTGGTCAACAGTCTGACTGAAAATTACCTGCTTTAAAAAAAAGTTTTCAAATCTATGCTAGAATATCTTGGAGTTTTCTTTGAATAATAACTCTTTGGGAAAGGAATGATTTTTGCTCTCTTTCTCCTATGAAAGACTTCCTCCTGTTAAGGTGATGTAAATTAATAACAACCCCTCTTGGCCCCCAGGATGAGAACACACTTTTTGCAGGCTGCTCCGATTCTGCCTAGCAGCTGTCATTTTTAATGTGACTTTCCAAAGTTTTTTCAGCAATTCCCATTCCCTACGCACTATGTACTTCATAGAAATGCACATACTGTTCTTCAGACTATGTTATATATATTCAATCATGTGAATCATAAATTTCTTAGTTCTCATGAAGATTGCATGTTTGTCACTATTTCTAATTTTCATATCCTTACCTGACAGGATTCTTTAGAAATGAACAAAATATAGCAACAGGAGAAACATCTTGAGAAATGTTTATATGGGAGGAGATAGGGATAATAAACAGATATCACACACAACATGATATAATGGAACAAATAAGGGTCTGACTCAAATCACTTTAAAGGACAGAGAGTAGCCCCTTATTACCAAACTACAAAGGCTGCAGTAACTCCTTTCCCCGAGGTAGCACTGCTATCAAGAAAAAGACCCCTAGTAGTATTTTTTATAGCCTTTGCTTGAAGTGTTTTTGAAGGAAAGCTCTGACTTCTAAAGAGTTCTGAAACTGTGCAGTGTCTCGAGATAGATCTTAATGAAATTTGCCGCTATCAAAACTAGACTGCCTAGAATATGGCAGAGCCTATTAGGCCTGCAATAACAACATTGATTTTAGGGATTTTCCCCTCCCTCCAAATACACTGCACACTTTTTTGATGTATGAAGAGACTGAAGCTTCTTAAAAGATATTTTCAATGGGATAGTTCTGAAGACTTCAGATAAAATATTTCAACACGGTACCTGCAGGGACAGGAGAAATTGCTTCAGTTCATTTTGCTTTAGTTATAGTCATGTTAAATCAACTGCTCTTGGCGTTTGCAGGACTTTGTAGACATTCTTTCAAAAGTGTTTGAAAAGCTTCAAGTGGATGAAGGTCTTCAAAAGGCAACTATCACATGGGATTGACATCAGTAGTGCTCCAAAGACTGTCCAAAAGGGCCAATACATGATATAAATTAAGCTTTATTACCTTTTTATTAATCTCAGATACTAAGCATATTCTGTCTTTGTTACAAGATCCATTTGCTGCTAAGAGGGTACCTGATACCTATCCTGATGACTAGGACACACGAGGGTCTGATTCTTCATAGCCTTGAAGGAGATACAGCTATTTGTATATGACTTTCATGTGCTGACAGTTTGGCCAGTAATTTCCAAACTTTTTCCACCAGGAGCAGTGAGAACACCAAGTGCAATGTAAATCAGACATGATGACATCTGTTTCCTTCCATCTCCTTTCCTTTTGGTGTAACGTGGCACTGTCCAATACAAGTTGGAAAGAGCAGTGTTTCAGTCTGAGCAACTGCAACATAAGCTGCACTTCTCAAGATATGCAGAGACAGGGATCCTGCCAACCCTATTCACACAGGCAGCTCCCATTATATTTTAGCAGGTCTATTCATATAAATAAGGATTAAGACAATGAAATTTACAAAAATCAAGACTTAAATGACATACCACTGGAAAGTCATACTTGTAATAGTATAAATTCCTAGAGTCTAAACAAGAGGATGCATTTGCTCATCCATACTTGTGTGTGTGTGTAATTAAGCCACACATTCTAATAACAGGGGGAGGAGGCATATTGCTGGATTACTGTTTCTAATGGGAAAGTGTGAGATGTTTTCCTTCCCACTGGAGGTGAGAAAATCCAGTGCAGGTCCTTGTAAAAGGCTGTATACCTGAATGCAGGATGAAAATTTGCTTTCCCATGGAAGTAGTCTTTGTGTTTGTATGGGGAAGATGATGTCTGGATGTGTATCCTGTGGTATAAAGAGCTCCTTTAGATAACCTTTGCTTGACCCTGAAATTCACTTCTAGAGCCTGATCCATCCACTTCTATGAAAAATGAGTTTAAAAAGCATGGACGAGCAATATAATCATAGGAGCGTTTTTAACAGAGATATTGCACCACAGTGCTGTGGATTTTCCTGATAGATCAGTGTGCCAAACCCAGGTTTTTCACATCATTTTAACCCTGTTATGACATGAGATAAAGCTGTATAACTGAAATAGAGTGGTGTCTGTCCACTTGTAATAAATTTGATCAGCAGCCTGGAAATTCTGTTGGTTGTGATAAACACACCGCAAAGTGGCACATTCTCATAAATATGCAGCCCTTGCTGTACAACTTTAAAGAAAACTTTTTTTTCTTTGATCACAGACTTAGAGACATTCTTCTTAGTAGGAATCAGTAGATTTATGGCAGGAATAAGTGTGAATCACAATTTCCCAAAAGTGCAGTAAAGAGCTTAGATATAGTAATATCAGGAGTGGCCTTTAAAATGAGCTACAAGAGTAAGTTAAGATAAAAGATTCACTTAAGATGATGCACTTTCTCATTAATCCTTACTGTATTTACAGATTGTTACTATAGAGACCAGAGAAGCAAGGTATTTTTTTTCTCTGGGAAAGCAAGGGCATCTTAATATTTTCTTGTCAAAACTCTCTTGCATTTTGGGGCTTTGAAGCAGGTTTGATGGAAGTGTTTTCAGAGGGAATAAGAGCAGAAGGCAGTCTCCCCATGATGAAAGTACCTTCTAGCAACTTCTTAACCTAGGCATCTGGGAAAGTGAGAGCAGAAAGAGGAAGCAGGTATTTTAACTGAGCAGAAAGAGGCAGCAGGTATTGTTCATTTCTGTTCACTTGTTGCTCCTTAATATATTCAGTTCACGTTGAAATTTTCATATATAATCCTAGAATGAGAGTCTAGTTCTTTCTTTGCACTCAAGAGCTTTTTACTCTTAATACAGCCTTTAATAAAACATTTTATTATTGCTCAAGATGAGACTTTGGGATAAATCACTGGTGCTTTAACTTTTGAAGAATCACAGAAGAATTCAGGTTGAAAAGTATCTGCTCCAGACCTTTGTCCAAAGTGAGGCCAGCTTTGGGGCCAGTCCAGGCTGCTCAAAGCTTCGTCTACTTGGGTTTTGAAAACCTCTGGGGATGGTATAGCCTTTCAGGGAAACTTGATCTTCTGCCTGTTATCATGGGGAAAAACTTACACCCTGGATAAATCTCTTTTGTTGCTATTTTCCCCATGTTCTTTTATCCTTTCCCCATGTGTCACTGTGAACAATTGAGTGCCATCTTCTTGATGACCCTCTGTAGGCACTGGTACCCAGTGGTATTATTAGGTATCTCTGCCCAGCTCCTCACAGGACAAGTGCTCCTGTCCTCAGCATGTCTCCCGTTGAGGCCACTCCAGTTTTTCCGTGTCTGTCCTCTGCTGAGAGGACCAAAACTGGATATAGTGTGTAGATGTGATCCAATGTCACTGTACATGTAACTCAGAGTGCTGTTAACCTTGTGTCTGCTAAGAAGCACTCTGGCTCTGAGTATGCTCTCAACCAGGGTCCTTCAGTTTTTTTCAGCAGATATGTTCCTCAGCATTCTTAATATATTTGTCAATGTGTGACTAGTCCTGTGCTCCCGCACTTTTTTTTCCATCTTATGCTGAGGTCTCCTTCATCACATCTTGCAATGTCAGTAAACAGTTTTTCGAACCTCAAGCCAACTGCCCACATTAATCCTTATTACTTCTTTCTCTTGGAGGCAAGCTACGAAGTTTTTGTGCTGTTGCAGGCCACAGTTATTTGAAACAAAAGCCTTCATCTAAAATACGTTATGACAAGGCTTTTACTCATTTGAGGTTTGCACTTGATATAGTGTAACCATCTGACCTATCCACTAAATTTACTTCCAACTGTACAGACAGTTTTTTCAAGTGCTTTTTATTTAAGTCCTTTATTTATGTACCTGGCTTGAGTTATGCATCCTCTGTAGGGTGATCAAATTATTCATCCTCTGTAGGATGACCAAATCTCACTGTGATCTCCTCAAAGGCTGCCTGGTCAAGTAGAGTTATGCTCCACCAAAAAAGGAGAGAGACTGTGAGCTCACCAGCACAGCAGAGTTTGCACGAGAGATAAAATAATCTGTTAGTCAGAGCAGCTCCGTCTTCCCATTTCTTCACTCCTTGAAATACAACATCAAAGATGGGAAAGAGAAGAGGTGTCAGTTGCTCCTCAGCTGCCTTCCCAGGCTTGCACTGTTTGTACAATACCTGCCTGGAAATGCAGAGCAGGTGAGACACTCTGCCTTTCTGTCACAGGAGACACTGGCATCCACAGCCTCCTGTATAAACATGAAGGAAGCTGGTGGTAACAATGCTTTGTGCTGCTCTGTGGGGACTAGGTGTCACCCAAAAGACTGCCAGATAAGTGCTTATCACTCTTAGTGTGTCAGGCATAATGAGTCAATTGCATTTAGTATTTCTGAATGGAGAGCTGCTCTGGGTAAAAAGCCAATGGAGTTCTCATGCTGGGAGTCCAGCAGGTAGCTGTGAATCAGGTTCCAGCTTTTCTTTCTTTATTAATTAATGTCCTAAATGCTAGAGGAAAAGAGTGTTTAACAAAAAATATTATCATGTTCCTTAGTCCCTTGGAAAATTTAAAATATTTCACCTTTTTACTGCTGGTAATCTTTACCATTCTTATGGTGGTTCTACTTGTTCAGAGATTTTTAAACTGATGAGTTAAAGTCTGATCCCAGGGAAACCCATGCTTGCCAAGCACATTTACTTAGGAAAGAGGGTGCAATCTGCCATTACTCTGCATCTTGGGTAAGGTCTTATTCTTTTTGCTCTTCCTAGACTTCCAGAGTCAAAGTTTTGATTGGCTCGCAAAAGGCCATTAGGATTATTGACACAGAATTACTTCCATTGCATCCATACATCAGAACCTTTGCAACTTCTGACAGTCAAGCCCCCACTGAAAAATATCTGGGATAAGAAGAGCTAAAGAAAACATAGTGGGCTTGGTGGTTCAGTCTTCAACAACAAAAAAAAAAGCTGAGAGGTGAAACAATAATCAAATCTCTGCAATGTTTTACAAGAGAACAAGTCTCTCTCTCATGCTCATGAATGTCACTTGAAATGACCTTTTAAAAGTGTGACGGTTCAGAGAAAAAAAATTCTTTTGGATTGAGAATATCATCAAAATGTTAGTCAGATTTGAAAAAAATATTGTTATCTTTCCCAGTTTGCTTCAAATGTTGAAGATGGGAAAGTACTGCATTCTGTAAGTGAGATTTGAAACAGAAGAAAACAGAGTTGAGGAGTTTGCAATGGTTTGTGGTTTGATTGATCACTTTTTCTCTATAACATGCATTAATGACTGTACTATTCTCAAAAATTCTTCCTTTGACCTTTCTGTGAAAGTATGATGACAAAATGATAAGTACACTTCTTATAGCTTTTGGACCAAAAGCAGATTGTGTATTATCCCTTGAGAACCCAGGCTAGCATTGTTCCAAATGTTTTTCTTTCATGTGGGAGCCTAAATCCTTTATTCTCCATCTCTTCAGGATCCATGTTAAATATTGGTCCAAAGGGTGCTTTTTTAAATTAACTTTATAATGCATGTATTTCCTTTTTTGATTCCATTGTCTTATGGGTTCATGAATCTTTCTATGTTAATTCTAAGTTTCATGAAGAAATCCCCTTGTAGATGGAGAAAAGGTCCATTTTGGATTCTGTGTGCAAAAGAAAAAAATAAATTTGAAATTACTACAACAGTTGTTCTTATGTTTTATGCTAAAAGTTAGCTTAAAATCAATTTTAGTTATGTTATTTCAAGGAAAAGATGCCTGTGATCTCAAGGCTTCCACAAATCATGGTATGCCTGATGGAAGTATGCCTGATGGAAAGGAAGACATACTAGTAAATGATGGTACTGTTGCAGTTGTAAATTGTTATTGCAAACATGAGTTATTATGCAAATGGAACTGTTGATGTTTTTCATGTTTGCTGGGTGAGGTTTTAGAGCAACGTGTGGTATGAATGCTGTAGGCTTGTCCAAGTGGCCATAGCCATGACTGTGCATTCACAGGTACGTGGTACCTCATGCACCCTGGTTTGCACAGCCAATGCTTTGGAGTGGGGAAACTTGGAACTGGGGAGAGTAGGGCCTAAGAAGACTAGGTCAGAAGGGGGATGGGTGCTCACCAGCCCAAGGGGAAGATATTTACTCAGCCTAGAAGGTCTGCTTGCTGGGTGCTGGATGGAGGAGACTGATCTTCACATTCTTTCTTTCTGCTAGAAAAAAAGTGAACAAAAAAGACTGGAAAGGTTACAGTGAATCTTTGATTTATTTATAAATTAATAGCCGCTAATTTAGATTGTTGAGATATGAAGATATACTGACCACATTAAAAAGTTACAGTTCGTGAATCATCGGGTGATAACAGGATGATTTTTGGTATTGCTTTGGTATCTTTCATTGACGTTGGGAACAATACTGTATAAAGTAGGCAATGATATACAGAGTGGATTTCTTATGAGGAACTTCAAATAAAAGAAAGATCTTCAGATGGATCTGTGGTCAGGTGTGACAATGGTGCTGTTAGTTTACATGAGCTAAAATCTTCACTGATTTTTGTTGAGGAGAAACATCAGTGCCAAGAGCATTAAATATTAAAAAAAAAATAAATCAGAAAAATGACATGCTGCCAGCTGTTGCCTTAATAGATATGTCAAGGCAATGCTAGACCAAAATTGGGAATTGATCTTTTTAAGGTCCTAGTGACAATACCACTACTTTGATGTTGTTCCCCTTCAGTGGTGAAAATGATATTTGCAAGGACAGACTTGAGTCATTCAGTAATAACAACAAACTAATGCACAGAAATGCTGGAGATTTTCTATTGGAATGAAAATGGAATTGCAGAATGTTCAGCTGGAAATTAAAATACAGTTGTAGAGGTTTCTGAAGTCACCACATTAGTTCTGGTTTGACTGGTACCTAATCCTAGGACACAAACAGAGGCAAGAAATATAGGTAGGAAGTCACAATTTTTCTTGTTCAGTGAACTCAGCTCTGTCCAGATTGTGCACAATAGGTTGTTGTAAAGTGGCAGAAAATAATTTGTTGTTATCTACCTCTAAGCATCTTTCAGATTTACATGGTAAATTATGTACAAGATAGAAAAAAACTCTTAAATGACTCCAAAGATACCTCATGGCTACAGCACCTACAATAGGAAGTTTGCATTGCTGGCTCCAAGAATCATGAAGGCAAAACTGTTGTGGGACAAAATGTGGTGGGTTTAACTTATGATTTTGCTTACTAAACACTGTAGGACATTGAAAAAATTTGCAAATACAGAAATAGGTGAGTGCATTATTCATAGCAACCTCTTTATTAGCAGACACAGAGGTCCTGGAAGATGGTAACAAACAGCTTCCAGAAAAAATGTACTTCCAGATATCATGTATCAAACTGCTAAAATCAAGAGACCATCTTAAACATAATAAGATTTTTAAAAGTAACCATTCATGGACATTTTTATTTGCCTTGTGAAATATAAGCCATTGTTTTTGTTTTGATTGTCAGCTTTTCTATTCCATCCTGAGCACTGGAATCTTTCTTTCTTTGAATTAAGGTTCAAATTTCTGTAGAAGTCATTGATTGCTTGAACTGAAACTTTATTTAAAGTGCTTTAAGTAAAGCTTGGACTGAGGTATCAAGAGCTGATGACACTGAGATTTATAAGAGCAAAAGCTATTCATTTCTTGGGGATTAAGTCAGTGATGGAAAGATGCTCCTTAGAAGTCAATTTCAGTCTGGAAGAGTTCAGAGGGGATGGGCTAATAATAATAATAATAGCAATGGCATAAATATGAAGTAAAAAAAGATGCCAGTGATGCTGAGGATAATTAATTCAGAGCTTGAATTAATTTTCTATTTTGGCTGTGTCAACTATTACTTGCAACAACCTACAAATTTTTGTTGTTTTGTTTGAGTTTTTAAAATTTGGTCTCCTAGTATGGTGGGTCCACTACAAAAGCCAATCTTGCAAGCTTTAAGAGGATTTAAGAGTGAGGTGCCAGGGAAAGGTATTTTTTATGATTGCTGTTGTTATTAAGTGTTCTCTTGAACATGTAATTTTTTAATGCACGTTTCTGTTAATAACTGCATTCAGGTTTTCCTTGAAACAACTGGCTGAAAATTCTGAAGTTCTTACTGTCAAGAAAACATTCAGAATCATTAGTAAATGTATTTTCATTCTTTTTCAGCTGAAATGAGATTGTGAAAAATAAAACCACAGGGTCTCCTTTAGGACAAACTCAGACTTGCAAAATTTTCTTTGTCTCCTCAAATGTGGTGTATCAAAAACTAGTCCAAGTCAGATTTCTGACATCAGATTTCTGGCCTCACTTCAAATACTATAAAGCTACAGGCAACATTGTTGTTCTGGTTATATGTTGACTCCAGGGGAGCTTCTCCACTTGCAGTATCTAATTGAACTTGCTCCACAGATCACTCTGTAATTGGTTCCTTTGGATGCTGTCTCTGCTGAGAGTCCTGGAGACCTGTGCAAGTACTGCATGTGCACCCTGACTTTGGCCAATGGCATCTGACCCTGGCCATGGCGACCATGTGGAGGACACACAGGGACACAGCCTGGACCATTGAGGGACCGTGATGTCAGGAGTTGTTGTGGATTCTGAGGTCTGCCCCTATAACTCTGGAGGTGTAAACAAGATGTCCTTGCTTCCCAGCCAGCAAGGACAATGTTATGTGGGATGTACTTGTCAGAGAAACTGTGGCAGAAGTGCTTCTTATCCCAGATGTGTCTCTAAATAGCAAAGGTGATGAAAGTACTAAGGGAAAAGATGAAAACAGTGTCAGGGATCAGTGTGATTCCTACCAGGCTGTGAATGTTAAGGTGGCTGGCTGAGGTACTGTGTCAAGGCCACTGAAGTATTTCAGTTAGGAGAAAAAACATTAACTTAGCCAGCAGGTCTTGCATCTCAAAATTATGAACTTATTTCTTAGGCTTATACCTAGTCTTTAAGATTTTAGAATTGAAAGTTCATGCTCTTCTACCTATTATTTCTATTCTTTAAGAGGAAAGCAAGGTTTTCTGATGTTTAGCTTGCCAACATTTCTCAATTTTGCATGAGCCAGTTATTGGGAATTGTTATTGAAGGAAGCTGAAATGAAGAAACTCTCCTCTAAGCACATGCAGAAAAGGCTAGTCTTGCTAAGAGTTGATTTACTGCTTGAACAACAGCTGGGTTTTGGTGCTCAGACAGTGACTTCCTTAATTTCACCCACTTTAAAACAGCAAACATGCACTTGTTTAAGGACTATTTTAATTAAAATTGATTGTTTACATATATTATATTTAGAGCTAAATATAAAGTTATTTTTCAGTCTTAAATGTAAACAGGTTGATTGACAAGAAGAAAACGTTGAGTCTTTAAAATGCAATAGAAATAAAGGTGGGGCATTTCTTAAATTTTTTTAATTCAATCTTGCTACCAAGAAGGAGATCAGTGGTGATGTTTTTACAGCGGACACTAGATTTGCCCCCAATAATCTGACCTTAAGAATCAGACTTGTTTATTTTTTCCCCTCTGAAGACAGAGGTACACTTCAAGTAAGCAAGGCCTTGTTTGAACATCTGGGAGTAAATGCCTGGCTGGCAATGTATCTGGAGTGGTGCAAGGCTCCTGGGGATGCTTCTCTGGTTCTGAAAAAAACTAAAACCTGTTCTTCTCTCATTTTTATCTCTTTTAAGGATGCCAACATAGAATCATAGTATTGTTCAGGTTGGAAAAGACCTCTAAGATCTTTTGAGTCCAACTGTTAATCTAGCACTGCCAAGTCCACCACTAAACCACATCCCCAAGTGTCACATCTGCATGGCTTTTGAATGCCTCCAGGGTTGGTAACTCAACCACCTCTCTTGGCAGCCTGTTCCAGTGCCAGAAAACTCTGCCATTAGAGTTAATTTGTAAAAATTGAAAGTTCAGAATATTCTTTCCTGCCACAGAACTGACTATGTGTAGTTTTAAACACATTTTGCCAAAGTTTACTTCGAATCAGATGGTTTTATGGTGAAGGAAGATGACTAGTTTTAATAAGGCAAACGGTCTGGGTGACCCCGAGATTGGCCCCGCACAGCAAGATTCCATGGGGCAAAGCACTTGTCTGGTACAAGCAGGATTTGCTGTAGACCAGCATAGGGAAGATTAACAGCGGTGGAGGCAGAAAGAAAACAACATGCTGAACCAGCATATTTCTTTGGCTACAGGAAGAAACCCTAAGGAGCAGCCCTGGCCATGGAAGCTGCTGGTTATGAGCCTAAGGGGAGGACCCATAGCAACCTTCCCACCTTCTGTTGGTTGTGGGTGACATCAGGTGACAACAGGACTGCTGCAGAAGCGCAACAAAACACGAATGGTGGTGAAAAGCAGGCAGTGTCCCAGAAAGGTCGGGGTGCTGTTGGTGGTATGGACATGTGTCCACGACCAGTCCTAAAACAGCAGCAACATGAAGTCCAGGAGCAGTCTCCCTACCCTCCACAGATTTATTTGGCAAAAGGGCAGATGAATTTGGCAATTTGCCATTGTCAGCTCAAGCTCAGTCAAGCCAGGGAAAGAGTTAAGGGACAAGCAGGTCTGAAGTGCTGTGCCCTCATCTGTCATTGCATTTGGGGATGCTTTGATTTACAGGGAAAGAAAGAGAACCAATGGCAGCTCCATAGCATGGGCCAAGCCTCACAGGTCTGCTACGGCCACCATGCCAGGCATTATGGACACACCACTCTGGCTGTGGTAAGTCAGTAGGTGGTGGCACACAAATCAAGCCAATAAAAGTTGTTAAGAGAAAATATTCAGCAATTTGCATCAAGCTGGGAGAGGTCTGTAGGGAGGAAGTGTTTAGAGGAGGTGTGGTGCAATCAGTCTGTAGGTGCCTGGGTACAGTGCTAGCTGCAGCTGAAGTGCTGTTTTCTTATTAGGAAACTGGCTCAGGTTTACAAGCTCAGAGCCTTTTCTGTAATTTCCCCAGTGTGCAGTACAGGACATAGCAATCACCTCAGTACCTTCCTCGTGCAAGCTGCTGCAAACGTCCCATTACGTTTCTCATGTACTTTTCAGGGTAATGCCAGTAATTTCTTCAGTCAGAACAGACCTTCCCTCTATTACAGTGAGATGAGGAGATTTCCTTTATGCATATTTTTGTTAGTCCAGTTTTGGGGGCACCCAGGCTTGAAATGAGGTAAAAGCTTTAATGAGTGCTAGAGCTGTCTGGCTGATTTTAGGAGGTTTGTAAAGCTTTAATCCTTCAGCTAGAGACTTAAGGCATACTTCTGTCATACTCTATAAGCTGTGAACTGAGGGAGCTTTGTTGAGTGGGGTAGGAGAAAAGACAACTGAAGCTCACATCACTCTGATCTTGCTTCACAAAACCAAGAGAACTAGGGCTGATTAATGGCTTACCTTTTCCAGGTGCTGGGGACCTGGGGAACATGAAACTTTTCAAAGACCATTTACCCCAGTGATTCCACTGCTTACTTGCAATTATAATGCTGATGGTGCTGAGAGCAATTGTGGTATTCATTAAAAGAAATATGCTCAGTAGATTGCAGTGAATTTTGAAGCGACCAGTTGTCTAACACCTCTTCCTTTCAGATCTGTTTATTTGTAGAATAGCACTACTTCTGTTTTTCCAGAAACCTTGACCATACCGGTGCAGGTATCTTTTTCCTATATGTTTCTTTACACATACTATGTGCTGCCCATGGTCTGTTTTCTTTCTGGTTTAGTTCTGCTGCTGCCATTTCATTTCAAACTCTTTTTGGTGAACCTAGGGAAAGGAAGCTTAATGCCAAGAGTGCCATAAAGCTCAGACCAACTATTGTGAATGCACAGAATGCAGGCTGGGAAAATGAGAAAAAACCCACCCAACCTTTCTTTTGATTTTGCATTGGAATCTTTTAGGACAGCCATATTAATAATCAGCCCCACATGTGAACTTGACAGGATTCTTTTCATTAAACAGGCTGTACTTGAATCTGTACAATATTAAAGCAAATATCCAAGACCTTACAAATTTTCATGGGCCAGCAACCAAAAGGATGCATAGATCAATGGCAAAGCACAACTCAGTAAATTGCCTGGGAAAGCAAACTTAGAAGGGCTGTTAAAAGAAAGAAAACAGATGCAGAAGGAGAAAATAACTAGTTTCTCAAGAATGTAAAAACTTCTATTCCTGAAGTTTAGATTAGTTCACTTACAAACATTGTGAAGAAGCAAAGGAGGAAGGTATAGTAATTTATCAGTGAGGGTCGCTATTTCACAGGTAAGGGATTGCACTAAAAAAAAATTTGCAGAGGTAATGAAAGCATAAAATAAACAGGAATTAAAGTTAACATCACTGACAGATGAAGGAAGGTAAGGCAGTTCATTAGGTGAGGTAAACGAGTCCATCTAAGTTTTGCCCTAATGCAGTTAAAATGCTTTTGAAGAGATCCCTAATTCTTGTTGATCTTTCTCTACAGCATAGTGTCTGGCTTTTCCTCCAAGGAACTGGGGTGAAGGCTGGATTGCCAACTCACAGAGGTTTTGAGTCAAGGAAAAGGGTTTAAACTTGGTGCACGTGAAGAAAGAAAGTTGCACAATCAGTCTGAAAAGATGGCAGAAATTATGCTGAAGAAAAGAAGGTTTGTGTTTTGCCTTCTTAAATGAAGTGAGGTGTTCAGTGTTTTCCTCAGTCGATCAATACTTAACACACTGAACTCTTGTTTTCTCTATTATTTCATAATTAATAAAATAGAGGGGAAAAAAAAAGGAGAAAAAAAGAACGGGAAACAGGGAGAGAGGAAGAATAAAGTTAAAAGTTACCTGTTCAAACAATCTTGAGCACTTTGCAAATTGTAAAAATGTAGTATGTTTCACCTAAAAATATTTTTCAAAATATTTTTCAGTTTTCCTTTTTTTTGGTGGAAAAATTATTACCTTTCATTCAATGTTGATTACCTTTCTGAGGAAGTGCATCTTTTCAGTCATCATTGCAAAAATTGTACAAACAATTAAATAACATGTGGGAGTCTTTCTGAATGCATCTGCTTTATGAGTCACTGCTAATAATGTTTTTGCAATAGAAAATGTAATCTGCTTTGCCCTCAATTCCTGCAAAACTGTGACTTGTGTAATCTGCTTTCTGGAAGTTACAAATTAATAATTAGATTTGCAGAAAACAGAAGAAGAAATCACCATGAGACAAAATACAACCTATGGCCTACAAAAAGATCCCAAGTCTATTTTTGAGCAGCAGACCATCTCCTTGGAGTTTATGAGGCATATATTCATATTACTGGGAAATTGTGGTGGGTTCAGAAGTGATTGGTGAACATGGGGTACTCCCAGTCCACTTGCCCTGCTTCCCACCCAACTCACTGCCTGATGGCTGTAGTGTCATGATTGTGGATGATCTGAGGCCTGAGTAACATGAAGCCCTATTGCTGGGCATTTACCTGTAGAACATTCTGTCCTTCAAAAGGCACATTTCAGGCATGCCTCAGCTCATGCATCCTAAGTAGCTGGCTGTATACTCTTCATGGTGTGATTTACAGGCAGCTCCTGGCCTGAAGACACAGACAAACCAAGAGTGGGATGGGCACACATTTCAACTGGGATTGTCTGGATGTTAATCCATGCTTTTCAATCTGTTGCAATGGCTGGCTGAGGACCTGCGAAGGGAAGTGCTGCTCTGTGAAATTGGGGCAGTGCATGAACTGCAGAGACAATCAAATCTGAAGTGTAGTCTTTTCCCCATTTCTCAAGAATAATACATAGGTGTAGAAGGGTGATTTATGTCCCAAGATCTACTGCTTTGCAAATTTTTCATCTCCAGCCCTTGGTGTCACTGGGTTTGCTGTTTTAGCCTACTGCTTTTTTAGTACTGTAAATGTTCTTTCCTGTTCCCTTATTACATTGACACCCTTCTTTAGTGAAACCATTTCTTAATGTAAAGGTTTGATAACTCAAAAGCCATCTTTCTTTTTCCTCTCCTCTCCTCTCCTCTCCTCTCCTCTCCTCTCCTCTCCTCTCCTCTCCTCTCCTCTCCTCTCCTCTCCTCTCCTCTCTTTTTCCTTTCTTTTCTTTCCCTGGGATTGTTTCCTAAGTCCTAAGACTTGGTATTTTAAGGGTCTTTGGATGATCACACTTAGGATTTAATTGTAGAATCATAGAAATGTGAAATTGGATATAACCACTTTCTGCACAGCCCCTTTGGTCCCAGTGATAGTATTAATTGAGTTACACATCCATAATGTCTGTCCTGAAGTCTGGTTGCAGTACCAATAATTCAGACAAGGATCAAATAATATTTTTTCTTCCAAGGAAGTATCATATAGATTTCCTACATATACTTTTGGAAAGATTGAAAATATATTAAACATGCAGCACATATTTTTATATTTTTTCATCCATCAATTTTATTCTTATTCAGTGTGAAAACTGTCAGGCTGATACTTAGATTAATCTTCCAGACTGCACATATCACCTGTAAATCACTCTGCTTCAATAGGGAAACCATTGGCTTGTGGAGCACTGGAGAGTATTTTTTATGGGCCGCCTTTTCCCCAGATGCAATAATCTGCCTGTCTTATCAGAGGCACACTGGCATGCACTGATCAAGAGAGTCCTGCTGTGAGGCAGGGTATGAATGGGAGCACTCATCTGCTGACTGACAAGGGACAAGGAGGTCTCACTTCCTGTTGCAACATCTGATTATGTAAAAAATATCAAGCAAAGAGAAATGATAATTCATGAACCCCATGAAACTGGGAGAACCACAAGTTGATGACAAGCAACAGCATATTTGCAACTCTTTACTTTCAAAGAATGTTACAGAATGAATTAATTGATCTACATATTTTGAAAAGATACAACTGTAACCCATACAACTTTGATCCCCAGAGATTCATCCCTTTGTACAGGAAAAACATCAGCCTGTTAAACTCATCCGTCACAAAAGAGGAATTGTTCTCATGCTTTAACTTAATGTGTTTTCTTCTCTTAATTAATTTGAGAAGCTATTCCACAGTGTCAGTGCTTTCAACTCATGCTAAGAGTCTGTTTCTATGTTATTAGAAAATGTGTCACTCAAGTAGCCCATCTATAATTTTATTCTCAATGTTTACAGCCTGTAGAGATTTGTATACCTTTTATATTCATGCTCCTGAAACCGCTTTCCAGTGAAATTCTCCAATTTCCATATCTGGCTCTGTCAAGCCTCATCGAGACCACTGATTTCCATGATGTTTGAACTAATTTTTTTTTTCAGGGGAAAATGCTTTCTATGGTCATCTTATGTGCTTGCTGTGGGATGTATTTGAGTGCCAGATTTCATTTTTATTATACAGCATCACTAATATAAACCAGTTGCTATTTTTTAGGTCCTTTTATTTAATGGTGGAGGTCTGTAGAGGGACAATCTCCACAAAACAGCTAGGCAATTTTCCAATCTAATTATTCAAGCCACATAGCAAAGTCAGGACCTCAGTGCATTGTTGGAAGTGGGGACTATCTTCATGTCTAGGCATATCCCAGTAGTTCAGTGATATATTTGACCCATCTGCTTTTATTCTACTGATTTTTGATCAAGAGTTTGTGAGCAATTGTTGAAAACCTTCAGAAATTTTGGTTTATGTATTAGTAATACCTGAGGCTGAAAGTAACAAGACAGAATAAAAAAATAGCACAGAATTGAAGAAAGATATGTTGCATGAGCATGAGAACAAGAGTAGGTATTTGTTTCTATGTTGGCACTTAGAGCTCATGAAGAAATCCTGGGCAGGATGTCACCAGAGATGGGCTTGCCTGCTGCTGTTTAACCAGATGATAATTTGCCTTGGTGAGCCCCACACTAAGAGAGGATCTCTATTTTGTTTGTTCCTGAGCTCCATTAGATGCTCTGGGCCCCCACCTGGTCCCCCCACACATTCCCATGGTGGGAATACTCGGTAATGGCAAAAGCATTTTCCAGCCACACGGTTCTCTCCCTTTGGAAGGTTTTTGTTTTCTCTTCACTCAGAAAGATAAGAAATTTTTCTGCTAACATTTTCTTTATGTAATTACCTCACCTCACATATTGTTAAAAAAGTTAAATAACCACAGCCCTGTCTCCCTGCCTGTGACGTGAAAACAAAGAACTTTTAAGTTCTGTTAAAAGCAGTGAAAAGGTCAAAGAAGAAACTAACTCAGATACTGTTAGGGTCGGGTTTTTGTTTATTTTTTTCTGATTAAGTAGAGCAGACATCAAAGAGGCCTTTAAATTAGTATTAGACTTCATTTGCATATCCTCCTGATTGGGGAATGAATGAATGAGAGGTGAAAAGAGGAGATGGAGAAGGACTTCAGAGACTGGAAGGGGACAGAAAGAAGAGGATGAATATGAATTCCGAGATGGGAAAGGGGAGCAGAAAAACAGAAGGAAAATAGAGTGGTTTTGCCACAGTACACCTGTCCTTGTTGTAAAGGTGAGAGAATTTTGTAGGGAAGAGTCACCTCCATGGACCAAACTGAGATTTTACAGCAAAGATGTAGGCAAAGGAGGGAGACTCTGAATGCACAATGTTCCTCCACAAGGGGAAAATGTATTTTTCCTCAGGTCTGTGTGCAAGCTGGGTATTCTCTGTGAATTAACCAAATATCCACAACGAATTGTCATGGTGACTCTGGAATCCAAAGAAGCGCGTGGCTGTCATAAGAGTGAATTACTTGGAGTTGTAGAAACATCTTCAGGGCTGGTGTAAAGAAAATGCTTAACAGAAGCAAGAAACGATTCTCTGGACCTTGTGTTGTTTGAGAAGGGAAGCAAGTTTTTTCATGAAACACATACTCAGCAAAAGAAAAATGGATTTGGATTACTCCTGATCTTAGTATGAAGGATTTTTTGCTCAGTGAGATAGTTTTGGATGGTCATGATGAGCTTAAGGTCTCACAGCTGAGTTTATTGCTGAGCTCTGGGAGGACAGGTAATGAGACAGGACTAGGAGAAGTAAGTCAGGTTTGCTCTGCAGGGGCTGAGCTCATATATCTGCACATTCACACACATGCACATGCACACACAAACACAAAAACAGTGGGACTTGGTTGAGGGTGATGCAAGAGCATACAGAGGCTCCAGGGCTGGGGGTGAAGTTCAGCTGAGATGGATTTGCTGGGGCAGGGTGTGTGCTTAGAGCATACATGCTGCCATCATGAATATTTATTGAATCAACCCCCTCATACCTAGGCGTGCTGACAATCATCCCCTCTAGATCCACAATTTACACCCTCCTGCCACTGACGGCACATGAGCTGAGACCCCATTTGGCAAATTTCTTTTGAAATTTTGATTTATATGCTCCTAAAAAATCTTTATTACACTTCTCCCTCCCAGACAATTTACTTTGTTCAATATGTTTGGTTGTTGGGTTGAGTTTTTTTTAAGTTTAATTTCTACTTTCCATTTTTCAGTATTTATTATGCCACATTCCCATGGGGCTGTGACTGGCAGGTGGGTCACAATATACATAACTGATAGGCCCATCTGTCTTCCTTTTGCTGCAAGCTACCCCCCTCTTTGTTTGTCTTTCTTTCTTTATTTATTCTTTCTTTTTTTTTTCTGTCTCTCTATCTCTCCTCTCTCCTCTCTCTCTTTCTCCCCTCCACCTCTCTTTTTCTTCCTTTTTATTTCTCCCTCTTTTTTTTTTTTTTTTTTTTTTTTTTTTTTCATAAACAGCCAATGGCAGGCTCAGTCCTGTGTGAGGATGAACAGACAGGTAGCACCAGCCTGAGAGAAGGCTATCAATAAATAAAAGGGGTTTAGTCACTTCACAGTAGGTTATGAAAGCAGATAGTTTTATAATGGCTTGCATTATTTCTCCTCAATATTTACAATGTTTTATCTTCTATGACACATGGATTCAAACAGAAATAGAACTGTGTTTTGAGAAAAATGAGAGAAACATCTTCATTTTCAGTTTCTTTTGTTGTTCTTTATCTTGGTTCTTTATACTCCAGCACAAGGGCTCCTGCTTTTCTTAAGCTCCCTAGTACCTAAGGATTCCAGTGCTGTGGAAAAATATAGATGCTAGTACACTCTGAAAAAGCAATCAGCCTCTGAAGAACAGTCCACCTGGCTTCTGTTCTCAGTAATGCATCCCACCTGAGATTTTGGGAACTCTCTGCTTGGTTATGTGCCTAGTTTTTAATTTTAGTAAAGGAAAAGTGAAAGTTCAAAGCGCTGCAAGAGCTGCTGCTTGTGGTGGAATGGCAGTGAGAGCTTGCAGGAACCAGGGGCCAGGCAGGTACTGAGGTCCCTGATCCCACCAGGCATGTGGGGTGCCCTGTGTGACACCTCAGCCCAGCTGTGTGACAGACTGTCAAGCTCCTAGTAGAGAAAACTCAGCAAACTGTTCCTATCCTGCTGGGATAGATGTTTGTGAGGTGTACAATGGCAAGATGACATGGATATCTGTGCTCC
Source organism: Zosterops lateralis (assembly GCF_965231275.1). Classification (NCBI taxonomy): domain Eukaryota; kingdom Metazoa; phylum Chordata; class Aves; order Passeriformes; family Zosteropidae; genus Zosterops; species Zosterops lateralis. Next base: position 34,621,506 of record NC_139763.1, read on the forward strand.
CAGCGTAGGTACAAGAAATCAGGGGATGGCAGGAAGCATGATTGGGTGGGAATCTGGCCTCTGACACTCTGAACCTCTATCCAGCACACTGTGAAGGTGCTGAATCAATGGGATGGTGGTCAAATCCCACTAGGAGCAACACTTACTATCTGTAGCTGAATGGCAGAGGGCCATTTCTCGCACTCTTCTTTTTCTCTGTGTATTTTGCTTTGTGGCACTTTCCACCCACTTTTTCTTACCTTACTGTTAATTTTAGCTTGCATTATTTATTGCTGTTTTACTCAGCAGCACCCAAAAACCTGAAAATGGAGCCATCCTACGTTTTTTAAGCTCATATTTAAAAAAAAATAGGCAACAAAAAATCCAGCGGCCTGCCTTTAACCTTTGGTAACCCTGACATTCTTTGCACTAAAGTGTCTGATATTAAAGCAGATTGCTTTCATGCCTACATAAGTAATATCATATGCTTCACATCAGCCTATGCTCAGGCTAGCTGAATTCCCACTGTATTATTGCCTGTGAATGTACACTCCATGCATACTAAGAATGGTCTATCTGAACCAGCTTGCCTTTCAACTTTTTGAAAAGGAGTTTTATTGATTTGTTGGACAACTATGGCAGAGGAATATAGTTTAATGAATGATGGTAATGTTTGTGTCTATCAGTGCTTGGCAAGTGTCACCAGAAAAGTAGAGCTGAGAAGAGAAAGAGCCTTAAAAGCCTGCTAGAATTACTGAAGAAATGGTGTCCTCCCTTCCCCCACAGCTGCTAACCAAGAAAATCCCTGATCTTGGTGTAGTTAAATAAGCACTTAAGAAGACTTCTAATTTTTTTTTGTAATCAATGTGTTTAGACCTTTTTTTTTTTTCTGTTGGGTTTTTTCTTTTCCCTTTAGACAGTAGGTGTTAAGAGGAAATCCACCAGAAAGAGGAACTTTAAGCCAGTATGATTTACTGGTATTGTCAAGTGGTCCATATCTGTGAGAATTGTTTTCAGGCTTGCCAGTGTTGCCTCTGAGCTCTTCATCCTGCTCCACTTGTCCTTGAGATCTATCTCTGTTTCTGACTTGCTTTGGAACACAATTTCCAGTGTTAGAGTGTGCTCTGTTTTATGGGAGAAACAGTCCAGGTTTCTGTAATGTGGAGCAATAGTCTTGCACATAAACACAGAACCTGGCCCTATGTTGATGTCGGTTGTCTGTCTTCTAAAAGCCTGGACATGTTCATTAAATTCTTAGAATCTACCTTCTGGAGAGCTTCAAGAAGGTTTTGTTGTTGTCCCAGTATCCAAACTCAAGTGATCTTTTCACATTAGAGGTTCACTGGCAAGTAAAATGAGTCCCTCTTTCCCACTAAGCACATCACACCTCACACCACACATCACATGTGTGTAAGATATTGTGTGAAAAATGCCTCACTTTTGACATTCTTTCTGTATATAGGCCTTTTGTTAAATTCCATAGTTCACTGCTAATTTGGCAGGCTTCATCTAGGTTATTTGCATATATATGTGTGTGTGTGTGTGTTTGTGTCTATGACATACATAAATCTTGGCAAAAACTTTTGTTACCACAGATACAAGTTCCCTTGTTAGAGAAAGGGAGGTGTAAGGTTGGGCCAAATGTTCATCTAGGTCTTCTCTTGGGCAGCAGATAGTAGCAGCTTTTTTGGAAAAAGGTGGAGAACTAGGGCAATCAGAGAACAATAATTTTCCTCACGTTTTCCCGAGGTTCCAGCAGTATGTGGGTCTTGGGCTTCTTTGACAAGCACCATCTCAGTCTGCAGCTTCCAGTGGATTTATCATCCGTAAATTATCTTTTTTTTTTTAACCCTTTCATAGTGTTGAGCCTACTTTGTTATCACAGTCACTAAGTAAAGGAGAAAAAAACATTGAAGCATGAAACATTACTGCAGTATCTCAGAGTCTAGCCTTGGGTCGCTCAGCATATGGATGCAGTGACAACAGGAAAATGCATCCAACTCTTGATTCTGAGTGTAAACCACAAGCAAAAGGTCTGTATTACAGCTCAAGTAGGTGTCTTATGCATTTCCTTGCCTTCTTTTCACTAGAGTGTTACAGATGCAGTACTAGTGGCAGAATATTAGCTTTGTTTGATAAATTTCAGGTCCAATGTTGTTTGTTGTCGTGGCCTTTTAAGAACTGATAGATATTGGCGAGGGAGGGGGAAGAGATGGTAGATGACTGGGCCATGAGATTGCTTTCTGATGCTGAAAAAGGAGCGAGTGCAAATTTTTTTTGTTTTCTTTACATGAGTCAAATCCTAGCTGCTCTTCATTCTGTGCTGAAGTTTCTATTGTGTAAGTAATCATATGGGCATATTTAAGTACTGGGCTTTTTTGAGTTAAATCCCATTCAGACTGTTATGACTGTGTTTAATCTTTGAAAGACGAGTGGGGGGGAAATCTGTTCTTCAAAAAATAATCTTTTTTATATTGAAAACTATAGGATTCTTATCTTTGATCTAAGTAAGCACAACTGTACCATGTCAGCAGCATATTAGTGCCAACGCATGTGTGTTGTACTTTTTAAATGCTGTTTCAACATGTGTCATTGGATCTATGTTCCTACAGGCTCACAACAACCTGCACCCTGGTAACTACATGTTGATTGAAGCACCCTTATGAAAAAAAGATATAAATGTTTGTGGTTAAGGTGATAACCCTTTTGTTTTCTCTGTAATCCATCACAGGGCTTGTCAGCCCTGACAGCTCGAGTGGATTTTTTTGAACACCTCTTTATCTGACAGCTTCATGCATCATAAAGCAGCAAATAGAATTAGATCAAAGTCTAAGAGTCACTGTAGGCTTCGTAAGGTATGCAATCCTGTTTGTATCTTTATCCAGGCTCTGACAGTTCATTTTAACTGGCAACAGGGGGAAGGAGGGAGAAGGAGGAAAGTTTCTTTTCCTTTTAAGAAGGTACAGTACTGCTGCATTTTTAAACGTACACAGTTTTCACATATCATTTCCCCTTGACATCTGTGATTCCCTGTGTACTGTAGCATACTACATATATTTTTCAGAATGCTCAATAACAGCAGTCACATTCTCAAAGAAAAAGGCTTAACAAGTGTATGAGGCCATGTACCCATATGCTTTAATAATCCTGACTTTTGTTTAATATCAATGGCAAAGATTGACAGAGCTCAATTTAAACAATGGAATATTGTCCAACTAGTTCATGCCAGATTCTGTGAATTACTGTGATGGATAACAGGTTCACCAAGTGTCCACCCTAAACTCCCAGGAGAGAAGAGAAGAGAAGAGAAGAGAAGAGAAGAGAAGAGAAGAGAAGAGAAGAGAAGAGAAAGAGAAATTGGTGTATCTTGTTTTTCAAAACTGCTGATAAATACCGACTCTTTTGAATAATACAGGCAGAATCAAGGATTTATACCAAAGTTTTTAGAGATGCCATAATACTTGGAAGTCTGTGGTGGAAAAGGGTGGATCAGATTTCTGGTCTTTTTAGTCAAAATTATGTGATGCATAAATGAGAAATTAGGTAGCCTCTTTCTTCCATCTGAGACTTGGACCTGAATGCTCTCTCTTTCTTTCATCATACCATTTTCTGAAATGGCATATTAACATGGAAATTGTGGGCTGTATTTTTTTGATGGAACATGGAAACAATCTCCAAACACAATGATCCCATGAAGGGGAGAAGCAAGACCAGGCACATGCTGCCTTTGGCACAGTGTAGAAAGACATGCTAGGTTTGTAATACAAGATCCTGTGCAGAAGCTGCTCTGAGGTTGTTTTTTAGGGAGGAAAGAGTCAGAGGGGGAGATGCTTCTCCCCTGTCTCTTTCCTCTTTGAAGACAATAACTTTCAGAGAAGGTGTTCAGGCTGCCTCAGAAGGTGCCATCTTCCTGCCCCGTTCCTCCATGTCATCTATGTGCAAGAGGTGCTGCAGAGGTTCAGGGAAAGTGCTTGTGGGATCTCCTTCCTCTGACTTCTGCAACAGCCATGTAGCCAGAGCAGAGCAGGATTGAGGGAAGTCAGGAGAGCAACTACAGCACTTGGGAATGGTGCTTCCTCCTCTCCCAGAGTGCAGCAGCATAACTGGATACAAAGGTAGACCAATCTTCCCAAGGGTCCCTTCCTACTCAGAATATTCTATAATCATATGATCAGCCAGCACTCTCCCCTTCCAACAAGCTGCACCATCACAGTGTATTTCAGTGCAGCCCAGCAAGTTCCATCAGATGTCTCAGTGCTGTGTTCCTTGTGCACTCAAGCCCTCCCTTCTGGCAAGACCTGAAAGAAAACCTGGGGTCACCACCTGGTCTTACAAAAACAAGGACTGCCATATGGTTTCATCGAGGAGGGCTGACCTTTTGTCAGTCTGTTTTCCTGTCAGCTGCTCCTTCCTAAAATTGTTTAAGCAATTCTAGAAGTCAAACTCTGGAAAAGTAGGGAAGACGCTTTCAAAGAGGAGCAAGAGATTGCTGACTTCTCTGAACTGAAAAGAGTCCATACATTGAACTAAATGACCTCTGGGCTTCTACACTTCCACATTTGTCTAGTCTTGGAGCAGTGGTTTCCATTGGTGGTTAGAGGCCAACAAGGCTTCTCTCATGACCAATCTGAGATTGGTGTGAGCAGAAAATCTTTCCTTTGAGAAAGATTATAACTATTTCTGAGTTAATATTGTGGGAGCCATATTGTGTGAGACTATGGGAAACCAGGGTCCCAGAAACTCTGTGCACAAAGGGCATCTCACAGCTTTTCTGTGTAAAGTGCCTACACTTTTAGACCTCAGATAGGAGAGACTCTTCATTTAAATGAGCCTCATGTAGGTGCCCGAGTCTTCCTGGTGCTGTCCTGTGTCACGGGGAAGCAGAGCAGGACAGACATTGGATGGCATCAGGAACTTCTGAGGTGGTTCCTGACCAGGTGGGCATAGTACTTGACTCTGCAATGCCTAATTGAACAGCAAGGAGCTTAAAACATTGGCTAAAATTTCTCCTGATGGTCCAGCAGAGCTTCACCTAATCTGACATCTGCATTTTAAATTACTCTACATGAATTTAGAGTCTATCTGAAACAGTGAGGACATTACAGCTACTGCCACAGCTCCTTAGCAGAAGGCTGCAGACATGATATCCTGTGAGGATTTTTCACTACAGTCACTACTGGGGAGCAACCATTTGAGGTGACTTCACCAAGATGATGAGGCCAGCAGGAATGAGTGTTCACTGGACCTAGCACCAGCCCCTAGTGTCTCTCCTATTTCAATGTCCATCAGCATATTGTCTGAAAACTCTTGTCACCGGTGTGTTGTACCTCCCTGTCTCGACCTAACCAAGCCAGCTGATATTCACCCACAAATGAAGGAGCAAGGTGGCTGATGGACTTGCTTTTGTTGACCATAGAGAACAGTCATGATTGAACTGTGGCTTTAATCATAAACAATAACTGCTAACGGACTTTGTCAGTGCTGTCTGATTTTTCCAAAAGTTCATCATTCCCTGAGTTTACACTGAAAAATTTTAAGCCTGTGTGTAGGCTGGGAAACTTGCAGCTCTTCACATCTTACTTTAAAAAGCCCTCAGGAACATGAGAAATGCTAAGGGGGGGGTTTCTTAACTGTTTCTGACTCTTTTAATTAATATTAACCCAAGTTAATTAACAGATTTGCCTTTGCCTTACAAAAATGACTTTAAACTCATAGAGTAGGCACTGTGGCCATGGGAAGGATGCCCTCAGTGTTAATAAGACATGACCAATAGCACCTCCAGCCTGTGCATATGAAAGTCCTTCAAAAATCAATATTTCCAATCCTATGGAATACTTGAACTTTCATCTTAGTAAGTAGGTCCCAATGGAAATATTTGGGAATAGTGGGGAAAAAATGAAGATAAATACTCTTTCTATACAGTTTCAAACATTACTTTTCTTGTGCTCAGAGTGTGTTAAATATAAGCCTTTCCATGGGTCTTCTACCTCCTGCAAAATCTCTTTTAACTTTTATTTGTTATTTAAAAAGCCACAGGGTATAGTCTCTTCTTAATACATAGGGATTTACGTGTGAAACTCCCTGTGCATCGAGGTGATAATATACCCCTTAATTGGAAGCTGTTTAATGCTCTCGATTTAACATTTTAATAGAAAAGTTACAAGCAGTCTGGCTGTGAGTGCAGCACTATTAAAATTCCCAGCCAGGACAGTAGTATTTTTTCTTTAAGTGGCTTTTTATTTGCTAAAATTCATTGCAGCTTTCATTGCAAGTTGGGGCCACTTTTAAGCTTCACTCTACACTATGAAAAAGAAAATGGAGACGTTTAAAGCAATCCTAAGTTTCAAATAAAAGTAGAACTTAAAAATATCTTTGACCTGTGTCTATAGGCTATGTTTGCTTGGTTCACTCAGCACTGAGGAAATTTTATTGAGTGTCTTATTGAGCAGGCACAGTAGGAGGAGCTTTACCCTCTGAGATCTCCAGAACCACTTATGGGATTGGAGTTTATTTACTTTCATGTTTTCATATGAGAACAGAGACAACATGGGATCTCTGAAGCTTGGATCTTACAGCCACTGCACTTCACAAAGAAAGTGATGCAAAAATGGGGTCTGAAGTTTGGCCCTGTTACTAGTGTGTGGTTCACAATGTTGAAGGTTTTTTTTTTTTTTTTTTTAACACCACTGGGAGGCAGGAAAACACTTTCAGTGTCATGTTAAAAGCATAGAAAGATATAGGGCCATATTCATAAAAGGATTAAAAGATTCAGGTATATCTTGTAGCATCTGAATTCTGCCCTAAAGCCACAGAATGCAATTCTGAGCTCTCCTTTCTCTTCAGCCTCTAGAAGTGCCCCATGACCTCAGGTATCCATGTTTTTACAACAAACTTTTTGAGGTGCTAAAGCTTTCTTCTGCCAATGCCCTCAATCCTCTGAGCAGCTCTGCACAAGGCTCCCATCTAAGTCCAATTTGCTTTGTTACAAGGATGTATCTGTAGCTGTGAATCTTATGATATGTTCTGCTGAAACCCTACGGGTATTCTGGCATCAAAACATCAGTCTACTCAAGCAGGTTAGTGATACAGACAAGCAGGAGTAAATTTTCAGTGGCTAAATAAAGCCTGAGTGTATTCCCTATGGGTAAATAATGTCTGAGTTTGTTGCTTTATCTGTTTTAATTTGATATATGTGAAACTTTCAGCAAACAAGTCTGTGTGTATGCATGAAAATGCAGTTTGCATTTGTATATTCCTGAATCAGACTTTTTCTCCATGCCTTTTCTCTTCTCACATGTTTTGCACTACAGAGAGATGTCTGCGTAAAACAGAATTTACTCTGCTGAACATGTACTCCTTTAAGGAAAAATCCTACCATTTTTCTGTCAGCTCATAAATCCTTAGCTGCAGGAGGGAAGCATGCTGATGTTTGGGAGAAAAGTTTCTGTACAGGAGCAGAGTATCTTTAGTGCAGGAGGGTCAATGTGAAGTGGGAGAAACAACTGGCCTAGGTCAGTACCTGCCTTGGGCACAACCCTTTCCTTCCTGAGGCCAACACAGGTTTCTGTAGAGCAGCTCTGCCAGGATGTGGTATTTCTCACAATATGTAGGTGGTATCTGCATGGATAGACTGGGCTACATGCCCACTGCAAATCTAGACATCTATTCTCTTATGGGGTTGGGAATGAGTTCAGACTGGCTTTCTAAAGCTGCATTTTAATGCATTTACACTTATTAGCTCATCAGAGAGGGCTCATGAGAGGGAGAAACTACTTGTATCAATATATTAATGTAATTGAATATATCATCACATCATGCCAGAGTGAGATAGAATTTCTTCAGCTTGGTGCATGAAGTTCCAGGAATGTTGATAACCTGCTTGAAAGGATGCTTGTCCCCATGACCATTCACTCCTTGTCTTCTTGCTGAGAAACCAACCAGAAAGAAGCTGAAGCCAGACTTACTTGTTAGTCTGCTTTTGTGATGTGGCCACTGGGAATGGCACTTAGGCAGCTACTCACTTTACAAAGGCTTTAATAGCCTTTAGATGGTATCAACTTTTTAGCCATTTCTCATCTGTGCTGGAAATGAACCAGGATCCTGTTGGCTGAAATATTTTGTATCCCCGTTAAAAAATATTTTACTGGCCTTCTCTACTTAAAATACATCAAACAATTTCCGTTTCTGTTTGCTTTTCTGCTCCAATATGGAAGCTAAAAGTGATCCTGATAGAGTGTAGTTTAAACTGAAAAATACAGAGAGACAAAGCCATGGGTTGTTGAAGGCCTTCCAGAGGCAGGATGGAGAGAGTAATGCACAGCAAGAGCTCAAAGCCTGAAAAACAGAAACACCTAGAGAGGCTTAAGTCTCTCCACTCTACCGCATAGCTGAAAAGTCTCATTATCGTTTGTGGAGAAAGAAAACCTTTCTCTTTTCTTCCCTCCCTTCTCTCTACACTTACAGCAAGAGTCACAGAGCTATTATCTAAATGAAGGGATCACAGAAATGTGCATTTTTGGTGAGAATTTAATGCTGAGTATGACATTCCTGAAAAGGTCACTGCTGGCCATTTAGTTAGGAAATTTGAACAATCAAAAGCTGAGCGAAACTTAGGTTTTCACATGCATTAACTCCATGCTATTTCTCCCGATTCTTTTTTAAAGGAAAGATATGGTCTCAGAGGAAATAGATTTTTCTACAACATACAGTATATATTGTCTTTCAGTACAGCTTCCGACTAAAATTTATCTCTTGCTAAATGCAGACTAAATGAATAATGTAGCACTAATATATTTTGTGCCAAGAAAATAAATGGGCACAGTGCTAGATGCTTAAGAGTGTCACTAATTATTCACGTGATTTGTGGCATCCCTTCTTAACAAAGGTATGGGGGCTATAACTGGGAAAATCTTTCACATTTCTCTCTTGGAAGCAGTGAGCAACTCAGTGGCCTCACAAACAGGCCCAACACTCTTAATTTCAGTATACCCAGAACACTATTCCAGCTCCCAAAAATATTCTAGTACTTCCAGTGTTTGTACACTGAGGACAAACCAGAAGGCTTGGGCGTTCCTGTATGGGAACCAAGGGGTTGTTTTTTATTTCTTGTGTACTTTGCAAACCGGAATTGTGTAAGGCTGATCCCACTTTTAGCTTCCATACCATGAATGCAAAGGCGTACCCAGAAGAGTTTTTTTAGCGGGCAGCAAATAGTTTCCAACTGCACAGCTCTGAGTCTGGTATGGTGTGTCTGCAGTGCCCAAGAAGCACAAATGGACATGCAGGGGCTCCCATGGTTTTGCAATGAAATGAGGCCTTTCTCTTGCTTTTCTCCTGCCTTTTCTCTTTCTTTTTGGCTCCTCTTGGGCAGTATTTACATGAACAAAGGAGAAGGAGGAAACGACGGGAGGTGTAGATGTTGTGGAAAAGTGTCATGTCGGTGAGAAGTTTTGGGTTTTTTTAATTTTCAGAAGTTACCAGAGACCGTGAGATTACTGCATGAGGTTCATTGATATAAAAGTAGAAAACTTTGTGCCTATGTGACCTCTTAAAGGAGAAGCAGCTTTTCATATACACAGACACACTGGGGGACAGAGTCACTGGAGATGACCACAGAAAGAAAAATTAAAGTAAAACATCATAAATAAAATATCACCTAGTTTAGCCCTGAGGTAACATGTTCGTTTTCTGGGCAGGTTACAATTTTATTTTCATTTTATGACAATCCTTGATGAACATACCAAGTTTTGTCATTGTTAGTATTTCCAATTTTTTGAAAAGAAAAAACTGTTCTGGATAGCTGTATTTTAGAATTGTTTTTCTCTTGAGGTAGTTGTTTTATTTCTGTAATAGTTTGTAGATTTCTTCCACGTATTGTTACCATCATGGTCTCCAAAATTAAAGTCTAGGTGGCCAAAACCAGCTGAGTGATAGCAGCTTAGGATATTTTTGCCCTTTCTCATAAGTGTGTCTGGGCGGCGTGACTTCATATTTTTTAAGGGGGGAGCAGTGTTCTTCACTTCTTCTGTATTCCCTCTGCAAGTACAGGAAGTCAGCAGCTACTGTCAAAAGAAACCAGAATTAGTAGGAATACAGTTGTGCTTTTGTCTTTTATTAGACAAAAAAATGTGTTTGGCACCAGCATAATCAAATGGAGTGTGTTCATTTCTGTAAAGCATTTAAAATGTATTACCAGAAAAATAACTGATGTCTATGGAAATACAACACACATTTAGATATTTGAGTGAAAACATACTGAAAGACAAAGAAGAAACTCCACCTTTAAAGCCAGCCTACTCAGCAAAGACCTTCAGAGGGTTCCTAAACTGGAGCCAGAGAAAAGTGGCTCAAGTGGTGAGAGGGATCTAAATTGAGTCTCAAAAGGGCACGAGCACAGAAGGAGTAAGTAGGCTGAATACCGTTATGTCAAAGATCCTGAAAATGGTTCACATTTTGAAACTCTTGGGGAAGAGTCCAAGCTAGATTGAAAATGCTTAAATGAGCTGTGGTAAGATTAATTTGGACTCAGAGTCGCCAATTAGAAAACTCTTCTCTTGTAAAACATCAACCTCTTAATTAGACAATCTTGCCTTTTTGTTTTCTAGCATCAACAAAGTGGACACATTAGTGCCATATGAAGCTGCCTTAGGAGGATTAGCTAAAGGAAACTACATATTAAACTTCACCTTTTAATTAACTTTTAATGAATTGCTCTCACAACAGAAAACAGTCACAGAGGGGCTCCAAGGTTCAGGAGTTACCTAAGGCCTATGACAGATTTTGGGGAAAAAAGCCCAACCCAACCGTTTCTTTGCTACACATCTATTTCAGCTTCACTCATAGCTTGGGCAGTGGAGTTGTGGGATATTTAAAAGGAAGAAAAGCTTAAAAAAGTTAGATGTGTAACTAATTATATAAACATGCCATCTTTGTTTTTGTCAGTTTTGGTTACTGGGAAGCATATTTTCCTTATTTAGCGTTGTCTTTGTGCAGTTATAATAAGCCAAAGAAAAAAAAAGAAGGAGAAGCAGTGAGGGAGAGAGGGAGGGAGCAAAGAGATTGCGGACACTGGTGGGATTCTCCGGCTGCTGGCAGCCTGGCTGGGCCATCCCCACAGTGATGGCATTCCCTGATCATGGCCATCAGGTGGAGCTGAGGATGGCTAGCCACGTGAGTAATCACATTTGGCATTTGCGGTCAGGCAGACAACTTTGGTACTGAGACGAGAGATCATTAAGAATGAAACATCAAATGCTGGAAAACAAAAGGATGGCTAATCTCCAATAAAAGAGAACATCAGGAAAACATGGCTTTCATGGTTTTGGGTACCTGGCTCAGAACTGGAAAAATTTTACCTGAGTTGCATTCTTTGTCCCTCAGACCCATGGATCTCTGTAGCTGCTGTAAAATGCAGAAAACCTCTCCTGCTGTGTAAGGAGCAAGCAGACAGCAGAGCTGATTTTGTCACAATTCCATGTGCATCCAGCTTTTCTTGAAATCAGAAGCAGACCTAGACACACTCTGGATTTGGCCCACTGCTTTCAATTTAAGGCATCTTGGCAGTAGGATGTAGGATGGGAATAAATCCCCTCCATCCCATTGACTGTACATATGACACCATATCCTTGGGCTCCAGGGGCCCAGGACCATCCTCTTGTCACCTGCACCCCACGTCTCTGGAAAGAGGGAGTTTGCAGCTGGGCAGTGTGGAGCCATGCCCCCACAATGAGAACTGGTTCAGTGCAGTCCGATCAGAAGCAAACAAACTCAGAGGAAATGGTGGTGTTCCTCAAAACCCACCCGGTTTCAGGGGACCTTGCCCTTCTGTTTGCCTGCCCTCCTCTAGTTGCTCTCAGTAAACATTTGCTCGCACACATTTTTGTCAGCACAATAGCCTTTCTTACAGTGAACTTCCGTATGAGCAGCCAAGACAAAGGCATCTGCGAGCAAACTGAAATATTAATTGTTGCCTTTTGCTTGGCTGAGTGTTCGCCTTCCAACATTTGTCTTTGTGACACTCAGGGACTACCCAGAGCTGTGGGATGTCCTTCTGCAGCCTGCCCCAGGCTGGGCAATGCCCACCAGAGGGATCTCCTTCCCAGCCATTTGGCTGACGCCTTGGCAGCAGCCCCCAAGGTGATGAATTTTGGGGTCCCTTGGCAAGCCTGCACGCATGGCTTTAGGCTGGCTGCTATGCTTGGCAGCTGTTTCTTGGCTTGCTTCACCCACCACAGCCAGACCACCTCAGAGCTGGGCAATCACGACCCTAGAAAAATATTTCCCCGCAGCTTGCAGGGGCTGCCCAGGGGTTGCATCCACACCAGGCCCCAGCAGAAGGGTTCTCCTAAGGTTCACCAGTGATAGTGGTTATTACATCCAAGCAGGAATGGCTGGAGACAGACTGGGTCCCCACAAGCCCTGCAACTCTCTTATAGCTGGACCTTTTCCTCCTACTCCTCCCCATCCTCATTTCCCTATTTATTAGGTTAGGACTCTAGGGGGTCACTTTATCAAGAGCCTCTGGTATTTATGGACTCTGGCTAAATACCCAGAAAGCTTGTGACCTGTCTAAACACCTGTTTCAACTCTACAAGGGACTCAGCACACAGTCTGCTGCCAGGCTGTTTTCCTTTCACTCCAAATCCACTTGCTGTGAAGCATCCTCGTCCCATCTTAATTGTTCATTTCATTCCTCTCATCCCCAGGTGGGGCTCCTCATTCACTCATTGAAGATTTTATAAGCTATTAATTATACATTGATTCCGTTAAGCTGATGATCCCTGTCACATTATCAGCTTTCAAGGGAGACAGTACATGACATGCTGTGAACACTGATGACAAGCTGGGTGAGAAAGCCATGGAGGTGTAGCTCCAAGACAGATCTGTGCTTTTGCAATGACCACCTCCACCCATGGATCCTTGGGACCCTTTTCCAGCCCACCAGTCACTCAATCAGGTCCACACCCATGTGACCAACATGTCCATGTCTCATGTGCCATTCACATGTAATCAAATCATGAGCAATCTAAGTGAGCAGTTCGCAGTCCTAGGCTGAATAATCTTCATTATTCAAAAAAACATGCAAAAAGGAATATTTTCAGAGAATAAACAAGTTACGAGCAACAAAAAAGTGTCTGTATTTAACCCTAATTAATTTAACCCTAATGAATAATTCAACCATTTCTAATAATAATAATTAATTTTTTGTAATATACACACTGACATAGGTGTACATGGTGCTTCAATAAAGGCAATTATAATAATTTTGCATGAACTTTTTGGATTAATGAGATAAACTCAAAATGTAGTTTTTCTGCTCACCGTGTTACAGAAATCATTTGTGCAACACACAGGCTCAGAGGTGTTTATCCAAAATTTTACATAGGCTCTCTACAGCTCTTAGTGGTAATAATAAAGCTTCAAATATTTTTTAAAAATGCCTCCCTTGACACATCTTAGATATCAATTCTGATATTTTCCTCCTTTAAGTGCTTTCTGACAGAATTCTTCAAATTGATAGCCCATCTTTCTGTAGGTTGCATACTTAATCACAATGAAATAACAGCTCATCAAAAAGACACAAATTAGACCTGATTTTACACATTTTTCTTGAAGGGTCCAGTGTTCATTTTGCTTAAACCAGAGAACGAATAGTATGCTTTCAAAATGGAGGCTTAATAGAAGCTAATATATGAAGACTTCTATTTTAAAAATCAAATCTAAATAGAAGCTTGGAACATCCAGCAGACAATTGCTTAAAAACGATGCAAAAAAATTAGGTTTACCTGCATCTTTAAGTGTTTTTCACCCCTTAAAAAAACCAAACCGAAACAAAACAAAAAATCCACTTGGACTTTTTTTTCTGCCTGATTCAGTCCGAATATTACAGAGGATTTTGCAGAGTAGCAAAATGAGACATGAGCAGAAAAGATCCTTGGAATTTGTTTCCACGGCACAGCTCAAGCCACGTTCCAAGAGATGCTCTGGATATTTCAGAAAAAGAACGCCTATTATCTCTTTTCAGGGCTCAGTGCATTTCACCTAAAAATGTGCTGGCAATATGCTGTCAAGCAGATCAGTTGCATATTGTTTCTCCTGCTTCACCAAGCACTTGTACGGTCACAGAATTTCCACAGAACAATTCTCATAAAAATCATGGTTTATTCGTAAGGACAGTATCCCGTGTAATGACTTCTGCAAAATGTACAATCCCCAGCAACATGCCTGGCAGGAGGATTCCTAACTTAGTCTCTCACTCTGTGGAGCTCTGAAGCCTTGTGCTTGCTTTCAGAATGAAAACAGACACATTGAAGTCAGTTAGATAACTCATGTGCTTACACATTTAATGCATGCTTACATACTGCAGTGAATCAGTGTCAGCAAAGTTAAAGAATTCCTTAAACAAACTTCCGAAAAAAAGGGATTTTTTTTTTCCAATTGCAAAATTGCATAGCATCGGGGATTTTTTTAAATTCATTTAGAAAAAAATATTTTCTTTTTATTTGCAAATACTCATATATTTTTTTTATTTGGCTTCAGTGCTTTAAAAATGCTCAACAAACTCACAAATATTTAGCTCTTATTAATTATGGGGAGGGAAAATTTAATTTCCTGACTGTGTTTCCCATGTACACATGAGCCCCATGAGTTAGTGGCAACCTCTGTAGCTGCTCGGGGTAAGCTTTTAACTGCACACACACAGCACCAGCACAGATCTGCCGGCCTGGGGAGCTGAAAGAGTGTTAGCAGAGGCTGGCTGAGGCAAAGTACCACACAAGGCAGCTTTTATAGCTAAAATTCTTACAGTCACAAAGCATGGGCATTTATTTAATGGGTTACTGAAGAAATAGGTTGGGACAAAGTTACAGAAATCAAGGAGGCACAAGGCTGTGAAACTTGCAGTCACTACGAGGAAGGGGAAAACATCATCTGTGTCTCAAAGGTCCCAAGTCCTCTATTGAACTTCTCAATGCTTGCAAGAAACACAGTAGCTGGGGTGTACTAGGAAGGGTGGGAGGTCATGACAGGTTCAAATGTGCATTTTCTTCCTTCTTTTGTTCTGGTGGTAATTTCAGTACTTTTCAAAGTGGACTTCAAAAGTAAAAAGAAATATTAATTAAAAAATAGTTGGTTGCATGTATTCCTCTTTTATCTCTTCCCCCCCCCACCAGTGATATGCTACAGTGTGAAGATCTTTTTTGTGAAATTCATAATTAACCTTCATTTAACTTGCTTATGTTCACATTGCTATTTGAGAAACACACCCACTGACATAAGAAAATCTGAAGTGCTGTCAAATAAATGATTTTAAATTCAGCTAGTGATACTGATGTGTATCTTACAAGTAGACATATATAAACTGGTTTAAATCTTGCTTAGATTAGATCACCTTGATTCTGTAAATTACCAAATAAACCTATATAAATTCCACCCTGAGGTCCTAAATCCTTGGGCATCTCTTCACTCACAGTGACTGGGACTTAATGTCATACTTTGCGAATTCCACAGAACCCCTGGATGGAGTTACTCCACTTTATATTTCCCCTCTTTGTTACTCATATCATCTATGGTGCTTGGCTTCCCAAACATGCAGGGTTCAAAAAAAATTTTTGTCCCCACAGTACTGATTCCCCATGAGAACTTTTAACAACTACATTAAAAAATATGTCTAGACTCAAAAGCTCATGAAGGTAGGCAAATTCTTATGTTTGATGTAAGAGAAAAATTCAAGGGTTGGGTGTACAACTTCAGTATGACAAGCCTCTGATGCTGGAAGGAAGGAGGAAAAAAAAGAAAGGGGAAGGGGAAAGGGAAGGGGAAGAGAGACACAGAGAGGGAGGGAGGGAGGGAGGGAGGGAAAGGGAAGAAGGAAAGGAGGTCCATCTGCCTGTTACTAAAATACCAGAGAACCTACCCAAGAGAATAACTGCAGAAGTTATTGTTCTTTTATTGTTTGTTGAAAATGCCACTCAGAATGACAGTTACTTTTTTAATGGGAGGTCTTCTAAATTTGATCCATGTTTTACGTCATTATATCTAACCTTTTTCGCAGATTTTACAGCGCTTATTTCAGTTTGCAAAGAATCATCTAAAATGCTTCTTTGCTTAAAAAGCTGTTTACATCAAGGAAATTAAAACTGCATCTATATTTCTACTGAAAATAGGCATGTCACTGCTGTGGGAATATTATTCAAGTAAGTTTTGTGTTGTTGGGCTCTGCAACACAAGGGAAATTAATTGGCTCATTTAAAAGGAAATAACCTTCTCATCCACTGCAGAGTATCCATAATAACATTTTCAGTATTATTCTGAAAAGTGGGAATACATAAAGTTAAGAACATGTTATCTCGTCCTGAAGAAAAATAGTCTGTAGAAATGAAGAATTTAGCTGCTTCTGTTACAGCCCAAGTCTTCCATTCCTGCTAAATGTAATATAATCTTGAATGATCCAATGAATAAATGCTAGCTTTTTTCTTCAATTTTGAATGCACAGCATTCTCCAGTCAAAATGCAGATTCCCCTAGGACTTGGGCTGATTTACAGTCTCTGCCTGTGGAGATCCCTCAGAAATAACTTCCATGGTCCCCCAGCAACAGCTAGTCCAAGCTGGGGGGTTGTGCTATTGATCCCACCATCTTATTCTTGCAATTTCCTGGCAGAATTCTCCCTTCTGCCTGATTTGGACCACACTACACCTGGAGTAGGCTTCATAAAAGTGAGTGAGAAAGAAAATAGGAGCAAGATTTTAGATGTAACATTCCTTGTTTCTGGGCCTCTGCTTTTTCTCCCCCTGCAGCTTTAGGAGGGACCAAGCTTGGCTTCTGATGGACACCCTGATATCATAAGAAAGCTGACACTGGAAATGTGCTGTCTGCTCTCAGCAACATTCAGTTTGCTCAATTTGTAGTCTACTGGCACCCAAGAGCCCTCCAAGACTAGAGGGCACCATAGACCTGCACATCTACTTCAAAACATGGCTCATCTTTCACCACTCTCCTTCAGAAAGGGTGGGCCTTCTGCTCAACATGTCCCATGTGGGCAGGAGATGCCCTAACAGCAGGTGAAGGAGTCTGGGATCTCTGACAGGGATCTATTTGCAGGAATCTGTTTGCAGGTAATCAAAGGGCCCAAAAATCCTTGTATTTAAATTGATGCCAGCCTCCTTCTGGAACAACTTCCTGTTTCCAGCCTCTGCACACACGGAGGCACTAGGGAGGTGTCTGGGTGAGAGTGTATTTTTGAAGTCACCAGCTGAATGTGGTACTAGCACCAAATCCGGTTGTGGGGAGAGGGTACCTCACACATGATCTGGGATGGGAACACTACAAATGACATCCCCATCCCTCCACTGGCTTTCTAGGCATAGGTAAGCTTTTGGAATCTTCAAAACTGGTTCTGAGGCTTTGGCAATGTCAAGGACAGGGACCAGGAAGGAGAGGAAATCCAGAAACAAAATCACAGAGGTAGTGGTAGTAGGTTGTTAGTCTTGCTGTTTGTTGGCAGCAGCCAGCCCACGCCTCAGCCGAGTGCCCCAGTGCAGATGCCTCGGGGACAAGTGGATATGTGAGGAAAGGGCGACTGTTCGCCTGTCCATGTAACACATCCTCCAGTGGGAATGCTGCCCTTGGCAAGGATTTACATGAGCCAGCCTCAGGTTTGGCGCTTTTTTTCCCATGGAGTTGCTGAAATCCCTTTGGAATATTAAAAGCCACATCATGGTGTTATACATATTAATGTGTGAGGATTTTTTTCTATTGTCTGTACCTTTCAGTCTAAGTCTGACTGACAGCCTTATCTATAATATCCAAGTCTCATTTTCAGATAGACCACTCTTCCTCTTTGGCAACCTAATTTTTTTGTTTTCTTTTGCTTGGTATTACTGAATTTCCAGTTTTGGTGACTTTTATATTATATGATGTAGAGCTGACAAATTGTACCTGTTATCTTGACAATTTAATATCGATCGCATTGCTAGATGCAGAATCCAGAATACATTTGATTGATGAAAAAGCCAGAAACATTGATATTTTAGGTAGACTGATTTGTAAAAATGGAAAAGACATATGGCTTTTAATGTAAGTTTTTAGTATATCTATAATTTTAATCTAAGGTCAATGTACTAGTTAACATTCTTTTTATATGAAATATGCCACTGAAATGTACAAAAATGAGATTTTTCTCTTTTCTTTTTTTTTATATCACTATATTGTACAACTTTTTTTTTGTTCTGCTATAGAGGAACTATAGCTGGAGTAGTTTTCTTATTTGATAGTCAAATCAAATAAATAAAACCAAAATGGTAGATAAGAGAAAAAAAAAAAAAACAAAACTGACTTTTTTTCTCTTCCCTAGTAGCCATGTTTGCAGCCATATTTGTTTTAAGTAGCCTTGGGCAAAAAGTTATGTGCCTCATTAATCTAAATCAACCTTGCAGGATTTTATGGCAACTGTTGTTGCTGTTGCCACATTATGTATGCTTTTTCCTTTTGTTCTTCAATATAGTGCTTATGAAGCTAAGGAACAATTGTCACTTCCTATTACGTGAACTAAATGTACAAGAATTGATGGGGCTTTCTACCTAATGTTGTTAGCCTGAACCTGGTTTGTTTATTTAATGAACAAAATGTCACAGTGTATCTGCATCCTCCTGACATCTGAAACAGTGGCAGCTGCTGGTGGCAGATTTCCTGAAACTTGGGTGCAGAATTAACCAATTCAATTTGCATGTTATCCAAAAAAGGAGGGAGGGGGGAGAAAGAGAGAGAGAGAGAGAGGGAGAGAGGGGCAGGATTCTCTTTTGAAAACATTCTTTTAAAAAGCATGTATTTTGTGCACAGATGTCCTGAGGACTATTGTATTGTAGGGGGTGGGGAGGAGCCAGTCTAATCCTGACACATAACCTACTTCAGCACAAGTAGATTTAGGGAATTTCATTGAGATTCAAGGTTTAAATATGATGGTGTTACCAGATAGATGCCGGGTTGGTAAATAAAAACTCTGCAGGAGTGTTTTAAAAACTGGAACTTATTCTTGCCTCCATCCTCTTACAGCAGGCTCTGTTAAACAAGAGACATTGATTTTTGCAGCCATGACATCTAAAGATACATTTAATTCCTTCTCAAAGTTAGAATTTATAGACACAAATAAATGGTGATAATGAATTCTTAGAAAGTGAAAAAAACTGTGGGAGTCACTGAAGACATTCCTAATTGCTAATCCTAATAATAATTGCTAAATTGCAGTATTTTGGCACAGGCATCCTGAAGCCTGGAATAATTGGTGGAAAATAATATTTACTGGGCACCAGAAATTTTTTCAAATAAAGGTAACACCTCATCTAGATTTGTCTAGTTTTAGCTGTTCAGTGGGGAGGTAATGTTGGGTCTACACAGGCTCCAATCCAAGGAACAGAAAAGGCAGCCACCCAGGTTCCTTGTTTAGGGTGCTATGCACATCCCTCATTGTGACCAACACTATCATCACACTGCATATGCAAAGAAAAGAAAACATAATCTTTGGGTGTATTACGTGACAGTGCAGGGATCTGAACTACTTGGTAGAAGGCCCAGTTATGAGTATGTCTGGCAATTAAAAATAATTGGGAAGCAGGTTTGCCACTAACTCTTCCAAGAATGCCAGTTATGATATAATGATGTTTCATTAGACATGCTGAAAGCTGTGAGCTCCGTATGGCAATGGCAATTAGGAAGGATCATAAAGAAGGAAAAAAAAGAAGAAGAAGAAGAAACATTAAAAATATCCCAGCTAAGATTAGCATAGCATTTAATGGCCACTTCATTAGCTAATTGATTTCTTATTAGTTACAGGGAATAGCCCAGTTAGGGGCTCTGCACAGCTAATTAACAGCATTTACACAATTAGTCAGTTGCTCATTTTGTAACCAAACATTCTTGGAATCAACTGTGGCTGTGATGCTCTGGGCCATTTGATTAATTTTATTTTATTTTTTGCTAATATTGGCTTAACCTTCAAATAAAAAATTCACTCCCTGGGGCTCCACCATATTTAATCACAACATTATACAAACAGAAAAAAGCTACGTCACACAATCTTAGGACATGAATTGGTTTCTTTTTCTTTTATTTGCAAGTTTTTTTATTGGCCCCATGAAGTCAATAGCATTCAAGTAGCAGAATTGTCTGTCTTCTCTCCTGACAGCTGAGTTTTTGCCCATCAAACACTATTATTTTGCAATTGGCAAATGGAACACATACATATTTTTTTGCTTATTTATTGAGAGAAGAATGCAGGAGGTCTGGCTGAGATACTTATTTCTTATGCAGTTGCTTCCTACTGCAAAAGAAATGTATTTAGTAGAAAACTTGCCATTTAATAAAAAGAATGTTTTCACATTAGTTTATACCTCAAATTAAGGGTGAATGGGGAAAATTACATGATGTTATAAGGGTCAGAAAGGGACAGGCTGGATTTATGTGGCACTTTGTTAGCAGCTCTGAGAAAATTGATGACTAAGAACATAATAAATAACAATAATAGCATTTAATAAAACAAACAGAAAGAAACTTGTCTGTTCATTTTCAGTTTATGGTGGCACTCCATAATCTCCTAGCACCCAATTATTATTCTGGGAAACCCAATTTCCCTTTTGCTCCCCAGACTCCTATGCACCAAGAAGAGCCAAACTCTGATCTCACTGTAGGCAATAATGATATCCCCCTGATACAGGGGCTCTCCTGTGAGACAGAAGCCTTTTAGCATTGATGCATATAGGCTGTTAGCACTGTAAGAAGACATTGCATATGTGAGCAGAAGGTCAATGTCTTCACATGCCAGTTTTCATCGGCACATTGGGATTCTGTATGAAATTACCATACGTTAATTAAATAAAACCAAAACCTCATGATGATCGATCAGGCCAGAGATGATGCCTAATCATCAATATATAAATTATTATGCTTTTGTTTTGTTTTGTTTTTCATTTCGCTTATCTTTTTTTTCCTCTTTAATGTTTCCTCACAATAAGTACAAAATGGGAAATTATTTTCATTTACCATTACTGTATTAATTGCAGCTAATGGAAAAACACTCTCTCAGACACATAATGGCAATTATTCCACTTCTCTCTGCTTTTTTCTTTTTTTTTTTTCTTTTAATGAGAATTTATTTTGTAAGTGTGTCTGCAAACAGTGAACTATAATGAATGGTCATTTCAGTGTTGTAGTTTTTTCTCATTTACATAGATAATATGTTCTCTTTCCTCCCACATTGTTTCTTGTTTTGTTCATAATGCACATCTTGTTTAGTTGCTTCAAAGGATTGTGAGAATCAAGAAAACTTCCAAATTACCTAATTTTAAATTTCTAAATTGTGAGAAACACGTACAACACTCACAAAGAACTTCTTTGTGGTCCTGTTAAATGAGCAGAAACCCAGCCACGGATTTGTGATGTGCTAGATTCCAGAGTACTGGTGAAAGTGAGTATTTAGGTGTCTATTAACCTCTGCAAGATCAGACAGTGCATTAGGAGAGGAGGAATTAGGGACTGGTTGTCTTGTCTCCAGCTCTTACACTCCAGCTTCTGCTGGAGATGGGTTTCTACTGTATTCATTCAGTTCCTGCAGTTTGCTTCTCTTCTTGGATTACCTGGATGTGCATACGTGTAGCAACTGCTCATGTGTTTCAAAGAATAACAAAAGATAGTCCACAGTGTCCAAAGCTGACAGCCACAATTCTCTTGCTTTGCCCTTTCAGGCATAAATGCTACACACTTCCCCCCTTCTTCCCTTTTCAGTCAATGAGTATTTCAAGGTATCTTCTCAAAGTCTTCCTGTTGGAAATCAAGAGAGAGCAAAATCAATTTCTGAAATTCTTCTCTGTCACTAAGATAACTATCCTGTAGGAAGCTTTGCCTACATGTGCTTGTGTAGAATTTAGCCAACAGAATCTGTATAGCAGCACACGCATGATCCAAGTAGTTGGTCTGAAATGCAAAGGAAAATAATTGCTCCTCTCCTACTAGCCCTTTCCTGAAAGGGAAAAATATATTTCCTCTGCCTATGATAACTTAGAAATCTATTTTTTATATGATGTCTGTTAAGCTGTGTTACCACAGTCAACAGCTCCCCACTTGGGCACTGTCAGTAGAGTAGAAGCACCTTACTGAATTTCTGTTTTATGTGGTAATTTTGTGATCTGCATCACCCAGCAGCCTCTTGTGTTTATTTTGGTGAGTTGAAGCTCTCACTCCAGTAAGAATAAACATACAATTTCTCAGTCAATTAAAAAAAAAGAAAAAAAATATTTCAAAGGTACTCTTGTAGGTATCAGTTGAAGCTAGTTTGTCCCACCATTTGTTTTCAGAATGCTTGCATTGTTTCCCAGGAGCTAGAATGCCTGGACTGGTCTTGGTGCTCATGACAAAGCATCATGACTGTTGGCAAACACAGAAACAGACATTTAGCAGGTAATTTGATCTACTGCTCCTAAGCTAGCCTGTGCAGCTCTGTCCCATTGCCCCTGTGCAGAGATTACTGTGTTTTGGTATTTCAATGGTACAAATATTAAGGAGTGTAATTTACTCATCTTTTAGGGAACTTGGGAAATTAAAGGGATATTTTTGACTCCATTGTATAAAGTGCAGAAAACTCTGTATCTTCTTGCCTAAGTTTCTTCTTCTGTAAAATGATTATGTTAAAACTCTGACCAGGCCACCTTGAAAGTGCCATAGGATGCAGCACTGCTCTTTATCTCTGTGTGAGGGACTCTAAGCCCTGCTGGCCATCAGCTGGTGCATGCTGCCTCTATAGGACACAATGCCAGCAGCTCAGTGTTGGCTCTGTCTGCTGGCACAGAGTGAGGGTCATGCAGACAGTATTTGACATTGCTAGCAGTGATCAACAGGATACATTGTGATATTTTTCCCAAGTAGAAGTTATAGTTACTCTCCAAAGAACTGAAAGAGGAAAAGGTGTGCTTCCTCTCTCTTCCCCCCATCCCCCAATATCTTTTTGCTGAGGGTTTAATATTACTTGGGGAAAAATCACTTCACTTCCATGGTTCACTTCCTGAAACCTAACCCTGTCCTAGTCTTTATTCCCTATTTAAAATGAGACAGTGCAGCAGTTTTTAATGATTAAAGGGATCTCTGTGTGCGTGTGACAAGTAGGGTTTGTCAGGTTTTAGTCTGCAAAATCACGTATTTTCTGCTCAAGACCTGGCTGTCCTATGCAGTTTCTGGAAAGATCTTACTAAACACAATTTTAAAGGTGAAACAACATTATTATGATCATCTGAGATGGTTTTGGCTGGCTAATATGGGCCATGGGTGTACCTGGGAATTTCCAAATTTAAAAATTTTCCCAATACTCCTCCATGACAACTTGCAATGTAGTCAGCATTGGCAATTTTTGAGGACCTCTTCAGAGGCTGATTAGGGGTGAAAGAAGGGGAAGAGGGGGGACATTTGAAGTGAAAGTCTGCATGATGCTTGGTTGACAGCTTGAGTGAAACCATGACATCATCTCATCAGATGCTGTAGAAAAGGTCCTGTTGAAAGAAAGAATTCCACAGAAACATTCCACAGAATTCATTCCACAGAAACACTGCAAATATCAGACCTGGGAAACTAGTATACATCCCAAGAATCAAAGCAAGGAGTCTAAACTCAATAAAGAATAATGAAACTCTAACATCCCAATTTGGGATAAAACATAAGATGGACAAGATATGCAAAAACTATTTCTGGACCACATACAGAGTCAACAAATGATGCATTTAGACTGACAGCACAAATATATGCTGACTTCCCTTCCAATGCCTCTCTTACCACACTGTCTCTCCCTGTAATACTTTCCTTCACTCTACTGATACAATCAATGTCTAAAAAAAATAACAAAACAGAGAGGGTGAAAAGAATCTGGGATTTGACTCTGCTTGGCAGGAAAGTCAGTGATGAGCAGCAAAGCCCAATGATTCTCAGTGCAGCATACAGAAGATTGTGTGGCATGATGCTAAATGGATATATAGCAGAATGGAAACACGTAAAAGTGAAATAATGATCTTAGGATACAGGCTGACTGTTATGTAGGTGAACAAAGAAAGAAGAAATCGTCCTACGCTCTAAGGAAGATCTCACATGGACCTGCTGTGCTTCACACATACTTGTCAAGGAATGGCCATTGCTCCAATGTGACTTGTGAGGCCACAAAAGCAGTGTGATTTCAACCTTTAATCCTGCAGAAGCTGAGCCATAAAGCTGCCTGGATACACATGAAACTCCATCTTGTTGCTGAATTCATCTCTTCTACAGCCTGTGAGAAAAGTAAGGGAATTGAGCCTATTTCCTAGCTGTGTTTGTCTGAAATTAAACCACATGTTTAGGGAGGACTTGAACAGCCTAAATCCCAGAGGGCAACTCAGAACCTCAGCATGCGATGTTCCCAAAGACCCCCACTGAGGAACTGGAGACTCTGCTGGCAAGCAACCAGATGAGGAGCATTTTTGGCAAGGAATGAGCTTGTGGTCCCTTAACTGCTCTCTGAGGGCTCTGAGAAGTCTGATGCCCATCTGTATCAGCTGGGCCCTGTTGCCCCCAACATCCTCACATTCCTCATCCAGCCCAATAACTGATGTAAGAGAAAACCCAAAATGGCAGAAGTTCTTGATGACCAAGGCATGAATTCTTATGCTTTTTATCAAATCAGAAGGTGTAGAGTTTCATGCTCCTTTTAAAAAGCCATACTAGAATGGGTTTGAGTGGACTTCTTGTCAACAGAGGAGAATGAAGTGCTAGGGAAGGCTCTCATCCCCTCTGTCCAGTTGCTTCTGCCGTGCCTAGCATTTGTGACCCAGGACTACATAGCTCCAGAAACCACAGACAGAGTAAAGATGCACCCATATGCTGTCCAGAAGTGAGCTGCTGGTGAGGTAAATGGCACTGGGCAGACTGCTTTTGTTTAAGGGAATTTTTGTCTCTCTTGTGGAGAGGAAAGGCTGCTTAACTAGTCTCAGAAGTAATCATAGCAGATGGAAACTAGTTTTTTTGAGATATGGGCTGCTTAGGCTGGTCTGAAAGGTATTGAACTAAACAACAACAAAAGGACAAGCTGGCAGAGGAAAGAGAAAGCAGAAAAATCAAGATACCCAGAACAAAATTAATCAAGGTGCCAGACACCTAAAGAATTGAAGAAAAGTCTCTAATTGCTTCCAGGATTGCAAGGATCCCAGTAATAAGCAAAAGGAAAGGGACTTGCTCACTGATTAGTGCACACACACTCCACTTGATATTACAAGCCACCGGAAGAAAAATTGACATGACTGGAATGTTAAAATCAGTGGTACGAAACTTTTATTCAAGGACTGATGGAATTTGCATAAAAGAACACAGAAAGGCAGTCAACATTGAAAATAGCAACAGCTGCCTCTGAATCACTGCCAAGTACTCTTAAATGCTTATGGGCTGTTGTTCTAAAACATAAAGCAGAAGACAGGGAGCTGCTGGTGCCTCTTGCTGACTGCCAAATCACACTAGAGAGCAAGATGACTGGCTGCCTAAACACCCTTTCTATCAGGTGTAGGAAAAGAAAAGCTGTGCTATTGTGGAGGATTTCAAACTGAATGACACATGTTGGAAGTCTCATGCTGCCGAGTACTAAAATACCCTTGAAATTCTGCAGAATTATAGGTGACAATATTCCAGCTCAGAGAGGGTGACAAGCAACACAGGACAATTTGTTGTCAATCATTTCTTGAGGCCAATGGGATCTGGCCTTGTTTTAACAGACAGAATCTGAGCTGAGAAGTAGAAGTCAACAGCTGTTCAGGGTTGGATTTTCTATGTCTATTTATGCAAACAACATGAATTTCACATTAGCAACAAAATTTACTTAGAGTTTTGAAGTGTCCCATTCCACAAAAAAAGTATAGTTAAGATATGAGTCAGCTTAAAAGATCTGAAAAGGTAAAACATGAAAGACTGAATTATAATTTTTTATAAATTACTCAAGTGCTAAAAACATAAAGTCAATAAAGGAGGTTTAAAAGCAGCCAAGTTCATAAGGGAAGAAAAGGTATTCATAAAAATTAAAAAACAGTATATGAAAAAAAGAAAAGTGAATAGCAGTAAGGATAAATTATAAAATTAGGAAAATTGATGAGGAAATAAAAGGATACAAAGGGAAAGCTACAGCCAGCAGAATGTAAGGCAATGGAAGGAATTTTTGAGTATCTAAAGAGCAAAAGGGATCTCAGTAAAAGTTTTGTTTCACTAATTAGATAACTTAGATAAGGCAGAACTGTCAGTAAGAGACTGAAATATTCAATAATTTTTTCTATATCCTGGCTGGAGTAAGAGAGAAGAAAACAGATTGTGTACTTAAGTCTTGCAATAATAATAAAATAAGTCCCTTTTTCACAGTGTCTAAAAATGGTGTTAAATTACAGTTACCAAAATAGTACTTTTCATATTATCATGTCCAAGAGTTTCAGGCTGTGAGTTAAGAATCATGATGGATCATTAATGCTGAGTTTCAGCAAATTCTGGGAAATAGAAAGATTTCAGAAAAAACCCAGATGCACTCATATTTAGAAAAAGCAGAAGAGATACCTCAAGTAATCAAAACTGCTGGATAGCATTCCTTGACAAAGTAATGGAAGAGCATATATGGGACCAGATTAATAATCATTTAAAGGAAGAAAATTTCATTAATAATTATTTATAGAAGAATCTTGTCAGACTAGCTCAGGATGAATTTTAATGTGATTACAAGTTTGGTTTATAGAAGCAATAGCATTTGCAGTGTAATAAAATTCCAGAACGATTGCATATGGGACCACATATCTTGAATAACAAATCAGAATGTTATAAATTCAATGTTACACAATAAATAGACTGAAAGTGAATTCAATGGTGTGTCCAAATCTGATTGTAAACAGGGAGTTTCCATCAAGAAGATACATTCCCTGAGTGTTTTGTTGGGTGGTTTTTTTTTTTTTTTTTTTTTTTTTTTTTTTTTTTTTGCTTTGTTTTGTTTTTTTTTTTTTTTTTTTTTTTTTGCTTTCTTGCTGTTTCCCATTTTTAGCAATAATTTGGGGATCAAGGATGGAGTTCCTAACAGTTCTTAACAGAGACAATGATTTGGAGAGAGAGACATGGATATAGAGAGAAAATGCTGGACCTGATGAAAGCAGAAGTGTTTTGACCAGTCTGGGAACAGAACATGCAATTTGCTCTTCCAAGAGAGCTCTGCTTGAAGTAGAAAATTTTGGAAATGGTATTTGTATTTGTGGCCAGGATGCAAGTCACCTGAGCATGACCTCCCAGCATGGTACTAAGGCCAGAAGGGTTAAATCTGTTCCTTCTGATACAAAAAACCAAGAAATAGGGAATGGGCTATTGCTGATGTTCTTGGTACTGGGGCTGTGCTTGTTGGGGTCCTATGTCCAGATCCAGTGCTCAAAATTCAAGAAGGTTGTAAAAAAAAAAAAAATGGTGTGAGTTCAGAGAGGAGCTCAGAGAATAATTAAAGGATAGCAAATAGAGAAAGCAGCTTCCAAGAGAAAAGGCTAACAGTGGCTTGATCATAGCCTGTGAGTGCTTCTACAAGGAAAAGATGTCAGTGCTTTTCAGTCTGGCAGACAAAGGTACAGCGACTAATAAGACCAATGGCTGGAAACTGAAGTGAGGAAAATTTAGGCCAAAAAAAAGAAGGTGCGTATTCTTAACGGCAGGGAAAATTAATCATTTGGAATGATTTGCAAGGAATTGTGCTGGATTCTTCATTAATGGAGATTTTCAAATCAAAATGCAACTTTTTTTTTAAAAGAGCTACTCTGCTGCAAGTACAGCTTTTAATCTTAAAGGACAAATTAATATAAGGAAGTTCTAGAGGCTCAATTATATGGAAAGTAGTGAGACAATCACAACAATTCCTCTTGGCTCTAAAATGGTCAGTTTAGGAACCTACATCAATCATGGGTTTATATGTCTCTTTATATAACACTTGGAGAATTTAATTTTGGTTTTGAGATGAAACTTTGTTTCCTACATATTCACAGGATTCCAGGTGTCAGGGCTTTACAATACACAGTTCAACAAAGGCAAACCTAAGTATTTTCAAAAGCAGAAATAGTTGGGATTAGTTACAAGATGAGATTCAGTTTTAAAAACATAGCAATCCAGAGATGAAGCACTTGTTACAGTTTTTCATTTTACAATTTTATTAGTTTAAACCCCTTAGGAATGAATATTCCTCATTGGCCTGATAAAAATTCATAGCAAGAAAGTTAATAAAATGTCTCATCATCTGACAAATGTAGTAGGAAATATTTTTAAAAATCTGTTTTACAAAGTAATCCCCCAAGACCTTGTGGCAGAGTCAAAGAGTTAACTACAAATAGTCAAGTGTAGTGAACTGTCATCCTCTGTGCCAGAATATGACCCATTAGCCTTCAGAAGAAAGACAGGAAAAAGCTGAGGAAATGGTTGTTAAGAAATGAAATGACAACTCTGCCTCCAGTTCTCTGAATCTATGAATTATTATTTCCTAGAAATCTCTTAGCTTTCACCAGTACTTATTAGACAAATTATTTCCTAATTGTAATGTTATTACCAAAGGCCAGATGCTACCATTGGATCCCTATTATCTATGTCCAGAATTTGACTTACATTAAATCTGTCCTCTCTTTTGCTGTTGACACACAAACACGTTTCCACGGATGGCAGGTGACACCACATTCCAGCACGAGAATCATTCCCTGTCTGCTGTGACAGGTATTTAGTGACTTGCCTGGCTGAGATCCTAATGGAAGAGGCTCAATCCTAGACTATCTCCCAAAAACCGATGTACAGCACCACCCAAACCTGGATGTCTGGTTGTCTTTCAACAAGAAGAGTCTTTTCTTTAAAGTGAATAAGTTGTGGTTGACCTCTTTGGTCTTTATTCACAGGTATACTCTTTACATTGATGAAGTGAACATGAATATTTCTGAAGGAAGAAGGAGGCTGAGGAGCCTGAATCCTGTTTTGAAGCCAGCTGTATGTATTTTTTAAGTAACTTCTAGTGCATCACTTCTTTAAAAAAGAGGAGGAACATCTATGCTTTCCCAACATTACTGTGAACTTGTGCACACATTTTTTATATGCTCAGATCCTGGAAATTTGAAGTCATGCTGAGTCTCTTGATACATGCCCAGCATGAGGCTGGTGACACAGTTATGAATTTCATGAATACCAGTGGTACTCAAGTGCATGTGCTTCCCAAAACAATTGGCCCTTAAAAGACATAGCTTCTAATATCTTGACTTGCACGATGAGCAGAGGGTTTATGATGTACTGGTCTGCAAAAGACTATCCTCTAGATGTGTTTGCATTTATACTGCCCTTCTCTGGCAAGCACTACTTTCCAGCTGGGGTTCTACTGCTCTTCCAGATTGCGCACAAAGGAGGCTCCCAGCAATTTTCAAACTGACCTGAAAATTTCTCCCTTGCAAAAACCAGGATCTGCCTGAAGAATACTTAAGAATTTCAGTGCTGAAACTATGTATAAATTGCCTTTTTCTGACAATCATTTTCCTTCACTCTGTGCTGCACTGTAATAACTCATGTATCCAGTATTATTTATGCTTTTATTTGGTAATGCACAAGTGATTGTGTAATTAACTTTACAACATCTGGGAGTTAAAAGATTCCCACAAAACTATACAAAGAAAAAAGTTGCAAATGGGAAATAACCATGAGCATGAGATCATTCCTATATCACTGCAGACTTTTATTAATGTTTGACTCAAAGGGATCATTTTCTCTAGATTCCTTGGAATTTGCTTAATTTTTGTTGGCATTCTGGCAATACATTAAACATTCTTATGCATTAATTCTGAAGTTTTCTCTTTTTTTTCCCTGCTGATGTGTGATTCTTTCTTAAAGTAAAATAGCAGAATCTTTTTTCCTTTCACCTCTGTACAGAACATCTTGGATGTGACCCTTGAGCATGTTAAGTGGGGCTTGGCATCATTCTCAGTTGGTGCAGAGAGGTGCTGCCAGCTGCCTCCCACATCTTCTGCCATTTGGGTGGAAAGAAGGAGAATAGGAAAAGACATTTTTGGACAGTGTGAGGCACACCTGTGCTTGGCTAGCTCTCCTCTGACATGGTGTTTCTTGTAGTCTGAAGCAATCTGGTATAAATTAGAACTGTCCCTCCTCAGGCACAGGAGGTGATCTGTGTCAGGAGGTCCATATTTTGTGTTATGTTAAATTATATGATCTGATGGTTGATGGAGATCATCACAAGAAAAAGGGGAGGCAGAACATGCCCTAGGGTAGCATAAAATTTTGATTTGTGTCAGTTTGGAATGGCCATTTTACTCTCATGTGGTGAAATCATGGTAAAGCTATGATGTTCATCTCACCAAGTGTTTATACCATATGAGGATATGTTTTGCCCATGCCACAAGCTCAGAGAAGACACTAATTTATTTTTCTAATGAGGTGCTGAAATTTCTCCTTGTACATGGTGTATCTCTGTAGATAGAGCTCTGCTCTCTTGATTAACAAGCTTTGTCAACATCTGAAAATCTGCTTTGCCACATAATCAAACACATTTGTTAGCCATTTGAGAGGGTGATACGTTCAGAGCTCTTTGATAGAAAGGCGTACTGCATGCTCTGGAGTGTGGAGGAAACAGTTTGATAGTGTAGCCTCTGCTTCTTCATAAGGTCTCTGCTGACTCCTGCAGACTGGTCAGTCTGGAATTATTCAGTCCCAGACTCTCATCATACAGCAAACAACCTCTCCAACTGCCTCTGACCATTTCTGGACCTCTCTATCTTTACACATCTTGGTGCCAATCTTATCCCCCTTGAGAGGAACAAAGCCATGAAGGAACTGTGGGGAAGATGCAAGGGGAACAGGTGCAGAGCCCAGCCACTGTCCATCAACTAACCCTGCTGCTGCCAGTGCTTGGTGGTCTGTGCTTTCTTCAAGGCAGAGGGCAGTCGTTGGCCACGAGAGCTGTGGTTGGGGCTGAGACCTCCTGTCCTAGCCAAAACATGCAGGAACTTCTGTTTCCTAAGCCCCTGTCTGCAGGTACAGATCTAAAAATGCTGCAACAAGACTGAAAACTAGAAGACTTGTTTTTTCCCCCCACTTAACTGCAATGTTGTTGGAATAACTAAGAAGTGGCAGCCTGTACATCCAGGGTGGCTGCCATGGGCTGGTCTTGGCTCTCCAGGAGAGATTGACTGGAAGATGAGGATGTAAGGGGCTTGCTGTCACAGTGAAGGATCAGCCCATGTAAAAGGATCTCTTCAGTGGGATGGATGATGGAGAGTGAATAGCCTGTGGTTTGGGGGAGGCCTGAAGAACAGACCCTGCTTCTCACAGAGGAGTTTAACCTTCCTGACATCTACTAGAAGGGAAGTGTGGAACACCAGCAGTACAGGAGGTTTCTGGAGGGCATCAGGGATAACTTCTTGAAATAAAGACAAGGGGGACCAGCTGGACATAACTATCTCTGCTGCTCAATGACAAGGGAGAAAGGGTTGGGGATGTGTGAACCAGCAACTGGTGAGGTCGGAATTCCTGCAGGGAGTGTGGAAGGAGAGTAACAGAGAGCAGATACTGGAATTTAGGAGACCAGATTTCAGTTTATTTAGAAAATTGTTTAGTGGGATCCCAGTGGACCCAGCTCTGAAAGGAAGAGGTGTTCAGAAAAGCTGAAATGCTTTCAAGGACACATGATCTCAAACACTCTCCAAGCAAAAGAACCATTTATTCTGGTACTTACTAAGACAGGCAGACATCAGAAGACTCCTTTGAGCAAGCAGGGTGTTTGTGGTGGACCTCCAATGCAAAAAGGCACCATACAGGTGGTAGAAGCAGGGATGTGCTTGAACAGAGGAATAGAGAGATAGGTAGAGATGGTGTCAGGAGAACCCAGCCTTGCCTAGAGATAATGCTTCCAAGTGACATCAGAGAAAATAGGGAAGGTCTCTCCAGACACACTGGGAACAAAATGTTGAATAAGGAAAATGTTTGCTCACTGCAGAGTGGTTACTGTGAATTTAACCACTACCACTTAAGTGGTAGAAAAGGGAATCAGTGACAGTGGACACAGACAAGGGTGACATAGGTGACTTTGTCTCTGTGAATCTTACCCTCATGCTATAATCTGTACGCTAATAAAATTAATTGCTGTGAAGTATTCTGTCACATTCATGATTTGTTTTATTATAAAAATGCTCGTGTTTACCCCCTTTTATAATGTCTGAAGTACTGATGACTGCAACATCTGGGAGCAAAAGGATAGGAAGAGGAAAAAATGAAAGATTTGTTAGCTTTATTTTTACTCCAGTTCTCATTCTTTCAACATACTTAATAATAGGATTGGATTTAAGTTGAAGTTGCATTTCTATACTGGTTGAATAAAAAAGGCACAAACACACAGGGCCTTCCCAGTGGTCACTGAGAACCTCTCCAGCTCATGTAGGTGTTTTCCACTAAAATATTTTGTTGGGGAAGAGATCTTTTGCATGACAGGAGTTTATTGTTTCTGGGTGATTCTGTGATTCTGTGCTGAGATGCAACCCATAGTGCCCAAAAGCCCACTGAATTCCTCCTGCAGAGTTCAGTGGGCTCTGAAACAGGACCTGGAGCCCTCAGCAACTGAAGCTGACTTTCCTAAATTGCTGGATGCTGCTCTTCCCTTCTTCAAATCTCTGACTTCTACACAAGTACTGGAGGACCCTGGTTCAAGTGCTGTGGACTCCTCCTGAACAAAATGAGTTTAATAATCTGGGATTACATTAAAGTCTCCTGTCCTGAGTGCTGGGAGTCATCTCCCAAGTTACTGTGCCTGTGTGTACATATCCTGAACTTTAAGAGGCAACTCCAGACCACATGCACTGGCTGTCTGACTTTCTGCCCCCTGAGTGAGTGAGCTTCAGTGTGGGAAAGTGGGGCCCCAGATCCAAGAATTCACAAGGAAATGAGTTAGTGAGTTAGGGAGGAATTTGAAATGGAAAAGGGAAAATATTTGGCAGATAAGAAGAGGCCAAAATGTTCCAGGTGTAAAGGACAGTATGAGAGACAATGCAGAAATGAGCAGGAGAGGGAGAAATCTGAAAGGCAGGGAGACTTTGTAAACTGCTTACTCTGAAGTCCCAAGGGTGTTCCTTACTTTTAAACCTCTCACTGTTTTTTGAGAAGTGAGGTCACTGTATTAGAAAATTTCCTAGGACTACAGCCCAAAACAGGAAAATTCAGTTTAAATATACAGGCTTGCTGCACTAAAACCATAATTTTAACAGCCTGGTCATTTTAACAAGACTTTTTTCAGACTGCAGACCTGAAATATGTTTTGGATTAGTGCAATGGAAATGCGTTGGTTTTATAGGTCAATTCTCTACTGTAAATTGCTTCTCACTTGTAATGGATTTTTGTCCCCAAGCAGGTTTAGTCTTTTAACAGAAATTCAGGGGATGGACACACAAGTAGTTCAGTCTCAAAATAAAAACTGCTTTATGATGCTGACAATAGAGTAGTGGACCTTGCTCTAGGGGCTGGACCTAGCATCAGAAGGCTGGTTATTCATGCTGTGCTGCCATCCCACTGCCAGCTCTCAGCCAAGCCAGTGGCCACTAATGCCTGTTCTTAATTACAGTTCTCTAGAGAGGAGGTGCTCTGCAGCAGAAGACAGCAGAAATACCATTGTCCTATGTCTCTTTTTTCCTTATAGAGCCATAATCAGACCTCATACACACCTGGGAGCTTTCCCTCTGCTGAGGCTCTCCCACCTTGCTGCTCACAGCAGCTCTGGGGTGCAGGAACTGGGAGAGGTGAGCTCAGGGGAGCTTCATCCTGGATGTTGACCTCTGTTCTAATGCTATCACTGGTGACTTTCCAGGATGCAGGTGGGTGGGATTCACACTAACTGGATCTAACCACACGTGTGTAAGACACCTGGCTTGGGCACATTGCCTGGACTCCCCCTGCATCAGGGGCAGCAGCAGGGATCCCAGCATGGGGGTCATCCTCTCCAGCCCCCTCCAACTCCTGCACTGCCATGCGTGGTCTCAGGTGGAGTTTTATCTCTCTCCAATCATAGCTCAATCCAGACAGCCAATTTAGAAGCCTAAGATTAGTAAATGAACCTCATAATCTGCTGATGGTCTCTTCCTCCCCTTTCACAGTAAGGAGAGAGGCAGAGACATCTGCCAGAGAGTGGATTTTTGTGGCTGTGGCAAAATTACACCTGGGAATCAGCTGAGAGACAATACTGTATGGACAAGTGGTCCACAGACTCAGACTTTACCTCTCAAAAACTCCTGCAACCTGTCTGTTTTGGTATGGGCATATTTTATGCAGATGTCTTTCAATTATGTCTTTAGCCTTTTACATCCTGCTTACTACATGTCATTGCTATTTTTCTGCAAATAGGGGTATTCCGTGTGGGTGGAAGTTTTTCATGGACTAGTGAAATTGTTTCCTGAGTCCACAGGCAGGAGATTCAAACTATTTACTAAATAAAGATAAACCAAACAACCTCCACACCCCAAAACTGCTAGTTTCTCTTGCTTTGGGAGCAAAATATTTCAGCTTATCATTAGGAAATGACATTTTGAATGTCAGTTAATTTTTTTTTAATCCAAGAGAAAATATTAACTTAAAAACCAAACCAAGAAGAAAAGGCTTAATACTATGTTATATTAAGCATTCTGCATTTACACAAATAATCTTTCTGTTCCTGTTAGGAGATTTTTTTCTTCCCCCATGTTTTTTTTTTCATTTGGCCACTGAACCAAAAAACTCAACTGTGCCCTGAGCTCCCGTTTATACATTTTGAATGCTAATGGCCACAAGAAGAATAACTCAATGTAAATAAGTTACATTTTCAAAATTAATGAGGTCTGCTAATTGAGTTTCTCCAGGTAATAAAATCCATCTAATAAAATGTATCCATCAAATATAATTCTTCTAGTTCTATAAAAAATATATGTTTCTTTGCCTGTATATCATCTGTGTGGAGATAATGAATACCTTGTGACATTGGGGTCATAGGTCAAATCCCAGACCTTATTACAAATCTAGGGAAAATTACTTTTTCACTGACCTATAGTACGACCTAATAGTCTAGGAGGAGTTAAAGGCCAATTGTTCATTCAGCATTGCCAAATAATATATATATAAGTGCATATATATATTTAATAACACTGATGCAATGAAAACTTACTGCTGTAGATATGGATTTACAGCATGTCCACAGGGATTTCTCATGCAGATCTCAACATGTCAAAAAACAACATAACAGCAACACTCTGAAGTGCATGTTTGAAATGAATGATGACAGACCTTGGTGTGTGGGGTAGGGTTTTATTGTTACTCCAGTGATTTGCCACAGCCCTGGATAGTGCATCTTTAGCAACTCTAGATGACAAGCCTTTCTCCCACTTTTAAGGATGAGGGTTAATTGCAGCTACTTTTGGTGCCTGCAAGGACCCAAGGTGTTCAAGAACATTGCTCTGTGCAGCAACACCACTAGTGACAAAGCCTTTCCAGGAGATGCCAGCCTTTTGCTGCAGTCTCAGCTAGTGTTTCAGTATGTGGGACTGGACTGCAAGACTGAGCCAGGGAAATAATCCTGGCCCTTTGAAATCCCTTGGAACAGGGGTTATGGGGAGTTTTACTTGCTGAGCTCTATGGGACAGCCCCTCACATGACTGCACAAGGAGGGAAAGATGGGTGGCCTGTGTGGTGTGCAGGACCAGGACCAGAGGAGCAGGGCTTGGGTAGTGGTGCAGCTGCTGAGGACTTTGTAATGTCTCAAAATTGCACCCTCAAAGGTTATACCAGCCGAAGGTGCTGGCACTATTAAAAGAAGAGTTTGGAAGAGGAGGCTGCTGCTTTTTTTGTGGCTGAAGATACTGTCCAGCACCAGCTATTATCAGGCCTTCCACAAGAGCCTCATGTGGTCAGAATGGGGGAACTTAAATAATCACGCATGTTTTGCACATTCATTTGCTCCTGTCTTTTAAGATTCAGCTGCATTCTCAGCACACAGGTAATTCATACGTGTCTTTTTCAGCAAAGTTTTCTCCTGACTTCCTTCCAGCCCTCTGCACAATAACTTCTCCCATGTTTCCTTCAATGGCCCCGTTGAACAGTATCCTGTGCATTTGAGCCTGCTCTGATTTGCAGGTCTGCTGCCCTATAATGACTGACAAACAGGCCACAGATTACTTCCATTTTATGACTTGAGTTTAGGGAAATTGAGCATCCTAATTAAGCACAGATGTAAGGTTAAAGTGTAGAACAATCTGGACTGGTTTTCATTTAAATCCCTTTCTGATTCATTTGGTTCCATAAGAGACTCGCAATTAGAAAAAAATATTTTGTCAATGTTGAAAGACATGTGATGTAGAATTGATTGGATTAAATCTGAGTTCATGTGAATTTTGGCAAATTCAATTAGGAGGGGCCCTAGCAAGTACTCTGTGGAAAACCTCCAATGGCTTTGCAAACTGTATTTGGATTTTCCAGTCCATAACGCTGCATGTGTTGACAGGGCACCATCCCTGCATAATGTGTGAGCATTACAAACAAGTTCCTTTGCTTTGTGGGAACTGTCAGGTCAGGAGTAGAGTGAAACTGCAAACCTGGGCTCATTTGAAGATTCCCAGACCAAGCAAAAGACCAGGTGAGTGTGGGTTAAGGGGCAACATGAGGAAAGACCTCAGTGAACAATTTCGAACTGCTTATGATAGTACAGAAGTCAAAGGCTAGGTGGAAGAGCTTTCCAAAGCAGGGGTGGCTTTTTGTGCATTTTTTTTTTTCGAATAACTGGGACAAAAAAGGATCCTAATTTCTGGCTGCAACATCAAAATGCCACCAGTATTGAAAGATTTTTATATTTGATATTAAAATGTTTTATGAAATGTGGTTTTGTGTCTGAAAATGGTAGGTCTGACCCTGCTACTTTTTGACAGACATCTGGTTGCTCCTGGATTTAGTTCATAACCTTTCAGTGGGGAAAATATTTACAGAAGAACCTGTGTCAAAATGGATCTACTTGGCAGGGGGATGTGGATTGTCTGAGTTTTATCCAAACCAAACCTTGCTTCCCCCAACCTCTCCTCTCCAAGTAGACAGAAAGAAATACCTCCCTGTTATAAGACTGAAATGGTTTGCTTTTATTTTCTGACTTTGTTAAAGATAAAATCCAGCTCCTGGCTCCCCCTAAGCTACACAGGAATGTGCATCAATTTTAATACTGGTAACATATGTAATCAGTTTATATTATTTTTAATAATTCTTTGTTCTCTCTGTGCTGGCAAAACATAATCACCAGGACTCCTTTGGCTTGATAACTGTTCTGTATGAACCAACAGACAAACAAGTACAGTCTTGTTTTTAACAGGCGGTTGTTTTTCTTTTTTTTCAAAACACTATGTTTTGTTATTGATGCAAAATGGATTTGCTTTTCTTAAGTCTCTCTCTCTTCAGCAGTCAGGCACTGGAGAGCAGTCCAAATAAAAAACCAAAACAACACAGTAAAACCAGCACGTTAAAATGGACCCCTGCAACACAGTCAAAATAGAAAGCAAAGGGAAGGCTTGGTGAAAGAACCACGGAACTTGTTGGCTGTTTCCCATCTCCCCCCATGGTGGGGGACTGTCACATGTGCTTAATGGGAGTAAAGTCCCCTTTTGCTGTGGCTAAGAAGCCTCTAGCTGTGTTAGCTTTGCCCAAATGCTTCAACTGATTTCAGAAGCTTAAGAAATACTCACTGCTTTTTGAATCGATTTACAGAACTTTTTTTCTTTTGTAAAATACAGTGGGGGGGGAAGCACTTCATGGTTTTCCTGAAAACAAAGAAGGCAAAACATCACCCCATGAACCTCCCCCAAAACAAGCAGCCAAAGATATCTCTGTTGTGACAGAGCAGTTATTTAGGCTGGAGAGGCTGGAGCTCTGGGTCTGGCTCCTCTGCATTGAACAGAAGGTTCAGCCATGCCCAGACCAATGGCTGAGGCTCCTGAGCAGCGTGGGTCTCTTGGAAACACTACCCTGCAGCTCCTGCAGTCCAGTCAGGTTACAGTGAGGACAAGATTGTGCCTTGCCTGCACTCAGAATCTCCAAGTTAAAAGTATTTCTTTTTTCACCTTTTATCAATCTTTTTTTATTTGGTGATTCTGCCACCAGCAATAGTTGTTTACATTGACCCTTTTCACTGCAGCCCTCTTCCTCTGTGTATCTACCAGTATCAGCTTGTGGCACTCAAGTTCATATGAAAATGTGGCAAGTCATCTTGCTGATGTAACTCTAACTCCTGATTTTATTGACAGTTCTCCCTTGCAGCATATTTTTTTCTCCTGGAATAGTCAGTGGTAATTTGGCTTTTTCCTTTAATCAGTCCAAGATTTCCTCTG
Source organism: Zosterops lateralis (assembly GCF_965231275.1). Taxonomy (NCBI): domain Eukaryota; kingdom Metazoa; phylum Chordata; class Aves; order Passeriformes; family Zosteropidae; genus Zosterops; species Zosterops lateralis. Next base: position 34,659,886 of record NC_139763.1, read on the forward strand.
TCATTTTCAGATACTATCATGAATTTGCTCCTTCTTTTATCACCTCTGCCTGCTCTGAAACTTGCTTCCTATACTCCTTAAGTTCTTGGTTTCTGTTTCTTCCAATGCTTTTCCCCTTAAAAGCTGCACTGTGGTTGAAAGTTCTTGTAGGGAAGCCCGGGGAAATTTTCTCTGGAGAACCTTAAAATAATACATGCAATCTTCTGCAATCTGGTATACCACAAGGCAGAAGAGGAAATTACACTCAGATCTTTTTTACCATTAGAATTGACATGGAGATTAATCCTACAGCCTTACGTGGAATCTGAGCTGACTCTTCCACCTCTCTAAATTTTGAACATGTAATTATTTCTCAGTGGGGAGAACATGGATAGATTTTGTATGACACAAATATTCTTCCCCTTGTCTGGACATCATGAGCAATGATACATCTTGATACTTCTTTGGAAGGGTGCATGCAAATCCTATTAACAAATTAAATGCTATGAGGAAAATCTTCTTGAAGCCTTGCTGCAGTTGTTGGGAAGCCAAGATGGTTTATATTGCAAACTTTAAAAGAAAATGACTAAGCTAGTTATTCCTGTTTTGGAAAGAATTTTTTCTTTGGAAGTGCTTTGGAGGCATGTGGGAGTAAAAATTTTTTTTTTTTTTTGGTCTGGTATATGTGAATTGTGGTTTATTAAGTTATTTTTTATTAAAGTTCTTTTTCAAATCTTGTGTAGCCAAACCAATTCATACTGGTATGATCTTACTATGTTATTGCTGAAATAGTGCACAAAATGTTACACAATTTTTCCTTTTTCTGTAGTGCCATTGTGGTATCTTGTACAATCACCAAATATAAAGCCACCTCTTGCCTCTTCTTACCATTAATCAACATAGGTTTTGAAGTTACTTGCCTAAAATGGCAGGATTCATAAGGGTTCCACAATGCAGATTTTGGATTTTGCCTAAGATTTATAAACATAAGTTTTATGGAGCTAGTGGATTGTCAGACATCACTTCTAAAGCAGAACTGAGTCATTTAGGTGTATGGACATCTACTTTTAAGCCCTAACTTAAGCCTGTAACTTTAATACTTAGGATCATACAGAGACCATTGGTGGGCAGATGGAGTCCCTGAAACACAGCTCCTTTATGGAGTATGTGGGATAATATCTAACTCAAGAACCTCTCCCCCTGCTCTGTAAGTTATTACATCCTATCTTTCATCTGGCTCTGTCTTCCTTCACTGTACAGAAGATGGTTTCTGGAAAATATGCTGTTCAAAGACATTAAGACAGATCTGTTCAACTTGCCCTGGTTTTGCTTGGATATGAAGTCCACAAACAAAATTTGTCCAGGAGGATGTGATTTCCATCCTGTTTGGAACTGACAGAATAAACAAAATAACCACTCATTACAATAAGCACACCAAACCTGTGCCACAGCTGACATAGTGACAGATTTCAACACATTCAGTACTGAATTTTTTTTTACTGGGTTCATTCACTTTATGCACAAAATCCAGCTCCTAGTCATGCACTTCCTAGCCCATTATGTGTCTTGGTGCAATTCTGCTCATTTCAAACTCATTAAGAAAATATCCAAGCATCACATTACTCTGCACTTTGCATATGTACACATAAGCAGCTAATAAAGTCCATGCTTCTGCCAGGCAGGAAGGGGAAATTTGCAGCCTTGTTGACACTTTTCAAATGAAAGGGAGAAAAATCTCAACTAGGTGTGCAGGTCTGTTGGCTTACCACCAGAAGATGGATTCTGCCTTGTGCTTTTGCAAACAAGCGAAGAAGCAGAATCAAGAGCTCTCTTAAAAGCGTCTTGAATAAACTAGTTTGGAGATGCGCCAACCTTGTAATTTCCAAGGGACTGTTTGGAAATTTTCCATCTAAATCAAGAATTACCCGAATGGAAAGATGATGTTGCCAAACCTGTTAGCAAATTACTCATGCCCATCCTCTGTTTTCCTATAGCTCTCTTTCAGCCTGACTCATTCCTCCCTGGAATTACTGGACATCCCCCTCCGAATTTGTTGGACACTTATCTGGTCCTTTTTTTTAGCTGAGAATTTTATTTACTTTTTTTTTTTTTTTTTTTTTTTTTTTTTTTTTTTTTGAGTTATGTAAAAGTAAGCATTTATTGAACAGAGAACAAATTCTGAAAAGCAATACTGTTTTATACAAAAATCATTCTTCTGTGGACACTGTCCACACAATCTAATAAAACTCTTAGGAACACATAAGGGAAAGATAGTGTCCTTCTCTTTGGGGTAAATTTCTCATGTAAGACCTTAGCTACAGTGAGATCACACTATGAAACAACCCATTGTATACATCTTGCACTGAAAACAAAAGGTAGAACTTCATTGAAATAATCATAAAACTATTTTTCCTATACTAACTACAGCTGTGGGGCATGTTTCTATGGAAACGGTTTTCCTTATGTGCTTGTCTATAGCTAAAGGTCTCAAATGGACCTTCTGTCTACTCATTGCCCATATAAACTGCAGATTCTGTACAATAATCTCTAACACAGATCAGCTGAATCTCCTGATGTGTGTCAGAAAACATTATCAGGAGGCAAACACCAGTTATTGCAGCTTCCCATAAATTTATAGATAATCAGGTCCTTAGTGGCAAGTTGGAATCTTAAGTGTAGGGACTGTACTGAGGAGTTTTGATTAGAGGTCATTGTCCTATCCTAAGCTGTAATACACAGCAATGAATTCTGAGGCTTTGCCTTTGCTGTACAAAGATTTATGTTGCTTTGATTTGAATAATTTATGCTGCATACTGCATTCTAGATACCAGATGCTAAAAACAATTTGTTCTTTGTTGACATAAGTAAAACACTTGCAAAATTGCTGATTAAATGAGCCACACACCTTAATATTTTCCTTATCGTAAATGTAGCTCCAGCAAAAGATGGCATAAGTAAAGCTGATATCCTTTCAGTGATATCTGACAGTACAATCTAGTTGGCAGATAAAGCCACACAGACAGTGAAACAGCTGTTATTTAAAAATACAAGAAAAATTACCCTGCTCTTTTGATATCCTCAAATTATAAGCTACTAGTCCATACTGTGCAGGCTGTCTTTTTATTTTTCATATTCAGAGACACTTAAATGCAAAGGTATGCAAATGCAATCACCTCTTTAATATGTCCATGTACAGACAGTAAGCTGTGTATGAACAATGTAGAAGCAGTTAGAAATATAGAGACTGATATGTGCATGAGTAGTCTTATTCAGTCCAGTAGAAGGCAGTGGGTATTTTTACACCTATTAGAAAAACTGAAAGGGTTTGTTCTCAAGCCATGGGATGTTATTGTCAGTAGAGCATAGGACACAGCTATGCACATCCCTACCAGAATAAAACTGTCTTATAGCTACTTCTAAAAAATTAGGAAGATGACAGGCAACAACTTTTGAGTCTATAGTAGTGCACAGGAGGGTAAAACCCGTCTTGTTTTAGAGTTAAGCATGATTCAGAGATCTGCTTGGGGTTCTTCTGGACTTGACAAAGAAAGTCCTTCAGAAAGTGAAAAGGAGCTATCCCTCTGGGGCATGCAAAGGAGATACAAATGAAAAAGAAGAAATTTCCCCCTTGAGGCAGCAGCCTCTTTATGCAGTATAGGAGAGGAACCCCACACCACTAGCTTTAAGTGGCTACCTAACTTTTAGATAAGTAAACTTAAGTGATGTGACTGCAGTTCTACGTCTCATTACTCAAAACCTTCAACATTATGTTTTAAAATGTGATTAATTTATACATTTAATTTTAAACCAACTTCACTTTTCATCAGTTACATTCTCAATTTACTCTTTATGTCTCACCCAATTCAGGCAAAATAAACATTTTATGTAATAATTTCCTCTTTCTGGTTCCATTGTGTGGCATGGGGCTCCTTGGGTTTTTCCCCATGGGAGACTTTGATGGTTTATACTTCCCATATAGTACATGGCTGAGAAGTGGACATCACGTGTCAGTGTGCTTGGGTCAAGCTGCCTGGGCAGGCATGCTGAATTCAGGTGACAGGTGGCAGACAGTAGTAAACAAGGGCTGTGAGCTGAAGCACAGCTCTGCTGTGTTCAGGGAGCAACTGGGGATTGAAGACAATGTCCTGGCTTAACACTGAGTGGGAGCTGTGTGTGCGGTCCACACGCTCAGGCCCTGCTGCTGCCACTGGGTGTGATCAACCAGCCACGTGTTGGGAGGAGAAGTCCATGCTATAAAAATGGCTACAGATTTCCTGAACTTGCTGTTATTATGACTTTATACCAGGGTGGCATGTTCCCAGAATAACCAGAGGTTAGTCTAACCATTTGGGAATCAGGTAGTGGCCTCCTGAAGGAGTCTGTATGTGGAGTAATTCCATTTATTTCTGTGGAATTTCATTACACCTTTTCCTGGGCACTTAAAAGAGGAGTTTTGCTTGTTTATTTGTCACACCTCCCTCACATAAATTTAAGTCTGTGGCTTTTGCTATTGTTCAAATAGCTAGGGCTTTTATTTCCCCCAAATGAGCAGTTGGAAAGGTGTGGAACCCTGGAAGCTTTGTAAAAACACATTCACACAGGGAAATGCTGCAAAGTGAATAAGGGGCTGTGGATGACATTGGCCCACATAAGGGGAAACGTGTAGAAAAAGAGGGTACTGAAAAGGTGAGTTTGTAAGAAGAGACCTAAATAAATAAACAGACACGCAAAACACCAAAACCAAACTCTTTTGCCTTGTTTATGCTTTTGAGTCATTATCAGACACTTTTCAATGACATAGTTTATATCAGCCATCTAAGAATTCCTAAGACAAATAAAATATCTCAGAACCATATTACGTGGCCTTTGTTGAAAATTTCAATACTTTTTTTTTTTTTTTAAAAAAGGGAATTACTTACTGGTGAATTACAAGCACAAAAATATTAGAGACAAATATTAAAAATGCATGCACTTATTCCATTTCTAGGTCTCATTTGTTTCCCTATCAGGTTCAGTAGTTTACAACCTCTGTGTCCAGACTGCTCCCATAACTTGTGCAAAAGATAGTTGTTAAGGACATATGGCTTAAGACTAAAGCATTCACTATATTGCGTTTTTTCAATTTCCTTCTTTTTCCCTTTTTTTAACATACCCATATATAACCAAGCATATTGAAGCTTCACTTAATCCCCATGCATCTGCTTGAGCTTACTCCCCTTCTCCCAATAGTCAAAACAAATCTCTGTTAAGGTTAAATGTGAAAAAAATGAGTACGCAAGGAAAACTGCAATAAAAACAAGGCATTCTGGAGCTGAGCAGAGCAGTGGAAGCCAGAAACACCTCTGGTCCATAGCCTTCCTTGTCCCTGACAGAGGCCAATTGTGCAGGAGAAGCTTCAAAATCTGAATGCCAGCATCTGCAGGTCCCTGAGCACTGAGTGCTTGCCCCAGCCCTGGAGGCTCTGGCTGCCTGAACCCATGCTGATGGTCTAAAGCCTCCTCAGACACTGAGCTAAGTTTCTTCTGGTTCCTATCCCCTTTAACACCAGTATATCACTCACTGCCTGTGGGTCTGCATTTGCTCCTCCAGTGAAGAGCTGCTCTGTTAAAATGGTTTGTTTCCATCATTTATAAATGCCTCCTTCCACTATTGCTTCAGCACTCTCTATGTCAGTGTGTGTTTAAGCTATCAACACCTGTACCCCAACTTACCCACTGAATTATGTAGGAGTTGTAAGGGCTGCCTATAGTAATGTCATCTTCATTAATCAGCCTTTTAATTTCGCAGTATGTTGCTGCTAAGAGTGAAGAAATGCTTGATTTGGCTTTGGCTTTCACCACAGCTGTTTGCTTCCATCCTTTAGTTGCTACTTTCTGTGGGATGCAGGAATCTGCTAAAAAAACCCCCTTCCCTTTAAAACCCCTGTGAGAAATTTGGGTCTATTTGTTCCCTTTTCTGTAAATTAATGTAGTACACTATTGCAGCCTTGCAGCAACAATGCAGCAGAACTCAGGGTGAGATCTTACAGGAAGGAAAGGTAATTTTATTTTACAGTAGAACTAGTCTGTCTGCACTGTACTCTCACACCCACACACTCCCATGTCCTGAGCCTGTCCACACAGCCCAGCCATTGTTTCCAGATTACTGATTCTGTAACACACAAGACAAGAGGTACAGCCTGGTGTACCTTCCTCTTTACATCTCTTAGTGTTTTAGAGTTGTGGTAGTGTTCTGGTTTTCCATGTACCCACTTTTAGGGGTTTTCAACGACTACTCTCTTTCCTCTCTTCTGCCTTTGTATCCCAACTCTGGCATAAAATAAGATTTATTCTCTCATTTAATTCTTCTTCTGACTGCTTTGAGTCTCCAGTCCTATTCTGTTCCCTTTTTTTTCCTCTCCCTTGTTTTTTGGAACTGAGAAGCTGCATGTGGATCTGGCACAAGTTTAATGACCTGCTAGTCTAGGTGTGAAAGCCACATGTCCCTTCCACCTTTTCTTTTATCTAGTGTTCCCACATTAAATCATCTCTATTCAGCATGGTTTTAGTATTTCTATTATAGATTTCTACAAATTCAGGATGACAGAGACTTGTAGGAAGCTGTGGTGGTCCCCAGGAATTACTTCTATAGGAGATCCATTCCTTTTTTCAAGTTTTCAACTCTTACATCTCTGTTGATTGTGCTGGGAGTAGTTATCTGACAATCAGTGAATCTACTCCAGTCTGTCTGCTTGTTCCTTTGCCTTGACTACTGAAGGCTTTTGAACGAGGGTTTGCAGCCCTATCAATAACAAGGCTGTCTTATTTTCACATTTAGAGACTGCATGTCCTTGATGGTTTCTTCTTCTCTTCACAGAAAGGAAACTTAAATATAACAAGTATTTGTCATCAGTGGAAGAGCTCTGAGTGTGTTTGGCCTAGATGGCCTGCTTGTGATATCTTTTATTTCCTCTTGTCCATGGAGTCACTACCTTGATACTATCAAAGAAAGCAATTATTAGTGCAATTGCCACTTTTATGTGGATGCTGTATTGGCAAAGAGTAAATGTAAATTTCTTGTTATCTAAATGTTATTCTCATGTGTTAGCTGTTTCTATATATGATACCTTGCCACAAGCTTTTAAGGAGTTCAAAGTAACACTGTACCTTGCTTTGGGGTAAGAAAGCTTTGCTCCTGTCTGGCATCCTCTGTCTACCTCATATAGTGAAGAACAAGTTCATTTTTGTACTATGTACCACTATTGGTTGTTGTCGATTGCCCTTAGCACAAGATAACACTTGTTATCTGTTATTATCTGTTTGTTGGATTCACTGAAAGGCAGGGCAAGTATGGTTGTAGGGAGCGCAATGTTTGAGTAAAAATATATATTTTTTCAGTTTTATGAGGGATAACAGATCCAGTCTTCATGCAGAAACTCTAGGGAAGCACTTTATCTTTGTCTGCTTCCAGGGAAAGGACAGAGGGAGCTGTATCAGCACAACAGGGAAGTGTATCCTGGTCATGTCCATGCTGGCAAGTAACCAATCCCAGAAGGAGATGTTGGGATAAAACTAAAATAGTTTTAGCTGGGAACAAAATAATGTAGGAAACCCAACAGCCACGTTACCTGCATTCTGGGGACTTTACTTTGGTCTATGTATTGTCACATTGTTGAGCACCAAGTCAGCTCCTGGTGCAAAGATTTCAGTGGTGCCCCATAGTCATCAGATTTATGTGATTAGCACTGGTCTGCACCAAAAGTCTGGCAGTCCCTGGATGCAGAATCCTCTTCTTTGGGAGCACAGAGGAAGACAGGAGAGGGATTATGACTGGAGGGGGTAGAGCTCTTTGTATAGGCCATAGTAGATACCTAATTACAGTACTGACAGTAGCTGTAGCCTTTCTGTGTGAAGATACTGTCTGTTAGGGAGAGATTGAGAAAAGACTCTTAATTAGATGTTTTGAATTGACTCTTCGAGGGACCTTCTCCTTCCCCTGGGCATGGGAGTGAGGCACTGATACCAGCCTCAAAAATGACAAATTTAAGTGTGGTGGTACAGGCAGAAGTGAGGATGTCCATTCAGACTCTGAGCTTGGACTCCTAAATGCAAACAGGGAGATTGGTATGTGAACCCGGGAAATTCACTCCCAAGGTCAGGCCTTTGAAAACACATAGTGAAGAAGGCAGGCAATTACTAAGTGTTCAAGTGTGGTGATGCATCTAAATTCATTTCCCACTGTCACCAGGAGCGTCTCACTCAGGATAGAGGATACTCTGTTGCTCCAGTGTGAGGGCACTGGTAACACTAGGCTTTCAAATTTTACATTGGGAATTTATGTCCTGCGTGTGCATCTGAAGCATGATTTTGAGCTGCAATTTCTAGGATCACAGGATAATTCAGGTAGAAAAGGACTCCCGTATGCCACCCAGTCCTGCTTAAAATGGGGTCAGCTCTGAAACTAATTCACTTGCATTTACAACTGTATATGTCATGTCATTCCTGAGTGTTGCTTTATTCCTCCTGTACTACTACTTTGATTAATAAATGGTAGGTGTAGTTTAAGGATATATTTGTTGTATATTATTTGTTAAAGTGTAATCTTAATAAACTGAGAAAGCATTGCTATTTTCCTCTAAATAGTTTTCCTTGGAAAACAAATGTCAGGATTTTTGAAAATAATTTTGAAAAGTCTTTGGTTTTGTCATTCTTTATGATGAAAATGGCTTTCAGTAGCAGACGTTACTGATTTCTTCACCTTAGCAAGCAGGCAAATCTCACAAAGTCACCAGTTGGTATCACACTTCTACTTTGGAGAAAAACTTGCTACTGTTGAGCCTTGTTACTGATCAATGGTCTAAAGAAAACCTCTCGACAACAAAGCAATGTTAGGAAATGCCTGTTCAATCACTCCTGCCAAAAATTTCTTTAACTGTAATATAGGGTTAGCAAACATACTCACACATTTTTTTCTCCCATTGAGCCTATTTTATTTTATAATCACTTTAGAAGTAATAGGAATTGCTCACGATTGTGTTTGGTATTTCATCCAATCTATCTATTTATAAAAGAATGATGATTTCTGAACATGAAAGATCTTGAAGCATAGAAAAAGCTTGCCTGGTAATGCACAAATGGACCGCAAAGAGATTTTTCTTCTCTCTCATTCACATTATAATTCTCTGAAGGAAAGTATCATTTTTATATCTCCTCCCTCAAGCAGCACGAAATCTGTGTCCACAGAGCCTAAATATTTGCCATGGGAAAACAAAACAACAAAGATAAAGAAATACTTTAAAATATTTTAGAATGCAAGGGACAAAAAACACAACCATGTTTGCTGTTTTTACTACTAAGTTGTATTTAAAATTGATTGCATCTGTGGGCTTCTGGAAAAACAATCACATGAGCTATTATATTAAAATTTAAATAGGGAAAATTATTCAGAACACTCAAAAAAATTTTTATTCACATATTCATAAAAGGTAGGAATTAGTAGTCCCAAACATTCACACATGCATTTGATGGTCCAAATTATGAATATAGTAGTCCTCAACACTTTTCCCCTGCATACCCTCCTATGCAGGCACAAAAAGGGAAAGCAAGACTGTTTTAAGGTGCTCACTCTTGCATATCAGTGGCGGAGGTCTATGCTCGCACTGCTCTTTCTGCATGTGGGGGATGGAGTAACCTCTGGCAGAGGAACAGCAATAAGCAGCTGGTGATGGTAACTTTTAAAACAGTTCCAGCTAGGTCTGCCAGATTTAATCTGATCATATCCTGTAATGGGGGAAAAAAACCCCAACTAATTACTTAAACCTACCCTCTTGAATGCACTCTCTAATTTGAGGTGAGTCACCTTTTGGTGATTTATGAGATATGCGGGACAGTACTTTTTGAAGAGCACAGTATTTAACTTATTAGGGTTGAAGACAACAAGAAATGACTATACACACCGAAGTTTGAAATCTGAACGTGTCTCAAATTAGAGAGGGAATGGAGACACATAAATGACAAAGCCACTTTTAAAGGGCTTCTGTCTTCCCAGCCACCCCACTGAAGGTTTTTGCATCTTCATCATGAAAGCATGGAGTTTACATCCGACATAGGTCCACATTTTGTGATTCATCCCTTTAAAAATTGCATGAACCCCTCTGATTTTCAGAGCAGTCTTAAGAAGAGCAGCTATTTTTGGGTCACTGGTGGTCTGGACTCATCTGGCAGGCAGAACAGATGTGATGGATCAGTCTATTGGACAGCTGCAATTACTAAGCATCATTTCCTTGTAATCTGGCAAGACCTTGTTCAGTGAGGAGCAGAGATCCCAGAGAGATGCTCTGAAGATACTTTCCTGCATTTGGCTTATGAGAACAAGATATGATGAGCTCTGTGGCCAAAGGCATGAAGAAAAAAAGAAAAAGAGGGAGAGACAGAACCTGTTAAACTTATTATCTGTGTTATGGAAAATGCCTAACATAAAACTGCTGAGCAGTAGACACAACAAAAATAGAAGCAATGCCCTCAACTTTTTAGATTGTGTAGATAATGCTGACAAATGAAGAGAAGACAAAATGTTCTGTTTAATTCCCACCTTGCTGGTGGGAAACTGAGGCAGACAAAGATGAAGAAGTGACTTAACTGTTCACAAGAAATCCCCGGCACAGCCACAGATCACAAACGCCAGATATTTCAGAACATCAGCAACAGCACCACTAGACCTTCTTTTGTTCCCAGATCTGTCTCCTAGTTTACTGGTGGCTTTTATCTGCACCAACTTTCATATTACTGCCTCCTTACTTCTTTTTTTTTTTTTTTTCTGTACATAAGCTTATAAATATTAACTATATCTTGCACTTCATGCCACACCTTAGATCAAAGTGTGCCTTCTATCAAAGGCAAGTGGTTAAAGTTCGGGTGGATTGAGCTGACCCTCCTCCTTCCCCGGTATGACCCTCGTGAAGGCTCGGTTCGAGTCACAGGAAGGACAGTGATGGCTCGGAGAAAGGCTGTGATGACCTCTGCTAATATTAACAAGTTTCACTCCCCGTGAATGCAGCAAGGTTTCATTAGCACAGGGAGGATCCAAAAATACATAGGATGAAGAAAATTAGGCAAATTAAAGATGCACTCAATTTTGCCTCCTCTAAAATGGATTCCCAGAGGAGTGCAGTCAGTTTAACTAGTTTAAAAAGCTGCAGTGTCTAGAGGCAATGTATTTAACTGTTCCCTTCCTCCCTGCACTTTTAGGACTCAACTCCTTGTCTTTTCCTAGCTGCCAGAAGGGCTTGTGCAGGTTTTCCTCTCCTCCGACAGCTCAACACGGGCTTGTTGTGTTTTCCCAAAATCTTTGGCCCCCATACCTGGGCTTGACTCCACCAGCAGCCAGCCAGCTCTCACCAATCCAGGGTGGTGCAGCTGCAGCAAGCTGCTTTCTGGGTTACCCAAGCCTGGAAAGGCACTCAGGGTCTCCAAAACCTTTCATATCCTTCCAGTTGCTCCTTAATGCGTAAAGCAGGAGTGGTCCACTGCTGCAATCAGTCAATGCTTTCCCTCAGCGTGGTCTGTAGGAAGGTTTCCTTGGAACCTCCCTGCAGCAGGCAAGCGAACCACCAAGAGCTGATAATCTTCTAATTAGTAACACGGAGTTAGTGAATAACTCATGCTTTACAAATAAGTCAGCACATGGAGGTCTCAAGACCCGAGTGTATCCAAAGGAAGCCCGAGAGAAACTAATTGACATCTGTGGGGGCTACAAGGTCTGTTGGCTAGCCTTGCAGCTCTCCACAGCTGCTCATGCATACCCAGAGGAACTAAGGGGAGGCTGCAGGCAGCCAATTTTTAAACAAAACCAGAAACCTCCACAGCCTTGTCAATGGGTGAATATTTGTGTGTGTGGACATGTAGCAAGGGGTGTAAACGGGAGCGCATGCTGCAATTTCGGTGTGCAGTAGCCAAAGTCCTACTTATTAAGCAATGTTGAGGACAGAATTCCCCTCTTTAAGAAAAAAAAAAAAAAAGAGAATACTCTTGTCTCTAACAGTGATTCTTACCCCCTGCCCAGACCAGCATTTCTATGCCATTAAACCTTTTGCTCCCCACAGTTTCTCCTCACTCAGCATTAAACGAGGACCCAGTGCAGCAGAGGGATTGGCAGATGTCAGCCCTGGGCATCCATTTCCTTGGGGTTGACATCAGGAGACCAAACTAGTTCTGAAAACCACATCTTTACTGTTGAGCTGCTGAGCCCTTGTGAACAAACCCTGGGCAACCACTGCCAGGGCATTTCTTGCTTCAAGGGTGAAGTGAAAGTTCAACTGAGAAAAAAAGACTATCATCTGAGAAAATAAGACCCTAGGCCCATTTTGAACAGAGGATGGAAAACATTTCACTTTTGTTCTACTGGTGCCAGCAGGCCCAGCAGCATCACTCTTTCCACCGGTGCTGGAGGTAGACCCCAGCACTCCCCAGTTACCTCAGGACCATCATCTCTGGGGGTTCCTTGGAAGTGAACACCATTCCAGAGCCCTTTCCACCACCCAGGTTCTTATGGTAATGGATCCTCCAGGCCAGGCAAACGCTCAAGCGCCTGCCTGCACCTTTGCTCTCCTTGCAACACAAGCAGCAGTGCGGCACTTAAATCCTTCATTTCAAAACTTGTAGATTTCACATGGAAAGCATGGGGAAGCTTTGAAGTGGCTGTAAACCACATGGCAGAGTTTCAGTTTTCCCTGTGTTTCTAAGTCTAGTCAAATCTAGTCTTCAAGCATTTCTAAATCCAATTCATCCACAGAAAGCCTGCACGCTTGTGGGTAATTAGCTTGGAAGATTTTTGTTGCCATAGCCTGGCTCTGTATAATACACTCTGGTGAATGGGAGAATCTAGTTCGCTCAGAATGAGGTCATGTTAAGAAACAAGTTTGCAATCCTCAAATTGCTTTTGTCATTGGAAAAAAATGAACCCCACTCATTCAAAGCCTGTTTAAAGCAGTACCACGCAAACTCCCATCAGCATAAATGTCATGACCCACCATGCATGGTAGGTGATCCCAAGGGCTGTCCTATCCCATTGACAGGCAGTTCCTGGTGTTAAGAGAAGCCAAAGGTGAAGCACAGGCTTCTTTAAGGGTAAACCACAAGGATATTCTGAGAGCAGGGAAATTAGGAGTGGGATGCATGTATCAGAGAGAGGTTTCGATATGCAGTTCAAGGGATGAGCATATTAAGTGACGTTTGTAATATCACTAATCACACTGTTTTTCCTCAGCCAGACTATTTGGCTACTTCCACACTTCTTTCTTTGTGCTAGATACAGGATTGTGTTGTGGTGAATGACACCTGAACTAAGGCAAAGCTGAAGGTGTCTCATCTGTGTAAACATTCCTCCCACTGGGAGGTTTGCTGACATCATTTTGCACCATAGAAAGTTGAGGATATTTGTGGGGAAATGGCAGCCTTGCTGTGGAGATGGTAACTCCAAGGAGCTGCACCCTGCCTTGCTCTGCCTCTCAGAGGGCTCTCCCATTCAGAGGGCCAGAGATCACAGCAGGAGATTGGGAGCCTTTTCATGCAATGCTCCTAAGACAGAAAGCCAGTAACCCATTTTTCCCCAAAGAGGGGAAGGAAAAGTGGGCAGGGGAAGGAGGAGACATCAGGTAGTTTTCATCACCAATCCCTTAGTACCTCATTTGGAAAGGACCTCAAAAGCACATTGGATTGCTGTTATATAACTTGTTTGCACCACTTGCTTCTACCTAGAGCTACTGTTCCCTTGGCTTCCCACCTCCCCAAGTCTCACCTACAATAATCCCTATCATAAGCACCTCTGCAGAACCCCCCTCTGTACAACACGGGGAGAAGCCCTGCCTGCTGCTGGCCACAGAATGTCTCCATTGTGGCCTCGTGCAGGCGCTGTATATAATCTTTCTCTGCCAATATATGTCTTCGTGAGCTGCCCCCTTGTCCCCCTCCTCAAAATAAAACGACTATTCTTTTCTGTTTTTAAGTAGATTTCGTGCAATAAAAAACATTTTATTGCTTCCAGTAATTGGTATTTAATTTGCAGGCCTTTACAACTTGCAAAGAACAGACTGCTTTAGCTGCAGAGCTGGTATGTGTGTGCACTTTGTGGATTTTATTCCACTGGCACTTGCTTAGTTGACTGGTGTAAAACGATACAGTTATGGTTTTGCAATCAGAAAGGCTGCAGATAAAGACCTGGAGAGACGTTATAAGGTCCTGGGTCCAATTTGAAGCAGCAGGCAAGACAATATAATTTTAGGGGGCGCTGCCAGCCTCAGACATCAAAACTTGACTCCTGTTAAGTGTTTTCCATTTTACTGTCAAAATATCAAAGGCTGCTATTTAAACCCAGAGTCTCTTAAAGTTGATTTTCTTTCTCTCTCCTTCTCCCTCACCTCTTTTATTCCCTTTAACTACCCCGATAAACGCGAGGTGAGGTAACCTGTGAAATGTTAGCCCCCTCGCTCCCCACCTCGTCTTGTAGGGGCATTGAAGCTCGACACAGCCCTTAATTCCATTTTTGGGGCAGAACCTCGCTCCGGCCGGCCCCATTTCTTCCAACAGCGCCCGGGCAGGGGGTTCTCTATCCGTCGAGGGCCGCGGCTGGCAGGGGCGGCAGCCGGGGCCGGAACCAGCTCAGCGGGGACCAGGGGGACCCAGCTCGACCCGTCCTCGAGGGAGCTGGCACGGCAACACCCACCGAGTCCCTCCCGAGGGTCGAGCGAGAGCTCGGGGGAAGGGACACCCCGGCCGGCTGTAAAATTGGGGACAGGGCACGAGGGCAGCGCCTGCCCCGGGCCTCTCCCGGGCACAGCTACAGCGCCTCTGCCTCCCGCTCCTCTCCCCGACGGGCCGAGCCCCGGGCAGGGCAGAATCGCGCCCGACCTGACGCGGGGGTGGCGGGGACCGGCGGAGCCTCGGCCGGAGCGGGGCCCGCAGGACGTGCGGGTGTCTGTCTGTCCGTGTGTCCGTGCCCGCGGACGGTCCGCGGTGTGCGGTGCAGTGCGGGGAGCGTGTGCGCGCCGCCGGCCCGCGGGACTCGCTCGGGCACGGCGGGGTCGGGGACACGCGGGGCCGCCCCGGCCACCCCAGTGCGCGCTCCCGGCCGGGCTCGGGCCCGGGGCCGCGCCTCCCCCGCCCGCTCCGCGCCCACTGAGAGAGAGAGAGAGAGAGAGAGAGAGAGCACAGGGCCTCCCGCCCGGCCCGCGGCTGGCGGGCGCTCTCGGATGGACCTCGGGTTTGTTTTAAAACATGGCTAAATTCAAGGGCTTCTGCTTGCAATAAAGTGGCAAATAAATTATTCCTTCCCTTGAGTATTAAACTGTCATCTGATTGAAGTTTGCTCCGATGTTTCCACAATTTAGTTCCGTCAGGGAGGGGTGGGAGGAGAATAGTTGTGCCCTTAACAGAATAAGTAAGCAAACAAATAAATAAATAAATAAATAAAGCAAGCCCTAAATAGTCTTCTGTAGGGAAGAAGTTAATATACTCAATTATTTTCTGAAAAAAGATCATAACATCTGGAAATTGATATCAAATGGTGTACAATCCCTGAGAGATGATAAACTTCCACTGTATAATATTTCCACTAGAAATCTTAATAATCCCATAAATCTTCCTTGTGAATTGGGAAAATGTAACAGTTCATTGAAATACTCATTGGGAAATAATTGAAAAAATGTAATAGTTCACTGAAATATTCGTGGGGTTTTTTTCTTTCTTTGGTGCTGTTGCTAACTCTGTGCATGTGTGTAAATATTCCTACTTCGTTTTAAAGACATACACGGAATATTCCCTTGAGCGCTGCATACCATAAAAGAAAAATATGCCCTTTTGACTTATTAATCATTATTACAGAGTTCAAAATTGCAGCGTCCCTCGCACATTACTAGAGGAGGCAAACAATTCTCTCTGTGTGCATTCCGTGTTGCTAAATTCAGTACAAACTTTACAGCTCTCAACTTTTTTTCCCATTTATTTATTTATTTATTTATTTATTCCCCCCACCCCTCACAGACTCTTCCTGGTCTGCTCGAGTTATCCAGGGCAACTGAAAGCCAGGGGACTACTCGCCCATTATGCTGGGCCACTGCATCGTAATTAATTACACACAAAGGCAATTGCTTATTGTAATTCACCTCGTGAATGTTTAATTTTGCAGAAGTAAAAGTAGATGAGGATTTGAACATGTCTAGGCTCCCTGTAATGAATATATGAGTAATTAATGTTGCTGGAAAGATACAGCTTTTTATATATTAATAATAATGTGATATAGAAGAGATGGTGCGAATGTACGTGTTTGCTTGTACCTTGGTGTAGGACAGAGGAGAGCATTTATGTGGTTTTGTACTGAAATAATGTATCCCTTTGGTTACGTTACTACAAGTCGGAATAAAGACAATTAAGCCCTTAGCATTTCTGTCACACTCCATTAATTACTGTAGCCGCTGCTGTCCCGGCCACTTCGTAACATATTCATCAGGTACGGTACCAGCCCAGCAGCATCAGCCGGTGAGGTAGCTATTGTTAAACTATAGCCTCTCAAATATTCTTTATTTTATATTTCATACAAGATTGTTTTCGTCTCCTTCAAAAATGTTTTTTTTTTCTAAAAATAAAACTCAACATAAATGTTTTAATATTAGATTTGCACGGCAAACAGTTTAATTTTCACCATATGTTGCCACAGCAGTTTGTAAATTAAAAAAAAAAAAAAAAAAAAGTCTTTCCACTAAAACCACCACCACCAAAAAAAAAAAAAAAAAAAAAAAAAAAAAAAAAAAAAAAAGAAAAAAAACCAAACTAATATAAAAATGTATTCTTCCCCAAGCGTCTCCCTCCTGTGGGCTATTTTACAGCTCCCAAATAAATCTTTAAGGTTGCAAAGAAGAGGAAAAAACAAAAGTACCCTGATGACGGAAAAGCAAATCCTGCCATGATAATGTCCTTTATTAATATTATAGATGTGTAGTGTGCTGGATGGATCAATCATATCCATTCACAATCAGGATTAAGAGAGCCTATTTTAATGAAAATCTATTAGTCTCTCGCTTGAGACACGGATGCTGCTTAAATCAATAAACAGCATAAAAGAGAATACGACGCGGGTTTCTAAATTAAAAAAAAAATCCCATCTATGAAATGTGTTAAGACGTCTGTAAAATCCTGAAACCCTCGATCGATACTTATAAATATTTAATTTTTTTTTAACACAAATTGAAAACCATTAACACTGCATCCATTCTTATTATTAAAACAAATTGTCCTTGGAATTATGTGCTGTGGAAATGGAGCCAGATTGAAAGGGCATCCTCTGAAATATGTTTACTCGCTTTCATGTAAACCAATAAAGATCTGCAGGAGTCTGTAGCGTGAGCAGAAAGGTTTGATGTACAATGTCCATGATTACAGTCCCTGAATTAATCACGAGAGAGAGAGAGAGAAGGAGGGAGGGAGATGGAGAGAGAGAGGACTCAGTTATCTACTCAACAAAATCAGTGCTTATTAAAACGTGGATTAAACCGATGATTTTTCTGTCTGCTTATTTGCCCCATTTCGACCAAAATAAGCTGAAGGGGGGAGGGAGGGAGGAAATCAGTTTCGCCCTACGTCATGCCATGAGTAAATGTACAAATGTAAATTCCTCCTATAAATATGAAACTCAATACTTTGCCTCGGATATGCTTAAAGCTAATGCGACGTTTAAACTCATTCATGATTATTCCTCTCGTTAAACCCGGAGAAAACCCACAATGGTCAAGAGCTTCTTTTGAAATCACTTTGAAAGGGGAATTAAAAAATAACAGCCACGGATTGATAGCACGTTAAATGAAGGCTCCTCTGCCGTCCAGGGTGCGGACCGTCCCCGTCCCGGCTGCCCGGCCCGCAGCTGCCCCTCTGGCTCTGGGGAGGGGGCGGGCTCGGCTCTGTGGGGAGGAATCGCCCCCATCGGGGCAGCGCTGGGGAAAGGCAGAGGGGTAGAATAAACCCCTCGTGTCCGCTCAGGACCCCCAGGCGGGCAGAGCGCTCTTGCCCGTTGCCCCAGGGCAGCAGGGAGGAAGATGGGGAGGATTTGGGGGCAGGGTGCCCCCAGGCAGGCCGGGCAGTGGGGACAGCGGTCAGAGTGCCGCCGATGGCCGGCCCTGCCAGGGGGGTCTGGGGGAGCGGGTGCCCTGTGGCCCGGCAGAGAGGGACCCGGGGGCCGCGGGGAGCCGGGGACAGGGGGAAGTTCCGAGCAGCGCTGGTGACTTTTTAGGCTTGCGACAGGGTCCCAGGAGGTCTGTTCCTGTAACGGAGCGGTATTTGGGCGGCAGTTCCTTATTTCTCTCTCTTTCTCTCTCCTTCCGTTTCTGTCTCCCTGCATCCCTCCTCCCCAGACCACCATCAGAAGCAGCAATAAAGGTAATTCCTCTCGGAACCCGTCGTCAAAGTTTGTAGTGGGGTCAAAATTGCCCCCCAGTTTTGTTCCCACCCTCAGCACCTTGCCTTAGATCCCCGCAAAGCCGCGGCTACGCCAAGAGGGGCCCCGGGCTCTCCCCGCCTCCCGCCGCTCCAGCCGCGCCCTGGGCCAGGCCGGGCCGGGCCGGGCCGGGCAGCCCCGCAGAGACCCGCGTGGGGCCGTGCGCGCCCCCGGGGCTGCCCGCGCTGCCGCCCCCTGCCCGCCCGCCCCGCCGGGGTCCGCGGAGCCCCGAGAGAGCTGAGCTTTGCACCGGTCCGTGTTTGTTGTTTGTTTGTTTTTATTATTTTCCCGGTTTTCTTCCTTTCCCTTTCCGGTGCTTTGTTTCGCTTTTCTCTTTGGGAGCGAGTCTGAGGCGATTCCCCCCGGGGGCGCGGCTCCCCCCGGCGGCTCCTCCGCTGCCGTCGAGGCTTCCCGGTGGCGGGGCCGCGGCCTCCTGCGCGCCCGGCGCCTGCCCCGCGCCGAGCTGCGGGAAGCGGGGACAACCAGCCTTCCCGCCGGGCGTCTGGGAAAGCAGGCAGGGAGGGATGCGGAACAGGCAAAAGAGCTTTCCCCCCCTCTGTCTGAGGAGGCTTGGATTTGCCCCGTCCTGGGGGGCAGGAGGCCGGCAGTGACAGGAGGCGCCGGGGGCTCCAGGCTGGCGGGGGCTGCAGGCGTGGGGCTGGGCGCGGGGGGGAGCTGCGGGCAGGAGAGCGGCACGGGGGCCGCAGGGAGGAAAGGGGGGATCCGGCGGACCCGGTGCGAGCTCCGGCAGCCCGGGGAAGCCACGCGCGCCGAGCCTCTCCGGCGCTGGGAACGCGGAGTCAGTAAATATTTATCCTCGATTGCCGCTCGCCGCGAGGGAGGCGCGGGGAGACAGGGCACGGCGGGAGCCGAGGGATGGGGAAAGGTCCCGCGGCGGGGGCCCAGCCTCTCCCACGGGGAATGAGTGCCCGTGTCCTCGCGTGTCCGTGCCACCCCCGCACCCGCAGCAGCGCGAGAGTCCTCTAGAGCCTTTACACGCGCGGACCGCACGAGAGCGGCACAGGCGGCGTGCCGTGCCGGGATCTTTCCTCAGCCATACGTTACTTCCCCGTCTATCGTTTGCCTTTATTATTTATGTGGTGCCGTGTGATATACATTAGAGCCTCGGATTTGATTGGCGTTTGCGATGACAAGACCTGTTTGTTAAGTTGTAAGGCTTCCTCCGCTCCCTCACTTGTTAAACGAACTCTGGAGGAAGGATGCCACCGGGACACGACAATATAATAAATGTCAGGGATATCCGCAGTGCCGAGATCAAATGATCAATCCTTGTCCCCTAGATAATAATTTTAAATTCGCACCGGGGGAGATTGATTTTTTTTTAAGCCCTTTATTAATTGCTTCCTCGATTATTATTTTTTTTCTCTCCTCCTGTGGAAGTGTTGAGTCTAGTGCTGGGGGCACCTTTGGATTAATTAAACGTATTTTTAGTGTTTTAATGTTCTGCTAATTTTTAGAGCAGTCCCGCACTTCCCTGGAAAAGAAACAATGGCCCCTTGCTCCAACCAGGAGCCTGCTTTGGTTGCGATTCAGAGCAGAGGGTGGCGTGATGATGGGCTTTGATTATCTCAAACTCGAGGCGAGGGAATGAGAAGGAAGTAAAAAGCCAAACGACCAGAAGACAAAATTCCTCCAAATACCGAATAACCGTTTGCGTTACAGCCCGAGGAGAAGAGACAGAAATAATAGCTGGGAAGTGGACTCCGCGTGGGGATCAAACGGGGCGGAGAGGCGCTGGAAATGCCGGCGCTGTTATCTGGAGACGAATTTCAGGCAGCTATTCGAGCGCACAGAATAATAATTATTCCAGGAGTACAACAAAAATAACTGCAGTCTACCAAGAACAAGGTGGGGAAAATATTGCCAGTTCTATGTTAAATCCAGCAGAATATGTTTCGTTAGTAACAAAAAAAAAAAAAAAAAAAAAAAAAAAAAAAAAAGGAAACAACCCCCAAACAAACAAACAAACAAAAGGTTTAATGCTCTATTTGTCGTGTACACACTACCGTGATAACAAATTACCCCTCCGCTGCAGGCAGCAGGATAGCTCGATATCCAGAGAAACATTTTAGATTTTTATTTCCCCCTACAGTCCTACAGTACCTCCAGACAACATAATAACAATAAACAAGAAGACAGGTCCTGCAATGTTCACAGGCATCTGGGGGGACTCCCTGCCTATGGATAACCCCCAGCCAAACAACCCAGTCCAAACCCTCCAAAGGCACCGACGCGGATCTCCGAGGCACCTCGCAAGTTGTTTAGCTGCAGCACACGTCCCCCTCCGGGCACCCACCCACCCACCGCCAGCCAGAACACACAACACTTTTAAAACAGCATTTTTGTTTCGCCGATTATTTTGATTATTTTGACCGTTTAATTAAGACAAGTTAGCTAAATAGCAAATCAGGTAGAATTTCCAATGATTACAAATGCACATTTCTAGTTTTTATTCATTACCTTTTTTATTGAACACTCATTTTCCTTTCCTCTTGACAGCGATACATTTAATTGCAGGAGCTCAGTTATTTGGTTGGCTGTGGGTCCGTTTTTACTCACAGTGTTGCCACGCACAGGATGTCCTTAAAATCAATTAAGTCTTCCTCGACTCTCATGTCTGCAACCCATTTACAGAATGTAGGTACCTATTTTCATGTTTTCCTCTTTCCCCCTCCCTCCCTTTTATTCCTCTCTCTCTCCCTCTCTCTCTCCCTCTCACTCTCCTTCTCTCTCTCTCTCTCTTCCTCTCCCCCCCGCTTTTTCGCTGTTGCCTCTTTGCCTCCCTAAATCAAGGTGCAAAGATGCCAAAGAGTGATGAAATGAAAAGAAAGCCAATTGCTGGACTGAGGTGGGGGAGATAGCTGCTCGGAGTCCGCCTGCGACTATGGAGCAGTCAGTAATTGCTGGAGACAGGGAGAGCTGGGGGTTGGGCTGAGGTAGCCATGTATAAATAGTGTGATCTCAAATTGAAAGGCATAAATAACAGCAGGAGTGATCTAACCCTATACAGCCCATCTTCTACGTGCAAAAACAGCGTGTGGAGGACGGCCACATCTCCGATTGAAAACAAGTGGATCTCTGTGGATAAGATCACCGGGCAGCCATGGAAGAACTTACGGCTTTTGTATCCAAATCTTTTGACCAGAAAAGCAAAGAGAGCAGCAGCGGCAGTGGCAGCGGCAACAAGAAGGAGACGATCACGTACAGGGAAGTTTTGGAGAGTGGGTTGGCTCGCTCTAGGGAGCTTGGAAACTCTGATTCTAACCTGCAGGACATGACCGAGAGCGGCAACCATTGCCCGGTGCATCTTTTCAAAGACCACGTAGAGAGCGACAAGGACAAACTGAAGGAGTTCAACACGGGCAGGACAGCGGAAGGTAAGAGCAGGGCTGGGAGCCCTCCGCCCCGCGCCTCTGGCCGGCAGCCCCGCTCCCCTCCCGGCCGCCCCTGGCTCTCCGCGGCGGGGGCCACTCGGTCCCCCCGGTCCCGGCCCCGGCGGGG
This sequence comes from Zosterops lateralis, assembly GCF_965231275.1. Classification (NCBI taxonomy): domain Eukaryota; kingdom Metazoa; phylum Chordata; class Aves; order Passeriformes; family Zosteropidae; genus Zosterops; species Zosterops lateralis. Next base: position 34,681,843 of record NC_139763.1, read on the forward strand.
CGAGCGGGATCGCCTCCCGCACCCGCTTCCCTGCCGCGGTCACCTCCTTGCCTCCCTCCTTCCCTCCCTCCCTCCCGGCGCGGCGGGAACACGGCCTTGGGAACACGTCCGCCTGCATAACGTGAGCGGAGCCGTGGAAAACAAGTCACAACTTCGGTCCTGCCCCCCCGCCGGCCCCCGTTCGTATCCGAAATCGATCCGGGGCGTTAGGCGTTCTCTCGCCCGGGGGAAGGGGGCAGCGCAGCACGTCAGACGTTTTTGTCTATCTGTGTATTTTTGTACGAGGAAACCTTGTCCGGGGAGTTTTAATGCCTTAGGAGACCTGCTCTTCCTGCTTCCGGGCCGTCAGGATGCTGCAGCTTGTTCTGGGAGAGAGCGGGATGTGGAGAGGGCTCTGTCTGGACATTTAGCCTTGGCTCGGTCAGCCTGTCCCGCTCAGAGGCTCCGGCCGGCGGGGCCGAGCAGCGGGACAGGAGCCGGGCTGGGGGGCAGCTGCCCGGGCCCGTGAGGCTGAACACGGCTGCGGCCAGAGACACCGGCCCGGCCCGGCCCGCTGCTCCCTCGGTGCCCTGGCAGTCCCCTCATGGGCCAGGGCAGCACCCGGCCCACCGAGGGGCTAAACGCCATCCCTTCTCTAGGCAACAACAACCACAACCGCGACAATTTAAATATATATATATATATTAGAGCAAGACAAGTAAAAATCCCGCAGAGGCTCACAGGGGAAGGAGGGAATTAAAAGAACGGTGGGATTAGAAAGTTGAGAAAGTGTCTCTAGGCAAGTTAGACAGGTGGACCTGCCTGGGGAGCTACTGGCTAGATTGGGGTAATAAAAACCGGTTAATAGGTTGGGGAACAACAACCAGCCTTTCAGCTGTTTCCTAGTGTTTGATCTTGTTTAATATAACACCAGGAGATTTAATTTATAGCCCAAACTTTTATTCAATATCCTCCTCTTTTCTACCTGCTCCCCAAACAGAAGAACGGGGTAAAATCTTTTTTCGGGTACCCATATTTCTGCACAAGCCGGTACCACTCAGCTCTGCTTATTTTCCTTCTCTGATCGAGAGACTGAAACACAAGAATGTTCAGTTTAAGGGAATCATTCGCGCAGGAGATGATTAAAAAAAAAAAATAAAAGCAGGGCGTGCTTCAGGAATTAAAAATATAACGAGAAGGAACGAAAAAAACCCTTTACTACTCTCCCTTTTCCCCGTGAATCGAAATTCAGGCTTGTATGTTTAGCTAATCCAACCTACGGAGAGGGGCTGGGGGTGGGGATGGAAGGGAGGAGTTGGAAAGAGCTGAGATGCTTGTGACAGTTTAAATTCATGCCAGGTTTCAGTCTAATTTCAACTGATTCCGGCGTGTGATTTCAGTCCCACCGATATGCTAGTTAATATTTTATACCTATCACGGACATGCTGTAGCATCGGAAAGAGACAGCTTTTGAACGCGCCTGATTTTCCCTGGGCATTTGCTGGGTTAGCACCCTCTTCTTTTCATAGGGATTCCCTTTGCAGGAGAAATAAGAACAAAACGCCACTAAACCCAACCAGCGAATATCCCCATCCGGAGGCCAGACCCTTCCCAAAGTTTTATGAAGCCAATATCAGCCCGGAGCTCGGGGGAACGATCCCGGCCAGGGACAGTTTTTCATTTTGGAAGTGAAAACGAATGCTTGGGCTTGGGTTCGGCCTTACTTAAACCCAGATGCAGTTTATTACGTTGAAGCCCAGACGCTTTATTACGTTTAATTAACTGACGATTTGCAGTTTATAATTTGCATTTGGAGATGCCCCTAAGTCTATAGGTTAATATATGTTCATGCGCACATTTCTCTGTGTGAGCATACATACGTATATATGTATATAATACCTGTGCACTTGGTGAGGGAAAAGGGAATTAATTCGGGATCATCCCCATGGGCTGCTCCCCCCAAATCCACAGCACCTAGAGGGTGAGGCCCCACAAAGGGGGCAGGGAGAGCAGGCTGGTCCCGGGGCTCGGCCGTGGCCGGGCTGGATGCGCCGGGCGGGCGCCCCAGGCAGGCAGGGCATCCCGGGGAACCGGGTCAGCCTAAAGCCGCGTCCCTCGCTCCAGCATCCTCCTCTTTTCCTTAGCTGCATTTAAAAGAGGAACAGTGCCTTAGACCTCCGGCATTAAGGAAAAGGGAGAAATAATAATAATAATAATAAAAACGTAGGAATAAATAGGCCAAAGCAAAAGCGATCTCCCTACCCAAGAGGGAAAAGGGAAGGTTTTTTCCCCGCTGTCCCCAGAGCCTCCCCTGTGCCGGGGACAAGCATGCTCAGCGGCTGCCTCTGGTCTGCTCTCCACGAGCCCTGTTGGAGTTCCTGAAGGCTGGGAGGGTTCCTGCTGTTTCGAAGGGGCCGGGAGTGGCCCATGGCCCTGGAGCCCCGTGTCCCGCTCAGGGCCGGGCGGGACCGCCTCCCCCGGGGCTTTGACCCGCTGACAGGTATTTTGGGGGAGAGAGGCTTGGAAAGGAGGAGAGAAACGGGCGGTCTCTGTCTCATGCCCAGGGAAAGTTTCTTTTACGAGACAGATACCATCATCGTGGCTTCACCATGACAGCGGTAGGGAGCTCCTTGCATAACCTTCTTTGGGAGAAAACGTCGCCGGAGAAACCCCCTTCCCCCACCTCTTCCCACTGCCCGGAGCTATCGGGGGCCGGCGGTTTTCCTACCAACCCTCTCCCCTAACTGCCCGTACCAACGGCTTCCTCCTAACCCTGGAAATAAAAGAAAATGACATTTATCTGTATAGTTTGTCTGATAGGGCATCAGACGGGCAAGGAAGCACAGCTCCCTTCCTCCCTCGGGCCCTGGGGCGAGCTCCCCTGCCCGGCGCGGAGCTGTAGAGGAGCTCAGCCCCTCCGGGGCCTGCCCGGGCACCTCCTGCCCCCCATCCAGCTGCACCCCGCAAGTTATGCCGAGTTTGGGGCCGAAGAGGGGAGGAGGGAGACCGCTATGTGAGTGAATTTCGAAGAGGTGCGAGGGGAGGCTCAGCGTCGTTTTCTTCTTCCCCCTCCTGGCAGGGATATACGAATGCAAAGAGAAGAGGGAAGATGTGAAGTCAGAAGATGAAGACGGACAGACCAAGCTTAAACAAAGGAGAAGCAGAACCAATTTCACACTAGAGCAGCTGAACGAGCTGGAAAGACTTTTTGATGAGACTCACTATCCGGATGCCTTCATGAGGGAGGAACTAAGCCAGAGGCTGGGACTGTCTGAAGCTAGGGTTCAGGTAAGAGAAAAGCTCTGTTCCTGAAAACATGCTCCCCTCACTTCCCAACTGCCAGCGGAACCAGGCACAGTGCCCCGCTTCATGCAGAACGGGAGGTGAAGGCAGAGGTGGCACGTGTGATGGGGAAGCTGTTTGCAAGTCTGCTCTTACCTGTCCTGCCAAACAGTTATTCTGCTCTGGGAATACCTGCCCGTGTCTGGCAGATAGTTTCCTAGGAAGGCGGTTTAATTTTTTTTTTTTTTTTTTAGTATGTGTGTGGGGTAGGGTGGTTGGGCAGTGATAGTGTTGACAAGTCTATAATAACTGAACAACTGCTTTTAATTTTTTTTTATAAATTTCTTTTTTCCCCTTGCAAACGTGCCATTTACTCTCCCTTAATCCTTACTTTCTTCCCGCTTTTTCTATTATGGGGCCATTATGGGGAAAATAAAAAAGAAAAAGGCGAGAAAACAATCGGCTGAATAAGGCTAGACAGTTTGGGTGCTGAGGGACGGGATTAGGCAGAGCCGGGGGAAAGGTGCCGGCTCTGATTCGCACAGCAAGCGTATGAATGCATGCCACCCCATCTGGTGGAGGTTCCCCCCGTCACTCCCATCCTGCTTCAGAGACAGCTAAATGCCAATTAGGCTTCGAAATCTTGAAAATAGATCCGAGTTGCTGTAGTCCTGCGGCTACCAGAGCTGTCTGTTTGGGTGGCTCCACATTGATTATTTTAAAATTCGATTTTCAGTATGATGCAAAGGAAAAATACTCCCTCTTCCCCAAAGCCAACTAGGGAATGCTTCCACAAAACAGATGTCATATTAAAAACAAAACCAAAAACCCTCAGCCAAACAAAAAACCCCAACATAGAAGTCATTAACAAAAATCTACCTAGAAAAAAAAAAGATCGACCTGTGCCTCTCTGAGCAGGCCCAGAGCAGGAGAAGCTTGAAGGAAATCTCTTCTTGGACTAAAATTCTGTGCTTGGTCTAAGAGACACAAACCAAACTAAAACTCAGGAAGAAAAAGTCACCAAGGCAACCCCTCCACTGAACAAAACACCTTCACACCCTAGAGATACAGAGATGTCCTTGTGTATGTATATCTGCGGGTGGCTGCACACAGGCATGGCTATGGATGGCTCCATGGGCATAAATGGAGGCCTCCATGCCTTGACCCCACTCCCACAGTGGGAAGTGGAGAAATAAGGCCTCGAGCTGGAGTGGGAAGAAGGGTCGGTTTGAGCCTCTCCTTAATCGTGAAAAGCAAGCAGACAGCACACTGTTCAGCCAGCATTTGTCTGAGCAAGCCACTACCTCGCTTTAAACAACTGTCTCCTGGAGGCAAATCCTCAAATAAATGTAGTACCTAAGTTGCTCTCGTTTTTTTTTTTTTTTTTTTTTTTTTTTTCTTTCTTTCTTTCTTTTTTTCTTTTCCCCTTATTCTTCCCTTCTTTTAAGGTTTTATTCTCCCCTCAGCTCCTGTAACTCTCAGTACAAACCGAGCAGGGCAAGGGATGGTGCTGGGCATATGCCTTAGGAATGGCAGCTTGCAGGGAATATTGCAGGGGTTCAGAGTGCTGCTGGCCTACTTTCTCCTGGAAGATTGATCTAACCACACCATATAAATTAATGAAAAGATTAAACTTTTGCTGAAGGGGACATCAACTCTTATGTCATCTTCCCAGATCTTCTTACTTGAGCTCTGTAATATCTTTCCAAGGCCTTGATGTACTGTTTCTATAAAAATAAATTACTTGTAATTGAATTCTGCACTCTTTCTTTCAAGTACTTTATTACTGAGGAGCACCTTAACAGGATGTTCATAGTTACAGGAAAATTGGTGCTTCAAGTGCTTACAGATCTTAACACAGCACACATACACACAAAATAATAATAATAAAAAACACCCAAACCCCAAGAGAATCAGGAGATTAAAAAAATGTATTTAATCATTTTATAAAAGAGGTTTGTGTGGATTAAAAAAACTCTATGCGTAAAATAAGTATATAGAGGAAAAAGAGGAAAAATGGACAATTAATTAGGAAATAAGCAGAGAGTTAATATCCATCAAGAAGTGGAAGCAGAAAAAACCCAAAAAGGCAGAAAAGGGAAAGGTTTGTTGCTAGGGTTCCCTCCCGCCCCCCCCCCCCCCCCCCCCGCTTTTTTTTTTTTTTCTTAATACTTTCGGAATTGTTCTCTAATTCTTATCTGAACCTCTTGTCCCTTGCTGTTAAAGGATATAGTTTCAATTTAGCGTGGAAATTTGCTGTAAATAAATTGAAGTTCCTATGGTAGCTAGTCCTTATTAACCTTTTATTTTTAGTGTTGTACTGGAAACTCATATCACCCAGCTGTCAGGGTTATAATTGAAAGTTATGAGACCATAGTGAGGAGCAGGCAGTAATTCAATTACAACAAATATCTTTGGGTTTATGGTGCACGGCTAAATTAAATGTCATTATTCACTGTCTCTAATGGAAATCAAAAGGAAATCAGATTAGAGCATTTGTGAAAGAAATCACTGAGTGATCCTTAATGAAGAAATAACTGTCTAAAACAGTGTACTGTGCTTTACTTAGCATATTCATGACTAATTGGAATTGATCGCGGATCACACCAAGCCTGATTTATTATCGCTTAACGCAGTGGCTAATTCATCACTTTTATTCCTCATAACCTTATTTTTTCGTAGCTAAAGGGAAAGGGCACTTCGTTTTCCAGATTTAAATATAATTTCTGTTTGAAAGATGTTCTGATTTGCAAGAGAAGTTGTTTAAACGCTGCTTAAATTTCTTCTGACAATTTACACTGCTTTGGCAAGGCAGGGCTGGGGTGGGGGTGGGGGGTGTCGTGGGGAACACACACAAGGAGATTTCCTGCAAGGATTTACCACAGTAAAAAACGTATTACTGTCGCTACAGCTCGATAATATTTGGCATGCTCATATTTAAATACATATGTACATGTATGTAAAAATCCCTGACCGGTTAAAAGAAGAAGAGACGCATGTTGTTAATATTTGCATATTGCTGGCTGGGAAGAGTAGGCTTGTGCCGCGCTGCGCAGGGCACCGGGCGGGCAGCGATGCCCGCTTAGCACAGAGAGTTACACTGGCGACAGCCGTCAGGGACAGGAACCAGCACTGGTGGGTGAGTGGGTCCATCTATCTGTCTGTCCGTCCATCCGTCCGCCCGTCGGTGGGTCGGTCTGTCCGCACCCGCGGCTCTCCGCAGCCCCCGCTGCCCCCACAGACACCCCAGGCAGGGAAAACGGTGCGCTAAGTCAGAGAAGGCCAATTCCTGCTTAAGAAAATCACTGAGGTACCCAAGGTAATTAATGCCTTCGGAAGCCTTTCTTTGCACTAATTACTCCGTTGTAAATGACCATCATTAAGGCAATTGAAGAAAGCTTGAAGGGAAAATTTGATGTAGGAAGTGCAGTTAGTATTAATTAACCGTATGATCTCTTGGCAAGTGCAAGAACATCAAAGGTTGTAGGTGTTTACTTAGCCACAAGATTTTATCAGCGGCGAAAGTCAATGTTTGTCCATATTCGGTAGGTTTTGGTGTAAAAATAAGGATCCACAAAATATTTTGGCCCGCATTTCTGATAATGTTTTGGGGAGAGCTGTTAACCGAGCACGGCGGAAGGGGAACAGTAGTGAAGGTCTGAAATGCCCCTGGAAAAGAGGCACGAGAAGCCCAACGGCAACTGCAAAGTTCTGCGCCTGTTTGAGCGAGAACGGCTGGAATTGGGGAAGCGTTATCCAATTTACAGGCGTTCCCCGGGTAGGGGCATAAGCACTTCTTTACATCCCAGCCTGAAAAAGATGCTGCTCCTGTCTGGCCAGAAGTCTACAGAAGCGGATTTTATTTTCTTTAACACTTAGGGAACGGGGAATGATTCAAACCCTTTCGCTAAAGTTCAGTGTCTCGCATCTTGTCAGAGCCCATCGATTCCAAGCCCAGCTCGGGAGAGGGCAGGAGGTCCGGTCTCCTGGGGCCAGACGCGGAGCCCGGCTTGGCTCACGCTGGCTCTTCCCGGGCTGCCTGAGATGACTGGGAAGGGTACGAGGGTCCCACTCGTCCTGCGGGTGGTCTTATTGTACAGTGTCGCTCCAGACGGGTGGCAGACAGACCGCCACTGCCTGCCCAGGGGGCTGGGGGCCCTCCGAGACTCCTGCTAAGCGACAGGCCCCCGTTGTCTCCGGCTGCGAGGCGCTGCCCATTCCCTGGGTTCAGCTGAGGGACCACAGCAAGGGACAGGACCTCCCCCACGACCAGCCCCAGAGCAGCACAGTGAGGGGCTCACCCCGCCTGGGCTCGAGCTTGTCCCCTCGGCTGCTCCCGAGGGGAGACCTCAGCAAAGCTGTGCAGCCACTCGCCTCAGCCCTCCATCCCTGCCTCCTGAGATAATGCTCCCTTAGCAGCTGCCTAGGCATCCTCCATTTTTTTTGTCGTTGTTTTGTTTTTGTTTGCTTTTTTTCCACAGGTCTGGTTCCAGAACAGGAGAGCAAAGTGCCGAAAGCAGGAAAACCAGATGCACAAAGGTGGGTCAGGGGTGCGGGGCGGCCGGGGAACGGCGGCCTCGGAGCCCAGGACGCCTTCGCCACTCACCCGGGCCTGTCTGTCCCCGCAGGTGTGATCCTGGGAACCGCCAGCCATTTAGACGCCTGCAGAGTAGCCCCCTATGTGAATATGGGAGCCCTGAGGATGCCTTTCCAACAGGTAGTTAGCTCCGGTTTTATTTCATTTCTCTCAGTAAGCTCCGACCCCCATTCGTTTGCACGGGAGGAAGCCGGACACGTTTACAAGTGCCATTTATATAGAAGTTGGCACGTATTAAAAACAGGCTGTAAAACTCCGTGAAGGAGCCCCCGCCCGGCTTTGGGGAGCTCAGCGCTTCTCGGGACCGAGCGGGGGGTCCCGCAGCCCCGGGAGGCGCCGGGGGGCTCCGGGCCCTCCCCCGCCCCGCGATGGGCCGGCACAGGGACAGACCGGCCCGGCCTCCCGGGGCTGCCTCGCCTTCCCGGGCGGGATGGGCCCGGGAGTGCCCGCACAGGCCTGCCCGCCCCTGCGCCCCTGTCCCCAGCAGCCCGGGGGGTTTGGTCTCCTCCTGGCGCCGGAGAGAGCTGCGGGAGGAGGCCTGTCCACCCGACGGCGGAAAAATCCTCAGGGGGAAAACTCTGCAGACCCTTGCGCTGTAGTTCACCTCCTCATTCCCGGGCGGGCTGTTGAGACCTGTCCTTTTCCCATGGATGCGGCCCCCCCGGCGGTGGGGAGCCCGCTCCCAAATGCCACCCTGATGGTCGGCCAGGACAGGGCGGTGACGGAGCGCGGGCACCGACGCCACTGCGGGCCCGGCTCCATCATCCCCCAGCGAGGCCCGGCCACCCGGGGAAGGCCACTGGGGAAAACTGGGACGAGGGTGATAAAATTCTGTTCCCGCTTCTCCCGCTTCTAGCCGGTAACTCTCCCTCCCTCGGTTTTTTTTTTTTTTTTTTTTTTTTTTTTTTTTTGGTCAATTAATCGGGGAATTGATTTTTTTCCAGCCCAAAGGGACCCTCCACCACCTTCTCCGTCTCGGAGGCACGTGGAGCTGACAGATTAATTGTATTGATTTTTAAAAGACATATTTGGACCAAAATAATTAAATACATAAATAAACTCTCCCCCATTCCTCCCCGAACCTACCCGAAGCTGAAATCTCTCAGTCAACCCGATGTGTTTGTATAGGTCTAGAAAGCTCCAAAGCAAACACTAGCCGGGTATAAAAGGGACCCATGGCCAAAGAATTTTTTAGCAATGTATAAATAAACATCACTGAAAAAGAAAAAAAAAAAAAGAAAAAAAATTAGCTATTTAGCACTTGTTGGCGCCCATGCGTTGGGATTTATTTATTTATTTACTTATTTATTTATTTGAAGCCGCCAGGAGGAGGGTTAAGCTTGTCTCTGTGCTCCTGGGTGAGCAAGTGGCGGGGGTTTGCCGCCCTGACTCCGGGGGAACTCCGCTCTAAGTTGTTTTTTTTACCCGCCGGGCTCCGGGGCGGGCTGGGGGCTGTGTCCCCTCTCCGCGGGCCCGCGGCTGACTCTGTCCCTGTCCCTGTCCCGCCGCCAGGTCCAGGCGCAGCTGCAGCTGGAGGGCGTGGCCCACGCGCACCCGCACCTGCACCCGCACCTGGCGGCCCACGCGCCCTACCTGATGTTCCCGCCGCCGCCCTTCGGGCTGCCCATCGCCTCCCTGGCCGAGTCCGCCTCCGCCGCCGCCGTGGTGGCCGCCGCCGCCAAGAGCAACAGCAAGAACTCCAGCATCGCCGACCTGCGGCTGAAGGCCCGGAAGCACGCCGAGGCCCTGGGGCTCTGACACGCTTTCCCCGAGCTGCCCATCACACCCCGGCCCGGGTGCCCGCGGCGGGCGGGCTGTGACCCGCACGGACCGCCGCTCTGCCCCCCCGCTCCTCCTCATCCTCCTCCTCCCTGGCTGCAGGGCGAGCACAGAGCGCTCCGGCCGCCCTGCCGCCTTATCTCTCTTTTTTAATTTTATTATATATATTTTTGTTTTCTTTTTGTTTTGGTTTTTTTATTTTTTATTTTTTTTTTTTATTTCTTTCCCCTTCCCGAGGTGTGCGAGCGGCGCTTTGCTCGGGCGCAGGGACTCGGAGGTGCCGCGGGGCGCGGGGGGGACGCTCCTCTCCTCCCGCCGCCGGCCGCGGACACAACACGAGAGCAGCAAACGCGCACCCGCCACGCAGAGACTCCTCGGAGGACAAAGTAGGTGGGAGGAGAGAGAAAAGAGAGTTAAAAAAAATCATAAAAAAAGATTAAAAAAAAAAAAAAAAGGAAACCATCTCTAAATTATGTTAATCTGTGAACATTGGGGACACTTTGGATTTTTGACCCTGGCAAAAGTGATCGCACCGGCATAACGTCATCTGCTGCTGTCAGTTTTGCTACCTTGTGCATGTGTCAAACTAAACACGTTTTGAAGATCAGAAATATATTAGAACAAAACTAAACAAAACAAATAGTAATAATAATAAATAATAAATCCTTGGGGCTGGTCTCCATTAAAGATGACATTTCTTTGTTGCCAACAGTATTATTTCACTGCCATGAATCTCTTCCATCACTGAGGAGCTGCTGCTGCTGCAGAACTGGTTTGAATTTAAATGTGGAATTTCAGATCTGAGGCAAGGCAGATATTTTCTTTCTTTTCTTTCCTAAAAAAAGAAAAAAAAGAGCAGCAATAACAAAAAAGTGTGTGTCTCAAATGGCTATGTCCTTTGAAAAGAGAAAAAAAGAGAAACTAGAATTTACAAATTGTTAGTGATAACTTGAAAGATGAGAACAATAAGAAATGCGCCTGTTTTACCAGAATTACCTGAACTCAAAGAGATGTATTGTGCCATAGAAACAGGTCAGTTTTCCATTTTTCCACCCCAAATGCCTAGATCTTTGAATCAGAATCTCACTGTTTTACAGGATGTAGAAAGAATGAATTATACAGCAAAGATGGACATATGGTTTTAAGGCATAATACTGATGCAGCATTAATATTAGTGAAATGCAATTAAGTGCAGTAAAGTGCAATACTGTAAATATTATAGATTTAAAAAAATAGCCGTACTTTTTCTGTTATTAACCAATTCTGCAAGATCCATAACTTAAATCCTTTATGCTCAGACTGGTGCATTGCAGCTCCTTGTCAAAATGACAGTCCGAGTTTTCTAGGAATGGATAAAGTTATATGTATCACAGGAAAAAGTAGATACTATGATTTCTAGTCAACTTAATGTGCCATATTTCTGGGAAGCAAGCTGAAAAGTCTGTATGACACTTTCACATGATTTTAAGTAAAAATCAGAACAACAACAAACCCAAACAAATTAAAAAAACCCCTCAAAACATCCCATAGGAGTGTTCTGTAGAAGAAGACAAGTTCAATATTTGGCCATTTTATTTTTTGCCTGTAATTTGGACACCAAGTATTAAACTAATGCTTAAGTAAAGTAACTACTGCGAATCCAGCAAGGAAGGAGAGCAGGGAAGTCCTTTAAATTATATTACCAAAGTGTCTAGGTTTACTGACCCTCCTCCCCAGTTTCACTTTTTTCTGTTATTTATTTCTAATTTGGTTTGGGTTTTTCAAATTTTTTTGCTGGGGAGGAGAGAGGAAGGTACAAATAGTGGTCTTGTCTTCATCTAACAAGATATTCATTTGTTGCCTTCACTACCAAGGTCTGTGTTGATGGAAGGTTATCCTCTGAATAGCACCATTATTAGGCCTGCTTTTTATGTCTCGTTTAACAACCCATTACTAGTTTTGGCTTTTGCTGGTATTTATCAATTTCAAATATTACCGTAGGACAAAAATTCATGCTTAGGATAATTTTTAGACACTTTTCTTTTTCTTTTTTTTTTTTTTTTTTTCTCCTTCAAATTTTGATATTTTCTAGCAAACACAATTCTGAAATGTCGAAATTGTGCCATTTCCTCTCTATTTATTATGTGAGAAGTAGTTAATGTCTTGGATTTGCTGGGGCTGATAAAATTTGCCTGCCTTTTTTACTTCTCTGTGAAAGTCTATTACCTTTTTAAAGCAAGGCCAAAATATCAAGGTAGCATAACTTGTTGCTGAAAAATACAGACCAAATCTCAGGCAATTAACAATTTCTTATTGAAACAAAATATTGTCTGGAAAGTAAAACATTATTCATGATGATGTATGACATTCTGGCTAGAAATGAGAAATATTTGGTTCTAGCACTTCTAAAAATGCAGATATGAAAAAAAAAATAAACGTCAGCACAGAGATGGATTAGGATAAAGTAAGTAACCCGTTGTACTGGACACCCACAGCCACCGAAGGAGGATTAAATACATGGTGTTGAAGACCAAAGGCATAGTGCTATCAACTGAATGGGGTCTGCTTGTTATGTGTACCTCTAATCTAATTGTTAGCCTCTCAAATCCTCTTTTGAGAATTTGAGAGAGGCTTACATGATTATTTTGCAGTCCTGCACTGGACTTTCAGAGAGGAGTGATTTTTTACTCTCAACTAATTCCATAGAGTGAACTTGTTGAAGTTGTAGGGTCGGGATGTGAATTTTCTCAGACAAATGAGATGCTGAGAAATGCTACTGATCTCAAAGTGTTACAGGATACACATATAGTATGCATCCACCTTGTAGGCGTAGGAATGACTTTCTGCCTTTGCTGTTCTATTAGCAAACACAGCAAAAAAATACCTGTAGATTTCTCTCAGAAATTTTATTTCTTTATGGTATTCAAAACACAGTGGCAACATGAATACAATTTCCTGCTAAGATGAAACAAGGCTGGTAGTGTATCATACATCTTTCCAGAATGAAATATTCTTACTTTTTTCTGAGTGCTTTCAATGGATGTCTCAAGGACAGTCTTGCTCTCTACCACAGAAGGGAAGAAGGTGGAAAGATTTATCAATGTAGTCTGCTTTGAAGAAGGTTCCACAGCTCAGCTGGGGGAGAGGGGCACGGTGTTTCTGGGAATCTACCAAAGTAACTCATGCTGCTCTCGCATTTCATTTAGCATGAAAGAAAAAAGAAAAGATGCACTGTGTAGGGGTTGTTGCCAAAACTGGTTCTACTTTGCTTTCTTGATTGGGAGAATTACATTAGTAGGGGTGTAAAAGCTTTGCCTTGTTTTGGATGATACACACAGGTGAACTCCTCTTCTTGTCTTCTTTACATCATTGGGAAGAAATGAGGCATCCTACCTGGCCTACCATGTATTGGACTGTAGTTATCTCTAACTGTAAGTCACTGTGGCTCCATTCACCATGTGGAGCTCCAGTGTCCCACACAAGTTGAGACTTGGACCAAAGTATCTTCTCCATCTCTGTTAATATGTGGTCTCTTTTTGTTTGTTTGTTTTGTTTCTGTTTTTTAATTGTTTTCTTAAGTAGGTTGGAGGTTGAAGATAACATAATCATGGTCCTGAGGTGCTTATTAAAGTTTAAAAGTATCGCAATTGTTTGAGATTCTCAGGCGTGCCAAGCATCATTTACAGTCCACCATCACCCAGCCTGATCTTTGTGTAATCTTTGATTTGAGAAGTGTGAGATTTCAAAGATCATCAAAACGGCAGCCACTGAGCAGAATTTCCTTGGAGGAAACCTTCATTTAGCATATGTGGATTGCTAAAGAATCTTTCTCAGAAGATTTGTCTGGTATTTGAAAAAAACCTTGAATGAATGCCAAATGAATAATGACATTTATAAGCAAGACTATAAAAAAGGCTTCATGCCTTAAATGGGCCCCTTTATAATGGAAAAAAATAGATTTTGGTTTTTTTTTTTTAAACTGTCAAATAAGTTAAAGTACTTCATTCATGTGTACCAAAATAGCCATTTGACTCCATGGTTCATTCTTATTGACTTGGAAATATGTGAAAAAAATTATACTTAAAGTTTTTTGCTTTGTAGGGTCATATAGATGTAGTGACATTTTGGTTGATATCATAATACTTAGGACTTGTATAATGTTCATTTGCAAAGCACTGTATAAATGTCTGTTATTTAATCCTCACTCATCATGAACTAGGTAAGAATTATTGTCCCCATTTTTGTAGAAATTAAGGCATATAAATGAAGGGCCAGGTTCCATCACTCATTGTCAGTGCTGAGTATGATTACTTTTTTTTTTTGTAATGTAGCAGCATTCCCCAGATCATAATCTGACATGAGCTTTGTGGTGGTAGACAACCTTTTACGTAGCCAGAGCTCCTTGAAATTTAAACTCTGTATCTGACTTCAGCAAACGTTTTAAAGGGCACATTGAATGTGTTTCAGAGTGTCAGAATGTGCCTGTGAGTTATTTCCACAGAATATGAAGTTATTGTCCAATTCTCCGACCCTGTATGTCAGTGGGAATTTTGTTTATGACTCAATGGGGCCAAGTTGTGTCAGTTCGAAGACTAAAACCAAATTTCTGAGTTCCCAACAGCATGCACTAATTGCTAGGAAATTCTGATTTCCAGCTTCCCCTACTATAAATTTTTCACACAGACCAAGTGTACAGATGTCAATTCTTTGCATGCTTTATCTGCTATGTCTTTTAGTCTTATGTTTGCCTATAAAATAATAATAAGACATGATTTTGAATTGACATAACATTGACACATTGGGACTGTTGACTCAAATCAAATAGACATGTAGTAGTACAGAAATCCAGATCCCTAAGGCAAACCCAGATTATGGATTTTTTTTTTTTTTGTGATGAAAAATATGCATGTTTTCTGCTTGTTTAAATGTTCTAGGCAAAATACGTTTTTTCTTTAAACAGATAATTTTAGTTTTTGGAGGCATTATTGTTTTGGAGATGGCAGGCTTTTTTTCCCCTTCAGTTTGAGAAAAACTTTCAAAGTATAGGAAAAATAGATTACACATCTTTCTTAGAAATGTGTTTATTTTTATAATATTTAATATCTAATGATCCAGGTGGTGTCCTTGTAACTGCTAATTTTACACAACTCTATAAAGTGCACACAGCCAATATGTTTGGAAATTTTTGGTGTTCTTGTTTAGAAAGGATGGTCGAAGTGCCCCACTTTTCATCTGTAAGCAACTTTCTCACCCCGTTATGTTGTTTTATTTCCATGATGTGACAGCATTTTCACGGCAAAAAACGTTTTCAAACAGCTGTGGATAACACGACAACAGCTTCTCATTTGGTCCTTTGAAAATCTCTGCTGATTGCAGTTAGATGTGATAGGGCTGCAGAAGGCCTGGTATTGCTTGGAAACTAAAACAAAAAATAAAAAAAGTGCGATGTGCTACAGAGTGTGATCTCCTCTCCCTCAGAGATGAATAGAGCCTTCTGCTTTATGCCTCGTGCTTGTAAAATGGCATCTCTAAGTCACTTCTTTTAAACAACGTGGGCCCTGTCAATGTAATACCGTGGCTAATTTTATATTGGTTATTTTTGCTGGCCAGCTTTTCTAGCCAGGTCAGTGGAAGGCCACAGGCTTTGGTGTTTGAGGCATTCTTCAAAGGGGTATGATGCTAGATATCCTTCAATTTTTTTCTGTTAGACAGATTTGATACTAAAAGTTGGTTCCTAATTTTAGTAAATTTGATGATTTCCAATAAATAATTGAAACATAATGTAGTTCATACACCTTATATTGAAAATTGATATATAACTAAAATTAGTTGAAGAATGTAGAAAATATCAGATTTTGAAGCTGAAGATATTTATTGAAAGACAATACTTTCATGAATCTAGGCTTATGGTATGTATTAATTACATCAAAGACAGGCAAATATCTCTGTTTTTTTTGTAATAATGTATGTGGATGTTTTATTTATTTTTTGTTTGAAATTTCTAAATGTGTATTATTTTAATTATGTTGAGTGTAAATTTGACAATGCTTTGCATTTATTTTTATATTTTAAAACCCTGTTGCTTTTGCAAAAGTATGAGCAGCCAGTATGATTTGCAGTACCATAGCATTATTTTGAATATGTACTCACAATGTGTCTGATTTACAGACATTTCAGGGATTGCTAAAATGAAACAAATGAACAAAAAATCTTCAAACCTAACTCATCTTAAAAGGTTGTACCCCTTTGCTATTGTGGAAGAGGAAAAGAAATGAGTGAACAACCTTTTTTTAGGTCTCAATTATGCCAGCATGCTCCTACATGAATTCACCAGACATGTTGAGTTCCATTTTTGGAGTGTATTATGTTGAATCACATGATATGAATGTACATCTTGTAAAAGTGAGATATGAATAAACTTCTAAATATTTGTAGTCACGTGTTAACGGATACTCAGAATAACTACTACCAAAGGGAATATGAATAACAAGGTGTTCCCCTTTGTGAAAACAGAGCCTTTTCTTCCAAATTTAATACTTTTTCAAGCACCTTATTCTCTTTCTCCTTTCAAGGAATCAAAGCTGTGCATCTTACTCTGTAGTCCTTTTATTTCACTTACAAGTCTCTCATTGGCTTTTATGCAAATTGTACAGATCAAGTTGTAGCTTAGTGATGGTTAATTAGAAGTTATTTTTGTACCCATCTAATAATAATATGATTTCTTGTTTTGTTTTATTTTGTTTGGTATCTTATTTTTTTAAAGGAGCAATAATTTCTCCCTGGTGTCAGGAGGAATAAAGGAGCCTTCATAGTGGAACATCCTAGGGATTGCATATGAATGGCTCTGATCTGTTGTCTGTTTAAATCAATAGGAATGGCACTACATCAGGCTTTTATTTTTCAGGTGATTAAGGAGAGTTTTCCACACCCCTGCTTGTTGGTATGTTAGATGTAATTTTCTCCCATAGTTTTATTCCTTCTAGATGTAATCTGGCATTCTGATCTTGAAAAGTATATTTAGGGAATCCTCTTGCTCCTGTGTGCTATTCGTTTCATCAACAGCAGCAAAGCAAACTGTGTTGGTTGGAACTTTTTGTTCGGTCTGTGAATCAGGTTCTAAACTTCCAAACTAGTCACAAGAGTCAGGTTAGACTTGTCTTGTTTGAAAGTTAGTTCTGACACATAAGCGGCGTTTAAACTTTATCAGCCTTATGATAGAGGGTTGTTTCATATCCCAGCCCTTCCAATAAGTTCTCCCAGAATTTCTTTATTCTTTCTTGCCTGCAGCTGGCTGTGTATGCTGAAGTCAGAACCTATACATAGCTTTTCCAAGCTTGCATTTTCTGCAAGTATTTGCATTTATTGGAGTTCTGACATGGAACATAACTGGAAAGCATTTGGTGCAATATTCCCACATCATGATTACTGTTTTTCTCTAAGACAACACCACAAACTAACATCCTGCTTTTCCTGTCAATAACTATGTAAAAGACAGGCTATTATAAGAAAATTAATCCTTCCTTTTTGTAGCTCAAAGATATATGGGCAAAGATATCTGGTTGTCAGTAGTACATACTGTAAAAGGTATCAGAAACAATACAAAGAAAACCAGTGTGTATTGAAAGATTAACTTCACCAGAAGACTGTCAACTAGCCATTTATGAGCAAATATGTTTTAATTATTTTCTTTTTTGTCTACTCATATTCACTTTACATGTTGAAAAGAGTGATAAGTTCTTTTGGCAATTTGGTTGTTAGGAAGCGAATATTTTTCCTCTCTGTTTTCATTAATTAGCATGTTTTTTTTCCAGTGGCTACTGGTATTGCTTTCTGAAGCCATTGGCAGTTCTGAGGGAAATTTCCTCTCTCTTGTCTTTGGGTATTTTTTTTTTCTTCTTTGCAGGAAAATTTATTTTTAATTCCAAAATTTTATCCTTTGACCCTATAGCCACCAGCATTTTTGGCTACAGTCTAGATCTCTCTAAACTTAATTGGATAAAAATAAACACAGTAACGAATTCCTCACAAATTGTCAGTAAAATTTCCTTTCTTTCTTGAGTAGCTTCTCTCAGACTCTTATTTTTTGAACTGAAACATCTGAAAAGAAAATTATGAGGAGCTACACAGGAAACAGGGCTGAGTATCTGCTGGCATGAATACCCTTGAACTCTGGAAATTTTACCAGTATGTGTGGTTCAGTCCTGTATTGCCTACATATCAAAAAGTCCAGTTAAAGTTAGAGAGAAATCTGTATGCTCAAGTCTGCAGGAGCAACCACAGAAAGACAGAGCTACATTCAAGAACCACATGTAAATTACCAGAGATTGGATAACAGAACAAAAGGAAATGTATGTAATTTCATTTCCCTGAATCAAATACTCAGACTTCATTACCAATATGATTAAGGGTAATGATCCTACTCTTACATTTAATTGCTGGTTTATAATTGCTACCAAGAGGCTATAAAAATACAAGGTCAGAAAATTGGATCCAAAAAAGGGACTTAATGCCTCACTCTAAAGTCAGACTTCAGAAGAATTTAAGCACTTAGTTCCAAAACCTTAACACAGGACTCTTGGCTACATCTCAAACTCTACTAAAGTCTGAGGGCTGCAGGTCCTCTGGTTCCACGTTTAATTTCTCCATGTGCCTTGTGTTCTACTTGTGTGTGTGTGCCTGGCACCTGACACATCTCTGTGGCTGGAGGGGTTGCTCCCTTCCTAGCCTGATTGAATGACAGAAATTAGGCATCTGTTTCATTTTGCTTATCTTCAGATGTTTCCAATTTAGCCAGCCACATCAGAACTTGTCAGTGGAAGCAAGCAGATACTTTAGGTATATAGACCTCTGGTGAGTATATTAAGGTGTGCCTTAGAAGACTAGCTGAGGTGTAAGCACTGTCTCTGTAGACATCTCTCTTTGGGCAGATGTGTCCAATTCCATGACAAGTCTCTTCCACATGCTTCATTTGTGTGTCCTCTGCACAAAGGACAGTGGTTCCACTACCTTGTTCTCTTCAGAGGGGAAGATTTCCTTTTACACAATGGCTCAGTGACTAATATATTAGCACAGAACTCTGCAGTCTGTGCTTTCTTGACTTTCTTTATCTGAACAGATGGAGCTGCTGAAAAGTTAGAGCACTTGATCCTGGAGAAATGCTTTGCAGAACAAGGCATTACTTGGGCATAAATATAGCCTGAGACTATAGCTGATGCCACTTTCATGGCATAGCAGGCAAATGACCTTTCTGCTATGATTTTTGAATCTAGCTGGTTTCCCTACTGGGATTTCTGATAGTGTAGGACACTAAAGTGCAAATTGCTTTTCTACAGGGTGGTGGTGTTTTGTGGGTGGTGTTTTTTTTTTTTTTTTTTTTTTTTTTTTTTTTTTTGAAAAGAATTATCTTTTTGTTTTCCCTAGGTGGGGCTTAATACTGTATTTAAATATTTCCTAAATATATCAGCTTTACACAGTAGACTTCCTAGATTTCATTAAGTTTCCATTTTTCCTCTCTGGTTACAAAAAGATCTCTTCAGGTAAGGGATTTAGATGCACTTATACAAAAAAACAAAAACAAAACCAAAAACAAACCCTCAGAACCGGACAGAATTTTAATTGCCACATACAGAGCCTTAGAGTTTTTAATGAAGCAATCTCTTGTGGTTCCACTTACCATGTACATTCTTGCCACAGGACTCCTGCTTCAGCTTCTGCATGAGGTAAACTGTGGTCAAGGAATGAATTGGGATGTGTAGAGAGGGAAGACACTTCCTAGGAGTATTCTTCACTTGCCTGAGATGTCAGTAGGTGTCTGTATGTAGATGATGAAGGAAAATGGAAATAGGTGTAAGTTTAGCTTTATCTCTTGCACAGTTAAGGATCATATGGGAGAAGCAGATCTAGATTGCTGTAGGCTTCTAAGCTGACACATAGAATGCAGCCAGACATTTCCAGGATATCACTGAATGTGTGGCTTTCTGGATGTTAAAGTCACAAGACCAGGAAATTCTCAGTGTTGATTGTTGTGACTCTAATTAACACAAGCCAAGGCATGTAGGTTTGAGGCTTCAGTGGAGGAGCCAGCATTACATGGCAGTGTAGATTGATGCAATGTACCTCTGATTTACTGTTTTACATCAGGCAGATTATTGTGTCTTTCTGCTTCAGTCTATAAAATATGTTTAATGACACTCGCTTAATGTGTACATAGGAATGACACTCTCCTAGTGTGAACATAGCAGGATTGTGACCATAAATTCATTAATCCTCATAGTACACTGATACACTAGTTTTGGGAGCATCAGCACAAAACCCATGAGGCAACAAGTAACTCTATATTCAATGCAATGTTCAGAGGATGTGCAGTAAATAAAGCATGAGGATAAAGAGAAATATTGGGCAACTGCTGTATTCACTGAACATTGTGCACTGAATAAAGCTGGGGTCCTGTGGAAAAAAAAGAATTATATAATTACAGAATGTATCATAATGTGTATACACATGGGAGAAGAATCTGATTGCACAGTAAATTCTAGTAGTGGCACTTGCTGACTTTTGACTGTTTAATGAATTAATGAAAGCTTATTTTTTTCCAGCTTTAAAACCCTTTTTCTTCAACATTTATACACATGACATCTATAGTTATCCCTTTTCAAATAAAAAATAAAAAGCTGGACAACGTACACTGTAGAACCATTAATACTGGGACACTGGACTCTCTTTTGAAGTCTAGAGGTTACTTGATTTAGAAAAGAACCTATGCTCATAAGAAGAAAAAGATGGTTACAGTGTCTGAGGCTTACATAGGACTTAGGCAAATGGGACATCTGACAAGGTGTTGAACTCTCTGACACCAAATATACAGAAGATTCTATTTTATGGGGATTCAAGCCCACTGATATGAGGGATTGTTTTATCATTGGTTGACAAATCAGGGCTTTCTTTGAGGGCTAATTTAATTTATTTTAGACCATGTTTGCCAAGGACTATTAATGTATGGGGTATTTGTAGATGAACTGACTTTTCTGTATAACTGAGCTTTAGGATTATTGTTCACAACAAAAGTCTTACAGGAGATGCCAGTCATTATTAGTAGAGAGATTGTTATTACTCCTCCTTTAGTTACTGTCTTTGCTATAAAAGGAAGGTTGTAACGTTCATAAAGTGTTAAACCATTTCTTAACATGGTAGAATTAGGATAGAGTCTGATTTTTGAGGAACGTTTATTTCTGGGACCCTGGTACTTTTTCTTTAGCATTTGAGAGTTGCACTTTTACAGGGGTGCAATAGCTTTCATTAGCTATTGATGGGCAGATACATTTGCTGCTGTAGATAGATGTCCATGCTCTTGGAAGTCCAGCTTGGGGAAGTCATGGGAGCCAGGGCTTCAACCAGGATGATGTGCTCATGGGAGCCCTTCTGCTTATCAGAGAGGCACATGATTTGTGTATCAGTGCCTTGCCATTGTTTGTCCCTTCATCCTTATTGCTAAAGGTTTGGGTATAGAGCATTTGGAAATGTTGCATTTGAAACAAGTCATGTCTGGCCCTTGAATGGTGTCTAATATATTTTCTTTGAGAAGGATTCAGCATTTTATTCACAGAGAAGAAGAGGGAAGAGGTTTTTTTTTTACTATTAATATTTTCCTGAATAAATTATACTCTAAAAGATAATGTGAGATCTGGAGAAATTTTGATAAACAAGAATAGTGGAAAATATGGGAGAAGATGCTGTTGAGTTCAAATCTCCTTTAAATATGCAAATACTAGTTCTTTGTCAAAATTATATTCATCTCAAGAACTGAGAAAAAGCAAGTTTTCAGGCCTGATATGGTAAATGTCTTTTTCTGGGCCTCATTCACTTTAACTTGGAGCCTATGCCTTTCACTCCTCTTGACAAGTGATAGTTCCTCTCAGACTGTTTTAGTAGCTTTAATTTATCTGCATTCCTAGTTCACAGAATCATGGAATCATGTAATGGTTTGGACTGGAAGGGACTTTCAGGATATCTAGTTCCAACCCCCTGACACAAGCAGCAACACCTTCTACTAGACAAGGTAGCTACAAGCCTCATTCAATCTGGCTTTGAACATTTCCAGGGATGGGGCATCCATATCTTTGGGCAATCTGTTGAAATGCCTCATCAGCCTCAAAGAAAAGATTTTTTTTTTCTTAATATTTAAACAAATGCACTTGAAAATTGTTACATCTTGTCCTGCCACTACATGCCCTTGTAAAATGTTCATCTCCAGCTCTCTTTTTGGCCCTTTTTAGGTACTTGAAAGTGCTATATGGTCTCTTTGGAACCTTCTCTTCTCCAGACTGAACAACTCCAACTCTCTCAGCTTATCATCTTAGAAGAGGTGCTCCAGGTCTCTGATTATTCTTGAAGCTCTCCTCTGGACTTGCTCCAACAGGTCCACATGCTTTTTATGTTGAGGGCTCCAGAGCTGGATGCAGCACTCAGGTGAGATCTTATAAGAGCAGAGTGGGAGAATCACCTCTCTTGACTTTCTGGACACACTGCCTTTGAAGCAGTCCAAGCTATTTGGCTGTCTCCGTTTCAAACTTGGGTTATCTGTCATGTTGAGTTTCTCACCAATGAACATCTTCCAAGTCTCTCTCCTCAGAGCTACTCTCAATCCATTCTCCAACCATCCCCTATTTGTGGTTGGGATAGCATCAACCCAGGTGTAACACCTTGTTCTTTTCCTTGTTCATCAGGTTTGTGTGGGCCCACCTTTCCAGCCTATCAAGGTGTCTCTGGGTGACAGAGTGAGTTACTTGGTGTTGCTTTATTCCTTTCATATGGATACCTGCTCTATATCCAATTTTGTTTGGTAACTGTAATATGTAGTGATCTTTCTATAAATAAGATAAAGCCAGATTCCATAAATTTTCACAGTTTCCTCAAAAATGATGATGGAGGTCCCTCACTGCCAGACCAACACTGAATTTTGAAAAAGTAACAGCCATACTGTTATCATGCACCACAGCACAGCTAGGTCACATGCAAGTCTAGTCTCAGCCTTTCACTCAGGCTGTAATCCATGAAGTTTATAGGGCCTAGCAAGGTATACCTCCTTGGTCTAGGTGTCTTTATTCTTATGTGAAAGGAGAGTAATGCTAGATAGGATCTGTAAGCTATTATAGAACACCATAATGTATTGCAAATAGAGTTACATCTTATGTTGACTCAGATGTTAGAGTCTCTTGCTAGTAGCCATCCTGTTCTCAACAGTGACTGCTTGTTCATTTTCTGCTGGTATTGAATGAGCTGGTTTCAGTATTTAAAGCCTTGAGTGTTTCTAGACTCACCTACATAAAATCCAAGTCTCTCTTGATGTTTCAATTGGTCAGTAAAGAATGATTACCCCGAAAACCTTCCAGTGTATAAAGATGGCTGCTGTCAAGGTATCCCCTTTGAGATCTACTTCCTAAGGTGGTCCACGATAGTTCCAATCCCTTGTCCCTTGAGGTATGCTGCTCATCTCTCTGCTTTGGTGCTTGGAGATTGTTATGGCCTGCTTTTGCTCTCTGTTGCTTGTACTTTGAGAAAGGGTTCTTAAAAAGCAGAACAAATATATTTAGAATATCCACGTGTCTTTTACAACACTAGAAAGGCTGAGTGCTTATTTTATACTTCAGTGTGGTTCTACTAAAGATGCAGGAAAACTGCTGATTTTTATCCTCTGTATTCCAGTCTGTTTTTTGGGTGTCAGTTATAGATATTTGCTATCTTTGCATACCTGCCTGATCATAGTCAGGAGTGGACTAGGATGAAACTTGTATGATGCTTTTTCTATTCACTTATATGGACATATGTGTTTTCTGTGGTATTATTTTATTTTGTCCTTTTTTCACCCACTTTGCACGTATAATTATTGACAGAGAAGAAATCTCTAGAAATTTAGTTTTCTCCCTACTGCTAGAAGTATAGATAATTTCTTTGGAGCAGTGTGTTCCCTTCAGAAGTAGTGCATGAGGCTACCATGGCATAGACAGGACAAGATTTGTCCCTGTGGACAGTTTTCTAAATTCCTTGAACTGAGTGCTATTTTTGGAAATCATACACGAGACTTTTGAAAATTGCCCAAACTCTCTCTGCTGCAGGAGAGAACTGCCTAGTTAGTGAAATAAAATTACTCTACATTCAACCCAGCCATGGAATAAAGGGTTCCTTTCCAAGTGTTCAGAGACCACAGGAATAGAACACAAGAGGTACAAGAAGCACTGTGAGAAACTTGCTTTATATATAAATCTTTCTCTTTCCCCGCAAACTCCTCCTCATATTTTACATGATGAGAGTTCCAAAAAGGTCACTCTTTTAAAGATTGTATATGTGCATGCCATGTTGTGTTTAATAAACTTTGAGAATTATCTTTCATGCCAGTTAAATATCTGTATGTTGAGGTAAGATAGGTTTTTATCCTTAATAAGATTATTATTAAATGGACTATTGTGACTGCAATACATATGATTGGAAAAGGTGTCATAGTTCAGCTTTTTGTATGTGGATGTAGCAATGAGGAAAAAAATAATGTTTATTTCAGAAAATAATAGTATCTATGGTAACAGATGCATGTTGTGTTTCAATGGAGAAATACAAGCAGCCATGTTAAAAAAGAAGAGGTTATTTCAATAATGGCTTTTCAATAATTCATTGCACAGATTTTACAAGAAAAGTTAAGCAGTTCTGCCACAGTCAAACTAATGAGTATTAAGTTAATTTTGATACTCAACAGCGATTATTTCTGCAATTAAATATTCTTCTCAGGTTATGGTTAAAAAACTGCCTGAGAAATATTTTCCAGAGACACACTAACAAAAATAAAGTTTGACATTTCTCAAGTGGAAATAGAATACAAACTTTTTATAGCTGTCCTTGTTACCATTTTATATCCATGGTGTCTCTAGCAGGATAACAAAGATTTCTAGCTACATGTCCACAGGCAGAATGGGTTATAGCTGAATATTTATTTAACTAGTACTTAAAAGCTTACCTAATTCATAAACATTTGTGTTAGGGGTATGTGGTTCCTACAGGCACATTAATGGAGTTTCTAATTTTGATTGTTTCTTGTTAATAATTCAAAATAGTGACATCTTTCCAAAGCCTTAGGTGTTGTCCCTGGCTGCTGTTTCGCTTGTACTGTATCTGTCTGAAGCTGTAAGTCCCTTTACCCTCTTGCAATATACACTGCTTCCAAAACCGCAGCAAGAAACATGAGAAAGCACTTTATATCTTTGTTTATAGTAGCTGCAGAGAGCCAAGGCTGCATGCTAATGATCTCAATAGTGACTAATGAGTAGTGAAGTTTTCAAGCAGAAAAATGTTGAAAGAGATTAAATAGCAGAAGCAAGAGAGAAAGACTAAATCAGACCACCAGCATTAAAACCTGACACCAGCACCTTTTCACCTGGAATTTTCAGGTGAAATTCACTCCAGTTCAGGGAGTCACTATAGGATACATGCCTGAATTCACTCTTTTAAACTTTATTTTAATAGCTGTTAGTTTTCAAATTAGAAATCAGAGAGAATTAGGAATTAAAAGGGGGCATAGGTACTGTACCGTTTCACTGTGCAGGAATTAATTTTATCATTAAATAAACATGCAAAGATAAGCATGTGTAAAGTGAACATAGACCTGGCTCAGATACACATTTCAGCAGCAATTCCAAAACGAAATCATTGACAGGCTGCTTTCTTTGTACATGTATATTTTAGTGTGTTTAACTGAAATTTACGTACAGACTTGGCCTCTAGAGAACTGGGAAGGTGGCATCAAAGCTCCTGGGTGGCTACTCTAGATTAGTGATCCTTCTTCTTCATCAACCCCTCTGAACAAAGGAATTCCATTTTATATGCTGGGCATGCTTCATGGTGAGCATGGTGGAATGAGGCTTTTCTTCTTTACATATGTGCCCAGACAGCCTGTAAAGGCCTGAAGGCACTAGGAATGTGATTTCTCACCTTGTGAAGGATTACAGAGATCTTCAAGCACCTTGTCTCCAGTGAGTCTGTTATAATAAAGAGTGTTTTCATTCTGAAGAAATTCACCATTTAGAGGAAGAATTTGATATATTCAGTTTTTCTAAAGACATAATTTTACCTTCTTTTTCACTCCAAACCCCTGAGCTAAATATTTGTTTGTTTGTGGATGTGGTAAGTTTTTCTGTGGTGCTGGTAAGGCAGATCTAGATTTTGTTAAAATGTTTTTCTATTACAGAAAATAACATATTTATTTAAATTTATTATTTCAAGAATAAACACTACAGACAAAATTTTCTATCCTGACCTACACAGCAACTCTCACCTCCCATAGTCTGTTCTTCCTGAATGAGGGGAACTCCCATTGATGTGTGGATCTGAGAGAAGAATTTTGCCCTAAGGGCTCAATTTTGCTCTGAGATTGACATATGCATATCATCAAAAATAGAATAATCCATGCATTTGAGGAGCTATCAGCAGCTCCTGTGCAATGCTGTTGCTCTTGGAGATTTCTGACATCCTACTAAAATGTGTGATAGGGTGAGGGATATCCTAGGTCTAATGCTTGTCCTAACAAAGCCTCCCCCAAAATATATGAGGTAGAAATAAAGGGTGATCTTACTTTGATATTGTAATTAATCATATTATGACATATTAGGCAAATTTAACTTTTTTTTTTCTTTTTTTTTTTTTTTTTTCTTTTTTTTTTTTCTTATAACACTTCCTTGATTAGGTCTCATTCTAGAGCCTTTTCAGACAGATACTCAATCAGGAACTGTCTGGTCGCACAAATATTTTCACATCTTTTGACGTTTTCTGAGACCCATCTACAAAATATGGCATTTTTTTCAGAGGAAAGAGTGGGTTACACTGGACATAAGACTCAGGGTTTCATTGTGGGTAGAAGAGTGCCTTGCTCTGGGGTGTTTGTGTATCTAGAAAAAGTTACCTGAGGGGCAAATTTAACACATCTCCTTGCAGAAGGAGTGTCTGTGATCTTTCTTTTTGACAGTTTTTCTCCAGGTTTTCCTGTTGGCCTGAATAATATGACCACTGAGCTCCAGTGAGCACAAGTTTGGGTAGAAATCAGCTTTTCATCAACTTTTCTCATTCCTGATCCCACACTTTCTTCTTTTCTGCTGGTGGGGAAGTTCTACTCATCTCAGTTATGGCTATTTTCGGGTATCACCAGACATCTAAAAAGCACATTCTTAGTCCAAAATAAGGCATCTTGATACAGTGTAGCAGGAAATGGGTGTCATAGCCATTCACTGCTGGGTGGGACTGGGTGAATATCTGTGTCTCGAGGGGCAGGTTTCTTGTGCTTTCTTTCCAAATTTTTTTCCTGCTGTCCTGGAGGCAGTGAGTGACACACTTCTTAAAGATCTTGTTAGGTGCATGTCACTCAGAACTCTAAAGCTGACCTCCCCTTGCCTAAAACAGATCTTTCTTACAAGAGAAATTTATAAAGAGTTTCCAAAATGATACAAAATTAACTCTCTCTGCCTTGTACTAACAATATCTGTGACAGCAGTTAGGAGAAAATGTCATATCACAAAAAGCTTTCATTCTGGTTTTCAGCTCCACCTACGCTATGATCTGCCTCCCAGTTGGAAGTTTCAAAGGAAGGAGGTTACTTTTCTTGCTATACAGCTGGAAGAATGGCTGAAAGCTCTTTTTTCCCTCTGCTGTGATTACAGAAAGGATCCTTTCTCATTGAAATTGGCAGGAATAACAGAACTTCATTTTCCTCTGGAGGTCCCAGCACAGCCTACTGGGTCCCCTGTACTCTCCAAGCCTCACACAGTTCCTCTAGCAATATCAAAAGTAATCTTCAGAGGAACTGGTTAAAACATCCAATTTTTAAAATAAGTGGGGAGGTTTGTAGTTCCCAGGAATTGTGCTGATATGAATGTTCTATTAATTCTTTAACAAAGGCCAAATAATCATAGTTTGGGAAAGCTGGTTTATGTAAACAATAACATAGTTGAAGCTCAGAGATTGGTTACAGCTTGGAGAGGGTACAGCTTGGCCTCCATATAGGTGTTGACAGTGTATATTTCTGTGTTAGCCCAATGTTCACACCAGTTCATTCACACAAAGCAGTCTAGAGCAGGTACCTGGGGACTGACTCACTTACAAATGGAGATGCTATAGGGTACCTGAGGCCTCCAAGTGAGTTTTGATGTAAGACGTATGAAGGAACTTCTGGTAGGAGATCTGGCACCTTGCAGGATCCACCAGAGCCTCAGAAATGGCAGCTATTTTGCCACAGATCTCTCCAGTGACTAGGTTGACACTTCATTCTTTTCTAGCCATCCACATTGTTAGCCACTGAGTTTAGGCATTTGAATTTTCATCAAAATCGCCACGCCAGAGTCACTGTGTCATGACTAATTCCTGGAATTTGATCATGTTGACTATGACATATGATATAGGATTAGTCAAAGACATTCGGTGGTATTCCTTCTGATTTTGTAACTGATGTTTATCAAAGGTGTAGAAACTTTAATAAACAGTGCAAAAAGCTTATCTTGTGAATATGGATTATAATTTGTTCTTTGGATGTTTATATTAGTCAGTGTTTTTGAAAAAAAAACTCTCTTATTTGAAGTATTAATATTTGCATTCAATGCACTGAAGTGGTTCCAAATATCATGAAAATATAATTCCAGCTGTTACTTGAATCTGTGTTCAGGGACCTGTTTTTTCATTATAGGACCTTCTCTTCACAATTACTTTAGTGATTCTTATTTGCTGCTTGGAGCTAAAACACACCTTCTCCACACTCTCAATTTTGCTTAAAATAAACTTGAGTAAAACTCTGCTATTTCAAACCTTTAAACTTCAAAATGCTTCACAAACATTCAAAACTAATCACAACCATATCCTTCAGTAGGAAATATAATGCATATTACAGGTGGGGAAACTGAGACAGAGACAAAATAGCATCCTGAGAGAGCACATGAAATGCTCAATCTGCTTCAGGCCACTAAGCATGCTGCCAGGCAATATGGAAATGTATGAGCCAAAAGGCAATTTCTAGGGTTATCAAAATATATGTTTACCAGAGATAACACGGTATGCCCGCAGTGGGAATGGTTGGTGACACAGCTACAGAAACCTACTGTGTTGCACCAGTGGATGGGTGTGATGGTAGGACACTGAGAAAACATTGGCTGATCATCATACTCTGCACATCAGCCTCCTCTGAGGAAAAGCATATTCCTGAAAGTCATAAACAAACCATTGATTTTTATAAATAAAGCCTCAAGATAAACAGATCAGCATATATGTGGCTGAAATATGATTTGATTCCTGGAAATGACATAAATGGCAGACTTTTTTCTGTAGAGCACAAGCCTTAAATCTTACATATTAGTAGATGTAAACCTCTGATGGGGAAAAATCCCACCTCCTCAAGCTGATGAGGCTAGTAATGAAGTGTCTGTCCTATTCCTGATGAACACAACAAAATATTTGCTGTATAAAATTGTTACAAAATTTTCAAATCCAAAAAGCTGGTGCAAAAAATTTTTTTTGCGTTTGTAGGAATACATATAAGAAAAAAATTGAAACACAATTTTAAATATCTAAAGTAACAGAAACCTGAACTGAGAAATCCAGCAAGCTGAGAAAACACCTAAAATCAAATAAAGCACAAAAATCTGGAATCTTTCCTTACATTTTATGCAGTACAGCTGAGTGCATCTATAGCAGGCACTCTAGAAATCACTTTTTATTAAATCATACTTTTCCCACCTTTAGTTTTTCCATATGACCTAAACCAATATTGCTTTACTCCACTGGTCAGATGAGCCAAGTAGCTTCTCCTAGTGGCAGATGAGGCCACAGGCTGCATCCTGTCTCTGATCATAATGGGCTCCACCCTATAGGAGCACTGGAATTCTCACTGTTCTTAATATTGACTTTACTACACAAAGGGTACTAGGCTGATTCTTCCCAGAAGTGTTGGGCTGGCTAAGACTCTGCTAAACTCATATATGACTCAGGAAAAACCTTGCATGCTTCAGAGGGGTCCAGGAAAATAGCTGAGTGAGGGCAGACTGGCATGATCAAAAAAAAGAGAAACCCTATTGCTTTTAACCATCTTGTTGTCTGAAGACCATTTGCTGTTCACTTATAAAGGTTTGGGAGTGAGCAAACTAAGGCAATTGAACTGGGTATACTTTTAATAAATCAAAGCTCAGCTGGAAATTTCTGAAGCACTTATGGATTGAAGGAAAGTTTTTGACTATCAGCTACTGAAGTCTCTTTTTCCAGGTCAGATTGCCAGCTGCAGACCATCAACATATTTGTTAACAAAACCCATTCCCTTGCACCCTGGCTTAGGGCTGGATTTTAGCTATTTACTGACTTAAGTATGAATATGACATAACTTAAGAAGAGACGCTTTAGTCAATAGAAACCAAAATCCACCTGTTTTCCTCAGGTTTGGCATATCATTCTCTCTCTCTGGCACACATGGCGTGGCCTATGGCCTCCTTCTCATTAGAACTAACTTTACTTCCATTTCTGGAGCTACCAATTATAATCATGATATTCAGAAAAATTACCTTAAGGGTAGAACAGAGATATAAGTAATTTTTCAGACATAGTTTCAGTCCTAGAAGGCCATTTAACTTCCCTTATTATGTCATGTATTTTGGATTTTAACATATGATTATCTGAGAACAAGAGAGACAATTCTTCCCTCGTGGTAGAAATTCTGCTTTTCAAACCTCAAAGACAATAAAACTTGCAATGCTGATGTCCATTTATCTTATTTGCCAACATTAGATAGTTTAATTCTATTTCTTCTTTTAGATCTCTTTTCAGCAAGCTCTTTTCCCATCATCTCTTGTTTTTCTCTGTCTCTTGGGGCTCAACCTTGTCAGTGTTCTAGTTCATTCACATTTCACATTTCTGATCAAGATAATGTGCTTAGGGTTATGAAATGTTGATGGATGGTCAAATGAAGCTTCAATGTCAGAGGCCTCTAAATCTATTGCATTTAATTAGAAATTTCTTAGGAACTCTCAATCCTTTAAATCCTTTCTTGAATAAAACCTATAGGGAGACATGGCATTCTGTTTTCTGTAAGAAGACCAGCGAGGGTAGAGAAAAAGTTTGGTATTGATCAAAACCAGACCCATGAATCCAGGTTCATCTCAGAGGGGATTGTTGAATGAGCCAAGGCCTGGGCTGCACAGGCAGTTATCTCTGTATATGAGGTTGGTCGCAGGACTTTTAATTAGTCAATGCTGCCTATATATTACAATTACTAGCTTTGACAGTCAAGAATAATTTGCAACGTCTACACACTTTGAGAAGATTGGACTCCAAAACTGTCTTGTTAAGGATATTGCATGGAAAAGAAAGGATCAGATCATACAATTTTTTTTTTGATAATTTCTAAAGTGTCATTCTCTTCTGAAGCTAGGAATTAGAATGATAATAGTAGGATTAGTAGGACTGTGTTTCCCTTTCTCCACCAGGATATATTCAGGGCTTTCCATACCATGTAACGCGATGGTATGGAAAAGTCCAAAAACTTCTAAAGCCAGACTGAGAAATATTTCATAGTGAAAGCAATTGAAAAAGCTCAAAACTTCCTTTTAGGTGTCTCTAGCCTTTAGCTGAAGACTTTTCAGAAGTTTTGTTTGATAATTAAGAAAGAATACAAATTATCCTGGTACTTAAACTGGTTATAGTAGATGAGAAAAATCTCTGTAGTAGTCCTATTTTCACTCAATCTCTAAAATGGTCCATTGGCAGTAAAAATGATCATGTACCATCTCAGTTTAATGACAAATATGTTTTGGAAATAATACTGACATTTGGAAGATTCATTTAGTCATTTAGCAATTGTGCACGTGTGACCAGCCAGTAAACTTTTCAAGTTAAGTAAAAAAAAAAGAAATTGTGACCAAGTTTTTATGACTTGAAATGGTACTAAATATATGGCTATATCTTCAGCCAGCATAACCACAGTGTGCCTTGAATGATGTCAGTAAAACCACTCTCTTTTGGCTTTGTTAAGGACACAATAGTGTATGCAGTTCCAACTTGAAATAATCAGCTTTCTCACTCACTCAGGAGAACGTTGCCAAATTCAAAACTTTGATACTTTTAAGCTGTGAGGGTTTAAAGTGATGGATTTGCTCAGGGTGGGGAGGAAAAATTTAATCTGACTTCTTGTTTTGGATTAAGAAAAGTGCTTCCAGAGCCTTGAATCTGAGTGAAGGATGGCCTCAAATCAGTCCATAATAGCAACACTTTTCTTGGAATCTGTAGTTCTGTAGGGATTATGAGAACATGGAATTTGGAGAAAGAAAATTTGGCTAGGTCAGATAGCTTATTCCCCTGAAGATGTGAATATTCCATAAACAGATGAGAGACTAGCCCTTATGCATGAATCCTACTGAATTTACAGTGGGGAGAACAAAGCTGTAGTAGCAGCTATTAATAAACCATTTGAGTTATGAATGCATAAAATGAACATTTTGGTATAAATTATTGCACTGTCCTGGGGTATTTTTCTGATTCATTGTAAAGATTTCAGTCATAATCAGGTGTCATGAGAACCTGAAGAAAGTGATTATGATGGTATGAATTCATGGGGTCTTTTCATAGAGGTGTTATTGTCATCTAACTTCAAATTCAGCTTTGGCTTGTTAAGTTTTGTTAAGGCCTTAACAAAATCTGAGCACAACCCTCCTCTTGGCAGGATCTCATGGGCTGAAGATGCATCTTTCTCAGTAAGTATATAGACACAATTTTATTTATGTGGTTGGAAGACAAAAATTTGCAGGACTACTCACTGTGCCAGCTCTTGTAGCAGCCTCAGACCTTTTATAAATTTGCAGATAAGACTATGTATATATGGATCTTTCATTTTTACCTGCATATCACTGAGATGTACAACACATTCAAACTCTTTCAGAAATAAAAAGCAAGATAAGAGGTAACTTCGAATAATTTTCCTTTTTTATTTTTCTCCTTTATTCTGGCTCTGCTTAAACTACATTGCATTAAGTTTTCCAGATGATGCCCTTCTGTCTTTTGGCAATTCTAACCACATGGAATTTGAAGACTGCTTTTATATATAATGGATTTTCAGATGTTTGACAACCTGCTTGGACCTAGATGCAGTTTCAGCCTTGCTCATCATGTTCAGAGATCTGTCATCCTGAACAAAGGTGAGATAGTCTTTGAAGCAGCAAGCCTGGGATATCCATGGAGTGTATGATAAAGGTGTAGGCAAAGACAAGCAGAGGGAAATGATATTTTCCCACTTTAAGGTATCTGTTGTGGTGTTTGCCTGGTTCTCTTTTACACCAAAGGTGTGAGTTTATTTGTCTTTCTCATTTATTACTGCACCACTGATCTTGGACCAGATGTTGTAAGTCCTGTGCATTTTGAGAGCAGCAGGTTTACTGGATGTGTGCAGACCACCTGCACCCTGCACATGTAACAGATCCACTCCTTCCAAGAAATGCTAGATTTATGAAACTTGTGCAATGTGGCTTGCACACCTAGGAAATGATGAGAGGAATTGCCTAGATCTAGTTCTTCTGAGGGTTTAGAAAGAAGAGAAATGTCTTTCACTGTAGGAAAACTGATCTTCAAGAAGGAGGAATGTTTCCCCATTTGGGAAAGTTATTCTGTGAGGTTTGGACAGAAGACAAATCCAGTGACTGTGAGAAACCTTAGTATCTGAGGGAGAAATCTGTTCAACAGTTAATATGGCTTCAGGCGGTATAATCCCCTGAGGCAGGAAAGCAACCTCTGTGCCTTAGAAACTCCTTCAAGGTGTCAGCCTTGTCAGTGTGGCACTTGTGAACCACTGCACTGGAAAGCCACAGGGTGTGCAAAGGCTTCGGGTCCCAGATGATCAGTCTGGTAGAGAACCTTGGAAGTGGTGCATCTGTCAACAGCAATGGGATACCAGTTTCTTGTACACAAATTAATCACCAGGAGGTAACTGATGATGCTGAAAGTAAAAACGAAAGAAGAAAGCATCTCGAGTGGAATAATGAAGCAATGAGGAATTTCACTGCAGAGAAAACTTTGGATGAGTGGGGGATAGCAGAAGATGTGAATGACCCTATACTCCTTATCTGCTTAAAAAAAGGGAAGGCAATTAAAGGATAATAGGTGTCATACAATAGGTTGTACTGAAGTCCTGAGAGGTTCCTTTGGTTTCCAGTTACCTAAGCAGCGAGAATTAACCATGAAATTGTTCAGGACTATTTTACTCTGAAATACAAATTAAAAAAAAAAAAAAAGATTGTAGAAGGCTGTATTAAAAAAAAGAAGGTGAAATTCATAACAGTGAAAGTCTGTGACTGAAAAGAAAATTTCACAATTTAATGAAGCAAGAGCCTGATTACAAAGGGGATTGTGACTGGATCTGGAACAAATCATTGAAACATCATGAAACAACTCTTGACAAAGTACTTAGAGTTTGTCAAACTAACCAGGTGCCCAGTTCAGAATAAAAGAGAGGACATAATTGAGAATCCAAAACAGGGCAGAAAAAGATGTTTGATGAAGATATAATTGGAGCCCTACAAGAGCAGCATCTGGGCCTGCAGATTGCATGGAAAAGAGCATAAGCCATAAACTGGAAGAAGGTATGCACTAGATTACATCACTGTGAAATAGTGTGTAAGAAGCAGCATACAGGAGATCAATGACAGCACCGTTTGCTCTGGGGGATTCTTCATAAGAGCAATTCATCAGAAGATGAATGGACTATCACCCTGAAAGCAAGTAAGACATTTATTCATTTTAAATTGGATACTGGTGCACATGATGGTGTGTTGATTGAAATAATGTTATCCTCCTGACAAGAAGCAGATAATGGAGAGTCAGGGGAGGGTTAGAGGGGTAAGATAATAGGGACTAAAGTTAACATGAGGGTAAATAAAGTGGACAGATACAGTCTGTTTTAACTTTATGGAGAAGAGCATTCATTACAGAAAAAATAACGTGTCGAATCTTTATTCTCATCAGGACAATGTGCTCATGAGAGAGGATAGTATACCTGAGGAAGCATCAGAGAACACCAGCTAGGGAACAAGCTGTCTTTGAGCAGAACACTCATGAGAGGAGAGAGTCAGCCTTCCTCCAGTCCCTCTTCCTATTCAAATTCCATTCCTCTGAAGAAAGAGGCCAAAAAAAAAAAAAAAAAAAAAAAAAAAAAAAAAAAAAAAAAAAAAAAAGTGAGCTTATTACCCCAACAATCATGAAATCCATAGGAGAGTGAGCTGTGGGTTCACTCTTTATTCTCTAATAAAGATTTTATAGAGAGAAAAATAGGGAATAGAAAATGTTTTCTGTCTGGATAGACCAGAGGAATTGAATAAATATGAATAAAAGAAAAAAGTCACAGTAGTTGTTAGGGGATAATTTTCTGGTTGTCTAATACCAGATTTTTTTATATGCAGGATGTATCAGCAGGATTCAAGGGAAAGTTTTGGAAAAACACAGCACATGTTTTATGAGTTTTTCATGTCTTGCTCAGAAAACCCTGTTTCTTCAGACTTCCATTTATGTTGTGCTCAGCATTCCATTTGTACTAATAAATAAATAAATAAATAAATAAAAATAATAAAAAAATATATATGATAGCACAGAAGAAATTGGGGCACAATTGAAGATATTTTAATATGGGAAAAACACTAAAAGAAACTGAAATGTAGGAAAAGAATAACTGGAAGCTCTGAGCATCCTGGAACAGAACCAAAGCTGCCAGGTTAGTGTGATGCCAGCAAAATGTAAATTTTCTGTAACATAAATAACACACCTGAGAAAGAAGGTTATTTGGCAAGACATATAGGTAACAGTGAAACCACTGCAGTTGACAAAGAAATAGTAGATTTCTGGGAATGATGGATTACATTAGGACAATTGTGCCTTATACTGCTGCCTGAATAAATAAATAGAGAGTGCTCCTACACAATGACATTGCCTGACCTTAATAAAAAGTCTAAGAAGTAAAAGGAATTAATTTAGGAGGATGTTATGCCCAAAACTATATTGTCCACAGGTGTTTCAAAGAAGTATTTTGGGATTTCAGTGCAATCTTCTTGCAGGAGAGTGGTCACAGCTAGAGACCAGTGGTTTATGAATAGTAGATGCTAACAGGAAATGAGAGTTAATAAGCTCAGATAGAAAAGGAGGCTTTGGCATGGTTGTAAAAGACTTCATGTCTTAGTTGTGGGAGGCCTTAGCTATTACTATTTTATTAGCTGAAATCGACTGCAAACCACTTATTGCTGTTACTGAAAATGACCTTGTGAACACTCCAGAGAATTCACAGCTTACTTTTATTTTTTTTCAACTACAAATGGATGATTTGCAAATTGAACCTGAACCTGGAAGAGATTTGGAGACACAGACTCACTCTTCCAATTATTTGAAGTTCAAGATTAGTGTATTTTGCAAATAAAAATAAAATTTGTGTTCTGAGGTGAGCTAAGAACCTTGAGTTTCAGATGACTACTTAGGATGAGATTCTACACAAAGTAATAAAGATTAAAATTATAGTGGCAAACCCAGCATATCCCTCATCACTCTTATCAGTGCAAGGGGAGCTACTACTCCTGCAAGAAATCCTGTTTCAGGAACTGCGCTACTAAGTTATTAAAAAGTATGTGAAAAGTAGTCACAAAGGTTGATAGGGGTTCTTTGAGGGAAAAAAAAAATGTGGCAGAAAGAGGAGAGTTAATTTAAACTTGAATGAAGAAGCTCTTAAATTCTGCTACATATGCCAGAACTAAAGATCAAGGTGTAGGAAAGTGCTGTACTGATGGTACAGAGAAAAAACTGGCTGGAGCAAAGTACACATAGATCATTTACAGAGATTAGGGGGAAAAAAGTCCTGAATGGAACACCATGAACTATGCACTTAAAATTATTCTGACACCTGTGAGATGACTTTGTTGGGAGATACAGATAAGGAGTTGATGATGGACATCAAAGATCTTTTTCCTGATACTCCGCATTTGACAGCAATGGGCCAGAATTAGTTATACATTAATGTGAGCAATGCAATATTGGCTTAATTGTCTGCATTGGACTTGCATGGCGAGGTGCTGGTAGCAGGGATACTGCAGGGGTGGCTTCTGTGAGAAACTGGTAAAAGCTTCTCCCTTGTCCAGTGGAGCCAATGCCAGCTGGCTCCAACATGGATCTGTCACAGCTGGCCAAGGCTGAGCCCATCAGTGATGGTGGTGGCACCTCTGGGATAATAGATTTAACAAGGCAAGAACACTGTACAGGGGCAACTCCTCAGGAGAGAGGAGTGAAATTATGTGAGAGACAACTCTGCAGACAACAGGGGGAGTGGTGGTGCAGGAGGGGAAAGAGGTGCTCCAGGCAGCAGGGCAGAGATTCCTCCACAGTCCATGGTGAAGACTTAGGTGAGGCAGCTGTGCCCTTGCAGCCTGGAGGGTCCTACTCTGGAGCAGGTGGACGCCTGAAGGAGGCTGTGACCCCGTGGGAAGCCTGTGATGGAGCAGGCTCCTGGCAGGACTACTGGACCCATGAAGAGAGGAGCCCACAGTGGTGCAGGTTTGCTGTTGTGATGCCATGGGGGACACACACTGGGGCAGGGTGTTCCTGAAGGACTGAACCCTGTGGGCGGAATCCATGCTGGAGAAGTTAATGAAGAACTGCAGTTCATGGGAAAGACACTGAAAAGTCTTTGGAGGACTGTCTCGTGTGGGAGAAACCCCACGCTAGAGGAGGTCGAGAGTGTGGTGAGTCCTCCCCCTGAGGACGAAGGAGAAAATTGCAAGTGAAGCTGAGCCCAGGAAGAAGGGAGGGTGATGGGGATGGTGTTTAAAGATTTAGTTTTTATTTTCTCATTATCCTACTTTGATTTGATTAATAATACAGGGAAAAAGTTTTCCCAAGTCAAGCCTGTTTCACCTGTGATGGTTCCTGGTTAGTGATCTCTCCATGTCCTTACCTGTATCCACAAGCCTTTTGTTATCTTTTCTTTCCCCTGTGCATCCAAGGAGGGCACAGAATGGTTTTGGTGAGCACCTGGTGTCCAGCCAGAGTTAAGTAACTACACCAGCTATCTGCTAGTCCCAATGAACTTCTGTGCAGAAGACGGGTGAAAAGAGGTGTGTAAGACAGGAAACAAATGTAGTGTATTTAGACAATAGGTCTCCAGGTTAT
Source organism: Zosterops lateralis (assembly GCF_965231275.1). Taxonomy (NCBI): domain Eukaryota; kingdom Metazoa; phylum Chordata; class Aves; order Passeriformes; family Zosteropidae; genus Zosterops; species Zosterops lateralis. The sequence continues at coordinate 34,719,647 of NC_139763.1, forward strand.
GAACTAGCCAGGCGAATCAGATGTCCTATCTTCTGACTGGAACAGGTCTGATCTTCCAGAGGAAGCAAGACACCACCTCAGACACTGTTGGACAGTTTAGTTATTATTATAATTTCATGTATTTGCATTAATAACGGTTTTAATTATAGCTGTCGTTACATTCTGCCTTGGAATGGAACGTGTGGTATTTGGGGCTGTGCCTTCAAAGGCTCAGCAGCTTGGCAGGGCACTGTGAGGCTCTTGTTGCAGCACACAGACAGCTGGACGCAGACAGAGGATTATTCCCAGCACCTCTGGTGCTGACTAGCACTGAAGACCTCAGAGAGAAGAGCTACTGAGGGCCAGAAGACAGCCTAGAGGCAACTTACCTTCCACCTATGATTGATCAGCTAAAACCCTGTGGGAGATAGGCCATTTGCTCTTGCTGGCAGAGGAGATGCCAACCCACCCAGAGAGAGGGATTCTGAGAAGTATCTGAAAGCGGAACCTCAAGGAATGTCCCTCCTCCCACTGGCAGTCATTCCTGCGGGAAACACTGCCTGCCTCCTCAGGAGGTGGTGAGTCCCAGTGACTGTGGTGCCTCAGTCCTCCTGCCCAGATCCTCCTGCCCATTTTCCGGGCTGCAAAAGGCTTTAGGATTTGGTATACAGACAGTAGAAATCATAAGAGTTGCATTAATATGAATAGGCTGACAGGTATTGCAGGTGAGACATTTTTATGGTATGTACAACTTAACTCTGGCAGGTTGAGATGGTGCGACTTGGTTCCAAGCCTAATAAACCAACAGAACGTGTGTTTACTATGAATGGGCTCATTCATTCCAGTGTCAGTGTGTGTACACACATGTTTGTGTGTGTGTGTGCATGTAGAGAGAAGAGAATCCCTCTTCTCCCTTCTCCTCATGGTTTATATCATACAGCATGCCCACATATCCAAACTAACAACTTCTTCGTAAGGAATCTAAAATACAGAGTCCAAGGGAAGTTTAACAGCTTCATAGCGTGTAATTCTCTTTTGGCCACATTTTGTTTGTCAGCGGGAGCACAAGAATGAGGCCACACATAATTTAACACCTTTCCCTATTTAGAGTATGTTAGTTTAACTTTCTCTGAGATTGTTTTTTTAAAAAATGTTTGTCTGAATTTAGTGGTTGTGAAGGAAAGTGACAGCCCTAAAGACCATAGTTTTCCTTGCAGAATGGGCATGGGATGAGCTCCAGCAGAGTGCATTTCCTCATATTACCACCCTGATTTGACCTTGAATGACCTGTTGCAGGGCCCAGCAGAATTGGTTTTCGTATCTTTCCAGTCTTTGGCCTTTTTGAGAAGACTGACAGCTGGGCTGTGGCAAATGTGGCAGGGCTTCTGTGTCCAGATCAGAGCCTGACTTCTTTCACATAGGCACAGTGTTATAGTAACCTTTCAAATACGAAGGAGCCTGGTGAGCAGAGCTAATGAGACAGATCTCCAGGTGAGTATTTCAACACCAGAAGCCATGGAACTGCCACCTTTCCCAAAGGCTCTATTATTACAGCTGTGCTTAGGCTTTAATACTTGCTGGGTGTTGTACAAACTCAGAGCAAGACACAACAAAATGTGGGAGAAGAAATGTTTAAGCTAAAACTCCTTCCACCAGATTTCTTTAATAAAGGAGCAGAGCCATGGGAACATTAAATAGTTTTCCCTACCATGGTTAAATGTGCAAAAGAATTTGGCTATTCCAGTGCCCTGGCTAGTACAGCACATTGATCCTGTGGTGTTTTGAAGCTGAATGATGAGAATCTGAACTTACATCCAGCAAGTAGGTTATGACTCCGACAGCAAATTTATATGTTGCTGCACCCTCATATTTTAATATATTTTGGGGGATTTTGAAAACAAGGTCCTGTGATGGTTCCTTATCTCCTCAGTTTCCTGTGTTTCCCATGGCTGACCATGGGATATGAGATGATAGATATGAGATATGTAGATATGAGTTTCTGATTCACTTTCACCAGTGTCTAGGAAGGTCCGAGCTGTTTCTTCTTTTCTCTGGGGATTTTTTTCTTCCCTTTTCCCAGCTTTCCTCTGCTTAGTTTTCCTCTCTTTCTTCAGGGAGGTCCCAACCCTGGCAGGTGTATTCCTCAACACAGGGCACTATTTGTGACAGTTCTGGCTTCTTTTTCTCTGCCAAGGTTGGGATTAACACACGAGAAATGTAGATTTCGTGTTTGGACTTGGATGTTTATTATTTCTTATCTATTTACAGACTCACAAGCAGTGAGCTCTTATTAGCAAGCTAGAGAATGCAGGTAAAATGGAGTACCTCTCTATCTCTATAAGGTCTTTTCAAGGACAATCTGTCCAATTATGAAATGCCACCTAAATTATTTTTACTTTAAACCCAATAACTAACTACTTGAAGTCTGCAATGCAGACTCCATCAACAGTTACAGAAAACCACCCAAATCCATGAAGAAGGAAGAAGGCAAAGAAGAAGGACGCAGACAATGCCCAAATCCTCCATCTTGCTCCATACATTACTGTACACTAAGATCCCAAATTCAAGTTTTTCACTCTGTGAGATCACGCAATACTATTCAAACTACACACCCACAACCCCAGTGCCATCACTGTTTTGGAAACCTGTTCCATGGCCTCAAGTCAAATGTAGTGCCTGCCTGAGGGTCAATGCCCCTCAGTACAGAAAGCCTAAAATTTTCAGCCTCCAGGGTTCCAACAGGTCCCACTCCTGAATTTACTTTAGCAAATACTTATTAAAGACCACCCAAGCACTTTTCTCAGCAAGGACTCTTCAGACTAGGCTTCAACCCTTATGCTGACATCGCCACTGGGGCTGCTGTGGTGGCCACTACAAAGAGTATTGTGTTCATTCACCTCAAGGTGAACATACTGTAATCCAGAAGCCAGATGGTCTCATGGGACTGGTGGTATCCTTCAGCTTATACAAGAAGCCCTACTAAATGCATAGTGCCAGTGCAAGAAAGCTGCTAGAACCCTGTCTGAAGTCAACTCATGGTGCATCGGTGTTCTTGAAATGCCATGTGCTATTTTCTTCCTGTGTAGAGAAGGAAGTGTGGAGCTGTGCAGAAAGATTAGACAGGTCTTGGGATGGTCCACAGTAGGGCCTTCATTCCAATTGCTTTGGAACAGAATTCTGCAGGAAAGCATGACTTCTACTCCTGCACCTCTCTGAATTACGAGTGTTAGCATTTAGAGGAACCCTTAGTTAAATGCAACATTCAGTTCTTCCCAGTAATACGTGATGAAAATCTGAGTATGGATTTTGATTTAATTGCCTGGAAGCATGGCTCTCAGCATTTTTCTTCTGGGTACCTGTTTGTGGCTGTAACTAAGAGAGAGACATTTAGGATCTGTTTTGCAACACCTTGCCAAATTCTGGCTTTTTTTAGATCCAGAAGGTGTTTTGGGTCCATATTTGTAGAATACTGCTCTCTTCTATTTAGTCTTTTTCACATATTATCAGTCTTAGCAATGACTGGTGAAGAAACCACTATTATTATTCATTAACTCTGGTCTCTCAGAGGAACCATATGTGCAGAGCAGAGGGAAAAGAGTACTGTTGCTTTTTAATACTGAGTCACTGCTACTGATTAAGTGTTTCTTCATTTTTTTTCATTTTTTTTTTAAGAAAAAGAAATGGAAAAAGGTGTTTTTCTGAAGCCTAAATGTCAGGAGAATTGATTTTCTTGGGGTGCCACAATGTGTTCAGAAAGTTTTAGTCTAGTGGGCCACAGTGATATCAGCCAGCACTTGTTTTAAAGGATATCTGTAAAAAATTCATGGTTAGATTCCTGCATCTCAGGTCACAGGAGAGTGTGACTATTAACAAGTTCCAGCTGCTTGATGGAGTTTCACCAGCCATTTGTGGATCTTTAATTTTTTTTTTTTTAGGAAATCTTTAACTGCCTTTTTTTTTTCCTGCAGGTATATTAAACCTTTAAATCTCCTTTTTTTCTTAAAGTTCACATTAAATACTCCCTTTGTGTCCATGCTGAGGAAGTCTTTAATTACACTAGTTTAAAAAAAAGAAAAAAAAAAAAAAAAAAAAAAGGGAAGAAAAAGAAGGGATAGTTCTGATTTTGTTCTCACTTCTCTATGATTGGGCCATCTCCTCTAGTCATGTTTTTTGTATTTATTTTCTCAGCGAGAGGCCTGTTTTAATACTGCAGCTGATGATCTAAAAAAGTGTGAGCTATGTTTTATTATACACAACCGTGTAATGTGGATGAACAGCTCTCCTGGGCTGGCTGAGCTGGGCTGGGCTGCGCTCTGCCTGCGGCTGCCGAGAGCAGCTCCAGTCAAGCCTCTCCCTCTTTCCCTTCCAGGTCCCTGCTGGAGCCTCAGCAGCCTCAGTGGCTGTGGCAGCAAGGCAGCACCGTTCAGGCAGTACCTGAGTTCAAGGAGGTCCAGCTGTGGCTCCTTGCAGTCTCATCATGCTGCTCTTGCTGGAGCCAATCCCAGCAGTTTGATGCCACCTAGGAATGGCCTTATACCCTCCTCTGTGCTCCTCTGCTCAGCATTGTGCAGCTGCCAGAGGTGGGGCTCAGAACTGGCCCCTCTGCTCTGCCTCCATCACTGTTATTTCAGAACAGGGAAATGCTGAATTAGAGAAACAAATAATAATGATGCTGTTTTTCTCTCTAAATTTAGGGGTCTAAAATTTTGGCTTGAAAATCTTTGTTTGGAAATTTGGGCCCAGATCATGAAGTGAGCAAACACAGTGACTTACTGTAATAGTATGTTTGAATTTAAATGAGTGTAGGCAAAGGGATTTCTTCATTTAAAGTTGCAGTATTCAGAAAATGAGAGTCCCCTCAAAGATGCATACCATGAAGAAACCATAAGAATGACCTTTTGCCAAGTGATTATTAGCAGAAACAAAAATATGTAAATTCTTTGGTGTTTGCTGTACTTTTGTTTATCCTGCTGCGTACAAAGCCTGAATACCCTGAAAAAAATAATATATATATAAATCAGATTCATGTAGATGTGTGGTTACTGTATATCTATATCTCCACACACATACACACACATATATATACATACATATACATACATATATTCTGTATGAAATCATATTCTATAGTTCATCATTCTAGGTAAAGAAGACAAATACATTTTAGAAGAAAATAACATTTTAGTCAGTACCTATTCAGGATTTTATAGGAAATCTGGGGCATTGCCATGACAATTCCAGAAATGGTTAGTTAATATCTTTTGTATTCTTGTAAACACCTACTCATTTACTGCAGCAGCACTAAAAACTTATTCAGAGCACTCATTCAGTCCAAATATACTTGGAAGACTCAGAACAACCTTCCTTCTTCTGTGTAATTTTTATTTTTCTCAACATAAATGTAAATTGATACAAATAAATAAGTTCTAGATACCATTAAGCTCTGCCTGTCTGCAAAGTTTGGTGTGAAATAGGAAATGCACCTGGAACTTTGTAGCTCTTATATAAAATTAATAATAAATGTTTTCTTGCCAACATCAATATGTTTATATTATGGTCATGGGACTCTCTCTGATGCCTAAATTATTTAAGACATTAATTTTTTATATCTGCTCAAGCCTACTACATAAAGTTGCTGAGTTCCGTATCAAAAATGGTGGTTCAAATCAAATTGATATTGCATTTTAATTTAAGAAGTGTTAGGATACATCTCACAGTCTTTACTCAGGCAGAATGTACTGGAGTAGTGAAAATTTTCTTTCCCTCTGCTTTCTGTGTTTCCAGATGCTTTTAGGTTGTGCCACTTAAGGCTAAGATGCAGGAGAAAAGGTGAGGGCTCATTTTCATTCCCTGCTGTCCCCAGTTATGTGCTCCCTCTTGGTGCTCTTGGGTTGGGTGGGTGTATTTCATGAGTGGAAAAACCTAAAAGACAAACAGATGACTGTAAATTACTGATGGGTCTTCTGCTTCTTCTTGTGCTAATGAACACACAAACCTTACCTCCTTTTAAGGTGAAAGGATTTGTTAAAAAAATGAAAGTAAGGATTTGTGACTACCAGATGAAAAGATTCAAAAGCCTTCCTCTCTTCCTCATGGGGAGACTAGCTAGCATCTGAGAAGTTCCCAATGAGGCAGTTGTTATGGAAAATAATGAGAGTGAACAACAACTTTTTCCCAAGAAAGACCCAGTCATCACAAATAAGTGGCCTGGGAACTCTGAAAAAGTGCTCTTGTGATACTTTGAGCCACATTGACTTTAGGCAATAACCTGAGATATCTGGGTTTGAGTGATGCTGGCTCTTGAGTGTATTGCATATCTGCTTTTCTTCTGCTGGTGACTGTGGTGCAGGGGAAGAGCTGAGGAGCTACAAGAGAGCCAGTTAACCTGATCAAATCTCCCCACCATGGCTCTGAGGGAAGAAAGGTCTTGGCCATGTAATTGCCTGAGCTGTCACAGCTTAAGAATTGTGGTTAATCATCAGTAATTGACCACTGATAAGTTGACAGCTCAAGTATCTCCTGTGTCCCTTCTGTTATCATTTCAAACCTGCATTTTTCTACATTGCATCATTATCTTAAGTTTATAGATATCTAATTCTACAAAGAATGGCTACTTGTTACTGTATTTAAATAAAAATATATGATTACCTATGGTCAAGTGAGTTAAACCTAGCTGAACACCAGGTGCCCACCAACACACTGTATTGATTGATCCCTCACCAACTGGATGGGAGAAAATATAAGAAAAGTTTGGTAGGTCGAGATGAGGACAGAGAGAGATGACAAACAGTGCCAGGTCAAAGGTTAGACTCAATGAACTTGAAGTTCTGATTGTCTCTATGATTCTATGATTGTCATGCCTTTCCTCTTTGCTACTTTGTACATTTACCTGCAACTTATCTCACTAAGAGATACATTTTCCACGTCTGACATTCTCTGATATCTTCAGGAGTCTGTTTTCCTGCATCTGCAACATCTTTCTCTGATGAATTCTCCTTTTAGACAGGTTTCCAGACAGATGCAATTGCTTGCTAAAGATTCTTGGATTAAATTGGAAATCCTTTAAATTCTCTGGATTTAATACACATTAGGTTTTGTCTGCCATACATCTGATGGTGAGTAGTCAATGTGTTTATCAGTTCTTGATGAACATGAATTAATTCAGATGACTGTTACTTTGTTAAAAACAAACGGAACCTCACATACAGCCAAGCTCTGCCTTCTTAAGACATTCCCCACAGATGTAACTCATTTTACAGACTTTATTTATGAAGTTTTTACAATACTTCTGCATTTTTAACATAAGAATGGATTTTGATATCTAGATTAAATCTCTTGCTGTAATTAATTCCTGCTGCATTCAGCCTATTCATCATGGATGTGGAGAGCAGCACATCCTCTTCCACCTTGATGTACTCTTTTCCAAGGAAGACTGTACCAGCATGGCTATCTTTATAGACAGTGTCCAGGAATTTGGGGACAGGACTGGAACTCCTGTAACAACTTAGGCAGTTGCTACTTATGGGAGCATGTTACCCATCTTCTGTAGCTGAATGGTCTCTGTGGCTCTGTATATCCAAGTCTTCAGCCTGATGGCAAGAGTCAAAGTGCACTGGAATCAGTAGCAGGCTTAAGCCTTTACTGACTTAAGGGGCCTAAAACCAATAAAGAACCCATACTAGTGTTGACCTCTAACAGATGGTAGCAAAATGACTGCTACAGAAAACACTGTGACATTAGAATCACATCCGGCTTGGCAGTGCTGGAAGGGACTATGCAAAATCCCATATAAAGCCCCTAATGTCTGTGAATGTTTATAACTTTAAAGTTAGTGCAGGCTCTGAGGCTGCTCAGACTGATGGATAGCTGTCTGAACACACTGGAGGAGAAGTGTTCCTCTGCCAATCTCATCATCTTTCTGGTCACCAGCACACCTTCCCTCCTCAGATCACTTATCCCAGATCTCAGATGCTGTGTGAAAAATACATTAGGAAAGGGGTTTTTCAAATTGCAGACAGTTTTTTCCCCCCTCTGCTATGGCTGAAGCAGCATCCATTTTATTTTTTTTTTTTTTACATAATATTGAACCCTTAATTTCTGACTTGTGTTAAGTTCTTTCCTATATGAATAGCAAGGTATGAGCTTACCCTTCTTTTTCTTAAAATAGCATAGGTGTAAAATATTTGTTAATCCTCTGCAACTAGGGTATAGAGCAGGGCTTGAGTTGCTTCTCAGTGAAATCATAATCACAAATATTTCTTGTATTACATTATGCAATACGAAGGCTCTTGCTAATTCCTTGTCTCTGTGGAATGGACATGTGTTTTGGCTCTGTAATCTCAAAGTTCAAGACTAGAATTTTTCTGATTCTTGCTGTCCTGCATCTTATGAGCTGAGTATTTAAGAGTAGCATGTTTATTTATATATGTTGCTGCTAATCCAGACTGTCTGCTAAACTAATCCCTTGTTAAAATGAAATCAAGTCAGCTATTTTAGATTACAAAGTTAAAACAATAGCTCAGCCAGACACTTCACACATCTGTTTTACTTTTCCTGAATAGGTATGCAGCTTTTCTTACATTCTTTCTCAACAAAAGTGCCACCAATTAGCTATACTTTTCTTTCATTTTTCTCGTGTGACCCAAGTCTTGCTTTCTTGGTTCTTTTGCTGATTACTTTTGAAATGCTGGCTTTTTTACATGTTTGTTTTCTTTCTCACTAATACATTTTAAAATGGATAAAAATTTCATGCTTATTACTTGTTAATATGTTATCATACTCTATTACCCAAATTTGGACCAGAGGTAATTCCAATGTGGGAAATGCCAAAATAATACATTCTTGGAGATGAGATCTTAGACAGATATGGAAATCCAAAGTAGGCTTTGATTTACTTACAGTCTGCAGGAAATGAAGCATTACCATCAATGTGGTACATAGAGATTTTAACTGAAGATAACTTTTTTCCAGCTTTACCTGCTGCTTTGATTTAAAGTATTTTTCACATCATCTAATTTTTCATAAGCTTTCACATGTTTAAAGTTTGGCTTTTCTTAAGAGATTGTATAAGCTTTCATTTTGTGCAGAAAACCCCTTCTAATTTAGTGATTTTGCCAAGCACTTTAAAATTACATCAGGTGAGGGTTGCTCCAGCCTCCTGGAGCCAAAAATGTTGAACAATGGGGTTTACCTCATCACTTTTTAATAAACTGTTTTTTGGACTATTATTCTGAGAGAATGCCATTGCTTCAGCCAAGGTAACCTTCAGGCCCAGTTTGATTTGATATAATTTTTTTTATCAATTTGTTTCATCAGCCTTCTTTGAAAGGTGGAGAAGAAGAGGCAGGCTGACCCCATCTCAGTCTTATATTTAACTTTGCATTAACTACTTGGAGATTAACAGCTAAAAACTTTCAGGGCTCACCTCCCCCAGAAATACTAGTGACTGTACATCACTGAGAGCTGGGAACAGTTATTACTTCCTTTATACCACAGAGAAACTAAGGCACAGAGAAATTGTATAAGGTAATTTCAGATTGCTCTTTATCACAGGGATGTAACACTGTATCACTCTGTGATGTGGTCAGAAAGCTGGTCTAGCTTCTCTCCCTGAGTTTGGGAGCCAAGAGAGCACAACTCTCCTCTCAGCATCCCTCCTGAGGGAAAATGCCTCATGCCACATGAGCATGTTCCTTTGTGGGTGCTCATGGGTACACATTTCCCTCACATTCCTCACAGGTTTTTTAGCCCCTGCACCCAATCCCCATGCTGCCTTGAATGGTGGCATGTGGTCTTCCATGTAATAATTAATAACACATTCAAACAGGCTTTAAATTCGGCAGGATCTTAACAGGAACACGTGGTTGCAGCCTTGGACACAGAAAAAACTCTGTACTACTCACACAAACTACTACATGAGGTGTGAAAACCTTCGCTTCTCAGAGGTGGGCCAGGAAAACATGGCCAGCACAGGCAGGGACTGCAGAGACTGTCTGTCAAAGGTCTCCATCTCCTGTGGTAGCTGCTCCTTAGCTGCTACCCTGCTACTGCCTCTGATATGAAGTCACAGCTGTTGGCTCCAATCTAGCCAATACACTGGGGGTGGATAAGAAGGGAGAGTGCATTGAGCTCATTATTCTTCTCTCTAATGAAGCCTAAACCCACTGAAATCATTAGAAAGTGACCTTGTTAGGCCAGTGGTCCTTAAACCAGGATGTCAAGACATCTTCATATCTTCTGTGATTTTGTGGAAGTAGGAGGCTCTGAGTAAAGTCAATGAGAGGGACAAACAACAATGAAGTTCAGCTAGTCCCTAATGATAAGTTTGATGTCTTCATGCCTCATGTGCAAGAAGCCAGCAATCGCTTCTGGCTACTATCTCTCAGGGTCTGGCTAGAGTGGTTGCCCACCATGGTGGACAAAACTGCCAAGATATATGGTAAGATTTTTCTGCCTCCTGTATTTCAGAGGTTCTTGGTTGGAGGAGTGACTTCAGCAAGCCAGTGGTGTCACAATGATATCCAAATGATGCATCTCCCCCCAGACCTGCACACACACACTGAGTTGCAGTTCCGGCCGGCAGAAGGGCAAATTAATGCTATACCAAAGTCTGCCACAAGGCCATGAACTGAGCCTGTGCCACAGTAGAGGCAGATGGGATCACCCTCTTAGTGTGTTAAAGCTGAGTTTGACACTGAGAACACATGTGGAAATCAGCAGGAGCTTGCCTGTGTAATTTTTATAAATTTGCTAGAGCACATGGAGGCTGTATAGCTTGGATCAAACTCTGCTGTCGCAGCTCCAATGACACTCTACACTTTTTCAGACCATGTGTCTCCCAGCACCTTGTGTCCTTCCTGCACTGATCCTCTAAAACCTGCTTAGATCTGTTCCCCAGGAATGGGAATCACTGCCTCATCTATCTCTCCTGACAGCTACATATGAGCTTCTCAATGGTCTCTCTGTAGGTGATGGAAACAAATAAGAACTTATAGCATGTGGTTCATATGACTGCTGTTTTTGGCGGAAATGAATTTGGTCTTATAAGTGCCCATTTTCTTTTCATCAGCTTTAACAGGAATTTAGGGTGGCTTGCTCTCACACAGATATCTTATTTCAGAAGACAATTAGTACTATTTCAGTACCCCAAATGTGAAAAACACCACACAGAACCTGTATAGTGATAGGGTTTTTTTTGTGAAGGATTGTTAAAGCACATGGCAAGTTAAAGTGTGCAGTGTTTTTTACACCTAGAAAACTTTCTGGATGGGCTGTTTTGTACTTTTCTGTTATCCCTTTACTGTACAGCCATGTTCACTCCTTAACGAAAAATGTGCAACTCGATCAGGGTATTAATAATTTGTCAAGCTGCCTAAAAGAGGCTGAAGAAAATTTCAGCAAGTCTGCCATGCCCTGTTTTATTGACCTTCTCTTTTCATCAGTAAAAGCAGCAAATAAAAATTAGCAGGGGGTTTTCTTCTTAGCTTATGCTAGCTCTCTTGCTGGAGAGGAAGATATTTGCCTAGCCTAATAAACAAGTATGTAGTGTTAGTTCTATGAAGAAACAGGTTTTGAGAAAGACCATGGCATTTGGATCTGTCTTCTGATCACAATAGTTTTTATCCTGCTTATTACAGTTAATGTTCAAGTGCCTCTGGGATCTACAGTGAAGAGTTGCTGTCAGCATCCGGTGACCAACAAATATATTGTATCATAGTGTGTTTCCTGCCTGTGATAAGTGCACATGTAGTAACTGACCAGGTGATGTCCCAACCATGCTTTTGCTGTGACATCCATTAAAACTTACAAATGAGTCAGTCCTAGATAATATGCTTGAGGAAATACTCTATTGATGGTTTGTGTTAGAATAATATGATGGATTTCTGAAAAAAAAGGGTTCTAGTATGCCAATTTGGACAACTGTGCCCTAATATTAACTCTGATTGTTGGCATAAGTCACATTTAAAACACTTTGTATTCCCTTCTTAGCCACATCTGTTGTTCTTGTAATATAATTTTACATTGTCAGAACATATAAATTGAAGGATAGTGGACATGAAAAATTCAGTGATTCCTGTATTCCATTATCAAAATCTGAAATATTTTTCACTTTCCATATTATCTCTTTCTCAAATCTCTTGATACATTGGTGATTCCCAGTGCTGCAAGGTCTTCTTTTTTCATCCATGTTTTCTCCCTAGGCAGTGTTATATGATAGGAAAGTGTGAATATGGCTTTCTAAGCTTCAGTGTTACTAGCAAAATCACAAAGATATTTTAGAGCTCAGTTTCTGTTAAATAGTTGAACTTTCCCAAGGGATGCCTTGGGAAGGCTGACCTGGAAGAGAGACTAGACAGTGCTAAGAGAATAAGGCAGGTATTTATTAAAAGGCCTTTAAGATATACCTTGGGCAGGACAAGGGCCTGGCCAGGGCTCAAGATGGACCCAAAATGGTCACAAAATGGACAACTGGTCATGAGGTCTCACACTTTTATAAGTTTTGATCTATTTGCATATTGAGGTTAATTGTTCAATTACAGGTTCAGATTATGAAATCCCATCCTTCTTGTTTTCTCTCTTCAGTCCATCACTGTTTATGCTTTTGGGCCTGAAAACTTGTAACAGGTGTCCTTGGTCTCCATCTGGAAAAGGATTTGTTTTGTCTACTTACTCTGTGACAAGAGCTTACTGACACTTAATATGAGGCTCAGAACTACACACCTAGACAGCACAGAATCTGAAAAACACAAAAGCTAAAACTTAAGGCATCACAAGTGTCACAAAAGGCCCTGTGAGCAAGTATGCAACTTTGAATAGGTGAAGTGGGCAAACATCCAGATCCTTAACTAGAGGCCTTCCTACTGACTGCTTGTCTCTCTGGGAAGCACTGAAGCTGTAAGTAAGAGAAATAGGGAAGGGACAACCAACATTACCCCAGACTTCTCAAGTTACACAAACCAAACTGACCTTAACAAGGGATGCCAGCAAAGAATGAGCTACAGTAAATAGCTGCGACCAAATCTGTGACTGCAATCTGGCAATGCTGTGTGTCACCAGCACAGCATTTTGGAACTGGAGGTCTTTCTGCCTGGCAATTTCTTTTTGGTGTTTTTACCTGAAGTTCAAGTAGGTCTCTGAGGTTCTCATGACATGCTCCAGTGTCTTCTACTGTGCATGCTGCTGCTTCTCAGGGGCTTCAGGGGAGGCATACTGCACTGGTTAGCTTGATTGAAGGCAACATCTTTCACCTTGTCCAAAACTATAGCGTTAAATCCTTAATTTATTCTTTATGTTTACTGATTTGTTTGTCTTTTTTTACATGGAGGATTTTTTTTTTCCTATAAGTTTTGCTAATTAAGAAGCTGATATTAAGCTGGGGTTTTTGCTCAACCCCATCCTTAAAAAAAAAAAAAAAAAAAAAAAAAAAAAAGCAAAAGACACTCTTTATAAGAAGAGGAGGACACTGCATGGGATGGGGGTAGAGAATAAGGAGGGAGAAGAAGGAGGAGGAGGAGGAGGAGGAGAGAAGGTTGTGCAGATTTCCTGCCCACACTTCAAAAGGGGCTCTTTTCTCCTGTATTATTTCCTTTCCCATTAGCTTCACTTTGTTGGCTTATGGTTCCAAAATGCACCAGGAGTCAATTCCAGTGCAAACCTGATATTAAAAACTAACAGGCTAATGCCAGGGAAAACACACTCTGCTCCTGGTTTCAAAGACAGATTTTCTTTTTTCATAAGTGCAGCCATGCTTTTCTAATAAAAATTCATTAAACAATGGTTATGAAAGATGAAGGGTGGGGGCGGGGGAAGGGATAAAATCAAGTGAGTCCCTTTGAACTCACTTGAAAAAATACAAAAGCAAACAACCAAGCTGTTAGTGTCACACATTTCCCTTATGAACAGAGAGGCCTATCCAGGTTTGTTCACAGTCCAGGGAATAAAGATGAGTTAGGCACCTTATCTAAACCTCTCCCTCCAAAAACTGTAGGATTTCTATTCCGTAAACATGGATGTGGAGGCTCTTTAGTGTTGCTTCAGTTTACATTATTGTGGGTCTAAACGAGCCTCGTAGAGACTGCTTAATTCGTTTATGTAAAGTAAAAACAAATGTAGAAGCCCTCGCTATTTTTTATTGTTAACATCCCATTGGGAGGCAGGAGAGTAAATATTTTAGAAGTTTAAAGCAATCTACTTAAGCTTAATAATAATAATGCTGGGTTTCAAGTAACAGAGAAGACTACAAGTCACTGGAAGATCAAAGATTATACTGAGTTTTATAGCAAATCTGGGCAAAGATCTCCTGGGAGGGGTAAATCTTCAGAACTCTCCTTTCCCAGTCTTTCATGATGATCGTTTGACATCTATGGAACAAGAAAGTGAGGAAGAGAGAATTCAGGCACTTCTCCTGTGTCCAGAGAAACAGAAGGCTACAAAACTGAAGGAATGCTTACTTTTTGGCTAGTTTATATCTTAAAAATTATAAATTAAAAATAAAAAAAAAAGAGAAAAAAAACCCCAAAAATAAATCTGTCAGAAATACCCTTTGTTTTCCTGGGTCAGTTTGTAATCTCATGTTAACTGACTTTTGAGAAAGTCATCTCTAAATAAGATTTCTGGCAATTTTCCTGGGTTTATGTTAAGCGTTTGTGCTTGTCAGCAAATATTCAGAATAATTTTCAGAATCATCTGTTGAGAGACATTAGACAGTCTTTACACTCTTCCCAGCAATGCTGTCCCTTTCATCTGAAATGAGAAGAGTAGAGTGCTACATTTGGGCCATGGGCATGACTGCACATTTAAGAAAAAAGGAGAGAGAAAAGGAACAACAAGCAGAACCGATAATGAGTGATGCCTCATAACAATACTGTAATATCAGGTATGTGTGTCTATGGATGTTTTCAGGGGGATTGATATTTAGAGAGCATAATCAAGAATCTCTAACATAGGAACAGAAACTGGGCCACATTATTTTCCCATGGCTGACAAACTTTCCACTGGCCCGGCTTCCAATTATAAAAACACTGGAGTCCTCAGCCATTACACCAAAGCTTGTAAATTTCCTAATGAATATTTAAAATAACCCTATGGAGTTTTTTAATGTTAATGTATTTCAGCCTTTGACTAACATGAATATCCTACAGGGTTACTACCATCGTATTTAGCTACATGGGTAATTCCATTCTTTTATTTTAATGCTAAAATGTAGTGCCAGAGAAAAAATAATAAATCTTTGTTTCATCTTCTCCTGGTATACATTTTATGTTATTGTTTGATTTTTTTTTAATGCCACAGTGAAGTTCCAGACACAGAGCAGATGCACACAGCCAGTCTCTTTCTAGGCTGTCTTACAGCACAAAAGTGACATGTGCACTCCCCCACCCCCCAAAAAGCAATTATTGAAAATCAATACCATAATAATGGTGAGCAGTGCTGTGTTTTTTCCTTGATAGCCAATTATGAGCAATTTACTAAAGTTGTCAACTCGTGGCAAAACAAATAGTGTTAATAGTATAGATTTCATAAAGACCTATCTGTCTTGTTATTGCTGCAGCCTGAGCGGTGTTCCAAGTTCAGGCTGGTAATGGAGCAATAACTCAGGCAGCGATGGAGAGAGCAACATTACCAACACTGGATGCCTTTGGAGCAGGGGGACTGAGCACTGCTGCCATGCAATATGTCCAAATGTGATTCTCTCCCCGTAAATAACCACTGGCTTTTTATAGGAAAGGTGGGCAACCATAATACCTAGAAATTTCTTGAGTGCTTTTGGGGTGCTTTAAGACAGTGTGATAAACCATTGTGGTACTTGAGAAGAATTTTGTGTCTGTGAAGTTAATGCTGTGTTTTTTATTGCTGACTTCAGGCCTGAATGCAGAAAATCCATGTCATGTGTTTGCATAGTCTCTATCACAACAAGAACTCAGTGCTACTGGCATGCAATTATGAGCCAAAGCAGTATGAAAGTGATGTTAATGTAGTAGATGAAAAGTGTTGTATCAAATCAAACCGATTTCTTTCTGTTGATGACAGTTTTCCTAGACCAAGTTCTGTCAGAGTCCTTTAACTGTGGGAAGTGCCTCTCACACATTGGAACAAACATGACAGACTTCACCTTCTTGAGAGACACAGAGCTGACCCTTTCACACTCACAAATGAGTTCTCACAAAGCAGGGCCACGTTCTGCTTTTCTGTGACAGAAAATGGCAGCAGAGAGAAGGGAAAAGCTCTGTGAATCAGAGGTGTTATCTGTAGAAGCATCCGTGACTTACAGGGACAAGGTATTCTGCAAACCTGAGATATTCTAGAATACGTGGTTTTATTGCAAGGGTCGTGGGTAGAAAGGGCCTTCCCTTCAGCCACCAGCCTCGGCTGAAGGGAAGTCCCAGAGAGAGAACGAGAGAGAGCAGGCAAGAGGGTAAGCTGGCAAGAAGAGGGGAGAGAGCTAGAGAAACGTGGCAGGGGTCAGATTGCAGGGGGAAGAGAGAAGAGAAGAGCAGAGAGGGGAAAACCAAGAGAGCAGGGACCAGAGTGTGAAGAGAGAGGAGAAGCCAAGAGAGAGGGAAAGCCAAGAGAGCAGGGACCAGAGTGTGAAGAGAGAGGAGAAGCCAAGAGCGTAGGGGCTAAGAGAGAGGAGAAGACAAGAGAGTGAGGTCCAGGTTACAATACATTATATCTTCTTTTGTGATGAATATTCTAATTTACAGTGACCAACCAATACAAGACACACAACCCTATAGAATCTACATACAGCCTATAAGAACTACTACATTACCATGTGTTATATTTTAAACTCTAAAAACTACTCTTTAGACTTTTCTGTTTTGCTACACTGACCTTTGGATTCCTTAGCCAGCAGAAAGGCATTGTTCAATCAAAAGAGATTCTCCTTCAGCTGGCTAGGCTATTGTCTTCAGGTTATATAGTAACTAAGACTCGGTATCCTACAACTCAAAGTAGGCTTTCATTTCGATTACAGGTTTCATATTTTCAGAATCTTTTGCTAAGCAATCATATTTATAAGGTTTCCCCGATTCATCTTTCCCAACAGTTATCATCAGGGGAAGAGTTGTGAAGGGGGCAAGTTCCTTTCTCTCATCCATGGAAAATTCACAGAAATGAGGGATGCTCTTGTGGAGTCAGACATGCTGTTTATGTCTACACAGCTGAGGTTCACAATGAGTAGAGTTTTTATTTATAACCTTAAAAGTGTGCTAAAATGTATTCTGGTGCCAGCCAGAATGCTGAGCATGCTAGTGCCAGCATGTTGAGAGGGGGCCCACCTCATGGCTGATCTGCCCAAGTGGCCCATGTTCCTGCTGAAAGCTCCCAGAGGATGGCCAGGACTGCAGTGAGCACATGCCCACCCATGCTGAGCTTAGCCCTTTACCTCAGTCCAAGCTTTGAGTTTGAACCTGAACTATAAAGCTTCCAGGGTCCAGTCCAGATGATAAATTGAAAAACCCTTTGAGACATGGGAATTCAGCCTGTGCTCAGGTTTCTTTGCATTTCTGCTCAGCTGTCCACCTCTCTAGGAAGACACCATTCCTAGTCCCAAACTTTGCCTCCGTGTAGGTTGAAAAACAGGGTGTAGGAACACAAACCAATGTCAGCAACTGTTTGGTCCCATGAATATACAAAGGACAATTGTCCACAGAGAGTTTTCAAGCTGTGTCCATCTTCTGATCTCTAAGGAGCACATAAACTCACAACAGTACGGTGTTGCTCCAGGAATAGAGGGAGAGGAAAAACAAGTCTTCTTGTAAGCTCCTACTCTTCCTTCCCTCTCAAAGATGTGTGCATGTGTGTGTGTATATTTAGTATTTAAATTAACTTTCTTCCATTTTTATCCCTTCCCTACTAAGCACTGGAGGAGTGACACTGGCCTTCCACTTGCAAGGAGCTGGCAACAGCTGTGTCTGGTGCATGTCTGCCACACACATGTGATACTCCCTTGTGACTGTCTGGTCAGGGTCTGAAGACAGCAGCAGCACTTGCTGGCAGTTTTTAGACACTGATCTGCTTTCTTTTAGTGCATCCTGGGCTTTGGAGCAAGTGCATGTTCCACTCTCCCTCCCTAGGAGAAGCTGTAAGTGGAAAAGGGGTGTCTACACTGGGAACTCACTTCAAATGCTCCCTTAAGCTGCCTTGTCTGTTTTAATCTGCAATCCCCATTCCCACATATTGGAACAGCTGGTCTGCTGCAAACTCCAGCTGTTGCTCACGGGGTGCCTTTAAACGCCTTAAAGTGTTTCTCTGCTGGAGACTGTGAACATCTCCTTTGCCATAATCCCATCTGTGTGGGAGGGGTGGGGAGTTGGTGTCCCAACTTTTCTGGACAGTTTTAGCAAGAAAATCTTTCTGGAAAATAAAGAGTTGATTTTTTTCTTTGTGCCTAATCTGTTTCTAGCTAAGCTAAACCTGAGAAGCAAATTTTAGGTGCCTCTTGAAGCGTTTGCAGATCTCACTAGCAAAGAGGAGGCAACTGGTTTTGGGAAAATAAAAACCAGCCTGCACATAGAGGAGAAACTGGAATCAATTTTTCATGTCAGGTTTAAGGTCTGTTTAAAAGTTGAGGTTTGAAACTGAGATGCAGAATCAAGTATGGTAGTGCTGAAACTGTGCTGAAACTCTGTTCCATGAGATTTCTTCACTAGCAGATATAAATTCTAGAAGCCAGATAGCCTTAAGGGATTCCTATCATCTTGGGTCGTAGAGGAAAGAGAGCTGGAGTTGTTGAAGTCTTGTCATGCTGGACTTGTTGTGACACTGAAACAGAAGGGGAAGTATCTTATTACCTAACAGCAAATGAATGGATGTGGGGATTTATTTAGCATTTTCAGAGCAATCTCCAATGCCACTTAAAGAGATGAAGTAAGGAAGAGCAACCTCTTGAAGTTGATTTCATAGATGAAGCTTAGTGACACAATGTTAATGAAATCTGGCCAAGATGCCGTCACTAGTACAGCTCTTCTTGAGAAAAGAATCCTATGATCTTTAGCTGATCATAAGCTGTCAAAGGCAAAAAATAGTTTTGCCAACAACAATAAATGAATAAACTGAAGGTGTGCCACCAATGAACTTTGCATTAATACCAACACCATTTTTCCAGTCATGACCAGAGCAGCAAGATATGTCTGAGTCGTGAGGAACACAGCACAAGTAGTTCACTAGATCTTTTCCACACACACGCATACTAGTGTAGAGAGTCTAGAGAAAACTTCATGTGGAA
Source organism: Zosterops lateralis (assembly GCF_965231275.1). Lineage (NCBI taxonomy): Eukaryota > Metazoa > Chordata > Aves > Passeriformes > Zosteropidae > Zosterops > Zosterops lateralis. The sequence continues at coordinate 34,738,854 of NC_139763.1, forward strand.
ATGGAAGATCAGAAGATCTAGGAAGGAAATACCTCCTATAAAAATCCATCAATTTGGAAAATGTCGCTCTTACTAGTCACTACATCTCTAACTATTAGTAGATAAAGGATTTTGTTACTTCTTTGTGTAACTTTCTCTCAAGATTGTTTGCCTGAAAATCAGGTGGCATATTGCTGCTCCTTGTAGACTGGTTCTTTCTGCTTCCACATCTATAGGACAGTTGTCCCTCTTGGCTTTTCTCCAATGTCTGCCCCATAATGCTATAAGGAATATTTACCATCTCATTCTAGGCCCTTAATGTGTGTCTTAAATTAGTAGCACAGACTCATGTTTTCTTCTGTGGCCTCCTCTAGATGGCAAAATATAATATGAGCCTCAGCTAGATGCTGTGAATGGTCCCCTGGAGTAGCACGTTTCTCCTTGTCTGTTGTTTACAAAAAAGTTCTACAACTTCTGTTTTGGTGCCTCAAGTTTGTAGGCCAGTGTGAGTAAACTTTCTCTGTAAGTTGTGTGCTACTTAAACCCATCTCATCAGTGATCTAATGTGTGAAAGGGTGCTGCTGGTAATGCACCGTTTGGAAAAAACCAACAGTAAAACTCTTTGTCTTGAGTAATTTATTTCATACACTGCCTCTTTTCTGGCATGTGAATTGTGTGCTAATAGCTTGCAGTTTTCTCACATTTGCTGGTTATTTGAAACTATTGTCTGAGTAATTTCTATGGATAATTCTTCATCTGTAGGTATTTCACACTCATTTCACTGGGATTATTTGAAAACTGAAATTCATCTTTCAAGCTGAGTTATTTTTTATTGGTCTCATGGATCATAAAATGTATTTATTTTCATGGAACTGAATGTTGAAAAATAGCATGTATTGTCCCATGAAGAAAGACATTTGAGTGCATGATGAGCAAATCTCATCCACTTGTAGGTTCTGTTTGGTTTGTTTGAATGAACCATCATTCACAAAAAAACCCCATAATATTAAACGAGCTCACTAGTTCACCTAGGACAGCTCCCTGCAATCTCAGGTAATCATACAGTAATTCAAACATTTGAGTAATGATTCAAAATATGTACAGATTTTTAGGGTATAAATTAGCTGGGAAAAAATTTCATTATGCTTTTGACCAAATTGCAAGTCCTGAAAACATTCCCTACTTTGTTGTGGACATCCTATTTCTCCTAAGTCTGGTGGATGTTGCATGTAGAAAAGTCAGAGAGAAAAAGAAAAAAGGAATATAAGAAAGGTAAGATGTAAAACTGGAAGGAATCTCAGGTCCCTGCCATCACCAAGTCTAGGCAATATTTTAAAGAGGAAAAGTTAAATATTTATAAGCCTTAGAGAAGAGTTTATTTTGGATTAGTTTTGCATATGAAAGTTTGGGTTGGTTTCTTTTTATCTCATGAGGCTCTGCTGTGCCTGTTAGTCACTTCTCTGCAGGAGTACCTCAAGGAACTTCCTATATCTTTTGCGAATAAACTGCAAACATTCATATCAGCTGGCTGCTTCTTGTCCAGAAGTGAGACCATGTGTGAAGTCCATTTTAATATTTAAGGACTTTTTGTCATAACAGCAGTACCATGCTGTATGGCATATTCTCTTCATTCACACTAGAGAAGTACTTTTTTTTAATGTATGGTAGTGCTAGTAAATACTAGAATGACAGAGAGTCTTTTATTCCAGCCTTCAAAACGCTTACCACCTAGTAACAAGCAATAAGCAGTTCAGTATCATCTACACCTGATCCAATTTAAATCCCAGAAATCAATTTTTATGAATCACTATTTAATTAACCAATTTAGATTCTTGTTTCTGCATTAAAAGTAGCCAGATCTTAAAGGTTCAGTGCCTGTCTTTCAAATGTTTTGAAATCTCCACCCTACTAACGGGAATATTTCCACAGTGTACCACGGATATAACATTTCTGTGCTCATTATCTATCTTGTCTGGATCTTTTAAAGACTATTTCCCTAAATGCAATGTTACTGTAAAACAAAGAGACTTTTGGATGTGAGTTTTAGTTCTCTTTTTATTCACAGACCCCCAGCAGATAGCTGGCTGCCCAGGACAGTCTGAGACAATGGGTCATGGCTGTGCAGTTGCAGAAATATATTTGGAGCAGTATGCCATGTCCAAACCCACAGGTTTGCTGAATTAGTTGAGTAATACTGGGGGCATACATAACCTGGAGTGGGATGCCAGGAAATCATAGAACTGAAGACTCTGTCTCATTCTGGTGTGTGTTTATCTAAGTTGCAGTGATGCTAACACCATGACCTTGTCAAACAGTCTGTTCTGGCGCTCCACAGTCCCTGCTGTTAGAAAGAGACTCCTAGATATATCTTGAATCTTTCCATCCATTATTTCTGTCCACAATTTGCAAGTTCTCAAACACAAGTATGAGAAAGAGATTATCCTGTCTTCAGAGAACTTTTACATGTTTTAAGGACCTTACTGAGTTTCTTCTCGTGTTTATTCCCTAAGTACTTCCAGTTCCTTCAGTACTTCCTTCATTTCAGATTATGTCCCCTAGATTCTCATCTTTGTTAGTCTTTAAATTATACCTTCTTACAGTGCCTGAATAACAGATTCTTGTGGTGACTTGCCTACTAATGTGAAAGGAACTGAAAAACTTCATCTTGTGAACAGCAGGTTTTTTATATAAAGTCTGCTACCCTGATTGCTTCCTTCAGAATTGGCATGATGTTCTTACCCTGATGCTAATTCAAAGATAATTCCTGATAGTACTGCTAATAACTTCTGAATTAAACCACTTCCAGTTTCTAGTTGACTGTGCTTTAGTGGTTTAGGGATAGCTGATACATGGCCATTTCACTCTATCATGCTGCACCTATCGTCTACAAAACATTGCCAAAAACTTTACAATTTCCTTTAACTGTGTGAGCACAGCTAGATGGAATATTTGGTATAGTATTATTGCCATGAGCTCAACTTGAACAAGTGTAACACATATTTATTATTTGAAAAGGATCTAGAACAAATAGCTTTTCTCAGCCCCATAGTGAGGAAGAAGATAGTTTTTGTAGGCCTGATATTTCTGAGTCTGAAAGATTTTTAGCCTGCTAGCAGCTGCTAACTTTTTCCAAGGAAAAACTTCTCAAGAAAGTTTCTTCTCAAAACAATTTTGGCAAACATCTATCCTTTCTCAAAACAGTCTTTCTCTAGGTGGCATTTTGCTGGTTTTCTGTTTGGGAATTGCATTTGGGTCGTGGCAGAGAGAGCGCCAAATTTTAACTATTAGACTATTAGGGAAAGGATAGCTGTTTTGAGAAAGGATTGATGTTTGCCAAAATTGTTTTGAGAAGAAACTTTCTTGAGAAGTTTTTCCTTGGAAAAGTTTAGCAGCTGCTAGCAGGCTAAAATTCATTCAGACTCAGAAATATCAGGCCTACAGTTTTCAATTTCTAAATTTTCATTTTGCTTCCAGCATTAGGTTCTCGTAAGCTGTATCCTGGTTATACGTGAGGAAATCTCACTTGTTCATAACAGTGCTAATGGATTTCATAATAGGTGAGGCCCAATACAGCATGTGCAGAGATTGTGAGCTGGAGGAATATGCAGTGTTGCTTTGCTACTTGTGGACACAACTCCATTGGGGTTGGAACCAGACAAGGTGGTGAGGTGAGCTAGTCAATCCCACTTGTGGCTTTTCTAGGCATTACACTAATCACAGACTAATGAAGAGCCGAACAGGACAAAAGAAGACACAGTTGGCATTAATCAGCTTTAGGAGGGAAGCTGCTGAGTGGGTATCAGGAGCCCATGGGCTTTTCCTTGCCTCTGCCACTGCCTTGACTCCCGACCAGTGCTCCTCTAACCATTTTGCATGTGAAATTTAAGACCCGGGACTTTCTTTTGCTCCATGCTTGAACAATGCTGAAAACCAGCCTGTATATATTACACTAATATAAAGTACAGTAATAAACCTCCCTCAGACACCTTTTGGAGAGCTGTTCAATAAACAAATTGGAAACAAGATGATGTAAGGTGCAATTTATAATAGCCCCCAAATACTTACGCAGTGTGTATAATGATGTAGTGACCACAGATGGTTGACCTCACAATACACTATATCAGCTGCAGAAATTACACCAGCTTCAGAAACAAGAGAAAACTATGATTAGGAAATCCCCTTGAAAGTAAACTGGTCTTTAACTATCTGCCCCTGAGCTGCCTGTAAGTAACTTGGCAAAAAAGTAGATATTTTTGATGTTGGGACTTTCAATGGGAATGGGATCCAGCTGCTCATGCCAGTGGTTACTGTTGTGACTGCTTTTACTCTCTTAAATATATTTTGGTTAATCTTGTACAAGTCTGGACTCAGCTTGTCACCATAAACAGGGAATTATTTTAATTTCTGTTTTCAGAAGGGGAGGTGCTTACCAGCTCCTTCCAGACACCAGATTTGGCTAATATGTACCTACCTGCTTTGCCACAGTACGTCTGTTTCAGTTTTTGCTGTTTTTGATACATCTGAAGTGTTTGATCATCTGTGCAGGGATAGATGCCCTGCACAGAAGAATGAAGATATGGAAATTTCCCAAGGCAATAACAAGAAAGATATTTTCATATTTTTACTTGCTCTGAGACCCAAAGTGTGGTAGAGCTTAGGTGGCCACTTGTAGGCACAGAAAAGATACTTTTGAGACTTCAGGAAACTGAGAGGTGACTGTTTACTTGAAACAAAACCAGATACAAAACTCTGACTTGTGCCCAAGTTCTCTTGAGGTATGAGGAGTGAAGAGCATTGATCCCCTTTTAGTACCTCAACAGTGTAAAGCCTCACCTCTACAAATACATGTGCACTTCAGTCTAGAGAGGTGACTGAAACTCCTACAGGTCCTTATCAGCTTTTTTTGCTACTCAGTTTATTCACCAGTAGCTGCAGGTCCAGAGGAACAGGTAATTCAGAGCTGGCTTTAACAATAATCACAATTAGTGATGTGGCATATACTTCATGGGCTACCCAGCTTTGACCTCTGTGTTGTCATGGCTACATGGCTGTCTTTCTATCCCACCCATCTGATTTAGTTTAGGGATAAAATTAGGGATATTCATATGCCTTCTGTGAATAGTATGTGCATTGCCATTTGTTAGCAGGTGGAGGTGAGCCTGCTCCCAGCTGAACCTACGCTGTCTTGGAAGGAGAGTAGTTAAAGCCTCGACATCAGCTTCTGCTGATGCTGCTCAGTGCAAGATGACTCTGGCTCAGTCTGTTTCTGCAGCACAGAGGGAAGTTTTACCCTTTAATTTGTGTTGCTGAGGTCAAGGAGCATAATTATGGCTTTCAGTTACTCTGGGATTCTTGGTAGCTAAATAGGTGTGTTGGACTTCCATCCTTTTCTTCATCCTGCTGCGAGGTAGACAAACCCAAATAATTTATTTTCTATGTGGAAAGTAGGTGCTTAGTGAAGGGCATAAATCCTATAGAGCTAGGGAAAAAAAACCCCTGAACAATAAGTGAAATAGATGCTAGGAAAAAAAAATACAAATCAGTAATTCTGCCACTAGGCACCCGCTGGCATTGTCAGCAAATCTTAGTAAGAGAGGTGTACTGAGCCACATGTTTTGCAAATGCTTTTTTCGAAGCCTGTTATAGGTCTCCCTGCATGTTTATTTATTACTGTCATCACAGCACTTCATTCAGGCTTTTAAAATGATTCTGAAAGGCATGAGGTTTAACATCCACAGGTCTGATGTCATGCTTTAACCTCCAGAAGCCTACTAGCAAGGGCAGCAGCTGGGTGACATTTCCCACATTGTTCCAGCAGCATGTCTCTGAGGCCACCTAGAAAACTAAGTGTTTGGGGTGAGAGGAAGAGGTCATCTGCACACTCACACCATCAGTCCTTGACCTTTCTGTTGACTATATCCACACGATGCCCTTTCTGACAGCTGCAGCAACAGAGCTGTTTTGTGATAGGGATACATGTCCAGGCTGAAATCATCAACTAATTTCATCTAAGCTGCAGAGCAGCTAGCAGAAACTTAGCACCTTTTGGCTGCTCCAACAACTGCTCTGGTTTTTAACTGGTGGCCTTTTGGTGACAGGCTCTGATATCCTATTTCCAATTCCCAAGCCATCCAGCTCCTCTGAACACATGCACACTCAAAAAACCAATTACATATAAATGTAAATGACTCTGAAGTGCCAAGTGATAGAGATGTGACCTTCACCTGGGCTGGGAGGTTTGTGCGAGACAGCACAAACTGGAGGTAAGCTGACACCTACAGTTTTGTTGTCTTGGGAGTTTCAGAAACAGACTCTAGCCCCAAGCCCCTGCTGCCCTTTGCTTCCTTTCACCTGCACCCTCCTCATGGACAATAAAAGTGAGATGCAATACATCACTTTTTTGATAGCTCTATTTTCACTAGAAATGGGAGATCAGGAACTTGAAATGACTTGTGAGATTTACATTCATCTGCTGTATCAGGTTGTTAAGAAGCTGTAGCTCTGGTCACTTCAAAGCACTTGTTATTTTGAAAAATTGGCCAGAACTTCAGCTGGTGTACATCAGCACAACTCTGTTGCTTCAGTAGACCTGATTTACTCCAGCTGAGGATATGGCCTCATATCATATGGCTGTTTCTTAACTTAAAAGTATATATATACTGCTGCTGAATACAAGACAGGCAGAGTTCAGAATGAGAGCAAAAGAAAATTCTTTGTAGGAGGATCTTGTTCCTGATAAAGACGTTTATAGTAAATGATGAGGAAATTATGTGTCCCCACATTTTCTAAGCATGCCACGTTTGGATATAATTGTGTTACTTTGAATATTATTACTTCCATTTACAAAGTGAAATTCCAGCCCTGGTCTTTGAAAATTTGTCCCTTCGTACTTAGTAAATCATAATTATACTATCACAGTGGTTACCAGTGGACCCTGAGGGTCAATGGACTGCTTCTAAGAGAATCACAGAAAGTAACTAAGAAAATCAAACCTATTGCTAATAATGCTGAATTCATCATGCAAGGATGTGCAGCACCACTGAAAAATGTTTCAGGGATTGTAATTTGTAAAAGGCTGGAAAGCATTTTCATGAGGTTATATTTCTCGCCATCTTTCTCATTGTTTTTCTTCATGTTCTGGTCCCATTTAATATTCAGTCTCTTTCTGACAGTGTGTTTATGTTTTCTTTCCTAAGATAGGAACTTGGATCTTTAAAGTGTGTCTGCCTGACCTGCCTGCTGCCTATAAGGCATCAGTGAAAGTTATTATCTGTGTCCTCAGAGCTTCAGAAGTGGTCATCTGTGGTGGCACCTGAAGATGGGTTTTAGGACATCTGTCAAGATGTGATATTCCCTTCCTAACAAATCAAGTGCTTCGTAAGTTAGCTGTGTTTTACTTGGGCTTTTTAGATATTTGCCTTTCTTTGGTTCCTACTATAAAAGATCATACTTCCGTCTTTCAGTTGAATATGTTCCTTACATAACAGTGGTGATAATGGTGAAATCCCTATCAGAAACCCACAGCAAAGTGCTGAACCACATTTACAGAAAAAACATAATTTCTTCATCAAACAATGCACAGTGTAGACAAAGTGCCTTTAATAGCCCCCTGACAAAATGCTGACCTGGATAAATGTAAACTCTGTCCTTGAGCCTTTTCTGTATTCAGATTCTACCATCAGCAACACATGCAGCTCTCTGAAGGGGTTGTTTGCTTACTTGCTTTTTCATCCTATGCTTCTCTCTGGATTCTTATGGCTTAGCTGGGACAGAGGGAATGCATTTCCTTCAGGCACCTCATCAAACAAGGACTTAAAAAAAAAAAAAAAAAAAAAAAAAGCAAGCTCACTTCTTGCTGGCTATTTTGCTATTTTGAAATTGGAGTCAATTTAAAATTTCCAGGACAGATTCTTACACAGGCTGACATATACTCTATTGAATCAAAAATCCATGTAATGAATACCAGGATGAGTAACAATGAGGATTAAATGCACATATTATGATGAGAATTGTAACTTGTTCTTACATGCATTGTAAGGGAGAAACTTTGCTGCTAGGTTCTCTTCAGTCTGGAGCAAGAGTTTGTGTGCGGATTAGGTAGAAGGAAAAGACAAAAAAGAGTACATCTGGGGTTACATCCACTGCTTCTGTGGGTTAAATGCATTCATTTGCTGGGTTGTAACCTTATGAGGGGTATGAAGATGCTCCACAGCTAAGTGTCAGGAATAGCTGACCAGAGTGATTTTATAATTTTTTTTACCAATACATAAGAATCGGTAAAAATTGCCTATTTTCAGTAGGAAAGTAGCAACATGTTCATTAGAAGTAGTATCCCACACAAGATTTTTTCCCTGAAAAAAGGAAAATATTTTTCTTTTCCATTCTCTTTCTCCTGCTGTCAAAATGGAAAAAAAGGATATAAAGGAGGAAGAGGGCAGGAACATGAAAAAACCATAAATGTGGAAAGTCAAAAAAACCCCAAAAACCCGAAAAATAAATATACCTGTTTTCACTGCAAGAGAAAAAAAGTTCGAAGGAAATTAAAATATTCTTACTGTTTTTTATCCACAAATATTTTTGATAGAAAACAATTTCCCTTGCCAGACCCATTTGTGATGTTTATAAACAAGGGCTGATCAAAACCACATAATTAAAAATGCTTTTGAAAAAAGTGGAGACTTCTAACTTTGATGTGAAATAGCAATGGAAGAAATCTTTCTGAACATATTTAACTATCCGCCTAGAATCCTGTTTAAGATTTTAACAGAACTAGTTGTCACAATACCATATAAAACTATTCCCAGTTTTCTTCCCAACACTGTGTTTTTGTCTTCTCTATTCAGGGCTGCCCAGAATAGTCATGAAGGTGCATAGCAAGCTTGACTGAGGAATTTATCTGGCTTAAAAGTAAGCCAGGAAAATAAAAAGAGATTTCCAGATTTCTCACCAAAGTATGGGTGGCCATCACTGTGAGTCCTGGCACACGAGAACCAAATATTCTGTTGGGAAACACCTTGGCTTTGCATGTAGATCTTGTCCCATGTTTCATTAGAGGTCTTTAGGATGTTCACTTTCCCAAGGGAAATTTTGGAAATGGGTTTTTTTGTATTGTACACCATGTGAGCTGACATGAGGCTGGCACAGGACCTTTACACATGAAACAGGAAATATAGTGTGTTAAGCCAGAGCTCTGCTTCTGCCTTGGCTTTGAATACGTTGACTTCACTGGAGCTACCTTTTATTCATATAACAGCCGGCAGGGAGATGTTTAGTGTTGAGCCTCATAACACTTTATTGATGGAAAAATGGAAAAAATGCAAATCAAATTCTGTAACCTCTGAATTGTTTGTTTCCAGGTATCTAAATGCATCAAATGACCAAAAATATCACCACAGCACCTACCTTCAAGGTACATATTATCAGTCCTGGCTGAGAAACTGAAGAATCAAACCCAAAGCCACAGAGGAAATTTGTGCCACAGCTTGGACTAGAAATCAGATCTACTCCAGGAGTATTTAATGAAATAAGCCATGCAAATATAAGTGTCAATGTAAGTAGTCTAGCAGGATCCTCCTAGTGAGGACTGGATGGACAGAAATGTTTGATCCTTTTTAAGCTGGCATGGGAAAACAAGGCAGGCATCATGCAGCAAATGCCCCTTGATCTAGTTTTTAACCATCTTGCACTGCTGTATGCTATTTGCCCACGCTGGGGTGAATGTCTGGCCTAAACAACTTGTCCCCAGTACATGCAGAATGGTTTTTTGTGTACTCGAATTTGCTTTCAGATAATTTTTCACCATGTCCATCTGGACCTTTTTTTAATGTATTCCTTCAGTACCATTAGTGAGGCAGTGCAATGCCATTTTTCTAAGGTCCTGAATGTTTACTTCTCCAGGTAGGGTGATTATGGGCATGATGGAATGATGTCTTTAGTCAAGTGTAGATCTTATCTTCCAATGTAACAAGGTAGCCTAATGAAATGAGTTTTATTCAAAGATCTTGTCTCATAACGCTTCAGGAAAACATGATAAATTGAATGATTCTTTTAGCAAATGCATCACACAAAGCACTGGCATATTGCTTATGAAGTTTAATTTTGTAATAGTTCATGGGGTATAATATACCTGTAGCTATTTCAGTGGAATGAATTTTACAGGCTCATTACAAAAGCAGAACTGTTGTCCCAAAATATTGCTTTTCTTGTTGAAGTGCTGTTCAGATTCAGGGCAATTTGCATGTATAACCTCCAAGGAATTGCTGCATCCCACTTTTACATTTTTTTTCATTTTATTGTTCTATTATTATGAACTATGGTGAAACTCTTTTATTTAAATAATGAGAGACTAGCTGTTATTAGCAGTGGTTTCACTGACTGAATGTGGCATGCCAAATCTAAATCCAGAAAAAGATTTTTTTTTAAACTAAGAAAAGTTTGGTTGTTTACCAACATAAATAATGTAAAACTAGACAAAAGGAAAAATATTGTGATTTGGACATAGTTTTGTTCTCTCGGGTTTCAGATCTGTGGTGTTTTTACCATTTCTTAAGATATGCATTACCTTTAATGGGAAAATGACTGACCCAATTTACTTACAAAAATGAGAGATTATTTTCTCAATACCACAATGTTTCCAATAGTAATTCTGCATTCCCATTACTGTAGAATTGTGCATAATGTATGAAAACTTGGGGGGAGCCTTGAGTGTACTTTGGCTTGTACATTTGGACCTTCCTGAGCTTGTCTCTAACTGTAGTGGCTTAGGAGAAAAGTGCTTGTCATTCCCCTGCATGCAAGACTTTCATCCACCTGGGATTTCCAACTGTATTCCTGGGAGTAGTGGAGTGTCCCATCTCTTCTTTGCATGAGAACTCCCCTCCTACTTCAGCAGAACTGTCATGTTTGTGCTTTTCACAGCTGGGAAAAATGTAAAGATTGAGCTTATAATTTGTTTTAGTGGAAAAGGTGTGAGGGTGATCTATCAATCTGTGTAGGTATAATCTAAGTGGCTTAAGTTTTTGGCAAAGCATGCATTCAGTGTCTCCTGGTTCCTGAAAACTGATACTATTTCATCATCTTTCCTTTCTTAAACAGGAGAGCGCATTTTCAAGATGTTTCACGTACAGAGTTGCCAAGAAGTGGTGGTTCCCAGAGAACACCAAACTCACCCTCCAGTGTGTGCTGTGCTTATAACTAGAACATATAACAACCACCTCAGCAGCCTGAAAACGTGAGAGTGTGCTCTATGTGAGAGCAAGAGCTGATACAAATCCAGATCTTGTGCCTGTTGAGGCACAAGAAGCATAGGTTCCTAGATTAAGGGTCTCAAAGCATTCCTAGGTAGACCTCTTTTGACATAGATTATAAAACCTCTGGAACCACTCCAGCTGATGGGGCTCCTTACTTTTCTCTAGCTTTTTCTCAGCTCCATTAATTTCTTCTTGCCTTTTTCTTTTCTATAATATCCCTAGAATTAGAACACTGAAAATAAACAAGGAAAAAAGTAACAAGGTTTATGGAAGCAGGATCAAAGAGCAGAGCTGAAGTCCATTACAATTGATGTGAATTTTTCAAAAGGTTAGAATACCACAGGCTCTTTTCATTCTCTCATTCTACATTGTTTGTGTTACAGTAATCTTTAGAGGATCCTAAAGAAACTGGAGCCTCACTCTGTAAGCCACCGACTACCAAATACCTGCTAGATCCTCAACTTCATTGGATTTGTTGGACTCATGCCAAACCTGAGTAACAAGGCTCTGAACCCATCTCTTCTGCAAACATCTTACTGTAAGGGAAACACCTGGGCTTAGGAAGCTCAGATTTAGAGCCTTTACATTCTAGCATAGCAGCACAGCTCATTGCTAATAACACAGCTAATGTTAGCGCTGCGGCAGGGGAGTTGATTGATTTGTCCTAAGTCGTGCAGCAGGCTGAGGCAGGATTGGTCTCCTGAGACCCAAATTCAGACTCAGTCCTTCTCTGTCTGTCTGAAGAAATGCTGTCTGAGCATTGTGCCACTCAGGGAAGCAGTTTCCACATTTTGGCGGTGGGTGGGAGAAGTCCATGGGCAGAGTAACTAGGAAGAGCAAGGGTGGTAGCTTTGCTGGAGTCTGAATGCAAACTTGAAATGTTGGGTTCTGAGAGGTAACAGGCTGGAAAACAGTGAGCTGTAATATTTCAGTTCATATTATTTGACCTAGTTGTAATGAAATGCTCTTTTTATTGATTAACACAAACCTCTAATTTTTTTTACTCTTGAGTGAATAAAATGAACTTCAAGTAACTTGTCTTTGAACACTGAAAACTGTCAAATATATATTTAAATTAATATTTTAATATAAATTTGCAAATTATATTCAATTTGAAAATGTGGACTCTCAAAACTGTTGATTCTCTTTCTTCATTTTTTATTTCATTTCAAAGCATTGAAAGATGTTTCAGGGGCTGCATCTTGTACAGTTTGGAGTTTACTACTCTAGATATTTCCAAAGGTTATTGGTTAGGATGTCCATAACATTTAGCTTGCAACTCTTTATAAATAAAACTTTTGGCAGCACTGAACCTGGTAGAACCTACCACGATATAAAAGAATTAAAAAATCTCTATGGAATTAAGTTGGAAATCTATATAATATGTGTACTGTATTGCACATATATACCACAGTCAGTATCTTTAATCACATTTGGTGTTTCTGTCTGTCTGCATATACTTCACAATTTTTTCTTCTGTAGCTTCAATTAGTGTTTAATGAACTTAGCGAGAGTTAATTATTAAAAAGTGACTTCAGGGGTCAAGCCTGTTTTACATAGATCCACAAAGACACAGCATGAATGTGGTTTTGCCACTATGAAAATTGTAGTGAAATGATCATTATTTTTTTTTAATCAAGGACTAAAAAGCTGACCTGTCTAAGTATCCTTTCCAGAAGACATTCTCCAGCATTATTGCTGTACACATTTATAAAGAAGCAATCAGCACTGTGTTCAGGTATTCCTCTCTTGCAAATGTAACTGCAAGCATCCATTTAAGTCTGACAGCATCATTCAGTTCTTTTTATGTTCCTCCTCCTTGCTGATTTAAAAATGTTATAAGATTGAAGAAGACTGCTGTAAGTACAGCAACAATATGTTATTTTCCCATTAAGCACTATGGGATGTGGTGTTACATGCCTTGCTTCAATGCTTCTGATAATTAAACATTGAGGAGGGGTGCTGAATGTAATTCTTTTTAATGACATCAGAATCACAATGTTAATGTAGAGTCAACATGCCTACAACATTTTAGATTTAAATCTATTATTTTTTACAGGCAACATTTGTGTTTTGATGAATGTCTTGCACTGTCCTTTTAACATTTGAGCTGAATCTCAGGCTTGTGTGAGATAGACCTATATTGCTCTTTCATTATTAACATTTGAGCTGTCAGACCTTGTGCTGGCTTCTCCTGGCCAAATGGGGAGCAGCAGGTTCTCCCTTACCCTGCCTTTAGTAAGGACAGGGAGGCAGCAGAAAGCTCTTGTACACCTCAGACCCTCCCATGCCCTAAAAGTGCCAGTGCATGCAGGGTTAAGGGCAGCCTTGTCAGGCTGACCCCTGACTCAATAGTGCTTTTGAGTCACCATTCTGTTTGGCTATTTTCAGAGCACGGCTTATATGCTGCTTTTCTGTGCAGCAGTATGCCTCAAATCCTACCACAACAAACACTGATTAATGTTGCATGGTTGGTAATACTGCTGAAGATATTCAGATTTCCCTTACTGATCCCTAACACACTCTGTTCTAAAGAATATTGGGAGCATATTGCATGTTTATATTTGACAAAGGAGTCCAGAGACAATGAAGTCTCTGCCTGACATTCAGAGAGGTCAAGATCTCATTAATCTTTTGCTGTCTTTAAGGATCATTGTTGATGCCTGCTTGGAAGCCACTGCAGCGGCTGATGAAGACAAAAGTCCATCTCCTTTGCACATAAGCATCTGGTGGTGCTCAGAAGGAAGATTCAAAAATCTGACCTTTAGGTTTTCCCGCTCTCCTTATGCTACAGCCATGTAGGATGAATTTCACCTGAAGTGCTTAGACAATCTAGACAAAAATTGCTGAGTATATGTAGTGTTTGTTATTGTTGTGTTCATCTGAGCCTGCACAGCTGATCTGAGGAGAGATGGTGCATGTTTTGCAATCATGGAGGATTGTTAATTTGAGATGAATTATTAAGTGATGACAATAAATGAGCATAGATATGCAAACAAATAAGCAATGACAAGGAAAGGCAGGAGAGCAGGATAAGAAAAATGGCAAGGTTTCCTGAGGATTGGACAAAGATGTTTCTCTGGGATTATTTTGACTGGTGTTAACTCTTCCTTTTATTTGGGAGCAATTTCTTTCAAAGCAATAAATATTTGAAAACTTCATATTTATTAAGTGCTAATTTTACCCCTAGGCCTTCTAAGCAAAAAGTTCAAAACACAACCCTGGAAATACACACAGGCTCCATCTGTTCATCTCCTGCCGCATGCTTTGAAAAGTGTCACCCAAAACCTTGATTATTTTTAGTGGTGCTATTTTTTCAGGTTTTGGATCCTTGCTTTATCCTTCAGTACCTGCACCTAGTTTTCTATAAGTGAGCTCTTCAGCAGCTGGTACAACGACGCCTGGTACAACTCACTGTACAAGTCAAAGAGGTCAGGCCATCACTTGAAGGTGTGGCTAATTTCCATTTCTAATTATGGCCTGTGGGCAGGGATCCATATTCAGGACTCTTGCACACTTCAATCCAAAGAGAATTTCCCACTGCTGCTACCAGAAAAATATATACAAAGATGAAAAACAGTAACACCTTTTTTCAGGAATCAAATAAAGAGACATCACAATTATTTAGACACCTCTTTTGGTATTTAGCATGTGCTTGCAATTTAGATTTTGGGAGCATTGTTTATTCTCTGTGTTACTCTCCTCTCCATCTCCTAACACTTTTCCTCAGTGTTTCCCTTTCTTCAGCAGTTCCCCAAATCTTCTCTGTCTCACAGGCTGAGATGATCAGAATTTGAATATTCAATGTTGACACTCTTGAGTGCCATCATTAGGGTTAGGCTTAATCCCTTGGGAGGAACAGAGCCTTGGCAGCTCATACCCTGCAGAGCATTATCTTTAGTTGTCTGCATGTTCAGCACCAAAGGGCTTACAATTTACTCAGTTTTTGAAGTCCTTTTTCTAACTTTGTAGCTCACTTAAAGAGAACAATTGCTCAGGTCCTGCAGAACACCTATCATGAGAAAACCAAAGCAGTCAGATGCCATGAAGAGGATACAAACTGGATCTGCTTTGAAAGGTTTTAAATTTTTTTTATTTTTCTCCTTGGAATTAGGGTTCTGGTTGTAGTAAGTGGAAGCTCTATAAATCTGGTATTTCAATGTTTCTATAAAATTGTATATTTATTTTTATGAAATATGGATTTAAATGCAACACTTAAAGCTTTAGCTCTCACATGTGTATTTTGTTCTTGCTGGGAGGATGCAAGAATTCCTCACCCTGTGTTATGCAGAAAAGTACATATACTTGAGTTTTGTGTGATTGCTCTTTCCAAGTTTTAAAGGCGGCATTATTTAGACGTAATTTCACTACCACCTCTGGACTTCCTAAACATTATCAAAATGATCAAGGAAACTTAGTCTGCTGAGAGACCTGACCTGTTAGCCCTGTGCTTCATGCTTGTCTTAGAGAACAAACAGACATATTAGTACTCGCTGCAAAGTCTAGGTATGAATTAAACTACATATAAAGGTAAAACCCCGGGGAGAATATAATCTTGAGTGGACATAAAGGGAAGCTGCTTTTGAGGAAATACTTAAAGAGGCAAAGCATCATTCTAGGAGGTGAAATTGGTGTTATTAGCTGGCAAATAAAAGAAACACTGTAAAGAGTGTTCATTCGAAAGAAAGCTGAAGACTTTTCATTTTACAGTCACACTCAACAATGCTGATAAGCTGATGTTGATCAGGATGTTGATCATCACAAACAGCTATTGTTCGATAACACTAGTCTTCACCTGTAATGACCTTGTGAGCTCTGGTCCTAGGACTTCTGAGTGTAAATTGCTGCAGCCAAGCTGCTTCGAATTTGTTGTTTCTCCAAGTGCAGCTT
Source organism: Zosterops lateralis (assembly GCF_965231275.1). Taxonomy (NCBI): domain Eukaryota; kingdom Metazoa; phylum Chordata; class Aves; order Passeriformes; family Zosteropidae; genus Zosterops; species Zosterops lateralis. Next base: position 34,754,972 of record NC_139763.1, read on the forward strand.
TGTTCTCCTCTGTTGTGCCATGTTCCTTCTTGGGAGATGCACTGATCCAGGCAGACCACAGTGTGACACAGATCTTTTCAGCCTTTCTTAATGGGAGCCTGCTAGGTTAGTGTCCTTGGCTTTCTTGTTCAGGCAATTTTAGGTCAAGATACCTGTAACCTTAAACTGGGATACCCAATTTGCTCCTGGGAGGTCTGGGCCTTTCCTACAAACCAGGCTGAAGCTAGACATACTTACCTTACAACACCTTCCACACAACAACTCACATAACACAGAGCAAGTGGGAAGAATTTGAGTCCTACAAAAAACTCTGCTATAAGCTGTCATAGTTGAGACAGCCACTGGACTCAAAGTGCCTCTTTAAAAACTCCAGAAGGCTTCAAGTATCAGCACCATGTTATCTAGAAGTCTTTCATACCTTTTCCATGTAGCAATCCTATGGGCAGCTCCACACAGCTCTGTGTCTTCTCTTTTTCTCTCTTCCTGCTGCAGTTCCAGCTCACTTCTTCCTGTCCCTAGCACACCACCTCACCCTGTCTATCCCTCACACAACCTCCTATCTCTTCCTCCTCACATCACAAAGACTCCAACTGACTGACTACTAACTCACTCTTTTATCACACCCAGCTGTGAGGGCAAGGCTGTTCCCACTCTTTGGTAATTAACACAGCTGTAATGTATTGGAGACAAGGTTGCCTTTAGCACTATCTCTGTCTTCCCACAATAAACCTACAGAAACCACAGGGTTTCAAAGGGACCGTTCATTTTTGGGTGCTCTACCCCAGCAGTAGCCATTCCTGAGGACCACAGCATTTGCCCTGTGCTTGATTCTTTTCCCTTCTGGGTGCTCCTCTGTCTTAGAGCTAGAAGAGCCTTAAAGGGTTACATTTAAGATTTACAACCCTTTAAGAATCTGTTGCCTCTCATAGAGACCCTTCTTCTCCCCTTAAATGGAATGGGCATCTTATTACAGTTTTTACTGACTAGTTATAATGGATTTACACTTAGGAATCTAAGTTCCTTTAACGGCTTTTTTGAATTCCAGACATAGGGCTTTGGGTGGAAAAGGTTGGGAAAAGAACAAGAAGTCTTTTAATTAAGTGTGTATATTCCGCTTTATACCCTGAGCTGATCGTAAACCTGGGAACAGGACCCGACTGTTCAGATTCTAGCTCCAATCATTCAGTTGTACAGAATGCTCTTTTTGCCATTAGAAATATTAATAACAATGATTTATCATAATTTCACCTTCAAAGGGAACAGTGAAAAAAGACAGGTGAAAACATGCTAATGCAAGGAAAAATCACTGACTCCAGACTTGACTTAAAGGTTAGTAAATGCGAACCAATTTTTCTTTTATAAGAGAATATATCATTTTACCAACATAATTTTGGTGGCATAAATTTTCTTTGTATTAGCCTTTCCTTTTGTCTCATCTGCTTTTAGGCATAAGAAGCCTGTTCTCAGTACACAGCCCTCAGTACTAGGCATTTTATATCCAAGAACCTGACTTGTTTCCCCACTTTCAATTTATACCTCTATGCGAGATGGTAACATATTGAGATATCAGTCAAGCTATTAGGCTGGCTGTAACTATTTTTAATAAAATACAACAAAATGATAGAAAAAAATATTTGAAAAATGAGGATTTGACCTCTTTACATGTGTTATAGATTCTGAACATGATGTGCAAATGGTAAATTCTGAAAAGTTATCTTCCGTATAATGTCATTTCTGCAGAACTCTCTTGCCTCAGGGTTGTGAATTATTGTGCTGTGAACATTATAGTAGAGATTATTTACAATAAATCGTGTAAAACCCCAAATGCTTTGCAATCAGAATATGTCAAATGCTGAGGAATGAGGAACCCCCTTTGGTTTATAACTTCTTTCAAGCATGAGCCAAAAACTGTACGGTACTGTTCCTAATGGAAAAGCATCCAGACCAATCTCTATAAATACTCATCACAGTCCATAAACTAACCTATTAGAAGCACTTGACATTTTCATTTATACCTGTAAAACTGTTGAAAAAAATGTCATGTAGGCTGAGATCTCTAATGTTTCCTCAACATTTTTTGCCCCCAAAATAACATAATATAAAGAGTTGCTCATGCAACCTTTTGCCTGATTGTTATCCGAAATATGAATTATCTGAATAATATGAATTATGCTTCCTCCAGTTTCCAATTTATGGTGTTAGAATCATTCTTTTTTATTTCTCCAGTGCAACTGGTATGCTGGAAAAATCTACTGGAATGTTCTCAGGTAATGATATAATAGGAGCCTTAACAATAATTGTGAAATTAATATAGGACCTTACATTTGTAAAATCTTTAAGGTTTTTTATCATGAGGTCAGGAAATTATTTCTGGTGCATCACTCAACTGCAATATTTGATATACATATTTATGCTGTATATCAATACTTGAATTTAAAAAGAAAAACAGAAAACACTCTGCTGGAAAGGATGTGGGCAGGTAGGTCAGCCCACAGATTCTTTTGGACTGACCCAACTTGAGTATTTTGGTCACAGATACAGAAAACTTAAAGTAACTTTTGGGAGAGTTGTTGAGGGAGGTTCAGTATGCTCAGGACTTGTTACAAGACCCACAAGTCTACTAAAAACCCCAGAAATGGCAAGACAGAATATTAGCATTAACAGTAGGGAGTATATGCCAACATTTCGAACTGTACAATTATGAATGCCAACAAAATATAAGATGTATGTGGTTTCTAATGGGTCACAGGACAGATTATTTTGCCCTTAAAACCATTGAAGAATGTTGGACTTGGGTCTAGTGAATAAGTAAGATAAATAAAATACAGAACATAATGTTAAAACTACATGACAAAATTTCTTGCAGTGTTGCTGCCATATCCTTCATTAGCATAAACTTGTGTCTCTCCTTCTTTACAAATAATTTACAACATATTTCACTGAATCTGAATTTGGAGAGCTTAAAGCACAAACATAATGGCACAGAGCAGAACAGTTCCTGCACTTTGATGCCAAATACCCAAACACTCGAAACAACTGTGTGCTGCTCACTTCAAAGCAGTCTTTTTAAAAGGGGAAAAAGAACTCAAGATACCCCAGAAAATCTATTTTTTATCAATCACCTGCATCCATCAGTCATGGAGATATAGCATTTTGGTGGAAAAATAAAAAAGTTTTGCAAGCTAGTATTGATTATAAGGCCACATGCCTGCAGCCCCACTTTGTTTCCAGATTCTCTCCAGCCTGTTGATTGCAACCTGGCTCACTGCAGTTGCTTTCTGAAAAGCCTGATGCTTACAACACTACCAAGGAAGTTAAGCAATTTTCTTGGAACCCAAGCAGTTGCCTTCGAAGACCACTGTACATGTTGTTAGCCAACAGGCTATGACAGAGGGTACATTTAAAAAGAAATTACGTGAAAACAAATATAAAAATGTTATTTCCATTCTGCATGCTCACTCTGACATTTAGTGGTTAAGACTGACTGCTAAATCCCCCACTTCCCTAAAATACCAGGTAAAATACCCATATGCAAAAGTAATACTTGTGATATTCATGTAGGGAAACAAATACTATTAATTTTTCAGAAATTATGATGAAAAATGTAATTTGTAAAGTGTGTAGTAGCATATTTCAATATGACCTGAACAGAATAGAAGTATATTTCCAGTCAGCTCACAGACACTCTTGCTGATAACATTTTACTATGTATTTTTATATTATTTGGGAACTCCTACACCAATGTTTTTCAATAAAGATGTTGAAATGCTTTGACGAGAGAGCAGATTATTTTTACCTTACATAAATATTTGTGTTCATTGACAAGCAAATCATGTAGTTATGTGCAATTCTCTGGTATTTGAGCAGAAATTTCTGTAGAAAGAAAGTCTAGGTTATTGCATGGAACAATAATCCTCAGTGCATAGGACACCAGCACAAAGAATGGCAAGTTAAAGCTTGCCAGGAACAAAGCAGAGCTCCATAAAATGCATAGCACATTTCATTACAGGTAAGATCGATTAACAGAAGACATATTCTGTTGACGACTGCTCTTTGAGTTGTTTAGAAAATGTTGATTTTGGCTGCTGCATGGCGTGCAAGCAGCAACAACTAACTTTCCCTGTCAAATCTCTCTTAAGGCTGCAGCATTTACTCTGGTGTAAATCTTTCCTGACAAGGAGGGAATGGTACTGCCACTGTTATGGCCCAAGGTAAGGGATATGCATATGCCATTCATCAGCACTTATGTGAAACCAGAAACTTCTCAAGAACAGTTTCATAATTTGGTTCTAGATTTGGTAACCACCTCTACTCGTAAACTACTTACCTCTGGTGACTGCTAGGTGTGTCCTTACCACAAGCACCCTCTGCGATGAATGAAAAGGTTATTACAGGTCTTCAAAGGGACTGTAAGTCCTTTCCTCTGTAAGGACTACTCTCTAAGATGTTTTCATCTCTTAAATCTTTTTTGCACAGTTGAGAAAGGACAGACTTCTGGAGTCAGAGTCATGTACCCCTTTCCTCCCCTCTATATTCTGTGTTCTTTTATTAAAAGGAAATAAAATGGTTTGGAAATGTATTCCAGACACAAGATTTTTTCCTTAATATATATTTCTGATGCAGCCACATGCTGAGTTCTTTACATTAAACACATTTGGTGATTCAAGTTTACTTTTGAAAACAGACTGCTTTGTTTTCTGGTCTTCGTTGTTTTGTTTTGGGTTTTTTTTTTTTTTCCTTTTTAAAACCATGAGTTTAATTTTTGTACTTCTTGTCCTTCTAAAGAATGCAGGCCTCTTCTTCCATCTCCTCTTGTTTATTTAGTGCTTCATGGAAACACACTGATCTTCACAGTCAGAAGCCCATTGTCAGCCTCCTTGGGTTGCCTCTGGCATTGTGACTTAAAATTATGATTTCCACCCACTAAGAGGTAACTTAGTTTTGGTTTGGATTGATCTCATTCAGCTTTAACTGTCTAAAGTTAAAGTATCTATGCCAAGTTATTATATAGGCTCCTTCTAAACTTAATGGAGAAAAAGGGATCTCAAAAGGTGACTCACTTCAGCTCTGTCACCCTGTGTGACTCTCTGTCAGCAGAGTGCATGACAGAGAGATGTGCAGATGAGCTTTGGCTCTGAGTGGACCCTCCCTGCCCCCTATGTGTTTTATATTTCCAAGCTGACCTCCACAAGGAAAGGGTTAGAAGTCTGTTTTGTCATATTGTCCCCAGCACACATACTGCATGGTATGGTTGATGCTTGGCCTAAGTTATTTGTTTCGACTCAGCTTAAATTTCTCTCCTTGCTGCCTAAGTTTACTAAACTTAGGATTTCAACATTTTTTTGGGTGTAAAAATTGTTCATATGCTCTTGTTCACAAGCTCCTGGTGAATTAAAAGAGTGATAAAAAATGGATTGTGTTGAGCTGATACAACTCCAAATACAAACAGCTCTATCACTCCTCTGATTCTCCTTTAAGCATCTAATTTTCCTGTAAAAGGCTGCTCAGGGCCATAGGTTTTTTGTTGGCTAAAGGCTAAACACTTCTAATGCTGTTTTTCATTCTCAAGACCAGAAGTACAGTATACTTCTGCAGTTTCACTCTTCTTGATTCCCTTCATATTATTAGAGGTTCTCTCTTGGGATCAGCAAAATAGTATGTGAAGAGTATTAGTGATATGGAAGCTTGCTTCAGGGTTATCTTTAGATATCTGAGTTGAACTCTACAAGCGAGATACTAAATCTGCCTTGAGACTATCAATACAAGAACAAGTGAAAATGTAGGCTTTACAAATAGACTGTACTCCTTTTGTCCTAGGATAAGAGGAGAAACTGAACTGAGCATTGGAGCTGTTGTCACGCAGCTGGCTTTGCTCTGCTCATACCAGTGCAACAGCTGACAGAGTAAGGTTACATATGTTTTATTTAAAATACTTTTCTATCACGAGGTGTGTAGATAGCAGGGTAAGGCAGAACAGGAGGTACAAAGGACTACTCATTTTTGCATATGACTATCCTGAGTGGTGATGGAAATAGTCATGCTATTAGATTCTTTGACTGGAGTATATATAATAATGATTTTACAACAGCTTAGAGAACTGACAATATAGTAATATTGTGTATGCCAGTCAGAGAAATCAAACCTCTCATATTCATTATGTACTCTGTAATATCTTTGCATGGTTGGTGTTTCATCAATGGGTTAGTAAATGTTCGGTTTTATAATTTCATTATAAAATGTAATAACATTCCCATTATTGAAGTCAACACAGACTTCAATAGCGCAGGAGTGCAGTTGTTTTCAGGGAAGAAAGTCAACTTTCACTAACATTTTTGCAAGGAGCTAGGTATTGTCCTCCTCTTTAGGCTGACTCAGTAAGTCTGAAAGTTTTAAAAGAACTGGCTGAGATTTGTACCTGTAAAAATCTGTGGTTTTTTCTTTTTCTTTTTAACAGTAAAAATCCATACAGAAAACAATGTTTAACTTTCAAAACTATAAAGTTTAGGTTATAGGGGCACCAATATTTTTTTTTAGAAAATTAAAGTATTGAATGGTTTTCATACTGTATATCAGAAGAATTTGCATATACGAAAATGCCTAATAATACCTTTTGTCTTCTAAGCTGTCTGTTTTAAAATTTTCAGTCTGTTTTCACAATAAAAATGCAAACAACTCTTTGCATTTGGTGTAGTTTGTACATAAAGAAATGTGCTGGGGTTTTTTCATAATTTTTTTCTTCAATTGCCTAGTCTTGCCCACTAAGTTTTAGTGTTTTGTTACTAATAACTAATGAAGACCAGGTAACAAAAGCCACAGCAGCATCTTGTACTCATTAAGAACTGGATCAAGCTAACTTGCACATTACTTGAAGCACACCATCATATATAGAAAGCAAGAAGTGTCTGGGGCAGCATACACTATTAATTAGAACTGAAGCTGGACTTCTGTTGTGGCAATCATGACTTTCATGTTCTATTACTTTCATCTTCTAAAAATAATACGCCTGACTTGATGTTTTATAATTTATGTATGTGAGAGGGTGGACGTTAGACACATTTGGTGAGTGGGTAGACAATAGACACATTTCATGAGTGGCTGCAAGCCTAAATTCCCCTCACTAAAGGAATAGAGATGTTCAGCAAGGCCATGGGGACATAAAGAGTGACATAAAGCTCTTCCACATGAGAGTATGTGTCCATGGGGAGCAGCAGTTCGTTATGGCAACTTGAACTCACTAGGATGGAGCTGGAATAGCTTCATACCCCAAATATCCAAACATTTCTGGATATTTTGTATCATCTTTGTTTTGTGCTTCTGAGGACTGTTGGTGCAGCATCCCATTCCCATCCTCATATCTGTGCTTTGGCTGTTATGGCAATTTACCCCATTTAAGAATTTCTTCCAATTCCTGGTGTTCACTATAGAAATTCTCTTCAGCCATTTCACACTTCCACTGTTTGAGAATGGTTGGAATGCAGTAACAAAATTGACCTGGTTTAGGGAACTAATTAACTCAGTCCAGTAGATACAACGAATTTAAATACAATCAAGCTCATCATGTTCTTTTAGTGTAGGGATAACAAGGTAGGTAACAAAGCTGTTGTTGCAATTCTTTCCAATGTTTGGATCCTCCTCTTTAGAAGTGATTAAGAAAACTTAAATGTGAGACTGCTATTTCCTCTCTTAGCATGAATGGGTGCAGAAATTTGGTGATGCAGTTAGAGGAAATGGTCAGAAGGTGCTCTTCCCACAGGAGCTCCATCAGAGACCAGTATGTTAATAAGATGCAATCAAAGGTCTCCTCTGAACGTGCTTGAACAGATAAAACACTTATGTGGGTTCTTCAAGCCAAATAATTTTATTTTGGGCAGAATCAGAAGGGGAACACAAACATTGATAAATACTGCCTTTTACAAGGGGGTGCCAGTTACAAGTAGCTGAAGGGCAGTAAATTCCTAAACTGTTGGAGCATGATCCTGGTGATATGAATTTGGTCTTGAGGTAGTGTCAAGTAAAGGAAATCACAAGTAAAACTCGCTGGTCAGACTGCTTGCATCCTCTTTTGTTGTCACAGAACAGACACTGTAAAATTAATTTGTCATATTTCTATAAAATCACATTACTGATCTAAGGAATTTGAATATTTTTATTCTTGTAATTTGAACTATTATTTTAAGGAATGGTGTTGATTGGCTATTTCCCCATGTAGCTCATTTTCTTTTTAGATGGGTGCAGACTTCTGTCCCAATGCAGTGAAGTCATCTATGAATCATCTGCTCTGTAAATCCACCAAGAGACATGGTTTAATGACATCATCCTCATGCCATCAGTGGGAGCACGGGACACTTAAAATTGCATAAAATGATAATGCTTGTGTTAGGATCGAAATTTTCTGTACTAGCAAAATCAAACAATTGAGAGATCAGACAAATTAATAATACCTTATAAGGCATTTTCTCCTCAAATGAAACTGTAAGTTTGAATGGACTTAAACAACTTCAGGGCTTTAATGGAAATGCTTAATATATATAAACATGAAAAAAAATGTTAATGAACTTATAATGCTTTGAGAGATTTATCTTTTGGGCAACCTGTAAAGAATTTTTAAATAGTTTTTCTTTCTTGGTTGCTTCAAGGTCTTTACTTAAATTCCTGACATCTTTGTTCAGCTGCTTTCTGAAATGTCCAAAATTTTCCAAGGCTATTATCTACTTTTACTGAAGACAGTCTGAAGAGGGCTGATGTTCCAGGGAACATGTGTTTTGAATTGAAGAACAATGATACAGTTTTGTTTGCACTCATAAATAATGAATCTTTTTCTGACCACAAGTAAAATTGTTTAAATTAGTCTCCTGATTCAGTAATTGATCTGAATCGTATGCTGTGTCAGAGCTATCAATATACTGATGACTGCATGCATCTCAGAGAGCTCCAGTAGTGTTTATGAAGGACACTATAAAAATATAAAGGGGGTTAGAAATGAGCTTTGTGGATTATCTTCGGTTAATGGCATGGCAAATGTCATTTTATGGACCTAATTTACTGAACATTAATAATGCTACAGTTGAAGTAAATCATTTTAATGGCAAGATTTATGTGAATAACACTAGCACTAATTTACCAATGGAATTTACAAAATCCATTTAGCTCTTCTAAAGAGGCACTAAATGGATGTTATGGCTTGGTTTTAGACTGCCTCTATCATGGGAGCAGGGCAGGCCTGCTCTTTCTTTCTCCCTTGTGTTCGTGCCTAGTAAAAGCCAGAAGATGAGTTCAGCAGTAACACTTCTATGAATCAGAGAATAGTGCTGAGTGATCAACCCACTTTTTGTGCATGTCTTCAGCTGAGAGCAACTGATTAAAGTTATGTCAAAGCAATTCTAAGAAGATGTGCTTGGAGATTGTACCTCCTGCACATTCTCCCTGTATTAAGTAGCTTTTATCTTCAGATAGCTAAGCTGATGTGAAGTTTTTGTTTCCTTCTGGGGTGCAGAATGCTACTGGGAGATGAAGATGCTGGGGGTGAAGAAACCTCAATGTCCTTGCCCATTTTGCTTATGAAATTATTATCTGCTGGTATTAAACGTAGAATGAACTACAGTATCTATCTGGGAAGGTACCCAGAATGACTGGAGGTCCTTTCTCTACCCAGAAGATAATCAGGAATTCTCATGGCAAGAAAGATCCACTGAGATAGCAAAATTTTATTTAGCAGGGGATGCTCCCAAGCCAAGTGTCCTCAAGAGCAGGATCACTGCAGAACATTCTGTCTCCATCAAGAGGACAGAGGTGGTTCCTGCTTTTTCAGGAACAAATGCAGAAGTTCAGATATTTTTAACCTCAGATATTAAATTTCACAGTCATTTACTGTAAAAAACTTGTTTGATCTCAAGGTGAAATGAGTTTAATCTAAATAATTGACAAACCTATGAACTAATCAAGCTGGGAAAACAAAGAAAGCAAAAAAGAAATTAAGAAATACAATTTTATTTCTGTTTTTAAATACATAGAAATTACTTAGACGCTGTCATAGTAGGGAAAACATAAATAGAAGATAAATAGATAGATAGATAGATAGATAGATAGATAAATAGATAGATGGATAACCAGCCAGCCAATGGAAGAAAAATGAGTAAACACTGTAGTATTTGCTAATCAGGTGTCTAGCATGAACATACAAGCTGATCAAATAATGCATAATTATCAGCTTAAAAATTATTGCATAGAGCATTTGATTACTCATGGAAAGTTATGGGCTCGGCTGGGTGTGAGATTTTATGCATGTCTGCTGGAACTGGTTGTTTATGATGTGACATTCTTTAATGGTAAAATGAAAAACAGCACAGCTCTGTGCCAGGACACGAGAGGGTCATAGGGGGAATGAATATTTATGAAGCAAAATAAATATGAAGATGGAACTTCCTTCTCCTTTTCCCATCCCCCAATACTGATTTTTTTTTCCTATATAGTCCACGACATGTAATTTGCATTGGCTTATATATACCTTGGGATAGCTCATGTCCGTGTTTAGCTCTGATTATGGTACAGTGTTGCAGGCACCCTCTTTGAGAAGTGGGTGCTGTTGAAGGTGTCATTCATCCTTTATTGCTCTAAGAATATTCGTTTACTCCTGAAATGCTTCAATAAGCCAGTTTTGCAGGGCTAAGGTTCTATTTTATCCATCTATTTTTAAGGAAATGTAGATATCTCTTCCAATTCAAAACTCTTGCCATAGGATTTCCCTGAATTCCATATTGTGATGTGTAATGTACTTACTCTCAGGGGAGGGAGGGTTTTCTCCTCATTTTGCAAGTGAGGACCAAAGAAAGAGGCAACTAATAATTTCAGAAGCAGACTGTGGTAGTGTGAGAAACCAAAGAGAAATGCCTCACATTCATAGCCTGCACATAAAATACCAAGGTGGATTTTGTCTTTTCAATGTTCTCTAATATCTGCTCTTTGGTACTTCTTACCCACCTGCCTGTATAGGTGGTACTTAATGTCTTCCCTCAGTACGACAGGATGTAATTTGGGTAGATTTTATGCCATCTGTAATTTTAGACACATAATTGAAGGGCTTAAGATAGCTTAGTGCACCGAGATCCCCTTCATAGAAAGTGGAGAGAATCACATATTTCTGGAAAATGAATGATTTAATTTTACTGTGAAGACGACAATCTCCTTTCCATCAGAGGGAGGTCTACACTGAGGAGCTCCCAGAGCAGGGACTCCTGCTAGGTGTCAGAAGTTGGAATGGATGCATGTAAGTGGACTTTTTTAATAGTGAGACAATACCTTGATGTCCTGCAGAGCCTTCTGGGATCATGATATGTTCTGCAATGATTATCAAAGAGAACTGCTCTAAGGAAATATGGGTAAAGTGAAAGCAGAGAGACTGCTAACACTTATCTTTACTCATTCATTGAGCAGGTATTATGCATTTTTTCCAGAAACACCTCTTTCCAAGAAGTCTGTTTTTCAGTCCTGGGCAAAGACAGTTGCCAACTTATCAAATAATGAGGTGTTTTTGTAGTGTGCACAAATGAACATGAGAAAAGCTCATTCCTTGTAAATACATTCTCAGAGGAAAATAAAACCCACCAGAATTCTGGATGAGACATGACACATGAAAGCACTCAGTCTGACTCATATTACCACTAACTCATCATCACCTTTCTCAATAAAACCAAGCTGCTTAAAAACTGTGTTAAAAATATTTTTTCCCCAGGGAGGAACAATATTTCAAGTGACAGAGAGGGAACACGGTAGACAGCAAAGAATTCAATATAAATAAAATACTATATTTTGCTCTAGTTTTTTTTTTCACTACAATTTTTTTTCTTCTGAATTCTTTATGGGCTGTGTTCTACAGGGGAAAAAAATGGCCCAAACAAAACAAGCTTTAAGAAGCAAAGTGAATTTCAAAGACAACGTGAAATGAAGAGTGAACATTCAAACAACTGAGAGGAAGCATATCCCTCCTTTGAAGTCTGGAGGTTAGTATGAACTGGCAATACTTTCTTTCAGACCGTTCCTCACGATTAAGTACAGCACTGATGAAAACTCAGCGAGGAGATCAACGATGTGATCTGGAAAGAGATTGAACCCATAATGGAGCAATCAAGAGCAAATGCTTTCTGAACACGGGGCTTTCACAGGAATCAAAATAATTACTTTAGCAGTCTGTTTATTTACCATGGAAGGTACTTGTATTTATTACCCTACTGAGAACAAAGAACCAGTGCTGGTACCTGACTGTTTTATTTCCACAACTCTGCTATCATTATCAATAGCTGAGACAAGTTCCTCAACAGAAGCAAAAAATGGATCTGCCTGCTTGCCCACAATTAGACGGCTCGAAGCAAGAGTACTATGGTCTAACTTTTTCTTGTGTCCAGCTCTCTCCCATGGAGTAAAGGAGCCCATCTGCACTGCTCACTTCCTTCATTGCCCCAGCTTCCCTAGAAAGAGCACCAGAAACCCTCCTTCAAGATGTTGCAGTGTAGGATCTGAGTTTGTATGGTCTTGCTGAGGAAAATTGTAGCTGATTTTCAAAAGGCAATGTAATTTAGTTATGTCACACAGATGAATTTTATTGTCAGGAGATGGGATTCTAATGGAAAGTTTTGTTTGTATTTTGTATGTTCTGCATTATTTTACTTCTTGGGATTGAGCAGGGATAATAGATACTTGGCTCTGCTTCCTGTGCAATTTACAGAAAATAAATAATTTTCCGACCTGAAACTGAAAGGCCACCACTGTCCACCCAATTCTGTGTGTGGATGCTTATGAGCAGTGAACATGGGGCACAGGGACACACAGACTCGAATCTCTAATCCAAGAGACTACTTAAGGACTTTTTTTTTAACATGGGAACAAACCTGTTGGAATTAAAAGCCTTACTGGATGGTGTCAGAGCTCATAATTTGGTTCTGAGCCAACATAAAGGCGGGGCTTAGGGATGCATCCACTCATTACAGCAGCATCAGGCAGCCAGAGCCTCCTGGTGAATCTTGCTCATTGTTTCAAATTCTATTTATATATTTCAAAGTGTAGCAAATGGAAAGATCATAAAATCATGATGATGTTCATAGAATTTAGGGAAAACAAAATAAACAGTCACAGACCTTCAGTTAAAAGAATGAAAAAAAATCCCCAGTTTTTCTCCAACAGGAGATATATTCTCATGATGTACATTCTTGGTATAATTCATATCATATAAAATGAATAAACACAAGGAAAAGCCACAACACAAAGGGAAAAAAAAAAAAAAAAAGGAAAAGGAATGACTCATTCTTTGGCAAAGAATAATCATAAGAAAAATTAGCATGTTTGCAGAGCCTCTTCTTCTACTTGGTTACAATAAAAAAAGATTCTATCTTTTAAAACATAACATTTTTTAAATAATGAAAAGCATCTTCAGAGACCACTCATGACTTATTAGGGTTTTATCTAGACAGAATAATTAGTATTCGAGGTTTGTGACAAGGTAAAAATTAGCTTTCTCTATAACTTGCACTTATTCTGCCTACATACAGCTTTTAATTTCTTATTTTGTTGACCAACTCACCCTACTCTAAGCAATTTACTCACTCTTTAGATGCCCAATATTTGAAATGAGCTTATGAGTGCCACCCACCATAAAAACAAGTCTGACGTAGCTGAATGGTCACAGGCTTGTCATGATGAATGTGGAGTATTTTGTAATTTTTCTGCCCATTCTACTGCATCCACACAGCAACTAAGAACCTTTGTGTTAAATCAGCTCTGACTAATGAAGTCCTTGTCTGCCATGTGGTCTTCCTTAATTGGGTACAGGGTTATGTTTTATTTATTTGCCCTTTGTTTCTTTGAGTTTCCTTTTCCAGCACCTCTTTTCCTAATGATCCTTGAAGATCCCCATAGTGGTGAGTTTCTATCAAGACACAGCTGTATTGTTTCAGAGGCTTGCCGTGCTCCCTCTAGTGTGACTGAACACCTGTGTCAGGTAGAGCCTGGCAATGGTTGGCAAGATCTTGCCTTTTTTTGGTCCTTTCCTCACTCTGTTTTTGGCAGCAATTTTTTTATGGTAAAAGAGAACACACTTTGTCCCTGTTGTTCCTGTAAGCATGGATGTATGATAGGGCATAGCCAGCTGAGAGCAGACCTTGTGAAGAGGTTCTTTGACATCTCCCCATGCTTAGGAAATGTGCACCAATATATTTATTAGCTTTTTGACAAGTGGTAGTGGGACCAAATCTCCAGACCTTTGGTGAAACCTTTGTGAGCTGTTGTGGAGAACCCCTGCATAGTTCAGTGCTCACCACAAACCAGACCTTTAGCAAGTAATAATGGACATAAACAATAACATTTCTTCCTAGAATCAATGAGAACAACCTACCAAACACAGAAATTGTATTCAGGTGAAGGCGATGAGTAATTTTGACCTCTATTGATGTAATGTTTTTATATATTCAGCTCTTGAGATCTTTCCTACCATGCTTTCTGTAACACCCAGGAGTCTATGTGAGGAGAGTAATAATCTAGTAAGGATATTCCAGACAAAGTGAGAATAAACTCTTTCTTAAGTGCTTCAAACATCCAAGAACATCTTTAATGCTTAACATGGACGTCATTATTTTGGATATTTGCAGAGAGAGAGAATTTGTAATGTATCACATGCACCTTTGGTCTCTGAGAAAACAAATAATGTGAAGGGCAAGAACATCTGATATAACCACAGTTCCAGCCATTTCTGTTTCCATATTTTTGTGCCTCCATGGGATACTTACGTTGCAGTCGTGAATACATTACGTGTTATGCATGAAGTCACATGACTTGAACTCTGGGCCAGACAGAGATAAATTGATTTCTAATGGAAAAAATGTGTGCCTGATGCTCTCATCATCTCAACCCATCATTTCCTACTGAGTGAATAGTAACCTTTTTTCTATCTGACGGTTAATTCTGGAACATTATTTACCCTTCTTGATACAAACTGTTCAAGTATAATGCTTTCTTCTCACCTGCATCATAGGGTAACATTTCCAATTATTTTCATTTGGTTTGTGGTGGATCCTTTCACTACGCAACTTCTAATTTTAAAAATCAGTCTTGTGAAGAGCTGTCTTTGCTGCAGACAGGCTGTGTCCTGCTGCTGTTGTGTTTTCTTCCAGGGTATGTACCAGACGTGCATACATCTAGCTAGTAAACACAATAAGTATCTTAGGTTTGTCAGGAACAAACTGACTAGAATCTGTGTCTGTTTTAGGGAGTCAGTAATGAGTGTGCCACATGTTCTGCCCCCAGCTTACCCCCCTGAGGCTGTGAATCTCCTGCTTCCCTCACAAGGCCATTTAGAAGTGGGCTAAGTCCAGCTCAGGGCTTTTATCAAGCCTTTCCCAGCAGATTTAAGTTCTTCATATCTGCTATATTGCTATTACTCTTCACTATATGGCCAGCCAGACTGGACTGAGCTGCAGTGGGATAATGTTTTGATCCAATATGACAGTGTTTTGTTGGTATACCTTCATCATGACAAGATGATTTAAGAGAAAAATTTAAGAGAAAAATGCTCTGACTTTGTCCTGCTGGACCACATCTCACAGCTGTAACATGATGTATAAGAAATGAATATACCTTCACTTTGCTTTTCAGTTTCATTTTGGTCTTTCGCTGCTTTTCGGTTTGTTTAGAAAATCAGCTCTTCAAGGCAGAAGCTGGCTGTTCTAACACATCTGTAGGTTATAATATTTGTTATCAAACATTATATATAGGTATATATTTGTTGTCAAAACAACAAATGAAAAGTGCCTCACTTCTGGTTGTATTCACAGAGTGTGTCTTACTCTGGGGACAGACACAGAGCATCCGAGTCACTTGCAGTGACATATAGTGCTGGTAATCCTTGATGGTTATGCCAAGCCCTTCTGATGTGTCCTTGGGCAAAATTCTGCTTCTTTGGCAGTGACCAAAAGAATGAGAGGCTTTTGGCCTCTCTACCTCTATTCTTGTGATGCAGATCTGTCAGCAAATAACCATCTCACCTCCATCTTTGGTGGCAAAACCAAGAGTCAGACTTCACTCCCTGAGGATGCTTTGTGGTTCTAGAGAAACTAAAATGATATTCTATTTCTAAGAAAATTGGGAGTTCATTTCATGAAAAGATGTGGTCATGGTATGCAGCTGTGAAGTGAGGGATATATTTGAGGAAGCAATCTGCTTTCAAAAGATGTTTGCCATATGGGATGAAAAGGAAGCACCTTGCCTTTTACTGCATCCCTTCCAACCTGGTTCAGTTTTGCCTGCACCTATGTGCAAGGTTGCAAGTCCTGGGATGGTGTGTACTTTTTCTCCAGCTTTCCTTATAATGAGTACAACCCCAGTCCTGAAGCTCTAACTTTTCTTGTGAAAGATGTTCCAAATTTTTAAATAGCTATTGTTCAAAAGATGTTTCTACCCATCTGATGTTTCACCCATATAATTGCCCACCCTGTTCACAGACATGCCGAGCACAGTTCAGAGGCAGATTCTGAAGAAATATTCTACTGTCATCGTTCCTAGTAAATTCATAATTTAATTGAACTTATTTTTAGAACACACATTTTGTTTCCCAATAAAGTATTCTTTTTGTGACCTCCTAATTAATAAGATTAAGGGAATTTAGCCCAGGAAACTGACAAAAGGCAGCATTCTAGGACCCTCACTGAATATTAATATCCATCTTGTAGCAAAAGCAGAACACTTGTTTGTGTATATTGGAGCCCCACTGGTTTAGGTCTTTACTAGGAGAACAACAAAGAAGAGGAAAAAAATAACAAATTACAGCTGAAACAAATCTTCAGCATTGCTGTTTTCAAATTACTATATTTCTGGGGAATTTCAGTCAGTTACATGAAAAAGAAGACACCAGTTTCAATGGAGCTTTGATAGTCAGGTTATGTTAATAATGGGAACTCATGTAAAATGCATAAGGTATACCTTACAGATGAAGAAGATTGCTAATAATTATTCTGTATGCTAAAAGTGTAGCTCTTTCTGAACTGATACATAAAGACTCCTTTACATCCCAGTCTAATTACTTATAGACAGTTGAGCACAAAATTACTTACATCTGTTTGAACATGTGGAAGGAAGGAGATTAGAGAAGTACCTTTCAAAACAGCTGGTTGGCATGTTAAAGAAGAAAACCTACTGGTTCTTCGGTTCTGACTGAAAAGTGCATTTCTTTATAATTAGACCTATTAAAGTAAATGTCATGCAGGGGGATTCTCAGAGGAGGTGACTGGGGTGCACAGCATGAAAAGTCAGTTGCTCTCTCATGGCTGCTCCAGAAACTGGAAGTTGTCAAAGATGGGGAAAGATAGGACTAAGTGTTTTAGCACCTTGTGTTTTTCCCTGGCCATTTTGTGATTTCTCTAGGTCCACTGGTTCCCATGAAATAGGGGTGGGAGTTTCTGAGGTGATAAATGGCTGTGTGCAGTCAGCACTCTGACCTTTCCTGATTCTTTTCACTTGCTGTCCTTAAAGAAGGAGTCAATGTGAGTGATGTGGAAAATAATCTCTTAAACAAGAAAAATCATATGGAGTGACATTGAAATCGAAGAATAATTTTTTTGGAGCCCTTGCTATTCCTCTGGTCCAGCCTTTCAACTCTACAAAAGGGTGTTTGCATCCTTCTCCTGACAAGTTTTGACTGTCTTGGAGAATATCTTAAGATCAAATCCCAAGAACAAGGGAACAGTTAAAATGACCAGTTTAATCTGGTATTCTATCTCTGACAGTCACAAGTGGGTAGTATTTAGGTATGATTAATGAGAAAGCCTGAAGTAATCCTTCCGGTTGCATGCCTCAAATCCGTGAGTTTTGGGTTTATTTTATGCATATTTGGCATCTGTGTCATGTGTGTTGGTCCTTGTTTTTCATCACAGATATTAACTGTTTAGGGTAGATATGCCAAAGGTGGTGTATAGGCAGATTCTGTGTTCAGTCTAGGTTGTCTTGTATTTCTTCCCTAGATGAATTTTCACATGCATAAAGACAGAAAATTATAAATAAGGCTTTACAAGGGATTGCATCATATAAACAAGAGTTCCACAGCCTTAATATGTACTACTGCCCTTTATCATTAGAAAAGATCCAGAAAGGCACCTGTTCTTTGTGCCCATCTGGGTATACTGGTAGTTGGATATTCTGGTCTCTCAGCTGGCAATACTTGAGGAAGTAATAATTAAGTTGCCCTGTGCAGTGTCTCACAAATCCCAGCTCTTTCTGAATTTACCTTGCGCCCCACAAAGGCCTTGGTGAAGTGACACAGGCTAGCACGTGGTCAGAACGTAATGAACCACGTGTAAATGTATCAGTCTCTGACAGTCCAGCCTTTGCAGAGAAGTGGCTAATATTAATTAGCTAGACTGCTCTTCAAAGGTGTTTTGTAAATCAAAAGGTTTAATAAGGAAAAATAACAAAATAGCAGACATTACAGAAAACAAAAGATAAGCCACACACAGGTGTCCGAGAAACCTCTGACACTTTGCTAAAAACACTCCAAAAAGCCTCTTACTTCCTTTGGGTTCCTTCCTAAATCTTGAATGTTTTAGGAGGGACAACTTGGCCTGCTGCCAATAGAGAGAGGTACAGGGTTTGAAGAACGGTGACAAGGTCCAATAGGTGCTTCTCTCTTAGCCCTGAGCCAATCACTGCCAGCAAGGTATGGAAAAATCTAGGTAAACTTTCTAAAATGTCTAGAAGTAAACTGAAACTTTTTCCCTATTTGGAAACACCTGCTGGGGGTGTGGGAAATGCATTCCTACAGTGAAGATATTTTGCTGCTGCTTAAGAAAGGATATCCTGGCCTCTCCTGAGCTCATATCAAGAGGTTTAACCTCTTCTTTGAGGAAGAAAAGGCAATATGGCCTGCTGCTCCAAAAGATGACTGACCCTTTCATTAGTGAGGTTATTGAAGAGGACGTGGTGAAGCACAGAACCTGCTGGATGTCTCCTGCTAGACCCCTAGGGCAGCACAGGAGAATGACTGTCTCACAGAGCCCTGAGTCTTCCCAGGGACCTGCATCACACAGCAACCATAGAGTGCTTGACTAGAAATAAAAATAACTGTCACAGCACCAATCATGAAAAGTCATGAATGAGTTGGCCTTTTTCCTTTTTTCTAACTTGTTTTGGACTTGAACTAACTTTAAAATCTTTATGGAAAGAAGATACTTCTGATTAAAAGATGCATCTTAATTTAAAGGACAGCTAGTGGGTTGTACACATAATACATGGCTACCAGGAGCACTACTGATTGCTGATAATTTAATTCCTATAACAGACTAGAGAAAGCTTATTACCTGGCAGCCAGTATTCAATCACTATTTTCTGAAATAAATAGCCTATCAGACAGCTAACGATAAAAAAGCAAACGCGATGTTCTTAACTTTGTGTATTTTTAAATGTAATATACTGTGCTAACAAAGGCATCCTAAATGCTGTCTTCCTACTAATCCTTTTCAATGGCTTTTGCCTGTGTTTGTGGCATAGTTTATTTAGGTAAATGGAATTGTTACATTAATTTTAAAATCTGATGTATCACTAAATAAGATAATAGGGCATGAAATGCACTAAAATACTGTCTTCTGTGTTGTACTCATGAGGCTCATGGTTGGTTTTTATTGTGCTGTAGAAAAAGAAGCATCTTAAAATAAGTAAGTACCACCAGTTGTGTATTTTCTTTCTTTCATTATCATTGCTCTTGGAACCATGAAAACAACTAGAGGAGCAAAGACTATCGAAACACAGGGATCTTGGCTGCAGAGGATTAAATACTGTAAAATAAAATAATTCTCCCCATTTCTCCAACAACCCAAACCCACATATCCCTCTACATAAAAATGTTTTTTAGTATGGCAAAATGTAATAAATAGATAAGAAGTGAGGTTGATAGGGGAAGTCGAGGGAAAGAGACTCATTCATTTCAATTAATTAATAAACCAAATTATAGCAAATCTGTGGAAAATACATCAGTCCTTTCTGTTATCTGTCTTTTACTGATACAGATTGAAGTCTGCTGTGACATTGGTTATAGAACAAATATAGAGTTGGCTGTGAATTTTCAGTGTGACATTGTAAACAAACTTTTTAAATCAAAACATGATTTTAAATAAAGGTTTGGAAAAGTTAAGTATGATGTAAGTAGGAAGTGATATCTTATGATATTTATTTGGGGAATTAGAATAGCTCAAACAAAAATATTTTATTCACCTAAAAGAGCCAAGGTGATGTATTTCAGATTAGGTGAACATGAACCTGTGTCTGCCTAAGATACCGCAGAAAAGCCAAGGAGCTACTTTTTGTTGTAGCTTACACACCTATGCTCTTCTAATTGGGATTTTTGTCTTGATGAGGTTTCTACAGTGTATCATTGCACATTCTCATTGCCTAAGAAATAGGTTGAGTTGAAACACAAGGTAAATTAATCCATAGATCAGTCCAAGATGTCTTGTTTGGGATCTGGAGGAAGCTAACTTTCCAATGAAAAACAGAATGGGTTTTGAATGTACTATATCAAATTAGTACATAATTGATAATATGATGTATACATTTTTGATAATATACGATATACATTTATTCCTCTGAAACATATGTACATTGCAAACAGGCAATGTGTATACACTGTATTGAATTTGAAATTATTCAAGTCGAAAATGAGGACTGAAATCAACTTCTTGCATATTTATAACCACCTTTAAAAAGGCAATGAGAGAAAAGAGAGGAAAAAAATTAGTGAAAATTGGCTCAGAGATGGGAGTATATTGTTAGACAAAACTTGTATGCAGGAATAATAATGACAAGATAATGTGGTGTTTCCTTACCGATATTCTGAGTTTGTGGAGATTAAGGAATCTGGCCCCTTTAACCTTCACTTTCCTTTGTAAAATCCATTTTGGCTGCAATGTAATGTACTAATAAACACTAAAGGCATTTTGGAATAAATCAGGTCATGGCTTCTCCTTCCTTTTGAGTGTCCATCCGAAATAATTAGCTGCAGAAAAGTATATACATAAATATATATAACACTTTTGGAAGAAATGGCACAGCTGCTGCCAGCTATGCCCTCTGGCACTCCGAGAGGCAGAAGCTCCTCCTGGGTTTTACAGTGTGCTCTGAAGTGGAGCTGTGTTTTAATTGCTCCATCTATCCCTATTAAGGGACAGGCAGAAAAGGGAAAAAAAATCTAATGAGAAAACAGATATTGTATATACATTACAGTAAATACCTGTGGTTAAAAGAATATTAAGGTTGTTAAATGAAGCACTGAAAAACCAGGAAATATATGGCTCCTGGTGTAATGTTAATTTAACTTCTGCAGCCAACACCATTATGCTACAGTTCCAGGGACTCCTGCTTCACCTAATGAACGACTGACTGGTCCTTCATGACTTTTCTCCTCTTCACAGGTGGTATGGACACCTAAGACTTATTTATCTTATAAAATACAAACCCTGTTATAAGTACAGGGTTATTAATTTCCTCACCATTTTTCATTTAGCCCTCCTACTGAATTCGGTTAATGGTACTCATGGTACTCATGATTATAATATGCAATGTCTTCAAGAACAATCAATAATGTATTTCTGCAAAATCCTGGAAGGTGGCTGGTGATCATTATTATTTGTTATAAGTGTAGTTATGCACACAATATTGTTAGTGAGCAAAGAAATAGCACACTTTATATATAAAGCCAAGAATTTATTTTTGTCATGTCTAAAATATTTTCAGTATAACCCAAGAATCATTTGTGCAAATTTCATTTCAGAAAAGAACATTTTAATACAGAAAGTCTCATTAATAATAACAATGTAGTTAAAAATGTTATATGCATGCTTAGTTTCCACCCCTTTTTCTGTTATTATACTCAATATTTTCCCTCTCCTCTTGCTCCCAGATTTGGTTGTTTCCTTTTGCTCTTAAGCATGTTGGGGCAATGCGGACTTTTCAGCTTCTAGTCATTCACTCGAAGAAATATGATGTTCATCTCAGTGGTTTCCTCTTCCTTGATGAAGGACTTTATACATGGTTGCTAACATATAATTGCATATTTGCTCTTTTCTCATGGGTCTGTAGCCTTAAGTTTTGCCCAAATTTGCTGGATACGTGCCCATTTTGTAGGCTAGATGTTATGTCTTTATTCTCAGTTATACCTAAACCCAGTCCAGCCCCAGGTATCCATTTCTTTAACTGACTGTAGTTTAGTTGCTTACAGCTGTGGGTCTTGAATAACAAGTCTGTGTACGCATTTCTTATTATCCCATGGAGGGATTGCTCTACACTGCATCCTCTCTCTACTTCCCTACTGTCACACCATGCCTGGATTTCTACACACTACATCATTATGTACAATGGATTTCTAAAATCATAGTGGTATACCATCTAAAGATAAACAGAAGTGAAACAAATCAGCCAGAGGTACCTGTTACATAAGACAACTTGATGTTAAAGATAAATCAAGAGAAGCAAAGTTGCCATCTGGTCAAGAAAAAGCCCAGGGCAAGACAAGGCAAGCCTGGCAAGCTTCAGTCTTGAGGTCTGGGAAACAGTGCAAATCTGATAGTTTGCTACCAGCAAGAGCTATACCATACTACAGGGACTGAAATTACAGTGTGCATCCTGAGAAACAGATTAATGAGAAAGAAAATGCTATGTTTCTTTAACAGTTACTTGAATTCAGTTATTGAAACAGTTGTGGGTTTTTTAACATCAAGGAGTGTTAATTGAATGAAAGTACTTTTAGTTCCTAATTAGATCAATACAATCATGTTGTAAACAAAGGTGGAGATGATCTGAGTTAGAATGTTATGTCTAGTATAAACAGACACATTAGAGGATTTTGGAGTTAGGTTGCAGCTCTGCTCAAAGCCCAGAAATTCAGAGTAAGTTTCAATGGTATTGGCTGTTTTGAGCTGCTCTGGGAATGCAAAGCAGCCATAAACTTGACTTAAATGGCCAGTAAAGTGGGTTTTACTGCTGCTTTGTGTCACTGAATTGCTCCAAAGCAGCTGGAATATCCCATGAATCTGGCCCCAGATGTTTATGTGGCGTTTATTCAAACTATTCTAACCTCTTTGACGTGAAATATGCTGGAAACCTCATGAGAATAAGTTCTCCCTCCTTCTCCTGCACTCAGCCAGAAATGCCAAATGGATGGTCAGCTTCTAGTTTCTCTACTCTTTTCATTTGGTGAATACAGCAAATGGAAAAAAATCCCATCAGAACTTAACAAAGTATTTCAGAATTTCTCATCAAATATAATTTAATTTTAATTCTAAGAAGATCCACTGTGTTTGGGGAGTAGTGACATCACCTTACTTATACCTAAATTGGTTACTTTCCTGTTGCTGAGATATATATATATATATATATATATATATATTGATTGTGAGACTCATATTCCATCATGTGGTCTCACACCTAATGGATTTTCACTTGAGTTGCAAATAACTTGAGTTTATAATCCAATTTGTTGTCTATTCTTTTTCCATTCTGGTTACTAGGTTATCTACTGCTGTATTCCAACAGGTGGTCTTGTGTGGGATTGGTTTCCCAGGAGCTCAGGTATTTACAGCTGAGTTTAGTAACCTCTCATTCTCTTTATAGGTGACGGTGCAAGAGATGCTACTACATTGGCTCACTGTCTGGATACTTTATCTATGATTTCAAATCAAAGTTAGAATTATTTTATAACAATGCAAAAGTGCTTTCACTTTTAGTGAAATAGACAGTACCTTAATTCACACTGCATTCAGACTCCTACTAAATGGGCTCACTCAAGTCAGGGAACACCATTGTGCAGTAAGATACTTCTTGGCATGAGTAAAACTGTCACTGCCTGTCCCATTCTGGTTCCAGCTCCATTCTGGGTCTGTTCTGCTTTTATAACAAAATTCAAGCAGCAAGAAAGAGATAGCTGATCTGTATTCTGCATAAGGTCACATTTCTGAGATGTTCAGAATAGTGTTCATCAGGACACTTATGTCATCTTTTCTCCTTATCAGAGGCCAGTCCAGCTTTTCATAAGATATAAATTATGTAAAATTATATAAAAATATTTCTGGCTTGAGTAATTTGAAACACAGCCGAGCAAAACACTAGGGATTGCATTGGAAGGAACGTCTTTTATTTTTTGGCAGCACAAATGAAGTAGCTGATCTAACAGAAAATATCTCTAATATATTTGGTTAAAAATCCCCGACTTTTGTCATACATTCATAAAAAATATTGGACTTTAGGTTTACACTTTACAACATCCTTGAAGAAACAGGCTGCATTCTCTAAATTAGAGATACACTAACAGATAGAGAAAGGACTTTTTGTGACCAAGATGAAGGCTAAAGTAAATATTGATTATAGACAAGGTTTTATACACCGGTATTTAAAAGGAGTTAAAGAGGAATTTTCTTCAACAGGAATGTTCATTCTAATCCCCTTTTTATTGTGTGTTTAGTTGTTTTATTTTATATAATGTGTTTTACAATAATAAGGGCTTTGTATAGGTTGCATAGTAAAGCTTTTAAATATCTACATGAAAAGCCTGACCTTAAAAAGGAGGCAGGAGGGACAGAATAGATGAATTGTTAACAGATGAATAATTGGTTTTGAAAAATGTCAACAGAGCCTGCTTGTCTACGCTACAGCCATTCCAGGAGAGGTAAACAGAGGTAGTCTTTTTGCTGCAATTATATGTGTGACATTCAGAGAGATTCTTCTAATGACTCACATGCCTGAGATTACTTGGTCTACAGTGGGTTAGAGCCAAATTTGAATCCAGTAGCACACTGCATGGTGACCAAGTTATTAGTCAAGGAATATGTTTATTTAAAATAAAAGTAGCTCCAAATTAGGTGCGCTTTTTTTTTTTTTTGTTTGGTTTGTTTGTTTGTTTGTTTTTTTTTTTTTTTTTTTTTTTTTTTTTTTTTTTTTTTTTCAGTCTATGTGCTGGTCCAGTACATAAGACCTTCAAATAAAGGGAAAAACCAGCAATACGTTCACAAACAGTTTTATGAATATTTAACACCCAGGTGATAATAGAAAGGTTAAAGGTATTCATCATTTGCAAATTTTGGTTTGGAGGACCTTGTTATGAGTAGGGTTGAAAAGACTCCACATTCCTGTGCTACAGAATTCCCTTTGTAAGCAGTCAGGATGGATAGAGAGTAGGAGAGGATGTGGAGTGTCTGTGTACAGTTATACAGTAGAAGGAGTGTTAGGATCCATGGTGTCCTTCACACAGTCATTGCCTGACACTGCACTCCACTCTGCTTTTTCTCTCAGACTGAATAACTCAGTTTTTCTGTGCTGCAGGCTCCTTCTGTGTAACAGAGTTTTTACATACACTTGAAGCAGTAATCCAGTGGCTCATCTATCACTCTATTAGTATTCCATTGATTATTGTTTTATTGAGAAACTCAACATTACTATTAGGACTTCTGTCCTATTTTATTACTTGAAGATTGACTTGTGACCTAAATTGAATCACTCAGTCATGCTGCAAACTGCAGAGATCATCTTGTCTAGCTGAAGTACCTGTCACATGCTTTTTAGATAAGAGACTTTATTTTAAAACAGGCATCAGGAGGAATTGTTTGACATGATTTAAAAGTCTGCCAGTGCTCCTTGCTAATTTCCCCATAGTGTCTCTAATATCTCAGTTCATACAAAATTGTCTAGGGTTACAAATTCAGGTGCTGCATTGTGTCTTTACCAAATATTCTCGCAGACACCAGCCTGCTGTGCTCCACACTTATATTTGCTCTCTCTCCTCTCGTCACCCAGTTCAATGCCCACCAGCATTGCAAACCAGCAGTGTCCCATTTATCCCTCTTCTACATTACATTAGGCAAAGCAGAGATACTTCAAAAATGTCTTTTGACTATCAAATTAGGCCTCAAATCTCATGAGAACTCCAATTTCAAGATTACACATGTTCAATATAAGGTCCCACTTGTAGGATTAAACTTTCCAGGAAGCAGACATCAAACAGCATGATATGAGAGATTTTCCTCACCTAAGACACATGGGCCATGTGTCAGGACTATGACCCATGTGAGTACTTTTCTTACACACTTTTGCCCTGTAAAAGTGGGCAGATATGTTTAATAACAACCATGTCTGTACACAGCAGCCTGTATAGGAACAGAAACATCCCATCATTTTTATATAGTACTCGACATAGAATCTTTCCATTACTTTTGTACCTCTGTTAGGAATTAACAATTAGTATATACAAGCAAGAAACTGACAGCTTTTTTACTGCAAACATTGAGACTTTACAACTGAGAAAATGATGCACTTTTTGCCTTTTTACCAAATATTTCTTTCTAAGGGCACTATAGGATGAGTATTTTAACTGATATGAAGTGTGAGCTTTGCTTTTTCATTTCTTATTGATGACAGTTTAATTGTTGTAGGTGTTTATATATTACGTTGTGTTAGCTGGTGCAGTGTAAGAGTCCAGTTAGAGAAAACAGAATGATAAAAATAATCCTACCCATTTGGTACTAGGGATAAGATGTCATCTAGTATTGTACTTTTGAATTTTTTTTGGCATGTTCTTCAGTTAATTCATTGATGCTTCTTGGGGATTCATTCCCCAAGATCCTCTACTACTCTTATATAACTACAGCAGGCACATAATGTTTTTCCTGGTATGATTCCCTTTTGCTTCTCAAACACACCTCTTCGCTTGATGTCAGCAGTGTGAAATGTTTGATGGGGTTGAATTTATAAACATTGTCCTTTAGAACTTGCACAACTGGATGAAACCAATAGTTCACTCCTTTTTTCCTTAAGGAAGTATTTCCAAGGCTAAAAACTGTCATGGTATTTCTAGCTTTCTGTTTCCTAGAAAAGTAAAACATTGAAAATACTAGCTGTACTGAAATAGCTTGGATTCTACTTCTCTTTCATTAGTATTCATTATTTATCATTGTCTTCACAAAATTAGGCCAGCATGTTGACATATTTGGACACAATTTTAAAGTGGCACTGACCATTAAAAAGAAAAACATTATAAAACAAACCACATTTGAAACCATGTCCTTTTGTTTTCTGGATTTGAAAAACTGTCAAGAAAAATAAAGGTGGTCTGAGTAACTTTGAAAGTAGATTGAAGATTCTGGATTATTAGGTAGTCCTAGGTAAACCAGATATTTTTATGTTCATCTTAAGGCCCTCCTGCAAATAATCAAGATACATCTAGTGTTCAAATTAGTGGATTTTTAAAGAAAAGAAATGTGATTGCATAAAAATGTGCAGAAGACAGAGTAGCTGCATAACTTTACTCATTTGGTAAGTGGTTACTAATTGTGAAGTGGGCAAAGTTACACAAGTGTCTAGGGGTATATTTTAGCAGATTGGAAATCTGTGAGTCATCTTCACTCCACATCAAAGTCAAATTCAGGTGTGCACCAGCTCTTCCCTACACATCTGCATCAGCCTATTTTTGATGAAAAAAGAAATGGGCAAAAGATTTCTAATTTAACTATCCTCCATCCCCTCAAACATAGATAATGTGAGTGTATTTTCTATATAACCATTCTGAACATTTACTGGCACTTAATAACTTGATATTGATTAGTTTATTCCCCACAGAGTGACACAAGAGTGGCATCACAGAGTCCATTGAGCATATGTGTGTTTTAGCCCTGAGCAAAAGTCTTGAGCAACAAGCAGAACTTGAGGGCTCTCAAGTTTTCCTTGGTTATTATCATGGCTATTCTTTCAGAGGGTGATGGAAATCTGAGCTGCACTATCTTTTAGAGTCTCCATGAAGCCCAGCTGTACTTCACAGAGTGGTTTAAAAGATTCTGTATGAATTACAGTGAACCTCAAAAGTTGCCATTGATAATTGACTGATCATCCCTCGGGGACTCTGGAGATATCACTGGGGAACTGTCCAGCAAAAATTTCTCCACTGAAGACTGTTTCTCCACTGGAGACTGATGGTGTCCATCCCAGAGCTGGTGCTGAAAGGAAAGAGCAGGGTGGGAACTGGCCGTAAGTGTGCTGAGGGAGAGAGTGTAACTGCCTCCTCTGGGCTGTGCCTTTCCCTCTGCCTGATCCTGCAAGAAACATTTTTTCTTTGGGTCAAACAATTCCTGTACATTTGGTTCTTAAAGATGACTAAGAAGGGAATAGATACATGAGGAAATTGAGAAATTTAACTAATGGAACCCACTGTCTGCCTACGAAATGAAAAAATTGATGCATGCTGGACTGAACATCGAAAAGATGGGAAGGACACTGGATAGGAAAGATGGGAAAGTCATAAGCTTGGCACTGAGCTCAAATATTCAAACTGCCTTTGTCCATTATTTCTTCTGGTCTTCTTTGATCAGACAGCTCTCTCCCTCCAAAAATCTTTCATAAGTTTTTAGTAAATGTTTGTGTGAAAGGGGTGCACCTGTGTGTTGAACAAAACATGAGAATTTTGAAGGGAATCTTCAATATTATTCAGTCTTTGAAGAGCTTTTTGCACGCAGTTGGGCATTTTGCTACAAAACATATATTCTGTTTTCTTATAAGGGTATGTATGTAATGAAAAATGTCTTTTTATCCAAGCCTTCTTTTGATAATACATTTACTTTTCCATTCTTTAGCCATTTTACTTCTACTACTTTTTGACCCTGTCTGTGTTCCCCTGCCTAATAATGTGCTAAATGTTTCTGTCTATTGCATCACTTGCAATGAGACCCTTCAGTAACATCCTATTAGACACCTTGCATGGATACCTAGAGATGAACAACAGAGGTAGCTGAAAGAGCACACAGGCAATTCCAAGACAGAAGTGATGTGTGACAAACTGTCTCCACTCTGCTTACATAACTGTCTGAATCTTGATTTAAGTTTCCCCTGCTGCCAGAAATGAATTATGCCATAGAATTTGTGCTCTTCCTATTTGAACTCTGGATTGTCATTAGTGATGATTTGTGCCAGATATCATTAAAATTATGCATGAAAATATAAATGATCTGCAAAGCAATTACAAGCTTACAGTTCCAGACCATTTTTTGGTCACCCCAAGCTCTCTGTGTTTTGAATGAGATTTTCATATACAGGAAAATAATCCCTGTTTTAATTCCTTGAAATTAATTTCAGGACTTTTTTTTTTCCAATTTATTTAATTAAAAAATGGGCAAGTTATTTAGGACCTCAGTGAATACCATGTGATTGTGATGCTTAAGGACCTTAGAAAATCTGGGCCTGAGAGCAACTGAAGTACTGAGTGTACTTGAAATATGTGGTTCTTACTGGAAATAGGAATAGCCAGTACTTCAAAACACAGCAAACCTGAACTGCTTGCTGATATGTTTTATTTCTATGATGTATTTAATTCAGTAGAAATATGATTACTAGACCTGATTTTAAACAGGTATCGTGGGCAGATATTATATATATTTCTCTACACAAGATCTGCTAATGCATCTCAATTTGAATTTGTAAATCTGCCAAGTTTCACTCATTCAGAGAGAGGCTTCCTCATTTGGGATTAATTTTAAGACTCTCTTAAAAAGCGTCTCCCCTTGTGATGAAACATTTTGCTGTGTGTGAATGAGATGTGTAATAGCCCATTCTAAAGGCCAAATTCATCTCTGGTGTAACTTCCAGGGAATTCCACAATGCTTTGAAATCTTCTTCATTCAGATCATCACAGCTCAAGAAGTGTGAACACTTCTTCAACTTGATCCCACAGAGTGCCAGTCATAGAGTGGTTTTCTGAAATGTTCATTTGGAGTGAGACATGAGGTAGTCACAGATCATTTTCATTTTAGCCTAAGCCAGGGTGAAAACTCTACTGATGAGGCGAATTTGACATACAGCTTAGCTATTCATACATAAGAATAATATTCACTTTACAACATATGTAAACATACTTAAAATAGTAAAACTTCATATTTTTTTTGTTCCCTTCTCCAAAATAAGCATATTAAGAAAGCAGTGAAAGCAAGTAGCTAGTGAAAAGAGCTGCCACTGGTGTAAAGTCATTTTATATATATATCATAACTAAGACATCCACCTGCCTTTTTGAACACAATAAGCAATCAGCAGCAAAACCAAACAGAAAACAAACAAAAAAAAAAAGGCTCCAAACAAGTCATGTTTGCTGATAATATTATTCAAGACTAAAGATTCCTTTTGTCTTCTGTGTGATACTAAAAACTCTCAGGCTGATAAAATCAGCAAGGACAGGGCAATTGTCATTGCTCATTTTATGACCTGCGGCATTGCTCCAGTGCCTCAGACTGCCTTGGCACCATTAGTCCCTTGACTGCTTCTGCTGATCTTAAAGAGGCTTTTGTTGGTAATCAGTACAGACTCTGGAATCCCAGGACACCACTGCTAGTTATGCTGAGCTAAAATCATAAGGAGTGCAAGCAATAACAAGCACCAAGGCCTGTGTGACCCTTAGCAGCTGTTTATATCCAATCATAACTGAGCAAATGACTTTCCAAACGAAAAGGCATGTTTTTGGAACTGATAATAAATCAATCTTTAAAGAATGAGAAATACTTATTAGTTTTATTCTCTGCTAGGTTGTAAAAAAAACCAAATAAGAACCCCTGCCTTAGAGCCAGACGGCTTTCACATATATAGAGAGTTTTAAAGGGGTTGTACATCAAAAGGGGGCATTTTTAATAGTGCTCACATGACAGAAGAACACTACTGCATTTCTGAAAGTGATACACTCCTGCTTAATGAAATGTAACTTACAGAAAACCAACTAAATTGCCACCAAATCTCTGGTAATTAGTAGAAATAAAACTTTAAAGTTCCTAACAGAGTAAAGGAATAATAAATAACATAATTCTGATAGTGTGAATTTCAGTGTCAAGGATAACGTACTAAAGCTGTTCTTACTTCAAAAAGTTTGACAGTAATTAATAACAGAAAAGATTTTTATAGCTGCAGGCAAGAGAAGGTAACAGTGCCTGCATAAAGGGAGAGAGGACATGCTGCTTCAGTGGCAAAACCCCTGAGCCAGTCCTGCTCCCTGCCCCTCTGGGAAGCCTTGGTGGGACTTTGGTTCCTGTGCTTGGCCCAACAGCAGAGCTGCTGAAGCTGCTGACAGGCTCCAGAGCCTCCTTCCTGAGCTGATGCACCAAGGGTGGTTCTGGTGGCTGAGGAACTGAGTGGACAGTCACGTGTGACACCCTGATGATAGTAACCCTTTTCTGCTGGACCTTATATTCAAAATTTGCAGAAATAAATACTTTTCTCCTCTTTCTCTGCATCAGCTTTGTAATTTAATGGAGGTTATCAGGAACAGAGTGAAGGCAGGATTCATCTGTCTGAATTGGGTGTTTACATCTGAGCTGGCCAGCTCTTCTGAGAACAGTTTGCCTCACTCTCAAGATGACAACATCTTCAAATGAGCTGCACAATAGAAATCCTTTTTCTGACCTTAAAGGGAGCTGGTGACACCTATCCCAGGCTGAGAGGTCTGTTTGGCAGGCATCTTGAGTTTAGGCAAAAAAAAAAAAAAATCCCTCTAAAAGCCATCCTCATATTTTCTTTCTGTGGGTTATGAATCCTGGGTCAGGAAAAGGTTGAGAATATTAGACCAAGATGAGCAATATCATATTCGTAGCCATGGTGTTGTTTTGAACTTTTGCAGACAACTACCACACCCCTCTGATGTTTTCTTCATAACATACCAACTGCTGTGAGATTGGCACAACAGTGTAATATTAATAGAAAAAATCTGGTTTGAATAACCTTAAAGTCAATGTTCTTGTAAATCAAATAAGCATTTGGATATTGGCGTGCTAGTCCCCATCTGCAGGATTTAAAAATCTGAAATGCATTGAAGTCTTATAATTAATAAACAAAAATCCTCAGACATTATTAGTTACACTATATTTTTACGATGCTATCCCTAAAAGGATATTAAAGTGCTTCAAAAGTGGCCAGGTCCCCTACTATAATGTTGTAAGAGGAATGTTTTTCATCACCATTCTACAGAGAAACCAAAGAAATTAGTGATACAGGCCAAACTTTGAAACACGTGGACATTTACTAAGGACCATTCTTGTGCTGATTGTAGGACACGAAAAGATGAGAGATACCATGGCAGTGGTACAGAAAGAGGCTACAGCCTAGCCTGTAGCTTCAGTGCTGGGGACAAGAATGTATGGCCCATGCTTGTAGCTGGAGTGTGAGCATGCAAAAGCTGCTTCAGTGATGAATCAGCAGGTGGTTTCAGAGAGTCATTTAGCAAAGCAGCCATGAAATGTGTGTGGCCTGAACTGGCTGGTAGAAGAGGTGAGGCAGAAGTAGGAAGCAACATTGGAGACTCCAGTGGAGTCAGTGAGGAGAGTGGACACATTTGCTTTCTTCTTGGCACAATTTGCTGTGGCCACTGCCAGGTGCCCAATAATAATTAGGATATGCTGATTGGCAAATAAAATATGCAAATGATCAGATGAAGCAGATGCTAATAAGATTAGCAGTATGGTTTCACTGCCAGCTGAGTAGCAAAAAACAATAAGAAGATGAGGGTATGGGGAGGTGCCCAGCTGACCTCTCAAAAGGCCTTTGTTCCCAAAAGCAGCATGGCAATTTAGTATTTTAGTGTGTGTGGGAGATGTTGTGCTACCCTGCAGCAACCTACATCCCTCTCATCAGGAGACTGTCTATAGAATAAATGTGTTGTCTCTGACAGGGAT
The DNA here is from genome assembly GCF_965231275.1 of Zosterops lateralis. NCBI lineage: Eukaryota > Metazoa > Chordata > Aves > Passeriformes > Zosteropidae > Zosterops > Zosterops lateralis. The sequence continues at coordinate 34,787,671 of NC_139763.1, forward strand.
GAGCACCTCTCATCTGCCCAAGGTAACGGGTTGGTAAAAGTCAGACACGTGCATTCTGCATCCCATCACTTTAGTCAGTGCCCAAAATATAAACACTGTGATTCCAGAAAAGACCATTACTGGTTTTGACCTCAAATATTTCAGGAGTGCGAGAGCTGTTGCAGGCTGTTGGCCCTGAATTTTCCTTAGCTGTTTTGCAATCCCACCTTTTGGGATGAAGTAGTATGTATGTTTCTTGCATGCTTCACTCTGGGATTTATATCGGATTTTAAACTATCACTGGTAAGGACCATGGATTGACAAATGTTTTTGAAGTGCTTCCTGTGTTAAATTTCTGCCAGAACTGATTCTATCTAAATAATATTTTCTGAGGATAGGTGCTCTCAATTACTGAATTCTGAAGGAGGAGCTGATAACTTGCAGCCTCCTTCCAGCTGAAGAGTTTGAGTCTTGCAAGATATATATGATTGGTGGCATATATATGATTGTCCAGGGGACAGTGACAACTTCACTGGGATAAACAAAATTTAAACTGGTGAGGCAGCAGTGGGACTGTAAGACATGTCTTTCTACTTATGATTTTAAATAGGATTTTGGTTCACCTACTAATGTTTCTCCTTTTGTTTTCCCTCTATTTTGCCTGTAAAACTTGAGCAGCTGGAAAACTGCTTTCTGAATGTGTCAGGTGGTTGACAAAAAGTGAGGCTCTAGGTGAACTAAATATAAAAGTTCAGGGGGTTAGTTTTAAAGAAAATATTAAGAATTCAAATATGTTTCTATACCATTCAGACCTTGTTTTAGTGTGGGTTTTTTTGTTTTGGAAGCTGTATTATATTGATCAGTTAAAATGGCAACGGATGCTTCCTGTGAGTTACAAAAGTGCATTTGTCTGGCTCTTACTGGGTATGGGTTCACCATCGGGGTCTGACAGGGCTGAATGGTGTGATGAAGTGGCTTTGGAGAAGAGGAGGAGGGGCTGAGCACTCCACAGTAATACTCTCATCCTGGGACCAAGCCCAGGCTTCCTGCCCAGGGATGATGCCACTATCTCCTGTGACAAAACTGGTACCACAAAGAGAGCTGGAAGCTGTATTTTCCTGTCTTCAGACACTGATCCTGCTTGTTACCTTTGGTGGTAGGGCTCACAAATATGGATATGAAGGTGGACCAAAGGAGGCTTAAACAACTCTCAGGGAGTCAATGGCAAAGTGAAAAAGAATATAATTTACTCAGACTTCTTTATGCTGTGGCTCTTTATTCTCATCCTCATCATATCTAGGTAATAAACACTTCTCTCTGTTTCATTCAGCTATGATCTTTTTCTTGTAAATAAATGAATTATGTGAACGAGCTTGAAGACAAATTCTAAAATATTAAAAGCTGTCCTTCTTTTCAAATCTAACTCTTATGTTAGTTGTTTACATACATAATTTAATAACATGCATATATTTTTTATATATTATTCTGACAGTAGTAAATGAAACCAGATTCAGGAAAAATATTCTGGTACACGGAATCTCAAAATACACATTTGCATTGGAAGGTACCAGTGTATATTTTGTAGGGCTTATATTGCTACTCATTGTGGTTAGTGGTTAGTATGACTATCATGTTTTTGCAGTATTACGTATCCGAGAAAATGTAATTTTTTTCTATTCCTTTTAAAATCAAATTACAATGTGACATTCAATAAAATATATTTTGTGCAGCTAATAAAAATGAGATCCCATCTCACTGCTTTGACAAATAAACCACACAAGTCAAAATACTGCCTCTGATACAGTTTATAGCTTAAGCTTTCATGTCAGCCTTTCCTATAAAAAAGCCCCATTATTTATTAATAGCCTTCTATGTCTTAAAAGTTTCTTTTTCTTGTGTGGAGAAAAAATCATTTGCCTTTTAATGGGGTGTCAGATTTGTTTTCCAAACCTTCTAAAAGGTTATCGTTGTTACATATGGACAAGTGCTTTTTTCAGAATCAATGTAAACTCTGTTACCAGGGTAATTTACTGCAGTCCCCTGGTAGCTGTACGGAAAACTTAATTTCACCATTTTGCAAAGTGGAGGGGTGGGACTCTTTCCTTGTAGTTAACTGTTTTCACATGGAGTGAAAAGAAAATGCATGCTTCTAGCACATACTAAATAACTGATGGTCTCTTACCCTCTGTTTGAGTTCAGGGCACACTGGCAATCTGGTAGGGTTCATGGCATAGAAGGATGACTGACCCAATTAGATATACCATAAAACATTTTGGCAATTAACTCTCAACTAACCAAAAGATTCAGGCTGATACCAAGTGAATAATAAAATCTTGTTAAATTTCTGTCCTTTACCTGCAGACATACACACACAAACATCTGAGCCACATTTTTGGTGCTGGAGAATTCTGTATGGAGGGAAGAATACTATATGAAAGATCCAGAGGTGTCAGCTTTCAGTCTGCCTTGAAGTCTGAGTTGAGAAATGACATGAAGCATAAGGAAATATCAAGTTCAGGATTATGCATTTAATTAGAGCTTGAATTAGCAGCTGCAGTACTTTATTTTGAAAAAGGAAATAATAGCAGTATTTTTTTCCTCTAATAAACACTATCTAAAAAGCCCTTCAAAACCAGAAAGCAATAGAAACTACTTATGATCTCAACAATGTTTTCAGATTAAATTAATTACCTTTTAGTAGTAATTTTTATTAACTTGTCTAATCGCCTAATGTATTTGGAGGTGCTGCCTACATCCACACACTGAAAAGTGGGTTTCGCAAAAGGCATCAGCTCTTTAAATGTGACAATTCATCATTTTTCCACCCCCATTCATGACTGTTCACCAGACTGAAGACAGTTTACTAAATCTGTGCTGTGCTTAAGAGGAAGCAAGCTGGCAATTTCTGCTACCAAACCAAACTGTGAAACAGATGACTATAGACTGACTGAATTTTGCAGCTCACTCTTGTTCTGCACAGGGGAGGGATATGAAACAATTGGCATAATAAAATAGCTGTTTTCAAGGGGTAGAATGTGAAGGAGAATACAGATGATGGACAAATCTCATGTCACTTCAGATGTTAGGAATCCCATGTTCACGCAGTGTTGACAGACCCCAGATGGATTTTCCCATGTCATGTTGCACACATGCTGTCCATGGATGAGCATGAAAATTCAAGGAATCCCATCCACCAATTAAATTTTAGAACAACTGTCAAATACATTAAGTAGGGGGGAAAAGTCCAAAACTAAGCAGTCTGAACTTCAACTATGAACTTTAATAAATAGTACGATAGACATTGGTAAATTTGTCTTTGTGATTACATAACATCCATTACCTGGAAATAAGGTACTAAATTCAGTGACCCACTGTGTCCTATGGCATGTATTTTATGAGCATTTCTCCCATAGGAAGTTTTCAGTAAGGTGTCATTTTCATATTACATAAAGTCTTTGTCAGACTGTCCTGGATCATTTTCAAATACAAGTTTTTGAAATGAGATGTGGGATCCAACATCTTCAACATTTGTCTCACTGCACTCTGAGAAATACCACCCACTTGCATGCTGAGAGCTTCTGAAAAAACCTGCTGATGTTCGCTTTTCAGCAGGCTCAGTCTGTAACTCTTCTCCCTCAGAAAATCCTAAATGTAAGGCGGATTTGTGTCTATAATTACTTCAGAACTTTGATTTCCAAGATCAGGAACACATTTTTGGCAGTATGTTTGTCCCACCAACTTCACACCCATGCATTTGCGAAACACTATCACAGATTATTTATTAGTGCTCTGACAGGAGAAGGAAAGATGCCCCACAAGCCATTCCTCCAGCTCATCTCTGGAAGATTGACTCCCAGCCTCTGTTTCTTTTGTGATATGTGAAACTACAAGGCACACTTCAGAGCTGAGGTATTCCATGGAGTTAAAACTAATCTTGGTAATGTAGCTGAATATGTGTAGACATGGTAGAGGAGACCTTGAGCTACATGCATTCACAGATAAACTTTGCTTCATCTAGCTCTTGTGGAAACCGCTTGGATGTTCATATCTTGCATTACAACCTGAGTTTGCTGAAAGAAAATCCTATGACTGTGCATTAGGCCTCAGAGTATGAAGCTGCATTATAATCAAAAAGCAGAATTTTGGCACATGAAAGCTGGCTGACTCTGCTCCATGTTGTTGAAGTAGCAAGGTGGTGATGCAACGTGTCCTTCAGTAGTTGGACAAAATACCTGGAATCACTATAGGCCTTAGGTCTTCCTTGGGAACTTAGGTATCTTGAATGATAAGAACTTGGCATAAAACAAAAAGAAAAATCAAGACTCTTTCCACATAGTGTCATTGTACCCTTCAGGTATGAAATGGGCATGTTCATAGTTTCGTTCCTAGAATAATTTATAAGCTATTTGTGGTTGGAATCTGGACTTGTTGCTCTTCCTTACAATCATGTGAGCTAATATATCACTGTGACAAGCCCAGAAAAGGAAAAGTGTTTGTTCACCAGTTTCTTCTTCTCTTCATGGTTCAGGTACTACTGCAAAACTAAAGGCTACCATGGGACAGAGGTACTGGTCTTTCTCTGGACCAGAGCTATCATCCAGGCACTCCTGTCATGCACAGGAGCTGTGAGGGATGAAGTGTGCTTGGTTCCCCCATGGCCCCTGCCTGTTCAGACTGATGAGACAGTAGGACATTCTCTATGTCAATGGAAATTTTCAAATAACTTGGTCTCTGAAACAAAATTATTTTCCACTGAATATTAACAAGCAGTTTTTTTACCAAATTGAATAATCTGTTCAAGAACATATATATTTTCAGATGGTGGCAAAAGATGAGTTCCCAGCTGAGATGGCACCTCCTAACAAATATCATATTGCTCTACCAAAGCAGAGGGCTTGTCCGTTGTACTATTGTAATCATTATTTTAATACAGCGAACTTCAGCTGTTTTTTTGGTGGTGGTTTGGGTTGTTTTTTGTGGGATTTTTTTTTTTTGTTTGATTTTATTTTATTTTTTTTTGTTTTGTTTAGAAACTCTTTATCTTTAGAAACGATCCTTAAAATTCTAAATATTCCTACTACTTCTTTTGTCACACTGTGGCAGTCACACAACACTAAATATTTTTGCTATAGAATTTGGCAACGTTACAATATCTGAAAATTAGGTCTTATAATGGGAAGTATTAAACAACTATAATTCATTAAGCAGCTCTATCTACATAAACTCAAAAATATCTATGTAAAAGCAGGAGAGGTCTCATATACAGAATCATTTCTACGTGATTGTACTTTTTATCTGAGCTTACACTGGGGCAATGAAGCCATTGGAAGGTCAAGTGACCCACCCAAGGTCACTGACTGGCAGCCAGTGATCGAGCCACTATCACTGCCCATGGAAGTTCCCGGCTCTGAGCGAGGTGCAAGGTAAGTGACACAAAGGTACATCTTCTCTCAGTTTCCATTATGTTTCTAATCTCTCTTCACTACAGTAATGAATGATAATGAGTTGCAATCTTTTCTCTGGGTTGTTCTTGCTGCTGCATGGGTGACACTTATTGTTACAATAAAGATATAAGTGGAGAAAAAATTGTGCTAAGTGATATTGTGAATAAGTAAACCTAAATAACTTACAAAAAGAACAGTGGTTGCAATAACTTGTTAGAAAGGACCGTCTTATTCAATGTCTCCATGTGAGGCAGCTCACTCCTTCATTTGGAATTGAAAATATCGTGAAAAAAAAAAGACATGATTCAGTAAGTTCTATTTTATGTAAGCAAATCTTACTAATGGAAAGATGGGCAAGGACAGATACATCATTGACCTGATGATGTTTACTACACAAAGCCAGAAACTCAGTTAACCTGGCACTGAGGATCAAGCTCCTATTATGCAGTTGCACTTTGGTGCTATAATATTAAGCATTTCAGACTCCTGGAAACCAATTTTCAAAATTGCTTGTAACTCAGGTCAGGTTTTTTGAAAGAACTCAACACTCAGAAAAACTTTTTCAAAAGGCAACAGATTTTCAACCCTGCTCCTCACTCAGTGTCTCCTACTGGGCAGACTGATCTATGGGACCTCTTGGGTGCTGCAGCCTTTATCAAGGTCTGACTGAGAACATGGTGCACTTTATCTGAGAAGAAAAGGAATGAGAAGGAAGTGGGAAAGAGCCTTCAGCTGCTTCGTCTCCTTTTCTTCCTCTCCATCCTTCTCTTGGCCCCCATATCCTCTTCCTTTGATATACTACTTGCATCTCCAGCACAGCTCCATCCAGAAATAAATAGAGGCTCTGAGCTGCAGCTGGAAAACACCATGGCAGAAAAGTGTTGGTTAGGGACAGTTTTGGGAAGAGGTGGATAAAGACTCTGCATTTAGCAAAGCTCATCCACCTGGTGTTAGTCTTGAGGCATGTCCCATCTCTGTGTTCTCATAACAGTATTAGCCAAGTTGTCAGCTGAGGAAAATTCAATAGCAATAGAATACTTTGTGAATTTTAGCAGGAGAATATTCCATATGTTTGATGCTATCCCCTTAATCATCTTATGCAATGTTAATGCTCCTGCTTTTCCTTGGTTTGCTGCAGATAATACCCTGTGGTTTTCAGCCAGTTGTAAGTATTTGTATTTGTGTGTGCATATGCATGCAGTTCACCATAATTAGTTCATACTATCACAGGACAATTTTTCCTCCCATCCCAAATTTATGATTTACATTGTCTAATATCTTATTTTGGCAAGTCATCTACTGTTTTCCTTTCTATGTAAAACTAGCATTTGATTCCTATATGACCACAAATACAGAACCACTGATAAACAAGACAAGTCCTGTAAGGAATCATGAGTCTAACTGGTTGCTTAGAAGTTCTGGGTGTAAAACAAAGGATTAGCCAAAAACCCATTTCAGGGAAGTCTGCACTGTCTGTAAACCTCGAACTGCCAAAGCTTGTGATGTATGTGATGGGGTAAGGTTCAACTTGAGTTGCTTATGTTTATGCGATTCCTTCCGTCTATACAATCACTAAAACCACCTTCTTCCTAAAAAACCCCACTAACTTGCAGATCTAGCATTTTACCATGACTTTGGTTCAGCTGTTGTGCTAGTTCTTTCTGTGAATTGCCTTTTCTGCTGGAGAGTGGAGGGAGAGATATTATATTAAAATAACATTTTTTATATTTAGCTATTAATTTTCCTCGTCTCACTTGAGAACATCAGTTAAAAAGCCTATTATCTGTTTAAAAGAACATTTTATTATGGTCACTATTTTTCTTCTATTATTTGAGTTAATAAAAAAAGTTTAAAATATATCTAAGGTTTTTAACCTGTAGTTTAATCAAGTCTAGTTTATGAAGTAAGATTTTTCAGTGGCTCATTATGGTAATTAAATTTAGCCCTTTTCGTTTAAAACACGCTAAAAACTTTGAAATACCCAATCCCTCTCTGTCCATTCGTGTTAAAAAGGTTTAACTCATGAAATACCTTTAAAAGTCTTTGCTGGTTTTGGTTCTGGTGGTGTCATTCATATCAGGGAGAATTCCACCAAAGTGGCTATGCTGGTGAATCATGACTCTTAAAAGAGTGCCATGGTGAGGATAGAATTATTACCTCTTATTACCTGAAATGCTTATTACCTCTGTCTTTCTGTGATGTATCAAGTGTTTCAAGCTTCAGAGAAAAAGATCGTGAAGGTTCTTCTTTCTTGAAGGACAGCTTCAGTGCTTAGGATAGTAAGCAGCAAGCAGAACTGTCTAAATAATCAATTAATTGAATTTTTATTGTTTCTGTGAATAATCTGTATAGCAACTTTTGGGTTTCTTGAAGAAGTTTTTTATTCTAAGTAGATTCATGTTACTCTGAAATATTTCTGGTTGGTCCTACAGGTTTGTTTTGAGTATTTGATACATGTAGCTGGACCTTTGCTGGTTAATTTATCAGCCACATCAGACAACATTGTCTCTGTTTCTATCTGGAATGAGCATAATTCTTCGAATTGCATATCTGCTGGGAATACAGTGTTTCTGAATTCACAGTTTGTATTCTATGAGTATACTGTAATATTCATTTAACATTAATTTTCCATGAATGTTTCATGTACCTTGTACTGGTTAATAACATGAAGAGACTTTATGTATCCAAGACACTTCTTGTGGTGTATTTGGGGAATTTATAACGCTCTTTTTACTACCCTTCACTAGTAGTTTGCAAACAGAATTTTTGAAGTTGTTTCCAAACTCCTCTCTTGGAACCTGCTCTGCATCCTTCACTGAAATGTCTTCTGAAAGTTGATGCAAAAAGAGCATTAAACCCACATTCTCCTCTATTTTGTGAAGCATTGGCCCAGCTAGGATCAATATTTAGGAGATTATTTACTTATTCTAACAAAAAAGTAATGAGAAAAATAAACCGTGGATTTTTATATGAATCCTGTCTGGCCCTTTCTGGGGAGGACTTCTGTTTTTCTTCCAACATGCTGGTATGTTCATTTAGCTTCTACGCACAAATATTAAGAGCTATAAAACAAGCAATTTATTCTGTCTATGTGTCTGCATTTAAAATGTGTTCTCTATTTTTTTTCTCACTTTCCCCCTTCCCTTACAGGAGTTTTTCCCTTTCCTGTGGTCATACTGGTACAAAAGGCTCAAGGAGGACAGCTTTCCTTTCTGATTAAATTTAACGAACAATAGTTGCTGGATATTGGGCTGGCAATGCTGGAAATGGCTATCCACTACCCTCCTGTATCAGCCCTTTGTACCAGGCAAGGGACTTGAGATATTGCACATCTGTGAGAAGAGGCAGGTTTAACCCCCACCCTGTATGTAACCCAGGACCCTCCGTGGTGATTTTCAACTATTTTCTGAGGGATAGGGGTCTTTTAGGGATACAACCTTCCAGACACATGGCTTTGATGGAGCTGTCATCAGCCATCTGAAACAGCCCTTGTGGGAGTGCCATAAGAACATGGCAGTTAGGCAGATGTACAGAGTCACTGAAGTATCTGTGGAAGTGCACTGTTGGGAGCTGGATAATCATAAGTCTTACAGCACTTGCAGGTTTTAATAATGATATGCTTGCTTGTAAAGATAATTTCAAAAGGGCTACACATTATTCATTTTTAGGGAAGTCTGGCAGCTTCAGAATTCCTAAATCACAGTATTTGCTTCCTGCTTGATGCTAATTTGGGCCGGTTCCAGCCCACGAAGTTCCTTTTCCATTGTGTCATTTAATTACACATTTACCCACACTTCTCAGCTAGTAAGAGCCTTGATATACAGCCTCTTAATCTAATACTGATCTATTAAAAACTACACTCAGTATTTTAAAGTGTTAGACAACAGATGGAATTGACAGTTTTAATAGGTAGCAACTAACATCATCTCCCAATCTACACCTCTGTATTGGATTTCAAGCTACTGATATCGCTGTGGACATGTGCAGATATGGAGCTTGCATTTAAAGGCAGAAATTCAATCAATAGCCTGTCTCTCAACAGAGCTTACTAGATTATATAAGTTAGAAGTGACCATCTGGCCTAATCTTGGGAGTTCTGAGATATCATGTAGATCTTTTTCACTAATGTCATTTTTATTTGGTTAACATTAATAAACTGTAGCAAACATTGCAAATCTTGCAATCTGAAGCTGTAACTCAATTTTTGCCTTTTACATGAGACAAGTCAAACATCTGCTTCTCTAGAGGGAACGTGTGTGAGAGCCAGCAAAAGAAAGATGCGATCGCTCTGAAGATTTTACTGTCTTTCTAGGTGTTGTGAAATGATGGAAAGTGGCAGTCTTTTTTATTTACTAAAAGAAGAGTGTGTTACTAAAGGGTATCCAACAACTAATGTGATTATTTCTATGAATACAAAATAAGGAGGGAAATATGTAGATGGCATTCTGGGGGGTGAAAGTTTCAGCGTATTCTATGACTGTGATAAAAGAATGTACATTACATATTCATCTATCAGATTTATGCTACAAATAAAGTCTAACTTTTAATCTGGTACAGTCAATATATATCAAATATCTGTGAAGAGTGGTTTAATGCTGTCACAGCCAGAATGCATAAACTCTGAAAAGCCTTTTTTAATACCAGAGTCAAGAACATTCTCTTCTGGTTCTTCACTCCTTTAAATTTAATTTCAAATTCTATTTTGTGTTTGGCTGAACATCAGCACTATTAGAAGTTCAGAAATGTTCTGTTCATAAAAAGGGAAAATAAATGTCAGTGTCCCGGGTCTAATTATATCTTTGTACCCAAAAGTGGCACAATAGTAATTCAATTATGAAAATTATTGTCATTGGATTTTGATCTTGTAAAATAAAATCAGGAGGGATTTCTAAATGGATCTCATGTAATCAAACCTCCTGAAATTATGGAGACTTTTCTTCTCTTTTGCCTTTATTTGATTGTTGATCAATTGCTGCTTTTAAAATTTCAAACAGCGCACAGGTACATAATGAAAGCCCATAGATGGGGAGGGAGAGAAGCAAGACAGGCAAAGTTGCTGAAAAGGAACAATGCCAGAAGAAATAGGGGGAGAAAAAAAAAAGAATATTTGGGAACTTCATTAGAGCAGTACCCGTCAGGGCATCCTGTTGTAGGGTGTTGGGGACCCAGAAACCAAAGATATATATTCCCTTGACATTGGTAGTCAGAATAGCAATAAGCTGAGCAAGTTATTTCAACCTAGTTTCCTTTATTTCTCCATCTGAAACTGATGAGAATGATTGCTACTTGCCTTTATTTCCTGAAACTATTGTATCATTTAATGCCTTCTAAATATCCAGGTAGAGTTGGTATCACAAAATGTTTCACTAGCAAAATGGAACCAGCTGACTTTGAGGAAAAAAAAAAAGGCAACAAAATCCCTGCTCTGCCTCTATACAAACAAAATCTGAAATACAGACAAGCCCCTTAAATCTCTAAAATAATAGTGAAGGGTAGAATTTCAGAGCTGTTATTGTAAAAATATTTCAAAACCGGGGTGAAAATAGAAACTAGAGAAACTGCACAATCATGGCATAGTACCCTTTACAACTTAATTATTTTTTTTAAAGAACAAAATTTTGGTAAAAGCTGTCCTTGGAATATCTTGGATGCAACATTTTGTTTTTTTTGAAATTTTTTTTACATTTATTTTCCTGCTTGTTAAAAGCTGAAAATCTAAAGTGGATTTCAGTTCCTGGAATTTTAATTTTTTTTGGCAGCCTTCTCTCTAAAAATTCTTATTCAAAGTATGTAAAAAATATAGTTTCTTTCAAAATACATCACAGGCAATGTTAACATTTTCAGCCACATCTAACTAGGGAATGGAGTTTCTTTGCATAGCAAAGAGAGTTTCAAGGCATCTTCTTTTCATTTTTTGCCACCAGTGGAACCAGCAGAATCCTGAAATTGACCCTGGCCAGCTCTGCTCTTCAGTGAAGGTAAAATTTTTGCAGTGTTTATTTACAAGAAAACTACTGAATACTTTTGCAGGAAGAAACTCCTACATTTACCCATTACTAGCAGTTTATTGAATAAGAGCGGAAGACAGCAGCTCCTTCCGCTCTAGCACGCTACGCACATACAGTACTTTTTTAAACTTTCTATTTCTCACTGTAGTTAATAAATCAGGATGCAGATGAGAGATTCACAGTTAATTTTCAGTAGCTAGCACAGCATGTCTCAGCCTATAAAGTCCTGGAAGTCTTGGGCTGTGAATTCCTTGATACTGACAAGCCAAACAGCTTAGAAATTATAATTGTAAGTTACAAGTGTCTTAAGGGTTGTTCTTCTGACATAAAACTAATTTCATGTTTTTATTCATAATGTGAAATAGACGAGAGGATGGGGCCTTATTTAGATTGAGCTCTCAGAGATATCACAGGCTGTGTCCTGATTATAATGGGAAAAGATCACTTACTTCGTTCCTTGTAGCTAGTTGACTCTTTCTGTGTGCTTTTTTTTGACAATCAGGCTAACAAAAAAGTGGGATTTCTTTCACTTTTCATTCCATCTTTGTTGGTAGGCAGACATCTACTGGTGACTGTTGTTTTTTCCTTAATTGCAGTCATCCCAGAGCGTTATCAGGTTCTCTCCTGGTGAACTAGTTCTAGCTTGACACCTCCTTTTGGATGAGTGATGAGTTGCCACATGACTCCCCAAACAGAGAAGTGAGAAGGTGAGACCTGGAAGGAGCCACAGAGAAAGCAGCTTCAGAGGGTGAGGAGAGTTCCTGTCATAATGTTCTGGAGACAACAGCTCACCACCCAACATTTCTCCAGGGATTCAAAGGCTGAGGGTATTTGAGGAGTACGCTACGTGTGTTCTGGCACCCCAAAACTCATTGCAGCTTTGTCCTCAAAGCCAGTTCCAGCCACATTTGGCGCATATTCTGGGACTGGCAGCTTCTAGGAGGCCCAGGGTGAACCAAAGCACAAACATAGGGCTAAAGTTGAATCCTTTCACAAATCTCTGTATACAGAGAAAACAGGTCAAGCTAGGTGGAGGATGGCAGGCCAGGGGCTACAAGACACTAGTGAGAGAGAGAATGGGTTTCTGTTTGCTGACTGAGCCTTCCTTCCCTGCCTCAGGAAACAGATTTGGCTCCTGTTCACTGCTGGGGATTAGAAGTTACTCTGCTGCAGTAGTTGAGTTGTCCTGGCCTTTAGGTGCTTAAAGGAGCTGTGGTAGTTTCAATTTCTCACATGCAACTGAGGATTTGCACTAATTAGAAGTCCAGTAATTCCCACATGGACATGCAATGTCAGCATAGGTAAAATCAGATATTGAACAGGTAATATAATTTTAGCTAGGATAGGTGAAGTTCCTCACATACATCTCAGAAAATTCCATGCATTTATACCTGCTGGATTCAGTCAGATCTTTCTTCAGGGAACTATCTCACAAGGACATTGTGAGGTTATGCAGAGAGAAAGTTAGAAGGGCTAAAGCCCAAATAGAACTTAATCTGGCTACTGCGGTAAAAGACAAAAAAAAAAGTTTTTACAAATATGTCAGTAATAAAAGGTAAAGGTTCCAACATATGAATAATGAAGTAGGGACTCAGTGTACGCATCAGTTTTTTTATGCTGTGAGAGGTTAGTGGGAAATTTAATTTTTCATACAGCCCTAACTTGCTTGAAGAATAGGAGTCCTTGCTTTCTGTTGTCCTTCAGCATGGAATAAGGAATTTAAAGAACCTCGACATAGTTTCTGCAGTCATCCAAGATTTAATTTAAAGAGAACCTTTGAACACAGATTTTCTGACATAAGATCTTCACCATAGAAAGATAGAGAACTGTACAAAGTTATCTGAAATATTTACTTGTGTGTGGTACTGAACCAAGGTGTGACTGAACTGGATGCTACGTTCATCTCTTTGGACTTGAAATATTTGGAATGCCTCTCTTGATGCCTGTTTATGCTTCCCTTTATATTGTCTATTATTATTATTAATATTATAATATCATAATAAATTATTATCAGTAATAAAAATTTTGCTTTATCACACCATTAAAAGTTGTTCATTTTCTTGGGTGGTCTTCTTCTGTGTTACCTTTCACTTTCTTTTTCATTTTGGTCAGGTTTCTCTTGTCCTTGTGAGACTCGCTTGGATTAGACTGTGATGCATGTCTTGCTGGGCTGAGCCAGATTGTGGATGATAAATACCAAACAAAAAAAGCCCTGCAGCTGCTGGAAAATGCACTACAACCTCTGTGATTGCAAAGACAAAACCCTGGAAGGTCGACTGAAAGAAGAGTTTCCAAGATATTCAGAAGGTAGATTTCTGTAAGGGAAATGAAAATCAGTTGCAGGTTGTGTTTGAAAGGTGAGATTTGGTTAGTTCATTACATAGAGAGATTGGTTGGAAGAGAGTTCTCCATATGGATTAGTTTTTGCTCACAGCAATTTGCTTTCGTATCCTGTTCTGCTGGTCCTTTCTGGACCTATCTGTATTAATACATCTGGAACTTCTGCTTAATAATAACTGGTGAAAAATCTCTAGGAAGCTTATACATGATCCCTACCTCCTTGAAGAATATGTATTTTTAATAATTATTCTTTTTATTTAAATTCAAAGAGAGAGGAAAAGTGAAATATTTTTTTGAAAGAATGTATGCCAAGATGATGGCACACAATATTAGTTTAATTTAATTATATTCATGGCTTACACGATTTTTGAAAAGAAAAGTGAAGAAGGGAAAGGGAAAGGGAAAAACAGGGAAAAACAGGGAAAAATGAAAAGGAGAGATGTAGTCAAAGCTTTGCTTACAGGGAAAGTACCTCAAAAGGGGAAAAAATGCAACAGTAGTTCCTAGGTCTAGTTCCTTTAATCTGAAGCAATGAGGCTGGAAAAAGTCAAGTGCAAGCTGGGAACACAGGTGACTGTGTTGCATGGAGGCAATAATTGAGAGAGAAAAATGCTACACAGAAGGAAATAGAAACAGAGAGGAGATGACAGGAAGGAGCTGCAATAAGAATATGGGGAAGAGAGGGAAACAAAGGACAAGAAGAGATGTGTCTGATGAGAGACTGCAGTTCTGAAAACTGTATAATTAAGAAATTTGCTGATGAGTTCAGGCACCAAATGGAATACTGATCTTAACCTTCACCTTAAAATAATTGTGTCAGATCTCTAGGATGTCCCACAATACATCCAGAGGTGTGTTTAAGTTCTTTGGTTACATTCAGTCCAATCTGATTCCACTAAGATGGAATATAACATTCCCCATAATAACGTGCCTGACAGTTCAACTTGATATATATGAACGAAACAAGTCTCCAATACTAATAAATTTTCAAAGTGTAGGATTTTTTGGTGGAAAGTAAAGAAAAATATACACTGTATAGCATTAATTGCATACCTCTCAAGCATGAAATTTTTATATATTATGACTTTAAAAAATATATGACAATAATATATTGCATACATTTCAGAAGAAAATTATGTCTTTACCTTGAAAATCTACTTTCTCTGACAGGCTGATGTAATCATTTTAGTGAAGGACGAGCGCTGCAGAGAGAGAACCTGCAAGTATTTGAAGGTTAGAAATGATGAACAAAAGGCTGAGGGTTTACTTTGCATGCAAATAAGTAATTCATCACAAATCCATAAACCAATTAGTAATGAACTAATGATATTGCTTAACAACTGTATTTTTGATTAACATATAAATAATTTAGGTGAGCATTTCTTTGGTCATGCCAGTTTCTGCTATTATTTACTAGTCTTGTCATGGCTGCTCTTAGATCACATGCCCCTTATAAAACATTTCCCAATCTATTGCAAGAACCAGTTTGTTTTAATGCGTTCAGTTAACACTGCTGGAGCTATTAACAAGCTTATTAGCATAATGCATTGTGATATATCATTGTATAAAAGTTCAGCTACACAACTGAATGGGACTGGGAAATGGCTTTGAAGATTTTATGATACAATAACTATCCATTTGATAAGCAATTAAAAAGATAATCTGAGACACTAAGAGTGAAGACAATGACAACAAGAGGAAAAGAGGAGGGGTTTGAGAGCAGAAGCTGCTGCCTTGTGTGGGAACCATGTGATTGTGTTGCTTCTATTCCTCTGCCAGAAATTCCACACTGCTGCTGGGCTCTAAAGCTTCAGTAACAAGTTGGGTCTGACTTTGTCTTTTTAAGCAAAGAAAAAAAGAACAACTCAGTTTAAGTTTCAGTATCTTCTGCTATCTCACCCATGATCAATTTCTTGACCTCTCAAAAGAACATTTTAGTAAATAGTTGAACGTGTGATTTTATGTTGTCTCTTTGCTTCTCCTAAATTTCAAGTACCTTTTCTTAGCTTGCATTATCCTTAGTGAACTTCTGCATAAAGAAACAAAATAAAGGTACTGAACACATTACCACACATTATTGCTCATAACTCGCTCTGTATAATATGGCTGTATTGAGCTTTTAAAAATGAACATTCAGTGAAAATGGTAGTATCTCTATTGTGAAAAAAGTAGCTTTTCAAGGTAGTGTTGCTTTCTCTGGTATGCAATAGCTCTGATATGCTAGTACTTTGTTCAGCTTCTTTCTGATTCTCCAGGGATTATTTGACCAAAATGTCCATTGTCCATCTAACAAGAAATATTCATGATATTGTTCGCCTAACACTGAATTTTTTAATAGGTTATTTCAATATCTTACGTACGTTATTTTTTTGCTCCTCCTGGTAAGGAATGGAATGGCAAGCTGGTTTCTGAAGGTAGCATGATCTACTGTTTTGCACAGAAAATGGAGATTCAGTTTCCAACCTTACTATCACTGCCAGTTTCTTACACCAATTTTTTAAGACTGGGTTTGCTTTCAAAATATAAAGCTTTCCAGAGTCCTTTGGTATCTTTGCATGAAAAGCATTTATATCTTAAATGAAAGGTGTTAAATGGAATGTGATATCTAAGGATATAAGTTTAAACTAATTTTTCTTAAAACCCAAATCAAATTGCTTAAAGAGGGGGACATTATATTTTTAACTGTTTGAAATTTGTTATATTTTTAAACAGACTTAAGAGTTGTAAGACAACAGAAAGCATACACAGATTGAACCATTTCCTGCTTAATAATTCTCCCCACAGAGTTTTTGAAGGTAGACCTATGAGAAGGAGTCCAATATTCCTGGGAAAGCAGGTCAGAGAGATGCTCCCACCCACTGCAGTTTTGTGACCAGCCACATTTACAAGCTACCTCAGAATAGGAAGGACTAGAGTTTCTTTTGGCATTTTCTTTGAAATCATCTTCCTAGGACACATTTTTTAAAGCTATTATTGTGGCTGAAATTCTAAATTTTGGGGAATGAAAATTTAGACCAGAAATTGGCATTCTTTTAGTAAAATGTGGCCATATTTCTGCTGCCTAAAGAACAAACACTAGAGGAAAATGTTCTTGCTGGTCAGCTGTGATAATCAGGCACATTTCCTCAGAGAAAGGCAAAACTCATTGTGGTAGATGGAATAGTGTTTTGCATTTAATAAATACAGAGAAGACTCAAGGAAAGCAGTCCAACAGGTAATGTAATGTTTCCCTTTCTGATGAGGATGGTCAAAGTTGCTGAGGTAAAGGAGAATTAGCTCAATCTTTTTCAAGTTCTGGTTGTTGATAGGTCCTGGGAAAGCTTCTTAGCATTGTTCAGAGGTTGTTGAGGAAGAGCTGGCCTGAGACTGTCTTACTTGCATTGTCTTGCACCACTTTTGCATCATCTGAGAATTAGGAAAGCACAATGGTGAACTGAAGCTTTGTCTGCTAGCTTCAAGTCTGGCATCCTCTGAGCCTCCCTGAAACCTGAGAACTCAGGCCTTATATATCTCTTATTTGTTTGCCAAGAGATTGGATGATATATAGGGTGTCATCGTTTTAAAGCGGATTCAGACTCAAAATTGTGGGTTTCATTTGAGTGCGATGTGAAGTATCGTATACCTCTGGCCAAGGAACTGCAGCTCATTTAATAGATAAATTGAGATGAGAAAAATGGCACAATTTAAATATCAGCTATCAACAGGAACACGGGAGGGGGAGAGATAGAGAGAGAGAGAGAGAAGGGGAGCCCAGCTTCTTTTATTACAGCCTTACTGCTTCAACAACAGGTAGCAGTATTACATATTCCCTTTCCACTTTAAAGCTTTGGTAATTTCCTTCCTCGTGTCGGGGCGATTTTATTCATTGTTTCCTTGCAGCAGTGATTGATGTTCTGAGCTGCTAATCTCTCTGAGTGATAACTATTTTCATGTAAGTCCATGAGTCTATGACACAGGCTGCTCGGCCAGGGCTACTGCTGACTACTTATTTTGTGCCTCATTTACATTTCAATCTTGGCCTCATGAATGTAAAACCTAGGCTGCAAATTAATAACAGGAAGAATATTAGACCGCTCCAGAGTGGGGGAACAATGCAAATCCACCAGAGCACAAGGCTTTACCATTGTGTTCCGGGAGGGACTCATTTCTTGGCCGGCAGTGAATGACATTACAGAGAATGGCATATCCAGAGTGACACAAATTTATTTCTGTCCCCAGCGCTCCAGTATATTTTCATAGAATCAGGGGGCTATTTGTCTAGGGACAATTTAGTTTCCATGAAAAATTTAAATGGTTTCTGTGGAGATAGTGGAGTGAAATTTAATTTGTTTCTCATTTACTACAGCAGGTATGAAAAGGAGAAAAATTGGATGTCTGATGGGCTGAAATTGGTGCTGTCCCTCCCCACTATCCCCAAAAGGCCTGTGGGCCTATATCATAGAGATTGAGCAAGACTACCTCATCCCTCCCCTTAGAGAATGGTAACCTTAAACCAACTTACAGAAAACCTTTGGGGAGGCTGCCAATCAACCTGAAAACAACATTTCCATCGATCCCCTGTCTGTGTGATTTATGGCTTCATTTTACGGTAATTGAGAATTAGTGAGAAGATTAGCAAGGCTCAACACTTCACCTTGATATGCACACTAAGCACCGTAATTTGTCACTAAGGGATGTCGGACACTTTTTTAGTTACACGGGGTTCCCATCTAATTGAATTTGGAGATAACATGGAAATTAATTTGACACAGGAAAATTTTGAATACAGCCATTTCCTCTATTGTAATGCACAATACTGGGCTGCATTCAGGGGCAGCTATATTGATCCTGATCACTTTCAATTGTGGCCAGCTGAAGGATGGAATACACTAAATCTTATTTAAGCTCATATGAAAGCAGTTCATCTGCAGCAATCTGTGGCAGATAAAGAATATTACCTTTCATTTTGTCTGACTGCATCAAGATGAAGTTTTGAAAATTTACTTCTTGCAGCAAATATACCAAATGTCTAAAGTCAACAGTTACAATTCAATTACAGACCTGCTCTTGTGGGCTGTTTACAGGGTAATTTGCTACTTAGGCAGCAAATGAAAATACTAACTATACTCTCCATGCATAGAGAAGTTACAGCACATGGAGAAGCCTCAAGGAAAGATAAAGAAAAAAGAATCCAAACTTCTCAGCAATTTAAAGTGCTGCACATTGGATTACTTTTGTTATAGCTTGAGCGGTTTCATACACAATCATTTTTTGTTTGTTACTGAGCCATTTTGTAGGAAGTTTATTTTATATTGGAGGCTTAGAATCAGAGTCACAAAGAGCGGACACGGTACAGACTCTTCACATCTGAGAGACGCTCTACCATAGGACTTACCTGCATTTATATTTCTATATGATTCCAACTCTATTTTCTACAAACCCCTTTTATGCTGTACTTTATCCTTCAAATAAGGACTTTGGTTTCAACAAACTGCTTAGAGATGTCATTTTTGGAGAAAGGTGCTCCCTGGTGAGAATAGTGGAAGCAGATCTTGGCACTTTATGCCAGAGGATGCGTGGCTGGGATATTTATGGACATTCTTTACCAGACCATCTGGCTTGTTTTGTTCATATCTATTTTAGTGATAATTGGCCTGAGATGAGCTGTAATCAAAATATATTATTCATTACCTATTATTATTACATGATGGATTTTAATCTGATCATCATTACATCGCTGTTTGGAAAGACTTTTGAAAGGTTTAATCGCAATAGTTTAAAGATGTTATTTATGCAGCCCTGTTCTGAAGTCATAGGAACATACTTGATTCTCTGATCATTGAGAACATTCCTCAGTGTACAGGCACCAAGAGATGATACTTAATGGTCAGATATATGTAGATATGGCCAACAGGTCTAACCTGGAGCTCTCAAGATGTTTTCATACAACTTGGAAGAAATGCTGTGCTGAAAGCATAGCAATGAAAAATGACAAATTCTCTGGAATTACTGATGGCACATGACATTTGTTGTCAGCACTTTTACATCCCTTCAGGACTTCACTCTCCTGTAGCTATGTTATTTGGTCTCAGGAGTTTATCTGCAGGTAGTCTTGTGCAGGAGATGATGAATACCAGAACTGAAAGAGGTCAAATTGTTAGACGTTACCTTCTGATTTTTACTCATTTTATAGCTGAAAAAATTGTTTCTCAAACTAGTAATTCAATGAATCTTCTTAACAATGTGCATACTGCATATGTAATTTTTGTATCGCATTTTCATGGGTTTTTGCCAAAGTAATATTAAAAGGTGTTAACATGACAGAAATATTACTACTATAATAAACTTAAAGGATTTTGGATCATTTTAGCCAGGATTTGCTTTTATATTTGGATACCTTTTGGACTATATTAGAGACATAGCTTTATCCAATACAATGAAAAATATATTAACATAATAAAAAACTTAGTAATACAAAAAATATCCATACATGATTTTTATGTCAAGTTATAGCATCCAAAAAAACCCCAGTCTTTTCTTTCTCTCTGAATAGCAAGCAGTAAGGTATGATGTCATAGTTGTCTGTGTTTTTTGACTCTACAGTCTTTTTCACTGCCTGCAAGTGTATTCACTTAAAGGTCTGTCCATTTCAAGACAAATTAGAGAATTTGTATAATTAGGTCATAGTTCCACAGATGTTTGTGTCTTTCCTGTTTAGGGCTGATAAGCTGTAGTCACTTATTTTTTTTTTAATGAAGAGAAGAGAAGAGAAGAGAAGAGAAGAGAAGAGAAGAGAAGAGAAGAGAAGGGCAAAAAGAGGAAGAAATAGAGAGAAAAATAATAAAGAAGGAAAAGAAAAAGGTAAAGTATGGAAGACTGAAAGAGTGAATGACTGAAAGAAAACAAGTATGAGAGAAAGGAAATAAAGAAAATGCCAAACCAGTAGGAATGACTGCAGTTTTGCCTGGAGTTAAAAATGTGCTTGGTGTCAGAAGTCATATCACTTTAGGCTTTGATCTTAGTTTTCAGCAAATGAGGGTTACATACAAAGGGATTCAAACTAATCGTATATCTTTACTTTCAAAATGGCTATCCTCAACACCTTTACCCTGTTTTCGCTCTAAGACTGCAAGTGCCTCTGTATCAGACACACTGTGGTCTTTGACCATGAACATGATGGTTGTAAATCTGTCTGTGGATCTCAACGTCAGTGAGCATTTTGGTTCTAAGCATCACCAAAGCAAAGGAAAGGGACATTCTCTGTCACTTAACTCCCTAGAGAAATCTGACACAAGATTTACTCTTAAAATGTGATGATAGTTCATACTTTTGAAATACAGCTTTTCAAAGCAATTGCTTAGTGGCCAGAACCTTCTCAGGAAGTAGAATTTCTGATCCAATTTTTTGCCTTTGTCTGAAAAAATTAAATTCCAAATCACTCACCCCATCTGAATGTATGCATAGTGTATTTTCTATGCATGTGTACCTAAATTTTGAATGCATTTTCCAGCCAAGACAGAGCAAACCTGAGTGTTTCTATCACCTAGACTGGAAATGGATCCACAGGTAAGCAGAAAAGAGTTCACTTTTGCATAAACTTTTTTTGTTTTCTATAGCTGGTTAGTTAGTTCTTCAAATAGGGTTTCCAATTTTTACAACAGTTAAGTAATTTACATATGCTTCTCCAGCTTCACTATAGAATTTTAATATTTGAAGTGTAACATGAGTCAATGTGGTGATCATCTATTGTGTGTCGAAATCTTCTTCCCTAAAGGAGGGCTGCCTTTGGGAGACACTTTCAAAGGCTTTAAAAAGTGTATGTATATAAGTGTTCTGCTTATGTTAGCAGGGATGATGCCAGAAAAACATGCCTTCCCCTTGGAATGAAAGGTGATGAGCTTTGCAATGGTAATTAGCTCTCATATCATTCCTTGGAGTTGGGATGGCTGCTAAGAATGTGCTAAAAAGTGGTAGTGAGTGGTGCGGACAGCTAAAGTTATATTTTAATCTTGGCCAGTACCACCAAAAAACTTAAAGATAAGGAGAAATTTTAAGAGATAATTTAATTAAGCATCTTGGAAGCAGCAGAGCATAGGGATGTAACAGCAAATGCTGACAGTCTTGCTGATAAGATGTGGACAAGGGGGAAAACTTTTAAACTAAAGGAGGAGACATTTAGATTAGATATTAGAAAAAAATTCTTAGGGGTAAGTAAGGCACAGGAACAGGTTGCCCAGAGAAGCTGTGGATACCCCATCCCTGGAAATTTTCAAGGCCATGCTGGCCTTGAAACCATGCTGGCCTGAGCAACCTGATCTAGTGAATGGCTTCCCTGCTTATGGCAAGGGAGTTTGACTTAGATGATCTTTAAGGTCCCTTCCAATCCAAGCCTTTCTATGATTCTATGATTCCTTCTAAGCCAGTGTTTCTTAACTACTGTGTGCTGTTACTGTGGCTGTTATAGCATTTTGCTGTAGTCTAGTTGAGGAGTGCCATTGCTCTCATGTTGTCTGTTTTCCAGGTGAGGTGCAATTCAGATAAATTATTATGAGTATTCTGATTTGAAAACCTGATTCTTAACTGTGTTTGTCTCTATTTTCTCAGCATCACCCAATGGCTTCTGAAGGGCCCATAATTTCTTCAAGAGTCTTTCCTAATTGTCAGTGTTTCATCTCTGCCATGAATGAACAGCCACAAGGGATTAAAATGAACTAAGGAACCACAACCTTGGCTGACATTAATCTAACTCTAGAATAAAGTGACCCACGTTTCTTTGATGTTCCTCCATTCTTTCAGGTTTTGATTACTCAAATTAAAATGGAAGAGATCAGATACGTGTCATAATGAAAGATGCTGAGGACACTAGTGGAACTGGAAATCTAATAGCCATATTGGTCTTCCAATGACAAGTTCAACTGAACGCAATAAGGCAGTTGTCTCCATGCCCCCTATTCAATAATGATCCTTCATAAGTTGTGTGTTCTGAGAATATCTTCAGGTTTGCAAATGTTCTCTTGTGCACTGACTATCCTGATTTTCTCCAGTTTGGGCACTGCATTTCAATGTCACTTAAAGTCCCTATTTGCTGGGTGACTTCTAATATTATCCAAGAGAAAATAGGAGAGCAGAACCACCTGGGCCAGCACTTGCCAATGCAAATTGTTCAGAATTCAGGAACTGTAACTAAGTTGTGCTTTTCCTTTACATGTGAAGAAATTTCCTGTTACTAAAAATTACTCTGCAACACTAAACTAAAGAATGAAAATCTGTTTGTCAGAATGAAAGAACAAAAGGTGCAGAAGCAGTAAGAAGTAATAATAATTAGAAAAAAGAAAAACTAACTTAGCACGCCTCAGAGCTACAACAGAGCTAATGCAAAAAAGTGCTTTAAACAGAAGAAATTTGCATAAAATGCTCCTTCAATGTAATTATAGAACGAGATATTGTTTATCATCACGACTAGGGCTTTACCTATCTAGGTTAAAATGTATGGAAGGGCTATACTTCTGTAATTACTACACCTGCCCAGGAGCAAGCACTTCTAGGACAGACATTGGTTTGAAAGTAATGATCTATTATACTTGAGACAATTTGGTTTCTATCACTTTCACTCCATTTCACTAGATCAGACTTCCATGGCTGTCTCAGGCTCCAGCACTGCAAAGACAAAAGCCAGACCTGGCTTCCCATATACATCTTGTTTCACACAGGTCATGAACTGGGTAGTCTCAGCCACCCTGTGCAGCAGGAATGCTGCGATTCTTCAAGGAGCCTGCTCTAAAGTTGCTCCTGTCCTTCCCTCCCATGGCTATAGTGCCGCATGCCAGAGAAGCTGGATATTGCTTCTCCGTGAAGGGAAGGGAGCAGTAGGAAGGGAATATTCTGAATAGCCTCTGTCTACCTTTCCCTGCTCTTCCACTTTCTGCTGTAGAGAATCTGGGTCAGTTATCTCTCTGCTCTACTTGAGAACAAAAGCTAAAAAGAGGACTTGTTCCCCTTCAGAGAATTTCTCAGATGAGTGAGAAACTTCAAGCAACAGCTCAAGTGTTTTAAATGCTTTGGATGAAAATAGAATTAACTTCAAACCCTATTATTAACAAATGTTTTTCTATAGGTCTTAAGATGATGCAAACTTGCACAATGACTCAAGTCTATAAACCACCAAACTTTTATCCCTCATGAGCTGACTTTCAATGCTCCTCAGGTTCAAGCAGATGCTGATGCTTTCTTTCTGTGCTCTGTACCAGTGAGTTTCTCAGGGACTATGAAGCAACCCTGTGCTTGATAGGAGCAGTCAGAGGGGGGTGGGGCTGAGCAGCAGGAGAAAGCGTAACTGAGAGACTGATAGAGACATTCTGACAGCTGGAATGGGTCATCAATAGATCCATCATGCCAGTAATTTGCAACAAATTTAACATACATCACTTTAGTCAGGCCACGCTGTATCTCTCTTGTCACAGCATCAGAGTGAATAACACTTAAATCGGGTGTCACCGTTGACCTCTCTGACCCTGGAATTGACACTGCTGTTTGAGCTTGGCCTGGCTGGCAGCAGATGTAGGGAAGATTAGTACAAAAGATGGGGGTGTACTAAAGGAGGACAGAGCATAACAATACAGGTTAACCAGGCAAACAAATGGTGTCTCAAGATTTTCTCAGTCCTGCTTTGCTCGATGAAGTGTTGGCATTTGTTTAGACCTTCTTCCAGCATTCTTTAGTCACATTAACTATGTATATATTTTTCATTCTGACTGATTCTATATTCATGCATGAATATACATATGCAATAAAATTTGTGGACTACCAGGTCACTTGCATGGAGACTGAAGTCTATAATGGAGACTAACGAAGTAGAACACAAACAGTGGTAAAACTAAATTCTCATCTTCTATGTTTGAAACATAAGACCCAGCCTGAGACTTGAATGGATGCTTTGATTCTGTTGCCATTTTCAGCATCTCGGTGCAGACTTAGTCCTTTAGGAAATAATGGAGCTTCACGAAAAGGTGTGTCTCAGGTAGAGAGCAGGAGAGACCAAGACCCTTATCAAATCCCAGAATCCTGTGATGGCTTGGGACATGTCAAAAAACTTCATAGATTATACCATGGAGAATGAAGAGGCTCCCAGCAAGCACAGCCAGTCCTGGAACTGAGGGGAATATTCTCTGGACATCAAATCTGAAGACTGATTTAACTCAGGACTTAAGAGCAAGGCTCACCAACCAGCTAAATGACATATTTTCATTCATCCAAGAGAAGCAGTTTCCCCCCTTTTCAATCTTAATGAATACCTTCCATAGATTTCTACAGTTGTTTCTACAGACTCGTATGGAAATGACTACAAACGTGTTAATTCTCCCTGGTGCTAGAAATGAGACACCCTCCACAGCCAGATGGAGTCCACTGAGTCTGCTCAGCTTTTACTTTTGAATCAGCACATGATAGAATTACAAGATTTGTTTGCTCACCCGAAAGTGGCTTTAGAGCCATTCACCACATGCGTGTGACTGGATGCTGGGTGGGCTTTTTCCCTGCAGTCATTCAGCCTTCTAAACAAATATGTGGCTATGGGCTAAATTCAGGTGGCTTTTTTTCTTGAGGCATTGTTCTTAAGTGGGTGACTTTCAATTAATGGATTTTGAATGGTAATATAAGAACTTGTCTTTCAGCAGGTAATTGGAATTTACAAAATTAATACATGTATGACTCATATAATAGTTTGTCCTTTTTTTCCTCACAGTCTGCTTGATGTTTGATATCTTAGTTGAACTGATTTATCACATCACTAAATATCCCTCAACTGGAAGAACAAAAAGCTCTTTGGTTACCCTGTATGTCCTATAATGTTCATATTTAATGACTGTTTGAAGGTGGAAATATATAAAAAGTGACAGAAATAATAAGAAAATTATAAAATGTTAGAAAATACAATGCTTTATGCAAAGAAAACATTTTTTGTTTGTTTTTGCATTATTGCTTCTTTTAGAAAAGACTGATAGTAAAGCAGAAGATATTTTCCAGTTAGTCATCTGGAATGTTAATCAGATTCTACCTGTCTTTATTGCTCTCTGAATGTGAAGCTGACACTCCAGACACCCATTGACACCACTGTGAGCACTTCCCCTGTCCTTCTCAGGAGTAGGACTGGGCTTCCAAGGATCTGAGTTAGGCTTTCTTGTTTACAGCAAGGGCTCCTGAGGGCAGATTATAACATTATATCCTTAGAAGGAATCATGTGTAAAAATTACTCATGCTTGTAGTCTTTTTTTTAATTAACAACTGAATTGATGCACCCTGTGTTTGAATTTCTGTGTTGCTTGGACAGAGAAAGGCAAATCACATTTTGCCCAGGGTTCTTGGGTTTGACAGCTGAATGAAAGTGAATTTACTCCGGGAAGGTGAAGACCTCTGACTCATTGCCCACCTGTCGTATGGTGCACTGTGAAGGTGTGTCAGAGGAGCTGGGGTCACACAAATGTGAGCATGAGGCACAAGTAAGTTCACATACAGTTCATAACCATGCATAGGAACTGGGCTTAGCCACAATGGGGAGTCAACTTGACTTTTAAAATTTTTTTATAGGTATATATTTGCATTCTACTTGAAACAGCTTCTTCCCTCATTATTTTTGATGTGAAAAGAGGAAGGAAAAGAGCATGTTTGACAAAAGACCTTTGAGGTATGTGCTTGGTGGTTTTGGGATTTGCTAGTGGATCCAGCAAAGAGTCATGCTGTGGATCTGAAGGACAGTTTGAAACTTTCTCTGGACTCCAGGCAGCCCTTGGGAGTGTATAACAGCTATTCAGGATTGGAGGTAAGAGGCAGGCAGCACAGGTGCTAACTGTACGGTCCCCTTGGTGCCGTCGGCTGCAGTCACTGGCCTTACCTGTGTGAGCTCCGTGGCTCTTCAGTGATTTTTTTCTGACCATCACCATATTTCTGTTACTGGGGGAAGATATTTGTTAAACTAGCTGTGAATACTCATGTTTGGAATATATGGGCACATGGATTTCTTTTTTTCTCCAAGGGACACCAATCTTAGGCCAAATTATTTAAAATTGATGTATAGGATTATAGCCAGAGTACCTAATGAAAATTGGGATTTATTTACTTTATGGTGCCATTTTTACCTTTGGTCTAGTGTCCTTTACTGGATAAAATTTCATGTAACGAGTTATGAATTCTTCTCAAAGGTGAACTACTCCACCACTGGGCTTTCTGGCTATTGTGCACAGGAATAAGATGAAAGTGACAGTATGAAACATTTTCATTCCAATCCCCCATACATACTCATATCACATTACACTAAGGAAAATATTCACTTTTGGGGGGAATATGTGTGTGGCTATGCTTTTTTTTTTTCAAATGTGTTCTTTAATAGAAAGTTGTTAAATAGATGATCCGATTCTTGTGGTAGCTCTACTCTTCTGGCCTAATGTTGGTAGAGGAGAGCACTAAGGTATTAATAACATCATAGAATCACACCTTCCACTAGACCAGGTAGTTCAAAGCCCCATCAAATCTGGCTTTTAACACTTTCAGGGATGGGACACCCACAGCGTCTCTGGGAAACCTTTTCCAATGCTTCAACACCTTCATGGTAAAGACATTTTCTTTTATATCTACTCTTAAACTACCCTCTCTCAGTTCAATATCCCTTGTATCAAGACATGCCATTGTAAAAAGCCCCCCTCCTTCTTTTGTGCAAGCCCCCTTTAGGTACTAGAAGGCTGCTATATTATCTCTCCAGAGCCCTCTCCAGAGCCTTCTCCAGTCTGAAGAACACCAACCCTCTCAGCCTGTCTTCACAGCAGAGGTGTTCCAGCCATCTGATCATCTTTGCGACGCTCCTGGGCTTACTCCAACAGGTCTGCCACCTTGTTTGGTTTAGTAGGTGTTAATACCCACATTCTTCACTGTTTTCACAGGAAATTAAACTGAAAAATTACAAAGGGGCATGATACTGAAACTTTGTGTGGAGAGCCATGCAACTGTGGCTACACCTCATTCCATTCTCAAAATAGTTTACACATAATTTTTGGCTCTGAATTCACTGCTATGAGGTAACTGCATCCTTTATTTCTACACTTTAAAAATAAAACACTCTATCCCAGTCTCTTCCTCTCCCTTCTTTCTTACCGAAACAGAGCCACAGGCCCCTTCCACTTAGAAACCTGAGATTTTTAGCAGAAGTACTTGACAGAAAAGGAAGTCAGCTTCACTTTCTCAAATGCATTTTGTGGTAATGCTCTTGGTAATGCCACATGCTTACCTGTAAGGGAGACAACTCATGTGGGGAAGCACTTTTCCTGTAACCTGGCACTCCAAAATTCCTTCTCCTTCTCCTTCTCCTTCTCCTTCTCCTTCTCCTTCTCCTTCTCCTTCTCCTTCTCCTTCTCCTTCTCCTTCTCCTTCTCCTTCTTCTCCTTCTCCTTCTTTCAATCCACCAGCCTGTCCCCATGTCCCTACCAGCCTGAGGGGCTGTGTGGGATGTCTGGAGAGAGCACAGCAGTGCCAATCTCCTGAGGGGATGAGCAGCCAAGCTCATGGGGGAATGATGACTCAGATGAGGAAAGGGAGACAGTGTGCTCCCACATTTCCCCCTGCTCTTGGGGAAGAGTCAATGCTACACTTTGTGAGGGCTGCCAGTGGGCATGGTGTTGGCACTGAGGTGCTGACACCAGTGATATTTCCACTCACAGCCACCAAAGGCACTGGCACATCCGGATCAGTCCTTGGGAGGGAAGGACCACTGTGCAATCTCACGTGTTTGTTAAAGCCTCATGCTAAAGGCCTCAAGGTAGGCTGTTCCCACTGGCTTGACCTTAAATAGATATGTCCCTTCTCTTGTTTTCTTATTAATTTAATGAATCATGAGCTGCTTTTAATTTTTTTTTTTTTTTCAAAATTTTTGCTATGTATTTTTTTAAATCAGAAGAATGGAAAATACTAAGTGTCTGGCAGTGGTTTGTTGTCTGTAGCCCTTCTTTGCTCTTTTTTGCCATGGGGA
The DNA here is from genome assembly GCF_965231275.1 of Zosterops lateralis. NCBI lineage: Eukaryota > Metazoa > Chordata > Aves > Passeriformes > Zosteropidae > Zosterops > Zosterops lateralis. Next base: position 34,816,431 of record NC_139763.1, read on the forward strand.
CAAAAAAGATGACAGTAAAATAATAATTTGGTCTAGATTTACATGCCTGTTTAAGCCTAAAATTAAAAGTTTCATAAACAATTTTCTCTTGTCAAAGTCATAGACTTTATGCTTCAGTTTTCAAGAGTTTCAGATTTGAAGTTGTTAACCTTGTTGTTTAATCCCTGATTAATACTGACATGGTTAAATCCCTGGCTTATAGTACATACTTCCATATTAAAAAATAATAAATGTGTACCAAAACTCTTTCCCAATAATAAGTTTTATTAGGTACATCAGGTGTTACTGTAGCATAGATATACAGTAGCGTAGGTACATTGCAAACAGCATCTTATAGTATCAGACAAAGAGAACCTTTTACAAACCCCATGTCTCTAATTTCATTTTAGAAAATTAGATACTAAGAATTTTGCATAAGATAACTGTATTACTGGGATGCAATTTGGCCCAGGTTTCTAGCTTTAGTGCATGTGGCTCCTTAATAAAAAGTGTCAGTTAAAATGAAAATACAGCTTGGGTAATTAAATTTAATTGGATCTTGTCACTTTAAATCCTCTTCGTTTTTGAGTGTTTCTACAGAATTGCAGCTTCTGGTTTGCTAATTTCTTTATTGCAAGCTGTGCTCTGAACCTGACTGTCCTATAATAAAGTGGGACCTTGTTTTTGTAGAGGGCTTTGAACCATAACTGTAATAACAAACAAAAGGAAGGTGGAAGCTGATTTATTTCCAAAAGAGAATCTGTCCTTTATTTCTTATATCTTCAGATGGTGAAAAGTCATGGTTCTGATTTTATTAACTCTTTAATTTTCTCACTAGTTGATCACCATTTTGCACAAGCTCTCATGAGTATTATGGTATGACGCTATGCCTGTGACAGGTAGCAGCAGCAATTATCATACTTTTTTATATTGGAGCTGTTTGGGCAAGCAAAAGGGATTAGGTGAATTGCAGTATTCATATGTAGGTCAAGCAGGGTGCAGGCAGCGACAATGCAAATGATATGTACTGCCTGCCAATAGCCACTGTGCAGATTCACAGAGATCACCTTCTCCAGGGGTGAGAGGTAATTCAGTTTCTTTATTACACATTGCACATGCACAGCATCCAAAGGCAAGGAAGATTTAAGTGTAGGTGATGAAGCAAAAAGATATTTGCCCTACCAACAGACGTGTCATAAAAATGATAAGTCTGTCACAAATTGTACAACTACTAATCTCCATATTTCAAATTAAAGCCAGTTGAATGAATTTATACACTCAGGTTTTATGTGGGAAATGCAGTATCATAGCATCCTTGATTAGAAGACAGGTTACTTAACGCCGACATCTCAGAACAATTAAAGAGGTAAGACTGTCCTTCACAGCACAGTAGTGGTCCTCTGATTCTCTGCGAAGGCATATGGATACGATGTAATTACATTTTGCAAAGTGCTGGTGACACAAGTTTCTCAAACAGAACTGCCATGTCAGTGTAGACTCTACTGTTTATAACCTTTTCCAGAGGTGTGCCTCACACCTCACCAATACTCCTGGGATAAAATCTCTGGAATCAGACACAGAAGGTTCAGTTGCCCACCCATGGGTGCCCAGGGTATTTGAGGTGCCTGAGGGCGTATGAGATTTCTGCACAGGGCCCTCAGAATGAGGTTCAGAACTCAGATGAGGTCCCGTCTTCACATATTGGTGTCTACATGGGAAACATGTTCCTAAGTGTATATTTTAACTATTGAAGCTTTAGCATTTCATTCATACAAACAATTCAATACAAACAATCATCTGGTGGCAGCTGGGATGTCCTGCTTTACCCCAGCTGACTGCTACCTGCTGGTCCAGAAGGGCAGAAGGATTGCATGTTCCTCTCTTATATCTATTGCATCTGTTTTGATAATCCAGGAGAGTTCAGCCAGCACTTATTACCTATCTATGTTTAAGCAACTAAATCTAGGCCTAGAGATCCTGTAGGTCCCTTGTACTACAAAGGGAGCTCACACACAGTGACCTGTGATTGGACACCTAAATTTAAGTATCTGTAGTTTGAAGCTATAAAACAACTATTTTCAGGTCAGCTCCTCATTTAGGTAAAGCTCATACCAACCCTAGGAGCACCCTGGGAACACCTGGAGCACGACACATGCCTCTTCATGTGTCCAGTCTCCCTCTCTGCTGTGTGGGGACCAGCTTGCTCCCCTCAGCAGCACCTGGTTCAGGCTCATGCTCCCTCACCCATCTGCTGCTTGTGCCCTAGGTAAGTCACCTTGTACTGCCCCATCAGGGATTCCCAAGAAGGTGACACTCTCCTTATCTGCATGCATGTCTGCATTAGGACATGAGAGCTGAAGGAGGCATACTGGAGGCAGGAACAACTCACCCTTTCCGAAACAGGTGGCAATCATCATCTTTAGCAGATCTGCTTTTTCCATTCATTAGAGTAGAACCTGGATGACTAGCTAGTAGAATTAATCTAATTTTTAGATTTCTAGATTGATGGAACTAAGATGAGGTGCATTCCATATCATCTGTGTCTCTATATCTTATTAACGGAGCCACAGAATTTTTTATCTCCTTAAAGTTGTACAGTTAGATCAAGGCAGTAATGAAACACCCAGTAATTAATTACAGGGATTATACTCACTTTAAGAAAATGTCCTGGCTTGCTATCACTAAAAATAGTGTCCAAACATCGTATCACTCTCAAAGAAGTCAGAAGAAATTATTTCACACCATTTTCTGGATATTTACAATGTTTTATAATCTTGTTAAGGGAACACATAAGTAAAGACAGTCTTTTTGTTTTTCATCCATACTTTTTTTTTCATCACTTTTCTAGGGCTTCTGTAAAGCAATCCACTACAAAGATCTCTTTAAAGATATTAAATTCTTTATTTATACACAGATGAATGGATGGATAGAAACAATACATGATTTCTTACAATCACCACTTAAACAGCATGATTCACCAGGCTGTAGTAAATCTGCTAGTAAGATTGACTACTTGATTTTTTGTCGCATTTGGGCCTTGGGATCCAGACTGAAATTGCAATGCATTTTGCAGGTGAAATATCATATCTTAATTTATAAGAATGACAGACGCAAGAAATAAGTCCTGTGTTTGGTGTATTATATCAGACTGAACAAACACATCTTGTACAATTGACTTTTTCTTTTTTCCTTGATTTTCAAAATATTGAATCATTCACAGTAGTATGGATATTCAAGTGTCTGAGGGAAATGCTGGTAAGGGATTAATTTGTGCAATTTTAATTTCCCTTCTGCCAAAAAGAGACAGATACATGAATTCCAATTAACTTTCATCAGGTTCTAAGCTCCAAGTTTATTTTGTACTGCTTGGAAAGTGCTATTTTGTATTTTTAAACTTTGGAAAACATTTCATCTAGCTCCACTTCCTTTTCTGATGTAATAAATTTTACCAGACTTCACTGACATTTGCTGGGTATCTGTTTCACCTTGTTTATAGTTGAATATACAGTTTTTATTGAAACTAGCAAATTAGCCTCTAAAAAAGGGAAAAGTACTGTACCCCATAACCAGAAGTGTGGCTATACAGATTAATCTGTATTAACAACTACAGTACTAGAATTAATGCTGTCTAATTTGCCCGTTTTAGTGAACAATGTCTATTTTTCTGTAGTGATAAATGGCTCCTTAAGAATATATGATTACAAGCTTACAGATTGTTTTTGTGGCTGTATCTGCACCTCTTTATTTTTTAAGGGTTTACAACAATCTGCTGCTAGATTTTTCCAACATAGTAAGAGTAATTACTTTAAATTTATGGATGATTTCCTATTCAATCACTTTTCTGCTAAATTAGAAACCGTCTGAATGACAGTTTAAAAATCATGATAACAAATCTTACTTGACCTCTTCATCATCATATTTTAAAACAGACTCTTAAATGAACATTTTTAGTACCTGATTGTTCAGCACTTGCATGCACTATCATGAAACATTCAATTTGAGGAAAAGTCTCTATTGGGAGTAGAGGAAGCTCAATACATGTATGCAAGAGATTATGCAATGCACTGTCTGAGATCTCAGGGGACACTTGGTGACCCAGGTGTTTCCTTCTGGCCTTATGTTTTCATTTGGGCAAGCATCTTCTTTTGGGTCCAGCAATGCTGGATGTTACTATTTGTATAGCTCTTGCCATTGCTTTTCTGTCAAACAGCTCCTGGCTGCCGCCAAGTAGAAATTCATGTGACAATCCACATTTTGCTGCAGGTTGTGTTTGCTTGAACAGATGGTTGTAACATTTATAAGCTAGTCGCAATGACCTACAATGAGTGAGGGAGAGCAAGAAGCTTGCTGGAAGAGCAAAACGTTTTCAGGATAGCTGAAATGAGTGACCACTGGCACTCTTCACTCCCAAACACTATTTTTTAACCTTTTGAATTAAAAGAATGAACTCCCATTTATTTAATTAGTGCCACTGACTTTTGTGGGGCTTACTACCACCTGTGAGAGTATCACTTAAAGGATCCTATAGTTTTCCTTTCAAAAGTTTCACAAGCTAGAGAGAAACTACCACCAGGTATTAGTTACCTCCTGATCTCCCTGATAGCTCTGATACTAGTAGAAAGACTCTCCCTGCAGGTTCCCAGCGCACACTTGTTTTCACAGTTTGAAAGTGTACCTAGAAGCCTCAATGCCAGCACTACCCTGCTGCTGGCTGTGTAATATTACTCAGAACTGAGAACTGTACTTCATTAGCTCATGATCTGCACATTGCACAAGTTCTACAGGTCCTTCCCCACTTTGTGAGCCAACACAAAAGCAAACTGTGCAACTGCTTCCCTCAGATCACCTAAAGACAAACATCATGTGTCTCACCAGCAATTCCCTGAGTCAGGTTGTCTGTTACTCTTTATCAAGGTTGAATCCAGTGGCATCTGCCAAATACAATTAGCAGGATGCATTTGCTGCATGCCAAAAGGACTAAGTGCCCTGCTATGCTATATTGATATGGCTGGTGAAGGCATGGAACCCAGCTGGTTCTGTGCCTCATATGAGTATGTCTGGGAAGGGTAATTTTGCATGAAAAACATATTCCTTGACTCTTACCCTCTATCCACCGGGAAGAAAACCTTCTATCATTCTGGACTATGATTATGATGCTTGGTGTCATGCAATGGTGTCATTATGATGTTTGGTCTCTCTCATGCAGCAGTTTATTCAAGTACTGTGTGTGCTCCTCTTTCTTTATATGTGTGTCCCCTTAATAACTTTGGAAGCTCTAGCCAATTTCAGTCATAGCTGGCAGGAGGGAAAAGATCTGAGAGATATTAATTTCCTCAAAGTGTTGAGGACTGCTGGCACTGATAGTAAATGCCACAACCTTCCCCAAAACATCTCCTTACACAAAGCCACTTGGGCAGGCGCGCAAGTAATCACACTGTCCATGCAGTGACACACAATGGATAGAAGTCGGCAAATGAGAGGTGGGAAGGGTCTTCTATGTGGAGTTCCAGTGGAGTTTATTTGAGTCACACCAAAGTGTTCCAGGGACAGAAGACAAAGAACAACGGAGGGTGTAGGTTTAAGTACAGGGGAAGTGAGGGCAGGGCAGAGCAGAGCATCAGCTCCAGTGGTCTGAGGGTACAGGGGCAGGGTAAAGGGTAACAACCAATAGAGGATGCCAGGGTAGATAGGCAGGGATACAGAAACCAATGAGGACCAAAGAGGGGGAGAACATTCTGGGGAACATACATATATGGAAAATAGGTGTTGAACTGAGGTGACATAAGCTTGCATCATACATCAACTTTATGAACCAATGGAGTAACAGAACCTAAAAGATATTGACATGTTGCTGCAAAGATTCCAAAGGAGAGAAGCCCTACTTACCATATAATAAAAGTGTTTCTCTTACATCACCAAATCCCCTAGTGGAAGTTTTCCTGGGGCGTCACAACAAAGTTTGAATAAAGCAGCTGTATACAGGAGCAAACCCTTTCCAGAGAGACCACTGAAAGAAAAACTCAGTTCTTCTTAGACTCTGAGCAAGAGAGAAATATTGTGAACATCTCAGCTGTAGGAAAAGCTCCAGTCAGCCTTTGCCCTTTATAGCCAAATAATAGATCTGTTGTTTCACAAATCTGCAGGAATCCAGACTCTGTTAGCTGTGTTGTTCACCAAATTATGTCTTTCTACATTACCTGCCCACCATAAGAAACGTGTGTGTAAGTCATAAGTGATGACCATATGTACTTTTACAAGCTATTTTCTCTAAAAAAATCCAGCTTTACTGGGTGCATTTTTGAACATTGTATGCCTCTTTTTGTGGTGCTTTTCTCCTTCTAACTGTCTAAAAGACATTGGTTGGGTTAATGGCCTTGTGGTCAGCCACCTGGAGTAATCTCACAGGTGTGTGTTTCTTCCCTGGCCTAACAGGGTCATGTCAAGTAGTATTACAGATGAAGTGCATAAAGACAGATAGGTCCATGCAACTCTCAAGTGGCCAAGCAAACCCAGAAACCAAGATGAGTGTTCATCCTTTGACCACTAAACTCGAAGACTGTAACAGAGAAAATGGATTCCAGTGTGGGAATCTGGAGGGTAAGGATAAAATCCTGGAAATAAAGGAGGTTTGAACACTACACAGAATTACCAATACTTTTAAAATGGCTGCAGAACATGTCACACAGGGTGAATGGCTTTAGGCTTATCTACCTGGGTGGAGCTGCATAGACCAGCCCAGCAGCCTGATCTGTGTTGACACAGACCCTGAATGCAAGCTTGCACCTCCTTGGCTGTGCGTCTGAGTAAAGGGCCACATAATGGCTTGGTCCTTCCTGGTGGAGCTCCAGAAAAAGAGACAATTTACTGGGCTGTCCCACAAGAGCAGTCACTGTCTGGATATCTCCTGCACTGGCTGAACCCACCTGCATCTTGTCTGAGCTTCCTGCTCAGATTTACTATTGTTGGGGCTGCTCATATGCAGCTGTACAATTTAAGGGGCTTTTCTCAGAGAGGGATTCATTGGCTCCCTTTAAAATGAGGCAGCACTTTGTCTTCTAAGTGACTTGATGAGATAATGTACTGGAAATATATGTCACTGTGATATTTTGGAATGGATAAATAATGTATGACTCTGGCAAATGAAAGTTTTGAACTCGAGAGGAATCACTGGCATTTTTTAAATAATTTAGGAAGTGCTCATAAAAGAGAAAAATGAGGAAAAGGGCTTTAATAAATGTCACTTATTTGGCATCATAACCTCTTTAGAATGACTGGTATTTTTATGAACTTCATGTGGATATAAATGTACTTACATGTGGAAGTATCTGCTTTCTTTGCAAAGCTTGAAACCATTTCTTACAAGAGAAGAAATTCTCATTGAAGTTTAAAGAGAAGATATTCAGTGGCTACAAGAAAATTAATAGCCAGTATTGGCAATGATTATTTGCTCATGCAAAACCACAAGTACTTGCTAATTTACTGAGCAGTTAACAGAATCCATGACAGGACTAAGTGACTTCTCAGTTGTATGCTTTCTTCTTTGTTTCATTCATGCTATACTTGTTCCCATGCAAAAAAGTGACAATGTTGACTAATTTTTTATAAAAAAATCAATATCCTTTGGTATCTTTAACAAAAAAACTGTTAACATGAGTCAACTTAGATGGTTAAAGAGATTGCAATAATTACCTCCACAGAGTTTCTTGTTCCTGAGATAAACCACTTGAATATAATTTTATAGAATTTGTTTATCTCTTGCTTTGAAAAGGTTCTCTTGGATGCTTATGCTCAGTGACTTCTTCCTCCCTCAACACGTTTGTTTGCAAGTGACCTAGCAACTGAAAGAGTGTGGCAGTTTGAGGGTCAGTGGTGGAAGCCACACAAAGGGAGTTTACCAGGTCTTCCACTAGACTCTGTTTTAGTTTAGTCTGGTTTAATTTAATTTTGTTTTGTTTGTTTGGTTTATAGTTCCTTTTATTATCAAATCATAGCACTATTTTGGGCCTTTATGGTATCCTCCATAAAATCCAATGGCAGTTTTCCAGACTCTGATTCAGATAAGCCTAAATTACTTTCCTCTCCTTTTCTGGGAGTTTCTGTTTGCATTGTAGTTAGAAATCCATGATTGGTTCACATGCATTTTTTTTCTACAGTAATTTTAGTCCTTTAATGCCTGGTGAGGTATTATACTATTATTTTCAAAACATCTTTGGAGTAACATTGCTCCAGTAGGTGAAATATGTAGGGCATCTCATTTTGTTGCTGATGGCATTATTAGATGTCTCTTTTCTTTTTCCAGAAAAGTTTTTTTTTTTTTTTTTTATACTATGTAACTGTTCCACAGTCCTCTTTTTGTTAAGAATATTGAAAGGTTGTGATGTGGCTCTTTTTATGTCTTTGACCATGGTCAGGAAAGATTAGAATCCTGGAAAAAGCTTGTGAATTAAGGAAATTTTCTCTGAGTGATGGCTGAAGAACTGCTGTGTTTGCCTGAGTTGTCAGTGATCATGCCAGATTAGTGATTTATCTGAGATCTGATAGGATTGCATTTGAATCATCTCACATGGAGACACCAGGCACAGTTCCCCAGAAATGCTTTTGTAGACTCACATTCAGTCTTGTCTCCCCGTTCAATGCATGTGCACATTGTTGTAGGAGGTAGATGCCTTGACTGTGGGCTTTACAGTATGTTAAAAACATCTTACTGCAAATCAACATTTGAATTGAAGATGCCAGTTCTGTCAGATGCCTTAAACAGTGCCTGGATGAAACTGGGACATGGAACAAGAGTTACCTGGCACAATTTTGTCATAATGTATTGTTTGTCTCAAGAAAAACTCAAACATTATGAATGCGATTAATGGCTTGACATTTTTATAGATCTTTTTGTAATGTAAATTTAGATAATTTGATTAAAGAACTCAGCTTTGATCCAACATCTTTTGAATTCTATAGAAAGATTCCCAATGGTTTAAAAGACTTCCCACTAGTTTAAATAACTACCAAATCCTGTTTGGAACCAATCCTATTGATTTCAGTTGCTGTTGTACAGTATCTCCTATATAATTGAAAACCATGTTTGTATGAAGAGTTCCTGTATTGGAAGTTTTATCAGAATGGCAATGTAATAATTTTCTGATTTGTTTAAGAAAGGTGTTGAGGGTTATTGCAAATTTTATGAACATAGAAATAACGACCTAATAAGGGGAAATATTTTAATTTAATACATTATTGCTTTAATTTACATGAATCAGATCATTAGATTTTCTATGACTGATGTCTGAAAGACATTGCATACACTTTTACATATCTAAATATTTAGGTATGCACACGTGTGCAGATATACATGTGTGTGCCAATGAAACTTCTAACAATATCAACAATTTGAGTGCATTTCTCCATAAAGCAAACTTACATCTAATCAGTGCTTTGATCCATGACATTTTATTTATTCCCTTTTTAATTTTATTCAATATAATTCATGGTGCAAATGCTGTTGAAGTCAGCAGCATTTTTCCCAATGTATATTAGTACAAGTATTGTTAGGATGTGGCCTGCTCACTTGAATTTGGTCTTTCCTTTAACATAACTCATCCAGCACTAGGCATTCCCTATCTTTCACCTCTCTAAGCAGAAAAGTTCCTTTCTGAAGAAAATAATGAGCAGATCATGAACACTTTGACTTCAAAATCTCATTAAACACCTCATAACCAAATAATAGAAAAAATGATGTTATCCTAATTTAAATACATAAATCATCTCCAAAAATTATTTTTCATGAAACATATTAATCTTTAAATTTTTTTCCTTTTTTTTTCTTTAATCCTACATACATATATACACATCTATTACTGATGCAGGTAAGCTACAACTCTTTTTGAATGTGAAATTGAACTAGCAGCCTTTGATCTGAACTACAGGCTGATCTGAATTCAAGAAAAGGCTGCTGCTAAGCCACATTCCCATTCAATCCATTAAACCATTCACTTCCATGCTCCTCATCACACTGACTCCTAATTTGACAATGACAAAGAGCTCCACGGTGATTTTAAATTTCATAATTTTAATCTGTCAAGTCTGACATTTAATTAGTGCCCTTCTAACCTGTGCCCGCTCACTTGAAGGTTACTGTTGGTTTTCCTTTAGAAATTTTTCCTCTGGAAGAGTGGATTAATAAATATGTACATAACTGGCAGGGATAAAGACAATACACACACAATGGTCTATTAGTTCCAAATCTAGACAGATGAGGTTAATAATATTTTAAAGTGCTGCTTTATTGTATTAAGAGTGATTAAGCCCTTGGCTCAACCCTGTATGAGTTGTTCATTCAAAACATAAAATATAAGGTCTATTAAGCAAAGTCTAGCGAGAACAGTTACCGAAACTACAGCAGTACTGTGTTCAAAAGGCATACTGCAGGAGTGCAAAATATCTGAGCTATAATTTCATGATTTAGCAAACAAAATGGAACATGCTAGGCTGACTAAATAGACTAATTAGATTTTGATCACCAGTCAGTCATTGAGAACCCACCTTATAGACTAAAATCTAGTGCAATTTAATATTCTGGTGTTCAGTTTTCTGGAGGACTGAATTCAAATGTAACTTAGATCACTTGTTAAAAATGAGTTTACTGTTCTTAGATCAGCCCCACAAGGACTTAAATCCCAATCACAAAAATATGCCACCATTTATTAGTGCTAGCAGAGTGGCCAGTCAAAGTCCTCGGGGAACAAACCTCAGCTGAGCTCTCCAGCACCATACCTGGCTGCTAGTCTGTAATGTATGATGTTCATTATATTGTCACTAAATATTGAACATCTACAAGTGAAGATAGGAATAAAAGAACATCTTTTCTTAGGGCAGGCATTAGAGAAAGAACAGCTGAGACAGTACAGAGATATCATGAGCCTCTAGTTCTCAGCTGGGCTTCCCCTTCTCTTCCTGGTGCCAGAGTGCAAGCATTTCAGAAAATAATGAATCTACACGAATACTACAATTTTATTTACTAAAAAAGCAACCACCATGATGCAGTATCTTATCTAGCAATTCAGACTCCTTCTAGTGCAATTTAACATTATTGAGGATTCTTTTTTTCTTTTTCCAGAGGACTGAGAAGAAGAAACAAATAACACAAAACTAGTTTTCTTTAAACACTGGTAGTCTCAAAGCAAAGTTGGATAGAGGCTTATGTCCCACTACTTTTGCCCAGGTTCCACTCTCAGAGTAGCCCTGCTATGGTTAAATGTTGCTGAAGTCAATTAAGAGTTGCCAAAAAATTATTCACTTTTGGCTTTAGATAATGCATTGATTTAGATGTACAGGGGGTATACACCAGTATCCCAGGATGAACCTATCCTTCTGGATACTGTTCTTCCATTGTAGCAAGCACAGGAAACATACAATTCTGAAAAAAATTTCTGTACATTTCCTGAATTAACATACATAAATGTATAATAAGACCCATTAAATTGTGCCTAAATATTTTCAGGGCAAATTTAGGGGAGATCAATACTGGATTTGAAATTAAAGGATAACTGGTGACTACTGCGGCACAAACATATGACATAAGACTGGAATTTGCTGCCATCCATTTCTCACACTCTTCATTTGCCTCACCAATTCTTTGAGAACACTGCCAGCCTCTACATGCTGTCACTCTCCAATATAAATCAGCATTTTTATGGGTCTATCAATGGTGCTATAGAATGGAAGCATTAATTGGTTTTCAGTAACGTCCTACTCTCCTGCAAGGAAAACACTGGAAGGAGATTAAGAAATATTAGTGAAAATAGACCCAAATCTCTTTATTATTAATTGAAGATTCCCTTTTCCTGTAGTCCTAGGAATTTTTTAACATCTTTATGGGACTTTCCTGAAGACCAAGGTGGCAATGGTGTATAATATAGTGTGTTCTGCTTTGTTAATGCTGTCATCTTCATCAGGATAAGTCACTGAGATTTTAAATACTTTTTTGTATCTCAGCAGTAAATGGTGCTTTTCTACTGTACCCAGGGATTCAGGCTCAGCTTGAACAGGGCCTTCTTTTGTCTGGGAATTGCTGAGCGATATGGTCAATTTTTTGAATGAATATGTAACTATTTCAGATTAACTTTTTCAGGAAACGTTCCTCACCTTCAGAAGCTCAAGAAAGTTAGGCACTTCTTCACAGTAACTTTTAAGGGATTTTACCTCCCGCATGCAATAAGAAAGTTCAAATCTCTCTGAATGAGTATCTTGGCAACTTTTATTGACAATTCTCCATTTCTTCTCTTTATTTGTTTTGGTACAGATTTAAAAATGTTTCTGTTTTCTTCCACTTGTGGAAAATGAGCGTTTTGGAAATCTTTGAAAGTTTCCCTGGATAGGTAGTTTACAGAGTTCTTGTAGCACTTCTTTCTAAAAATTTCATTTTCCCAATTTCAAGTTTTCTAAATTAGGGCAGTATTTTAAGGAAACAGTTCATCTTTGCTTACTGTTCCCAGATGTGACAGCTTATAAGAACGAATATATGATTCTGGTGTCCAAGTTAGGAATTAACCATTTTGTCTGCAACCAAAATATGTTTTTAAGTCAGGAAAGGCTCCTTTCTATCACAATTTCTGCTGTTACAACGATAGTAACTTATTATGAGAGTTGGTGTGACTAATTATTAATGGAACACTGTTTAATATAATATGGCATAGGCATGGATTTGTTCCCAAAAATTGTGGCACATAGGCTATTACCAAGATCTTAATGTGTCCTTTACAGTTAGGGCTGAGAGAACACATCCACATCTGCAAAATTATTTGTGACAAATGGCTGTCACGAAATAGTGATAGCAATGACTAAAAATGGAGACCAATGCATTTAAATAAATTCACTTGGTATATGTACATTTTTGTATACGAGACAGCACACTGAAGACTACAGCTCAATCCACACTATTGGCCAGACAACAGTTTAACTCAATGCTTGTGAATAATAGAACAGCAGCAGCTATTTGTTTGAATGACTTTCATGTGGAAAGAGATATTCCTGCTCAGCTCACAAGTCCTGACTACTCCTCACTTCCATGCAGTATTTTAATAAATATATTATATATACGTATATGCTCACCAGATGTTCTGGAAGGGACAGTCCTCACCAGACTGGTGTTTTCGAATAGAATTGATTCATTAAGGTTGAAAAAGGGCTTCTAAGATCATCAAGTTCAACCTCTGACCAAATACCACCAGACTAACTAAACTATACTATTACTAACTATACTTTTATTTAAGGGTAAACTTACATAAATATAAATCTCACTTGGAAACCTGGAAATTGTTTAGTTTCATTTCTAAATCTGTGGCGCATGGCTGTGTCTGTGTCTGTGGGCTGTCCGCACACAGTTCACAAAATACTTCAGAAAACTCATTTTGGAAGAATAGATAGGAATCACTATGTGTAATCAAGGCTACAATCAAAAGGCAAGTAGATTAAAATGATTAAGAGACTAAAAATTTAGCATAAATTTTATTTGCCTGTAGAAGAGGAGCAGGGTAGAAATATTGCAAAAGGCAACTTGGGGACTTCTTCCAAAATGCTCACGTTGGCTTCTGCACTTCTAAGGCTCTTAGAGTGAAAAGATACCTACACCCATTTCCTCTGGAACAGAACGAAAAGAGACTGTTTAAATCAGGCACAAAGTTGTTCCTATTAACATCCTTTATTCTTTACTCTGTCCCGTTGAACACACTGTATAAACAAACACAGTAAGAATTTTAAATTTCAGTATTATTGTAGTTCATTAAAGCTGTCAAACAAAAATAAATAAATTACATTTCTAATAAAATTCTGAAAGCTTTTCAGTGCCATCACATTGCAGAAGCACCACTAATAGTTAATTTTCCTACTGTTCACCTTTTTCTGTCTAAATTGCCCAGTGGTTTCTTGTCAGAAAAATAACTCAACAAAGTCCTGTTGTGGAGAGGCCCAGAAATCATTGCTGGTGCAATTAAGAGGGTTTCCTTCAGTTACTTTTTATGATTTCATAGAACAAGGAACATGCACTTCCTTCAGGCTTATCTGGATCTGATAGGGGTATGTTCTTCCTTATGCTTCCTCTGGCTCACCACTTTCCTGGGTTTGTCTCAAATATTCTGAATGCTCAGAATGTCAAGAGCATACACAACTGCCTTTTCCAAGGAGGCGGAAAACCTCAGAAATATTTTCAAAGTTAGTTTTGCCTCTTTCTAGTAGCTGTTTTAACCAGACAGTTTCCTGTTACATCAGTTTAGTTTCAGGGTTTAATGAGAATTGGAATTCTGGTTTAAATGCCAAAACAGATTTGTTCTATATGAGCCAGCTAGTTTTAAAAAAAATAGTTTTCAGTTTAATTAAGCTCAAAGAGTCACTATAGGAACTGAAAAGTCACTGAAGATTTCTTTTTCTTAACAGAATTTCTAAAAGTAATTTTATGTTTCTGTATGTAATAAGACTAAAAATAGATGCATAAATATTTCTACACTAATATGAATATTCCTGCAGTTATTATGAAGCTCTTTTCCTTAAAAGACTTGCTAAGAATCAGCCGCAATCACTCTACAGGACACTTATGTACTGCACCTAAGACACACAATTACTGAAATTATAAGGGTGTTAGTAAAACCTTGCCAGAATTGTAAAAAGATTTGCAACTAGAATTTTCAAAGAGAAATTGCTAATATCCATTTTTTAAGATGAAGCCACAATTTGCATTCTTTCCTGGAAACATCAGCTAGACCAAAGTAACCAACATCTTCTGTAGAATACTTTCCAGTGTTTGTTTTTTCTTTGAAATCTTTAGTATGAATGCAAAAAATATTTTCCAGAAATAACTTCTTAAATGTTGAAACCAGGAGTTTTCTGAGGAATGAATGGAAGAAAGTCAGCTTTTATGACACGGCTTATGACTCTGATAACACATCCATGCTTACCTCTTCACTTCTAAAAGGAATATCCTTTCCTTCTTTCAAAATCAGACCTCAGTAAACTAAGAATACCTGACAAAGTTCCTTCCTGAAATAAAGATCATAATTACATCACATTTATTTCTTTCATGAGGGCTCTCATTATTTGAGAATAAAGTCTTTTTGTTTGTCTATGTCTCAAGTGTGTGCTTCCCTGTTCTACAATAATCTCTATGAAGGGTATTTACAACTTGCAACTACTAACTAATGCTGTGAAAAATCAGCACAAACAAGGACCGACTCATAGATGCATTTTCTAAAATAAAATAGAAATCCGAAGAAGAATACAGATGATAAAGAGGCATTTTAGACTCTTTAAAAAATATGTCTGTTTTGTGGTTAGGAGTGCTATCTTCCTTGGGAGTGGAATGATCTTTTGAGTAACAGAAATCAGAAACATCCAGATTTTCTTTAGTTAGCAAAAAGGTTTAATTTATTAAAAAAAGGAATCAACTTCTTTACTCGCTTAGACCAAAAACTGAACAGTACCAAAAACATATGTTATTACTCTGTCATCTTCATCATATGTATCCTATACAAAGGCACAATTATTTGTCTGTCAGGATTCTGTAGATTTGTAAAGATTGGACAGTACAAGCTATAGGATCTCTAGTACTATTAGGATCTCTAGTACTATCTCTAGTACTATTCTGATATCAACAATCAAGATTTCTCTTCACAAATTTTTGTTATATGCGAGGGTATTAATGTTTTAAAGTGAAAAATAAAGCATGTATGTCATGCATTTTAACTCCCCAGAGAGATTTCAGGCAATCAAAAGAAGTGTTAGAATTGCCTGGATCTTTTGGAAAGCTGCACTTATACAGACAAACCCTGTCTTACACTTTCCATGATTATAATTAGACTGTAACAGAAAAAATATATTGCATAGTTGAAAATAATCTGAACAGCTCTTACATATTTATTAAATTTTAAAACTTTTAAATTTTGTTTTAATTTATTTGAGAATGCAGACAAATATGAAAACCCAACAAACATGCGATTCTACTTGACTCAGATCATCTTCATCTTTCTCTGTTTCTCCACATGTTCCCTGAGAGAATAATGAGCCCCAGTGATTTGCTGAGGCATCACTTCTGTCTATTCATGTTAGGTCATCCAGTTGGGGAAAAGAAACAATATCTTTCTAATTATCATTGTGGCATCTGAGCGCGTAAGTAGGTGAATGATTACAAACATCAAAACATGATTTGTGAATAATGAATTCCCTAAATGAGCATTTGCAGCAAACTTCTTGCAAAAAAAAAGAGCTACTATTTGTTTGCACAAGTGTGTCAAACAACGCTGAGCTGCAAATATATTCATAAGAATATTTTGTCTTTAGGATAATTTTTAAGGGAAAAAATAGACTAGACCAGCCTAGACTAGACTAGAATATATCTCTTGGGAGGAACTTACATTTAACACCCAGTCCAACTGCCTGACTATTTCAGGGGGGACAAAAAGTTATTAAGGGCATTGTCCAAATGCCTCTTAAACACTGATGGGATTGGGGCACCAATACCTTCTCTAGAAAGTCTGTTCCAGTATTTGACCACTGTCTCAGTAATGAAATGCTACCTAATATCCAGTTTAACCTCCTCCCATACAGTTTTCAACCATTACCACATGTCCTGCTATTGCATCCCTAGGAGTAGAGGTCAGCACCTCGCTTTCTACTTCTGATTCTCAGGAAGCTGTAGAGAAACTGAAGTCTCCCCTTAGCCTCTTTTTCTCTAAATTGGACAAAGCCAGAGTCAGCTGCTGCCTGGTGACACATCAGCTGTAACCCTGCTTACTGCAGCCCTGTGGGTTCTGCTCTTCATCCAGATCTTCACCCAGTGCACTGTGGACCTGCTCATCCCACAGCAGGACAGCTTGTCCATGCTGTGAGGAACAGTGTCAAAAGCCTTCCTAGGATCCAGAAAAACTACATTCATTGACTTCCCTTCATCCATGAGGAGGGTCACGTTATCATAGAAGGATATTAAATTAGTTAAACAGGACTTTCCCACTGTGAACCCCTGTTGGCTGTGCCTGATGATTGTATTGCTCTTTAAATGCCTTTCATGGTAGCCAGAATAATCTTCTCTATATTTTTTCCAGGACCAGAGGTTAGACTAACAGGTGTGTGTTTCTCTGGGTCTTTCTTCATGCCCTTTCTGTAAACTGGAATAACACTGACAAGCTGCCAGCCAGCAGGGACCTTCCCAGGTTCCCAAGACCTTTGGTAAATGATCAAGAAGAGTTCTGCCATACGGGGGTTCGGTTTGCTTTTCCCGGCTGGCTCTTGCACCGAAACCACATTTAAGGGTACGGCTTGGTACCTTTCCGATGTTGTGGGTCTTGGCCTCAGGCAGAAGTGTGGCGGTGGCAAGGAAGAAAGGAGGACTTCCACATGGGTTTCAACTGGGGTTTTATTTCACCCAGAGGGCCCATGTAAAAGTGAGTTTTTCCTCTTAGGTTTCAGCTTAAGTAGAGGGGCTGTGTGAAGGAGGCAGGGGACAATCTAGAACCAATCCCAGAGGGAGGGGGCGTTATCCAGAACAAGGGGACAATCAGTAGAACCATCCCATACATAAAAAAAGGGAGGGGATAGCACAGACTCTGCCACTCACCCTGGCCCCCCACGAGCTGGGCAGGGTTTGCAGAGTGATGGACAGGACCCATAACCAGGGAAAAATCAAACGGGGTTTTAACATTGGGGTACAGAGACAAACCATTATAAAAAATATAACAGAAGCATGCAGAAGTTTGGTAAAGCCACAATGCACACCACAACACTGCCACAACATCTGCCGGCTTCTTTGGTACTCTGAGATGATTCCCATTCGACTCCATGGACTCCTGAACATTCAGCTGATACAACTGGTCCCTTACAATTTCAATGTCCACAAATAGAAAATCACTGTTAGATTGGACTTCTGACTCAGGGAATTGAGCAGCCCAGTGTCCATCAGTATTACTGAAGATTGAGGCAAAAAATGCATTTGAATTCCTCTGCTTTTCCTTCATGGCTATTAGCCAGATGGCCATCTTCAACAAGTACTCGTCCACTGTTTTATTTAGACCTCAGATTTCATAGCTCTTGCCCATCCCCAGCCTTCTTCTGGGAGAAGCAGTGTATGAAGTAGAGAAAACTTCAGTACTAAGCAAGCATAACTCCTTAATAGTATGTTATCAACATTGCTCTAGTCACAAATCTAAAATACAGCACCTACAGCCTGCTATGAAGAAAAAGAACTCCATCACTGATAGATCCAGTACATTTTTTTAGAAGCATCATACTAAGTAGTTTTTTTTAATTATTCCTTTTTCAGCATGTTATGTGACAGTGACTGTTATACTGGATCTGTCTCCTCTTCTTTTACCAAGAAAATCCAATATAGGATTTGGGGTTTAAGGGTTGGTTGTGTGTGGTTTTTTTTTTTTTTTTTTTTTTTTTTTTTTTTTTTTTTTTTTTAATGGATATGCTTCGACTTCCATGACTTGATGAAATAGCTTGTATTTGGAATTCAATGATTTGTGGATGTGGTAATTCTCTTATGCCTTGGCAGCGATAGCTAATAGAATTAGACTGGCAGCATCCATGAAACTCCATGAAAGTGTTTAATATTGTGCTATGGGAGTGGGTCTTGACAGTAAAGGAGAGAGTCCCAGAGACTGGAGTCCTGAGCCTGCATCTCTACAGCCTTCCTTAAGACATTTCCCAAAGAAAGTGAAAATGAGGTGGTTGCCTGGCACAATGCCAGCACAAAGGAAAAGATAAGCTAAGCAAGGAGGTAATGTCCTTTCCTGCTCCTGCTCCCTGCAAAGAGTCTGGCATCTTTGCCCTCCCTTAGGGAGCCATTGGCAATCAGTTCCAATAATGAAGAAAGCATTGGCAATCAGTTCCAATAATGGCTCCATTATTAATGAGTATGTTTTCTTCCTACGATATGTTTCTTCCTTGATTCTGTCTGTAGGAGTCTTATTCTCCTTACCCCTTTGGCTAGCAATAATTTGTTCAGCTTTTTTTTTTTCTTCTCCTGCCCTTTCTTTTCCCTTAAAACCTTAATTAATTCTGTATATTCTAGTTTAATAATACTTGCCTACCTCAGAGGGACATTTTGAAGCTTAATTAATTACTGTGCAGGTATTTTTTTTAGTGGCATCTTTGAGCAATCCCTCTTTGCAGCTATTCTGGCAACTTCTTGCTCTTTCCCTTCTTCTTTCGTAGGCCTTGTAAACTCTTGTGCACAGTGAAGATTATTAAAATTTCTCTTATGTTCTTCCACACTGCGGAACCTTCCTTGCAGTAAGGTCAGCTTGCTCTGGGTTCATTTGAAAGGCAACCTACATCAGGAGCCAACCAGAGGGCAATGGAGGCACCATTTTTAACTTCTTCATCCCTTGTGACATGGTGATTTTAACAAGATGAAACAGGCCTAAGGTACTGTCCCTTCTCATGGACAGCTAAGAGCTGGGCACCATCCTCAATCTTACCTTTCTCTACCCCTCAGCAGCCACTGAAACCACTTCACTCATGATTTTGTAAACTTTTCAGATTCCTCTATATATTCATGTGATATTTGCCTTCACAGATATTATTTTGCAGCATCGGCATATGCCACCACCCCACCACTCTCAAGATGAACTTTTAGCAGTTTGATAGCAGAACAAAATTTATTCTGTCACTGTAGAGAAAAAGGATGACTGAAACATTTCACAATATTTCCAACCAGTGTCCTCCAATCATCCAATTGCCTCATCCAATTGCCTTAGCAGGAGCTTAACAATGAGAGTGTTTGAGCCTTGAGATTAATAGACATGGGGGGAACTGTGACACAGAAAGGAAAAGATCACTAGTCTAAGACTTTATAATAAATTTTAAGTGAAACAACTTCTTACAATAATTAAAAAGTTCTACTGATATTTATGTTTAAAATATTAGCTAATTCTACACCTCCAGTTTTCTTTGATCTAAGACATCAAACTTCCACAGAAACACCCCAGCAGAAGAGGACATAACTCCACTAGCTGATTATATTCAGGAAAAAGAGAAAGAAGGAGGAAATCTTGTCTAAATGCTTTGAGTGAGTTCACTTAAATCAGAGGGGATTTCTTTGTAGGCAGGTTTGCTTTTTCATTTTTTTTTCAGATACTGCCTTGAGTTTGTCACTTGATTCATGTCAGGTGGTTTAAGGACAGCAACCCAGACAAAAATTAGAAAAACTACATTATGACTTGAAAAAAAAAATCCTGCTTCTTGCATTAGCCTAGTGATTATGCCAAGTTTGGAACATGTAGCACAAGCCACAATTCTGAAATCATGACAGATTGTAAAAGTAGTATTTTTTTTTATTGCTTATATTTTAAGCAAATTATTTTTTGGCCCAAAGTGTATTCTGAATATTCTGTACAATTTCTATAGCCTATACTACCTCTGAAATCAAAAAGAGCACTACAATGTGAATCCTAAGACTGAGTTTAGCATCTCCAGTTTTGATACCAAAATAACTAGGTTTTTCTTAGAAAGTATGAGTTTCAGATTAGCAAAAGAGTCTTTATAACACAGAGACGAGACACCTTGAATCTCATTTTGGTTTCATTTTCCAAGTCCAGAACTGGAGGCAGTAGGGGAAGGTATAAAAGCACCTTTGTGGTTTCACTGAAACCAACAGCCAAACACTGTCTGATTTGAGTTCCCACATCAGTTGGTATGTAAATTATCTGTCATGACAGAGTCAATTTTATTTTCAACAGCTCTTCTGCAAAGTTACTAAATGTTTATAGCTACAAATCAATTTAATAAGAAAGAATGGACACATATTTGTATGTGTTAAATTTACTAATATCTCCATTCCTCCCAGTGTTGTGAGAAGCTTTGTCAGGTCTACTGCTACTTGAAAGATGTCTACCAAACAAAAATTAAACAATAATATTAGTTGATATGCTTAAGAGGGCTCCAAACTCTGAAGTGGCCCTCAAGGAAAATTTTAATTGTGCTCCACACAGCATGAGCATCTGTATTGGGTTTGCATGGACTGATTTTTGGTAGTGGAGCAGCACGGGCAGGGAGGGCTACAGGGGTGACTTCTGTGAGAAGCTGCCAGAAGCTTCCTCCATGTCCTGCAGACCCTTGTGGCTCCAAAGATGGCCATGCTGATGGCCAATTAGAAATGGTGGTAACATATTTAAGAAGAAAGAAAAACAAAATGTTGTTGCTCAGTATCAATTGCAGCCAGAGAAGAGCAGGGTGAGAACATGTGAGGAGAACAACTCTGCAGACACCAAGGTCAGTGAAGGAGGGGGAGGAGGTGCTCCAGGCACTGGAACAAGGATTCCTCTGCAGGCTGTGGTGAAGCTCATGGTGCAGACCATGGTGAAGCAGCTGTGCCCCTGCAGCCCATGGAGGTCCATGGGGATGCAGAGATCCATCTGCAGCCCATGGAGGAGCCCCACACTGGAGCAGGTGAATGCCTGGGGGGAGAGGCTGTAAACCCATGGGAGACCAAGGTGTGAGGGGCCCTGCGCCCAGGCTGGAGCAGCCTGTCCTTGGAGGACTGCACCCCATGGGGGAGTGACCCATGCTGCAGCAGTTTGGGGAGGGCTGTTTGCCCAGGGATGGACTCATGTGGCAGCAATTCACAGGGAGCTGCTGCTTGTGAGGTTGGAACCTCGTTGGAGAAGGTCACAGAGAAAGAACTGTCTCCCATGGGAGGGACCCCACGGTGCAGCAGGGGAACAACTCCTCTCCCTGAGCAGTGGGAGAAGCCACGGGGGATGAACAGACCATAACCCCATTCCCCTCCCCCTTGAACAATTGGGGTAGAAGGTAGAGCTGGAAGGAGGGACAGGTAGGAGGATTATTTTTCTCCTCGTTAACCTGCTCTGATTTTGTTAGGAATAAGTTCACTTTGTATCTCTAAGTTGAGCCTGTTTGGTCTGTGATGGTATTTGGTGAGTGATCTCTTCTGGTCTTATCTCAACTCATGAACCCTTTGTTGTATTTTCTCTCCCCTGTCTGATATGGGGCTTAGTGAGAGAATGCCTTTGGTGGATGCCTGGCATCTGGCCAGAATCAGCCACTACAGCTTCAAAACAGCATTCTGCTTTTTTCTGTTCTGTCCTGCAACAGATATCCAGATATCTCCTTCAACTATTGCCCAGAGCTTGGCTAAGCCATTGTCATCAATCCAGCAATCACCACTATGGCTTAATAAATCTACTGCTTCAGATAAAGTGATTAAAAAAAAAAAAAAGATATTGACAGAAAATAATTTACCTTCTACAGGCAGCATATTTTAATCACATATTTACTGTTAATTGGCCTACTTATTTCTCCTCTGTTGGGTATTTGTACCATTTTTCATCATAGTTTTTCTTCAGCTCTCCATCCACTCTGTTTTATTAAGGAAAAAAATCAACTATCCTAATGCAATGTTACTGATAATATTTTCATTGTGTTACTATTCACCCGCTTTCACATGTAAAGCAATTTTTAAAATGAATAAAAGTAGTGACTTTTGCTTGCCTAATTTAGAATGTAGCAAAATTACATAAAAAAAATGAAACCATGTGGGGTACTTATTAAACTCCCCCATATTTGTGTAATTTAGACATTACATAATGTACAAAGGAGCACATCTCATATATACATATTTCAACAATAAACATTAATAACATGTTAATATATTTATGTCTCTGCTTTTCCTTTAATCTACCAAGGGAAGCTGGAAGCAAAGTTCATATCACAGTTATTTTCATTAAAACTACCCTATTTTAAGAAAGGCCTAAGCTTTCTTCAGTGGGTTATGAATATTTTACTTTTCAGCATACACATAAATATACAAATATATGTATTCCATATACCTGCTACTTAACAAATGTTCCCCATCTGGACAAGAAGATATTTCCAGGACATTTGGGCTCATTATGATGAATAGAGCTATTGCAGAAGATCAGGTATAGGGTCATGGAAAACAATGGACAAAGTTGGTAGGAAACTGATTTGAATTCTGCAGAGATGGATATAATAGCTTCTTCCTCAGTTATGTTTATATTTATTACTTAGACATTCTATATTTCTACAGTTATTATTGCAGCTATAGTCTATATTTTATAATGTAAAACCATGCTGAGACTGCTGATAATAGAATTTGATGTTTATATTGCAATGAAGCCTAGAGACTATTCCACTTTGCCCTTGCAATAAGCACTAGCCAGGTGCAAAAATGTAGACTAGAATTTGAAGATAACTGTGATGTATGCAGCTTTATTATCTGAACCCCACTCAAATCACATCTGGTTTTCCTGAATGCAAAATGTAATTTAAAAGTAAAAGAGAAAAAGAGTCCAAAACCTGTGATCCAGGGGTAAGGAGAGCAGACAGTGTATATCCATGGAGTGGGGTCAGGCTGCCCAGTTTGTCACCTACATGAGAATCCCACAGCTGCTGACTGAACTTTACTGCTGGGGGAGGTTTATTCCCAACTGAGATAAAATGATAATTAGGGAGGGTCAGAGCAATGCCTGTTCTGGTAGACCTAGAAGAACCTGGAGTCCTTTTAAATGGGGTGCACAGACAGTGTTAAAGCACAAGCTCTGCCCCAAGACCTCTGGAGTAATCAGTGAGCAGATGGGGAAAGAGGCTGGCCAAAGTTACTGGTTTACTGGAACACAGGCTAAGGTAACTTCCATCACTGGACATTTTTGAGAAAGAGCAAAGTATCTATCCAGTGTATTTTACATATAATTGATCTTATTTTGGAGCAGAGGAATAGATTATGTTCTTCTAACTCTATTATGAGAGTATTACTTTGACAATGTATTTAAAGTGTATTTGATAGTGTATTTAAAGGGTGACTCAGAGTCCTTGGGCCAACTTGTATATTCATGGCAAGATCACAATAACCAACATGCAATAGCATAAATAATAGAAAATACACTAGCAGCACAAACAGGATGTGAAGCTTGAGATTTAGCTCTTAGTCTGGGACTGATGGACCAGCAGTGGGTGGCTGTTTGGGTTCATGGCAGGGCAATGCAATACAACTTAATTAACCACTTGGTTTAATTAAGCATCTGTGGGGCATGACTTGCCTATGGAGGCTGGTAGCTCTCCACTGACTTTGGGGAAGATCCCTTCCACCCTCAGCTATTCTGTGAAGTTATGCCTCCTTCACTCTAGGGAGGCAGTGCACTGAGGGCCAGCCCTAGTGTGGGCTGGGTGTCAGGTACCTACACTGGGCTGAAAGACCCCTGCAAGAAGCTCTTTCACTGCTGTCATCCTCAGCAGACCAACTGGACACAGAAGCTGTCAATGGCCTCAGTCAGCTGTTTTAAACCAGTCACGCCAGTGCACCTTTCCTTGGGGAGAGAGCTGTCAGCCCTGCCACAGAAGGATGCCTGTCTCCCTGGGGCTGTCACCTGTTTCAGGCCTGGTCATCCATGAGGAGCAGTGCTCTGTGCCCAGAGAAGGGTCTCTTCAGCGGGTGCTTCAGTGATGCTACCTCCTTATCTCCACACTGACATTGTATGATTAAGAACAACAGAGAAAGAACTAACCTAAGAGGTAGTTTTAGAGCTCACAGTTCATTGAGCAGCACCAGCTGGGAGTAGTGGTGAGATGGGTACTGAAGAAAGCCCCAGGCTACCTCCAGAAATGCAGCATTGTCCATGCATGTCAGTCTGACCAGGTCTCCTACTTTATTGGGTGTGTGTCTGGAAAACACCAGTCATTAGAAAGAAAAATAACTAGCAAATGATGACAGGACACAGAATTAAAATCAGTGTCGATGTTACCAGATAACCAGCTTGCTTAGGGAACAGATCATACCAGCTGGAAGACAGCAATAGTTGTTCCCTCATGACAGAATTAGAAGCAAATGCTGTATAAAAAGGCAATAAATATTTGAAAGAAATCATTGAGATATGCTTGCATGACTGAAAGTATCCCAAATCCATAGAGAAAGAAAAGAACACATAAAAGTTTATTTGTCTTAAGAAATGGATTAATAAAAACAAGAATATCTATGAAGATCAATTAATAATTCCAGAAATAAACATTTTTTAATCAATCAGTCATTATAGATAGTAGCAGCAGAATCTGACACATACCACATCCAAGTCCTGTGGTGTGATATTCCTTAACAATTGTAACATAACAAAATCATCAAGGTGAAGTATGAAACCACAACAATTAGGTGAATTCTGGTAAGTAAGAATCAGTCATTCTAGACATCTCTACAAGTTAAAGACTGGGAATAAAGAAGAATGTTGTTCACAAATTAAAGGTCATATTCACATTTTTCGAAGGAAGTTGTTTTCCCACACAGACCTGCATTAATACAGTCACCAGATCAGGGCATGCTTTAAAGATAAATATAGCTAAACTTACAATTTGGTTAACTAATGTAAAAAAGGGATTTCATTTTATTTTGCTAGGGAGTCTCACTGAAATATCTAACTGTAGGTTTTTGCAATCAGAAGCTTAACCTTAGCTGTTTGAGCTAGTTTCTCTGAATTATGCACTTGTTAAACTGTTTGTGTAGAAATTATACTCACACTGAAATAGCAATGTATATTGCTATATATAAGAAAATGTTTGCAAATAATTTGAAAACCACCAAATGTTGCAGTAGAAGTTTTGAGGTAAAATAGATTTATGACTCATGAAAGCAACCAAAAAAATTAAGGTGTGGGGTAAAGCACTCATAAAGCACCCCAAAAAATAAGAGAAAATTGAAAGTTGAGGATATAAACATGTTTTCTAGAATTCATATTAATTTCTTCACAGCTCCATCTTAAGCACATAATTTTTTAGGATAACCATGTGCAGCAGGTACTGAGAAACTTTCTAATAGGAGAGTCCTCTTGTTCTTTGAGGAACCTCCATCTCCTCCACTAACCATAACACATATAAAAGCAGAAAAACACACGTGCAGAGGTGTTAATAGTACATTTGTTTGTAAATTTTAAATTGAGGAGAATCATTCTTTTCAAAGTT
The DNA here is from genome assembly GCF_965231275.1 of Zosterops lateralis. NCBI lineage: Eukaryota > Metazoa > Chordata > Aves > Passeriformes > Zosteropidae > Zosterops > Zosterops lateralis. Next base: position 34,842,375 of record NC_139763.1, read on the forward strand.
GGACCATTACTGCATTTTTTAAAATTTTGAACTGCGAAAGATTTAGATTTGAAATCTAAATTCATTAAGAATATTGAACTAAATCGAATTCAACCTCAAATTCTGCAAGAAGTAAGCCCCTGTCCTGCGTTGTAGTGTAGGATGTGCACAAAGTATTTATTCTATCAGCATCTTCTGAGCTGTTTAAACCAGGTGGGGCAGTATTCTTCCCAGGCCCCCTCCCCCTGGGCTATTCTCCTCGAATGGCCCATCAACGCCTTGCCCCATGACTCATAGATAACTCCCTCCTGAGCCATCAAGGACGAACTTCATGACTCATCATCCCATTGTGAGATGCTTGACCCAAGGGGAGGAGCCAAGCATTGCCACCTGGATATAATCTGGGATTTGGACAGTACAAGCAGCCCTGACCCACTGGATTCCCAGAGGACCAGAGCTCCCAGACCTTTCTACAGGGTCACTGCTTCAGGAAGAGCACCTCATCTAGACTGCTTCCACCACCCTGCTCAGGTTGTATTCTGACGCTGTCAGTGGTCTTTTGTATTATTGCATCTATTCTATTTCACTTCTTTTTTTCCCCTTCCTATTAAAGTGTATTTCTGATTTAGAGTCTCTCACTGGTTTTGCTTTCAAACCATTACAGCCCCACTGTTACCCTAGTGTTATGCTTTTGAGGATGGAACAGGGGGATGGAGGGTTGCTGTCAGTCAGAATGTGGCCAAACTGTACTGAGGCAGCACAGAAACTGCTTGAGGTGCTCTCTCCACTTATTAACTTGGCAGTATCATCCAAAATCTCAAAGTCCTGCTGAGCACATGTGCTTGAGCAACAAGGCAGTACCAATTCCTTAAAACATATCTCCCCATCTCCTTCCACAGGGAGCTTTGACCTTTCCTTTCAGACAATGGGTTGGCTGCAGTGTGTGAGCATGTCATCTCTTGCCTGTATACCCACAGTTGTACCACTGATTTGAATATAAAACTGAATACAAAAACTACAGCTCATAAAACCTGTCTCATTTCTTCATGCCTGATGGCACTATTCAAATATTTTATTTACCAATCATCTTTAGATGCCAGCTCTTTGTTCTAATCTCAGTCTTAATTTTCAAAGAATTTATGATTCACTAGCTGCCACTAAAATCTAGTCCTAATTTCTGGGACAGCTTACAAAACTGAGGGTGGAGCATTTGAAGAGCAGGGGCAGCACGTTCTTCATTCCAAGCTGTCATAAAACAGGAGTTCGGATGGATCCACAGGCCTTCTGTCCTAAGAAATTCTGTGAAGCTTCCACATTTAAGTGAGACTTTTCCACAGAAAGCAGTTGTAGAGCTCCAATATTGATTGCCATTTGAAATAACGCTTGGTTCTTATTTGTTTGGAATGTACTATAGACAGTGAATTTTTTAAAAAAGTACCCAACATTCAGAACTTGTTTATACATGAAAACCCTCTTTACATTTCCATGAAGAAGTCTGGTAGTATTTTGAGTTTTGGAGAAAGCTAAAAATTTTCTGCTAGAATGGAAAGCAGTTTAATCTTATCCAGGCCCAAAGCCTGAAGGTTATGTAAGTTAACATTGATAGATTAAACATTACTAGGGCATTAGAATTGAAGCTGCAAGAAATTCAGAGGTGTATAGCTGATGTTGAAATTTAATCTATGGATCCCATATTTACCCAGTGTCAACAACAGCTACTCACATGTTTTCAGTCTATGCATGGAGTGAGTGTATAAAAGATGGGAACCATGTGGCAAACCATATACTAGCAATCTATGCTGTATAATGAACAGAAAAAAAGCATTATATACCTTTGATTATTCTATGATTGCACATAAAGATCTTATGTGTAAGACGACCATCAAATCTACAGCAAAAGATACTATTTAGTCATGACCACCAACTCTTTTGGATTGTATTGCTTTTAATTTATTTAAGTTTTCTGTTGCATAAAAGCAGTGGAATATTATCATCTTAGTTCAAACAAAGACCTATCACTACAGTTAGGTAGAACGATAGGTAGTTATCAAGGTATATCCATGCTATATACAGATAGATGGATACACACAAATATATACACATTGCTATGTTTGCAAGTATAGCTACATATACTATATATATCTATGTAGAGAGAGTGAGTGAGAATGAAGAAGAATACAAATATAGGAGAGAATTGTCAATGTTTTACAATACAGACAGTATATTTCCTTCTTGAAAGGAGAAGGAAGGATTTGTTATTGGGCACATTCATAGGGAGTGCTTAAGACAGTGATATTCCTGTCTAATTAAAATTTTCAGTGCTTAAAAGGAAATTCAGGGGGAAATTTTAAACTTGGAACAGAAATTTGCATGAGCACCCAACTTCTCTCAAATTTTTATTTGCTTTTGCTGGTTGCACTTATGAATGAAGGATGTTGATTTTTTTTCTCTGAAACTTTACTCCATCCTCTTTATTCTGTCCTCTCTTATTGGAGAAATGCTCAAATTTTCTCACTCCTGCTTGCACTTCTGTTTGCCCTGAATTTTACATAACAGATGTTTTCTTCCTTTTCATGTAATGATGGATTAATTGTGTACTGATACCAAAGCTAGCTGTCAATATGTTAGACTGTATTAGTTTTGAAGCTTAAGAGAAACTGGACTTTTAAAGTTGTCCTGTATGACACCTGTGTCAGTAATAGGACTGAAATTAATGACCAAGTAGTTAATATATTGAATGGCAGAGATATAACAAGATGAGAAATAATACCTTACAGACACACTTCCATTGCTACAATGTGAAATGTACCTAGAGGTCAAAAGTTTTAAAAATGAAAACTTCAAAGGACCTAATCTCTGTTTTGGTGCCTAAGGACATGGAATAATTTTCAAAGTGCTCATGAAATGATGGCTTGCTAAAACATTCTGAAAATCTGAGAGAAAAGTAATTTCTAACATCATTAGGAAATGAAGACTTGGGCCTATTCTTTTTAAACCTTGGACACAGAGTCCTATCACAGTCTACAAAATAACAAGATCATTATGGGCTGGACAATGAATGTAAGAAAATAGTATTTCCCCATGGTACTTTTCCCACTTGGCCATGGGAGATTTTCCTGTGTCTCAGAGCCACATTGTATAGAGAGGAGTAGTTGAACTGTGGAAATAATGATTCACAGATGTGTGAGAATTTGTTTCAGACACTGAGGAAGATACACACATAAAATGTGCCTCTACTATCCTTTTCCCTAATGACATGAGTTAAACTTCTGAGTAGGTAGGATTTTACCTAGCAGTGCTCTTAGTTTAGGTTATACACTATTATTTTTCATCTGGCACATGTGGTGAGAACACAAAGACTCCTTTATTGCTAAGGTTAAACTTCCTCTCTATTACCACAGCACCTACAAACTGGGAGAAACTGCAGATAATTTCAAAGCCATATATTTATGGGCTGATTTTTCAGACCAGAATAAATGAATGGAAAACTCACCTCAAGGTCATGGTCTTTGCTGGCATTCTCTAAGGTCCACTATCCTAGTTGTCAAGCTGGTTATCCATTTTGTAAATTTGCTGAAGATAAATGGGACACTTTTTCTTTCTCCTGAGCTGCATTTTGTTCTGGTGGTCCCCAAAGCTCAACCAACCTGCTTTAGGTTCTTTTGATTGCTGCTAGTTTTCAATTTAGTATTGCCACTGATAAGTTCACAGTGCAGTAATCCTAACGGTCTAAAGAATTAAACATGTTTTTAATCTAGTATGTGACTGTTGACATAGTCATTGTTAGTGGCATTGAAAGGTAAATACATTCCTCTTCTCGTCTTACTTTCAGGTCAGAAAACAAAACTTGTCTTTTCTTCTGCCCAAGTCCCCAGATCAGTACTTCTCCAGTAGCTCAATTTTCTGCAGTCGCAAAACTCATAAAACACCTTTAAGAGACGATCATTACCTAGGACATTCTCCTGGTGGGGCCTTTCTTCTTGACCTTTCACCCCCCTGCCTCTCTGAGATAATAAAAAACACTTTAGGTTTCTCATTTTTATCTCACCATGGTCAGTGCTTTATCCATGTCTTGTCCTTCCTTACACTGCTTCCATATTGCATTTTTTTTTCCATAAAAACTGACCATCTCATTAGATAAGGGTACCTAGGAGGCTCTCCCTCACTGCTGCTGTGTAGCTGTTGGTTTATTTTCCTGTTATTCCTCCCCTGGCTATGGATCTCACTGGATTGACCATTGCCCCCATAGTTTATATAGTGCCTTCTAGGGAAAAAAAAATCTCTGTACTCTGAAACTAGATTGTCACTTTGCTATTCAGAGGCACTGTGGGTGCAGTGTTTCCTCTAGGTGTTTCCTGCTGCCTCCACCAAGCTTCTTCCTTCCGTAAAGACACAGAATAGCGTGTGTGGGGGTGTGTTCAGGTTGCAGTTTATTAAATCCAAATGCAAATTTAAAATCAGACCAGATGACTGGCAATCTATAAGCAGCTCTTTCGCACTGCTGACTGAAATGGGGGGTTAGGCAATTAGGTCAGATGAAGATGTCTACCCTGTCTAAGTTGAAGAGAGATAAATCCCATCAGTGTTACTTGTGATGGATAGTTTTTACTTCACAGCCATTAAATAACATCTAAAGATATTTAAAAGAACCTTAATAAAAGGTGTTGTGAAGCAAAAAGCAACTGCACTTAACATGTTGTAATTGCACACTTCAGCGTGTCTGGCAGATAAGGCATCTATTGTTCCTTTAATGCACGTGAGACACATAGCGCATTTAATTACCCTGTATGTCAAAATTAATACAGATCCCAAAGCAGGCAGTGTCAATACATTTAGTTATATAGCAATTATAGTGCAGCCAGAGCCACTTAATGTACAGGATTGAAAACAGAAACTAAACAAACATGAAAAAGACAAAAAAAATCATGGATCAGGGCTTCAAAGAATAACCTTATAACCTTAGGAAAGCAGGAGTTGTTCATTAGTACTAGGCTGCAAGTCCAAATAAATATGTAACCTCTCAAAAGTGTTCAGACCAACCCCAGAGCCTGTTAGGCCTTGTTGTTTTAGAGACCTCAGAAAGGTGAAGGTGAGCTCTTGACACAATGCTTTTCATTTGAATTCGCTCCTGCTCTCTCGTTTACTGGAGGTAACTTCCCTTGGTACCTCAGCTGGCTTTCTTCGCACAGAATGATTCTCTATTTGCATTTTGTTTCTAATACTGAATTCGCCTAACATGATTCAATCTTATTTTCCCAGTGGTACCATTAATATTTTAATTTAATCAGAATTTCAGGAACTTGTTTGCCATCCAGAGCAACTTGGTTACCTGTCAGCCTCCATCAGCTTGTCATATTAGAGGTGATTGTTCCTTGAATCTAATCTACTTTAAATGATTTCATTGGGTAGAGGTCTATAAATCATTTTAGAATGGGTCTGACAGATGAAGGCTTAGGTAAGTAAACAAATCAGGCTTGCTTTACTTTAGGCAGCAATGAACTTGGCTTTATCAACTTCTCATTGATTTCTGCACTGCAAAAGGTCAAAAAAATCTCTTTAACATAAGAACATTATTAATATAAGTACAGTATTACAACCAACCATAATTACGATAAGTCCCAACATTCAGTGGTTAGGCTGACTTAAGAACATTGCAGACTGCATTTCAATAAAGCCTGTTATGCAGTTTGAATTGATGAATTCATTTCCAAAAGGTTTACTTTTGTCTTTCCAATCAAAACAGAAATTAACTAATTAAGCGGTCCGGAGTCCCTCTGGATTTTGAGCCAAGATTGAAAAGGATAATATGATAAGGCTGCAGCTAGAAGTCTAATGTACAGTATATAATTTGAATCTTACAGTATCTTCACATTTACTTACCTAAATCATAGTTCAAAGCAAAAAACCTGGTCCCTCTGAAATACTGCCAAGGAATCAGACATCACATTGGGCTTTACTTCAGACATGTGCTGGGGCTGAGTTAATCTGTGATTGTCAGCATGAAGTTGGCAATGACAAGGTGATACAGAGAACAAGATATGTTGTGTAAGAGCACATTTTGTTGTAGTCTCTGGATTTCAAACAATGCTGGCATGTGTGACCTGGAAGAGCTATGTCTTCTTCAGTATGCATAAGGAGGAAGGATCTGCTTTGTTGCAGATGTGATGGTTTGGGGAAAGAAGTAAAAATTGAGGTAAAAATGAAAAAAAAACCCTCATTTATTTAATTAAATGTGTACACAGTTAACTAAAATACTAATAGGAAAAATATAAGAAGACATCCTGGAACAATTTTAGATGCCTTTAAAAAAGAGGGTAAATCAACATCTAGAAATTATGGCCTGCATAACTCCCTCTTCACCCAGGCATTCTACAAAAGGCAATGAATGCTTATTTCTGTTTCTATTTAGCTTACAAAACTGCATTCAGACAAAATATACATTTAGTATAAGTTTAAGGAATGTTTTCCTTGGAAAAGCAGATTTGGCTGCACTGACACCTCCTGTCACATCAATGGAAGTTAGAGAGTTATGCAGACAAACATGCCCATGGCAGCATGGCACGTAGTTACAAAGTTTGAACTCGCCAAAAAGGAGCGAACACTCCTCAATTTTGAATGTCCCCAAGGAGATGAACAGAAGGTAAAAGGTAATAATTAATATGATCCTAGAAATGTTTAAGTAAAATCCCTTCATGTAGGTTTCTAAAACACTTCAGAGAATTTAGTTTCCTACTGGGCTGATCTTTCTGTTTTGTAGACTTTATCCGCATGCAAAGCTTTTCAAGATTGTTATTAGGATTACAAAGTTCATGGATCATAATAGGCTATGTAAAATATGAGATTAATGAAAGTTAGTGTCTGTAGCCAAAGAATTGATGAGGCTGGTGTCACACACACTTGCTTTGGCACCTCAGCACAAGTTATGAAGACACTATTTACAGCTGAGATTACTGGGCAAATTTACAGGAGTTTATGACGTGGCTTAAATGCATAGCTCTAGTTTATAGAAATTGTCTTAAATGCTCTGCTCCAAAAGTCCTAAAACCACTTATTAGCTAGGAAGTGGTGTTTCTTGGGAATGCTTCTTTTTGTCTCAGGCAAGAGTATTGTGTTACATTTTCTAGTTTTGCCAGCATGTTTACAGGTCACTTTCCTGTGCAGTATCAAACAGTTATTGTGTAGACTGCGGGATTCCTCGGCTTTCCGGCTAGCCCTGCCACCTCCCACAACTGGGGATCTTTGTGCCAGAGGGGCGATTGACACCTAACCCTGTAGGCGCGACGAGGAAAGAAGGACGGGACTCTCGGGGTAGCTTAACCAAGGGGATGCGGATCCACCAAGGTGGCGTCCCAGAGAGACACCAATCCTTGGCTGCACCAGCTTTTTATTTTCAAGGGGTGGGTTGAACAAAGGGGTGGTCTCTCTGCAACTACAAATCACAAAACATCGAACCATGGGGTGGTTCCAACTTGGGCCAATAACTGGTGGCTGGGAGGAGGAATACACAATTAGGTGGGTGGGGAAGTTACATAACTGGGATGATTGACGGTTAACTGAAATGGGGTAAACAACTATTATGGGGTAGGAAAAACCATGGCAACCGGGAAAGGCGGGAAACTGTGAGGAGAGGGGAAGCCATTTTGGACAATAGTAAAAACACATGAATATAACAAGAAACTTGAAATAAATGACCAAACGTCCATCGAAACACCTCCACAGTAGACAGTGAATTGGGCTGTAGCTGGTGATAACACTTAGTCCTGCACTGGACAATGTTCATGAGTGAGACTGACATGTAGAAAGGGGACGTGAATATTGGCCTGAAAGGACACATCTGTCTCAGCTGCCTGAAGCCTGGTGTCTGGTAGAAAAGGCATCTGTATGTAGTGATTTACCCCAGTTCTCGTTGATGGCATGTGTCCTAGAAAAGCCCAGTTTCCCTTCCAGCTGTAAGGAGAGTCTGGACCATGTCCACTTATGGTAGAATTACTCTTAGCCTGGATGGATAAAATTGTTCAGAAAAAAGTCCACCCTAAAGATGTTGACTGTGTCAAGTCCCAAATTCTACTTAGAATAAGAAACCATGTCATCTGGTGGTAGATGGTCACTATGGTATGAACAGAGTTCATGCTCTGCCCTGTAGTGTGTTCCATGGGCTAACATCAGATATCCCAAGGATTAATATTTTTTTACCCATTCTGGTGTTTTTTTTTTTTTTTTTTTTTTTGTTTTTTTTTTTTTTTTTTTTTTTTTTTTTTTTTTTTTTAATTTTTTTTAATTTTTTTTTTCTAATTTGGTTAGCACCAAATTACTTCATCTCCAGAACTGGAAGACAAAAAGAATTTATTGAATTTCTTTGGGAATAAACTTGCTTACCTTGGGTGGCTTCTCAGCAACGCTAGAAAGAAAAGGAAAGCCTTCTATGTGGAGAATACTGCAATATTCAGGCTATGTTGCACATTAAAACAATATTTTGGTTAGCTTTTCAATTGTCCCAAAATTATCTTCAGAACTAACACTGTCAGTTTCTAATATACATCAATTTATTTATGGCTTTGATTATATTAATATTTAGGAATGCCGTATTTCAGTTACTTAAGTGCTTCCACCCCAGTTAGATATGCTTTAAGTATCACTATAATTTTAAGAGTTATAACTAGTAAGACACTTTTAATTTAAAGCCATAGATGTACCAACATAAGAAACAGTATTTTATTTAAATGAGATTTACAGATGGTAGTGACTTCCTATACCTCTTTCCACTTTTAGTTCTTATTTTATTTGAATATAGCCATGATTTGAGAAGAGTTCAAGTCTTATATAATAATATAAAGCATTGAGAGCTACCACGAGACCTCTGGTAATATATATGGCAAGGAAGAAAATACAGTCCGCTGAGACTTATGTTGCTGCTGGACTCAGCTTTAGGTGGCAGTGAGTCCATTTTACAGCTGAATGAAAACGGCTCTGTCCAACATGGGTGTCAGCTTCTGGGATCTTCTCATAGAAGCCTCCTCTGCAGACTCCCCATTGCCAAAACCTTGCAGAACCCCACTAGTGACAAGTCACCAGTCTGATGTCACCCCATTCACTGTTTGTGCCCAACCCATGAGCCAGTTGTCACCCATCCCATAATGTATTTATCCAGCTGTGTGCTGGACATGCTGTCCAGAAGGATACTGTGAGAAACAGTATTGAAAGATTTACTGAAATCCAAACCCTTGATCACCTGGTGGGTTGCTTTGTCATAAAAAGATACCAAGTTTGATAAGCAGGACTTTCCTCTCATGGATTTTCCTGTACCAATGGCTGCATTGCATATCAAGTGTTTCTCAATATCTCCTGGAATAATCCTCTCCATAACATTCCCAGCCACTGAAGCAAGATTGACAGGCCTGTAGTTTCTGGGCTCCTCTTTCTTGCTCTTCTTGAAAATTAGGACAATATTTGCCAGTTTCCAGTCGCTGGGACCTCTCTGGATTTCCAAGAGTGTTCAAAAATCTTTGAGAGTTGTTTTACAATGACATCAGCTAGCTCTTTGAGGATTCTTGGAATTAGGCCTTATAGATTTGTAGGGATTCACCTAGAACAATTTCAGGGTTGACTGAGAGTTGATCATTCTTGCAACTGATATTGCCAATGAAACTGCATATTCAGAGATCAGTGTTAAATATAATTTGGAAGTGACATTTACCAAGCTTTGTCACAGATTCTTCCTGTTTATAGAAGTCGGATTGCATCTTTTCTGTACAGATTTTTTTTTTTTTAGTTTAACAAAAGTAGCATTTACCAATGCTAGTTAAAATGTTTACAATAAACCCCTTTGGTAGTAATTTCAGAATTTCCTAATCAGACATATCTCATCTGAAAACAGAAACATTCTGACTTGCTTTAGTTTTGTTTGCTATTGCTATTCAGGAACATTTGGTGGGAAAGAAACCTATGTGAACTGAAACTCCAACATCTGGTTGTTCTAAGCAAAAGTTAAACTGGAGGTGTAAATTTGTATTTTGGCGTTTTGCAATTTTTTTAGTATGAGATCAGTGGAGAGTGTCTAGTAAGGGGCATTTATCACAGTTTTCTATTAAAGTCTGTCTGGAAATTTCAGGGAAGTATTATCAGTGAATGCACATGAATATACTAAAATAAATGGGTGCGTGCTTTATATTATAACTTTACTTTTTCTTTCATATATTTCCAATACCTTAATCAAAGTTATGCCTTGGAATTATATTAAACATATCTAATACATGTACAATGAATACTTTGAATTTGGTCTCTACCAGGCTTAAAATACAAATCAGGAGGTGTATTGTAAGTTGCTCAAGGGCTAGATCCCCCTCAGCCTCTTCATTCCAGTGGGATTTTTTCTACTGAATTCACAAGAATTTGGATGCAGGTCCTAACTGCCTTTTTAGCTTTAGCCAGCAAGGAGTGAGTTTCTCTTTCAATGGTAAGCAAAAATTATTTGGGCTGAGAAAGGCGCTCTTCAGGTGTGAAACCTGCCTCTTGATGTCGTAAGCCACACTATTCTGATGAAATCCCAAAATAATTCTTGGATTTCATACTGAGTTTTTTATCCCAGTGCAAGACCCTGTCAGTTCCAGAGTTTACCAGTGGGAAAACTTGTAATTCATTAGCTTGTTTTGTTCAGCTGAAGTGTCCGAATGTCTGTTGCAGAGAATCACAAGGATAAATTTTGTGATACAATTAGCAGAAGATTGAAATTTTTGTACAATATGGACATTTTCTAACTAAACTAATATTCAAAATTTACATAATTTATCTGTCCAAGAACTTTATTTAACCCCCATTGGTGTTAATATAAGTCTATTTTGCAAACAAAAGGTCTGTATATTTCTTGCCTTGTGAGACCAAACATTTTGAGGAGTCTAAGGACTTATGGTTAACTGCAGCAACAATGAAGTGGGGTGATGATCTCTTAAAAACTTGAGACAGTCATTAAAATCAATATTCCATATGGCAAATAAAAACACTCAGGTTTTAAAAATGTAAATTTGCTGTGGTTTGGCTGTCTTTTGGGGTTTTTTTCTTCATAAAATTTGATATTGCATGATTGAAATGTATGTGGAAATAAATTGTTTTCAGCAGTCCCAGTCTCCATTTGAATAACAAAGAAGAAATACTAGTGTTCTTGATTTGAAGCAATTTTCTTTCCTCATTTTGCCAAGGAAAGGGAAGAAGTGGGACAAAAACAATTCAGCAACTCTATCATCTTGTTACTATTTTCCTGATGGCACAGATATGAATTAAACTGAACCTAGGGAAACATTAGAATATTTTGATTCTTATGTTCTCTAAACCTAATGTTGCTATTTTATTATATGAAAGTTTAATGCTTCTTTCCTTTTGGTACCAAAAATAGGACTGTTCTTCCCTGACTGACATCATTGCAAATTCACTAAGATCAGCTTTTGTTAGAAAATGAATAGTGAAAGGGTGGAAAACTCAGTTGATACACAGCTCCCGCAGATCTTTTTTAGGTCAGCTGGTTGTAGTTCTCTTTTTGTTTAGTTTCAGCTCAGAGGGATTTTTGTTTGTTTATTTTGGTGACTTGTAGTAAGAAAACAAAAACTTTGGGACGTATTCTGCCAATATTATATGTAGAGAACACCCAGAGGCTGTCTACAGTACTTTCCCAAGATGAGATGATAGATACAGAGATTGGCAGGACGAACTAGATGATCTAATGAGTTTTTCTTTTTTTCTGTCTAAGGTCTATTAAATAAATTTAAAGAAGAAAGATACTGACACATTTTTCCCCTTGGCCAAAGGATTGAAAATGCTGGAGTGATTACACACAACCTCTGTTTAACAGAGATACTTCTAATGCGGATTTCAGCTTGGATATTGCAGAAATTTTTCTGCAATGAAAAGGAAAATCATTGGCACCAAAAAGTGTAGATTTCACTGCTTGATATAAAAATTTAAATCGTCCCTAATCACAAACTGTGGGAAATTGTATATAAGACATCAGAAAAAATGTGTTTTGCAGTGTAATGGTAAGACCATATCCATATATTTCCATGTATTTATTCCATATATAATTTCCATATATATGTTCCATATATAATCCATATGTTTAAGTTCTTGCTGACTAATAATATTCTGTTATTTATGATTGAAAAGGGCGTAAAAGATTAATATTTAAAGATTTAAAATATCAAAAATAGCAATAACAAGAATAATGTTTTAAAAATATGTACTTTCATGTTTACATTGAATGTGGAGCACTGGTGTTGGCAAATTCTTTCTTAAAAGATTTCGTATACATATTTAACTCCTAAGAGGAATTAAATAAATGACAATCAGAGCAGGGATTCTTTGCTGGTTTGTGCAGTCTGTTGTTACCTTTGAAAAAATTGTTTGATAACTCATGATTAACACTTTGGAAAAAATACCTTTTTTTTTCCAAAAAAAAAGTGTATGAGCTTTTAGTTTTTGTTTGGTAGATTAGTCCCAGATATTTCAAATACTCTAAACACATTCTTTTCTGATAACTGTGTCAAGACAAGATTGCTACAACATACATCCATGAGTAGGTGGTCAGCGCAGCAGGCAAATGCTAGGTCTATAAGACAAATGATAGGTATAAATTATTTGCAAGCTCAAGTAACAGCAATTTGACTTTTTTGAGCCTGTAACAATGCCCCCAGAGACGAAAGTGTGAATTTCTGTAGATCATTGCATTTTCATGGCCTTGGCATTAAGTAAAGGTTGCAACTCTAGGTTTTGAATTTCCCTACTCATAAATAAGAGCCATTTTGGGTTTTTAGTCTGATTTTTGCATGAAATATGTCTATTCTAATCCTTGCTGAGAAGTCTTCAAGGAATAATAGTGGAGGCTTTTTGGTATAAAATTTCATCTCACATGCTTGTAGAAACATACATCTTTGGTGCTGAAGTTGCAGCACCTATATCAAGGGTTTGAGTATCAAAGCCATCCTCTTCTGTATTATAATGTTTAACAATTTGCTGATCATGACTGACAGGTTTACACAGCTAACATGTTCTGGAGCTGTGGGTGATTTATTCCAGAATAACTTGTGTGATTCAGAGAATTTAAATGCTACAGTCTTCCTTCTCCTGACAGAAATGAAATGTTTATTAAGATTGATTGCATTCCATTTAAGTATCTCCATTAGAGAAGAGATTTCACCCTACAGTGTCTTCAAGTAGCAGCAATGTTGGTACCCAAGTTCTCATTGAAGAAACACAGAGGAAGGTCTTTTTGTTAATCTTCATTAGCCTTTGCAGCTGGAGTTATTTGTGTTGGCCAAGCTTTTTTTTCTTTTCTTTTCTTGAAAGGGTCATTTTTTCCTGTGTTCTCATACAGAGAACAAGCTTTGTATATGGAATTCAAGAGACAAACAAATCCCTGGCATGATAAAAGTGGACATAATTCTTACAAGAAGATTAGGTATTTGAGTTCTTTGCCACAACCATAGTAAAGGTGAGATCACAGACCTGAAATAAGTGTAAGTTCTATATTTTTTCAGTAATTTTCTTTATATGGGCACTGAACATGTCCTTCCTTATCTCCACCCATATAATGACATGATGTAATTTTAGTTGAGCAAAATTAAGCAGAAGAGCTAACTGCAGACACTCAGTTGAAATTGCATCTCATCACATTTCTGTTAGAAATTAACAGTAGAAATTAACATCTTTCTAATTATGGTGTTTATGGCTAGAAAGTTAATTTTCTTCATGGTAGCTGTTGGGCAGTGTTTTGCATTTGTGCTTGAAACAGTGTGGATAGAATCAAAGACTCAGTTATTGTACCATGGAATCATAGAATAGCATGGTTTGGAAGAGACCTTAAAGATTATCTAATTCCAGTCCCCCTGTCATGGGCAGGGAGACCTTTCACTAGCTCAGAATTCCATCTAACCTGGCCTTATACACTTCCAGGGATGGTGATAGCACATGCAGCTGAGCAGTGCTTGCACAGAGTCAAGTCCATTTCTGCTTCTCACCCCAGCAGTCAACAGCCTGGGGATGAACCAGGAGTTGGGACACTCAGGATCAGCCAGGACAGCTGATCCCCCTCTGGCCATGGGCACATGCCAGAAAATGTGGCCTCATGCTTGGCATGTAAAGCTAGGGGGAAGAGATGAAGGGGAGGGGGGATGACTGTAGTCATGCTGTTTGTCTTCCCAAATCACTGCTGTGTGAGATGGGGCCTTGCTTTCCTGGAGATGGCTGAACCATGGCCTGTCCATGGGAAGCAGTGAGTGAATTCCTCCATTTGCTTTGCTTGTGTACACAGTTTTTGCTTTACTTATTAAACTCAACGCATGAGTTTTCTAGCTTTTCCAATTCTCTCCCCATCTCACTGTGGGTGGAGTGAGTGAGTAAACTGGGTGGGGCTTAGATGCTGGCTGGGGTTAAACCACAACATGTGTTATTTATATCAATGTTTGACTAGAAGTCCTAAGAAATTTAAACTTCTGAAATGCAAGATCCTTTACAGAATATAATAGTAGGCCAAGAGCTGAAGGCATGATGAAACAGGTGGGTAAAATAACTGATGAGGAGATATGGCACAAAGATGGGTGTCAATCCAACAAATGGAAATACAGATGTACTTGCTACTCAATTCAATAGAATAAAAATGGTCTCACTCAGAAGCCTTCAGGTGATGGATTTGGATGTGGATAGGCTTTCTTCACAACCTTGTTTAGCCTATTCAGAAACACATCCACTTCTATAAAATTGTCCCACTAGTTATTTGCCTGATTTTGAGTTCATGAGTAACCGACACAGAGGATGAGAGAATGCCTGTGGGTGTTGTTTACCTGTTTACCTGTATCTACAACTTTACAATATGAACTGACTTCTTCATCTCTCAATAGTCAGTTGTCAGAAGTTGGCTACTCCTGGAAATCATACCTGAATGCAAGGTACTATTGACATGTGCATTATATGTGGATTCTCTTACATGAACAGCCTTTTTGTTTATGCTTGCAAGGTAGTAGCAACGTAGGTCTTGTGACCTAGGAACTTCTAACAAGCATATATTTAGAGGTTTCTAAGAAAAGCTTCTCGCTTTTTCTAAGCAGGAAGAGGAAACTAGCATCTTAGTGAATATCTAGCTTCAGTTCTAGGCTAACTGAAGAAAAGTGTTATTTTCTTCTCTCATATTAAAGGGCAGGTTTGTTCTGAGGAAATAAGACCCAAATTTGAACAACTGCGAGGAACAGCTGAAAAGAGAATTGAGTGAATATCTATCCCTAACAGGCACTGGGGGTAAGTGGAGATCTTAAGAAGGCATTATTCCTGAGGAAAGCTGTGACTAAAAGGCCAGGATGTTATTGGGTTGGATGTTTCTAGCCAAATACATATGCATACAATGTGTGTTTATTCCAGGCTTTGTCAAACAATATTCTTTTTAGAGTAAGAGAGAAACAAATTTTTTTTTTTCCGGTTATGCCTCTCTTTTACTCTCATAAAAGTGTGAGAGAAGTCAGAAGAACCAAATCATTAAAAAAAACCAATTTAGGATACCCAGTTCAGATGTATTACATGACACTTTAGACATCTCAATTAAATCGAGATAATTGTGGCAAAAGAGATTAAATAAAAATGGTCCAATTGAGTAGAACTAGATAAAGGAGGTGTAAAGGGAAAACAAAAAGGCCTTTAGTTATCATAGAAAGATAGAATGGATGAGTTGGAAGGGACCTTAAAATTCATCTAGTTTCAGCCCCCTGCCATGGGAAGGGAGACCTTCCACTAGACCAGATTACTCAAAACAGCATCAAGCATGGCTTTGAAAAGTTCTAGCAATGGGGCAATCACCATTTCTACAGGCAACCTGTTCCAGTACCTCACCATCCTCACAGTAAAGACTTTCTTCCTAATATCTAACCTAAATCTACTCTTTTTCAATTTTAAGCCATTCCCCTTTGTCCTCTCTCTATATTCCCTTCTAAAAAGTATCTCTCCATCTTTCTTGCAGGTTCCCTTCAGTACTAAAGGGCCACAATTAAGTCACTCAGTAGCCCCCAATATTCTAGGCTGAACAACTCCAATTCTCTTGGCACTCCCTAGGAGGGGTGCTGTATACTGCTAATCATCTTTGTGGCCTCCTTTGGACTTGGATGCATGTCTTTCATTTGCTGAGATTGCCAGAGCTGGATGCAGCATTCTAGGTGTGCTCTCATGAGACCAAAGTAGAGGGGCAGAATCCCCCTCCTTGCTCTGCTGGCCACGCTGCTTTTTGATGCAGCCCAGGACACATTTGGCTTTCTGGGCTGTGAGCGCCCATGGCTGGGTCGTGTCCAGCCTCTCACCACCTATGTATGTGCAGACAGTTATTTGTATATATATGAAATTATATTAGGACATATGTAAGAGGACAGAGAAGATGTAGGTTAGGTAATTTGAATATCTTTTTCCAGCCAAAGAAGGAGGAACAGACTAACTAAATTAGGAAAAAGAGAAACAGAAAATAGGACAGCTATCCTAAAGTATATCCAAATAGTAACGACAAGAGAGTTATTTATGCTGAAGGATAAAGTAGGAAACAGAACATTTGTTTAGAATGTGTCCACAGAGAAATTAGAGAAAAGTTTCTAATTATTACAAGAATTTAACTAAGAAAGACACTTTGCAATTACTAACCTATCTACTTTAAAGTTTAAAATATCTGACAGATTTCTTAAGAACTTTGAATGATGTGGGTTTGCCTATTATATTAATGCTTTCTAGCTGATCCAGTCTTAAGCCTCGGTTTGTTTTTAGTTTTATTTTAGAAGCTTTCTGGCTGAGGCTGTTGTAAAAAAAATATATGGCCACTGTCAAATTCTCTGCAAACTCCTTTATTTTTATAGCACTTCTCCAGTTTTGTTTTTGTTTTGTTAAGTCTTTGAGAGCAAGTTACCCAAAAGAAGGAAGCTGTTTCTCCCTTGCCTATTCCACTTATCCCTGTGCACTAATACAAAGGCCAGCTGTAGCACAGACCTTAGGAGATTTATAACCACTTTGACCACAATAGTTGAAAAGCTTTTTGAAAATTCGTGGTTTCATCTCTAATTACATCTTCTGCAAAATACCCTCTCTCTTTTGAGGGAAACCTTAGATTTTGTTGGTAAAAAATAAATGTTTTGGTTAGATCTATTTATGTTAGAAGATCCCCTCTAAACAGAATTTGGATTTCCAAAAGTATTGAGCATTTCTAATAGAGCTTTTAAGAGTATGTGCAGTAACTGGACATAATCCAAACTTACAAGACAAATATGAAAACATGTGAATAAAATTACAGTGGATCTATTCTACCTTCAATACTTGTAGGTTGGTATCTTTTCTAACATTTGAAATTGCAGATAACCCTTAGATTTTCATACTGGTTTCTCCTTAGGAATATGAAACACTTTCCAAATTTTAAAACAGATCTCTGGCCAGTTCAGGCCTTGAAGTAGGAGGAGATAAAGTATTGAGCATGGTACCATTCTATTCCCAGTTTATCTCCAATTCCATTGCCAGGGCACATTCCAAATCTTTCTCAGGACTTACAGAAGGATCCCTTTGAAGACAGTTCAGACCTCTTTTCTTCCATGTCCAAGCAGTCATCTTTCTAGATCAAAAAATAAAAAGGTTTTTGTGTATCAATTGAATTATAAAGATGAACATTTAAGTTTTTCTTTATAGCTTATTAATGAACATCTTGAATTTTCATAAAATTCAACCAGCTTTGAATTACAGTGCCTTCCCTAACCATTCCAAGCAATAGTCAGCAGCTGATGACATTCGTACAGATGATGTGCAGAATTGTGATGCTCCTGAACTCCTCGTCACATTCCACCTCTGTCCCACAGTGGCACCCCAGGATGGCTGAACTGGAAGGGTGGATTTTTTTCTCTTGCTTTTGTAGCTTTACCCACTGTAAAAAAATATTGAAGGCTCAGCCCTCCATTTCAATCTCCCCTCAGACTTTTCCAATATCCTTGTCTCTTTTCTGATGGGGCCTCCTCATGGAGAAAAGAGAAGAGTTTTTCAATAATACATTTCTAGGGATATCAGTAATTGAAAATCCCCCTGTTCCTGTGAAATATCTTCTGCCTAGATGCACGTGAAATGTCATCTCAGATCCAGAATTCTCAGTGAGTTTTGTAAAGGATCAACCGATCATCCTGGATTTTGAATCAGCACCATGAATTTTTAAAGCTGTTAAGGGTGTTAGCAGTAACAAATCTGCCAGCTTCTTCCTCAGGCATCTCCATCTGAGTCCTTGGTCCTAATCCAGCAAACTGTGTTAAGTATATCACTACATGTGAGTAGAAGAGTAGCATTTTGGAAGCTGTGCACTGGTTCAACATTGAGTATAAGTTTAAATTCATCCCTGAACTGGAAGTTTCTGATGAAGCAATTCCTTAGCTCATTCATATGATCTCCACAGCCTGAATTAGGGTGTTAAAGCAGCTGTACTGTGTATGTCCATTGTGCACAGACTCGAGGCTCAGAGCACAGAGATCATATAGCACAGCTGGAGGGAAGCAATGATTCTTCCTCATTTTTCCCCAGACTGATGGAATAAGAACATGCTAAAAAGTGTGGAGATTCTGTTCTTTTTGACACAGTGTACTTGAAATAGCCAGATTTAAGCTGTTAGTCAATAATAATGATAAACATCTGCAAGTTCACATAGCAAGTACATTTGCAGCTTCTTTAATTCATTTAAGAGAAAATCATTCTTTTCCTTTAATTTGCTGCTATAGTGCTATAGTCTTTGCAGGCACATCATTCCTCTGCTATCTGTCTTTTAGTGGTGTTTAACATTCTGCACATTCTCCTTTTTTGCTGCTCTTAGCTGAGGCATAAAAGGTTAATACCTCTAATTGTACTTCACGTATATATAAACATATATTTATATCTATATATGCCATGTCTCACTTTGCTACTGGTGCCAAGGAAAATGTTGGATTCTATTCAGTTTTCTTCATATTCATTTTCCTGCCCACTTAACAAAATTACATTCAATGAGCTGTGGGAGAAATTCACATCAACGGGCATGTAATGCAATTTCTGGTATATATGCAGGAAGAAAAAATCCTACATTTTCTTTCATTTCTGTCAAAATCAATCAAATTGTACTGAACTGAACATAATCTCTTAAAAAAAAAAAATCACCCAGGCATTTCCAGTGAAATAAGCCTCTCTTACATGGTAACATGCACATATTTAAGTGGTCTCTGTTTTATTTTTTTTTAATCATGCCTAATTAGTTTTTTTTAATCACCCACACAACTAAGGCTCTTGCCTGCATAATTTATGACATAGAGGGGCCGGTGTCAGAAATCAAATGTTGTAAATTAAAAATAACAAGTTTGAGACTAGTGATTCAATTAAAACCCTAGAAAACATTGGATTATGCATAATTGAGAGCTTGTATGCAGAGATGCATGTCATGCTTGTCAGCTTGGATGGGAGGATTGGATTGGAGCTGTCAAGAGCATTTAAATCAACTCAGTAAAAAAATTAGAAAACAAAGATGATATTTATTATTAACTTCCAGTGTTCAAAAATAAACTGAGAGGTATTTAAATTGAATGCTTAGATGACAAGGCTTTATTTATAGCAGAAGTTATAAAACTCAGTAATAACCCTAGCTGGCACAGAAGTAAAGATACTACTGTGCAGCTGAGCTGCAGCCTGCAGTGTGAGGATTCAGTGGTTGGCCCCAAATCAGATGCAGCTAATAGAAAGTTATGTGGTAAAAGAAGAAATCCAGATCCTTGAAGAGAGCTATGAATGATCAAACCCTTATTTTTCTTTTCATTCTCTTCACTTTCTTTTCTTCCTCCCAGAGACTGAACCTACCCCATGAAACACTTTATGACCTCTGAGAATATGCAAGAACATCCTATGGAGAGCCTGACTTGTTGTGGTGAACCAGTTCTGCAGGACTACATTTTACCAGCTAGTAATGTTATTTGGTAAGAATAGCTGAGGCCTAAGATTAATGTCTTCCCACTTCAACCACATCTCAGAGTAAGTTTCAAACTTTATTTGAAATTGTTGAGTCAGCAATAAATTGCACTGTTGAGTGTAAACCTAAAAGCTAGCTAGAATACTGCCTACATTTGAAAATAAAGAGCATTTGCATTTCTAGCTTGAGAAGAAAGACTCCAACAAAACAGGACTACAATATATTCGTCTCTAAAGTGAGTTCACAAAAGCTCATCCTAGTTCTCAAAAATACACTGAAGAACTGAATGCTCAGGAAGCTCATTTAATCTTTAGCCCATATCAGATACATAAAATTAGGTTGTATTTTTAAAAAAACAATCTAGTCTCTAACGACGTGGCCTTTTGGATGACTTGAAATCTCGTAACAAGATACCCTGAAATGCTGATTTTTTTTGTTGTTCTTGTTTGTTTTTTCTTTTCTACAGACTCTTTTCCTTGGTTCTTTTTAAGCAAATCCTAAGACATGAGATATTTTTCCCATGAAGCTTCTGTAAATCTAAGTTTGCCAGTATACCCTGTTTCCTAGCAGGGTATCTTACCAATCAAAACAGGAACGCAAAGGGATCACCATTAACTGTTTATCAGCTCAGCGAGCTGATACAAGACAGTGGCAATGTCAGCCTTTTTAATGTTTTATGACATTTAAATATAAAATCTAAGGGAAAATTATTGCCTCAGGAAAGGCAAAAAGGATCTTCAGAAAGTGGAGAAAACTATACAAAGAGTTAAATTCTTCTCCTTTGGTAAACGGCTAACCGCTGATGTCAACAGGATTTTGCGAATGCACATCTGAGAATGGAATTTGGCCATAAGTGAGGTGGAAAAATGATTGATGACTGCCTAACAGTGGAGGGCTTGGATCAGCAGCCACACAGCAGAGCTGGAAGTTACTCAGTTTACCTTCAGCAGATTTCTCCTGATTTTCCCCGAGAGCTCAGGGGCAGGTGGAGAATCTCCAGAAACATGGTAGCACTTGGTACCCAGCAACCCTGGCTGAACATGAGCTCCATACAGCGCCCCTGGATACAGCTTTCTGGGGGCATGACAGTGGAAGGAACACTTCCTTCCCAGGCAAGTCTGGGCCACCTTTGGTGTACAGGGAGTACACACCAGACCTAGATTTGGAAAGCAAAGCAGAGGTGTATGTAGGCAACTTCCAAGGGTTCTAGGGGGAAATACATAGTGAAAGCTTCTTAGTGAAACTAGAGGTAAGATTTTAGTGGTTCATTTTTTTAAACCTCAATTGGCAATTCCAAATCTTTGCTATACTAAATTCCTCGAATAACCTATGATCGCTTGGTAGCATTTACATATACTATCTTTGTATCTCTTTCATCATCTTTCTTTGATGTTTTATTAGTTACAAGGTTTAGCCTAGAAAAGCCTGTGCATTCCTCTTTACTTAAAAAAATTAAAATGTGAAATATTTTAATTTAAGCCATTCTGAGAATTCTCCAAATTATAACAAGACTATAAATATGAGGAGTCTTATGTAAGCAGAAGAGATGAAGCAGTGGTGTATGATTTTTACTGTATTGGTAACTGGAGCTTTATTTCTGAAAGTTTAAAACATTAAAATAATTTTCCATTTTTGTAAGCAAATTCAACTAAATGAGAATTTTCTGTAAGTAATAGGAGAATTGCAAGTGCCTTCACCACTGGCCTAGCTTTGCTCTTATTAACCTCTAACAGTCTTCTTACAAACTTCAATGGGACTAGAGTTCAGCCAGAGTCCCTCCATTTATTAAATCTGGCACCTGGGAAAAGGATCAAACTTTTGCCATTTTTTGGAGGAAGTGCTGGTGTCAGTAAGTTAATGTATAATATGGAAAAAAAGTTAAATTCCATTTCTGTTAGAGCACAACCAACTATCAGAATTCTCCACTAAAAGATAAGCAAGACATTTTCTCCTACACCAAAAATAAAATGAAAGTATTTCATTCAAACTGACTTTCTAGACTTAAAGGAGTAGAAATAAGAGACTTTTTTTTTTTGCAGGCAAAACCATTAATCATTAATACTGTTCATTGTCATGGGACTCTTCTCTTTACTGTGTTCTACACTTCCACTTCCCACAGAAACTAAAAGTTCTTGTGTTTTCCTCATGGACTAAATCAAATTGAGGGATACTTAAAAGACTATTCTGGCAATTTAAGTCTGAGTAGATGTACCCCACAAAAATTCCTGGAAGAAAAAAAACCCTGAGCACAGATTTCTAGGATGGAAAGGAAGCCTACAGGAAGCAGACTGGCATGATGAAGGCTGAATGTGGATGAGAAAGGCTTATGAAAATGGGGAATGAGATTGTGGGTCTTTGGGGCAGTTTCTACATTTTATTCTCTGAGATTAGGACTTCACACTTTTCACTTGGCTTCTCTACCTTTCACCACTTTCACTGCTTCTGCAAATGGAGCATGGTGTTAATAATGCCAAGGTTGTGGAATTGATCCCCATATGGACAATTCACTTACGAACTGGACTCGATGATTCTTGTGGGGCTATTCCAACACAGATCATTCTGTGATTCTGTGATCTGCAGGTCTGCACAAAGGAAGTAAGTCAAACCCACCCACAGTCTCCCTTGTGTAGAGACTCTCTAAAGGTTTTGAGATTGTCCCTGACTTAAATTTTCCTCCAGGTAGAAACTGTGCTGAGTTTCAAGAAATGAGATGTGTGAGAGAGTACAAAATTTTCATTTGGTCAAATGGCAAATCTAATGTAGTTGGATGGATCTCCATCTAACACTGTGCATCTTCTGTTTCATGGGATCCCCAGGACAGAGTTAGATCCCCCAACTCTGTGTGCAGTGTGAGATGAGATAGGACTTGGTAATGTTTTCCATGAAATTCAGCATTGCATAGGCAGCCCTATAAGGTGCCACTGTAAGAATTTTGTCTCAGCTTTCCACTCTCTCCTTGGCCTGGTGCAGTGCTGCCTGTACTGCTGTTTGAGCATATGTAGGCTGACCCAAGAGCCACATGCAGGTGTGGGCTGGTGGAAAGATACTATGAGTGGTCCAAAGCAGAGCCAGGGATCATGCTAACATTAAAGCAGTGTGGGCTACGCACAAAGTCATTATTTCTACCTCTTAGCTAGCAGCACAAAGATAACCTCAGAAGATTTAACTAGAGAAAAACAAGTTTCTGGATGCTGACTACGCATAACCAAGAGACACGACAAAGATCAAAACTGAGTTTACATCAGGACACTCGCAGAGAAAGAAGTTTTATGTTTCCTACAGAAACTTTCAGAGAAGGAATGTGACCAGTGCCTGGCAGGTCAGGCGGCAGCTTAATGGACCTTCTTGGAGTTACAGTCTGCTGTAGAGACATAAACATTTTTTTGTAATTCGTGCTAGAGACACCTACCTGTCTTTCTAGATGTGGTCTAATGTATCTAGAGAACATTATTAGCAGAGACTTAGGTGCCATGGGAAGACAACCATCTTCCCTCGGGGTGAGGCAGCAGCTCAGCTGGGGCTTTGAAGATCTACATTTTGGACTTAGATGTTTACAATGGCTGTTAGGCTCCTAATTCTTTTAGCGGATCTAGGCCATAGCATATAGGCAAAGCTTGGTGGAGTCAGCTGAATTTTTCTTAGAAGTTTTGGGTTTCTTTGAAGCTGAAACTCACAATGGAACTAATTATAACTTAACTGTAGTTGTCTGCCTAATGCCTTATAATATTCTTGTTTGAAACATTATGTACTATTTTTTTTGTAGTTTTAAAAATGTAGTATCACATTCTCTCTATTTGCAAAAATTAAGAGTGTTTGTGGTGAATATGAATTGTGGTATTGCATGGTAGGTGTAGAATTTTATCATAAAACCAAACATAAGACATTTTTTCTGTTGAAAAGCTTAGATTTCTGCTGATCATTAAAGAAAAAAAATAAAGAAATATAATAAACAACATTTCAATTAGTTCATGTTGGTCATATTTAATTAATAAAACATTACTTAATGGGTGTAAATAGTCATGCAAAGATATGTGTAATAACTATATATTTAATAGTAATAGTCTAAGCATAAAGGTTTCTATTCAGGCATTCAAAACCTGGGATTTTTGATTGAATCATTCACAGATATTAAGATTAGTAGAAACTGATTCAATCATGCAGTCTGACCTTATGTACTCAAATGCTCATCTGGCAGACTGAGAGCGAAATTCCCATGATGTGACTTTACTCACAGAAGTGTGCATCCAAGAGATTGTGGGAGAAATACTTCATCAGAGGAACAGACTTAAATGTTAGCAGACTGCTAGCTTGCCCTTTTTGATTAGCCTGAAATCAGTGTATCGCATTAACTGCATTCCTCTTAACAAGCTACAAGGCTAATGTCATATAGGTAACTAAATATTAACCTTTGTACTAGTATATTTTTTCAGAAGACAATGAAAAATGAATCTACTTGTGTAGTGTTGAGGAATTAATTGGGGCTGCCCCATTTCATAAGACTCGATTAAAAAGAAAAAGGAATTGCATGATGAGAAGCAAAGAAGTTAGAATAGAGAAGACCTCAGTAATAAGAAAATGAAACAAGGGCTTGAAAATGCAGGTTCCAAAATCCCAAATCATCCAAAAAAAAGTAGTAAGTGAAATCCCCAAAATACAGGATCAAAAAAACATCAAAGCAAGCACGTATACACTGCCAACAATTAGAACAGTATTAATTAGCAACAATGTTCTTTAATCTATAAATAATAAAGTGATCAAATGGTCCCACAGAGAGGTGTATAACAATACATAGAATTTTACAGTCGTAGGTCAAAAAGTCTATTTAAAATCCCTGTGGCTGATTCAAATGTTCAGATTTAAAGTCCTGTTTATCGTTTAGTTGAGAGATCACTCCAAAGTGGAAGAGATGTCAAAATCAGACCCAGTGCCTCAGACAAAATACACAGCACACAATAAGGAAACTGCAGTCTCTAATTCTTTGTAATGAAGGAAAAAGGTGTAGCAAGTACAAAACTGCAATAAGACAGAATCTATGTTTCAGAAGAAACTTAAAACATCCACTAAGACAAGGAGTGTGCTCAGCATACCAGGAGTGAGCTGTGCCATCTTCCTGAGGGTTATGACAGGTGATCATGGAGCTGTAGCAACACTAATTTAGATATACAAACATCTGTGTATCACATTATATTGTAGGTCAGAATATTTAGAAATATTCTCAATCAAGAGAGATTGTGTTAAAAGATTTATATAATTAAACCATTTGATATTCTAATGAGCTAAATTAATATTGCTATCTCCATTTAAATATTGAGTCAACAGAAGCATGTTAAATGAGTAACACGAGGTTATTTTTTATCTCATTCTTCCATCTGGAAGACTGCTTTAGAATCTGATTACGCAAGTAGTAAGGAGCTTTCTTAATACTCACACAAATTTATTAAGAGTTTGTTTCTAAAATTTAACTTTTTGCTATTTTGTAATACACTAAAATCACAGATTAGTCTCCATGTACTACTTGATTATTTCCATACAGGATAGAAATCTGCAGGTTTTTACTGAATCATGCATTTATATTTTTTCCTGAACACTTCACTTTATCAATCTTAAAATTTGACTGCAACCTCCAACATGTTGTGTTCCTTTCCAGATGGCTTAATCTAAAGACTCAATTAATGTATTTGCAAATCTTTTATTGAAGTAATTAATAAAAATAGTAGGCAGTTTAATTACTCTTGCAATAAACTTCCCCATTCAATAACTGTTTCACCATTGATATTTTCCTAGTTTGTTCATGAAATCACCTATGACTAGTGGAGTCAAAGCAGCACTGAAGTCAAGACAGCTTTGCATGAAAGAATGGTTTGAAGGCAAAGGAGATACAAACTGACAGAAATATATCCCATTGAAGCTTTCTTGGCATAAATGTGTTATTCTTCTTCCCTCTTATTTGAAACTGATTAGCCCTTAGAAGAAATTCTTGCTATTATTCCCTATGTACATGAACTTATGATACTTATTTTATACACTTAATTCCAAATATAAAATACTTTGACAGAAAACATGTATTTCATACATAACATGGAGCAATTAAACATATATATATATATATATGTACTTCATGTTATCTGCATTTATATATAAATGTTGAGTAAAGTTACTGTCATTTGTGGATCAGGATGAATTTTTACATAGAATTGAACTATGTCTTGAAGACGGAATGCAAGTTTTCTGGTGGACTAATAAACTGTTTCTGAAAAATTGAATTTTGATTTACATACCTTATGCATATTTCTCACATAATTTCCGTAATTTTTGTGAATTTCATGAGTTATAGTCTTTGCTACATTTAAGAAGATAAGCTTATATACCTGGCTGACCATCACCTTCCATCTTAGTGTCTATTTCACCTTTAGCCACCACAATGAAGCTTAACATGCAGTGACTTTATGTTATAATGTTTGTGACAGATCATTATCACCAATATATTTTGTTAACTTTAACACTGTTTTACTACTGAGTACATGTATCCTTCAGCATCTCCCTCCAAAGCTCAAAAGTCCTTTAATAACCCAGTTCTTCTTTTCACATATTGCAAAGTAATTAGTTCTTTTTAGATGGGTCATCAGGAGGCCTGGCCCATAAAGGCTGCTAAGAGCTCTGGGCCTGGGGTTTGTTAGACCCTCCATGTTCTAGTTTGCAATACATTTCTCCTCAGCAAAGAGAACAGCAGGCTCCTCTGCTTGTGAACAAGTGATGCCCTATAGTAGCTTTCTGCTCTCAGCTTTTTAAAATATCTTTCTTTCTGATTATGTGTGCGTCCTCTTTAATTTTTTTTTAATTGAGCAAGATTTTAGCTGATTTGAGCCTAGCATTCTCTTAGCTGTCTTTAGCCAGCAAAAACATTTCTCTTGTTAGCCAGCTCATAGAAATCTTCTTCACCACTGCAGGAAGAACACAAGTAAATCTCCTTGTAGACAGATTTCATTCGCTCAGCTGTTCAGCAATTTTGGGGCTTCTGGTTCTATGTTCTTAATTTTCTCCACAGTAAACTGTATCCAAGCTCTAAATCTTGCTACTTAACACTACTCAGTTATGCCACTCAGTCGTACTCAAACCCAAGAAATTTGCATCACACAGTAGTTTCAGAAACAAGAACAATTTAGGTACAAGTGTTTTAAGTTTGCCAATAGCATACACTAAAAAGAATGCCAAGGAATGTTTAGCCACGGCCTTTTCTACTGACTTTGCCTACAACTCATCCCTGAAGGTGAGGATGGCTCCCTTTTATTGTGTCCTAGGCTCTTGTGGGCTAGGAACCCTTGGAGCAGATACTTATATTTTCCCTCTAGAAAAGTGAGACTTAGGAGACTAATACAGCTGGGCTATATGATACATGTACCAGATTACCATTACTAGTTTTCTGTAGAATTGTAGGTGGTTCACTGCTTGCAAACAATGCAATCATAAGTGCTGATAGCTGTAACATCCACAGGGTCTGCTAGCTATCCATGAAATAGAAGTTCTCTGGCACGATGTGGTCTGTAGTTTTTAGCTTATACAAGTGGTCCTTTCTGAGTTTTCCACCCTGGGACTAACTAATGATTATTTGGACAATTTCCTACTCGTCTTGCTGTCTGCCCCTTCCCTGAACTGTAACTCTATAGCAAATACGATATGATTCATGGTACATAAATGAGCCAAGAAGAATAATTATCTATTCTCTCTAAGTGAGCAAAAAGTAGGTTTGTGTATTTTACAGATAACATCAGAAAGCTGCTCAACACAAAAGCATGTATTTTTCTAATGACATGCAATTTCACTTACTGAAAAGAGGACATTATCATGTCATCTTCATTTCAGTAAGATTTCCCCAGGTAACATCTTACTCACATTTTGAGTGTCTTGAAGTTAATTTCAATTTCAGAAAAGCTCATTGGTGCATTCCCCAATATTGATATGTAAGTAATGGAGCATGCTTTAAAATTTTAATATTATGCACAGTTTAAAGATCCGTATGCCAAGGAAACCCTAGACATGCACATTTAGATTCTTATTCAGAAACTTGGATTTTGGATGGTTATAGTAACATTGTAGAATGTCATGTTGGAAAATTATTTCCTTCATACTTTTGTAAGAGACCAGGGCCAATGTTTTAAAGCTGTATATCAAATTGTACAAAGGTGAAGTGGGATTATAATTCATTTTGCTTGAGCTGGAAGTAAATCTTGACAAGATCACAAAATGCACAGGTGAAAATAAAAAAAGCTTTCTGCTTCTTTTTCCTCTCTGTAGTAAAAATCATAATCAGGTGAAAACAGCATTTTCTGTTCACTCTCTAACTTATGATAACCTGATGCTATCCTTCTTTTTAAAACCTTAATGTAATGATCCTTAGATCAGTACTGCACTAAACAAAAAATTGCAATCTTCTGTATTGGGGAGGGTTCAAGTAAGTTCATACCTTTTTGTATTTGTTTTTGGTTGTTACATAGTAAATATATAGACAGAGGGATGACAAAATATTTACAGAAGAGAAAAGCTGGCAATGCCAAGCATTTGCCTAAGTAAGCTGATTCTCGTCTAGCCAGAACACTGGAATGTATATCATGTAATTTCACACCTCAAAATATATTGAGACTTTGGTAGAGATGAACAGTGCATAATCTACGTGCTGTTTAAGAACTTGCAGAATAATGAATGTTTTTTTAAATAATGAATATATTTGACAAAATTAGTTTGTACAGAACAAGTCAATGAATGGATAGGTATATTCAGCAAATATGATTTTTTAATGAATTATTAACCTATGACTAGTAATTAGTTCCCAAACATGGATCTCTAGCATGAGGCTTTTACAAGGAGACTTTTCCTCTCAAATTGGAACTATCCATTTGCAAAGCAGTCATTTCTTGGTCCAGAAGAGAATTAACATAGGAAAATTCATCATGTAATTGTTTGTGGGATTTTCTGAAATATTTTGCACAGAGCACTTTTTGCTCAGACTCCTTTCCTTTCACCCACTATGAAATCAAGAATAAGAGAAGTTAGACAAGCTGATGATCAAAGTTTAAATGTCGCTTGTAGCATGAAACCTCAATTTGAATTCTGCCCAGTGTGGTCTGTGACATTTCCATTGTCTTAAGGAAGCTTTGAAAGAAGAGAGAAGAAGAAAATTCACTGTCAGGAAAAAAGAAGAAGACCCAACAAAATCCAAGCTTGAATTAAAAAGTAGATTTATGAATAAAGAGGGAGCTAATAACTACCTTCTGTTTTGCTGTGAATGGCAACACAGCTAAATAAAGATAAGTACCCACTTAATTGTATTCCTAATTTTAAAGTGCTCATGTAGTCTCTAACACTACAGTCCCTAAGCACATCACCATCCTTCTTGTAGGTATACACATAACTCACCTTCAAGGTGCCAAAGTTTAACTTGCTGCATTTTAAATATTAGCAACAAAATGTAAGTGAGGGAGGGAGACCTGTCTATGCTCACTAAGGTCTAAATTAATTTCACCTGTTTTAGGCACTTCACTGAGACACTTAAGCTAGTACTTCCACTGCCCTTTTGTAGAGATGTACAGTCTCAGGTAACCTCTCCCTGATACATTTAGGCAGTTTTTTAGGCACAGAGGGTTTTTATGTGCAGAGAACTAACTCCTGATGCTCCAGGATGCCTGACTTTCAGCTGGAGACCCTCTGTGTATACAAGTATCATCCACTATATGGATATAAATGCTTGTCCAGTCCAGGCTACAATGGATGTCACTCCTTCAAATAACCTAGTTTTTTACCTTGCTCTCTTGGGCACCACAACACTGAAATCATGCTAAAAATATTGCTCCACTGCTCTATGGTCAGGCAAAGTCACTCAGATAAATGGTAATGAAGCAGAAGGCTTCTCCAGCTCCCTCCCTTTCTCCTCTCCTCTCCTCTCCTCTCCTCTCCTCTCCTCTCCTCTCCTCTCCTCTCCTCTCCTCTCCTCTCCTCTCCTCTCCTCTCCTCTCCTCTCCTCTCCTCTCCTCTCCTCTCCTCTCCTCTCCTCTCCTCTCCTCTCCTCTCCTCTCCTCTCCTCTCCTCTCCTCTCCTCTCCTCTCCTCTCCTCTCCTCTCCTCTCCTCTCCTCTCCTCTCCTCTCCTCTCCTCTCCCTCCCCTCCCCTCCCCTCCCCTCCCCTCCCCTCCCCTCCCCTCCCCTCCCCTCCCCTCCTCTCCCCTCCTCCCTCTCCTCTCCTCTCCTCTCTTGTCAAGTCTTTGCTTTTTATTAACCTAGAAAGGGGACTATGTGGTGATGATAGGTGTCTATATGAGCCCATGCCAACTGATACTCACTGTGACTGTGGGGTTACTGAAACCTAAAGTCGCCATAACACTTCAGTTGTTGCTGGCAGCTGTGACTGGAAATCTGTCAACCAAGGGGACAGGAAATAATTTTTTTCCTCTACAGTTGCTACACTTCAGCTGAGAGTGATGTAGTGGAAGGATACTGGTGCCTCTATGTCACACTGCCTCTGGGGGAGGACAGGCAACATTCCCACTGCAAAGCTTCTCAATGCACATTTTCTGGAGTGGTCAGGTAGCTCAAACATACTTGCAGGCACACAGTTTTACAAAGGAGCTGTTTTGCCTATTAGCAACCCTTGGAGTTTTACTAATCTGTAAGATTTCATATATAGGGAACAAAGCTTTTTCCCAGGCTCAAATGAATAATTCTTCCAACTTAAGAAGGGTATTGGCTGCAATAAAGCAAGCAGTTTTTGGCCCTTTCTTCTACCAGTGATAAAATATTTCCAAAAATCCCCTTAAATTTACAGTCCTACTGATTACACATAACTTCAATCAGCCTTGAAAAATTTTGATGTTAGCCTGTGCTGCACAATATGTGTTGTTTTCCTTAAAAAGGAAAAAAAAAAAAAGCTCAAGCTTTCACGCTGTAAATATTGAATTATCATTAATATATTAGCACAGAGAACTTAAGCCCTAAGACCTTGTGTCTTTGCTGAAGTCAGCATCTTCAACCAAAGCCTATCATTGGTGTCTCTTATGTAAATCCTTTGAAGTTATTACTGCTCTGAAGTGTGGAGAGAAAGCAGGATTTTAAAGGGGGAAAAAAACCCTGTGTATTCAACTGGCAGATGAGTTCTGTTCTGGGAGGCTGTAGGAGCAGGGTGACAACCTATGTGGTGGACAGCATAGAATGATAGGGTACCGTTGAGGACTCACTGCCAGCCTGTATTAATGTGTGCTGCCCAACTGAAGCTGGTGGAGCTCACAGGTTTCCACAATCTGTGCCACTGTACTTTCTACTCTGATCTCACCTGAGCTACTCTCACTTCACCTCCACCAAGGACTCCCCAGAGACAGAGAAAGATGTAAAGATCTTATTCCTCTCCTCCAGACCAGAGGTCTGGCAACTGATAGTTGTCACAACTTGGGAGAGCCTAGCGAATGAAAGAGGGATGAATGGAGGACACCTGCAAGGAATATATGTATATTGTCAGCATGGTAAAAACTACTGCATCTCCAAACACTGTCCACAAAAACCTCCTTTGCACTCTGAGTTCAAGGTGAGAGTTTTTGTTGCAAGACTTGGCTGCATCT
Organism: Zosterops lateralis; assembly: GCF_965231275.1. Lineage (NCBI taxonomy): Eukaryota > Metazoa > Chordata > Aves > Passeriformes > Zosteropidae > Zosterops > Zosterops lateralis. The sequence goes on from NC_139763.1 coordinate 34,873,906, forward strand.
TCCATCTTCATTAAAATCTTAGTTTTCCAAAGTAACATTGATCCAGGTCATTAGTTTTATGAAAAAAGTAAACCAAAACAACAAGAGTATCTGAGTAAGAGTCCAGTGAGAAACCAACTCCTTGTGAATGGTGCAATAGTTCTTCACTTTGGTGGGGGGATCCAAACAGGTCTTGGGCAGATGAGACATAATAGTGTTTCTGGAGCTTGGAGAAAACAAACTCCACATGCAAGTAGAGGTAAACAGCTTTCTTTTGTGGTCTGATTTTGCTTCTTAATCCTTTCTTTCCTGTAGTTACAGAGCACAGAACTAACCTGACATTTGAAGAGGATACCAGGGGAAATATAGTTCAGTACATTATATAAACAGACAAGATACACTAACTTATTGAAGACTCTGCACAACTTGGTGGGAAAATTTGTACTCAACATCCTTCCTTGTTATTATAAAAGAGAAAGTTTCAGCTTCTGATTCTTAGAAATTGGAGCAATTGGAATAAATGTTTTATGTGCTGGCCATGAAGTTATTAATTTCATCTGAAGAGCTGAATAGCATTTTCCCTTTATGTAAGTTGTAATTAGGCAAATAGAGCTGCTCAGTTTCCTTGAAGAAATTTAGGTAGGTGTGTAAGATGAGCAACGTATTTTGTTTCTTGATCACTAACCATTAAACTTCCGGATCTATAGTCACTGCAATTTTTTGTATGCTTAGTCACCAAGATCTTCCCAGAGTGGCATGAAAATTAGGATATCTGTGCATTTTAAATCTTCCTGATTTTTAAATATGATGGATTTTGGAACTGGCACTATTGTAAGGCTAAACCATGTTCCTGCAGGTTTTACACTGGTAAACTCTCAACTGAGTTACTCTAAGTTGGATCACATACACAAAAATGGATGAATCTCTTGAAGTCAGAGGTTCCATTGAACAAGCTGGAAACAAACCAAGGAATACAGCAGACCAGACAAAACTCTTAGGTACCATTCTAGAAGTGTTAATGATCAACCAGGGATTCATTTTCATTGCTAGTTCAATTCCTTAAGCCTTGTCTAAACTCCGGAAACATGCCATTCTAAGAAGCGGTTGGCTCTTTCAGCTTGGTTGTAAAATACCTCATGTCCATGCTATACTCCTGATTTGATTTGCGGAAGTGTGCAAATAAGAAAAAAAATTCCCACTGGTGGGAACCACAGGGTAGACGTCTACGAATGTAGCTATTTTTACCAACATTCTTGCTTAGCTTTTTTCAATAGGTTTAATGAAAAACATGGTTGTGGCTCCCACCAGTTTTAACACATTCATCAACTTTGGAGGCAAACCTGTGGAATTTAACCAGCTGTAAATTTCTGCACCATTAACTCAGGATAGTCCTTCTTTCTTTCTTTCTTTCTTTCTTTCTTTCTTTTTTTCTTTCTTTTCTTTCTTTCTTTCTTTCTTTCTTTCTTTCTTTCTTTCTTTCTTTCTTTCTTTCTTTCTTTCTTTCTTCTCTTTCTCCTTCCTTCCTTCCTTCCTTCCTTCCTTCCTTCCTCCTTCCTTCCTTCCTTCCTTCCTTCCTTCCTTCCTTCCTTCCTTCATTCCTCTTCTCTTCTCTTCTCTTCTCTTCTCTTCTCTTCTCTTCTCTTCTCTCTCTTCTCTTCTCTTCTCTTCTCTTCTCTTCTCTTCTCTTCTCTTCTCTTCTCTTCTCTTCTCTTCTCTTCTCTTCTCTTCTCTTCTCTTCTCTTCTCTTCTCTTCTCTTCTCTTCTCTTCTCTTCTCTTCTCTTCTCTTCTCTTCTCTCTTTTTTCTTTTCTTTTCTTTTCTTTTTTCTTTTCTTTCTTTTCTTTTCTTTTCTTTTTCTTTTTCTTTTCTTTTCTTTTCTTTTCTTTTCTTTTCTTTTCTTTTCTTTTCTTTTCTTTTCTTTTCTTTTCTTTTCTTTTCTTTTCTTTTCTTTCTTCACCATTAACTTGTATGGTATTCATGCCTGTGCAAACAGAAAGCTACTACCTTGCATGCAAAGTCTTGTCTGAAGATCACTTTTCACCCTCCACAGTCTCCAAGACTCCCTGAAAGGACATGGCTGCCAAATCCATCTGCAGAGTTACTGCCCTTGCTGTGACTGGGCACTGTGTGAGATCCATGAGCAAGATGGGTGGCAGCCCTACCTCCCCTCCGAGGGGGATGTGCCCACACAGACCAGAGGGGTCAGAGGAAGGACCCTGGCAGACTGTAGGTGCAGTCCTTGGCATCTGGTCAGAGAACTCAGTGGCTGGGCAAAACCCAAAGGGTATAGTAGTTCTGAAGCAGGAATGATCCCCAGACAAGAACAGCCCATATACCCACATGTGGGGCTCTGCCTGTGTCACTCAATATGCCTTGTTCAGCTAGAAACAGCCCCTGTTTCCTACTGCTGGCAGATATCCAGGGTGTTGAAAATCTTTGTGTGGGTAAGTACCGGAGAATCAGGTTATGGTCGAGCTCTACACTTTCCTCACATTACACAAATACTAGAATGGTACTGAGGGGGATACATTTTAACCTTAACACCTCAGTGATGGCTGGTAGGATGGATAGCTATGCCTTCTTTCTAAGAGTAGTTCATTTACATTTTGGGGGTCTCGGGTGACAGACTACTATTCCACTCTCTTTCCACTCTCTTTCAATGAATATGCACAATTGCAGCTTAGTTCCAAAAACAATTTTTAAGCTGAATATAAATGTTTTCTTTTCTCTAAGAGGGAGAGAGAAATCCACATATCTAATAGCCACAGACCGTCTGTCTCTTTAAGTTTTCGAATCTTTATAACCAATTTACAAATGAGTACATTTCTACAACCCCTGTGGATAGTCGTGTTTTTTAATGCAAGTATTGTTTTATTTGGACTCCCTCTTTTTCTTTTTCCTCAGGAAAACATACCACATGAAGAAGAACGTGTGGGTGTTGTGAGAATGAATGATTTTCAAGCTGTGAGGACATTATGGCCTCCTGTACCCTAGGAAAAGTACTGGCTGCTGACGACTGATGTCAACAGTGACCATGTCTGAACAGTGTTGAAAACAATTTAAGTCCTTCTGTACCCCAGCTCACACAGTATTCAGCAACATTTCAGGTAGTTTGATTAAAATCGGAAGAGGCACTGATTCCACTAGCCTGGTATTAACAGGAGAGTGAGCCTTAGTGTAGACAGCTGCCTGGCTCCAGAAGCCATCGACAGTGCTCTTTGTGCTTGACATGTCCTGGAAATGGCTTCTGAGCCAGAAAGCTGTCTACACTGAAGTATTCACTATTTATGTCACACTTTTTTTTGTGTCAGCATCAGAATAGGGTGAAAATTAAATAATCACTGTTGAAAGATACAAATATCCTTTTTGTGTGAATTTTCTCGCCAAACAGGGATTTAAGATACTTTGTCAAAACCCAAATTACTTTTTCTTCTTTTCACAGTAGTAAAAGGAAAGAAAGAAGGAAACAAACCAAATAATTTTCTGGATTAGTATTTTAAATTAAAAGTATGATCTTAGCAGGAGTCTTTTTAATTTTTGCCAAAATTAAAAAAACAAAAAGCTTTTTCACATTAGCTTTTTATGAATTTAAGAAAGTACTGTTTCTCCAGAAGGCAGCATGAACAATCTTGTCACCCAACATATACTTCCAGGTGAAATTGAAATCCAAAGCTAGTATCTACAGTCTCCAAAAAAAGTGTAGCAATTGGTAACCAGGACAATATTTGTAAAAATACTTTTAATGGCATCCTGCCTACCTACTGTATCTTGGCCCATAGAATAAGAATGAGACAAAAAAAAAAAAATTCCTCGTGAGAAAATACAAGCAAGCTAAACAACTTGTTTTTGTATAAGATTGTAAAATTATTTTTAAAAATTCTTGGGAAAAAAGAACCAAACTAAAATATTGGCCTAATAAGTGAATTCAAGCACATTGTTGGCAGAACCTAACTAATTAATATTTACAGAATTTTGGATTTTACTCTACTTGCTGCAAAACAGAAATGGGGGTCTGAAACATACTAAATCCTAAAGCAGGATCTTATTAGTTTATGCCACTTGGAACACTTGCAAGGGTGAAACCGACATATTTTACACATATGGAGCATGGGAGAAGCAGGTACTCACAGGGAGCTCCTTGGCGCACAGGAAAGTGCACACACCCAGCCCGGTGTTATCCCAGCCTGGTGTTATCCCAGCCCGGAATATGCTCCGCTGCCAAACCACATCCATTCAGAGCAGCAGGTCTGAGCTACTTTCTCGAACTTTGGTTACCTGACTATGCATGGAGATGGGGAAGGCCATTTGGTTAACTTCAGTCATCTACAGGAGAGCAACTGGTTTTCCAAATTCCTCCCCAGGTTACAAAACTTTGCACCTCTGATGGAAGTTAAAATAAATAAATAAAAGCATGGGGAATCACATCTACCTGGTTTAAAGCAAATGATGTAGTTATTCATTTGTATGTTTTTGCATTCAGTTTCTGTCATGAGACAATACTGACGATCTTAACAGTGGCCCACAGCACTGGAAAAATTGTCTCACTTTTAGAGTCTCCCATGAGATATAGAGGATCATGCCTCATTCTTTGTACAAAACATTGTTTGGAAACTACTGGAGGTCCTGCTCTACAGAGTGAAGTCTCCAAACAGCATATCAAACACTACATCTCTTAATCTTTATAAAGCTCTCTGTGTGAACCAAGTGCATTTGAGAAGGGCGTGGATTGCATTTTCTAAAATGATTCTTACCTCCTCTTGTTGGTTTGCTGATCAGCCTCACTTGTACCAAGAAGATACTTGGTGCCCTATGCTTCTCCTTTCACATTCAGTAAAGGGGACAGGTCATTAGTGCTGTCAGCCACCAATACACTTTGTTCTCTAGAACTGTAAAGCACATTGAGCTTGCTGTCTCTTTTCCAGAATTCAGAAAGGGAGGAAGGATAGGTTTTGGAACATAATGGAAAATTTCCTTGTATTAACTACCAGTAAAAAGAGACACCCTGAAGGCCTTGTCTTTCTTCATTAAATTCATAAAAAGCTGTATAATTACAAAGCTTGTGACATGCTAATTTTCCACATAACTTTCACACTTTATCAGCCCTAAAATATATCTGAAGTGGCAGCACTGATATACACAGATCAGGTGCCAGCCCACATATCCTGTTCTAGATAACGTGACTCGCACAATTGTGGTGCAGTCTGCAAACAACTAAGAAATACCTCTACTAAGGAGAAATGCTCTGTCTGGGTTACTGAATGAGCGCTGACAGGGGAAGCATTAAACCAGGGTATTAAAAGACTGCAAGAATTGCAGATTTGACCCTGCCAGGCAGAAATGTGCCTTAATAATTTAATTAATGATAAATAGAACTCCGTAAAAATCACAGGATCTTATAAGTAAACAATCTCACGAAGTTACATTTCATTAATAACCATAAAAAAATCTATAAATGGTGCCCATTGGAAGGATAATGTTTTTCCCTCTCTCTGAGAACATATGTTTGTAAACCGTGTAACTGGGCCCCGAGTAATTTTGGAGTGAGTAATTTCCGAACGTGCAATTACAAATGGCTAAAGTGCAATAGCTCCCCGAAGCATCATCACAATTTCTGCAGTGAGTGTTTAATTGTAGCCAGACTTTGTAACCTTACCATGGCCTGTGTCCCTGCCATAACCCTAGGCCTAAGCTCCACTCTTCAACATATGGGAAAATTTTTCAAGCTGATTGCTCCAATCTGATTAAGGGAAGTTATGTAGCTGCCATTTATTCAGAGTCTTGTTACCACACTCTAACAGCTGCTTTGTAAAAGATTCCCATTAAGGCCATTTTCTGCCTACTCCAATTCCAGCACGCCTGTCAAAGTAATTGTGATTGCACTGATTGTTCTGAGGGTGTCAGGAATAAAAAAAAAAATATTAAAAATCTTTTTGATACTGGGCTGGAAAAACCAACTTTAATACAATGGTAAATTGGTTAGGAGAAATGTTTCCTGCCTCAGCCAATTTTCCTGCCCTGAATCCTTTGTAAATTCCCCAGTGCAGGAAAGCACAGGTGTCTTCAGCACAGTTTGAGAGAAGGAACTTGTATCAGGTGATAATAAAACCCTAGCACAATTCCATTTTATGACAACAGTCTTTGTCTCCAGTTGTCACTTTGGCAACCTAAAAACTTTGATGGGTTTTTCACGCCCAATTGTATTAATTGTAGGGTTGATAAGCTGCACGTAGCTGAAATGTTGTGGCAGAACTGTAAAGCAAGAAGAGAATAAATGGTTTTCCATCATGGTGACCATTTCCAAATAAAAATAAAACAAACAAACAAACAAAACCCCAAAAACCCAAAAAGCCCCCAAAACAAACAAACAAAAAAACCCCAAAACAAACAAACAAACAAACCAAATAAAAAACCTTAAAAAAATAAAAATAAATCAGGTGTTCAGGAGTGGGTGTGTCTAAAAGATAAAAAGACCCCTCAAGCTGCTGACAGTGGTTTCAGACTGACCAGCAGAAAGGCATCAGCAACATAGGATAAAGAATGAGGTTTTCTCTCATTTTTTCAGATCTTTTAGACTTTTAGATTCAGAATTTTAAATAAAACACATAGTTAAAGGGACTTGATCTCAGTTATTTTCTGATACACATATGTAAATAACTGAGTGATTAATAGTTAAAAGTGGTCCAGGCTTTTGACAGCATCCACATAAATGTTTGTTTGTCTCCTTGGATTTGATTATGCTTATTTCAACACAGATGCCTTTGTCCTATTACATTTCAGATGCACTTTAGCTCTCAAACCACTGAAGGGTTTACCATTGCTTGGTTTCCAGAAATACAAGATTACCAAAATTTTGATTTTTTTTCTTCTAGCTACATGAGAACCAACATCAACATGATTAATGTACATATGTTCTTTTTTTTCAGTGGTTACTCCTCCATGCAGTATCTACAGGTTCAAATGAAAAGAAATCAAATTACTTGTATTTAGAATCATACCCACTTTAAGAAGCTTCAGGCTAATAACTGTCAATTATTAATATTACTTTATATTCCATGTAATCCATAGATTTTGAATTTTGGAATTGTGGGTTATATTCCACCTCTAATTGAAGTGGTTTGGCAGAGATTATTTTAATGAGTTTTGCTCCAAGTGAGAAGGTATTTTGCTCTTGTTTCATGTTGGGTCAAAAGTACGATGCACACATCTAATGAAAATTGTCCAACTTGACTTTTAATACAGCAAAGCTCATTTATGGCTGACATTTGTTTGCTGACTAGATCTGCCTGGACTGCATGAAACATTTAAAATTTCACACCCAAAATCCAGTTACAGTTTAACCATGTCTAAACAGTTTAATTTAATTAAATCTATGTTTTTTTAAACCTGAGGTCCTAAGATTTTTCTAAGAATTAAAAATATCCTTCAATGGAAATATTTCTCATTTACTGAGAAAGAAAGATTTGACTTTTTCTATTCCTTGAAATGATAACTTGAGAAACTGACAATGGAAAAAGCTCTGGTTTAAGCTGTGAAGTCAGTGAAGTTAAGTTATTTTTCCTTCTTTAGCTGGTGAATCCAAATTCTGGGTATGAATCAGATAACAGCTAAAGGCTAGAGATATCTGCATGTGAGGTCCTGTCCATCACGCCTTAAAAAAAGATACCTAAAAAGGCCCCTAACCAAAGTTTCTAAATCCTTAAATAGGTCGTAATCTACAGTAAAAGGTATCATTGAAAAGGAGACTTTTGCTCTTTGATTAGTTATGAAAATTGTCTTTGGTATCCATGAGGAGTAATTGCATGTGTTCTCTATTATGTCTGGCTTTCCAGGGGTCAGCAGCACAAAAGTTTATTTGGTGAGTTGTCCATGTTCCATGTTCCATGACAACTTGTCTGAAGGGGTCATGTTCTTGGACAGAGAATATTTCACTTTCAGGCTATTTTTTATTAGTTCCTGGTGGCTAATAAGGCTTCTCAGATGTGACTAAGCCTTTCCGTGTAAAATAAAGGGGTTAGTTATTCCAGCAAAAGATGCTGGCAAGGTGAATATAGGATCTTTCTGCCATCACTGCAGACAAGTCATGCTCTCCAGAATCCCCTGTGTCTCATCAGTTTATCATAGCAGGACTTTCACAAGTTTATTTCTAGCTGTTTTTCTGATTATATGTATTAGAGGAAAGGACAGTTTGGCATTGCAGAGTCAAAAGGAGAAGATAGGCAAGTAATTTAATGTCATTAATTTTACCTCATGATCTCTTGGCAGAAGATACTTTTATGAAGTAATTTTTGGAGTTAAGGCAGAGTCTGAACATTTTTAGCTTGAAAATGGTGGTGAATAAATTTTTATTTCCGTCCAGAGTTAGAAATGATTTAACCAAGGCAACATGTTTACTGATAGCCTGAGGGCCCAGTCTAAGGACAGCACATACAAACATTACCTGTGAGAAACTTAAAAAACAAAATTCAACTACAAAGCTTTAAATCATTGTGCGGGAAACTTTCCTTCTAAAGAAATTGATATATCCCATGGCCTGCAACTGTTTTGAGTTTTAAAAGAATGTCTCACTCAGTTTCCATTAAAATGTTAATTTTATGATGTCTTCTTGTAGGTCTCTGTTTGTTCTGAGTCCACAAGAGTTAGCTGTTGGTTAGACTTCCCTGGGTAACCTTGTTTTTCCTAGAATTCTGTTGATAGGATTTTTTTTTCAAATGCTTGGTTTTTCTGGGACAAGAGACTGGGTGGCCAGGCTTCTTAATGGTGGTGAAGTGGAGGTGTAACACCTTCTGAGAGAGTGGCAAAATTGTCTAAATCCCCACTGCTTTATAGGGATTAATTTAATGAGAGCTGTCAGTGAACATCGGAGGTGTGAGAGAAGCCCAAGGTGTTACAAATGCTCTTGAAACCATGCTCTGACTTCATACTTGCCAACATTTTACATGCTAAAAGTGGTAGACTTGGCAGATAGGTGAGTCTGGTTCTTATGGCTGCCTGCTCCTGCAGAGCCTCCTGCTTCCTCTCTCCATGACACTTGGAGAGGCCAGTAGCATCTTGCTCTTGCAGGGTGGCTTTCCCTCCTGAAAAGTCAGGCACTCCCTATTTGAATCCTCCTGCAGCTATTGTTTGAAAAGACAAGACCTCACTGATCCCCTGAGCAGGGTACCCTGCAGGGTATCCTGTGCCTGTCATTTTAGCAGCAGTAGAAATTTTGCAAAATTAGCATGTTGGACCAGAAGTCTAGTCTTGGCAAGTGTATTTCTAGGGCACTAAGAAGAAAACTGGTCAAAGCACTGGAAATATGGATTACAAAGGGAAGTATTTAACAGACACTCTGTTAAGTTATTTAGCAAAGGGGAGTGGTGAACATGCTAGACATTGCAGGAAAAGATCTTTTAGGCATGAAGGAAAGTAGAACAGAAGGTGAAATTGATTTCAGATTTGAAATCCTAAAATGAGATTAGAAAAACAAATAATTTTCTCTTTAGTCAGTAAATATTCTTGTAAATCTATAGATGCTGTGTGAAAAAGAAAACAGGTAAACTTGTGCCCAAGATCCATCAAACTACTCAGGATTTATATAGAGTTTTATAGCCAAAGAATCCAAGCATACCCAGGATGCATCTGATTTCCTGTATTGTCACTGTGAAATATAGCTCAGCAAGCTCAGGGCAACCAGCATGAATGTGAGATGTTAAGAAGGTTTATACAGCAGATGACCACTTGCCCGGGATTTTCAAGGGCTTGGAAACTCAGTAGATTCAGAAACTGTGAGCAAATTACCAAATTCCTTTTGACTCAGCAGGAAGTCATCAGCAAAATGTGTAAGGGGAGGTAAATGACTCACAGAAGTGAAAATCTATGCCCAGGAGTGTAAGAGTTGGCAGTTATGGGTTTTACTCAAAAAAACCAACCAAACACACCAAAAGAAAATTCATGGAGGTTGCACCTGGCTTGAGTCTATTGTGGCTGTGCCAATGGAAGTAAATAAGAAAGCAAACTCCTAACCTCCAAGTATCCGAATTGTTCTCAGCAACACTCTTATTTTGACCTCAAAAATTAATCTAATGATGAACCACACAAACATTGGCCAGATCATTCAGTTATTGCTCTCTTCAGAGACAGTAATGTTAAGAACTGCTTCTCTGGTTACTCAAAGCTGATCTTCTCTTCCTTCAGGCAGGTCATATTTTTTCCTCACTGCACTGCTGATCTGGTTAGCCCTTAGTGCTCTGTGTATGCTGCCCACTCTCACTGCATTTACCTCCAGAGGAGGGAGCGTGTGTGGTGAGAAAGTGCAGGATCCTTCTGAGATGGAGGAATTATCCAATTGCTTTGTCCCTTGAGGAGCTGTAGACAGTGGAAAGAGAAAGAGGATAGCTGGTATTGGACTTAAAAAAAGAAAACTAAAACCCTGATACCTCATTCTGAACTTGAAAAACTTCTCTCCTGATGGGAGATACCCAGAAGGAGAACCCAGAGAAGTCTGTGACTCCACAAGCAGGGGTAATTTGAGGTGTACAGAATGTGCCTGGAGAGTGCATCAGAGGGAGGCAGGTCCTGAAAATCAGATGAGGCTGGGAAGGCTGAGACCAGAGTGGTACTCTGCAAAACAACCTTTGACAAAATGTGTAGAGCACACCTGGCTGTATGGATGAATCTGAATGACTCTGGTTGAGCCTGCAGCATGAGTAAATCAGCTCCTCATGAATGCTCTAATCAACAGGGTATAATAAAAAAGGACCCTAAATCCTCACATAATTAAGGAAAAAGCCAAGACTGTCATCTCCAGAAAAAGCCTAAACATTCCCACTCTAAGAGGCAGTTCCAAGTTCTGCATCTTCATTTCAGACCTGCATCTTCAACACTGAGAAATGACAATGCTTAATCAGGTCATGCTGCTTCCTCCCTGGCTAAATCTGAGTCCTAGCATGATGAATGGGATTGACTTCTGGTTGGTCCATGCTTAAAGGATGCCTTGTGCCTCATTCTGCCAAACTCTCCTCTTCCACATAAGAGCAGGGCATAAACTTAGCAAGGAAACCACTCTGACAGACATACACAAAGTATTCCTAATGTTAAATTATTATGGTGATTTGTCCTATGGTGTCTTTGGCTGGTTTGGTATTTTTATGCTGGATACACCATGCAGGCAGGAGATTATGTCCTATCCACCTCCTCCCCTGTCAGTCAAGATGGAGTATTTTGTTGCAGCATGCCTGTCTGGTCTATGGCCTGAGGTTTCCTTTAATGCCAAGGGGAGGACTGGAGAACAGGATGGGGAGGAGCATTGCTTGCTCCTGTTCTTATTTGGAATTGGTGTCTGCCAGAGGCTTGCACCTGGCACAGGAGCCAGGGAGCACCTCTGGGCTTAGCAGCACAGGCATTTTGTGACAGGAAGGGCTTTGTGTAGGAAGGGCTGCACTGAGCAAGGCAGCTCCTGCCATGTAACTTCACTTCTTCCTCAATGGTGAGTGTTTGGCTTTGAAGCTCTAAGCCTCCCCTGATCAGTTTACTCTATAAATTAATGTGTTAATTGTACACACAGTGTTGTCTATTAGGGAGGTGTGTGTTTGATAGCCTCCAGCTGTGAGTTTGCAGAGATCCTGTTGTAGAAATCATTACAAGGAGCAGTTTTCACAACCTTTTTAATGTACTCTTAAAAGTAACAGTTACAGGGGCTTTAATGTATGCAGCTGAAACATGTTTGAGGAATAGCTCATTTAGAAGCTCCAGTGTTAACTTGGTGCTAGATTGGATTGCATGATGCCAAATTAGCCATACACCACATATCATCCCACTAACATCGTAAGAGCTTCTCTTTCTATAAAAAAAAAAAAAAAAAAAAGGCAAAAAAAGAGCAAAAAACCCAACCATTTTAAAAGCTTGTACTTCAGAAATTCTTTTGTAACAGGTTCCATCTGTTCTTAATTTCTTTCCTAAATAGCCAGGCTAGAAAGCAAACCCTTTACTTACATTGCCTCCTTGTATGAGTCATGGCTCACAAAAGTGTGCAGGCACTCTGATCCTGAGATAGAGGCAAGTGCATGTTATACATTTACAACTGATCTCTTTGACCTCTCAAATGCAGCAGGCACTACTGTTAGTATGCCAAACTGTGTATCACACAGGCAGAGCCACAGTATTTTTTTTTTTTTTTGCTATTTTTGTATTTTAATGCTTTAGGTTTTTAATTTGTCATCCTTCTCTCTTTGGACATTCATTTTTAAACCTATAAAAATAAGTAAACATAAGTTTTTTTATTTAATGATAGGAACTGAAGTCCAGCTGATGTTGGGAACGGAGGTTTACTGTCAAAAACTATAGTTTCACAGTCTAACAAATGAACATTACTGAGGTGCTCCAAAGTGTTCAGACATCAGTAGGTTTGAGAGTGTCCACACAGACATTTACACCCACCACCAAAGTATGCAACCTAAACAACTGATAATGAATTGTCCCCACTAAAAGGAGATGTAGAGGACAACAAGCAGCTCAATGTATGGTTAAAAATGCCTGCATATTCAGCTGGACCTGTGTTCCAGTGGTTGTGGCTAGAAGAAATTTGTCAGGAAAGCAGAAAAAAAAAATTCTTTCCCTTTTTACATTAATTTTCTCTCTCCAAATCTGGAAGGGCTGGAGGTGGAGGGTGAGACCAGGGAGGAAGCAAAGCACTGTAAGGTGAGAAAATAATGCAGTGGAAGTTAAAACAGCTTGACCCAAGGAGACACTGACCTATGTAATGTAAATGGGAAAACTTGAAGAAAGAAATGGTTTGCAGACAAATAATTGGAGAAGGTTGACCTCGATACTGAAAGGGGAGGGGAGGACAGGGAGAGAGAGAGAAAAAGAGGAAGAGAGAAATGAAGACCTGTGTAATGTAAATCAAAAATACTTCAGTATAAGCATTTACAGACCAGTTGGAGCCCAGAGAACGGACTTCTGTCTAGCCCCAGAAAGTTTCAACATGCAATTTTCCCAAGTAATCTAAAGTGCTGCTTGTTTCAAGAAAAAAGTGCCCACCTTTGCAAGGCTCTGCAATTTGCTATTTAAATTGTATTGAGAAGTTTCATGTGGTAGGTCACAAGTGCTGCCCTACTTCACCAATCCCTTCCAGCAGGCAGCCTGCTTAATGCATGCTGCTATCAGGCTCTTCCTGAATTTACTGGAGGCCTTCACTGATGTAGTAACACAGGAGGTTCTAAAATGCTTGAAAAATAAGACGAAGATTAAGATTAAACAAAACATTTTTCTTGGTGATAAATTTAAGCAAATTGAATCTAATTGCTCAATTTTATTCCAAGACACAGTCTGTGCTGACCTTAGACTCAAGTATTCTTCTTGCCTTTTGCAAGCCTGAATACATGACATCATTTGGACAATTTGCACATATTTATACAATTTGTCATCATTCTGTCTTTACAGTCTGGAGAGTTACAGGATTTGCCTCTAGGCTTACTTTTCTCCCTGCACAAAATGCTTTATGAGAATCATATGCTTGCAATACTATTTTTAAAAACTGAAAAATTTAAGTAAACATTGGGAACCTACTTCATATTTAAAGCTGATATGAAGAAAATAAATTGTGAACAGAGTACCAGGGGCTGGAAAATTCTAAACCCAAGCACGTACTGGAGGCACAAGTAGTTTTTTTCCTTAGGCTACCTTTGACATGGGTATGTATGAAAAGCATGGGCCAGGATAGTATTTCAGAGATGGGGGTGGCATTAAATGATTTTTTTGTTCTTTCACCAAATGTAATTAACTTCTGTACCTTATTATCATACCATTCGGTTGCATGGATTATCAGGAAGACTAGGAAAGTGGTTGCTCGGGACACACTCCAAACTTATATTTTTTCAAGGTGAAAGAAGGGGAAAAGCACAGTGGAGAGGAGAATCAAGAGTTTGCAAATTCAATGTTTATAGTTAAATACTTAGTAGTTAGAATATGAGAACAAGTTGTCTGAATTTTTCAAGTGGGTACATAAATCAAGGAACAATTCAAATGAAAATTAGCATTAATTTTTGGGAATTTAAGCCCTTAAATTGTGACTTATCACTGAATCATAGTATATCCTGAGTTGGAAGGGATCCAAAAGGATCAAGTTCAGCTCCTGGCCCTGTACAGGACCATCCCCAAGAAACTCACCATGTGCCTGACAGGTTTAAACTCTGTCAGGCTGATGCTGTGACCAGTGCCCCAGGGAGCCTGTTCCAGCACCATCCACCCTCTGGGTGAGGAACATTTTCCTAACACCCAACCTAAACCTCCCCTGACACAGCTTCAGGCCATTCCCTTGGGTCCTGTCACTGGCCATCAGAGAGAATAGATCAGTGCCTGCCCATCCTCTTCCCCTCACAAGAAACTTGTAGATGTGGTGAAGTCTCCCCTCATTCTTTTCTTCTTAGGTCTGCCAGATTTAGCTCCTAGATTTCAAATTGGAAAACTTTTTATTGTTTGTGGTAGTTGCTATTCCCAAAGCAGTCTTTACCAGAGAATGGAAGAATATGTTCTTGAAAGAGCTGAGATGCTCTTTTCCTAAAACACTGATATCTGTGAACTTTATGTGTAGAGTATATCTATGTTTGGCCATTTATCAGGGCAAGACTTGAAAAGGTACCAGTATTTCCTTATTTCTGCTTACTTACCCCTGCATTCCAAAATACAGATCAGAGGTGATCTATATAGCAGATTGGCTATATAGAGTCACTACTTGAAACTGGTGGTAAATATAAGGTTGACAGAACTCAATTGGTCGACTGTATTTTTTTACTTCCTCGATCCTATAAAATTATCTGATACATTTTTTTTCCTCAAAAGGTTTGAAAAAAAAAGTGAATTTAAAAGAAGACAAAACTCTTTCTAATTTCCCTGAAGTCATATTTTTTCCACTTCGAATCAGCATTTTCTTTTGAATTTCACTTCATCATCATTTTAAAATAGATATAGTTAATGCACACCTAAAAAAGAATTTTCATCTCGGGTTAAATGGAATTTTTTGTTCAAATAACATTTTTTCAGCATTATGGCTTGACCATCAAATCAAGAAAATCTGTAATGTGTGCAGCTAGTAAGATCTTTTCTTCCACAGTAAGAAAAAGGTTTGGTCATTGATTTCAGGTAGCATAAAATGAAGTCCTAATCGATTCACACCAACAGCTTTTAACTTTCAGAGGGGGCTTACATTTGAACAATAGACTGAAAGTCAGTGATCCATAAACCTGGCAAACAACACTTTATTGCTCTTGTAACTCAGTAGATGTGCATAGAGCTTTATAGACAAAAGCAAACCTTAAGTTATTACGGACAAATAGAGAGGAGAAAAACAGCAGACTCAGAAAGGTGAGGATGGATGAAGATGGTAACCATCATTTGAAGTATATTTTCAGTGGATAATTGGAAGCAGGGGTCAGACATTCTGGCTTCTTGAAACAATCGCTTTTTTAGGGGAGTTAGAGGAATAAAGATAGAAGGCCTTAGTGAAAGCAGAAAGGGGTGAAATCAGAAAGATAAACACAGAACCTTGCTTTGCGAGCATGCATTTTGGGCCCAGTGATAGATGAAGGGAAAGAGGTATGGTAGGTGTATAAAGCACCAGGACATGGCAGTTTAGGCTGAAGAACTTTTTTCTGACCTTGTATGTGAAAACAAACCTGAAGAGATACTTTAAAAGTTCCTTGGGACTGAAGCCACACCACAATTTTGCAGAAAGACTCAGTTAATTAAAACCTGCAAAACAAAACACAGCTATTAATTCATTAAATGGTCCTGTGGGGTAACAAGCTGCTAATGCAGCTTGTGCAGACCCTGTGACACTTGCTGTTTGTGACAGCAGATCCTGCAGGCAGCAATGAGGCAAGACTTTTGCCTATGCTTACCTTTATTCACCGCCACTAAATCTTTGCACAATCAGGGTCTAAGCATCTGTCAATAAGTCCTGACCACACAGGCACATTGACTTATAATCTGATTTCTATTCAGTATGCACACAGGTTATCAATGCACGTATTTGGTGTCCTTCATTAGTTTAGTGTGCTATCTTTAGAGAAAAGTCAATGGCCTGCCCATCTCAATGGATACCCTAGAATAAATTTGTGAACTAACTACAAAAGAGTACATAAAACCAGATGAGGCATGACAGAATTAAAGTCTTTGAGTCAGAGGCTCAGCTGTGGCAAGCAGCCAGCTGTGCCACTGCCAGTTAGGCCGTGCGTATTACCATTACAATTATATCGAAGGGAAATGACTTCATGCACAGGGTATGGCTTGAATATTAAAAATTCCTTGAGCAAAATGAAAGGCGCATTACAGTATGATAGAAAAAGAGTGCAAACATGTTTCATTTTATTTCAACACTACGCTCCAGCAGATGCACTGGTAAGCAAAGGAAATTGCTAGGTCTCAGTTTCATGTTCCAGGGCTTTACTGATTGGAGGACAGATTTACAGCACATGTAAGAAACAATTAGAATAGAGACTCCACCAACAACAAAGCGAGGGAATAAATTCCGATAATGAGACGGGAAAAGTACAAGGTAGAAATGATCTATGTGCTTGCATTCGAGGTATAAAATGTCAAAAAGCCCTGTGTCAGCATGGATTGCACTAGGCAACAGATGGTGTACAGATTACGCTCTCTCTCCTCCTCTTTCTCCCTGCGTCTCTTTCTTTTATAGGTCTCTTTCCAAAAAAACTACAGATTTCCCCCAAACACTTTGCTATTTATTGGCTGTCAACTGAATAACCATAAATGTTTGGTTGGGAGATTGTTGGAGAAAGAAAGAAGGGAGGGAACAGAGAGGACAAACTTCAAAGTTTTCCTAGTTACATTGCGCAAACAGGAGATCTACTCATTACATTCTGAATAGTTGCTTTTGGTTAAATTGTTTAGGCTGAAAATTTTATTTTTTTCTTCCCCATTCTGGAGATAGTAACTAAGTGTCATGCAAAAAAGAGAGGTGCCTACACAGTAAAGACTGCAGTGCTGAAGTCATGTCTGATATCACAGCAATGAAATGGAACTTAAAGAAACTTGTTGCTTCATCTTAGCATCTATTTACATTGCATAGGCAGAGTTCCTGAATCATGAAAAGTCTCATTTTGTGACAAAAACTCATGAGCTATGGAGGGATCTGATATTTGTTGCATACTTTCACCTTAGTAAATCATAAACCACAACACTTTATGGCTATAAACCAACCAACACTGCAGAAGCCCTATGAGTAGGCTTCATTTTATCTGTTTCCCCAGTGCAGCCACTTTGTGTGTGAAACTATGATACAGTCGTTTAGGGCAAAGGAAAACAATAACATAGGAATGCCAATCACATTAGGCATTTTATACTGAGAAGCACAAGGAACTTGAGATTTTACAATTGTTGCATTTCTAACATGGTACCCATTCTTCTGTTTTAAACAATACTGCGGAGGTTTTTTATAGGGCTAAACAGGGGCTAAACGTTCTGGAAGAACAAGACGAAAATAGTCTTCTGGATGACATTTTTCTAATTTTCCACTTAAAAATTTAAAATTTTTTAGATGCCATTTATTCAGAATATAACTAAACCAATTGCTACTTTTTTTTTCCCTCCTTTAATTCTCAGAGTGTATTTTATGCGTAGAAAACTGCTAATTTTTGGACAATCTCAGTGGACAACATTTATTTTAAAGTTCAAAGCTTCATATTTTTGGGCTACTATGCCTTGCACTTCTCCACCCAAGACCAGTGCAATCCATTTAAAGCAGACCAGTCTTCTAATTTGCTTGATCACAAAAATACTAGAGATGCAGATTAACCAAAGAGGCAAGGGAGGATTTTAACCAGAAGTTATGACCCCTTCATAGCCCATTAACACCTGTTGAGGTGGCCCACACTTCTCCGTTTTGTGGTACTGCTGCAGCTGTGTGTTGGCCTTGCCCATCACATCCTGGCCCTGGGTCCTGCCCATGCTCCTGCTGCTAAGCCCCATCTGGCCCCATCTGGCAGTAAAATGTTTAGATTAGAAGTACTATGTGACAAGGGATGCTGTAAGGGGCAGTGGTTCTGAGATACTATTTGTGATAGGTACTTTATCATCAGGCAAGGAAATGTGCCCAGAGGCAAAAAACCCACAGCTGAGCTCTGAGGTTTGGGCAGTTACAGAAATATCGTCAATCAGAAAAGATAGTTTCGGTGTCAGGCTCATGGTGGAAGCAGAGTATCAAAATCCACTAGAAAGGAAAATATGAGTTGTCTAGCCTTGTGTATTACATGTAGTGGACCAGATTATCTAGAAGCCTTCCAAACCTGTCTAGCATGGACAGCTGTGCAGGTGTTTCTCAGTCTGTGCATCAGGTAGGTATGTGCTTTCAGTGTGTAGATACAACCCACCTCATTTAATTTACCTGTAGAGCAGGGTGACAGCTGTCACATGTTGACTGACTGAAAATCTGCTGAGTGCTGTGACTTTGGATCATCACTCTCCCTCATGTCTGCAGCAGTTCAGAGAACTCTCCCCCTCATTGTGAAGTTTCCTGAATACCCACTTCTGAGGGAACCTGCCTTCTTAATCCAAGAGAGGTAGATGCAGCAGTTTTAATCTACCTTTACCTTGTAGGGATTACATGGAAATCATGACCTCACAGAAGCAGGAGGATCTGCACCATGTCTAGTGCAGAAGCATCAAAGGAGGAGTAGCTATTCTCCCACATTCTCCAACCACACAGGGCTTTTACACTCAAGAGATTTTAGAGGCCGGCATTTCATAGTGGGAAAGAGAAATATTTAAATAATTTTTCTTCTAGAAATAAATGTACCAGAATGCACACCAATGCCCAGACTTATACAGATGTCATCTTGACCATGTACAGACAGAAATAGTATTTCCTAAGGCACCAGGAAATGATGAAAAAAGCCCCTGTATCATAAAAATGCCTGTGTTGTTATTGAAATGAGGAATTCTGATGAGATGGAAAGACGACTGAGCAGTCAGAGGAACATCTACAAGTGGCTGACAAAAACAAATCCTAGAGAGGAATAATATTAAAGACTGAAGACCGAGACTAATGAACATCTTATTACAAAACATGAGCAAAGAGTTTTCTAAATACACAAAGATTTTCCACATTTCACAACTTAGAGAGACATTTAGCTCCAGATCATACTGTTGGGAGTTAAAAGTTCTGTATTTTCAAGTGGTAAAAGTGGCTACAGCTTCACAGTCTGCAGCCAGAGGCTCCAGAGCACATGAGGATGTTATTTCTTTCCACTTCTCCCATCTCAGGATCCTGAATTAATTTCTAGAACTTAATTAAAACTTCAGAATACCTCTGTAGTATAGATATTCTAATCACTTCCCCATTATACAGATTGTGAGCAGAAAGAGAATGAGATTTTTAAAAATCCTTAGCATTAAGCTAATTGATTCCTTTGAAGTCTCTAGGAATATTATAAAGAACATGAAAGCCAACAGAGTTAAGCCAGCTCCAAGTGCCAGATTTTCAGAGATCTTATTAGAACTGCTTAAAAAATATAAAAATTCCATTTGCTTAGGAAACTATGAAGTTTATTTCTTATATCAAATCAAGCCACATATTCAAAATTTCTCCTAGAACTAAAATTTCAGTTTGCAAGTACCAACATATTCATTTTCAGATTGTTTGTTAATATTGTATGTAACATAATTATGTTTGTTGTCTAGCTTTCTATATTATTGAATATGAAATAAATTTTCAAAATGAAATATAAGAAAACAGTAAAGTTATACTTTTCCCTTTATTTGTATGAAATAACATCTACTTTAATGAGATAAGTTCAAGCCAATTTAGTTTGACTTTCAGTTGTAGGAAATGTCATACACTTTGCCACATCTCTGGGAAATGCTTTGAATCTGAGAAAAAATGCCTTTGCAGATCCAAAACCATTTTACCGAAAGTGTTTAACCATTTCTACAACTCAGTTCCTAAAACATGAAAATTAAGTAGCCTTGGAGGATCTTGGTAAGTACCTGAACTGTAAGATATGTGTATTTCAATGAATTGTATGCTTGCTTATATCTTCAGATTTCTAAAGAACTTTATAAAATATGGCCCTCATGTGCTTTAAAATCCCACCCCGGCCCACCTCACTTGAGGCCACTGAACGGTGTTGGTGCCAACAAAATATGATGAAAAAATCTTAACCATAACAGCAAGAGTAGCTGTCCTTCCTTTTACAGTTAGAAAAAGGTGATAATATGAGATTTGTGTAGAAGGCAGGCAAAAACTAGACTAAAAAGAGAGCCAGATGCATTACTTCCATCCTGGTTTCATACTCTTTCAGCTGACAGTGGAAAGGGAGGTATATTTTTCTTATGGAGCCAGCAGTCTGTACAGGTAGCAGTCCTCCTGCTGCTTTTGTGTTACAACAGGACTGTTCCATTTCATTTGCACTGACCTAGATACTATAATGGTTATGCCAGGAACTCTTGAACTAGAATCTGTGATTGATATTGCTTTTTTCTTTTTTTTTTTCAGGGTTAAATCTTGTGAACTTCTCTCCTTCCACTGCCTCAATTTCTCTAAGTATACACCATGTATAGAAGTCGTGAATACAAATTAATGAATACCAATTAACATACAGTGCAGAGGAAACTCTTAGTATTTAGTAGCAGGTTGCTCAGTTTTAATTTTTGGATCACTTTCTAATTTTAATATTGGTTTACTTTAGAATCCCCATGAGAATCACTTTGTTTTTCAGTTCCTAATACACCTATTCATGATCAATTATTTGGTACTTTCAAGCCTATAATATGTTCAAGGCTTCTTTAAAGAGAGATAGATAGATGTTATTCTTTTACCCATTGATCCCCAGATCAATGGAAGTGAAATTCTGAAAGTAATCCAGCTAGAGAGAAAAAATAGAGGGGGGTGTGTGTTTATATACATATATCTATATATACATATATCTATATGCACCTGCATTTATTATGAAAGATTGTATTAGAATTGCTGTTTAAATAGATACAATTATATGTTCAAAGGAAAATTCACACTGAGGTTAATGTTCATGCTATAAAACAGAGCTATCTCAGAATACTTTGTATCAATAGGGACAGGATGACCTGTCCCTATTGAACAGGATAAATCTGTTTATCTGAAAAAGATATCAACATATAATGTTCCTATTCCAAGAAAAAGGCGAAATTAAAAGCAAGTTTTCAATTCAAAATGAAAAACAACCCAGCTAAAACTGTGTCAAGCTGTGAAAAAGTTAATGAAAAAAACTGTGCATCATTAGTTTTTGTGAGGAACTCTATTTTTTAATAGTTTGTACACTTAAAAACTGATCAAATGTAAATGCAGCAGTGGGTTGGGAGCTGCTTTGGGGAAACTGCAAATGTAACTGACAATTTTGATTCTAGCATGAACTTGCCATACACTATGGATTCAAATTATATTTTTGTGCCATTACACTGTTTTATTTTTTTTTCCTCTCTGTTTCACTTTTTCTTAGATGCAGAAAATCAACAAAAACTAGAGAAGTATAAATAATAGTAAATAATAGGATATGTCGGAAAGGAGCCAATGACACTAGTTTAGTTAGGAAAAAATGTGGTTAAAATAATCCACACCTCTCTTAGCTTATTTTGGTTAATTTATTTTGGTTGTGAAAGAAGTTACCATGACTGTTATACTTGGTCATTAAACTAGAGGTTAGATTAAGAAGAAATGATTGGGAATTGGATGAAACAGACATAAATGAATGAATAACATGAATACATAACCTATTTCATTAGGCAGCAACCCAAAATGAGAACTTTGAAAAATTACTTCAAGGAGGTCTACACAAAAATATATAGCAACAGGGTGAAAGACTGGTTCTAGGCTTTGAGGAATGCTGAGGACATGGCCTAAATCAACATGAGTAGGGATGATGTAGGTGTGTGATTAGGTGATAGGGCTCAACCATTTGGCATATTAAATTGCTCTGTCTTCTCCCCCAAAATTCTATAAAAATTCTGTTCTGATCCAAATACCTCCTCTTCTGCAACCACATCCTGGCTTTTACTTGCTTCCCATTTTCTCACCAAACTCTTCAGCCTCCAGCTCTGCAAAATCTATGGCTGTGGATGACTTCTATCTCTGGGCTGCAGGTAACTCCTCACACAGAGCAGGAGCAGAGGCAGTACAGGTTACACCACCCTGAAAAATGATGCATGAGTGCACCAGAGTGCACAAAAATGCTTGTCACGCCATGTGATCTAACAGGGTTCCATGGAAGCCTTTCACAATCTCTGTTTTCCTGACAGAATATCTGCATCTGTGAAAATAATTTCTTCCATTGCCAACACTCTTGCAAAATGTATTTTCCCACATGACTACCAAAAAAGCATACAAAGAAAAAACCAAAATACAAAAAAAATCCCCAAACCCAAAAGACTCCCCAAAACCCAACAACAAAATGCCTAAAACTAAACAAAACAAAAAAAAAACCAATCCAAAACCAAAAAAACAAACAAAACCCCCAAACCAAACAAAAAAACAAAAACAAACAAACAAAACCAAAAAAAGGAAGAAGGAAATATTTTTTAAAGGCTTTTTTTTTTTTTTTTTTCCACAATTGTCACGAAGACAATTCACATGCTTACCTGAACAGCATGTCTCTGGAGAGGGAGTTTTCTTCTTAAATTCCATCCTACTGTTCACAGCACCAGTGCTTCAATGAGTTTACTACAATATCAGTAATGCATTAATAATTTCAGGATTCAGTAGAAAAAATGTTACCAAGGCGGTCTGTTATGTAACCTGTTTTTAAAATTTCTTCCTTTTTCATAAAAGAATTTATCCAACAGTGCTAGTTAACAATGGCACTCTTTAAATCTCTGCAGTTTGTTTCTTCTCTAGATACAGATCAAACAAATAGTGCTGTTTATTTTTTCTTGAAGTAGTAAATAATACCTCTATTACAAAGGCACATGACAGCCAATGTGTGATTGTCAGGCTGTAGGGTCTCTTGATGAATCTATGGCAGTGCTGGCAGTGTTGCAGCCTCTCCTTTAACTTAAAAAGCCTGACTTTAAAAATATTTTACTGCAGATACAAATGCAGGGTGTTGCTGTCCTAGTTTGTACAACTCATGAAGTAAGCCTGACTTTAAATCATTAGCAACTTATATTTTTTAATAGTGGACATTATCTAATGCTGATGCCAAAATTACTTCCTTTGAGTTTCTGACAGGAGATTCACTCAACTTGATGCAGCCAGTTATGGGAAAGCTGTATGGTCTCATGACAGAGCTCTCATTGACACTTCTACTGCTGAGCTCACTGCACACCAGGTCTGCACCTAAGGGCACCCAAGCAGGTGAAATCCTGACCATTGATCAGCACATGAGGATCCAGCAAGGGACGCTTGCTCTGCTTTGTTGCCTCCCAACCACTGTTCTGAAAAGTTATTAAAAGTTCTCTGTAATGCTCCATGGGAACCAGCATAAATGCCTATGTAAATATGAATGTGCATAAGGTTTTTCTCTTTTGGCATCACCCTTTACCTGCTCTTACTAAGAGCTGTGTTTCTGAGCATATTAAGCCAACTAGACACCCTGTGGCCAATGGCTGCTGTGCCAGTATATCTACAAAGGGATACCACAGGAACTAAACTTTCTCAAAACACTGACATGACAATGTTTATATGAAGCCTTGAACATGCTGTTCTGTGATTCAGTGATATGTTCCACATCCTCTTTCAAGGATGCCTTGTTTTTTTAAAATGGCTGAGTTCTTTATAATAGAATAGAACAGGTATTTCAACACTCCAAAGAGAAAAAGATCTGAAATCATCTAATTCAGCTCTACAGACATTAATGCTATTTGTAGGCATACACTCTTCGAAGTTTTGTTTGTTTGAAGGACTAGATGATAAAACACATTAGAATGCAGGTGAGATTCCACTAAGGAAAAATTATTTCTGGGAAAAAACCTCCTGCATTTGTTTGCACACTCACACATACAGATGGGGTATAGCATTATGCCATATGGAAGATAACCTAAAATATTAAAATACATTAATTCTCTTGCCCTGAAGGCCTGCTGGCTGATTACAGACAACTCACTGGGGGTTTACACTCCAGTAAATTCACTTAGTTTCATAACATAGGTATTTGCTGGTGCTGTGATACACTGTAGGGCAATGAGCCTATTGATCTGCTGTTATTAGATGTGTTAAGGCTCTG
This sequence comes from Zosterops lateralis, assembly GCF_965231275.1. NCBI lineage: Eukaryota > Metazoa > Chordata > Aves > Passeriformes > Zosteropidae > Zosterops > Zosterops lateralis. The sequence continues at coordinate 34,898,069 of NC_139763.1, forward strand.
AAACATATTTAAGAAATAAAGTAATTGAATTCTAAAATTTTTCAAAAAGTTAAATGTTATAAAGCTGCAAGTGCACAGTAGAAAGTTTGCCAAAGTGTTGTCTTATTTCTCTAGCAGTTTCAGATGTTTTTTTGTTCTGAATTTCCTTGCAGGCCAGAGTGCTTCTTGCTACATCCTTTTTTGTTGCACCCATATGCTTGTGTACTGCAACATTAGAGCAACTGTGACAACAAAAGGGGATGTTCAGCCTTTTCCAACCAGCTTCCAACTCTTCCAGCTGCCTCCTACCTGTGACTGTAACTTAGATTTGTTGGACTGGTACTTAACACTGGTCAGAGGAGGCTGTAAATCCCACTGTGGAGATGTTCCTTTACTCATTGCTGATCTGAAGCAGCTGCATGAATTTTGGGTCCCTTGAGGTATATCAGTTTCAACGAGGATAAGATAACTGAGTCCCTTCTGCTGGAGGGCGATACCACTCGCAGGAGGACAATAAATTAGCAAAAATCATCAGCATTTTTAGCGAGCAAATATGAAAAAAAAAAACCAAAACAAAACAGAATGTCATCATGAACAGAAACACTGTTGGAAGAAGTTACTGGTGTTGGATTGCCTAGATAGTTGTTTCTGAACATAAACACACTAGTGAATGAAATTTCAGCTGCCCTGATGTCTGTATATGCTGGTAAAACAGACCACAGAGGAGCTGTAGTCACATAAAGCAACTGCCCTACAGATACAGTAGGCCAGATCTCCAGAACTTCTGTAAATCACTTTAATCTGACCAAGTGTCTCGTAGTTATCATGGTTCAGCCTAAGGAAACCTCTGACTGAACCACAGAAGTCTCACTTCAGGCCTGTGTTTTATGTTCTTATAAAATATGGTGTATTTGTAAACAGAGAGAGAATCTATTCTTCATACACCACCTCTAGGAAGACAGCCAAGCAGCCTTCTCTTGTTGTTAGCCTTTGCTATTTCAGCAAATTGATTTTTTTTTCCATGCACTTTTTCACTTTTAGACTGCTTGGGCTCAACCCAATTTTTTTTGAAGCCAGTGGAAGGATCTAATGTCAGTGGGACCTACCTGAGGTCACTGAGGCTAATTTCTCCCTTTGGGAAATAAAATCTCCAAAAACAAAACAACAAAATAAAAACATGGAAGAGAAATTCTGTTTTCAATGTCACTATGTCAACTCTTGATACATTTATCCTGAAGAAGACTTAAAATATAATTAGATGTTGATCACTGCTCAATTCTTATCTCTTCCTTAGCTTTGCCAAATACTTACCAGAGGTAGCCTGGCCTTGCATTTTGTCCTCATGTGGAGAAGGATCATCCATTCTTGCCAGAAATTCAAAAGATGACATCAAAAGGATGGTTTCATCCATCTATTTCTTCCACTATCAACTAATCCAGCACACTGCTCTTTAAGATGGTATTAGGCATGGTGTAACACATACCCTGGTCCAATTATTTTTGATCAAATTATTCCTTTTATTTAAGATTTTTTTTTCCTGGTTAGTGACTGTCAACTACTTGCATTAGCTAATCCACAGAAAACTGCCAAGAAATGTCATGGCATTTATCATCACTGAATTTATGTGAGTCACTTCTTCCTGGATCTCAATTTCTTTATTTGCAGAAGTAGAAATAGGTGATCAGTGCTTATTTCCTGGGTAGCAGCCTAAAAATCTTCAGATATAACACTTCCCAACTACCCATATTTCATCATTTGTTGCTATTTATTAATTTCCACATTTACCATATGACCTGGTCTTGGTAACCATCTCATTTCTAATGACTGAACTTTGTACATCTGCTCTTACTAAAAAGTACCATTGGCTGCTTACAGTACTCACTGCCATGGCATTATAACACACAACCAACCCAAAGAGTATGCAAGTCTCTGTTTCACATATCACACATCACATATCCACTGATATTTACTATAAGCACGATCTGCTACCCAAGTTTTAAAGCACTGGAGTTTCTTACAGCACTGGAGTTTCTTAAAAAATAAAGATTACAGTCCCTTCACACACTTTCAAGAAAACTGCTTTCTTTTAGATAGCCAGGCAAACATAGCATTCAGCTGAAGCAATATATTAAAAAAGAATCCCCAAAAACTCTAAACAGAATAAGACGTAAAAACAAGAGGTTTTAACTTTTTTGTGTAAAAACTTTTCTAGCCTCTTAAGTATGGCATTTCTGGTTTGATGAGAAATATTTGCCTGATTGTAATATACACTATGGCTTTAAATCTGCAGCAGTGAATCTTTAAGTTAGACTGGTGAACTCTTTCCTACCACTCACTTGACACTGTGGCAAAGAAAAAGTAGGCAGGAAAAAAACAAAAAAAAGAGGAAGTTTTACATTTTACCCTGAAAGCAATCTTCCTCTGTAAAACTGTAAAATTTTTCCTATAAATCAAATACATTGATTTCTTTTTAAAGAAAAACAAAATCCCTTGAAAAAAAGGCACTTTTTTTCTTACCAAAAAAAAAAAAAAAGGGAAAAGTAGTTGTCCACTAAAATGTGTGGGAAACTATTTTAGCCAACTGTTGTTTTAAAGATCCTAACCTTAAGGCCACATTAGCCTCGAAGTTCTGCTGTACGGCTCAAGTGTGTTTTGGAAAAATTGGATGAAAATCAATGAACCTCTGATGTAAAATGCTAAAAATCCTTTAAAAGAAAAAGACTTCTAAATCCGAAGGTATGAGAACATCTTAAATGCATATATCCATCATCCTGTCCATTTCAGATAATTTAAGACATTTAAAATTAAATGTGATTTCTTTGTGAGAGCCATGATTTTGCACTTTGGTGAAGAAAGAAAATTTTAGAGACTGCGGCTGCAGTTGTGGTAACCCTTTTTACACTGAGTTACCTCTTTCTGAGTGTTGTCCTACAGCCCCTTCTAGGTATGGCTGTAATATATGTTGGGGAGCAGCATCCTAAATGATTAATATTAATCTTGTGACAAAAAGCAGACCCATTTGAAGTGGTCCTAAATTTCCGCACTGCATTCTGTCCCTGGGACAGGATATGGCTATTGCATCTTTCAGGTATTTGATTCCACTCACTCCTCTTTATCCCACCTTTCTAGATATGTTTTAAGTGCACAGTTTGAAGATATTATTCAGCCTCTTCCTAGTGAAAACAACTGGATGAAAATCCTTTTGAAAGCTTCTACCTCTTCTCTTAATCACAGGAGGCGTGGTTGGTAAGTGATGTAAGGCTTGCCTGTCCCTAGGGACTGAGCACTCAAAGCTCCTCCTGATTGCTTGGGGAACAAGAGAGCCAGAGGTGATCCTAAATCAAACCCTGTCTCTCGCTCTCCAATGCACCAATTCCTGCAACAACCCGCTTTCATTAGGAACGTTTTCTTCAACTAAGGGAGGCGTCATCAAGTATTCTACTTTTAGAGCTCTTCATTTGTTATTTTTTACTGGTAGAATTTGTAATGCCATCTCAGAGTCCATGGCATCTTTTGGGACAATATATTGTCTGCTACTGTGCCACGACATATCACCATAAAACGCAGGGCCAGAGAGCCTATCATAATTTATGAGAGTCCATTAGGTACCCACCCATGTATAATTTATCAAATGGACATTATGGAGGCAGGACTATGCCTGACTGACAAAGGTTACCTCTGTACGGCTGTCTCGTGTAACCACACAGGGAAGAATCCAGTTGCTGACATTCACTGAATTACAAAAAAGGTTTTACTTCACAAGAAGTGAAGTTGAGAAGCATGAAAGCAATCCCTGATCTTAGCATTTTGACTCCAAGTTGATACTCTATAGAAGATTCAGGTAGGGGCTACACATGAAACCTGGAGGAAGCTAAGTTTTTAAGAGAAGAGTGATAGGAAGATTACTCAATCTTGAGCCAGGATCTAGAGTAGATTTAGCAAAAAATCTGTGGGACACATTCAAAATTCATTCAAAACTGAAGTAAGGAACCTGTTGAAACTTTGACATTCCCATTTCCTAGGGCCTGCTACACCTACAATAAAAGCTTAAACATGACTTCACGCAGCTTTTGGGGCTGAGCACTTTTCTACTCAATTATGCTCCAGCTGAAATGAATATGAATTGACTCATCTTGGAGAAAATCTCAAATGCCATTGAATTTGATCCAAAATAAAGGTTTGAATGTTATTCACACTGTATTTTTATTTTCTAGACAGAGAAGTCTGAATAGAACCCTGAGCAAAGCCTCTGCAGCATAGTGCAGTACACTTGGACATATATATGATGATATATTTTTCAGAACAAACTGACTACACTCTGAGTTGAGCCAGCAATTTATTCACTGGCTTTGCTGCCATAGCCTTTCTTCTGGTCCTCTTGACCTGACCAGCTGCTGGTAAAATCAATTGATCACACAGCACTGTATGTCTAACTTTTTATCCAGTCCTCAGAGAAAGAGAATTATTTACAACCTGGAGTTACCAAGCATGGCTTCTAGCTCAAAGTTCAGAGGCTGCACCTTTCAGGTTTCTTTAATAAAATCTCTAATGTTGGTATTTTTCATAATAGCAGATGGAAGTGGATAAATTCTTTTTGAATTGGATATCACACAGTAAAAAATTGCTCACTGCAACTCTGAACTAAATTTGTTCATTAATTCAGGACTGAAAAGATGCTAATATCCTTAGGAAGCTGAATTTTGTGCACTCTACTATTATCTTCATGGCATCAAAATTATCTGTTTCCTCTGGGGAGGCAAGTAACTCAGTGGGTGGGCTCTGGTCTGGGAGTTAGGGCATTTGAGTTTTCTTGTGTTGTGAAACCAGCTGAGAAATACTTTTAATAAGTCACAATTCTCAGAGTAGAGTTTTGTTTTCTTTAAAACACTGGAGTTTTTTTCTCATAAAAATATCATTTCATTGTAAGCAAAAGCAAAACAAAAAGGGTTTCTTTTTTGAAAGCTTGTATTTTACCTACTGATTTCCTTTTATTACTTGTGGAGAAATCATTTTCCTTTCCTTGCTCCTCTTACCCTCCAAATTTTGGATGATGTCATCTTATTACTTCTCTTGGATAAATTCCACCAAATGTTCTTCTATCTACCTACAAGTACAAAGACATGCCATTATCTGAGCCCTTCGTGGTAACATCAGACTCATCTTCCAGTTCTCTCCCTGAGGCAAGTCATCTCCATGATCTTGAGATGACAAGACACAGAAGCCTAAGATTGCAAACTCAGACACCCCAAATCATAAAAAGAATATCAGCTAAATAGTAGATTAAAATCCAGATTTGAAAGTGGCTTAGATGTGCAGAATGGGGGGAAAAACATTAAAATATTGGTTATATTTTTTCCTGCTGTTATTTCAGGTAGATTTTTGTGCCCAACTTGAATGAAAAGCAAGAAGGTCTGGAAACACAAATATCCCTCCAGAACTGAAATCCTTCTTGCACATTTATATGAATGACACATCTGTTAAGGTACATATCACAAAGAGTCCAGCCTCAATTGAATACAAATAATTAATATGAATAATACATAGATTTTTCTCTATTTCTTTCATGTTACCTTGGCTGTGTGGTCTACAAATGGAGAAAATGATCTTGGCCTAGTTCCAGCTGGCTTATGCAGTAACACAGATAGTCATAGGAGTTCAGATTTATAATGTTCATTGGTGGCATATTCTCCAGGAATCAAAATATACTTTTGAAATTAAATTTGAGGCCCTTGTTGGGAAGCTTTAAGGAAGAAGTGAGCTTCTTAAAATAATTTAAATCAGTAAACTGAAGATTAATAGCCTGGCATGAAGGGATGATAGTATCTTGGGATCTATTTGCAGTACACTTTCATATTTTGTGTGAGATCTATCTAAGAGATTACAAATTACATGCAAAAAACATCTGGCATTTTTTACTATTTAGAGGAGAGGAAAAAGAAAGCAAGGCCTGCATGCTTCTGCCTAGAAGTGTGTACATTTGTTTATTTTCAAAAGTTGGTTGAGGGCTTACAGGGAACAGCAGGGTAATGGAATATTCATGAAGCAAATGCCCTTCACTTAGCAGAGGGCAAAGGAAAGCAGATTGCTAAGCCCCTCCAAACTTCCTGCGCAAGAAGCTCACTCTACAGAATAATGAAACCTGTGTTTGCCCCCTGCAGCACAGCCGTGCTAACCGGGTACCGCTCAGCTCTTCCACCTCTCCCTTCCCTTTTGACTCCTCCTCCTGTGTGCAGGCAGAGATCCCTGATGCTGCTGCTCAGCGCCCCTTTGAGCACAGCTGCAGCGGCACAGACCTGCAGGGCTGATCCCAGCAGGACCCCTCCTGCTCTTGGGGACAGCCCGAGAAGGTGACGCACCACGGGGCTGCTGCGAGCACGGCCCCCACCTGCACTACCTGAGCAGGGGGCGGTGAGGGCCCATCACTCGCTGGCCCAGAGACTGAAGCCGGTTTTCATGTTTCATGGGTTTATATTAGGAGCACTGCAACAACCAGAGGAAAAGTTGATCTCCATTATCACTGGACACGAACAGGCCTGAGGACCCACCCAGCCGGTCTCCCACCGCAGACAGGTGCCGGCCGTTTTCAGCCCCACCACCGCAGAGCGTTCCGAACGCCAGAAAACTCCCCAGCATTAGGGCACCCCCACACCCCCGGCACCCCAGCGCGGGCAAAGGGACACCCCGGGCCGGCGGGGCGGTGTCCGAGCCCGGCAGATCGGTGTCAGCCCCCCGGGCCCCGGGCAGCGCCGGCCCCGCACAGAACCGGCGGCGCGGAGCAGCAGGTGGCCCCCGCGGAGGCAATCAGGATCACATTCAGCGGGAGAGCCGGCTCAATTTCCAGCCCCGTGTATGCCGAGGGGCCTGGAGCTGCCTTGTTAATGCTGCAGGGAACACGTGGGACACATTGACTGCATTAATTGTCCCCACTCATTCAGCAGTGGATGAATTATAATGTTACCACTCCAGGGTAAAGCAAACACCTATCATAACAATCATGTCATTAGTGTGCAGATGCCGGCTGCTCTGCTTAACCTTTTGTATCTTTTTTTTTTTTTAATGGCATGCAATAAGAATATTTTTTATTGTTTTTCATATAATTGATTTTTAGGTTGCAAGTGTAAACCCTTGAAACAAGCTCGGCACATTACTCAACAGCCAGGAATAAGCGCACGGACTGGCAAAGCACAGATTAAAGTTGCTTTAGAGAAAAACAGCAAGGCTTTAAAAGTTTATGTTTGTGGTTTGGTTTAGCCATTGCAGTATGACTGATACATTCGTTATTCACATAGCAGGAGTTCCAGAAGGACTAATGGTCCTTAAAAAATGTAACAGCCTTAGAAATGCTTCTAATTTAACTACAGCTACTAGCAACCAAAGATTATATATGCACACCCAGACAAATAAGATATTCTGGTTTGAAAATTCATATCTCTGCAGAAAATCTTATTTTCACTGTTAAGTACATATAGGCTCATAGGGAGACACACACACACACACACACACACATATATATATACGTATAAATGTACATATGTACCTGGAAATTCCTTTTTATATATGAAACTTTACATTAATATGTATATTAATAATCCATATGTAAAATAGTATCTTGGCTTTGAGTTGCTTTTATTCATACATGCAGCACAAAGCTTCTTTGAATGTTGCAACATCATTATCATACAAAAATGATCCTGAGCCGGTGCCATGTTCTCATTGGTCTTTAATTGAGCTCTATTCTGTGTTTAGTGATATCCTTAAATGGCACTGCCAAGTATGCTTGGAGCTTCCCACTACATGTTCCTAAAGCACTCAGGTACTCTATCAGATGTTCCCTGAAATCCCTTGCCTTGGTGATTTGCAAGCAGAGAACCCACTCCCAGCAACCCTTGTCCATGGCATTAGCAATTGCTCATCTAAGCCTCCAGAAAGCAGTACTGGGCGGGGTGGGGGGGATGGGGTGGAGTGTGAAAGGGCTTTGTATGGTTTGGCATTTGGTGCTGATTCTACACTACACATCTACACTGATGTCTGTTAAAACATGCAGATCCCTTATGCTTGTGCAGACCCTACTGGAGCCAGCAGCTTTGTGTCACTATGCATTGCAACACCATAGAGAAGTTAACTGTTCATTCATCTTCCATACCTGAGCATCAGCATGCATTCTTTGTGAAGGTGGAAAGGAGATAGTTCCCCATCTTCCTCTGCTCTCTCCCACCACTTCTTCATGCCTCCTTCATTAGTTAATCAACTGAGATTCCAGACTTGTAGACATTTGCTAGTCAAATGCTTGACGTTACCTGCTGCAAATAATTTCGGGAGGTTCAATGGAAATAACCACACTGTTTATACAAGTGTAGAGTTGCATTATTAATTGTTTGATACTATTAAAGTGAACTGGGTTTAGAATGACATCAAACAGTAGACACAGTGTCATAAAGCAAGATCAAGGCACAGAGGAGGAACGATTAAGTAGTATCAATACAGTTACTGATATTACATAAGTGTAAAACTATAGCAAGAGTAACTGTGTGGCAGGATGAGGTTAAAGTTTTATGGTTATTGTTTCAGTATTTTTTAAAACCATTAGATGCTGACTAATTTTGTGTAGGTGCTTGCAGTTTGTGAAGTGGAGAAGCCATTTAAAATGGTTTAGTCACATTTTAGCTTTAAATGAGTATTTAATTTTTACATATGCATGTAAAACCATGTTGTTTATTGGTATTTCCATTGAAAATTGCTGTGATTCAGCTCTTTTGGATGCATTTCAAAAGTGTAAAGTAGATTTATTTTCCATAATCAGGAGAAGCTGTATTTCCCTGAAATCAAAGAAGCCATTTTTTATTATGATGGTGGATTCATGTGAGAATATAATAGCATTTTCTGGTATGCTATATTTCTATAAAACCAGAATACAGTCTTACATAGCCCTTATAATGCTGTATACAAATACATTAAACAGTATAATCTTTTTTCCATACTTCCCCTTTAGATTGTTTGTGAATGGGAGAATTCATCTTTCAGACTTTCATTTGCTTTATATGTGCAAGTACACACTGTCAGACTAAAAATTCTGCAGTTTCAGAAAAGTGATTTTATGAACAAAATAAAAAAATGCAATTGTATCCTGTGTGATCATTTTTTTCCCTACCAGATAATATTTATGGCATATTTTTTCAAGCACGCATATTTGGTCCATCAAAACCAAACAATGTTATTCAGTAGTACTTGGGTGTCTCTGGATGTATTTTACCCCACTACCTAGGCTAAAATCAACTTTATGCAGACGTTTTTTTCCCCCTAGTCTCCAAAAAATTACCGTAAAAATGAACCCATATGAAAATGAGTTCTTGTATGTAAAATAGTTTCCCACACACTGCTTCTGCTGGATGTTTTTACTTAGCTTGCTGAAAATGGTGTGTCTGCACAAATAATGAATGTGTGCTGCCATCACACCAGTTCTTACATTTTCCTATTTGAAAAATATGTGTAAAGTATGGATATGATGCAGTTCGGGAAATAAGTCCTTTCTTTTTGATTGCATAGTATTCTACTGTTAATTAGTAAAACATTTGCTGGTAATTTGACCTGCTGGAATATATTGACATTTGATTACCAGTTTTTAAACCTATGTGTGTTATTTGCTAGCATATGTGCATGTCTTTATAGGCATTCCAGCAGCATGTACCTGTGTACAAGATTGTATCTATGGATGGAATAATAATAGATTGTTAGGCACAGTTTATTAGATATTTTTGCTAATCCCTGGATAATGATGAAAAGTCTAACCCAAAGATGAGACGTGTTCCAGTTTACTATAGCAGTTACTGTAGGAATATTATTCAGACATGAAAACCACTTATGGTGAAGTTTGCAAGTAAATGAGCTTATAAACTTAAGTAGTGAGTTATACCAGCTGAGATTCTGCTCTCTAAGACATTTTTCTTTTCCTTAGTAGTCATGGATTGTTTTATACCCAAATAAATGGATAATTAAAATAGCTTATAGTTCCCTATATAATATCCACTATTCTATTAACGACACTGCTAAGAAACATAAAATTAAATTCAGGGCTGTTTTCTTAAACCCTTCATAAATATTTTAGAAGTTAATTAGGAGACTACAGGTATGAATAGACCAAGATTTATTCATAATTAAAAATCAGATATCACATGTCACCTCTTCTGATAGAGAAAAACCTTTAATTACCCCTAATTAGGCAATTGTCCCTATAGTTTGCTAAAGAGGATTGAATTGGAATGAACATGGTAAAAAGAGATACACACGGTGATAAGCTAAGTTCCTTGCATTTTCTTTGTTCAGTTTCTTGTTTTTTACATGTTGGTACAGAACATGGTAGAAATAGTAAAATATGCATATCTTACTGATACATTAAATCACAGGACCTTTATGTATAATTTGATATAATTTGGCATTTGACCTTTATCTAATGCCTCATAACTTTTCATGCCAATTATTTTGTCTTCCTTTACCAAAATGTGAACAAAAAATGAGGTCATAAATGACAATACATTCTTCAGGAGACATAGGCGATAGTTTTCCAAAGCTGTAATTAACATTCCAATTTTCTCAATAGATTTTCTAGACCCCAAATTCTTGGGGTAAATTACTGATCCAAACAAATACCAGACACATCGTTGCTCAGGTATCTGACCCTGAAATATGGTGGTATGATATCTGTGCATAGCTAGAGCAGTTCCAAGAATTTATGGGCTTTGGAGAAATTTATAAATCTACCTACTTTAGTTCAGACATTTACATTAAAGCATCTTACTATAAATGGTGCAATTTCCTGCAATATGAACATCTACATTATTTTGCCAAACTCAGTCAGGACTACATATGCTATTTGATAGGTAAGGCAGTTTTAGTGGAGTTTTTACATCCTGTAAAGACTCGCACACGTGCTTTACCTGCCATACTAACTCCCTTTGGAGTCACTGGAACTTCTCACAGTGCACAAAGCTAAGTCTGAAGATGCTGTTGCTGTGTGCAAGCCAAGGGGTTGACTCTGGAATATTCTTGCCCCTATACTAAGTGTCTTTCTAATCAATATGATATTCTATTTTGCTTAGAAATTCCAAGCTACAAATCCACTTGGACTAGACTCACTCTCTACGATCAGGCATGAAATTCTTACCTCACAGACCTGCTGGCCTCTGTTCTTTTGGACTAGCCCATGGTTTGCCAAATGCTTGTTCTTATGATATGACTGTGCCAGTCTTGTGCCTGCTCTCTTAAACTAAGTAATAAAACAAAATATTAGTTATTTAGGGACAAAAGCATTTCAAGGCATTTCATATCCTTCAGTTAATCACACTTTTCTGCTCAGGTTTAGGTCAGTAATTAGAAATCTTTTGGAAGGTCCTCCTACATTCTATCTATCTATCTATCTATCTATCTATCTATCTATCTATCTATCTCTATATCTATCAATCTACCTACATACCTTCCTATGTACCTACTAATACATATACATATGTATATATTTATGTGTACAATATTGCTTATACATATTCTAGATAGTGACCCTTTATTTTGCCCTTTAACTTTTTACTTCCTTTAGGTCTTCAGGGTTTATCATCTAGGATATTGGCAATGCTCTTGATTTTCCGTATGGTTTTTTGGTTGTTGCTTTTTTTTTTTTTCTTTTACCCTTTGTAGCACCTGTGACTTTGATGCTTTTGTACAGATTTTTAACATTTGTTATTTAGCATTGGCGGAGACTTTGAAATTAGGTCAGATTGGTCATCCAGTGCATAGGGTTGTGAGCAGCATCAAAGGACCATACCAAATATTATCAGTCATTTATAGACTTGTGTTTCGAAGTCTCTGTTACTTTAACTGCAGAGAAAGGATTCATGAAGCCTGCAGGTCACTTCTCTGTATTTGCAGTGTGTACTGCAATGTCCTTGCCTTCATTTGTCATGTTGCTTTCCAGCTGGCATTTCTTTTCACCCTTTGGCAGTACAGGAATACTAAAACTTCTGCTAAGGAAGAGTTGCTAAATGGCAATTGCAACTTACAACTGCAGGTCTGAAGTTGTTGAGAAAACATCTCAGTTCTTTAGATTATCTTTGTCTGTTAGACACATCTCAAAGACATTGAGAAACACAGTAACAGGTTAATTTTTGAGGAGTTTCCAGACACCTTTCCTACTTACTACAACCCAGAGTTGGACTTTCTTAAAGATTCATCTCAGCAGAACCAGAGAGGCTTAATCATCTTTAAAGATACTTGTGATATTAATGAACTTGTCTTGGCAAGAAATTATTTTTCACAGGTGGGATATGTGTCAGCCTAATTTCAGTCTTCCAACAGTGGAGTGTCCTATTTCAAATGGTCATGTAGAGTCCATTTATAGTCACTGCTGTTAGAGGCACACATGCATTTTGGAGGCAGTTCATTCCATCTATTTTAGATGCTCATTTTGAGGATCAATTGCTCTGTACAGGTTTATTGCTGTACAATAAACAGCACACTTGCTGTGACATTATATCTAGCCTTGGTGACCAGCTTAGACTGGATACTCAATTTTCATATCACTAAGAGTATGTGAAATTAATTCAACTTTAGTTCTGTTGCATTTGTAGAATTAAAATGATTTTATTGATAACCTATTACATAAAGTACAGGTTTGGATTCTTTATTTCTCATTTTGTTTGCAAAATCTGATTTGCATGCCCAAAGCTAAAATTCAGGGTCCTAATTAGTCCTTCCTGGAAGTAACTAAAATCCAGATATAGCAAGTTACCATCTCTAGATAAGAGAAACACTTACTGGGCAGAAGTGAGACATGGTCCAGTGTGTGTATTGTATGTAAACATGTGTGCAGAGTTATATCCTGTTGTATAAATAAATTGAGATACAAACTCATACATGCAGAGAGTTGTAGTCCAGTTCTACTGATAGTGTTGTCAGTTAAATGCATGTGTGCATGGTATGAGTGAATGCAAATGTCTGAACAGTGAAAAGAAATAAGGGCTGTAAAGCCATTAAACTTTACAGACTAAATATTAGTTCTCCTTTAATCAAAAAATACCATTGATGGTCTTCCAACAGAGTCTAATATTCTGTATTTTACAATATATTATGATCAATCATGGAACATCTGTAAAGAGTTAGCCTAGGCATGAATAAATTCCTAGTGGTTTATGAACATCAAGATTGGTGAATTGTAAGGCATTAAATCTTTAACAACACTTGAAGGAGACTGACAAGAACCTGTGTTCTAATGCATGATTTACAAGCCAAACTACTCTCCATGATATTTGGAAAGTCATGGGAGTCAGATGAAATTCCACGTGACTGGAAGAAGGGAAACATTGTACCCATCTTTATAAAGGGTGAAAAGGAACACCTTGGGAACTACTGATCTGTCCTCACCTCTGTACCTGGGAAGATCATGGAACAGACCCTTCCAGAAGCTATGCTAAGACATATGGGGAGCAGGGAGGTGATTCAAGACATCCAGCATGACTTAATCAAGGGCATGTCCTGTGTGACCAACCTTGTGGCCTTCTATGAAAAAGCGAATACATTGGTGGACAAGGGAAGGGCTAATGATGTCATTTATCTGGTGTTCTGTAAGGCCTTTGACACAGTCCTTCACAACATCCTATTTTCTAGGTTGCAGAGACAGATTTATGAGTGGGCTGATGAGTAAGAAAGTGGCTGGATGGTCATGTCCAGAAGGCAGTGGTCAACATCTCTGAGTCCCAACGGACATCAAGTGAAAAGTGGTGGCCATCAGTAGCCCATATGGGTACCAGTGTTATTTAATATCTTCATCAATTACATAGAAGAGGGCATCAAAGGCACCCTCAGCAAATCTGTAGATGACACCAAGCTGAGTAATACTGTTACCACACCTGAAGGATGGGATTCCAACCCATGCTATTCTATGATTTTATGACTCTATAATTCTATGATTCTATGACCTAAGCAATCCAGAGGGAAAAAATTAAAACTGTAATAAAAGGTGTTTTTTTAAGGGAGAGGAAAGAAGGAGTCTTCAACAGGCAAACCCCTGGCTCAGAGGTGAGCCCCAAGTCACAGTCAAAAAACAAAGTCTCATGACCTCATCAGGTCCTCCACATGAAACCCAGCCCCACCAGAGTATCTCAGAGTATCCCAGTGATCTCCTGTTCACAGGCTTGAAGGGCAAGTTTGTGTCCACACAAACTAGTTTGTGAAATGGTATCTACACACACCTTTCTCCCCAGCTATACCTCTTCAGTGATAATCTGTCTGAGGTGTAGGTTTGTTGGTGTTAATGATGCTGCTGAGAGTCCACACAAGGCAGATATATTTTTAGTGCTCTCTGAATTTTATGAATACCTGAACCATATGCCTTGGATCCTGTTTCTTGAGGTATTTCAATACTTGTCTAAAGTGGAATAGTATAATTTAGTGTTAGATTATGATATATATGCAAAAATATATATTTACATATATTTATCATATAACACCCATGCACAGACAGTAAATTGCTTATATGCACATTATTCATAAATCCAACTGAAGTAAAAATTCTCACATTTGAGGAAATTGAAAGTGTAGTCTTTCACGATTTTGTTGTTTAAAGCTTTGACTTTTATTCTCAGAGAGAATCACTTCCTTCTTCCCTTTTCACCAAAAGTCAATTAATGCAAAACCAGCACAGGAATGTTTTTACGTTCATGTAAACAAATTTCAGTTGTTTTACATTCATTTAACAAATTTCAGTTTGAAAAAGATAATTTTTTTCAATGCCCCTGTGATGGGCTGTGTTTCTTTATATGATCCATATTCTGCTTAAAGGGAAGAATTCTAGACTATGATCACCCAAAATATCTGTTACATTCATATGATCTTTATGGAAATACATCATATAACAGAGGGATAATGCTGCAGTATTTGTTTTTCCTTCTCCCCCAACAAAAGCACACAACCATTTTGCACGCTGTTTTTAAATGCACTTACAGTGCAAGTCTGTAAGCCACAATTCTGTGTTTTATCAGAAGACAAGATATTAAAGGGTAAGTGAGCTTTCAACGAGTCTCTGCAATCTCTAGGACAGTATAAAAGAGGCAGTGATAGTAATTAGCCTTTTAAAATAATTCCTCATATCCTTAAGCACATTATGGAAATTTACAGTACACATCAGAGGTCTGTGTGTGTCTGTGGGGGAATGAGCTTGTATGTGCACGTATGGGTAAGTGAGGGAGTGAGAGAGAGATTTCCAGCCATCTTTGCATGGCTGCATTTGTAACTGAGCTGAAAGGGTCATGCAATATGTAGTGGTGTCAGTCACTCCTTGGGGGAAGCTCATTGAACATATGTCATTAGGTGCCACACAATTTCCTTGGCTTGTTTCTCCCTCTGTAACACCAGTTCACGATATATTCTTAAAGATTATAGCATTCTTCTCTTTACTTTTAGAGGTACTAATGTTTGGTTAGTCTTAACTAATGCCAAATATTCCACCACTCCCATCCTACCACTGCCAAATCAGCAATCAAAAAAACTTTTTTGCTCATTGTAAGACAGTTCTTACTAATGTAATTCCAATATTATGTTAGTCAATAACACATACCAGAGGACAATAAGGTGATGGCCACTTAAGAATTCCAAGCTTTTCACCAGAAAAAAATAAAAATCATAGAATTGTAGGATGGTTCAGGTTGGAAGGCTCCTTAAAGATCATCTAGTTCAAACTCCCCTGCCATACACAGAGACACCTTTCACTACACCTGGTTTCTTGGAGCTCCATCCAGCTTGGCCTTGTAAACTTCCAGGGAGGGGGTATCCATACCTTTTATAGGCTACCTCTTTCAGCACTTTACCATCCTCACAGTAAAGGGTTTTTTTAAAAATGTTTAATCTAAACCTACTTTCTTTCTGTTTGAACCCATTCCCACTGGTCCTGTCACTACATGCTCTTGTAAAATGTCCCTCTCTGTCTTTTAGGTTCCCTTCAGGTACTGAAAAAACACTACTAAGTCACCCCAAAGCCTTCTCTTTTCCAGGCTGAAGAATCCTAATTCTCTCTGCCCTTCCTTATAGAAGAGGTGGTACATCCCACTAATCATCCTGAGGGCGCTTCTCAGGACTTGCTCCAACAGGTTCATGTCCTTCTTGTTCTGAGAACCAGAGAGCTGGATGCAGCACTCCAGCTGGGGTCTCATGAGAGCAGAGTAGAGGGGCAGAATCCCTTCCTTTGCACTGCTGGCCACACTGGTTTGGATGCAGCCCAGGACACATTTCTGGGCAAGTGCACAGAGCTGAGTCACATCCAGCCTCTCATCCACCAGCACCACCAGGTCCTTTTCAGACGGCCTGCTCTTGATCTGTTCATCCCCCTGTCTGTGGTGATATTGGAGGTTGTCTTGACCCAGGTGCCATTCCTTGCACTTGGCCTTGTTAATCCTCATGAGATTCCCATGGGCCCACTTCCTGAGCTTGTTCAGGTCCCTCAGGATGCCATCCCATCCTTCAGGTGTGGTAACAGTACTACTTGGCTCGTTGCCATCTACAGATTTGCTGAGGGTGCCCTTGATACCCTCTTCTATGTAATTGATGAAGATATTAAATAACACTGTTCCTAGTATAGGTGCCTGAGGACTATCACTTGTCACTAATGTCCATTGGGAATGTGAAGCATTAATCACTAGCCTCTGCATGCAGCTGTCCAACCAATTCTTTATTCTCATTGAACAGTCCACCAATCAAATCCATCTGTCTCCAGTTTAGAGAGAAGAATGTTGTGGAGAACTGTGTCAAAGGTTTCACAGCTTAATTGTGTGAGACTATGGAACTGACTTCCAGTTTGAATGATCACATATCCACAGATTTACTGTACATATAGTAGGAGTTTATCTAGCATTTTTAGGCACCTGGACTTTCAGTAATTACCCCCTAGGATATCAGCTTTAAAGGAAGTGATCTCGGAAGTCCTGGAGGATAAATCAAGCATGTGTCAGAAATGTGCCCTTGTAGCAATGGAGGCCAGGGGCATCCTGGGCTGTGTTGGCTTTTTCCTCTACCTAGTCAAAAGTGAAGGAAATGATCTTTCACACACTGGCATGTGTGAAATGCTGTGCCCAGTTTGAGGTTTCCCAGGCCACATAGCAAACTCCATGCCATATGAGTGCAGGCTGGAGAAGTTGAGTCTCCTAATCCTGAAGAAGAGAGGTTTTCAGAGGGATCTATTTTCTGTCTACATCTACCCAGCAAGAGAGAAGAAAACCAAACTCTCTCCAGATGTACACTGTCTGCAGGGATAGGACAGGAGGCAACTGACACTGTTTGAAACACATGAAAATACAAAAATTCTTGATGTAAGACGTTGGTTTTTGATTGAACATGAGGTTGGTCAAACACAGGGTGAGGTTATCCAGTGAATCTTTGGGATCTCTGTCCTTGGAGTTGTTCAGGATTAAACAGGACATTGTTCTACACAACTTGATTTGAATAGACCTCCTCTGAGTAGAAGGTGCGCTCAGAGAGCTCTTGAGGTCCTTTTGTGGTCCTATGTGGTTGTGAGATGGTCTGATTCACTGAGTCCCATCTTTCCCATGTCCCCCATTTGCAGTTTCATGAAAGATCCTTCATTTCAGAAAATGAGATTAACAGATGGTAGAAGTAGCTGTAGACTGGGAGTTAGGCTATACATTAAATTCTCACAAGTAGTGTGGAATGCAGGTCTCCTGTGTCTTATATGGTGCTTTAACTACTGGTCTCTTGGATAAAAGAAGTGAACCATCTCTCTCCTTCTAGGACCTGTCTCTTTGCTTCATTTGCTTTTATATGCAGCGCCTCTAAATGAAATGTTCTGTTCCCAATTGACCCAAACACTTCTTTTTTTTAATTTTTTTTTTCTTTTTTCCCCCCCTTATTTCTTCAAGAAGAAACAAAACCTGTTTGATTTAGCTCAGGCTGAGCCAGCTTTTTTTTTTTTTTTTAAATGCTCTGGTTTGGCAGCTACATGTGAGGGATTCTCACTGCCCTTAAAAAGGAATAGAAAGTTCAGTGGCTTCATTCCCAATTTATGGGCCAAGACAGTGGCCAGGAAGGATTGTTTTACAGCTTTAGACTCCAGCCCAGGGGCTGAATTTCATTCCAATTTATCCTCTGCTTCATGCTCACATTACATCCAATCTTTATTATTTTTTTTATAGAGACAAAAACAACCAAAAATTAAAAAGATTAAAGTACAAATCACCATTGGCAGCCTACCTAGCTTAAATAGAAATCTCCCTCCTTTGATTGCTTTATGTAATAAAAAGAAAACAACTAGAGAGCAAATATCTAAGTGCATTTCAGATTTCTAGTTGTTGTAGTTCACAGATTTTCCAGAAACTCTAAAATAGAAAGTTTTTAATCTGTATTTCTTTTTTCCTGTGTGAAATTATAAAAAATATCAGTTCCAATGTGTATGTATACCAGTATTCACAGCCATTATTATTATTATTATTATTATTATTATTATTACTATGACTACTGTTATTAAATGTTTTAAAAAGAAGGACTAGAGGCTGAATTAGAACAGTAGAAAAAAGTGTGCTACATGGACATTTCCTCAGATGGGAATTGAAGAGCATCTGTTTCCTGTGGCCTCGGCTGCCACAGGAGAAAGCCTAGCAACTCCATACACCATTACTGGAAGCTCAAGACTATTGGTTTTGTGTTTGAAAAGCATTGAGCAGAACTCCTTTTGAGGAAGGTGCCAAATAGATGTTTATCTCTCCCTTCATAGAAGTATTGGCCAAGGATGCACCTTTACCCCTTCCAAATTGGTTTTTGGTACACTGGGACCAAAGTTAGCAGTAATGGGGATTAGGAAGGCTTCAAGCCTGGCACTGTAAGGTTCTTATTTGATGCAGCACAGGCTGAGGAAGGTACAGGTAGCGGGGGGAGAGTCTGAGATGTGAGGACACCATTATGCCTTGACACAACTCTGCAGATTGAGATATGAGGTATCTTCATACTAAACCACCAAGAGATTCTTGATGGGTTCTAAACACAAGTGAATGAGGGATTCTGGTTCTGGAGGGATTTTGGGAAGGCTTCAGTACTGCAAAATGAAGCAAATCTGTTGAAGCTGTTTCCAATAGCAATGGAACTGCAATCTCCATGTGCTGAAGGAACAGAATTCTCCAACACTTCCAATGACTGGCAATATCTCCTTGGACAAGTAAACCATTTCTCATCAGTTTTCACAACTGTAGTACTCAAGTAAGAATGCTTATTTTTCTTGAAAGAGTTTTTAAAGCCTGTGCACACAGAAAATTTCATAACTGTGGGTGTTGAATTACATAATACTGTCTTTTATGGCTGCTCTGGTAGATTTTGGTATGCATCCTTGATGGGCTTGACATAACTTAAAAATAAGTAACTTTAAAAAACCCCAGATGAACCAACTGAACAAAATGAAAAAAACACAAACAAAATCCCAACAAGTTTTCTTCCTATTTATTAATTTTGTGTTAAGAACTTATGCTATTACAAATTATTTCCCTTTTTTTTTCCCCAGGAGAAATACACCTGAACCTTCTAAATTCATGGAGTGTGAGAATAAATTTTGTAGGAATTTTTCTAATGATGTCGTAAGTTAAAAATAAAAGATGTCTCTTACTCTATTTCTTCTAAGAATGCTGTGATTCTGCAGACCTTCCTTGGGAAACTGCTGGGTACTTTCGCCTTCCTGCCACATACTAGACTTGGTAAGAATACAGGCAAAGTATGGTGTTGTCTCTCTATCTGTTTGCACAAACACAAAGAGGACATCAGTAAGGTAAGGCTTTAACTAATGAGAAATATTTAATTTATAATTGCCAGTAGTAAACAGGTTTTCCTAAGTTTTGTGTTTATGGACATTAATTATTTAGCAATTGCGTGAATTCTGAATATTTGTGTAAAATGTGTTTAACCTTCAAAAGTATTGAACGCTGTGATAAGAATGTAATCAGAGTTTGGAAAACATGGAAAGATTTACTGGAGAGCACTTTTGTATGTTCCTAACTCTAAGTATGTAAGCCTGTACCTTGTGCTTGGCCAAGCTGGGGTCCTGGTGCTCAGCACCTTGCTAGATCAAGACCTCAGGAAGGACAGATTACCATTAATCCCTTCCTAACTGAGGATGTCTTGCCTCAGCTGCAGCTCTGCCTGGCCAGACCTGTCCTGTTAAACAGCTTCAAGTTGTGAAGATGCTTGGCTGAACAACAAAAAGCTCACACTTGCTTTTCTTCATGGCCATAATGTACTTTTCTGCTGCCCTTCTGACACCAGGGCTTCCTGTAGCCTCTCTGTCTGTCTTGGCATTGTCTCACTGTGAGAAGGTGGGAAGTAGGCTAGCAGGAGCTGCAGCAGGCTGCAGCCCTGGTGCAGCCCTGGCTGGATGGGAGGAAGCTTGGCTGCCAATCACCCCTCTTTTTAAGCTATGCTACCCATGTTCAATAGAGGTAATGGGTCCAGTGGGCAAGTAATAGGTCCAGTGGGTCTATTACACATTTTTATTGAAAAGCAAAATAAATAGCCCTGTAAAACTCACACACTGCCCCAGGGCTACAATAATTTATGCACCTTCTTTTTTCCTTCTTTTTCTCTTTGCCTTTTCAGAGTTGCTTGAGTGAACCTTTCCAGAATGGCAGGTAAGAGCTTTCATAAATTCATCACCAGTTGTCTGAATAAGACAATATTTAAAATACTGCATGTTATGTGGAGAGCTGTGTCAAGCCCTTGATTTGATTATACACATGTGTAATACCAAAGGAGATCACATATTACTCAGCTAAACTTGTTTAATAGAAATGGCATAAGAATCAAAGTATGTATAGTATCAGGTTTACTTTCCAGAGAGAATGTGTTTTTCCACAAAAACTAAGGAAAGAATAATTTACCACGCCAACAAGCTGGGAAAAAGGAGAACATTCTTTCCTAAACAGCTACAATTATGCATTTGGCAGGCAGCAGTAAAAGCAATTCTGCTTTCCTTCTTAGACCATAATAAATCTGTACCTGGGACTGATTAGAGAGCAACTGGAGAGGTGCTGCTTTTCTTTCCAAGGTCTATCAATGATTTTTTTTCTTTTTTTGTTCTTTCTGAACATGTTTTAACAGTGGAGTTAAGACTGTCTCACCATCTTTGTGGTTGTGTCTCACTTGTTCTTCATTTGTAGAAGTACCGATTTTTTAATAAGTGGGGTAGAAACTCCAATGTTAGAAAATCAGGATGATGCTTCAAAGAACATGATAAAGGAAATAATCCTGATGAGAATCCCTTCATGCTTGCATAAATCTATGTTTTCTTGAGTATCACAGGAGCAGAATTTTGAATTGTGCTTTTTCTGCTCCAAACTTGATCCAGATGGTGTAGCATGATATGAATATGCTGCATTTTTAAACCCTTTAGAGAAAACCTTGTAAGGTAAGTATAGCTTTACTGTACCAATCTTAATGACTCACTGCACTTCAGCTCTGTCTCTTAAACCTGTTGCTTCATTAATGGCTGCATTAAGCATCTTTGGAAAAATGTACCTTTGCAGTGATGAAAAAAGCCTTAACTACGTTAATTAGAGGGTAGTGTATGCCCAAGACCAAAAGGAAGACATATTCTCCAAAAATCTTTGCTCACTTTTATCCTTACTGTTAACAATTTGGATAGTCTCGTTACCAGGTGGCTGTTGTGCTGGATGATTTTATCTCAAACATCTGCTTTCCTTTTCTATTTTACTCATGAGAGCAAAACAAAAGGAAAAAAATCAATTTAAAATAAATAAATAAATAACCCTTCCTAAATTCGATAGAACTCTTTAGGCAGAGCACTTGAGACAGATGTTGAGGAAAGAGAAAACACAGCCTCTTTATGATTTACTCCTTCCCCTCTCACAGAATTGTCATTAACACCTACAAACTGGGAGACAGTAGTAATTATTTCAGACTCCAAAACAGTGAATAAAACTTTATTGAAAAGCTCCTACTAAGATTAGTTCTCAGCTGGAAACTGAGATTGCCATGTGGACAATACCATGGTATAACATGCATGAGAAAAGAAGCAGTGAGGAAACTAAACCGGTATCCAGCACATGGGAAATAAAAGGTTTGTCCTGGGACTGTATCATGTGAAGTGTTTTGTGTGTTGTAATGTGCTTCTGCTTATGAAGAGAGGGTTTGGAATAGGCAGATGATGGTGGAGAGCAGAAGAGGAAGCTATTAAAATATATGGTGTGTTAAGTTAATTACTTGAGGTTAAACCAGAAGACAAAGTTTAATAAAGAGGAAGGCTGTCTGTATGGTGGTATTTTTCTGAAGTGTTTGCTGTTCATATTCTAGTGAAAGCCACCAAGCTAATAGTCCTGAGAGGTGACATGTCTCTTGGCTGCAGAACAGTAAGAAGGAGACATAGTAGGCTGGCTTCCCTACCAGGCTCAGCCTGAAAAAACTGGCCTGAGACATACAAAAGGATGTAGGTTACTCTCAGCAGTCCTAAATTCCAAGCCTGAATCCTTCTTAATGTTTTTTTCTAGGCAACCCCTTGTTTGAGGTGTTTTTCTGGCTATTTAAATTATCAGAAACCTCAGAGGCACCTTGCTTTCTCTGTTGGCAAGAAATACAAGGGACCTTGGTAGCTGAGATAAATTCAACTCCCTCTGCTCATTCAGCCCAGGAAGCCTTACTGGAGACAGTGATGCAAAGTAGGCATTTGTCTGCTAGGACCTGGGTTGCACTGTCAGTACTTTAATGTGTGAGCACAGCATAAACAATCTGATTACCTTTTGTGATTCTTTACAGGACAGATTTCCTTCTCTGTGGAAGGAACCGTGCACCACTATTTGGGAACTGTAGGGAAGTTAAAGCAATAGGAGTGGTATAGGCAGGCAGAAGGAAGTCCCTGAAGAACAGAAGACTTACAGATGGACTAGGAATATTCAGATCTAATGTCTGGATTTAATTTAATTTTTATGCTGTTGTTAGAGACAGCCTGGAGTTTCTCTAAAGAATAAGCAAAGATACTGTCCTCTAACACTCCCAGGAGCATAATCTTAAAAAATGTCTTCACTGTTTTTCCAGTGGCTACAGCCTCCCATCACATTGAGTTACCCTGTATAGTGAGGACATGTGGGGGGGATTCAACCCTCTGGCTCCAAGTGAAATTGGTACTGGTTGTCTCTCACCTTCCACTCTTAAAAACACTTGACAATTTGACATTCTCACTGCTAAATGAAACTGACAGAGGCTCATCAGCAACAGGACATTGTTATCAGCCCTGGCAGAAATCATACCAAGAGCCTTATGCGAAGTGATAACTTGCATTTACTTCCAGCAGGATGAATGCAATTGGGTGTCAAGTGTTCCCAGTGTATGACTAGGGAACAGTGAGGAAGTTACTTAAAGAACTTGTGTTCTTCCTGCTTCCATCTCAGTCATCTTGGAAGTAGATTGCAAATTGTTTAAACCCTAAAATACTGCAGAGTAAATGTCTCATTATTACACTGTAGTTTGATATGACTTGGAAAAAAAACCCCTAATATGCTTCAATGATTGTTTTCAGATGTTGGTCTTTATCAGACTCAAGATGCTGGGCAAAAGATGAAGGCAAATTGCTAGTACCACTCTGCTTGCCAATAATTCCTTCTTTCTTCCTTTTTTTTCCTTTCTCTTCTTCCTTTTTTCTTTTTATTTTTTTCCCCAGTTTTATTAATGAAACTAGTTGAGCAAGGCATACTGCCCCTCATATCTGGGACAGGCATACAACCCTGCCTTTGGCAGAGTGATGGAAAGCAATTCAGATCTGAGGGCTATAAAAAGCCAAGATGAAATGAATTCTGTCAAGTCATAGCTGAATTTCTCTTGCAGAAGAATTCTCCTTTCCCTCTACTGCCACCACCCAGCTCTTTTTAAATGCTTTTAAATTAAACAGCCAGAATTGGCTGTTTAGTATCTCAGAGTTCCAGGGTCTGGGACTGTTGGGAGTGGAAGGGTTTTATTGATGCTAGCTGATGGTGTGCTCATCAGGTGAGTGGAGGTGTGTTGACAGCCCTTGGCTATGTGACTGAGAAACATTCAAGTTCCTCATTGAACGGCAACCTTGGAGAAAAGTGTATGAAGAAATTAACAGAAGAATTTCAAAAGGGTTAGGTTTCCATCCCTGTCATCTTATTTTGTGATACTCAGTTAATAAATAAAGAGATAGATTAAATATTTTTTCCACTCATTGCCCTGTCACTGTGCAGACCTGCTGACAAAAATAAGCAATGTAACATTTGAATAAAAAAACCTGACTGAAAGTAGGGGCCCACTCTACCTAAAAAGAGTTATTATCACACTGCATAAACTGAATTGCTGCAAAAACCTTAACAAGTGAAGATTTTTCATCTTCCTCTTTCCTAGCAAGAGGTTCTGGTTTTGGTGCTTTTAACCCTTTATTTAAAATGCATTTCTAAAACAGAGGTAGATATTTGAAAGGACATCTCAATAACAGTAAAATAAGAGTGAAAAGGACCCTCCCAAGGAAGAAGCCATCCACTATTTCTTGTTTGTTTTTTTTTTTTTTTCCCTGAACATGGAAACTGCACCAAAGGCTGTGGGTAGGAAAGAAAGAAAGGATGAGGCCTCAGATTTGTCTCTTGCCGTAGCTCTAAGTCTCATGGAAATCCACCAAGATAGGGTTCTCTGCTGGCCAAATCTTAGTCCCTGGAGCCTCAGAAATGCAGAACCACTAAGTTCTACTTCATTTCCTTGGCATCCACTGAGAGAAGCTCAAGCGATACCCAAATAAACAGGTGAGAGAGTGTCTAAATGTTACCCACATTATCCTTTATTTTTCCTTGTTTTTTAAGTGTGTGGTGCTGTAGGAAACACCTGCATGAGGCTCTGGTCTCTTTCTACACAGCTGACTTTTTTCAGCCGTGCACTGGCTTGGGGTCAGCCCTCTCAAGCAGGTGTTTTCCTTCAGAATAGCTTTCTTGTCTGAATCCAAGTGGATCACAAGGGCCGAACTTCACTGCCGGAGGTCACAGGTCAAACACGGCAGCACAGGGTCCCTGGGGTACTGTGCTTACCAGGTGTTTAATATTATCAGAGGTTATTTGCTGAAACCGTGATAGAGTGTTCTCAGCGATTCAAAATAAATTTAACGAGAACAGTTTTAAAAGCCCCCACATTAGAGGATGTCTGTTCAATGGACAGAGAGGTTAAAGTTAATTCGATCAGGCATATGTACTTTCTCCAAAAAGGAACATATGCACTCAGCGGCTTGGCCCCATTTGTTGCAATTTTGGGTCTCATTTCCATTTGCAAGAAAGATAACTACTTGCATATGGAAGCAATAAATAAGAGAAGTCATTAACATTTCTCTAATTTAGGGGAAGAAAAAAAAAAGTCTTAACGAAGTAATATCTTTGCCAGGGCAGACAGAAATGTAAATTGGAGATTGGAAGGAAACCTATTAAAGGAATTGCTATGTTACTAGTCTTTTTTAATCTAATGAATTTATGAATTGCCACTTGTTAGGTCATAGACTGTTAATTTCCTATGTGTTTAGTTAAGGAGAGAAAGTATGGGGCAGGAGGAAGGAGGGGTGAAAGGAAAATGCTTGTGAACAATGAACCTGAGCAAATATTTTTGTACAATGTGCTAAGGCTATTAGGTTCAAAATTTGTGACTAAAACCAGCTATATTTAGAAAATGTGAGAAAGATTTCTCTGTATATCTACTAAATAGGACAATATAAGTTTCTAAAACTTTTCCTGGGGTTATTTTTTGCATATTCATATGCCCTTGAAAGGTGTAAAGGGTTGAAAGGTTGTGACATTTGCTGAATAATTTTATTGAAAACAAGAAAAATTTTAAGGAAGTGGTGTTTCATTATGGTGCCAATTTACTAGTCATACATATATGGGTAACACTCTCGAAAGTTATAGCTGATCAGATACCTCTTGGGCTTTCTTTGGTGCAAAGCATGAAGAGGAATTTTCATTCTCTTTTTTTTCCTGTGGATTGCAGAAGCTAAAACAGATACTGAACCTTGGTTCTCATGAACCTTAGTACCCAAAAGTTCTTTCTAGTTTCCTTTGGAAAAGTCAGCTTTTTTTTTTTTTTTTTTTTTTTTTTTTTTAAGGAGATGACAGAGGAGGAAAACTACCAAAAATATTAGAGTAAGCAAATAAAAATAAAGCCCTGTTATCTTTTGTATAATTATTCAACAATGGTTGGCAAATCAGTGCTTTATGCAGTGGATAGCATTTTTCAATCCCACCCTCTCAATGCACTGAAAAGGTAATGGACTGGTCCTACTTCCATCAATCATTGCAGGCCTTCCCATGGAGCCCTGTCCTTACATACGTAGAGTGAACGAATGATGCCAATTCAGTGGCTCTTTAAAGTGTATGGCTTAGAGATAGCAATGCTAAGACCTGCATCAGCAATTGCTCCCTAAACATGCAGCAGCCCTCCCTCCCAGACAGGCAGCTCAGTGAGCAGCATACTGAGCCCACCGACACTGACACCGGGTAGCTGCAATTTCCTTCAGTCCTGGAGGTAACCAGGTATTGAAAGCAATTTCTGAGTTGGCTGGATTCTTGGGTCGTAATGAAAAATGTTCAAACAGCAAGGTACCAGGTGGCTACTTTCTCATCTCTGGGGGCCGTGGGGAATTAATTGTAATAGTACCCCTTCTGAATGAGCCAGCAAGTATAGACTGAAAAATAAGTTGCAAGCATATGTGTGGGTGCACAAGCACATACACACTCTTGGAAATTCAAACCAAACCTTGATGAGTTTAGATAAAGTCCCCACTGCAGTTTGCTTCAGTGTAAATCTGGGCTTCTGAGTGATGCTTCTGGCTCCACTTAGACCTCTCAAGCTGAAGAAAAAACCCAAAACACCCAAACAAAAAACAATCAAAATGCAAAACAAAGGCAGGTTTTGTTGCATTTCTGGAATAAAAGGAAACAGAAACTAATGGAAATAGAACTAAAGTGTCTGTTCTCAAGAGGCTCATGTCTGCATTCTTGAGGGTTCAGGTAGTTTGGATAAACGCTGTACAAGTATTTGAACTTTTTGGTATGTCTTCAAACTGAATCTCTGAACCTTCTGAGATTCACAGGTGGCTTGCCACTTTTATGCTGCTGTGGAGCTGGACTCAGTCTGCTTTTTCAGGCTCTTGATAGTGAAAATATTTACCAGGTTTGCAGAATCCAGAGAAATCATGAGAGTGTCCTTTGGGTTTGTTTCACCACTAGAAGAGAAAATTTTCTGCTAATGAATTAGTCATCAAGAAATTAAATAGGAATCGTTCAGATACAAATCTAGGCCTGAGAAGATCTAACCTTCCAGTCAGGTCCTGTTACTGACCTCCTATGAAAGTTAAATAAGCTGTTCTAAATGTCAGTGATTTGTTTGCTAAAGGGGAATATCTGTGTTACAACAATAAACTTGTCGTTTGTCACATAGTATGTAAATGAGCACATCAAAAAGCCTACAAATCTACTAAGGAATTCCAGAAGGATGAGTAGAATACTGTGGTTTTAGTTGGCTAGTTCCAGGTACAATCCAAAAAGGAAATTCTTTGGAAGCCTAATGGACTTAAGTTACCACTTTACTTGGTGCTCAGTAATATTTAAAACAGCTTGGATTTTAAACCACATAAAAAATATGCCACCCTGCTGTTTCCACCGGCGTGAGCCAACAGCTCAAGAAACTACATCTAACTCATGTGCCAGTAATACATTAATTATTTATGTTTTCAATTATATGTCATACTAACTTCCATGTGTGAAACTGAAAAATATAAGCATACACCCTCAAAGAATTATCCATGTTTTTCTTAGAGCAGGCACTGTATCTTTGAAGGAGACACCTTTCCCCTTGACCTAAGTGAAATAATTCCCAATGAAATTTGTGTGAGTCAGAGTGGGAGTCCTTTTCTTCTTCTCAAAATGAGCAGGCAGGTAAAACCTTTTGAAGCTGTATAAAGTCAGAGGCTTGGCTGATGCTGTAGTGACTGTGGAACAGCTTGGGACTAATGACTATTAACACCAGCACTGGAGCCAGTATGATGGCCTGGAAATAAATTAAATATGTCTGTGTTTAAATGAGAAAGAAGGTTAATCTGAGGTAGAGGGGCTTTTAAGAGAAATATCCTGGGCTTTGATAACACTGAAAGTTTTCAATGACTAAATCTGGAAATTTAACAAGGAACTCATTCACCTGACTTAGAAGACACCATTAAAATTATCTGTAGCTGAAGCCTTAGCTTCAGTGTCTTACATGATCTTACATAAGATAATTTCTAAGGAAGCTGGGCCAAAGGCACAATGGAAAAGACTTTGTGGTCTTGTATATCATGGCCTAAAAATATTTGTTGAGACTTACGACAGATATCAGAAAAGTTTGGGGATTTCTTCTAATTTGGACTTCAGGATGAATGACCCTTCAATGCTGTTATTGTAAAGGTCAGATCTACCTACTATAAATAAAGAGCATTTTGATGGGTTAGTTAGATTTCAAGCACTGAACTCAGGAAAACCTGTAATTCTACTTTGAAAGTAGCATATATATTCCATATATTTAGTATAAGAAAACATCTTTACACTTATGCTGAAGTACGTGACTTTATGAATATACATTTAAAATATTGTAAAATTACTTTGTTTTTCTGTTGTATTTTAAAGTACTTCATGGAACAGTTTAGATTTTAAAGTATTATCACAATCCTAATGCCATGCTACATGTCTGAAGTAACAGGAAAACTGATGACTTTTGCAATATTTTGTGCATGTTCTAACCAGTCATATCTTTTCCATTTGTTGTCTCTCTACTACCTTACAAAAGATATGAACAATATATGTTCTTTCTTTTCCATGTCAATGACCACTAATCTAATATTGAATTTCTGTGCTGTGATGCATTAACACTGAAAAATAATCTCAGTATAAGAAGGAAAAAAAAAATCCCAATCCTACTGGAGATTGATAGTGCAAAAAGATAGAAAAAAGAAGAAAACTATTTTCTCATTTTTCCAGAATACAAATGCATTAATGTTTTTTGGGTTTTTTTTCCCAATTACTTGTATCTATACAGTTTACAGAGCTCCAGGCACTTGCTATATGTTTGATTTCTTTCTCAAGCATAGTTTCACAAACAGAAGAATTGTACAACTGCAGTATCCTGAGCACCATTTAGAATAATTTTAAAACCCGTTCAAATAATTTACAGAGGCCTGTAAATAGATATGAATTACTGTGTTTTAACATTTACTAAAGAGAAGAGCATGGAAAGAGGTAGAGATGGGGATTATCTATTACATATCTGTGATTGGCACTTCAAATAGCACGTACCTCCCATGATTGAAATTGGTCCTATCTTCTTTTGTGTCATCATCCTGAAATGTCTGTTTCAAAACTGAGATTGAAAACAGCATCTAAATGGTACCTACTAATTATTTGAGGTGAACTGAGTAGTTGTAGTTTAATGTAAGGTGTTTCATTGCTGGTCTAAATCCAGTGGTCCAAAAAAGAACCTTTACACTTCTTGCTGCCTACACCCCCATCTGTTGTGCCATTTGTTTTTTAGCAGTGGTTTCCATTGGTTAACTTGACTAAATGGTAGTGCTTAAGTGCTCAGTGCTATTTGTGATATTCTGATGTATGGAAAAAAATCCACATGGCTGGTAGAAACATTGCAGGAAATTTGGGACACATATGACCCCTAGAGCTACAGATGGAGGCCTGGTGAAGTAAGCTAAGGTATCTCAGAAAGAAAACTGTATTTAGACAAGTATAGTTTAAAACATGCATCATCAAACCCACTTGGAAAGTGCAAAGGTCTTCCCAAAGTCCTGCATCTTATCTGCATTTTCTAAGCAGACATTTTGAATATACTATGGGATGTCTCATACAGTGGCCAGTGACAGCATTTGGGAACACTTATTTGTCCTCTGGAACTACTGACGGGATTAACAGGGTTAAATTTATTAAAAAGAAAGATAAAATTCACCTTCTAGCACTCAGCCTAAAGTGGACTCCTGTTTTTCATCAGTTGAAAATCCCTCTAGATTTCTTTGCATTTAATCTTAGATGCCTTGTAGTAAATAAAACATCTGCATAAGGCCGGGAGAGGTGGTTCGGAATCCACACACTACTGGTGACCATCCATTACAGCTCCATTACTGGAATGGCAACTGGTGTCTATATCAGGAGAGATGCTCTGCATGGGTTGACAACAACCATGTCAAAGGGTGAGCAATGTATTGAGAACAATTGATTGTATTGACTACAATGTGAGCACAGATACCAATCTAGAAATGCCTGCATTTAAATACCTGTTCTTTCAGATGGACTCCTGTCCTCAGCTGACCAGGGGGTTGTTCCAGCACAAGGATTTGCTGGTCTTCAAACTGCTACCAAAATCTTTCCTTAAGTTTCAATCCAGAAAATACTGGTCCTCTGGTGATCAAAGGTATTTTAATTATGGGCTTAGCTTTAATTGTCTGACATCGCTAGGATGTCAGACATCAATTTTCAGGAATAAATCTGTAAAACTCTTTTTGACTTTTAATTATAGGCCAGGACTGTTTCTGATATCACATGAATAAGATGCCAGAACAAGAAAATCTTGCATCAGCTGAGGTGGTTTGGTGATTTGGGATTTGCATTGAAAAATCTTATTGTCCGACTTCAGTATCTGAGGAGGTGTTTTGAATAGTCTGAGGTAATTCTTTACTAAATTCCCCCCAACACAGTAAAAAGCACAACTTGATTGTTTATCTCTTTATGCATATAGCTGCCAGTGCTATTTTGTGTTTCACTGGTAAATAACAATTTTATTAGCCTTCTCTGTGGGGGTTTTT
This sequence comes from Zosterops lateralis, assembly GCF_965231275.1. Lineage (NCBI taxonomy): Eukaryota > Metazoa > Chordata > Aves > Passeriformes > Zosteropidae > Zosterops > Zosterops lateralis. The sequence goes on from NC_139763.1 coordinate 34,928,898, forward strand.
AGTAATTTATTAGTGACATTTCTCCATACAAATTGTTGCATAGTATTTATGTGTTTCGATAGACCCATTTGCTGTCAATTGATTTCACATTCAGACCATCTGTAATGACTCATTTGTTAGGTCCAGAGTCTCATTATTTGCATGGACTACTTGTATTGATATCATTAGCCTTGAACAACCTCAGTAGACCTGTTCATGGTCATGAGCTTTTAAGTTATAAGCTCAGTTCTTACCAGTATTCATCTGTCAAGTTTTCAGTCAGTTCTAATTAGTCTCAGGTTAAAAAAAAAAAAAAAAAAAAAAAAAAAAAGCAACATAGCAACAACTCCCCTCCCTTCCCCCCAAAAAAAGGCCAAACAACAATTGTGACACATTCTTACTGGCCGTGATTCCTTCTTTGTCACACACTCAGACAATCATTTCCATGTCAACACTCCATGGGCATTTTATAATGTCTGAAATACTTCTAAATATGAATTACATATCTGAAAATTATTAATGACATTCTTGGCATTCCATTAATGTTATTTATTATTTATCATGTGTGAGACGGAACTGCCTAGAGGCCTTTGCAAAGGATCAAGGGCCTGTTGAGCTAATCTCTTGCTAGGCATATCAATCCAGATGGATGAGCAAATGCAGGAGCACATGGCAAACAGCAAAACCTGTTTGTCAGTTCACCATTCCAGCCTGCAAAATACAGCCATAGCACAGAGGCAGTGGCACGGTTCATACAAACTGGCACCATCAGCTGTCACAGCTGAAAGGACACAGACTGAACAAAGTCAGGCTGGATTTAGACTTATTTACTATGAATTGCCTCATCTGTTTTTTGGCCTGAATGATCATGTTTTCTTAAGAAGACTTTGAAGGTAGGAGGAAGTGTATGGAGGAAGTGTATGGTTCATTTTTGAACCTGTAATATAGAATCAGAGTGTGGCTGAGTGGGATAATCAGACTGGGAAATGCAAAATTCATCCTTTATTATTGCACATTATCTTATAGACCTCTACTATAGAGCTAACAAATGAGGAAACCAATACTAATTTATTGCACTAATTTTATGAATCACAGAATCTCAGAATCAGTCAGGTTGGTTAATATCATGGTGGGTCACCTGGTCCAGCCTTCTTGTTCAAGCTGGGTCATCCTGGAACACATTGTACAGGATTGCATCCAGACAGTTTTTGACTATCCCCTATGTGGACTCTTTGACATGGGTGGCATTAAAAAACTCTTCAGGTCTCTATCATCAGAAATTCCTTCCAGCTGCCATCAAAAATATATTTATTGATATTTCTAATTTCAAGCTCTCCATTTTCTTCACACTGCACTATCAGGAGGAAAATTACCTAATATTTAGGACCTACCAAGTGACCAGGAAGAGCTGGTGTCAATGAGTTATTCTGTTGCAGGTCTCTGCCATGAGCTGGGGTCACTTGTATGAGATTTCTCAGTCTTTTCTCCCCTGCATATTTTATGAAGGATGATACCGTCCTTTGGGACTGTGAGTATTCATGAATGTATTACTGATAGGTGGCTTCTGCTTTTCATCTTCTGATCTCCCACATCATTTTAACAATGTTTGTTTCAGGATATCAGAAGAATGAAGGGTTAGGAGGCTGGTGATGCCAGATACCAGGAGTTGAAGGGTGGCAACAGGGCTGCTGTGTAAGGCTTTTGCCAAAAGTCACAGTTTTTTATTAACCATCAAAGTTTCTCCCTTTAGACTGCTCATGCTCAAAGGCCTCTGAAAGCAGCCCAGAAAATACAACTGAAATCAGGAAATTTCCAAATAGCAACGAGGCCCAATAGCCAAATAAAATAAATGAGCTGGCCTAGGAAATCCTTGTAACTTGCCACCCAACAACAATAAACCAGCCCTACAAACAACTAGAAAGGAAACAAAGAAGTCTTTTAATTATTTACAGTAGTCTTATTGTGGCTCAGTAAACATTGGTCAATGACTAATAAAGTTAGCCTCAGTAAAGTGGGCTTATGCAACCATATATAGCCTGTACATTTAACACAGCAGCTTTTTTGACTGGTTCCAGCCTAGCATAAATAAAACCTATCTAATGGAAGAGCTGTTAACCTAGAGATGGTTTTCCACTTACTAGTTTCACTGCAATTATTTTATAATTAGATATATTCATTAGGAATTTTTGCCTTAAAGTGAGTAGTCAGGGAGACTACTTTAGAGACAGCAAATGGTGTGCTGGCAGAAGAAAGCCTCCTATGGTGGGGACAAGATTCTCCCACTGCATCCAATCGTTTCTCCTAAGTCCTTGTTCTCTTCTCTGAGGTGACTGCTTGTATCTCCCAGGCACCTCCTAGGTGTCTGTCTCCTCCCAGAAAACCCTTGGGTAGCATCACTCATCCCAGGGACAAGGCACATGGCATATCTCTGACATGCTCTTTGAAGGGCAAGACAGGGGACTTGGACTTGGTGGAGCTGAGAATGAGGGAGACAAGAAGCTCAACTTGTTGGGCCTACAACCCACATACAGTAAACAAGCAACTGAAGAAAATGGGAATTTCCAATATATGGACTAATTTGTATAAAAACAGCAAAACCAAACCCACAATTCAACAAATTCTGAAATTAATATGATAGCCTCTTTATTGGAAATAACATTTTATTTTGACCACACTAATCTTTTTCAAGGGTCCTTTAATAGATTGTTCCTTCTTTTGCATCAAATCTTCAGCCTTAACTTTAAGGTTCTTTCTGGACTTCCTGTTCCTGAATCTTTTTCTAGTCCAGTTGTCCTTCTGGTTTCATCCTCTGTGTTCCCTAAATAGCTGAAGGCCTCTTCCAGTGACTCTGGGTACAACGGATAAACAAGCTGGTGCTCAGTTCACCTATCTTTCCTTCACAGACCTGCTCCTGGCCTCCTGTCCCCTGGTTTTATGGTTGATAATAAAACAGTGTGACAGCAGCAGTACACCTTTCCTCCCATCTTCCCCTGCCAAACAGTCAAAAAGTTGTGCAATAACCAAGAAGGGCTGCTTCACTTTGCTGCTTGTGCTTTTGTAAGGCAGCATCTGTCCTGTTAAACAGACAAAGTTACCACAAGATAACTTTGTTTTTATGTATTTTAAAATACTTCATGGTACAGTCTCACAGGAGATGGCATTATGCATTGCAAATCAGGAACTTGGTATTATGTAACAATCTAAAGAATATGCAAGTATGGTTTGAATGAGATACACCAATTTTTGTGCTACCAAACAGATAGGCATCCAGGAAAGTAATTACAAATACAGATAGAAAGAAAGAAAGAAAAAAAGACACCCTAGGGAAATGTCTTACAATATTTTCTGGTAATCAGTCAGTAGTTTACTGTCCTTAACATGGGTCAAAAAAATCCTACAGGTTAAATTCCATTGGGCTTTATGTTATTTTTTAATAAAAAATAATTTCGACAAAGCCCCACAGGAAAAAAGTCAACAATGTAGCTATCTTTCAGTATATTCAGATGATAATTGTTATTTGGAGCATAGGATATGCCAGATGGTATCACTTCAGCAGTTTATCGACTTTCCAGTGACATGCTATATATGATACTGATCACAGAGAGGTTTTCTAACACCCAGCAGAGAGTTTATCATAAACACTTTTAGCTCTTAATAGCCTTTCTCTTAACTAAAGTATCATTTTCATTGAGTTTATTTAGTACTGCTGATGCTTTGGCAAGAAAGAGTGGAACAAAAAGTGTTCACATAAAAATTTCAAGTAAACCTATGCAGAAATCATTGACTGTGTCACAAGGAAATCTGATGTGAAAATACACTTTTAATCAAATTAATCTTTTCCTTGTCCATGTTTTGACAGACTTAACAAACTCCAGAAAAGACCCAAGATTACTCCAAGGAGAAAATCATCAAATTGATTTCACTTTGCTAAAAACCCCCACCATTTTCATTTCAGTGTAATTTACTTGGGGTTTTTGGGGGTGATTTGTTTTTTTTTTAATATTGCTTTGTTTGGTTTATTTCCCCAAGGTAACTTAGCAATGGAAAGGACTTTTTCATCCCAGTAAACCTATTTTGTTCAGGGATTTTTTTTAATCTGGTAGCAAAAGCTGATTGTATGGAAAGGAACTTTATAAATAAACAAGCTTTCATTCTTCCGTAACTATTATTATTGGATGTGGCCAATGATTGCTATTAATTTGTATGATCTACTTTAAATTGGGACAGAAAAGCCCTGATAATCTGAAAAAAAAAAATTGAATCTGGCAGTCTTACATGACATTTGGCTGTTAAGGTGGGTCTCTCTACTTTGACTCAGCATGTTAGTTTGCCTCCTGTTCCAGATAGTTGTTGGGAATTTAGATCCCCATTTTACAGAGACATCCTCTTTGGAGGAAGAAAGATCAAAGATAAATCAAAGATATTCTCTGTCCTTAAAATTTCTTGCTGGCTGCATTGGTTGCCCCATGTCATTCCTGGTACCTGTGGATCCCATTCAGAGGCTTTGACTTACACCAAGACAGTCCGAGTGCAGAAGAACAAATGGATGTTACGATTTCTGCTCTCAGAAAGGGAGTCTGATAGAGCACACCCCTTTCTCTAGGCTGTGTTGTACATGTGTGTGGCTCTGCTATGCTTAATGCCTCAATGGAATTTGGAAAGCCCATTCTTTCTTCTTGAGAGACAGGACTACTACCTCTCCCTATCTCTGTCTCCATCTCCTCGTCTTTTGTATGCACCACTCGGAAAATTCTGCAACCAAAAAAAGGTTAAACACTATAAAAATGGTATATAACTTAGCCCGTGGATAGATTTTCTTTCCCCTACCTACTTTATAGCAATTCCTGAGGCATATGACAACAGACCCTCTTCTTTTCTAGTGATTTATGGACAGCATTAGACCACTAGCATATTTTTAGTTCCTCTCTTCACTCTGTGCTCATGTCAACTTGTAAAGATTTATTTATCTTTCCTGTTTTTGCCCAATGGGAGTTTGAAAAAGCTAGAGATTTAAGTCTTAACACCAAAATGATGTGAACCGTGTTCTCTGTCCTAAATCCTTAAACTTGTACTACATGTTAGAAGGGAAGGGAAGGGAAGGGAAGGGAAGGGAAGGGAAGGGAAGGGAAGGGAAGGGAAAAGGGAAGGGAAAAGAGAAGAGAAGAGAAGAGAAGAGAAGAGAAGAGAAGAGAAGAGAAGAGAAGAGAAGAGAAGAGAAGAGAAGAGAAGAGGCATCCTCTCCTCAGTGCTGCTAAACCCCACCTTTGTTATCCAAAAGTTGTCAATTGCTGAGACAGCAGTTTTTAAAGAGAATTTAATTTTCTGCATTATTTATCACACAATAGTACAACTCTAAGGCTATGAGAAAACCAAAATATTTCAGAGTTAATATAACTAACTTCAATGCTATGTGCAATGGTCAGTATTAAAAAATCAGCCAATTACATTTCTTGCACTCAATGTTGTTGGTCTATCACAGGATGAGAACTCAACCTAGAAAGAGTGGCTGACCCATTTCTAAACATGAGTAAATAATTCTCAGCTTTATTTACACTTTCCACAAGTTCACTAAGATTTTTAATGAACAACATGTTGGATTTCAAACAGTGCAAGATATTGTCTTTCTATGAATGTTCTGACCTTGCACAACTGGCTTTTACAGATTGTTTTTTTCAAAGACAAAGAGACACATTTTTGAATGTTTCTTTCTTATGTGAAGACTCTGCATTATTTAAAGGAAACTGAAAGATACCCAGGTACAGACATCTTCTAATGTTTTTTTCCCTGTTGTTCCAACCTGTTTTCATAGAATCATAGGATGGTTTGGGTTGCAAGGGACCTTCAAATGTCATCCAACTCCTCTGCAATGACAAGGAACCTCTTCCACTAGATCAAATTGCTCAGAGCACTGTCCAACCGGGTCTTGAATACTTACAGGGAGGGGGCATCTACCACCTCTCTAGACAAGCTGTTCTAATGTTTTACCACCCTCAGTATGAAAACTTATTCCTTATATAGAATCTAAATTGACCCTCCTTCAATTTGAAACCTTTCCCCCTTGCGCTGTCACAACAGGCCCTGCTAAAAGTTTTGGCTTATCAAAACTGTAATGTCACCATAGACTGGCATTTCTGTTTCCTGCCTTGGCTGCAGATGCTGAAAGAAAGAAGAGGAAGTACCATTAGGGTATTTGTTTTGTATAAGAGGGAATTAAAAAGTGCAAGATTTAGAATAATCTTTTTGCTTTCTTCAGTGATTTTTGTCTAAACATTTTCCCCCTTCCCAACTCTGTCTTGAAAGATAAGTGTTCTCAGCTGAATAGCCAGAAGTGATTATTCAGTATGAGCTGGATTTACCTCTGAATATGCTGGATCAAATTTATTTCTCAGAGGTAATTGCAATCTAGTTGTGTTATTGCAGTTTCTTCATGACTGTATTCATGATGGGCAACAAAACCAGGTAGCTGGCATTGAAAACTCTTCCCAGGAGGCATTCTTCTTTCATTTTTGTACTATTTCCTTGATTTCCTAGAAGACCTGTGAATCTGATGTGGCCTTGCCAATGATTCTAGGTGCCCATGCATTAAAATCTTCAACAACCATTTGGCAGATGTCTAGAAGGGCCATAATACTGTATTTGTTATTGCTATGGCAGTGATTTCAAGCTGAGTTCCATATGTGCTGTGAGTAGCACTGGGAATTAGATTAAATAGTTGTTGTACAGAGCTACTTATTGTCAGAATATTCCTTTTATTGGTGCATCTTTGGCCATCTTGAATCATTTGTTTAGAAATTGCAGCACGTTTTAAGTCCAACCACAAAGTTCAATTTACTTCCTACACCATGGAGAACGTTTATATGAGAGTGGAACACCTTATTGACCATAAATAAAAAAAGGAATATGCTATGAAAATTTCTGGGATGCAAGAAATTTGTGATCTTCTGTTAGAGGTATCAAAAATTTTCCAGCATCAAAAGAAGAGCATTGCTACTATGGCGCAAAGCTTTGCAAGATCTCACCTGTAATGTTCAACCACTGCCCAGGTTCAAAACCAATAAATTCATCTTGAACAGGATGAGGTAAGATGGTGAGAGGATGAAGAGCTTGATTAGAAGAGAAAGACTACAGCTTGCATGGCTTAGTGGAGAAGGGCTGTAAAGAGCATGCGATTACAGCAAATAATACAAATTAAAGAATGTGTATGTGGAAACACACAATAGAGAGGTTAGGTTACATTCTTTAGACTAATTAATATCATTGAGTAAAAGAAAGCCCTGATACAAAAGTGAGGTTCTGGTGTAGCTTTGAGAGGATATTCCAGCAAAAGGACAGAAAACCCTAGTCAGACACCTGGGAAGCACACTTAATGACCAATGAAATCCCCCCATGTGCTCCGTTCTTATTCTTTTGGAAAGCTTTCTGTCTAAAATGCAAGCATTTCTGTGTGTTCAGTTTTATGTAGTAGTGACCTGCTAGGGCAAACATAAGGAAATTGCTGGATATAACATAAGAAGATTGCTAGATATATGATGTTTGACCATTTTTTCATCCCCAGTGTAGTCAAGCTATCTTTTAATTGAGATCAATGGTATTGTCTTCATCACATCAAAGATGAACTTAATTACAGGGAGGGAAAGGTCTATTTTATTTTTTTTACATCTTGCTAGAAATCAGTGGCTCAGTGGTTGTCAATATCTGTGCAGATTCCTTACAAAAAAATTTATTTTTATCACTCCCCAAGGGTTGAATGTTGTTCACAATCCCTTGAAATATCCACCCAATGAGAAGCAGTGATTTCCAGCAAGACATTTAAATTTCACTGGTACTGTCCTGCTGTTTCAGAACAGTGAACCAAGGGAGTGTTCAGCTAAATCTCTGGTAATAATGACAGCTTAGGTTTGATAAGCTCTGTCCTTCCTTCCTCTCTTTCTTTTAATTAGGTAAACTAGCATTGTTCCTTACTGTTTTGAAGAGAAGGATGGTTTGTGGTTCCCTTCTTAGGCATTTTGTGGTTGTGCCTGGAATTGTGACAGCCTTTTCCTCTGTTTAAATGATGACTAGAATATACATTTTTTTTAATTGTTTTTCCCATTTAGATACCTAGATCTCTAGGGCAGACTAGTCCTTTTGTGTACAACACTAGCTAAAAAAATCCTCATATTTCAAGTGAGGCCCATAATGATATGAACTGAAATTTTGACTGAGATTTATTCCAGAACATTCACACTATTAAGGCCATTTCATTAAATGCATATATGGTTTTATTCTGAAATCTTCAGTACAAAAGGAAGCTCTCAAAATTTCTCTGCAGCTTAATGCCATCAGTATACATAAATTTCAACTAAACCCAAAATTTATCTCAATATTTATTTTATTACTGGTTGATGAGTCCATGGGCTGAAGTGCCATTCACAGCACAGGGGTGCTTCATAATAGACTATTTTGCATAAGTACTAAATAATTTACATATATAAATTATATATCAAAATGCTCTCTAGAAACTATTCAATTCAATGATATTGTTGTTTTGTAGCCTTTAATACTGTTGAGTCTTTAATATTTAAATCCAGCACCTCTTCCAAAGTAACCCCACAGGAATTTAATTTTTTTTTAAGAATTGTACTGACTGTGTTATTAAGACAAAAACTTGAACCTGATTTTACAGCATGAAGAGAGATACAGATTACTCCATCAGAAGTTTGGGTTTAGGAAAGAGCTTCCCTTGAAAAAAATCAAATGAAAATTATCTAAATATTAGAAAAAAAATTATCATCTAGAAAATTGGAGTTGTTCAGAAAGGTAATTAGATGGTCATGAAGGTTCTGCTTCAGTTATTTCAAGAACCTGCTCTGTTCAATGACCAATAAAAGCATTACCCTCAGAAATGGAAGCAAGAAAAAAAGCAGCCAGTCAGAATAAGGATATTATCCCACCCAAATTTACAAAATTTATAAAATACCAACAAAAAAATTAAGTACAGCTAACTGGATTACAAAAGATCTTTTATAGTTTTCCCAGTGGGTTTTGGAGTTAAGATTTAGTGAGTCTTCACAATGTACATTATGGATTTTTCATTTGTTGACATAAAATGTTGAAGAAGAAATATTTGGTTTAGAGGATTAAGTACATAGCATATTAATGATGAATTGAACATATAAAACAAATCCTGGTTTAAAAGCAGTATTTAAAATTAGTATTATGTAAACAGAACTATTTATAACCTTGACAATTAATCTGTTAAAACATTGGGTCAGAGCCGCCACACTGCCATTAGTAAATTTACTTATTAGTATTTATGTAAGTCAAGACTAGACCATAGTATCTTAACCATGCAGTTTTTAAAGCCTAACATTTTAGACACTTCTAGCCATGGACTACTCTGAAAGTCTTGTGCCATGCCCTGCAGCCCTTGTGAATGTCTAAGACCACATAGGATAAGTGAAATATTACTGTGTTCCTCAGAGTGATTCCAGCTGTAAATGCCCTTTTTGGGATGAGCACATAGCTCTTTGTACTCCATACTCGGCATAACTGGGCACGCTATGATTTCCTGAACAAAAGTATCCATTGCAATCAGACATGGCTTAACATGCATGGACCTTGTCCATCAGATGTAACGTGTCTGCAGAGGATCTGCACCCTTTGGTAGGAGGTGAAATATGATGTCTCATTGTGTGTGTTAATTGAGCTCTAGATCCTGTTCACTACTGTGAGAGCTTTCACACCTGTCTCAGATGTAAACACCTACTTACATTTGGTTCTTAGCTATCTGCAATCTGGTGCTGAATCCTTTTTCCAAAACTAGGGGGAATTAATTTTGTTTCTAGTAAACTTGTAAATAAAATCTGTCATTTTAGCAAGCTTTTGCTTTTACAGATGGTAGTCTGCCATGGGGTTAGAAATCTGTGCTACCTGTTTGCTTTATTTTTGACTTACTGAGCTGCATAATATTTTATGTTTTGCATAGCCCCCAGCAGAGCTAAAGCATTGCAAATAACCACTTTGCTTAAAAAAATTATCTTACAAGAATCATAGTGAGTTCAAGTCTGCTAGCAAAGGTTCTTTAAAAAAGCAAAAGAAGCAGACAACAAATCAGGAGGCCTAGTGTAATACACATTATTTTGACAGTCCTAGCAGTCCTTGGGAAGGATTCAGTAGCCTGAACATAAGTGCGTAGTGCTGTTTGATACACCCCAGGATACTCAAGACACCTGTGTTGGGTTGACAGGTATGCCACAGGACTTACAAGAGACCTGTGTCCTCCAGACAGGCAGCTGGAGACCAGGTGGGGTCGCCTGAGAAGTCTCAAGTGGCAACAGATGCCAGTGTTTAAGCAATTGAATTCCACCTTTTGTGTACAATAGAAGCCGGACCACCGTATGTGTTGCCTTGTCAGACACAATGCAGCTAGCATGAAAGCTTTCTCTCTGACAGGAATCACCATCAATGATTTGTCTTTTAAACCATGCTTAATAAATTATTAAGAAATAAAATCACATGCATTAAAGGAGCTTAGGCTGGGTTCTGAGCTAATATAAATTATTGCAGCTGTACTGACTTCTGTGAACTGACTCCTTTCTTTTAATCAGCTGAGGAGCCAGCTCCTAATGGAGCGTATGCATGTCTTTTACATTTCACATCCATTGACATGGGATTTCCTGGAGCCAAGAACATGTGCTGCTTGGCAGAGTGCGTTGGGATACAGTTGCTGTCATTTGGGCAGCTTCAGATATTGCACCTTCCCTAGGCAGCATTAGTGGGACTTGCAGCTGGTCTTCTGAGTCACACAGAACAAAATTAAACAAAAAAGAAGGCAAAACGCTCCTTAACTATGTGTGGAAGCACACGTCCTTCAACTCCTGCAAAATGTTTTTGTAGCAATTGGGTCAGATTCCTGAGGGCCTGATCTTTCAGGAGGATGTGGTTAGTGGCTGTACTCCTTATTCCTGTGGATGAATTCTGGCACATCTGATGGAAAAGATGTATGGCCCCATCCAGGGAGCATCCCACTGTACAGCTTTGTCTTTGAAAATTAATTCCTCTAGCAGTATACATGTCGTGTATCCATCCTGCCCATTTTTCAATAAGAGACTGAAAAATTTGGAGTTAAAAATAAGCACCTATTACAAAAAAATTGTTTCTACTGCAATGTGAGCAGGCTGTTGGGACTGAAAGGTAACTTTTTTGACTGCTTGGTTTTCACTTTTTGTTAAAAAAGCTAAACTAGCTCTTGGATTTATAATTCCTAAAAAATTCCCAAAAATTGGCCTAGATTGCTTTCAAGATAAGAGAAGTGCAGGTCAGATAAGCAGATGAAAAATCTATGTCCATTTAATGAAAACCAGTCTGTTTAGTTTAGGCTGATAGAATAGGCATCTACCTGTTGGAGGCATCTGCCTATTTCTGCAGCAACTGTAGAGAGCCTAGACATCAAAACTGTGCATCAAGAAGAACAATTTGGGCATGTTTTAGGTGTTAAATTTTGTTGCTGTGGGTTTTAACCTAAGTGTCTAAAACCTTTAAGTATGTACCTTTTGTCTTGAAGGAAGAACTGTATGTGAGTGACTGGTTTCTTTGTTTTTCAGTGTAAATTGTCAGTACCTTTTGAAAAAAACCTCAACTCACTTTGTAGTAAGAACTATTGTGTTTCTTTTGTCTTTTTATTGGTAGGCAAGATATTGGTGTTTTAACCTGCTTTTCATTCCCCCCCTTTGTAAATATAGGTAGCATTTCTCCAAGAAGTATATGCTTTTGTTGTTAAAAGTGGAAAAGGGAATATATATACTATAAATGTAAAACATTATGGCTACTATAAGAGAAAAAAATAACATCCCGATTTACTGAAATGACTGTCAAGCAATGGCAGCTCTCACACCAGGCATGATAGTAGAACAGAGATACCACATGGATTTGCCAAAAGCCCATCCATATCAGCATTTAGAATTACAATTTTCTACAGTATTTAGCTGTTTATAAACTATTTTAGGCTGAATTGAAATCTTAGTTTTGACCTATTACACACCAGTTACCTGTTTCTCTGCTCTCCACAGAGGGAGAACTGGCTTGGCATATTTATTTACTTTTCTGAAGAGAACTTTTGTCTGAGTAATTGGTTCTGGTTAATGGGTGAAGGCTCAGACATGATCTCCCTGAAATTTATATGTGAGTTTCAACTCAAGGTGAGCTAAATGCCTGTCGTCCATGAACAATGCATGGACAGCTTGAGTCTGCTGCTGTCATCAGGTCTGTAACACAGGCAGTAGCAACGTTTGGTGATGGAAAACTCAAAATGTGTTTCCAGCACATGGGTGAGGTGGAGCCTGCTACAGTGCTTTGGGGTTTCCAAAGTGTTAGGTGGGCTTGGTGTGGTGAGAAGAATTTCAGCCAGCAAGGGAAAACAACTGGTACATTGCTATGCTATAGTAGGGCAGCCTGGAGAAGAAAAACCTCTGCCTACATACTTGGTCTATACTTAGGCCAAAACCTCTGGGCACACTTGTTTCCCTTCTTTGGTGTACGACACAAGTACTACAGGAAATGAATCTTGTTAAGGTATTAGAATAACTGGACACTTTCCATGCAAGAAAAACAGTGCCTCATCCTAGATGCCCCTCTAAGCGTGCCAGTAAATTGTTGAGAGAACAAGCACTATCACAGATTTTCTTACCATAAAAAAAGAATTTTGGATTTGATTAAAAAAAAACTTTATTAAAGTTTCACAGAATAAACTGGTTATTTTTGTTGGCATTACACTTCTGTGAAAACCTGTGGTCATGTAAGGGAGAAGCCTGATGAAAGTTCCCCTACAGTACTCACCTGGTTCTAACAACTTACCCTTTCTCTTTTCACTTCCCACACAGGATTATTTACCATCAAAAATGCAGGTTATACTATATTTGGGTATGATTAGATTATGATTTACTCAATCATGGCCTGATTCTACATTAAGCAAGATTTTCCTGATTATATCATAGGCTACTCAGTGTGATGTATACATTTCTTTGTCCTGCATGTCAGCTATCCTTCACTCAAAGGGTAGCAAAGGATATGTAAGAAAAGATAAGTTTACTCAGGGGAAAGTGAAAACCAAAACTAGATGTGAGATGTTTTTGCATGAATCAGAGCAATTATTTTTTCCTTTTTGACTGTCTTCCTTCAAGACATACTCTAGATTTCTTTTTTATTTCTATATAAGACCTGTTCCTAATTTGAAGAACAATGGCATATGTTTATATGAGTTTAGTCTAAGTAAGAGAAACAGTTTCCTTAGATCCAGCTGCAAACTGTGTTTAAATATCTATCCTTCATATCAACTGAAAATTGAAAAAGCATGAACTGAAAAGAGATTAAAAATACACCAGAGGCTTCTTCAATGAAAAGCTGATAAATACATAAGAACTGTAAAGAACATGAACCAAATGTCCAAAGATACAATACTAATCTGATTTTGAATTTATCTGATAAATTCTGGAAAATGAGAAGCTCAAGCTTAATACAGCGTTTACATACTGAGATTTATTTTCTAGATTTTTTTGTAATAGGATGACAATAATGAAACCTAGAAACACATGCACTCCTATAATAGAATGATTGGCTAAAATGTATATAAACTCAGTTATGTCCATTTTTAAAATGTGTTTGCAGTTATATATACACAGCAATACTGCTAGAAAATTATTTTAGAGATTGAGTGTATTTTTCCTTTTGCAAGACAATTGTACAGTCTGCTTGCAAAGCTGGGAGTCAGTCTAAATTAAATAATTTTATAAAATGTATCTAATTCTGTTGATTTACAGTGGAATTAGACTTAAATAATGAAATTAGAGCTGAAATTGGCCTTTTAAAACTCTACTGTGGTGCTTGATCATCTTGTACTTCCAGGATATCATTAATTCTTTTAGTATATTAGAGAAATTATGAAGGATGTACCCATGTAAACACTTGGATCTAATTTGAACCACCAGAAATAAAAAAAAGAATTTAAATTTTCTTCTTTCTAATAGTTTTTATAGATCCCTGAATCATGTGGGCCTCTTTTGATGTATTATGCATAGATTTGGTACCCCCTTTCCTTCATCATATAATCAACATATGCATATTCATTTATACCAGTTACAGTTCTAAAATCTAGGAGAGTGCTTGGAAACTAATGTATGATATGGTTCCAAATCCTTCTTCTCAAATAGAAATTAACTAGATCAAGTTCATCCCCACTGGTTTCCACAGAGCTACATGAAGAATTAATTTATCGTCAGATACCTAAACGGAGTTATTAGTAGGCACTTAAAAATTTGTTTATCCATTTCAAAGTAAATAAACACTCCAGTCAAAATTCATGTTGAGTGTAATTTAACTAAAAGTGATTAGAATTTGCTAGGAGTAAATGTGGTCTCCTACTGTCAAAAATGTTCTCTGATTTACTTTGTGAGCTGAATTTAGGTCGATGATCAAAACTTCCCTTGGAAGATTATGGGCTAAAACAAGTGATGAAATAAAGGGTTGTATAAGTAGCTTGTTGGACTCATAAAAAGCAACAAATTAGTACACACAGCTTTTATTTACACAAGTTTTGCATTTAATTGAGATTCAAAGACTTTAACCTTAAAAAGATGAAGAATGTGTGCAGGAAAAAAAGACAAGTATAAAATCAATGAAGTCTGCATTTTTTCAAACTTCTATCCTCGTTGTCTACAGCACCCCCAGTCATCTGGTTGGGTTTTTTTAATGGAAGTTTATATAAGGATATCTTTTCTGGACAGGCTAATACTTTTTCAACAGCAGTTGACAGATGCTTATCAAAGAGTTTCAAGCAGATTTTACTTAATTTCTGCCAAATACAGGATTTTTTCTTTCAATTAGCAATTTAGAGACTTCCCGAGGCAGAGATCATACCATTTCCATGATGCTGATAGCCACCAAAAAATGTACTCTCCAGGTACCTGTATAATGTTTGAACACATGTATGTTTGGCCCCCTTCCTGTCCTGTGCCCATGCCTTCCCTGGCAGTCATGTTCTGTGGGAAGACAAACTGTGGGCTTCACAGCCTTCACTGCATGCCCTTTCAGTCGTGCACTGGGGTTAGAGGCACAATGTGCTACCTTTTCTAAAGCCAGATCATAAATTCAGGACAATGTTTATAGGTACCTTTTTCAAAGCAGGCGATTGCATTGTACCTCAGCTTCTTTCTTAGCAAAGTGGTGCTGAGTAATATTTAATCACATTACCAAATTACTTTCAGATTTATCAGATATACTGATTAATAAGGAAGGTGGGTAAATACACATATTTTTATGCTGTATATAAACATTTTTAATTACATGAAAGTTGTATATATTTGTGAAATTCGATGATGTCCTTGTGGAGGTGGAGGATGGCATGATATACATAATAATTAACTGTGGGGGTGATAGCGCCGTACCAAACATGAGCAAGGAACTTGAGCAAGTCTCATCTGAAGAAAACAATTTTAAACCACCAAATATATCGAGTTACTACAGCATTGAAAAGCTTATCTTTCTCGTTAGTTTTTGAGGCACATTGCTTGTAAGTGGAGTTTGTCAGCTAAAAGATGGGTATTTGAGCTCTGTCTAGTCATGGATTGAGCATGCCGAATATTGATGTAAGCTCATAAGTGACTTTCATTTACTAATCTGACACACAGCCTTCAGACTGCAGATACTTCTCTAAAATCCCATTTAAGATAGATGATTTCCTTTCAGATTCACTTAAGCAAAGATGTTTGGCCATGTTTAATTTGCTAAAGTAATTTCCAGATGAGTAGTTTCCTCCAATTGTCCATTAACATTAAGTGAGATTAAGGGAGCTATTAAATACTAATTCTTTTACTCAGGAGATGTCTATGCCTAGACAGCTTTTCTGCTGATATTTATGAGAACTCTTATAATATACTTATACTTCATAAGCTAAATATTTTTAATTCCTTCAAAGAGACAAAGCAGGTGGCTTTGTACTCATTACAAGGAAATCTCATTTTGCTGTCCAAATTAGCTGTGGAACCAAAACAACATAAAATGTATGCCCATCTCCCTGATAAATGTTGACAGAACCCTCTAGCCAAAAATACATCCATTTAAATCCAAAGTATTATAACTAGTTGTATTCATACAGGTTTTATTTACAGTGGGAAATTCTTTGCAATGATCTCTGACAAGCCATCAGACTATGATAAGTGATGGGTGAACTTCGAAAATACAGTTTAGTAAGACAACCAAAACATGCTTGCTTGTTTATGCAGACTTCGCTAAACTTTCTTAGAACATATGATAAGATCTGGAATTCTCCTGATATTTTCAGTACTTGAAAATTCTGGCTGAACTGTGCATAGGAAATATTTGAGAGGTTTCCCAAGTGTAGGTGAGATAGGTTTGGATGGAGGAAATTCAGGCTGATGCCCAATTTATGATCTTTGTGTTATATGAGGTGCCTAGATCTTTTCAATGGCCAGTGGAAAACAAATAAACAATGATAATAATTGGTTTGAACATGAAAAGTTAGGAATCTTGATGAAATTACTAAAAATATTTTGCAGCTCTAGGCAATTTAAAACACCTCTGCAGACTGATTTTAGTTAATTGCCTTGAAATATTTACTTGCACCTGCAATTTACTACATTTTTACAACTGTAACTAAAAATACATTTCCCTTCTTTCCTCTCTCTGCACCTGCCATTGCAGTAAACAAGTCTGCTGTGTAACCTACTTGGTTTTTCAGATCCATGGTTCTGACATCTTGAGTGAGGGAGCTGCAAGAGGGCAGGGACAAGAGCAAAACGAGTAGGAAAGAGTGTGATAAGAACACCTGCATCCTAAATGGGAGGTGGAGGGGCAGTGCACACAGGCAGCTGGGTCTATGTCCTGAAACACTCAGAGGAGAGGATGCAGCCTGCCACTTGGGAGGTACCCAGAGCAGACCCCATTTTGAGGGCACTGTGCAGGGGACAGAAAGCAGGGACAGGTTCCTCTTTCTGCCCAAAGTGGTGACTGATGCTTGGCACACAGCAGAAGGGTCAGACCTGTGTCTACTGTTGTGGTGTCCTGTTAACACTGGTGCATGGAAGAGCAGATGGTGCACAGGCAGCTGCTCCCTGCTGGGATGGCTGTTTGGTGGCTGCTGCTGCTTGGGAGCACGGCTGTGCTCAGGGGCTCTTTCCAGCTCTGTCCTGACACACAGGGCCTTCTTGGCAGTCCAGAAAACCTTCTTTATGTAGCTTGCCTAGGTGATTGGGTCCTGAGTTTGTCTTTGGAAACTGTAGTGAGAGGCACTGCACCCTTCCATGTCCTTTGCCCAGCAGAAAGACTGGGAAGGCAGATGATGGAGGATTACGGGAAGGTCTATCCTGCCCAGCTCCACTGAAGGACTTCTCCATGTTTCATTTTGATGCTTGTCTGAAGAGGTTGTGCAGATTTCCAAGAAGGAAAGTCAAATATGAGATTTCTGCAGGAAGTGTGGGAACTTAAAATTGCTATGAGCTGCATAAACTTAAAAGTGCTATAAACTTAAAATTGCTATGGCTCTGAGCTTATTAAACACAGATCAGTCTCTGGTGTGACATGTGTTGCTCCCAATCTTAAAAGAAATGGGTTTTCTTGAATTTTTTTAAGAATTGCAAACCTTTTTCTGCTTTCTTGTGTAACAACTATAAGTAATTGAATTTGTTTTATTCTAGAATAGATTCCCTAGAAAATACTCAGTTTGAGGTATGAACATGCTGGTGATATTTCTAATCTATGGCCAGTAAATAAGCAATATTTAGATTCTTCTGCTAATGTTGGTTATAGAAATGTATTTGTACTCTTGTTGTTGTTGTTGTTGTTGTTGTTGTTGGTTTTGGTTTTGGTTTGGGTTTGGGTTTTCTTGTTGTTGTTGTTGTTTAGGGTTTTTTTTGTTGTTGTTTTTAATATTTTTTTACTCCTTTGCATGTCAGAACTGGAAGCAAATCTCATTAATTAGATTTTAACTTTCTGCTACAGCAATTTGTTTTTTCATTTACAATTAATTCTGGTTAAGTGATTCATCAAGTACTTAGTTTATCTTATCATAATTACTTGTATTGATTATAAATATATAGCTAAAAAATGTAAAAGCAGCTACTCATAAAACCAGAGAGGAAATGATATTCCCCTTATAAAAAATCAAATATATTAAAAAATTCCTGTTTCCATTCCAAAATTTTTTAAAATATTTCTATGAAAAAACAAATCACTCCAGAGGAACTACTCTTTGAACAGCCCAGGTGATGTCTAAGGAGACCTATAGCTAAGTTCCTTTTCCTGCCTACCAAGAGCAATTCTTCGTGTTGGATCTACTGCAGTTTATATTAAGCAGTACCCCTAAAATTGGCTTTGAACCTGACTCTTCCATGTATCTCCTAGTCAAAAATTTAAGAGTAGATTTAATTAGGTGTACAGAAGGTTTTAGAAAATTTTGGAGAGCAAAGCACCAGCATATGTGGCATGTTTCTGTTCTCTTTTCTGCTGCTGCAAATGTAGTGGCTTCAGGTGAATAAATGTGCATATATTACATCTATAGCATGGTTAGTTCCAGCTGTCCTAACATACAAACTATATCAGATAAAATTCCAGTGAATTATTACACTCCATTTCAAATTTTTGAGTCAGAAGCATTCTTGTTCTTCAGAAAAAAATATTGCTACTATTATTATTATTATCATTATTATTACAAAGGAAAAGAAGAAGTTGAAGGCAAGATATTCTGCAAGATGGTTTATTTGTTAAGAAAAATAAAGAACAGATATTAAAAGAAATCTCATTTTGTAATAGTTATTGATGATTTTGAAAGAATTAGAGCCTATAAAAAGGAAGGGCATCTTACTTTTCCATTTTATTCAGATAAACAAGCCAAAATATGGATGAAGATTCAGCTCTAGGGAATGTGGTAAGAACAGTGAAACTCTCAGAGCTGTGCTTTCTTATGCTAGCTAGTGAAATGGAGAGGAATAGGCACTCTGAGGTCACTGTTCATCTGACCTGTTTCAGACACTGGAAAAGAATGAAGTGCCTGCTTCTTTCAGTTGTCTGTAACAGGAGCCTGGAGTAACTGAGTTATAGAGATCAAGATTGTCATTATTTAGTCAGGTAAACCTCCACCATCCGAAATCCTGTAGCTAAGTGCTAGTTGCTCAGGTTTAAAAGTGCTCTCTTGTCACACTTTGGAAGTGTTAGAAAATAGAGCAAGGCCATAATTGTTAATTTCTAACATGATGATTTCTGCTTCATGATCCTCTGATCACTCTGGCATTTGTATTATCTACAAAAATGGTCTTTTCATACACAACTTGAATTCATTAAGATTATTTCTCTGAGTCATGTTTATTGCTGGTGTATTAGAAAGAACTTGTGGAAATATTCAATCTTAAAAAGCAGGTCTTCTTCAGATGTATATTGAATGACTTCTGCTGGCTACAGTAAAACTTTGAGAATTGCCATTTCTATTGGCTCAGCTAAGAAACGTGGATCCTGAATAACAATGAAAATTAATGAACTTCTGTATTGCTGATAATTTTTTAATGGATGAAGAAATGGCTGGAAATTAAACAACCAAACTTATATAGTAATTTAAACTTATTATAGTAAAAAAACCCACCCCAAAACCACAAAAACAAAGCCAAAAAAATACCTTTTATTTACCATTCTAAGAGTTTGAGTACTTTTCTGTGCAAAAATATGATACCCATGTTAAGGGTAACTTTCAGAGTATCTAAACTCAATCCTGCAAGCACTTAGGCACATCAGACTTGATTGTTCTTGCTGACAGAATTATATAATGATTAGATGAAAGGAATGCAGCAGAGGTCATATGTTTGGAATTCAACACAGCATATGTTCTAGTGCCTCATGACATATTACAATGAAAAGTTATTTACAGATTTGCTGTAAAAGAAACTATAGTATATATGAATTAAATAGCATTCTTTTAAATAGTTTTTACCCTGCCTCATGGGATTCCCTCTTTTCTATTGTCTGCATTTGTACATTTGTCCAAATTACTGAGTGTGGTTTCTGGAGTTCAGATGTTATACATCCCTAATATTATGTTGGATAGAGAGCAAGGACACAAACTAATGTTTTCCTACTGTCTATGATTTAGAAGACACTCAAGTCTTCCAGTGGTCCAGTCACTCTACAAACTGAAAATGCTAACATTGCCAACTGTGTGCAAATGCCACAATCGTGTGGGAAAAGGGGTATTTCTGACTCTGCTACAATTGATCCTAAAGTGTTCTTTTCAGTCTGGAAAATGGCTAATTCTTCAGAGTTGAAATATTTTAAAAAAATATTTGGTGTCAAATTTGCTGTTTTTCTATCCCATTGGAAAATTTTTTAGAAAGGCAAAAATTTGATCATGTTGCCAAATGCACTGTTTTGCTTCTTATTTTTCATTTTTTTTATTTTTTTGAAAATGTCATTAAAAATCAGAGAATTTTAAATGCAACACTATGAAATTCATAACATTCCATTCAAGTAAAGTTTCAATCAATTTACAATCCGATTTCAACTGCACTTTTGAGGACTTATTTTATTTTCAGACTGTGAGGTCACATGTTATGCAGTTGTCAGTTGAAAGGAAGAGCACAATCATAACTTCACTGGGTCAGACCAAGGCCCAACAAGTCCACTGTCCGTATCCACCCACATACAGCCTATAAAAAATGTCTAGAGAGTAATCCAAGAACAAGACTGATACATCATTATAATTTTCCAAAATATCCTCTCATCCTTTCTTAGTGATTTATAGCTTACTTAGTGATTTATGGTTCTAGGACTTTCTTAGCCATAGGTAATGTCTTTGTATTTAAAATTATATAGTGAAAATTTAAAGCCTCAAGATCATGTTTTTCAATGTTTCCTATGACTGCATTAGGAAATTTAGACAATAATGCCTCAAAACATACTATCTTATTTTTAAAGAGCCGGCATTCATTTTCATCTGGGTAAATATTTCTATTCCCTTGTGTAGTTATCTCCATGTCATGAAAACTCTCACTGAGGCAGGAGTGAACATGTGAGTCCCCTATATAATAAGATGTCATTGCTCTCAGATGTATGTCAAGTGGCAGCTTAATTTGGCTTTTGCTCACAGCTTCTTTTTGTTTTTAATTATCACATAGATAATTTACTCATGAATCATAACAATTTACTATGTGGTTTTGGTTTTTAGGCTTTTTTGTTTTAATCCTGAGGTATGACAAATACTAAGAAAAGAATTCTCTTATGCCAAAAATCAAACAAGCAAATGTAAAATTTGATTAAAACCTCTGTAAGTGTCAGGTAAAATGTAAGGGCCTTTCAGAATTTTATTACATATTGGTCTCTTTTGTCAGGTGGTATAAATCAGTCAGCTTCAATTTGTGTTAATAGAACTAGTCTGACTTCTACCAGTTGAGGAACTGGCTCTTTCAGCTTCAGCATATGTATGTTAAGTATCAACGTTAAGTCAATCAAAAAATTTTCTATGACAAATGATGAAGGTGTGATAGAAACTAGATGGCAGGGAGTTGTGTTATATGGTGTATTTTAAAATTCAAGGTCGAAGGTGTATATCCTGTTCCAATCACGGTGACTGAATCTTGAACATCCAGACGTTCCCTTTAGAATAGAGGATAAGAAAATACAAAAAAAGTTAAATTAAAATAATCTGAAATTGTCTGACCATCCCTGTTTTATTGCTTCCCTGAGCTGTCACAAAGAACTGATAGCTCACTGAATTTCAGTGAAAAAGTTGTCACATAAAAATGTCATTGCAATGTGACATCCTGTCATCACTCCAAGTGAAGAGACCAAATGGATCACAGAAGCTAAACTGCCTTTTTTGGAACACGTTCTTCCAGGCCAGAGTTAAAAACTTTGGTTATATGAATGAAAACAATCTGAAAGATGTTCATTTAACAACTATTTAACTGTTTTGCATAAGATTCATTCTAGTTGTCTGTGGTCTTCTAACTCTCAGGGTGTTGTCCTGTGCTTTCAGTGGTGTGAACAGAGTCCCCTTTCAGACATTTATGACATCTGCCTGGGCAGTTACCAGGTTTTATGATGGGCTGAATCTCCCTCCAGTGATTTTTGTTTTTTGCCTTGAGTACGGAAGGAGTCTAGATGAATCCCCCAGCCTGCTCACAGAGTTTTTGTAGAGTGGAGGATTAAAACCTGGACACAGAGAGCAGAAGATGGGGTTTCTCATCAGGACTGCTCATGGTAATTGACAGAACACATCTTCTTTCCCTGTGGGTGCTGTAACCACACAACCATCTTGGGTAAGAGCAGTCGCTGCCATTTTGGAGACCAGCCACAGCCCACATGCAAAAGTCAGCAGGCAAAGGGTACTCTGAGTATTACAAGTACTGTATGCTGCCAGTACAAGATCAACATTAGGGTTCAGGTTCAGCTCCCAAGTTGGAGACCACATTCAGTATTAAACTTTGAAAAAAATAGACCCTTGGGAAAAAACAACACAATCTCCAGTACTGGCAGCCCCATAGTTCTGTCTGGATGGGATGTGGAACTAGGTCCTCTCTGAGCTCCAGATGGTTCTGGTGCCAATACTTACTGCAAAAAAAGGAACTGGAATACTTATATTTCACTGGCATAAAAAAAAAAAAAAAAAAAAAAAAAAAAAAAAAAAAAAAAAAAAAAAAAAAAAAAAAAAAATTGGTAATTCTTTTGTTACAGATATCTGTAGTTGGAAATAAAAAGTTATAGTGATTGCACCATGGGAAGAAGGAGAGTAGTTCATTAACAGCAGTTGTTATGAGGAGCATGTGAAAATTTTTTAATGCTGTTTTCTTCTCGTGGGCAAAAGGATCCACTAGAACCTCCCACAACCTTCCCCCATCTCCGTTAGCAACATTCCAAATGGGTTTAATGTTTATATGAATGGTAATAGTTTATTGCTAGATTTTAAATATGTTACATAAAACATGTGTTCTGATTTTCAGTTGATCATGCTGTACCAGAGGGGAGGAAATGCAATTAAAATAAAAACGACACACTAACTGGTATTTCTGAAGGCAGTTTTTAGAATTTAAATTGTGACCTCAGTGTAGACCATAAATATAAAATTCATATGTGCTCTGCTTCCTGCATATAATTACCTATCACAAGGTTCATAGTTTAAATGAAATTCTTTATGAAGCAAGAAATAGTATAATAGTGTTTTCTGGCTTAGTGCCCTACAGGATGCATCAAACAAAGATACTTTTTCTAATTTTAAAAAGAAATAAAAACATGTGGAACACATGCACTTTTGATGCCGTAATCCTATCAGAATATGTTTGTTTTTATTAAATTTTCCTCATTGAATGCTTCCTTTTCTCAGTGCATTCAGGGGTTGACACCATGTTCCACATGAGTTTAATAGTTATGTGAGCAATCTGAATGATCTTTCAGATCCTTTTATTTCCCTCTGTTTATAAATACTTGAAGCCTGCAGTTTTCCTATCAGAAATGCTTCTCTCATCTTGGCACAAAGCCTGAAAAAACAGGATTTGGGTACGTGAACGGTTTGAGGATTAATCCTGACCAACTGTAGGTGAGCAACCTTATTTTGCCTAATGCAATGTTTTTGATCATTTGATTGCCTTATCCCATTTTTGCAGCAGGTTAAACCTCTTGTATGTGAACAGGCGTGGAATCATCTCTCCATCACAAGAGTCACCATCTTTCTGACTCTTCATCTCTGCATGTCAGTGGCTCTTCATCTTTAGGGACACTTTACTGCTTTGCCCCTTAGTGCAGAATGTCAAAGCTGTCCATGTACCAGCTAACATCACCCTTGGGATTTAATAGCCTCTGCTGAACTCCATGTTTATCTTCCTTTTTCTTTTGGCAAATGGTTTAAGCTGATCAGCATAGTTCATTGTCCACATACAGTGCATCAATCACTTGTGTCCTGAAGAACTCCTCTATATTTTCACATTCTGAGACCTAGCACAATGCATCAAATCATCAATGACCATGTGACATATATGTCTCTGTTGATTTTAGTTAGTAAGGAAGCTCATTTTTTAAAATATTATTTGCTCTAGCTACATTGGTTCTTGCTTTCAGTCTTCTAAAGCTTTTCTCACTTAAGCACAAGGAAGTGTTTTGGTGGCTCCTACAGTCTTAATTCCAGTTGTAGAGAATTCAAAAATATTTACAAATCATGTGGGGTACTTTCTCTCAAAACCTTTTTGCATTCTGTTCCAGCTTGCTGTTTAAATTTATATTTGTACTATGTGTAGAAACATGTCAGGAAAATATAATGTTAAAAAATTGTCTCTCTACACCTTTGTTGTGGAAGTTGGTCTTTAAAAATCTTCAAATGTATATGAAGAAATCTGAAGCTATGTTTTTATAAGAGTACTGATTTGAATAGATGTGACTACATTAAAGGCATTAGAGAATCAGCAAAATAAGACTGTGTGATAAGCAACAAAATCCTAGATATATTAGATACTATTTATGCCCTCAGAATTATTATAAAGTCTGCAAATGTATTTTGCTTAAAAATTCCTTGAGCTACAGTAGCACCTTGCTCACTGTAATCTTATTCACATGTATTCTAAAGCTGTGGTAATCTGTTTTGTGGTGCATGCTCAAGGATGTCTGTGGCTATTATGTGCCCATGGCCACAAAAGAATATGTGGCAGGTAAAAAGAAATGTATAAAACTTGTGTAGAGATGGCAGCCTACTAAGATGGCAGTGACAGATGTCCTTGTTGCAGTAATCTGATCATGGCAGAATGACAACAGTAAAAGAACAGGAAGAAAAATGTTTAAAAAGCACAGAAATGCTAGCAGTTCTCCTATCAGTGGAACAAATAAAGTTTAAGATAGTTTTCAGAGCTCACTTCTGTTGCCTAAATATATTTGTCTAATGCCACAGAAAACCATTGCTATGACAGCCTGTGACCCTCTAGTCAATAAAGTAAAAGTTGTCTGAAGATGATCCCAGCTCAGCCTAGAGTAGGCACCAGTGGAGGTCAGCTGCATAGCTCTCCAGACTGTGAGGGAAATTCACTAGATCTTCACTGATGAGAGCTTGGAAATATTCCTTGTAATTACATCTGGACACAAATTTCTTGGACTCTTCAGTCTGCAGTTGTTTGGAGTGTTTTTTTTTTTTTTTTTTTTTTTTTTTTTTTTTTTTTTTTTTTTTTGTTTTTGTTTTTGTTTTTGTTTTTGTTTTTAAATTTAATTTGGTTTTTTTTTTAATCATTTTTTAAATTATTATTTCCTTGTGTTTTTATTGTCTAGTACCTAATAAGATACAGTCCTCTGATCAAATTACAATTTTTCTTCCACGATTTTATTATTGTAATATCTTTCTCCTCTCTGCATTCATTTCTGACGCATCCTACATTTTTCTCAGGTATCTCTGCTATCTGAACATTTATTTTAGGATTATGTATAGATACGTAATGTCTTTGAAATATTGCTCCCCATCAAGGACATTGAAACTGAGCAATAGACTTAGGAGTTACTGGTAGAGTAGGTGGGAAGGACAAACAGAAAAAGTGTGATGACATAAAAACACAAAATGCATTCTCACTTTTTTTTTTTTCCAGACTGATAACTCTTACGCTGCTAAAATTTATACATAAAAAAATTTTTTTTGAGTGAAGCCATTCTTTTATTTTCCTAAGCAGATTTTGGCAGCACTGTATGTATGTAGAGGGAGGATCTTTTTTCATGGGTAGTATTTTGCTGTTACACTGTCCTATATTTTGCAGTTCTAGAAGGTAACGTTTCCTTTGGGGTTTTTTTTGATGGTTGTACCTTTAAGATTGTGTGGTTGTTGATAATAGCTACACAATAATTTTATCTGTTTGATTCTTCTAGTCTGTCCTTGTAAGAATTAGCACCTCTATGGTCAGCTGTATATTTTGTAGATCTTCCTAAATTTCTTTCAGTTTGTCACTAATGTGGACAGTGTATTTCCATTATTCAACTGAAATGCACATGGCATAAGTGTGCTATCACCATGTATGCATGTGCCCCTTGTAGACCTGATGTCTTTTAGTAACATCAGTGACACAACGTTTGCTTCTCATTTTCCAGGAGCAGATGCAGGCACCATCTTGTTCTTGTATGACAACATAATGCATAACAGAAATTGCCAGTCAAAGTTAGAGCATTGTGAATAGGTAACTACTCCAAATCAGAGCACCTTCTGGCCATGTACAGCAGCATCAGACCACATGCATCTTACTTTTTGTGTTTTTATTGGTAGCCTTTATCATCTCTTAATGGAAGAATTGTGTTTATCTTCTTCAACACTGAGTGAAATCGTGTTGCTTACTACTTATTGAAGAAGTAAATCTTTCTCTTACCTTTGCTCCTCTGCCTGATCTATTGTTCAGAGAAATAAAGCTGCTGTCTTTACTGAAATTGACTTGCCTGAGACTCACCTTATTCCTTTGTATATTAGATATGTGTCTTATGCTTTTAAAATGCGAGAATTAAAAGAAGGTTCTGCTTCTGTTATTTTTCTGCTCTGGGAGCCATTTAAAGTTTTATTTGGGTTTAAGCACATTTTAATCAGTCCACAGAAGACATGCCAGGTACTCATCGTGTCAGACGGTTGTCATTAGTTTTTAGTTCAGCCCTTCAGACACCTGTATAAACCACTTTAGTGAGAAACAAGCTCAGCTATAGCACTGTATTTTTGCTGTCTGGTTTGCATTTCTGTCCTGGATCTTTGCATGATTTTCAAGTGTTTGAGTAATGCAGAGTTGCTTACATTTGGGTAAATTCTATCTGGAGGGGACATTATTAAAGACAAACATTATTCGTTCAGCACATGTAATAATGTCTGGAAGTCTCCACGTGTTGTGGAGTGATCCCAGGCTTTCCAGCCATGGAGGTATCAGTTGAAAAACTCCTTATCTCCCTCAGGGAGGAAAGCTGGGATCCATTTATGTGTTCTTTGTAGTTGATAAAAAGATTACAAATGGCCAGTTAATATTTCAAGATTATTCTAACTTACTGATTAGCATGGTAAATTTCAAAACATTAAAACAAATGAAGACATGCTTTTAAAATATATTTCCATTAATACTCAAAACTTCTAGGGCAGTTATTTATAAAAGGCCGAAGGTCAACCAATTGGTTCCAGTCTGGAAATTTAGACAAGGAATTTCTTTAGGGCTCCCGCTTTGGATCAGGACCAATTTGAAAGATCAACAAGCTTGCTTCTTGTTGTTTCACTCTCCTTCCTCCCTCCCTTCCATCCCCAACCCCCGGAAATAGATTAATTTCTTGCTTGAAGAAGTGACAATAATAGTGCAGGAGGTCCTTGCTTCCTACCATGTGGCAATTTGCATCCATAATATTTTGATTTGTCTCTTCCTATTTCTCAGGAAATGTATAATAGCAGAGTGTCGTACTGAGATTCAGAACCATTAAGATTTCATTACAATATACTAAAGCATCCTAAAGCACATTTACTAGTATGTGATGTAATTTCATCATAAATAATGAAGAACTGAATGACAGCTGTCAAGGATATTACTTATCATGTTCATTTTATTTTTTTAATTATAGGTCTAAACCCTCGAATACCTAAATAGAGATGTCTGTGTAATTCTATAATGTAGATATGAAATAAATTGTCCTTGTTAACCCTGATGGTGAATAATGTGGAGGTTCTTACAGTGAACATTCATATCCAAAGTTCATATATGAATAGCTTTCATTCACATAAGGAATCAAAATTTCTCACACAACCTGTTGTATTTTTTTTGCTTGAGTTTTTAAAATTTAAGAAATTAAGAAAATTTAAAATTTAAGAAAACTAAGAAATTTAGTGTCTGTTTAATTCATTGAAATGAGCACTTTAGATGTGGAATGGGACCAAGACGAAAGACCTTGACCATCCTACTTAGATGTTCATTCAATAAAGCACTAGCCTATACTCTACAGCAATTGCTGACCCTTTCACCTCCTTTATTCTGCTGCCTCTCCAGCCTTCCAGGACAATATTCTGGCTGACAGGGAATAACACTTTGTGCGGCTGAAGCTCCTATTTAATCTCTATCTGTTGACCTTGTTGGCAAGTAATATCATTTGTCTCCACCTTAAATCTAAATTATTTCTAATTAATTGCTCCATTTATGTCTTCTCTTCATCTAACCAGCTCACTAGCCAGGGTCTATTTGAACATATTGATCACCTTTTCTCTGTTGTAGGAAGGAGGGCATGCCACAGGCACTAACTTACTTAACCCCCAGAAACAAGAGCACTTAACACTGCAAGGAGCAGGTTCTTCCCTTCCTCTCTCCCCCTCCAATCTCAAACTGAAATGCAAGGATACAGCTTCTTTGTCCTGATTCCCTACCTTTTTCCTGCATGACTTTCAAAGGAGTTTATTATTATTACAGTGCTTGTTGTCAGAGCCCCTTCTTCTGTCTCTTGAAGTGCCTCCCACGGTCATTGCTGACTCCAGGGCCCCTTCCTGTCAGTTTTTACATTAATGACATTCCCAGTGTACCTGAAATCTGAAATATTTATATTTGCAGATGACAATGTTCTTCTGTTTGCTGCTAATGTCCCCTTCTCTCCTTTGAAAAGACATGTGATCAAGTAGCTTAATGATATGCAGTGCCTCTTTCCTCTCTACCCCTCCCTCTTGACAGAAATATGTCTCTACTCTTTTCCTGCTCACAAATTAGTTACCCTTTCATGCTGCACAAACTTTACAGTTCTAGAAAAGTAGCTTATCTTCTTTCTTAATAAGATGCAAATGTTTTGCATCTACAGAGGGAATCTTTTCAGGTCAGGGCCAATGACTGTTGGCTCAGCAGTGTCAGCAGTGCAGGAGGAGACCTGTGCTGCTTTGGTTTTGTGGCAAATTTGGATTTTCAGAATGACCACACACGTAAGCCCACATGCAAACATATGCAAATCTCTGAGTGTACCTATGTATATACACAGATGTCTTCCTCCCTCTCCCTAGACTGCAGTGGGGCATCCAGACCTTTCCAAGGATATTGCATTCATTTGGGGAGGTGGTGGGGAAGGGAGGAAGAGAAAGCTTCTTGTCAAATATTATGACTACTTCAAAGGAATGGAGTCCTAATCTATTTAAAATACGAAGTACATTTGGATAAGGCATGTAAATTAATGTTAACTTAGGGAATACTATGAGTAGACAGCTAAAAGGGGTGGAGATTGCTGAGGAAAATTAATTAGAAGGGGAAAAAGAAATCAGAAATTTTTAGTTAGAAAGAAAGAAGGGAACTTTCAGCACTAGGATATGTATTTTTTCCTGTGGAAAAAAAAAAATGCGATCAGCCAGATTGGTGGACAGAACTGTATGGATTAAAAATTGAAAGGAGTGAAGGATCACTCAGGGGATTGAAAGCTCATCTCTAAGCTGCTAGTTCAAGTGAACTCAGTCAGCAAGGACAAGACACCCCTCCCAGCAGTCACTGGAGTACTGAACAGAGATCTGAATGGAAGCTAGCACAGTTTACTGTTTCCAAGATTCATTTGATGTCTGCTTCTGAGTAGGTGCAAGAGAACATGCGCAGTAGTCATAAGGTAAATAGAGTGGAAAAGATAATCCCAAGAAATATCTGTGATGCTGAGAGAAGGCTCCTTTTGCTAGTGTGGAAGTGAAATCACCCTGAAGACCTACCATGAAATGAACAGGAATGAGAGGCCTCACAGCATTCTCTATTCTGTCATTTTCTAACTCCTGGACTTTCTGGGGAAGTGAGGAAAAAACCTCAACAACAGTGAAGTGTTAGCCCTGTCTGTTTATTGAGTTTTTATTTTCTGTGGTGTTGTTTCTGTGAAATGTCTGAAGACCATACATAAGAACTGTTTGGAAATGTGGGTTGGAAGGAGCACATCAAGCAGCATGGAAGGTCTACCCAGAAGAGTGCAGTGATGTGCAGAAATACCCAAGTTGTCTCAAATACCAGCAGCTCTCACCACATGAGTGCAGCAGACTCTCATTGAATGCAATGAATGCATTCTTCTCCCCTCTTCAGCCTGAATAGAGCATTTAGCTGACGTGAAGACTGCTCCCACTTCTCTGCAGATATGCTTAAAGTCAAAGCTGAGGATACAATAATAACTCCAGAGCTGGAATTATGGGCCCTGAGTTGACAAGAAGGGAAATATTACTGAAGCAATGGAAAGGAGGTATGTAACATCCTTAGAAGCAGGCTGAAAAATGGAGTTGATGTGGCCACCCCTTCTGCCTGTAGAGAATGACTTCACTTACAAAGACATTTGTGTTCTTCCCACAGAGCCTTTTCTTGAATGAACCACTCCTGTGTCTCTGAGGTTCTCCTGCCTGTGCCAGCTGGTCTATACAAGGAATTGCAAACTAATGCTTAGGCTAGGCAAATACTGCGTTGTGCATCCTCTGTATGGGGGCAAATTGTTTCAGTAAGACAGATCACAGGTGGAAACATTACCTACTTTGCAATATCCCTGGTGACACATGCATCTCAGACTTATACAGATGTTTGCTGTTCTCTTTAGTTCTTCCATGTTTTCAGATTCAAATGACCATAAAACAAAATTTAAAAAAAAGGTACCACACAATTCCATCTGTTACTCACTAGAACATTGAGCTACATCCAGTTCATCACAGATCTGACCATAAAAGCCAATGAGTGCTTTTATTGTGTTGAGGCAGGATTCTTGAACTCATCTCAACTTAAATGGGGAGGCAAACTGCTGCACTTCAATCCAGTCTTCTTGGGGGAAGTTGTTAGCAGTGGAAATTGGCTTTTCAACCACCCAAAGGTTTTGTCTCGGAGAAAGTGGCACATCCCTTACCAGTCAGAGAGTGGCCTAACATCTAAAGATATGAAAAACTGCTCTCTGAAAGTAGTCTGATCTTTGGCTCTTTTTTACTCTGCAGGATCAGTATACTCAAAGTAGTTTTAATCTTTTGTCCTCAGCTGGCTAACTTATAAAAATTCTGCTGGATATGGAAAATTACAGGCATTAGATTCCCATTGAGCTGAAAGAATTCCCATGTCTACCCATGTCTCAGAGAGTTTGTTCATATCTAAATACATTATGTATATAAGCTATATATATACACACATGCTATATATATGTATCCATCTATGTATGTATATACATACTATACATACAACTCAATGTTACTGATTCATCTGTGTTTCCATAAGAGACAGAAACACTAAAGTGGTGAACATAGTTTGGGGTTACATGTAAAATCTATGCACTAACTTTTTGTGGATATGAAAATTTTGAGCATATTTAAATAACATTACAGTTTTGAACTTTGTACTACTTGTACAGCCATTGCTGTAATTTCCAACAGTCTATGGAATATTAGCTAGAGATTGCATAGTTCTTCCTCTCTTTTCCTAACTTGTTGAAAAGTATTATTTTCAACTCTTAAGCAGTGATTGAATTTGAGAAAATGCTGTAGTGGTGGTGTAGGGTATATGGCTTTTTAATCACTTCAGGACAGGCAATATTACTGTGCATCCTCTGTGGCACAAACCATTAAATAATTGCTAGGCTACCTGCTGCACCTTATAATAATTCCAATTTTTTTCCTTAATGTTTGCTTTGAACTAGTTTCAGCATCTGCTACATAGCAGGTTTTTAATCTTGGTTCTTACCCATACATATTTACCTGAGGCTGTCAAAGAGTAAGCACATTGGTTTATTAGCTGCTCTGCTAACCCAATCAGGCTGATAAATGTAGTCTTCGAACAGTAGCAACAAATCAGAAAGCATTTTGGATAAGATATGACTTTGTCCTGTTCAATCAGCTATATTTGAAATCATTGCATTTGAGTATATGCACCGTTCATATGAGAAGCACTGTTTAAGATGAAGGTCAGCGAAACCTTCAAAGAGCTGATAGGTAGCAGGAGATGAGACCAGTGTAAACTGGGGTCAAATATTGCTGGGGTAACACCATGCTATAATAAGTTGAAAGAGGAAGAAATAGGAAATTATGAAAATTTCTTTTCCTATACAATCTGAGACAATTTCCTCAAAAGACACACAATGTAGTACTTTTGCTCCTTAATTCATGCTGCAAAGCTTAGTGGCAAAGAAACATGTAACACATATATCTGGAGTGGTGTGGGGGAAAACCATGAAGACACATTAGAGAAATGGTGGTAAATTGGACAGCATTACATTCCTAGAATGCTAAAAGTATATCCCAGCTCAAGAGTAACCTTATTTTCTCAAACCCAACACTAGAATAATGGCTGCAGTTCACTGTTTCACTCCCCAGTAGAGAATTTGCATATATGAATGTAAAGTCTGGATCTATTGTCTTTTTAACATTGGATTCACAGTAAATCAACCTAATCTTTTGCTCACTTTGCCATCCCTTTATGCCTGCTTCTTTTAAAATAACTACCTATGAACTGGAGAGGCTGTGCTCATTTTAACACCGTTCATCCAATCAGGAACACTTGAGCAGCATCCACGACTTTTGGGAGGGTCTCCAGTGAGACTCATGCATGAAAGCAAACAGAAAGTTTACCCTGTTTGCTGATGCTGACATTATACAATAAAATAGTGAGGAAAAGGGAACTTACATTAAGAAAAATGACTAATATGGAAGAGGAATGTAAAAGATGCTTGGAAAACCTTACTGTACCTAGCATATGTGGCTGGCTGGTGACCTTAAGGGATTCAGCTACTGTTCAAATTTCTGGGCTGGAAATAAAAACTGAGGAAAACAGTGAACCCTTTTTGAGAAAATAATTCAAATTAAAAATGCAAGCCTGAATGCATTTAAGATTGCAGGATGTAGGGGTTGCTTTAAAAAAGAGTATTTGTTTCTATTTTGTGAGATATAATTCTGATAGGCTGAAGTGCAGTATGAATTTGTGCTTTCCCTGTTATTTACCCAGAGAACAATTCCATATGCTGCTCTGATTGCAAAATGTGTAGTCAGATTTTTCTGGAGACTGAGATTTCAGGAGGCCTGTAATTCACACCTTTAAGCTACTCTGAAGTAAAGCATTCTGTTTCCAATACAAAAAAAACTAGCCACCCGGCACAAGAAGATGAAGACTGTAGTGGCATCTGATTAGCTTAGCAAAAGAGCATACAAATAGTCCTATTCAAGAGCCAGGCAATAAATATACCAAATCTTGCAGTCTAGTCTAACTTGGGTCTTACATGGGTTAATACTTCTATCTTTGTAATCTTTCAAAACATATTTAGAGACATACCCTTGTGTTATTTCAAATTATTTCCTCATTGCTTCTCCATGAGAAAGGCACACACATAAATAGTTTATGAAAGCTCATCTCCGACACCATTTATCCACTTTCCTTCAGATATCTGATTTGCCAAAACCCAAAACCTTGCTTTGTGGTATATGAGACACTTCCTGACAAAATCCCCATTTAAGGGCTAGAGACGGGGTGTCTCTTGGGGACTGGTAATGAGATACAGAACAGGATTCTGCAAAAGTTCAAAACAAAAGTGTATGCCACGTGAATCGAGCCTGGTTTCATGCCTTGCTGGAATGAAACATTTCATGTTTGCAGAAAAAAAATCAGACACAGCTCATAATGTGGTCTGATTTGGATATGAAATCGGACATTACTTGAGCTTTAGCAATATTTTCCTTTTCAAATGTAATTGTACAAAACACATACTGTAACTGAAAAGATCCTATCAGCATATAAGGAGCTGCAGAGTTGCTGTAGAGCACAGTCATGTATAACAAGGTGTATAAGCTGTTCTAGTGTAAGTTGCAGCATACCAAGGCACTTTTTCAGGCCCTCATGTTACAGTTGTGTACTACCTAAAACAAATTTCAGCTCTGGGAGATACACAGACTCTGAAAGGGGCACACTGGATTCTGTAGAAGAGCTGAATGCACAATCTGAGAATCCACTAGTACTCTACTCATTTTGGCTGGGATAGAGTTAATGTTCTTCATAGTATCTTGCATGGATTTGTGAACAAAGCAGGGCTGATAATAATATAAGGACATTTTTGCAATCTCTGAGCAGGGCTTGCACAGAGTCAAGGCCTTTTCTGCTCCTCACACAGCCCTACCTGTGAATGGGTTTAGAGTGTACAAAAACCTATTGGGAGGGGACACAGCTGGGACCACTGACTCCAACAAGTATTATCCAAAGGAGTATTTCATACCATATAATATTGTGCTCGGCAGTAAAGATAGGGAAAGAGGCAGGGAAGGGAAGGGGAGATGTTTAGAGTTGGGTTGTTTGTCTTCCCATGCAAGCCCTACCTGTGCAAATGGCTAAAAATCTGCTATCCAATGCAAAGCAGTGAATGAAATACTTATTTTGCTTTGCTTGTGTGTATGGCTTTTGCTTTATCTATTAAAAGTTCTTTAACTCATCCCATGAAGTTTTGCACTTTTACTCTCCCAATTCTTTCCCTCACCTGATGGGAGGAGTGATTTAGAGGTATTAAATATCCTGTTATTTAGAAATATTTAATATCTAACAGGTGGTACTTAGCTGCTTACATGGGTTAAACAATAGCAAGTACATAAGTGTTGTAGGCTTCAAGATATATGGAATGGTGAGTGGGCTACTCTGAGGCAGGCTCACAGTCCTTCTCTAGGATTTTAGACTCCAGTCCTCTCTTCTCTGCATTTCCTAGTCTGGTAATCTGGCATTTGCTGTCCTTTGGGGGCCATACCTTGGTTCATGCTCAGTCAGGGTACACCAATACATAACGCTGGAAGTGCCCATGAAGCCTTAAACAGAAATCACAATCCTAGTCTACAGAGTAATCAGCAGTGCTGTGTGGGTTGGTTTTGGCAGGTTTCATGGGCATTTTTACCAGAAGTGACTCAGATTCACTTGAGCCTCATCTTGTGCCTCTGGAAGGCCCTGAAAAACACGGTTTTTTAACTCAGGAAAGACATTATTGGATGTTCCCCTAGTGTTGCTTGGAGCCATTCCTCTTCAAGAATATATAGCATACATAATACTTTTTTTCCCTGTGTCTCTCTGTAATAAGATATCACAAATGGAAGTCAAATTAATTTTCTCAGTTTCATGTCCTCAGTTTAAAAGGTTACTTAAACCTAAATAGCTCCAGATCATCCTTTTTCTATCAGTCCACTTATGGATTTAATTTCATTTCAAGTGGTAAGAAAATGAGGTATTTGGGGTTTAGGGAAAGTAAACAAAGTGAGAATACAGACCTTGGATAAAAGCAAAAAAGCAGAAAGAAAAATTTAAAAAATCACATCTGCTTCCAAGAGAGACCCAGACGATGCAACATACCTTGACACGTGACTAGAAAATACAAACCTCTCAGCTGGCTTGCAGTCAGACACCTGCTCTGAAACCCATGACTCAGTGGATCATACTTCATTAGCCCACTCAAACTATTTTTTAATTATGTCACATTTCGTTATTCGAAACGTTGGCCACTTCCCAAGGAAAAGGATCATCCTCCAAAAATGTCCTTGAATTCTATTGAGAGGAAAAGAAAAGAGGAACTTGGGGTAAACCCAAATTATGTTATAGTATTGACAGTAAAATCCCCAAACCTGCACATGTCTACATTAACAATGAGATTTATCCTGAATGTATAGTTCAGTGGGGAATGGTATTTGTGACCAGAGAAAAGCAGCAAAACCTTTTGGCAGATTTTCTTCTAACCTTTAAGTATCTTAAGACACTTCAGAGAATTTTTGGTAATCAAAACAAACAATGCAGATTTTTTCTTTTATTTTTCTAGGAAATTATGTATCTCCCATAGATATCCATATCTCATGTACTTTTTGCATGAGCTATGATGTAGCTAATTGTTAGTTTTAGAATACAATTGCTTGAGAATGCTCTCTTTTCCTGATGAAACAAAGCCAATAACTTCCATACCAACTAAGTTGTAAATGTAATGTATACCCAGTGAAAAAAAAAAATCTTAGATCAACAGGGACATACCACTTTTCTTTTAATGTTTAAAATGAAACATCAGAGAAGTTGAAAACCTTATCATAAGGTAGTTTTGCTTAGATTTTGCTCTAGAGGTAGCAAAATTCAGAATAATTCCCTATTTTTAGATTTTCAAGTTGTGTATGTTGAGCACCTTACCTAGTACCTCTGACTTGAGGAAGTAAGAATCTCACTGTCTGTAGGCTCCATCACCTATCAAAACTGTGTAGAAGTCTGAAACTTTACCCAAGTCCACCAGGACCCCCAAGTCCTTCTCTGCAGAGCGGCTTTCCAGCAGGCCAGCCCCTAACCTGTGCTGGTGCCTGAGGTTATTCTGTCCCAGGTGTAGGACCCTGCATTTGTCTTTGTTGAATTTCAGATGGTTCTTCTCTTTCCCTCTCTCCCATCAGTTGCAATCCTTCTGAAGGGCTGCACACCCAACACACTGGGATATCAGCAACTCCTCCCAGCTTGGTGTTGTCAGCTGGAAGTGACAGAACTCAGTGAGGGAACATCTGCCCTTTCATCCAAGTCATTGATAAATAAGTTAGACAACACTGGACCCAGTATTGAGCCTTGGGGGACACGATTAGTGACAGGTGTTCAGCTAGACGCTGTGCCATCTCACAGTTGTCATTCAGTCAGTTCTCAATCTACCTCACTGTCCACTCATCCAGCCCAGTTCCTGAGTTTGACTATGAGGATGTTGAGAAAGATAGTGTTGAAAGCCTTGCTGGAGTTGATGTAGACAATATTCACTGCTTCCCCCCACCCATTCAGGTAGTTCTTTCATCGTAGAAGGCAGGTCAAGCATGACTTACCTTTAGTGTAAATCAGTTAGTAATCACTAGTTAATCACTGTAGTTAGTAA
This sequence comes from Zosterops lateralis, assembly GCF_965231275.1. Taxonomy (NCBI): domain Eukaryota; kingdom Metazoa; phylum Chordata; class Aves; order Passeriformes; family Zosteropidae; genus Zosterops; species Zosterops lateralis. Next base: position 34,965,669 of record NC_139763.1, read on the forward strand.
TCACTAGTAATCACAGTTAATCACTGACTGCTTCTGATCACCTTCTTGTCATCCACATGGATAGAAGATGGCCTCAAGAATAAGGGACTCTATCATCTTTCCAGGGACTGAGGTGAGCTTGATTGGCTGGTAGTTCCCTGCATCCTCTTTCTTGCCTTTTTTGAAAGACTGGGGTGGCTTTTTTTTTTTTTTTCAGTCTTCAGGCATTTCTCCTGACCTCCGTGACCTTTCAAAGATGATCATGAGCGGCTGAGCTATGGCATCTGCCAACTCTCTCAACACTCATGGATGATCCCCGGTCAGCCCATGGATTTGCGAATGTGAAGTTTTCCTGGATATTCTCTGACGTCATCCCCTGAACCAGGAGAAAGTTTTCTTTCCAACATTCCTTTACGTTGGGCTACTGGGTCAGAGATACCTTCTGGCTCATTGTAAATAACCTCATGCTCACTTTGTGAAAGCACAGCACTGCTCAATTTAGACAATCTATATTCTAGTTCAAAACAGGAGAGATCTGGGCAGTTTTTTGATTGTCTAATTGTGTCAGCATACTTCATTTTTGGAAATTTTAGCCTTCAGTGGAGCTCAAAGTCTTATCTGTACACCTAAATATGACTTCTTAGAAACTCTAGGGATAAAGAAGGAAATTAATCAGGAAGTTAGCTATTTTTTTTAACTGATACTCCTTAACTTATAAACCAGGGTTAGAATAGAGTTAATAATTGTTAGTTGTAAATAAATTAATTTGGCCTTTGTTTTTAAGAATATTGGAAAAAATCATGTTTGAGATTTGCTTCTAAAATGGAGATAAAATAAAAGTTTAAGATTGTTTGTAATAAAAAAAAATAAAGTAGGACAAATCTCAGTAAGACTTGTATTTATGATTACTAGAGGTAGGATGGTGTCTAGTTCTATGATAGAGGAAGAACTCCATTTAGTATCTGCTCCTTTTTATTTCATGACAGCTTTCAGAGTACTGACAGTCTATCTTTCATTACTTTCCAGAGAAAAGAACACATTCCACTACTAGTGGAATTAATCACCTTTCTGGAATCCCTGGCTTTGGGAAGGAAGGATTTTTACACATATTCTTGTTCAGTCTTAAAAACCTTGTCAGGAGATATGTACTTGCATTCCATGCTAAGCTTACCCCTATATAATACTAATCTTTATCCCTTAAGATTTTGTTCTTCCTTTTTTTTTTTTTTTTTTTCTTTTTTTTTTTCTTTTTTTTTTTTTCCTCATTCAAATAATTCCTCTGTCTCAGAGGGCAAAACCCTGACCTGTCAGATTCTGCAGAGTAAATTTAGATGTTTCCATAAAAATTTGTAGTGGTTGGAAAGGTATAACTTAGCAATTGACCTTACTAAGTGTTGTTTACTCTGAGGTGAAATAAAAGGAAATGATTAATTATTTTTTTTTTTAATTTAGTAGAGGGGTGATATGAGAGAAGATAGCGTGGAGATGATTAACTGTAAATCAGTCACGTAAGGTATCAGAAATGACTGGAATAAAAAAATTCCTCAAATCCTCTCTTAAAATGTATCTAGAAAGAGGAAAAATATTCTTGCCAACAACTAGTATTAAATATTAACTGTTAGTAACTTTTACTCGGGTTTTTGACACAGCAGTATTGTCTCACTGGGGCTGGATTTGTACTCCTTGAAAAAGCATATAGAGACCTCCAACCAAAGCACTCTGTCATCAGTCAAAATAACCTAGGAGACACAAGGTTTCTGGCTAGGCACATTCAACATTATATATCTGCCCTGATTTTGGATGGAGTGTACCATTGTTCACCCCTAGAAAATCACAGCTCCAGCATTATTCAGTATTTTTGTTCTTCCCTAATGTAGCCAGGTGGGCAGGTTCATGAGGCTGGAGAAAGAATTTTACAAAGGCTCACAGGAGAACAGAAATAAGCTTTGTGGGAGACATGCTGTAGTAATTAAAACAAAATCCCAGAAGAACCTTTTTCCCTCAAAAAAATACAGGCCAATTTGTAAATAAAAGCAGAGTTTTTTTCTTGAGACCTATAGGAGAGAGAGAAGAGGTTGGTCTTGGAAATGAGTCTAAGTACAACAATCTGATATTTACAAAATCTCATATTTACAAAGCTACTTAAATGTAAATAAGTAAATGACTGGACAAATAATTTCATTGCAGCAGCATCCTTGTGTTACTTAGCTACATGTCAAAAGACTAATTTCTTGGGAAAATATGGATCCAAAATTGACAAAGATAAATAGCAGGTGAAGAGTATTTCCCTAGAAAAGCAAATGGATGCTGCAAGAGAATTAGAAAATTTTTGCTCTAGCACTACTGTACCATACTGTGCTCACCATTATTTTGCACAAAATCTGTCATTTCACAAAAGTGCACTTTTAAGCTTGCAATTTTCAAAAGTTCTACTCAATTCTGATTATCTTATTTTACTGTTTACTTATTCTGTATAATATGACTTTGGGGAAATAAAAATAACCTGGCTTTATGACCAGGTCTGAAAATTACTAATTTTTTCTATATGAACAAATGATATAGTATATAGAACTACAAGTAATAGACCTCTCTGATATTAGTAGTTAATATAAATTAACAACTTGGCCAGGAAAGTTCTGCTTTTGGTAAAGAAGTGAGGTAGCTTCATTTAGGTAGAAATAATTTCTTAGAGTTTAATATCATCACTGGATAGAAAGTGAGAATTTTGGGTTGGACATAGAGAAGCATAGGCCATCTAAGTAAGAAAATTCACAATCCAGCAAAAATGTGTTATATGTCTGTCTGGAAACTGAGTATGAAGAATTACTGTAACACTACTACACATTAAATGGTATTCAGAGGATTGTTTAAACAATAAAAAGTTTACTTTGGTGACAGAATCACTACACACTACACAACTCAAAAAAACTAGTTTATGTTATAACTTGAGCGTTATACTGAAAATAACTTTAGGACAAACTTCTGAAGATCATACCAGCATTTTATACTGCAAAGCGTATTTGCCATTTTTCACTCAGGTTTACATCTGAAGGTGCATGTTAGAACTGACACCAGTCCTTTTAAGTAACAGCAATAGATAGGAGCTTTTTTCCAAGCATCTCCACTTGGTAAAGAAGATACAGCTGTTTCCTCTAGGTGTAGAGCCCAAAACCATAGCTTGTTTCTCCTTCTATTATTTTGTTGGCTTGTTTCTTGTACTGCTTGCTTGGAAACCCTTACCTTGATATCAGAAGGAATGGAATGAGGCTCATTCTTTTTGAACTCTCACTGGGTGCTTTTTTTCATTAATTCTTCCCAGGTTTACATCAAAACTTATAAGCAGAATTTCCTGGAGTGAATTTGGTAATCATTTGTGCAGATCAGTTTTAGTCTTTAAGTTGTTTAGAATACATTTTGGCCAGAATTTCAATAACCATAAACAGTCCAAATATTCAAAATGGAATTCCAGTCTGAAGCCCATAAAAATCAGGTTTAACTGTCTCAGCAATTAACTTTCCTTCCTTGATATGCCAGGAATGATTTGCCGATGATAAGAATATGTTGTAGAATTCCTTTCTAGTTTTGGCAGTTTGGGAAATGGAGAATGGACATGTGAGACAGCCGAAAGGGTCTAAGATTTGTCCTTTGGATGGATGATAGATGATATGTGTTTAATTAAATTCTTCTTATGTGAGTTTGATGTGGAGAATTTTGATTTATTCTAACGGTATACAGAATAATAAATGCATGCTATTGTAACGAATTCAAGATATACAATATAAAATTATGCTTATGATTTGTAAGAGAAACTACAATAAAAAAAGAATTTGTTAAAATAAATTGGATCTTGAGGGCAGTGCATGTCATGAGATCAATAAAAAGCATTTATTAAGCAACTCTCTTGTAGAAGAGAGAATTCTGGCTTCGCTGAGATCTCACTGGGAATGCAGGCAAATGGATGAGGTGGAAGAGACTAAATGTTAAACCACTAATGTAGCTAAGTGGAAAAAATAACGCTATTGAAATGTTTCTACTTGAATTATAATTTAATCAAGATGTCATTTGTCCTCAATTACATAAAGATACCTATAAAAATACCTATACTATGTCCAGTGCAAGTTTATTACTTTTTAATATGAACCCAATTGGCAGTCATATCCAGTTAAAGGATGAAAAGATATAAGATGGAAAGTCTTATTGAGAATATTAAGGTGTGTAGATCTGCACTTTTACATTTTTTACCATTCAAATCGCAGTGGAATGCAAGTCTTTGATGCCTGTTAGATCCACTTTTTATGAGACAGAATTTTTAATATTAGAAGTTGGATAGCACTACAGCAACTTCTGAATCCTTGTTGGTAGGTTAAAAAAAGAAAAAAAAAAAAGAAAATAAGAAGAAAAAGAGAAGAAAAAAAGAAAAGTATTTGAGGATTTTGGTGATGAAAATAATTGCAGCATGCATTAAATTCTCATTTCAATTTCAGCGGGAGTGTGTCAAACAGTTTTTGAGTGTTTTCAAGTGTTGGAAATATTAGGCTGTCTTTAGTGAATGTCCACACTTGAAGGGAGCTAATAAATGTTTACTTTATGTGAAACTAGTACTTGCAATTGGTTAGCTGTAGTGGTGTGGAATTAAGTTTTTTAAATTTTGTATAATTTTCGTTAATAAGTTTCTGTAAGATTTTTTCCTACCCCCACATCCCCGCTTCTCTTAATTACAGTCGTTAAGTCACATAATAGGCCCAGGCCAGCCCACTGTATGTCTCTGATAGCCTTGGCTTCAGTCGTTAAGAATCTATTGTATCTTATCTTGGGTACACCCAAGCATCTTGATGGCTCTGCCAAGGCCAGATTGCCAGAGAGGCCTCGGATATCATCCACACCCCTTTTTCCCCTGTTTGGTAAAGTCCAGCCCCCCTGTACCTAAATCACTCCCCCTTCATTTCCATCTGTAACACCCCTGTTGATAAGGGCAAGACAGACCCAAAAAGCTCTCTCTGGTCCCTCACTTTCAGACACACACTCAAGCCTCGACCACCTGGGCTTCTGCCCTGAATAAACACCTTTTTACCACCGATTGTAAGTTGCTCCTTCTTTGACATAAGCACGCTTCTGCCCGGGTCCGGACCTGCCTAAAACTTCATGATATCACGACAGACAGCATGCCTGAAGGCTCTCTGGGAACAGTGATAGCGTATTTTTCTACGGTGTTTTGGTATATCTTGAAATTATGGGCATTAGAACTTTTTGTGCACATTACCTGTCTTGAAATATATTCCATATTGGGCCTTCTGCATTCTTTATTTAGCACTGTATCCAAATTGTGAGGAAACACATGAGTCAGGAAACCAGCAATCAGGGGTTCAGCGTTTCAGTTCTGTTACCTGAACACAGACATCAGTGACGCCTGGGATTACCTGGGGCGCCACGGGTACTGATGCCTGGAGGATACACACATATGATCTGTGGAAGACCTCAGGGACATCTCTGGGAATCTGGAACCCAAGGAAGAAACTCTGCAGTAAACCCACTTGTCATTTGTTAGGCAGCTGAATTGCATACTGAGAATGGAATTCAAGCTTTAGATTCTACAGCAAAAATTTGGCTTTCTGTGCTGGAGACATCCACATGAGAGTAAAGGTGTCTATATTCCCACTGAAGATGGATTTAATCTATCTTAAGGACTATTTAGAGCAGCCAGAAATATGCAACTCAAGTCCAATTTATTCAGCCACACTCAATTGTCTGGTGCTTTTTTTTTAATGTGTCCTGGAACTTTGGCCTCCAGCTGTCAATTCAGAAAGGCAAGGTGTCTCATAGGTTTTACAATATGTCCAGGAGGTCTGTATGGATCACTGTGGTCTCTCATATGATGTTAGACTAGCATGTGTGGACATTTAGGACATTAGGTCACATTCAACCAGCTTAATAGCTGTCTGTACCTCACTCATTGTAGTGTTTGTTCCCCATTGACATTATATAGATATTTGGACACTTGGCTCAGATGTTGATATTCTTATTTACTTGTTGAACCTGGGACTAGATCCCATCTCAGTTGTTTTGAGTTTTTTTAGAACAGTTACAGAATCATGGTGCCTATGGAAGGCTTAGCTGCTGATTGAATAGGATTCTATAGTTCAAATTGTTTACACAGGAGTGAATTCCAAACAGGCACCAAAAAACAGATTTAACATGCCCATTTTCTCTAAGTATTATGAGAGCTCAGCTGGATGGGTTGAATGAGATTTTTGCCTGGAACACAGCACAGCATTAGCTGTAACTAGATGGCTCCAATCTGGAATTAATTTGCATCCATGTAGCCTGGAATCTAGGAAGAGAATGCTTGTGTTTTCCAGTAAAAGGTACTTGTATCCTTGAAAGAACTGTATCCACAACTTTCCCCTTTGAGATTCTGCCAACAGAGGTGAACGGGGTAACCAAACAACCTTCTTCTGGCAAAAATACTTGTTACTACATAATAGCAATAAGGCTTTGGAAAATATAGGAACCTGGATGATACTCTGTATTATACTTCTTTATCTCAAGGTTTTCCATCTACTCTTGGAAAGCTGAATAGGCCCAGCCTTCTTACTATTCAGGCATCTGTGCCTGCCTGAGGAAGTTTTGAACTACAATTTCTTAGGTATTAGAAGAGAATTTTTATCCTGCCTGAATTCTTTATTTTCAGTTCCTGTATTTTGGGCTGATTGAGTAGGGTGACTCAATGTCCTTCTGCAGAACTGACTCTATCCCTTAAGAGGGACTCACCCTCAGAACGTTTTGCTGCTTTTTGCTTCCACTCTCTTATTCAGTGATACGGGAATCTTGGAAAACCACTGACTCCACTGCCACCACAACTACCCATATGTGTAGTCTTGCTTGAATTCTGAAAAGTAGAAAATACAGCCTGTCACTTCTTTCAGTGATCATTTCTTTTGTTAGTCCCCAGCAGAATGATCCTGACTGAAAATTCTGAGCATTAAGGCAAATTACTTGTAACAGTACTGTTAAAATTCTTCCTGCTGCTACTTGCAACTGCTACTAACTGAATTTCATTTTATTAAGCTAGCTAAAATGTTTTTAAATACAACAAAATCAGCTTTATATTCTCAGATGCGTTATATAAACCCTTTTTTAAAAATGAATCTAACTAACCTTCTTTTTTTTAATGCTTCCTTAATAAGAATGGGTTGGATTTTTCCTTCTAAAAGCATTTAAACTGAAATTTTTCATCAGGTGTACCATGTATTATCAAAAACGAAGGGAAGTAGGATGGATGGCCACTGCAAAACAAAAACAAAAACAAAAACAAAAACAAAAACAAACCAACAAAAAAAAAAACCCAAAACAAAACAAACAAACAAAAAACCCCCCCCAAAAAAACCCAAAAAAAACCCACCCAAAAAACCACAGAGTTACTATTGTGATTCATAGTCATCAAACTTCTTGCTTCAATAATGCTTCAAAAGCATTATCATGGTGAACTAGATGAACTTCCATGGGTGATGATGAAAGATAAGATAAACCTTAGCACACAGAAACTCACTGTTGCAGTATGATGACTCATAATTTCCAAGACAAATGCTGAATTATCTAAATGAACTCACACTGAACAAAACAACGATAAAAGACAGAGTTGCATACAAATGCTCATCTTCATTAATGCTGAGCTGAAAATAGGCAGTGTGCCAGCTTAGTACATGAGTATTAAGATCAGACCATAATCTTTTCCAATAATGGCTACAGGTACCTTAATTAATTGTAAAATTACAGTGGGATTCCTACAATGTTGCACATCACATTTTCATGAATACCACATTCATTCTTGTTGGTTTATCAAAATAATAGCTGTATTAATAAGGACTGGTCATTTGTTTCAAAGTGATCCTGTCGTCTAACACATGGAAAATCCTCCTTCATTCCTTCCCTCTTTATTGTATTAACATTATTCATGTCGAACCCTGCTGGCATGCATGCAACAGAGTATGGAATTTGAGAATACTTTGGCATTGAGCAGCACCCAATTATCAGAAATTATTGACATTAACTAAAACAGTGCTGATCCTGATTTTATCAGCAAGGAGTACTTTGCCTCAGTTCTAGCTACATGACAGCTCTCTTAGCCTCCCTATTCTCTTTGTTGACTAAAACCAAAGCAAGTGGATGATTTTTTTTTCTCCCCCCCTGCCCCGCCACCCTGCCCCCAGCCCAGTATCCTGATATCTGACTAAATTAACACTGCCCTCTGATCACCAAACGAGTGGTCTTTGTGGAACCAAACCATGGGTGATCAAACAGAACGTCCGCCTGGTTTGACAGGTACAGAGCTGAGTTGCACATGTGCCTCTCCTGTGCCTGACATCAGCAGCAGGAGGGGTGGAGCAGTCCAGGGAGTCAGTGCATTTACAGTTGTTACCAGGGAAACAAGAAAAATTGCAGACGTTCTGTATTATGGATAGTGTGATCTGAACCTGGCTGTATCACAGCAGCATTTGGCTAATAAAGCAATGTACTGTGCAATATTAGCAAAAAATTCCAATATTTTTATGGCTGTAGCAGAGACTTCTCTTATGTAAAACATTAGGCATTAGAATTTAAGTTAGACTTAAAAGAGAAGAAAAATGGAAATATCATGTTCAGCTATCTCCTCAGAAAAAAATGGCCCTACACTGAATTTCCACCACAACTTCATTCATCTTCACAGTTTTGCATGGCCAGCAAAGCAGATGCTGCTTTACTTTCTGAGACTTTCCCTTTCAGTAGGTTCCATATTCTTGTCTCTGTGCATGGACCCTAAATTTCTCCTTAGTCTTGCATAATTCTCACCAATTTCATTCCATTTTAGACCTTTCTGCTCCCTCTGACACAGCACACAAGCACAAATAGCTTGAAAAGAAAATAGGCTAAATGAATAACTGAAGAGAACCAGAATCAAATTTTTGACATGGCAGAAGAAAATCAATTTCTGCAATCTCAGTCCTGCCTGCTGTGGTGTTAGAGGGCTGTGTGGTATCCATCCCCTCAGGACAGTAAAGATGAAAAGGAGCCAGTCTACAGAGTGAAGCAGTTGGGGCTGAAGAACAGACATCCACACTGTATGAAACTTTGACCTAAACTAAGTCTGTGAACTGGCCAAACCAGCCTGTAAACTGAATTCCTGCTGAGGCACCATGTTAGACACGTTCTTGGGCTGCATGCCTCAGTTTAGTTTCATCTGATGCAGTTTTAGCACTCTGAGCCATTCTATGGTGTGAAGCAAATAACAGCAAATGGGGAAACTGGAGACTTTTGGTTGAGAGATAAACTCCAGATACGAACTGAAATGCTAACACAGATGCACTCAAAGTAACTCACTGTGTTAGTTAGCCAGTGAAAAGGCACAAAAAGATATTCTGCCACTTACATTCATCTATCCTTTCTGCCACTTCTCAGCAAAAGTGGTGTGATATTATATTTGTAAAGTGTATCCTGTGCTCAGAAAAACTAAATCAAAATATTTCTTATTTCTCCTAGAGCAGAATGTCTCTTCATTTTAAGCTTTATTTTATCTTGGTGAATCTTAAAGTTTTTGTGGTTGTTTGGGTTTTTTCAGCAAAATTGTTTTAGGCTGAAAGACAAAATTGTTTTTCAGCAGTCTGAATCAGACATCTTTTTAGATCCATCATACATATCTCTATAACTTAAGCCAAAGCAGTAACTGGTGGAAATAGAAAGCTGCCACTCTCTCTGAGTTATAACTACTTTCTCAGTGCCTTATGCTAAGCCTTTGTTATATGTCAAAAGAACATGAAAAACCATGAATCTCAGCTTTATTTTTTGTAGCTTCTTTTCTGTGGAGAGCAGTCATCTTGATATATTCATCCTGAATGGGAGATACACTCTGAAAGAACCACCAGAAAAAGGACTCTTAGCAACTCCAAAGCTCTCTAACTTTGTAGCCTTATTGTGGGATGCTAGCAGAGTACTCTTCAGAAGTGGGAAACAACAGAGTATAATTATCCATAAGTAAAAAAAAGTTCACCATTTCACTGGTTTTGAAGCATCAAGATGATCACTTCTGATATGATCTGTGAATTTTATTTTTTAAGATGGGTGTTGGGTAGTCAAGCAAAGGCTCAGACACCAGGATTTGGGACTGGAGCCTGCTCAGTGTAGATTTAGAAATAAGAAGTATCTAAGAAGCCCTACTGCAAGTATACAGCTGTAGTATACAACCTGCTATATAGATCAGTTTTAAAAGTCTGTAGTATAATCAAATCCAGCTGATTTTTAAGGTGACAACAGAAGAAAATATTTTCTGCAATATTTATGCTAACTTTCATCTTCCAACTAACACTCCCCTGAAAAAGAAATGGAAAATTAATTTAACACTATCAAAACAATCGGTAATTGCCTACCTTTCTTCTTTTAAGTGGTTTTCACTTGTTCCTTGTGTTCTAGGGTAACTGAACCTTCATGAGAGGAAATAGTGAAAAACTATAACGAGTTAAATTTGCAGAATTATTGGCATTAGAAAGCAGACTAAATTAAAAAGCGATAGACTTGCTCTGTGCCCAAGTACTAGCTGGCATTTCTATTTCTATCCAGTGAGTAGAAGGTGGCTCACAAACATTCAGGTGTTAAAGTTTAGCACCATCACATCTGTGTGTCTGACAGGGACACTGCAGTGACAAGGCAGGGAGACATGGACTGCTCCTGCTGTAATTCATCGGAAGTGCTGGAAAGGGAGCTTTCTTGACTTCCATCCCCTCCCCACCAGCCTTCCTTCTGCCTTGATAGTGGGCCCATCTCAGCCTGCAAAGTACATTAACCATCAACACCATCCAAATCATCCCAGTTCCCTCTGAGCGACAGCAGTACTGTGTTAACCTCAGCAGCATCCTGCACCAGCTTCACAGAGGGGCTGCAGGGAAGAGGATGTATGGAAGCATATTTTAATTACAGATATTTTTACTTGAGGAGAGAAAGTAAACACAAAAAATGTAGAAGCATCACAAATTACATAGTTAATTGGGGCCCCAATGAGGCCGACACTGGGTTTCTGGCAGTCACTGAGCTTAGTAGCAATTTGAGGATGAGGGGAAGATAAAGGAAAGGCAGACAGGCATTAGATTATATGTTTTAATTGAGAGCATATTAAAACATCTCCACCACGCTTGGTCATCTGACCAAGTTACATGTTCATTTAAAAATATATTAAAAAAATTAAAACTGTTTAATTATTTTCTTTCAGAATTAAAGTCATAAAGAATTCCTCTGAAAGATTTTTTAATCAGCTTCCAAGAAAACCTTCGAAAAGCAAGCCCCCCTTCCACTTTTTAAATGGAATTTGTAATCTAATGAGGAAATTATTTATGAAGTATTTGCTCTGCACCTGAAAATACCTCCAGTGAAATTATGTTTGGCAACCTGAAGCACTTTGAAGTCGATGGAGTGGCAATAAAAATTAGGCCTTCATTAAAGAGCAATGCTTTTTCTCCTGTAAACTGGCACCACCTCAAGAGGTCAAACTCTGGGACGGCCACAGATCTCTGCCCAAGCTGTGCCTCTGCACCACACATGGAAGCAATTTTGTCCATATTCTCTGCTGTTCTTTATGAATTTCTTCTTTCCCAACCACCCCCCCACCACCACCCCCCCCCCCCCCCCCCCCCCGCCATCACTACTCTTTTTTTCAGGCTTCCCTCAACAGCTTTCATGTTGCATTTAGGAAATTAACAGTAACTGTCAAATTACTCTGCAAATAGGAGAATATAAGTTTGGAAGGAGTAGAACTTGCCTTTTGCCCTAGGGCCAAGTCAGTGGAAAGGCAACAAAGGGATCCTTGAGAAGTGTTTGGATAGACTGTTTTAGCAAGCCAGGCTCTTATTTTATCAAGTGCACACAATTTTTCCATTGGCAATTTTTCCCCCCTTCCTGTAAATTATTCGTTCCCCTTGTGCACCCCACTTGCTGCATGGATTGAGAAAAGTACTGAGAAAGATTATAGCTGCAAAAACAGGCAGGATGGGTATTAACCCTTGGAGAGAGATGGAAGAGGTCCGGAAATGGAAGATCCTTGTGGGATTATGTACAAAAGGTGCAGTTTGGTTTGAAAAAAAACCCACCCCACTTCTCGCATGTGGGTACAAAGACCATGTAAAGGAGGGAGTAGTTACTTTAATTAAATACTGAAATCTTTGGGGAAAAAAAGTGAGAGAGGAAAGCTCAGAGGAATTGTAATCTATGGAGATGTAAGCTAATTACTTAATCACTTGCATTTGTAAATCTTTTTATTGGAAAAGAAATTCCTGTAGTGATTAAATTACAGATATTTATCTGCTAATAGCCCTGATTAACTGGTGATGCTAATCTGTCATTCTGAAAGCCAATATTAACGGCATCAATCTCACAGAACAATAAACAGTTTATATGAAAGAAAACTTTGTCTGTGCACAGTCCAGATGTGAAGGGAATGTAGGATGTGTGAGATTCTGGAACCAGTTTGCTGGACCAACACAGCCGACACTCTCAAAATTAGTTGTTTTGGCCCATTAACCCGTTGTCAGGCACAATGAGTTACTTAGCTATGAACAAGTGCTGTCTTATACTGCAAAAGAAATTTAGCTAGCAGAACTTCCAGAGTAAATAAATAAATTCCAGGCTTAATTTATTACCAGAAAGTTACTAGGACTACAGCAGATAAGCCAGAGTGAGTTGTTACTACATCTTGTTTGCAGGTCCTGAAAAGAAAGGGTAGCTGATAGAAGGCAAAAAGAGGTATAATTTATTTATTTTTAACAGATACCTGACTGATGCTATTGATTTTCACTTTAGCTAAATAAACTTTTTCTTTTTAATCAGTGTTTCTTACCACAAGGGAAAGTGATGAAGAGGAAAAGTGGAAAGACCAGTACCTTAATTTCCTCTCCATGTTGCAGGGCAGGTTTTACAGGGAAATGAAACTCCAGCAAATAAACCCAAGTTAGCCCTTCAGAGGAAATTTGCTGTGAAGCAGACAATGGCAAAGTACCCAGTGAAGATCAAGTTTCCTATTTAAGCTGTTCAAGAAGTACTGCAGGAGGAAAAAAAAAAAAAAAAAGAAATGAAACAATTACAGTAAGTGCTCGCCTCACAGAGGTCCTATCTCAAATATAACTGGAATCTACCAATGTAATCTTTATGATGACCAGATGTTACTATTTCTGGGAATGTTCTGAGTTTTCAAGAGCTGCTCGAGTTTCCTGGCTGATTATATTGAAACTAGTGTTTGCCTCAGTTAAAATAAAATCTGCCAGCTGGCTCATCTCATCCTATCACTGCCTCCCACTGCAATCTCCTTTATCCCAACAATTTAAGCAAGCTTTCTTTGTGCAGAAACCACTACAATAGTCTTTAAAAAAAGACTGGAGACCTTTTGATTAAATTCTGTTGAGTTGAGAGTTATTGGTAAAGGAAAAGGAAGTATGGAAGGTGAGAGAGCATGTGTTCCTTGTGCTGGATGCAAAGACAAGGATATACTGATAGCATTGGCAAGAAAATGCATTCACTTCATCTCAGTACACAACAAATATTTTTTTTACCCTATGATTTTCTGTGGTTCGCCCTAATGGATTTTCTTCTTTTTTTCTGTCCTCCCCTCCTCCAAGAATGACAGAGATTTTGCTCTACTATCAATTCAGATGTAATTAAGCATTTTACAATAGGTTTGGAAGGCTGCCACACATCCAGAAGTCTCAGAGAAATATACATCACCCACCCAATATGGTTCTGCAGTATGAGGTCAGCGAATCCTTTCAGAAAACAGCAGACACGCGGCCTTTGTTAGTCTTTGAACATGTGCCCATGAAGTTGCCTGTACAGCAGTCCGAGACAGTACCTGACATAGTGAAAACACTCCTTGCAATGAATCTGGGTCTATGAAGTAAATTTGAATTATCTCAGAGAGTGCTGGCTTTATGATCTGTGTGCAGGCAACTTGCGCAGTGCATGCACCAGTACTTTTATGTCATAAGTATTTAGAGGATGCCCACTTTTCAAACGTTTTGTTCTCAGTAGCAAGAAGAAGCAAAAAAAAGATAGAGCAATACAAAAGATTCAAGAGCCTGAGCATTCAGAGAGACTTTTTGAGGAACAGAACCTTGCCAGCCATTTGATGTGCTTAATAATGGAGAATGCTTCCATGGACAAAGACAGATTACTGTGTGTTTGCTAACTCTGCATTTTTGAATTAAATGTGGTGTGCACCTATGTGGTCAGGAACGTGGGAGAAGAAAATACAGAACTGCCTGCTTCCATTGCTCCAGGCATACATGAGGATGATAGTCTTGATAACTAGAAACCTGAGGTGTTACTCAAGCTGATTGGTCAGGTTTGGTTGAATAATTGTACCTTCTTGGCACTCTTGGGCAGCTCAATGTGACCTGGATGCCACCAATAATGTGAGGCAGTCCCAGGGGTCAAATAAGATGGGGCCTTTTGAAAACCTGCAGTGGCAGGTGAAGAAAAGGTAGGGGGCCCCTCCCATTATCTGAAAAACATCTGTAGGGAAGAGGAGACCATGTTTTCAGGTAATGCAGAAATGCTCTCAATTTGTGACTCTGCAGACTGGGAAGTGGAATTGAGGGTGGCTCTCAGGTTGCCTGTCAGATTTCTCTTCCAGAAAGCTAGAAAGTACAGAAAACCCTATGATTAAGGAGTGATATTGAGTGGCCATTGATGAATGTTTCTGGTTTCTGTTGGCTGCAGCTTTTGTGTGTGTAAGACTGGGGAATAATTTCCTCAACAAATAGCGTGCCTGCTATGTAAAGATTCTTATCACGAGATTCTTACCACACTGACAAATACTTTATCCTTGGCAGTGGTGACTTGATGGCACAAAAACACTCAAATAAAAGGGACCTTCTATTTTTTCATCATACTTGAATGAATATATATCTTATTGGGAAGGAACCACAGCAAGCGAACTCAAAAGAGCATAGTGTAATGGAAGCTCAGTGAAGTTCTGAAAGATGAGTGGGAGCTCAGTAAGACATTATCTTTTTGTGCAATAACTTATAGGTGAAGCTCAGGAAAACAAATATCCCCAGTGAAGATTTCAAAATAATACTGGAATATTTTCATTCACATAAGGGAAAATAAAGGCACGTTCTTAATGTTTTTCTCAAATATTTTCATCAAAAGGTCTGTTTTAATAAAACTTTGGTAGTAAATTAGTAAAACGGTAAATTTATTCTTGTTAACCTAGGCCCTTCATTTTCCTTTCCAAGTGTCTTGTTGGCATATTTTCTCTTCAATGATTGTACTAATTATGAGACTGTTATATGTAGTGTTATCCTTTTGGTAGTAAAAATGACAATTATGACAGGCAAAACAGCTTTGTCTCATTTTCAGTTTGTCTTGTCTCTTTTGACTGGGAGCTCTGCAAGTCACTCCCTTAGTCTCTGCTCACCGAGTAGGGATACAACAAGATTCTGCTGTCAATGGGAGCTGCGGGAATTCTGTAATTACTTCTAATGTTCCTGTTTTCCTGGTAAGGGAGCTGGAACAGTGTTAGAGCCAAGCACATATCTTGAATGTCTTCTAAACATTAGGAAACTGAGACCGCTTCATCCTCCTGAAGTCCTCTTTAGAAAAAGTTTTATTTTTTAAGAGAAATATATTTTTCAGATTTTGGGGCAGTAATGCTTCATCAGTAGAGATGATGGATGAGTATTGAGGAAAAGTATTAAAATCTTTTTTTCTAATTTATATGGTGTGTGCAGCAGGAACTCTTATTAAAGTTGAAATACTTGGGCATAAAAGAGGCACATCCGTTTTTATCTCAGCCTAATGGTAGTTTCTCAGTTTTGTTTCCTTCCTGAAAGAAGTAGGTCTGTCTACCATAAAACACAAATTCCAAAGGGCTTTACAAAACATTGTCAATATTTATAATGATGCCTAAATGCAAACCTGCAGTCAATCTGTTTGGACAAGAGCTCTGATGTTATCCTTCCTTTTGAATAAACAGATCTAATAACATACCATTAAATAAATGATTTTTCACAGGCTTTAGCAACTGTAACTGCACAAACAGCAGTTCAGCAGCCTTCACACACAAATATTACATTATGAGCTATAAAACTGCCATGAATTCATTTATGAGAACAAAGTCTTTACTGTGCAAATTATCAGAAAAAATATATTTCTCTCCATGTATCCCCCAGGTCTGTGATTATAAGAGGAACTTGCAGAAGTTATAATTTTGGTTTTGCAAGCAAGCCCATAAGATTTTAGTCAGTGTACATGAAACCTGCCAAAACATTTTCAGAAGTATAACCTAATCTGGGGAAAGACCAGTCTCTCCAAATTTTCTGGATCTGGATGAAGAAAAATAGGTGTTAAAAGCAAATAGGAGATGAGACTGGAGTCACAACCATCACTGTTGTCTGTGTGTTTGTGTTCAAGATCTTTTATATTGTTTGCAAGAGCTGTAAAACTTTCTCAATATAGTAACCACACATCATCATTCTGTCACCCCATTATAAGACTGTCTACTGAACTTGAATACCTGGATTTGCTCAGGTTACTTGCCCAGTTACAGAGGCAATTCTCAACCACTCAGATGTGGGTGCAGATCCTCTGACCCAGGCAGCTGCCTGCTCACCACCCCAGAGATCAATCTTTCCCCAGACACACCAGGGCATTGCAACCTGGGTGTGGCATGACCCAGCACAGCAGAATGAGGGAAGCAGGCCCTGCTTTCAAAAGTTTGGAAGCAGAAGCTTCTTAAGGAAACATACATCAGTTAATCTTGGTTCTGGGGTTTGAATGAGACATGACCTTCTGCCAAGCTGGAAAGAAGAAAGAAGAAAGAAGACATTGAACTCCTAAAAGTTCTTGAAGGGTGTTTTCTCTGGATGTGACCAGAGCCAGACGTGGGTCATCAGTATCACAGGTAGCAGATAATGTTTTATGTAATCGTTGGCAGTGTTTGAGACTTTTCCTAGGAAACTCTGAAGCTTGGTACATGTTGGACAGCAGTCAGGTGATAAACCCCCTAAGTTCAAACACCTCTCATGCTCGACTTGGAGGAGGTTTCCACCTGTGTGTATCTTACAGGGGCATGATGGGGCATCATTTCATTTATCTTGTAAAAAAAAAAGGCCTAGACATGTTCTGAATGTACCTCCCAAAATGGAAGTGTTCATTTAGAGGATGCTGTTTTCATGCTCATCTGTTAGTCAGGTTTAATTTCCATACAAAAGTAATTATGACTATTGTGATAATTCATATTTAAGTAAGACAAGCTTTCATATACAAGAAGAAGAAGAAATAAAAAGGTTCATGCCATAGTATAAGTGTAGTGACAACTGCATAAAGATGTCCCAAACCAAAAATGTGTTAATTCTGTCCTTATCAAGATATATTTTTATTCACCTGAAGTCTTGTTTTACCTATAAATAACTGTGTCCTAGTTAGGAAGTGCATAGGAAGGTAAGAAATTGCATAGTTTTAACCTTATCAGTACATCTATTCATAACAATCTCTCTAGCTGAATAAAATAATTTTTTTTTCCATCTAAATAAAGGAAGAACCAGGAAAAAAGATATATCCCTGTATAAGTAAGTATATTAAATTATTAATTAATAAATTATTAAATATAGAAGATCTGCTTTCCTGTACTTATCAAATACCTTGATTTACTAAAATTCTGCTTTATTTCTTGAAATTTTAAATGGTGATGTGTCAAAATAGATTTTATTTCACTGTCACACAGTTTTTAATTGCCTTTCAAAAATGTAATTTTACTGCTTCTGATTCTCAGAAGCAAAAATTAAAACTAAGAAAAAGTAAAACACTAAAATAACTTACATTACAAAAAAAAAAAAAAAGCAGCTGCATTTTCTCATAAGAATTTTTAAAAACACCAGGAAAGTAAAAAAATTTAGTTTGCTGTGAAATAATTTCTCAAAATCATAAAAAAAAGGGCTTAACAAACCCAAACAACACCTCCTAGCAGACCACAGAAATGCTATTGATTGAAAGCACAAATTAAACTCTTACATAAAGTACAGGAAAGGAAATTAAAGGCTTAGTAAAGCAAATGAGTAGTATACATACACAAGGCAGAAGTACCAATACAAGTTTTGTTCAGTTTTGATCATTTTGTACTGATCTCTTTGGAGTGGATAAATAAATGGCAATGTTTCTCATCTTACTATGTCGTCAGTTTTTCCTAACAAAAACCAGCAAATCCAAAAGTACTTTTTCAAAAAAGCCTTGTGTCTATTTATGTAGGTATGTGTGCTCCAGCTGGGTTATATTGCCAGTGAAATTCTGCCATCGAGAAATTCTGCCATTGAGAAATAGAGATTAAGCCTGTTAGTAGGTAAATATAAATATATCTAGTATTTGGGAAAGTGAAGATGCTGCAGCTGCACTGCTGAAGGAAAGAGGGCACAGTTTTACCATGATATCATTCATCATTTTGCTGAGTTTAGTTAAGTGGGAGGTCTATTTTTGTGGTGGTTGAGGTGTCTGTCAAAAGGGCGCTTGGCACTTCTCCTCCTTTGTGCTTTGAAGTTCATTTCCTACAGTAAAATGTTCCAGTCATAACACCTCCTTCTTCTCAGCTAAAAGTCAAGTCTGCTAGTCATCCCCCTGTGCTTCAAAATGTAGAAACCATAATTTAGCCCTAAGGAAATAAACCAATTACAAGGAATCTGGTTTAACTTCCTGCTGTGGTAGACAAATGGAGATCTACTATGAAAGTAAGCCTGAAAGCTTAAGAAATATGTGTAGGTATTGAGCAATTACAGTCAACTGGAACATGCCAAGCAACAACCCAAATCCCCTCCTGAAAGGACCAGTTGCTGCACGTAGCATCTGAGGATAACGAAACCATTATGGTTGCTGCACTCTGGAGAGAGAGGTGTGTGAAATTTCCTGTTCTGGTTGTAGACTTCAATGTTTTCATGATAATGAAATAGAGGACTACTCTATAAACTGGAAAGAATGTGGGTCAAAAAAATGTTTTTATTTCTGCCAACAGAAAAACAGAGGTATCCTGCAGAGCTTCATACACATAAATGGTATGGATGTATTCATAATTAAAGTCTTAGTCTAATAATGAGTAAAGTTCTGTAGTAGAAGTTTAGGACACTCATTACTTGATGCCTGAAAATTTAATATTTTCTCTGAAATGGGGGAAATATCATAAATTATACCAGGTAATAACATCAGAAGTTAATTACCTTCTTTATTTCATCTTCTAATAGTGCTGATTTAGGAATGATAGTCCAAGAACACAAAATAAATAAACCTTTTAAGACTTGTCTCTACTGAATTTTCTAATTTATTGGCTGGGCTTATATCACATGTAATCCCAATGCTACTAATCTTTTTTAACATTTAAGATTTTTTCTTAAAAATCATGGATCACTTTTATCCCAATAAATAAATAATGCATACCATGTGCATTCAAGACAGATAAAAAATATGAATACATGACCAGGTCATACTATATTTTTAATCTGGTTTAAAAAAATATTTTTAAAATTATTGCAGTAAACTTTCTATGGAAATTAATATAAATATTCCATTTATTTAGCAAACATTTGCAAAATGCCTAATGATATCAGCAAAACTGATTTGCTAATGCTGCTTTCTTGAGAAAAAAATGTTTTAAACATGACCAACTAGTAGTTCATAAACATTTTTGAAAACACTCTTAAGTTAAATAGGCTGTGTTACTTATTTCGCTGTTGCCTTTTGAGATGTCACTATATAGTGTGCTAAACAATGCAGCAAATAATGTAAGTGGTGCATAACAAAAGGCAATATAATGCTCCGGAAAGAAATTATTACATTTTTATGAGTACCATTTTTTTGGATTTATTTTCATTCTAAAGCACATAAAAATTAGACAATGGAGTGTCACAATAAAGGAGTGTGGAAACTCCCAGGTTTGAGACATTCTACATGTACTGTAGAAAACTGATAGACATTCAATCAAATATCTCCAGCACAGGATTCCTCTTTTCTTTTTTTCTGCATAGACAGCCAGCATTTCTTCTTCCATTGGAACTGATGTAAATTCCTTTGAGCTGAAATGATGCCATATAGGGCAATTGTACAATCCTTCATCAGCACTCACAAGGTAAATGAAGTCAGGGTCAGGCTGGGTTAGGATTGTACATGAGGTCTCCAAAGGGAGCTCAGGATACAGCAGGAAGTGGTCATGGTCACAAGGCAAAGGGACACATCCCACACACCCTGGCCCTGATGGGAAGCAGTGCCCTGAATGTTTGGAGCAGCCTTGCAAGCAGACCTGCTGTCTCAGTATGAAGCAAGAGCCAATGCTCTGCCCCTGTAAAGGGGGCATCCAGTGGCATACTTGGCAGGCTTAAAAAACTCAAGCGTTAGTTTTTTGGGCCAGAATCTCATCTGGGACTGTGGTCATGTTGGCCAAATTAATTATCTGTAGTTATGTTGGCCAAATTAATTAATTTAGGCAAATAATTTAGTCTGTATATTTGTTTGCTTGTTTTTTCACCATTTATATTCCACTTAAAACATGAAGAAATGTTTACCTTTTCAGGATGTTTCTGATGAAATTCTTTTGCAAAGAGTTTCCTTTTTTATGATCACATTATGAACCAGATGATGATGAACTGTAATTTTCTAAAGAACTACATGTTTAATAGACTATAGCCACTGTGTGCTGTGGGGTCTTTCAGTATTAGGTACTCAGGATAAAAAAAAAACTTAAATAGAAATACATTTTTAATAATAATAAAAAAAAAAATAAATAAACCAAAACTCGAACATGCCCAAACTGATTTTTTTAATCTCAAAAGATATACATTTAGGGAACTATGCTGTACACTCATCTCACTTGTCAGTCTTCTTAAGTAATTTCTCATCACACTAGACAATTTTTATTGAAATAGGTGAAGAAAACCCAACCTAACAAAAACCAAAAAAATTATAATAATAATAAAAAACCGAAAAAAACCAACCAACCAATCAACAACAACAACAACAACAACAACAACAACAAAAAACCCCACAAAAACCACCAAACCTCAAAATGAAACAAAACAAATAAACAAAAATATGAACCCCAAAAAACCAGACAAACAAACAAACAAACAAAACAACCCCCACAAAATAGAGTATATTACTCAAAGTTAAATACATTCTGTAATTATTAGTCATACCAGTATCTTGTTAGGGAAGACTGAAAGCAACATCTCCATTGCCAGGTATGGCTTAATAAGTACAAAAGGACTTCTTAGCTGAATATCACAGGTTTATCTCCAGATGAGCTAGGAACTGTGTGTTAATCAGGGAACACAGAGAAGGGTATGGAAATTATTGTTATCATGAGATATTTGATGACTCAAAGATTATAAAACCATGGCATAGCAGGCTGCATTAATTCCAGTGATTATGGACTAACCTTTGCTTTTATACAGAAGGAAAATATATCAAAAGTTGGCTTTGTTTCGGAAAATGTTGATATGCCATATGAGTAAATCAAAATTAAATTTATACAATGATTTGATTTTCATTTTTGTATTGTCTGTGTTATTCGTATGTTATTTCATAACCTGCTGTTCCTGTATAGATCAAAACAGGTGTCAAAATGCCAAACATTTTGTGCTCAGTGAGAAACCTGAGTATCTGTCTGGCTTTGTTTAAGTATCTGTTTTGTAGAGAAGAGTAGAACTGAGCAGGCAGTTGCTTATTTATTGTTAATTTTATATTCTCTTACCATATGTTATTTCATTTTATTCTTCCATCTGTGTTTCATAGGGAAATAAGATAATTTCCAGATATATGTGTTCCTGATTTGTAGTCTTTTTGCCAGATCCACACCCTCAGACCACAACCTCACAGCAGTCTCCTCATCCATCTTGCTGTACAAGCCTCAAAAGGCTGCTACCTCTACATCCCACCAATTCTGTAACCATGGGAAGCTGCCTCCAGCCCTGCATCTGGACAAAGCCTCGAGCCAGGACTTGTGATTTACCCATTCCCTCACCAAACTGGTTCCCTCCTTGCAGCCAGCATTTTGTCTTGCATTTTCACACTCCCAAGACCTCAGGAGACCAGATGGAGCTGTTCCTCCAGCAAGAAAACATTCGTGGACATCCTTTTTTTGCTAGGTAGAGTTTTCAGGATGATGAAATGACAAGGAAGGCAGCAACTGGGTCAATCTGAAACAAGAGCCATGGAGAGTGGTGAGGCAGCACCTCAGATTTAGCCTTGTCTCAGAAGCTGTGGAGCTCCCTGCAGTGGGATGCCTGTCCTCACACTTTTGTCTTGACATTCACTTCATAGTGAGAGGTTTGGCAGTGAAACAGCAAAGTAACATGCCAGTAAAAAGGACACAGTCAGTGATGTCTTGGCTTCTCAAAATGTCTTATTGTACTGTGGTATCTCATCCTGAAAAAGTAATTTTTGTCCCATGTGAAGGAGGAAGGGCTGACTGAGGAAACATCTACAATGTGGCTGAGGAACTTATGATAAACAGTGCAGTAACTAGCTAGCAGCAAATATGAATTTACTGAGGCAGTGATGGCAGCCTGTAAAAACTTTCCCCCGTCAGGTGACTCTATCAGCACACTCCTGCATTCTGAAATATTTTTAGAGAAGATTGTTGTTATTTTTATTAATTTTCAGTTTTCTTCCATCCAAGCTTTGCATGTCCCCCAGCTTCCATTGAGCACAATCCATCTGACTTGTAACCCTATATATGTGGTGAAAAGAAAAAAAAATAGTAAAAAAGTGAAGGGGTCAGAGAAAGGTTGCTTGAATAGGCAATTAGTGAGAAAATTCATAAACAATAAGGGAATATTGTTAGAGAGAAACCTATTTTTCTCTACAAAAGTCTCCATTTCATCTCCAGGAATATTCTTTTTATGCATACTAAGTTTAAGAAGAAAATCCCATAATACATCTTTCAAGATATTTTTCATTCTTCATTTATGATCCTATAAATGTTTAGGTAATAATGCTGGTATTGGAAACAAGTCAAATGAGCGCAATTCAAATTAGTGGGCAAACTGGAGCAGAGTCTTTTATTTACAGTCTGCTTGATCAGACCACATTAAAATCAGCAAGAGTTAAGCCTACTCTGTTTACAGCCCACAGGTTGTTATCTAGTTTCAAACCTTTCTGTTCAGAATTGTTAAACCAGTGCTGTACTGCATGCAGCTCAAAATTAATTGGAAGCTTGGATCCTAATGGCTGTTTTTTGGGGCGGGAGCTGGAAATTCTGAGTTCCACACCATGCCCTAAAAATGTATTCATTTAATTTAAAACCTTTACATTAAATTACAGGTTATTTGAAAGTTAAACACTTAGTCACAGCATTCTGTATCAGATGCTGTGAATTTATTCACGTCTAGGTTTTAAATTACCTCTTTTCCATTTCAGATGCCAATTTCACTAGGCTACCTGAAACATCATTTACATAGAGTTATTACATCAGGAAAGAAAAAATCCTCTCTTGTGTTCAGTGTCTTGTTTCTCTAATCCCCACAGACAGTGAGGAAGAAAGGCTGGCTTTATACTGTCAATTTCTTTTACTGCACCCATTGGCACTTGTCAATATTCCTTACCAGACAAAATGCACAAATATTCTAGGACATATAACAGCTTCAGAAGCTTGCTGCCACTTATATGTGGATATACTGTAAATGTCTACACATTAATTAATGGAAAAATAGGAATGTTTTGATGTTGCAAAGACACAAATAAATCTATACTAGCTGAGCTGATTAATCAGTTCCATGAAATGTTCATATTTCTATATGACTATCACATTTAATAAAAAATCCCAAACCTTCTTGTACTATTTAGTGGGGAAAAGTCGCTGTATAACTAACAGAATCTTGTAAACATACAGTTCCTTAGGGCTTCTCTGGGAGATGGAGTAATATATGCTTCCATAACTCTCCTGTTATTTTTAAACATGGATTCAAACTGAAACATACACAAGATCTGGGGCCATTCAGCACTGGACCTGTACCTTTTCCCATAGCTCAGTGCCCTAATTTATACACATTCTGCAGTGTCTTGGTAATGGTATTCATTCTTCTGCAATTGTGCAAATATATCCCCTTTCAGTCAGACAGGACTCAGTCACACCTACTTGCAGACATTCTCTTGTCACACTGAATTAGAGTGACCACTTACAAATGAGAAACAATTGAGAATCATGCCAGTATTTTCTTTTTTTACCTGACAAGTCCTCCTGAGAAGCCCTAGGTGTTAGACCTGTCTAAATGTAATTTGAGAAACTGAGCTCTGCTTAACCAGCTCTCCCCACAGTGATAACTCAGTGATGTACACTTTGCTCCTTGCCCTCTACTCTGAGCTAGGCTTGCTTTGTGTATCATTTGTCAAAATAAAGAAAACAGTTCTATTCTGGGATGCCATTGGGATGACTCTTCCCACCACCACCTGCTTAAGCTTTTAATCGTGAAATCAGATCTAGAAGGTGTACGTTGTGGAACATCTGAAAAATGAAATCCTTCAGATGTCTCTGCTGGGTACTAGAGTGAACTGCATCAGGGCTCCTGTCTAACTTACTCACAAGATTTTACACTTTTCTAGCAAACAAACCAAAAACGGGGCAGGAATAGTTGAGACGAAAATGAAAAGGATCATTCTCTATATATATGTAAGGTTCAGCTGAGACACAGCAGGTGTATGTATATGGATTCATGAGATCAGAAATATTTTCATCCCCCACAACTTAAAACAAATCTTAGAGACCAAGTACTTAAACTTACATTGAAACCCTGAATGGAGTGATACACCCTTCTGAGGGTATGTTGTTTTTGAATTATTCTAAAAATCAAGTTCTTAATTAGAAAGAATGATGAAATAAAGAAAATTATAAGGCTTTTATAAAAATAAAGTAAACAGGGATATCATTTCACAAACTGGATGAAAACAGAAGTTTTCTCTAAGCTTTGGCTATTAAGAAGGTTTTAAACCTCAGGAGCTCTGATTATAAAACATCCATGTGTATTCCTGTACCACCATCCCATAATCCTTGTGGTGCTAGCGCTCCAGTCCAGTATGGGGCAAAAGGACAGAAAAGCAATAAAAGATGGTGTAGTTTCATTGACTACAAGACCTTTTGTAATTCTGGAGTCCCTGTTTTTAATTTGCACACCATTTAATGTCAAGGTATAACATGCAATCTGGAACAGCCTAGACTGAGCTATGCTGCACGATAACACCTGACATTTAGGTCATTTACACGGAGGGTGAAAAAGGAAATCTTCACTACCCTAACTTTAAATGTATGCATCTGATTGTGGCTGTCTACGTATGACCTAATAATCCTGAACTCCCTCTACACTAATGAGAGAAACACAGTTTCCAGGGGTGACAGTTTTCACTAAATATAGATGTCTACTTTGGGACAAGACAAATTACTTTCTAGAAATGCCTGTTTCTTTCCATTAGCTATAAATAGACCCACATTGATTAAAAAAGATGCAGACATCTGGGCTATGGATTCTGACATCCAGTCAGCTGAATCCCATACAAACACTTAAGAGACTTATGAAAAAAGAAATATATTATACCAGTAATTGACAGTGAATATTATCACATCATCAGATAAATCCTAATCTTTTTCTCTGAAATACAGTTATATCTTCCTGGATTATATTTTTCTGCTTTCTCTGAAATACAGTTATATCTTCCTCAATTGTATTTTTTCCTATAATTTCAGATGAGTGTATGAATTTGTGTATGTTTACATGTTCTTCCTCTAAGAGCTTTTAAATGGAGAGAAGAAAGAATCAAAACTTCACGAGCTTAAAAGACCCCACTAACGATTGGCAGCTTTTATACTTGTATAATGTTACTATATTACTATCTATCTAATTGCTATCTAATTTTTAGTAGTAAATGTATAAACTTTAAATTATGTCTTCTCTGCACTAGAGTAATGATATACTTGTATAATGTATATACAGTGCATGCATGACAAGGTTTCCCCTTACCATTCTGTTATTCTCATTCATATCTCACGGGACCTGGAAATCCACCTGGCCATGGAAAATAGAAAAGGCATTAAATGTTGAAAGAGAATTCTGGGAGAAACTATGTATGGTGCGTTTGCTAACTTTTTGTAATTATCTTTACCAAAAAGTCAGATAAACCAGGGTAATGAACTTGTTTTCTGAAAAATATATATATTTTGTGTGGGGCTTGACTGGAATTACTGTGTTAAAAAGGACTCTGTGTCACAGAATTTATTTCCATAAGCAGTTAGAATCTTTGATGACCACTTCCTAAACTACTGCATTGTCTATGACTGTTTCAGTGCTGATGCTCTGAACATTTGCCTAGATGGGGGGGATACAGGCTTCATGGGAAAGAGAGGCAAAATTACCTGTTGGCCTGCATAGATGAACAAGGACTCCTGGTCAAATGTAAAAGTAAAAATGAAGCATGCAGGGAGTGAAAGAAGGTACAGACAGCATGAGAATACAGAGGCACTGTCCAAGTATGAGATATGGTTAGGAAGGCCACCTGAAGTTACATTTTTAATGGTTGTTAAAGACAACAGGAAAGACTTCTGTACATACCTAAATGGCAAAGAGAAAGATGTGGAAAATGTGGGTCCATTGCTGAATGGGGCAGAGGGCCTTTGACATAGGTATTAAATACTTTTTTTATCTCAAGATCTACCAGCAAGACTAACCTTCAGAACATCCAGGCAGAGGGAAAGCCTGGAGCAGTGTAGACTTACCCTCGATGGAAGAGTACCAGGTAAGCAAGCTGGACATACTTAAGTCCTTAGACCCTGGTGGGGTGAATTGATTAGTGCAAAGGGATCTGGCAGATGTCATTGGGAAGAACAATCATGACAAATAGGAGAAGTGCCTGAGGACTGGAGAAAAACAAGTGCTTACCTCTGTCTTCAAAAAATCAGGAAAAGCAAGCCATGGGACTGAAGATTAAACAGAAATAATAACCATTCTTTCACAGGATAATATAAATGTTCTTTCACAGGATAATATAATGAATTTTGCATTTATCTTTTTAATCTCCAGTTTTCTATTTTAGCTTTAAAATACCAGTCAGAATTAATCCCATCCTTTTTATTGAAGGAACATCTGTATCTTTCCCTTGGCCCTGGATTCAGGCCTGGTGTTCTTGTCCATCTTTGGAATATATTATCAGCTGCGGTGAATGCTGTCTTACCAGATCATGAATTGACTCACCAAATTAATACCAAGGGATTTTATTTTCTTTTGAGCTTTTTTTTTCCTTCCAAAATTGGCTTCCATTTACTAAAAAAATATTGGCCCTCTACTGTAGACAATAAATCAAAGCAAGCCTCTTGTGTTGTATCCAAGTTGCTTATCTACTGTTCCAAGTAACAATACAAAGTATCACATTAGGGAAATCTATTGCCTCATCTGTGGAATCTATCCTGAAATTAAAAAATGATTGGTTGCTCTCTGAATCAAATAAAGAAACCTAAACTTGCAAATTTTTGTGATACAGGAGAAATGCATTGAAGGAACTCATCTATAAAACTGAGGAAATAGGTTTAAGTCATGTCCTAAGTGGATTTTTAATTTTGGAAGGGAAGCCTGGTGTTTTCAGAACTCCTCTAGATCTACTTCTTACAATAGATTATGAGTTTTGATATGCATATTATTACATTGTTTAGGAAAGATAAAAGAACAAATAGATACCTGAGATTACTTGAAACTTTAGAGTGCTACTGAGAATTGTGAGCCAATGCACTTCATGGACTAAACTAGGATTTTAAACTGCTTTTCCACTATATTCTCTAGTTCCATTAGCACATTCCTGAGAGCTGTATTTAGCAATCTCACCTTGCCACACTGTGGGATCCAAAAGGACAGCATATTTCTGCTCAAAGGTGGACTTTGCAGAGAAAATGAGTTGAATGTTGTCGGAGTCCGGGGCATCCCTTTGGTCACCCTGGAGGATCACAGACCTTGGCAGAGATGTCTGGGACCTGAGCAAGAGGGTTTGAATCCTGGACAGGGGGGTCTGCGATCTGTACAAGGGGGTTGGAGACCTTGGCACAGAGCCCAGGAAGACAGTGTCTTTGATTTCAGTCCATGGGAAAGGCTTCCAACATTGAGAGAGAAATTTCAAGTCACAAAGGTGTAAAAGACAGTAGTTTAGCTTATCACAGGGTGGAAAATTGTGTAGGTTTGGGTTCTTAAAATAGAGGTGAATGGGAACAAGATGGAGGATTTTGGGCAGTCCCCTGAGTTCTTCTTCTCCTTTGGTCTCCATCTTTTGCTGTGATGGTGGCACAAAGTAGTTCAAGGAGATTGGGTCAGAGTAGAGATGACCTGTTTAGCATAGGTGATAGGTATTGGTATGGAATTGTAAAAAAGAAATACATAATATTGGCTATAAGAGGGCAGTGACGCCCCATCAGGAGGGAGTCACCCGTTGCCTACACTGCTGAATAGACATTGGCTGGGCACAGAGAAAATTGTAAGATAAGAAATAATAAACAAAGCAAGAAACCTTGAGAAAAAAGAACTTGAAGAGTCCGTTTTATTCTTGCATGTGGCTCTTGCTTTCCAGAGGGCAAGAGACTCTAAAACCACCTGAATCTTGGGTGAGAAACCGAGAGAATGTAGAACGTTGACTTACCTGGAACAATTAATGAAAAATGAGATGATGGAGGGGAAAAATGGTTTAGTTTTAAACCCTAAAGGCACTTGTGATTACAGTTTGAATTTCAAAAATGGTTTTGAAATTTTCTGACTAATTAAAATAAGAAGTACAAAGATATTTTGATGGCTGAAGAAAAGAACCTTGAAAAACTTACAGCATGTTCTTGTAAATAAGTAACTATGTGTGAACTTACAGAGGAGTAGTTAATGGTTCATATGTTCACTTGTCTTACTGTAAATTATTTATATGTCCAAATTAGCAAGTGTTTCTCTTTTATTTACTTGTTTTCCATCAAGGACAGCTTTATGTAATTGCTCAGACTACATATATATACATCTATAGGAAGAAATTACTGAGGGTTGCAGTGAGAGAGGGACTTAAGTGTCTGGCATGGAAGCTTCTGTTCAAATAAGACAATGCATTTCCCAGTGGTCCTTGCTTACTCTGCTGTAGTGCACATTGCATTTTTCCTGAATAACTGCTGGTAAAATATCTGAGATGAAACTATCATGAAAAATGTGTTAGTGAATTTGTGAGGCTAGAAAAAACCTCCAGATGATACAATGTTGTTTCAAAAGCACTAATGTTCCTTATATTTCCCATTGATTTTTCTTTAAATAACAGGAGCAGGCCTGAGGATGTCAGAAGATTTTGTATCTGATTGATTTAAAAAAAAACCAAAAAAAACCCCACAAAAAACTTAGAGATATATTTTCCTCATGTAATTTTTAACAATTATTTTACCTTGTTATAATACATATGTAAACATTTAAATGTTATTAAGAGGGTTAAATGAACTGTTAAGCATCTTCTTTTATTGGGTTGCTGCTGGATTGCACACAAGCCCATAACACTACTAGCACCTGACTATATTTACTTTTAGGAAAATGCTATCAGACAATATTATTGATGTGACTTAATAACGGAGAAAAGACAAGTGCTGGATCCAATTTCTCATGTGAATAATCATTTCCTTATACCAAAACCGAGTCTTTTTTTCTCTTCTTCTTCAAAGCATCGCACTTTAAAAAACAGAGCTGATAGAACTCGTCATTGATCCATCCAGCAGCTTCTGCAGCTATCTGTGCTTCTTAATATTCACATAGCTCATGCACTTGCTTTGGGGTAAAATTCCTGTTTTACTGCTCCAGGATGTTTAACTTAATGACCGGAACCTTACAGTAATCTATTACCATACAGGAAAAAATTGACATACTTGTGCTACTTACATATCTATATTATATGTGGGGTTT
Source organism: Zosterops lateralis (assembly GCF_965231275.1). Taxonomy (NCBI): domain Eukaryota; kingdom Metazoa; phylum Chordata; class Aves; order Passeriformes; family Zosteropidae; genus Zosterops; species Zosterops lateralis. The sequence continues at coordinate 34,995,575 of NC_139763.1, forward strand.
TTTTCATAAGTGATAGTATTTTACAGTGCCATATGACTCAAAAATATACTGTACAGATCAAAGTAGATTTTGCAGCACATATGAAAGAAGTACAGCAAATAAAATATACAGGGGCTTTTATTATTTTTTTTTATAATAAGTACTTCTGCATTCCTTCCTCTCATACATGCAGGGGTGGAGCATCTTTCATACAACTACCATTCTTTAGTACTTATGTTTCCAGGGGGAGTTTCTGGGCCATACTTCAGCAGAACTTTTCAGATTTTTGGTAACTAATGCCAAATGGCAACTGTTCCTGCATGGCTTCCAGACTGCCCTAAATGTGAATGTCCATAAAAATAAAAAAAAATAATAATAAAAAAATAATCAACAATTATGCAAGGGAGGCATCCAAAGTAAGAGAAGACTTGAAGACTTGGAAGCAGAAACTAGGAATAGGAACTGTATGGTAATATGCATGTCAAATATTTAGCAACTAGACAGATTTTTATTCACTTGATAATAATAAGTAAAACATTGTCTGGTTAACTGTATCCTATAAACTTGAAGCCAAGAAGCAGGAATTTGAAATTACAATATCTACATGTAAATTCATGAATCAGGAATAAATCTATTGTTCCATATAGACAGAAGAATTTGAAGCAGTGACATGGAAGACTTGGGAGTGTTCATAAGGTACTTTTTTTTTCTATGTTTGAAATGAAAACATGTTTGCAATGAAACTTGTGTCATTGCAAGGATGTAGCTGAGACACTACTTTACACTAAAATCAAATCTTATTTGGTCAATGCACTCAGAAAAAAAACATGCCTTTGAACCTTCAGGAGCTAAATAAGGAACTGTCTTAATCAAAAAAGGGCTTGAAACAACTATTTGGAGAAGGGCGGAAAGGCATCTCTCAATCTCTCACATTCTTTGAAACAATGAAGGGCTCATGACGTGCTGAATCATGGTGACACCTCTATAAACTGGTTAAAGATAAACAGACCCTTAAATAATTTGTAAACTCCTTCCTAGAAAGATTTCATTATGTAGGCATATGGTTTCCAAATTATGACCAAGGTATAACTTTGCCCTTAAAACCAAAAGCAGCTGAAATGAGAAGACAAATGGTGGATCAAATCTGAAGAGAAAATGGTTTGAATGACTATTCACTTCATTTTTTCAAAATCACAATGTTAACAAATGTTTACAAAGACATACTCTTTAGCCTTGCTACTGGTTTATAAATAACAGGATGTATATTTTACCTCTAAATCAGGATTCTTTGCTAGTTTTGCAGTAACAGTGATAGCAGTTTTGGAGTTCTGCCTGTATCCGAACACGTCCAATTTTAGCAGATGCTTTGAGGCCCAAGTTCCATTTTTTTTTTTCTTTTTTTTTTTTTTTTTTTTTTTTTTTCCAGCGACCTATATCAGATCATAATATTTAGCCTACTTGTCATCTTAATCAGTTGTAAACACGTAACACCGTTATTTACTGTTCTACTTCACAACATGCTTCCTAAATGTCATGGGTTATATATCTCATGAAAATACAATAGTGTATCCTGGCAATTTGATAAGTCTAGGAGCTCACTGGGACCACTGGGATCTAGTTCCAGATTCCAGCACTGGAATTAGACTTAATGCAGAATAATAAGTCTGAAAAATTATTCAGTTCTTCAAAGACATATGTCTGTCTTAGGCAGGGTGAAACATCTCTTCAGGCTCTGTATTAATGATAGTGGGAGAGTAGCCACCTAGATCACATCTAGACATGACTGTTCAATCCAGACAGCATGCTCCTGCTTAAGGAATAGTCACTCTGGGCCACAGGAGTTTGTTTAAGAGCATCAGAGAAAGCTGCACAGATTGGCAGGTATGAAGTAAGAAGGGGAGACCGGCCCGTTTCTGCACTCCATAACACCTGTTTAGCTGACTAAATCCTACCCTTTGTGTTCAATATCTTGTTTTAGCTCACAGGGTTGTCTTGGATCTCTGTTCTGTCGGGCTGCCTTTCAAGGAGTGTTACAAATCACAGTGGGGTCATTGCATCCAGGTTTAGCCATAACCCCAAGAACATCCTTGTGTCTATTCAGGAACCAGCTGCCCTGAGCAAACTTATCTAAGTTAGTGGTTGTCTCAGCAGCAGCAGCAGCAGATCTGCTGGGGCCCTTCCCAACATGTAGGACTCTGTTGTTCTGCTTTTGTCTGAAATGACTACCCTGGGGGCATTTTGAGGCATATCTGACAAATGTAGGTGCCAACACTAGCTTGAGGTGATTCACACTCTGTATGTGCCTATTCCTTAGCACTGACCTTAAAGAGTTTGTAATGACAGATTCAGATGTAGACACCTGCACAAAATATTTAAATACCTAGTCAGGTAAATTCCTTCCTGACCAGGAATAATTCTGAGATCTCTGTCTTCTGAAATTATTCTGCCCTCATCAATAAGACAATAGAAACCCACTGTGGTCACAGTTTCCCTCAGAAATAGTTTAACAATGTAATGGGGTAGCCAAGTTTAAGAGAATAGTAAGAGGGAGCACATTTAATTGTTAGTGAGATGACAGATTTTTTTCCCAACTTTTATCCCCACTTGCTGTGTGAGCATAGGCAAGGCACCATGTGTGCCTCAGTTTATTCAAATGTAAAATGGTTATAATTAATATTCAGCATAATTAATGATTAAGTGCCTTGAGAACATGTGATGAAACAAACTCTAGAAGAGCAGAGTATTTTTGCTTCAACCTCTTTAAAACTGTATCCCCTTGCCACATATTTTCAAAAAGTCTACAACTCCTTACTAGAGCTAAATGACTAATTCAAATGAATAATTTATCTGAAGAATTTTGCTTTGTTTTCTCTTTGCAAATTGTTCTCAAATAGACTGCAAAATTCTTGGGCTTATTAGTTATTGCCAAATTATGCATAGATCTCTTCAGTGACTAATTTTATGTCTGAAGCTCATTAAATTTTTTTTCCTGAAAATGTTAGCAATTTGCTGTTTGTACTGTGCTTGTACTTCTTTCCTATTATTGAAAAGCATTTGCAATTAATCAATGCAATCGTACCTATATGTAATGATATTTTATAAATAAATACATATATATGAGAAGTTCCTGATTCATGGACTTTAAAGGTCAGAAAGCACCAGGAGACCACCTACTCAGAACATCTGTAGAGTCAGTTTCCCCAAAATTGAGACTAATAATTCGTGCTTGACTCAAAGTGGCAGACCCCTTTTAAGAGAATCTGCAAAAGATTATAGAGAAAAGGAAGCATTTTTTCAATAGACTTAAATTCACTATATGGGGATTGATTCTTTCTTCTCCTTCTACTATGAATCAAAGATGACTAGAAATGATTGGATTAAATTACATTCTCTGTTCATTCTTGATTGGGTGACTTCAAGAGGCAGAAGACAATGTGCTGCTCTTGGTACATTTTTCCAATACTTAATTACATTGTCTGTTAGAAATATTTCTTACTAATAATATGACTTTGTCTCAAAGGCTTTAATTTCCCATTGATGGTTCTTATTAATAAGTTACACATCACAATCAAGTTACCTCAATCTTTTTCATGAGCTAAACAGGTCAAGTTTACTATAAGCCTGTTTTGAAGCTCTCAAATAATAGTTTCTTCTGGACACTCTTAAATTTGTTGACATGCTTTAATATTCTACTGTCAGTCTCAGCAGTGCCATTTATATAGCTAAAGTTCATGACATATTGATTAAGAACATCCATTTCCTGCCTTGAGATCAGGAGAAATATCATTGTGACTGATGTCAGACAAATGATGAATCACACACACTTAAAAAAGTTGCAGTCAAACACACCCATAACACATACGCACAGAATTTCAATTTGGGTCAATGTAAATATTTCATTTGGCTGAAAATTCCATTTTCTTTTCTAGTTTGTATTTGTGTCTATTCAATCTATTTAAAATTATTTTGTTAACATTGACATATTTTTAAAAAGAAAAAGAAACAAATATTTCATTTGTGAATTAAGTAAATATAGTGATTCATTTTTTGTGTTTTTCAATTAAATGCAGGACCCAAATTTTGATCTGTTTCAGCTTCCACTTTTCAGTGACATTGAAAATTATCTAAACAACTTTTATCTATCTCTCTCTGCAACTTATGTCATAGAGTGCACAAATTATTATTGTTAGAGCACAATATACAGTGAGACATTTTTCCCAACTAAAGTTTGGAATTAAAATTAATTCTACACAAATAGTTTAATTTTTATTTACAGGAAAGCAAGCAAGAAATAAGGTCACCCATGGGAACTTGAACCAAAATTTGCCTTAAAATCAGAAAGAACAGTCCAACTGTGAGAGAAATATATTCATAATGTACACATCAGGAAAACTGATTTCAGGAAAGTCCTGCTCTCTGGTCTCCTCTAGACCCCTGATATTCGACAGATATGCTCTTGCTGGATTCAGTAGAGCTTGGATCAGGCTCTAAGCACAGGCATTTGCTGGCATCACGTAGCAGGTTATATGAATGGACACTTTCCTTTACTTTGTGCCTTCACCATCTGTTCTGCCTTCTAATTAAAAATGCAAAATGAACATAATTAAATATTGGCATCACAAAAATAAGCTAGAAGTTTTTTCAATGCATATGCATGTTCTTTATTAAATGCAACAAGCATCTGTTTTGTTTTCTTATGTTTTAAGACACAGATAGAGGGAAATTGCTTTTTCCTGACAGAAAGGATATTTTTCATTAGTAAATTGGAATTAAATAGAAGAGGTAACACTTTACAACAGTTAGTAAACAGCAGTTTCTGTAAAAAGAGATTCAGGTCTGAGTTCTTTTCTAAGGAAGCACAAGAGGAACAGAAAAAAAGCAGAGGAAGGAAAGCTATTACTAAACATGGTTCTAACTGACTACTGAAGTCAAGCTCTTGGTCCAGGTTCTATCAGAGCTGTGAAATTCAGGTATAAGTAACAACTTTTGAATAGTCATCAAGACTTGAACCACTTCCTCCAGGAGCTGCTGAACCAAGCTAGTCTCTACCTTCCACAACAGTGTACACCTTATGCTTAATCCTAGTAAAGGGCTACTAATGAAGTGTCTTGGTACTTTACAACATCTAGGTGGGGTGTAAGGAAGTATAACAATTCCTAGTTTTCTGATAAAGATGGTCGACTCAAAACGGTTATGGTCTGTATGTACCACATATTGAAAACACAGGTGGTCAAGAAGGCCAATGGCATCCTGGCCTGTATCAGTCACAGTGTGCCCAGCAGGACCAGAAAGTGATTGTGCCCTTGTACTTGCCACTGGTGAGTGTGAATCCTGTGTGCAGTTCTGGACCCCTCAGTACAAGAAAGAAACTGAGGTGCTGGGTCTGGCCCTGACAAGGCCAGTGGAGCTGGTGAAGGTCTGGAGCACATGTCTGATGAGGAGCAGCTGAGGATTTTTTTAGCCTGGAGAAAAAGAGGCTTAGGGGTGAGCTTACTGCTTACAACTACTTGAAAGAAAGGCAGTGGTGGTGAGGTGTGTGTCAATCTCTTCTCCCAGGAAACAGTGACAGGATGAGAGGAAATAGCTTTAAGTTGCACCAAGGGAGGTTTAAATTACCTATTAGGAAAAATAATTGATGGAAAGGGTTGTAATGCCTAGGAACAGGGTGCCTAGTGAACTGGTGAAGTTACCACCCTGCAAGGGTTCAAAAAAACCTGTGGATAGGGCGCTTGAGGACATGGTTTAATGTGAACATGGTGGTGGTGCTAGGCTGACCTTTGAACTTGATAATCTTAGAGGTCTTCTTCAACCTCAATGATTCTATGAGATATCTATATCAGTAAATAAAAATAGGGACAGGGACTCACCTCTGGGCTTGAGGACATGTGTCACACAGTGGATGTGTCCTGGCCACTCGGGGTCAACCTCCTCCAGACGTGCATTGGTATTACATGATACTTCGTTCTATATTTCTTCAAGGCTCCATTGTCCCAACCCACGATACATATTTTTTGTGTGATTAGTTAGTTCAGAGTGCATGAAATAAAGAGGCACTGTGCTACAGCCAACCAGAACAATGCTTTTGTATTTTGAAACTGAGGGCACACGTAGCATGTCTTAGCCAGAAAGCATGTAACTGGTGTTCAGCAGAAATTTTTCTGAAAGAGTGTTGGGGGGTTTTAACTAGAAGGTAAACTTGATGTAGCCTGTCCAACCTGTTTTCCAGGGTCAGGTGTCCTCCAAAGTGTTCCTGGGTTTTGTGTCAGAGAGCTGAGGGAGCAGGCTCAAAAAGCCAGGCATTAGGTGGTGTGCCCCAGAGGCTCAGTGGGTTGCACACAGCTGAGCAGCAGTGCTCACTGAGACTAGACCCACAGGAGAAGTCAGTTGCTATAGCACTTTCCCTGTAATAGTACTTAGGCCTTTGATCACTTGGCTAATTCAGAGACCTGGATTAGATCTATAGAGTTCCTATAGAGTCTCCAGGAAGACTGAGGCATCACTGACTGGGATCTGCAAAATGTGACCTTACAAGGCTTCCTGTGTTATTCAGTAGCGTAGCTAGGGAGAGAAGTTTGTTTTAAATAAACTGCACTCCGAATGTTAATTTCTGAAATCCAGGCTTCGCTTTGAATTCACAGACATGAATTCTTTCCATTAGTATTATGCTGAAACTACTCCTTCACCGCATATTTCATAGTAAGCATTTATGGGATCATAGAGTAGAATTGAAGTGTCCCAGTTCCCAGGCTGTGGAACAACCTGGTCAGAAGCTGCTCAATATAGAGGTAAAAAATCCATGAAAGTGAACTGACTACACCATCTTATCTTGTGAATCAAGACATAGCGTCAAACCTTTAGTTCAATGCTCAAAAAGACAAGCAGCTGGGTAACACTACTACAGCCCATGTTTGCTGCCATGCTCAGTGTTGACAATACTCACTCAGCCTGGACTGCCATGGAAACCCAAGAAGAGAACCTGGTGTTTATGTCCCAGTGGGACTCTTAAGATAAGTTAGAGAAGATTATCAATGTGAAACTTACTCTTTGAGAGGCAGGGCAGTATATCCTGGTGTAATTCTGGTTTGGTATTGTCTTCACTTCACTGTGCCTTCACCTGCACAGCAACGTCTTGCTGGAGCTGAACTGGATGACTTCTCAGTGACTCCAAAACCAGGTCATTAGGCTCTCTCAGCTGCTTTTTCTATGCCCTAACTTCAACTCTAAAAATTGGGTGTGTAGTCCAATTTTGTAATTTGGGCTCCCTCTAGAGCCAACTGAGGAAGACAGATGCTCTACCACATTTTTCCAGTCACAGGATATGTGTTGAAGACAAACAGTGTGACTTACTCAATAAGTACAGAGGGAATCTTGCTCATTAGCTCAATCTAATGCCTAAAATTAAGAGAGAGGAAAAGTACTTATATGGGTTTTCCTAATGAAAACTGAGGAATATTTTAAGTCAGTTTGGTAATTTCAGTTTTCATCTAAAATACAACTCAGTATCTGTGGCTACTGGTGTATTAAATACTAAACCAAGCAATATTATATCTTTTTGTGACTTCTCTGCTGCTATTAAATCAGTAGTGAATTGAGTATATAAACCAGTCCCCAGGTACAAATGAATGGGATTCATCTCTTCCTTGATGATCTGTTGAAAATTTAGAGTGACTATTATACTGCAACTCTTTTGCAGGTTAGATCGGCTGCTAATTTAAGAATTCTAGTAAAAAATAAAGCAAGCAAGACCTATTTACAGACTGAATATTTGACTATAAATTATAGCAGAGAACAGGTATAATTGCTCATATCTCCCTGACAAGTTTTTCTTGGATAAAGGAAAGGAAATTTCTTTCACATCTGCTAACCAGAGCCTGTAGAAGCCCTATAGAAAGACAATATTACTTCAGAAAGTTCACGTGGCTGATGTGTATCTGGTAGAAAGAGAGAGAGCAATAGAGGTATGAAGTATGTTTCTAGAAGGATATGTGAGATGCAAAATTCAGATTCAAGCCACTACATACTGTAATGATGTTTAAAATCACTGTCCCCAATTCAGGCACTCCAAAAATTTTTCACTCTATGCCCTTCAGTGCTGTTTTTTAAACACAATTTGTCTTGAGGAGGATAACAGCAGCTTGGTACTGTACCTCACACAGTGTGAGGAGGAAAGAGTTTGTTTTTCCTTGAGTCCTGTTGAAGTGTTAATTTAAAGAAGTAATAATGTAAATCTTATTTCAAACATTCTTTCCCCCTGGCAGACTTCTATATTAAGACATTTGGGTAATTGACCAATGTTACTGTAGCTCAGCAGGCATTATTTTCTTTTGGTAAAAGGATACCATAGTAAATTTCAATGAGAAGGAGCAAAAAAAAAAAAAAAACAAAAAAAAAACCAAAAAAAAAAAAAAAACCAGACTTAAATAAGACTTGAATATGAAAGGAAAATATAAACCAGATGGGAGTGATGGAGACAGGTTTTCATATCTTTCTTTTCTTTTAAGATCGGTTTAAAAGTTTCCCTTCACTGCATTGGCTTTCTGCCCCTGAGTAACATGAGGCAACATATTTGTTCTGCAGCAGCAGCTGGGAGCGATTCACTGGCTGCAGAATGCTGGCCAGCCACAACAGGGATGGATTCGGTGTCCAACACAGCTCAATGGGAACATTCCTGCTGCCTGCTGTGGGTGCTGGAGCAGGTGCTGGAGAGGAAGGGTCTGGTCTCCCTGACATTGATGGCAAAGTCTTTAGTGAGACCAACTTCTCTTTGCGTCCTGAAGGCAAGCCTGGCAACTCCACCACCAGTCTTTTTGGGGAAGAAGACTTTATATTGTTCCTGTGTATCATATGCCTCTCCGACTATTAATAGGTTTAGAAGCTGCAAGCTAAGTAACTATGGGTCTTGGTTGTAACAGTGCTGGACACTTCATCCCTCGTGCACCCACTAACAGAGAGGAATTTTCATCTCCCTTCCCACTCCTCCTAATTAAGCCATAGCAGCCCTGGTGGCTCTGGGGCTCTTTCTTCAATTCATTGTTTCTCACTATGGTTTTACTGACACATGAAAAAAGCTCAGGGGCAGGAGGCACATGGTGTTTTCTACTGAAGCTTGAGCTTTAAAGCTGGGACTCAGACTGCTTCACTCCACTGCTGACAATTTAGCAAATGGTCCATGTTATGCCACTTTGATCTTGTGAAAGTTTTCAAAAATTTCATCCTTGAAGAAAGCTACAGGCCCAACAGATCCCCCAGTTCATTAGCAATCCTTTAGCGGTTCCCAACAATTAGAGCTGTCAGCCAGTCGAACTCCGTTCGGAGGCCGTGCATTCAAAATCCCTGACTAATGACTTGGTAAAAAGACTTGACAGTGTGTTGCAATTTGTTATAATTGAATCTAAGCTGCATCAGCTGTTTGAGGGGCTGAAATGTTTTCAAACATTACATTGATTTAAATTAATGCCACAAAAATATTCAGAAATCGTGTCTGTCAGATTCAGTGCTAATAATCATGTTCTCTTCAGATACGAAGAAGACATTTCATCACCATTTGAAAGCATTGTCAGGCAGGCAGTTTAAATTCCCCCTCCTCTTCCCCCTTAGCTGAAAATAAGTTGATAATCATTATACTCATGAAAGGAAAGTGCTTGGTAGCTGGAATGGGACAGGGTGGAAGAGAGATGCCTCCTGGACTGTAGCACCTTTGGGAGTAAAATTTGAAAAGCCCATTATTACAAGTAATAATTTTCACTGAGTACATTTAAATATAAGAAAACAAAATCCAAAAAATTAAAACCAATTCTCTATGAACTGTTGGAGAAAGTTCAAAAAGAATCACATTTTCTAACTCATTCTCTGCCTTTATTTTAACTGTGAACACATAAACTGAACAGTGGGACATTTGGCAAGCAGACTTCCAGCACAAGCTCTCTGGTTAAAACTTACGTCTGTTTCCAGAATACCTTTCTCTCAAAAGCAGTGGGATGACATGAGATATCAAGGCAGCTTTACTTTCCAAATAAATTGTTTGCTCTGTTTTTTTTTTAAATCCTCTGTTAGTTCTGGAAAGCTTTCCATTTAAATTAAGAAGGGCTCAGACTGTAAGCACTAAGCCTGAATTTTCCTACTTTGAATGCTCTAGGGTCTAAAAATGGAATTTAAAGTCATTTCCATTTGTATGACCACTATTGAAAAGCCAGATCCAGACAGAACTTGTGACTTTGCCCATCCAGAAAGTCAAGACAGTTTGGAATCTGTGTTTTTTTCTTCTTGAAGTACAGAACACCTTGAGTGTACAAAATCATGAGTAAAGGTTTAATTGGTACAGAAATTACAGTAATGACAAAAAAGGTCACTGAAGGAACACATTTCTCTGTAATATACCTATGCAAACTAGGCTGAGCTGAGACACTACAGGTTTTAGTTATCATGTTACTTTGACAAATTGACAAAAAATCTATTAACAAATCCTACCATAGAAAGAACAAAAGCACTTTTCTGACCTCAGAAACTGATTGCAGTTAACTTTCTGTTAACACCAGTTTTATACCTATGTGCTTCTGAAAGTCACAACATTCACCTGGCCAGCAGTGGATATCTACTGTATACATACCAAACTCTGAGCTGATCCATGGACACACCTGATGGGAGCTGATAAAGTCTCAGCTTGAAATGTAGGAAGCTGAGATAACCTCAGTTCCTAATCAGGAATTAGATGTTCTTAGAAAGCTGGCTGATTACAAAATCAGGGAAGGAAAGAAGCAAACAGCACCCACTCTGAATCTCTTTACACTGATAATCTCTCGGGAAGTCTCATTTCTTCTTTTTGAAGCTCACATATTTTTCCTAACAAGTGCATAATGAATAATCCCTAATATTAGTAACCACGTTTGTCTCTATTTTTGCTATTCATATTATGGTCTGGATTTTTAGTAGATTGCTAAGAAAGTCTCAGGAAAGTCTTAAGTACCAATGCAAAAACCCTCTGCTATAAGTATATAAACATGTCTGTGTTATGTTAGAGGTAACTCATCCTTTGTATTCCTTTCAAAGTTTTGCTCATTTAGACTTCTGTATTAGCTAGATGAAATGTGGGCAGCTAACATTATACTGGTTAGTATTTTATTCTTGCTGGTTTCACAAAAGGCTGTGGTTCATAAAACTCCTTATATAAAAAGGCTTTTATACAATGTCTGATTATTAAAAAATGTCAGTGGACAGCTTTGAGTTCTTATGTTTCATCCTTCCCAGATTTTATAAAGATGTGTGTTGCTGGGATCATGGTTATCATTAAATAAATCAATGAAGACTATTCCACTAACACATCCTATGTTCATTTAACATATTCATTTTCTTTAACTATTATGGATCTGATTCTATTAGGCAGGTATAACTTCAGGAATGCTGATGTATGGCCTGCCTGTATGGAGTGCTTCAGGGTGGATTTATTTCAATATCCTGATCTATTGAACCCAGTCATCTAGGCTCCTCCTATAGTCACAGGAACATGAGAAGCATCTCCAGACAATGATTTACCTCAGTACCTGTCTTACACAACCATCTCCAGATGCTGCTCCTGCCATGTTCATCCCGATGAGCAAGGTCAGAGTACAAGTATCTGCAGCTTTTCATATACCAATAGAGAGAAAATTCCACAGGTAAAATCTGTGAAACTCTGCCTGCCTCAAGTTGATCTTTTGTATTTTCATACCATAAGCTTGTGAAAAGTTGGTTCATGACAACATCTTAATTCCTTTTTGTGGTGTCCTAGCCCTTGGCATGGGCTTTCAAACTAGTTAACCTTTAAGGTCCCTTTCAACCTAAATCATTCTGTAGCTATCTTCAGTTCATGCAAAGTCACATACCAAGCCACCCCACAAAGTTAATACTGCAATGAAAAAGAATTTCCTGCCTCCACAAGGTTCTTCAACCCCTGTTTGAGCATTTTAGTTATAATTATATTCTGGTATACTCTGAGTACTTAACAACTTCTCCTGAAGTTAGAGAGAACAGCTTCATACACGCTTACCTATAAAAGTTTGAATTTAGATGCAACAATGTGAATTGGCAGCTTGATACTATGTACTATTTGATAAACGTATAAAGATTTTTGATACGTACATTTGATAAATATATATATGAGATTTTTTCTTTTATGCAGTTTTACCTTACTTTCTGTGTGTCATGCCAGTTTCTTGCTGCAGTCTCCATATTATCCTTGAATCCCTGCTGTGAATTGATACCTTGTAATTATTTCTAGTGTGCTTTCATATTTTGTATTTTGCTTTATTCTGTGAGATGCACGTCTTCTCAAAAATGTAGCTTTGCTCCTTCTTTCATCACAATCAAAACATGTAAACTAAGGCAAAAGCTGTTTTAGAAAGGTGGGAAGGAGGGAATGTTAATTATCTGAAGGTGTTATATCTACAAAAAGAGCCAAGTCACAAAAGGGTTATCCATTTTACCTAAATAGCCAAGTGAAACAAGACACAATTGGGGTTAATTTAGCTTTCCAGGCTTTCATAAACTGATACTTGGGAGGTCGAAGGAGGGAAGTCAATTAGCCCCAATTGTATCTTGTTTAACTTGGCTGGGTGAATCACTAGCCCCTTTGTAAGTTGGCTCTCTTTATAGCTATCACACCTTTTGTATGGCCATACAGTTTTCTAACTTGCTTTTTTTATTAAACGTCAAAGATTTTTATCAGATATCACAGCTTCTTGGGGGCAGTGGTCTGATAGCAGCATAATTAAATAGCAAGAATGCACTCACCCATTTCAGTGCTCACAGAAAGCAAATAAGTATGGATAGAACTTTGTGTGAAATCACATACCCAACAGGCTTTGTATTCATAGATTCCTGAAACAAAGCCAAGTGCATAATCCACAGGGCTGTACAAAGCAGTCAGTGAAAACTGGCTGGAATGTCCATGTGTTAAATTAGACACCAAAAGAAACATCAACACTCCCACGAATGGGAAAAGAACAACACAAACAACAACCTACTTAACTTTGTAAAATAAACCGCTTACTTGGAAAAACATGTTGTGCTTGTTGAGCTGTTAGAGCTCTTGATGGAACATCATCTTGAATGCGATTACTGAAAGCTGAAAGTTGTAAGGTGGTGGGTTTTTTTTGTTTGTTTGTTGTTTTTTTGGTTTTTTTTGTTTTTGTTTTTTTTTTTTTGTATTCTACAGACTACTGAATTTGGTTGTAGCAACTGTTTCTACATAAAGCAATAAACTGTACCTGCTGACTGGGAGCTGAGTTATGGCCTTGGTAAGTAAGATGCAAATAGTGAGTGAAGAAAAAACTTCTATTATGATGTCATCAAGCAATAATCCTTCCCTTCTGAAACAGAGTGGAAACATGGCCTAGACACAGCATGTCTGCAATGATTCTCTGTCAAGTTTTGTCATTGCAGAACATATGTATTCCAGGAATTGCCACTGCACTGGCATTCATCCATCATCTACCACCCACATGAAGGCTTCCAGTTTCCCTGTACTTGTCATATACATGCAAGCTACTAAGATCACTTTAACACAGTATTTGTGTCCCAGTAGGGTGCTGCAAATATTTCAGCACTGAAATGAGTGAATAGACAAACAATATTTGAATACATAACAGAAGCGTAGGATCTGGATCTTGAGTAAGTGTTTAGAAGTTATGCTAGATAATAGTATATCTGATATCAGGTGCCTTTTCATTTATCACATTCAGATGTTACCTAGATATGACAGTTTAGCAAGAGCCTTTCCTAAATATTTTTGGTTCTAGAATTGTCATTCTTCCTTGCAGCATTGCTATGTATTGATGCATTTCTTTCTCTGTGTGTGTTACTAGCAATGTTTTTCAGGTGGGTTTAGAAATTACAAAAATATTTGAATTGTTCACGCTCCACTAGTGTGCATATTAATTATCTTTACTCAGAAAGATTTTTGGCACTTTAAAGAAAATTAGGATGAATTGAGCTACCACCTGGTATTAATATGACTTAGGTGAATACAGCTTTCTTCAATTTCTGGATATCAGGAATAACTCAGTATGATCTCTGACTCATACTTAGGATGTAATATGATGGACCCATCTGATGGAAGCAAGTAATTAATTAAAGTATAAAGAAGCCAGGTAAATTCAAAAGGTTTGCCTTCTGATATTGTCTGTTTGAAAACATTTGTTTCTAGAGAAGAGACATTTATTAGGTGTGTAGATAGCTACACAAACACACTTTTGTTCCATGTGACCTCATAGCCTTGTAATGTACAGTGTAGTACTTGATGCTGTGCTTTGTTTGTGTTGCATCCACACTGATTCTGAAGGATTTTATTTTCCTCACTTTCAAATTATCTTCCCATGTTTTTGTGGTCTCACCTTCCTAAACCGGATTTGCACACAAACAGATTTCAATAATATTGAGCATTATTTTGATATATATTATCAAGCATTTTGTTTTTGCAATTTTTTATAGTGTGAGACAAGAGACTAATGTAAAGAAAAATCTCTGATTGGATATCATAAGACAAAGTAGCTGTCACACTATGTGCTCATTTAAATTAAGATTTTTTTGTCTTAAACTTGTGTTATTGTGATATTTGACCAGACTCTTTGGGGTCATTTATCATCATCCATTCTTATTATTTCAGTAGATTCCATCACCTCTTTGATCTCATTTGGTATTTTGTGCTGATCCGGAGGCCGGTAGCATAAGACCACTAGTGTATTTTTACAACTTAGTGAGACTCAGCATACCTAAAATAAGTGCCAAAATGGCATTTGATCTTGTCACTACCACCCTCAGCAAAGCAGCCACAAGAGAGTCAGAGAGGCTTTTTCTCGTTATTACACTCCAGAGGATCTCTGCCTGCCAATAAGGAAAAAGGTGATTGTGAGTTCACATGCCTACAATGGCTACAGTTTTGACTATTTAGCAAGCTCCAAAAGCCTTAGATACTTTGAAGTCCTTTTCTTTCATTACAGCCAAGGTCACATAAGTGCTGTGGAACATAAATTCCCTGACCAAATATGATATGGTTTTCCTTTGGAATATAGTTTCATGTTACAGCACTTGAACTGAGGTGTACAGTGCTCAATGGTGTATCTTGCTTGTCATTACATATTACATATTAAAAAAAAAAAAAAAAAAAAAAAAAAAAGGAAAAATCAATATAAACTTTTATAATAGTTGAACCAAAGCAAATTTGTTTCCAAATCATCACTAAAATAGGATTAAGGCTTATTTTGAAAGAGAATAAAGTAATTTGTCTTTGTCATAGAAAATAAAGATGGTAGAAATCACTCTGAAAATCACAGAATCACAGGGTGGTTTTGGTTGTAAGGGACCTTAAAGATCATGAAATTCCAGCCCCTCTGCTCTCCAACTCTGTCATGATCAACTATTCCACCCACTTGAATGTAATATTCTCTTTTAGTTTTCTGAATTTGTTTCCCAAAATCATGTTCCATTATGGAAAAGATAAAATTCATGACAAAGGCAATGATTTGCCATTGTTTCCAGAGCTTTTGTAACCTTCAGTGTATGTTTCCTGATACTCTGAAATCCTGTTCAAGCTTTCTCTTTCTCACTCTTTCTTAGCCTGCTCAGATGACAACTTGGGAAGTCTCTCACTACTTTGTATTAGGTGGACCATATAATAGAAGGGCCTTTTATTAAATGAACAACTGTTTTTGAAGGATTTCCATCTTATGGTGAATTTTTGAGGGCTCTTCAAAATGAATAAAAAAGCAACCACATCTTAAAAAAGTTACATTGTTCTAGGAAAATCAGGGGTACTCAAGCAGTGTGGATGGGGTTGGCAAATAGACTTAGGCTGATGTGGAAAGGGAAGACCTTTTAAAAAATAAAACAACCCAGAACATAAGTGTGCCCACACCAAGTGAGTGTGCACAAAAAAAAGAAAAACTAAGATGCTGGCATGGGGAGGAAAAACACACATGCTTTGCCTGTGAAATTAGCACAAGAAAGTAGTTTCTGAAATGCTACACACTAATGTCTGCAGCATGGATAAAAAAGAGAAGGAATTGGATGTGTACATGCAGTTACAGAGCTATGAACTCTCTAGGATGAGGGAGGTGTAATGGAATGACTCACACAGCTGGGTGCTGCAGTGGATGTATACAGGAAAAACAGACATACTGGAGTGAATCCAGTGTAGGATCCTGGAGAGACAAAGGGATTGGAGTATCAGTCACATAAGAAATCTGAAAGACATCTGAACATCTTCAGTCTGGAGAAATGAAGGCTCAGGGGGATTTTAACCGTGTGGAGAGGGGAAGGGAAGGGAAGGGAAGGGAAGGGAAGGGAAGGGAAGGGAAGGGAAGGGAAGGGAAGGGAAGGGAAGGGAAGGGAAGGGAAGGGAAGGGAAGGGAAGGGAAGGGAAGGGAAGGGAAGGGAAGGGAAGGGAAGGGAAGGGAAGGGAAGGGAAGGGAAGGGAAGGGAAGGGAAGGGAAGGGAAGGGAAGGGAAGGGAAGGGAAGGGAAGGGAAGGGAAGGGAAGGGAAGGGAAGGGAAGGGAAGGGAAGGGAAGGGAAGGGAAGGGTGCTAAAGAAAATGGAGCCAGACTCCTCTAAAAGTGCTCAGAGACAGGACAAGACAAGAGGCAAGGGTCCCATACTGGAACAGAGGAAACTCCAAACACAGGAAAGAAATCTGTTATGGTCAGGGTGGACAAAGAAAGGAACTTCTTGCCCACAGAGGTTGTCTGTGTCCCTTGTCATTGTAGCTACTCAGAGGGACACCATCCTGCACAATCTGTTCTAGCTGACCCTTCCCTGAGCAGGTGTTGTCCTGGTCAATCTCCAAAGGTGTCTTTGAACAGCAACCATTTCATGAATATCAAGATAGGTATGACATGTGTATATTTTAGGTAAAACAAGAAGCAAAAGATGTCCATATAAAGCAGAACAAGTAACAGTTGCTTCAAGAGAAAAGATCAATTGTGAAAAAGCATCAGATTCAGAGTTAGGAAGGAATTTACTGTGTATGTATGATATAGCTCATTGCAGCTGGAAGGAGATAACCATCAATTCAGTGGGTCAGTAGAAGGCAATATAAAATGTGAATTCAATACATTAATTCTGTAGGAATATATAGAGCATGAAAAAAAAACCCAAACAACTTCCTCTCAAAATACAGCCACATAGATATGCTGTGATGCAGAAGAAAAACATCAGATAGTCCTGTTCCTCTTTACTTTCCCAAAAAAAACAGCCTCTACATTCAATATTTCCCACCAATACTTAACCTACTACCTTGAAGTCCCCTTCTGTTTTCTAACTCATTTAATTTTTAGCCAGTCATCTTGCTCTTGAAAACCATTCACAGATCAGGGACTAACTGCCAGCTCCTCAATGGTCCCTTAAGGTAACAATGGTCTTTTGGCAGCAATGTTGCTGATAGACACAGGTGGTTATGGAAACTGCTCCTGGCTGGTGGAGTGGTGCAGTTCTCACTGAAGAGTAGATTAGCTCTGTGTGTGGCACCTTTCAAGGAAACCCTTCCCTTTTAATCAACCCTTCCTATTAGAGTGGAAGGCAATGAATAAGGAGAAAAGGAGTTACTGGAATTCCTCGTCCATATGCGTCCCACTTCTGTTGAGCGTGCACCAGAAATTGAATACCTTAGCCACAGGGGTTTAATAGGTTTCACCTGTACCCACAATCTGAACTACAAAGATGAAAAGGGAGCAAAACATACAATCTCTTTCCTGTTATTGCAAATTTTGTACCTGGCAAAGCCCACATTGTGACAGAGCTTTGCAGCAGCCATCTGCAGCTACTCTTTTCTCTCAAAAATATTAAAAGTCACGATGAGGATGTAAACTGCTTCTGTGTAGCCTTGTCTGCCTTTTTGTTTTTTTTCAGCAATAGGACTTTGAGTAAACTTCACAGAGCCTGTGCACAGACTCACATGCTAATGTACAAACGTCTGTAAATGTAAATTCCTAGCACAACTCCTAACAAGGTTCTGTCCTATATCAGATAGCTTTTTCCTGAGTTGGCCTTGAGGAATACTTGGCACATAGTGGTGTCCCTAAGATAAAGGCTGTCTCCAATAGCCAGTTATGAGATTATCCTGTTCTAGAGGAAGATCATTCAGTCATGTGTACAGGAGGAAACCTGCCCTATTATCATATGGTGTATTATATCAGTATAACTATAACCTTGAGATTCCAGACAGTTCTTTCCTTTTTCTTAAACTGTTCTTATCCTTGCTGTAAGGTGAATAAGACAACATGAGATGTCTACATACCACTACTGAGGGAGGTAAACAGAAAATCTCACAAAATTTTATGATAGGAATTTACTTAGGTAGCTTTCAGATATTAGACCAGATTACTTTTTGAGAAGCATTCCCAGCCATATAAATCTTTTGTGTCATCTTCATAGCAGGTTATATAAATACAAATCATCCAAGAAGAAGAGCCAACATTTCCCACACTCCAGTATTTATGTTTGTGGCCATACAGAAAGTAATACAGGTTATTTGTATCAAACCCACAGTTAATTCATGGGGCATTGTCAAAGATTTGCTATAATTGTTCTTAGGCCTACTTCTCATTCCAGTGCAACTGGGATTGTAGTGGTGATTGCTTCTGCAGTAGACTTAAATGTTTCCAAGACTTGTGCCTTTTTCTACCCAAAAACTGTAATCTGTCATACTCTGCCCTTGGTCTTTATATTTGTGCTGTGACTACAGATGTCTTTCAAGCAAGACTATCAAGAGGATGCATTTACATTCTAGTGAGCTCAGCCGCTGCTGAATGATGTTTGGCCTGAGGAGTGTCACCTCCTCTCAGCCAATCTGTGTGATTCAAAAGGCACAGCTCTTGTGTGAAGGGGGAAAAAAGACCTTCTCTCTGCTGGATGTTCAGGCATTCATCAAAAAATATCAGCTACTGAAATGTAATAATCACATGTTATAGGTATACCTTAGAATGGGCATTTCCTCTTCCATCAGCTCAGCTACCTCACCATGGCAGTGTGAAGAATGGATGAGTCTTTTTGATATATAAGTCTTAATCTTTTATTCAGAAAGTATATCCTGATCAATGTTTAAATGTGATAGGTTACAAAATGAAGACTCTTACTGTTTAAATTGCAGCCTTCAAGGCACAATGAATCAGTTAATCTCCCTGTGTAGTTACACTATGGCAGCTATCATGATGGCATTCCTTATCACAGTAATTTGATCCAGGCAGGAACTCTTGAAAGGTGATTTCCCTCCATCTTTGATTCCCTTTCATACTCCTGGAATATTTGATTGAGAGGTTGCCAGCTACCCTTTTTCACCCACTTTCTCATCAGCCTTTTTGCATTTGTGTCACATCACCCTAACTAATTTGGAAATTTTGATTCAGCTAGAAAAGCTAGTCATAGATTCTCTTCCAATCAGTCAAGCTAAAAACTCAAAAGAAACCCACAGACATGGTTGCTTACAATGTTCCAGAACCAAACATCAAGGGTGCAGAATCTCCTGTGTTGTCTACAAGGTATGTCATTATGCAACCTTCTCAATTAACCTTTTCAACAGAAACCTTCAAACATAACATACTTCTACTTGAGGATTTCCAAGCCCCTAAAGTGCTTAAGTTGTGTTTGAATGAATGGATATTGTCATACAGAGATATCTTGAGATGCTTTACAGAGGGGGCAAAAAGCCAAGCAGTTGATTTTTAAAAAACTGTGGAAAATTTGGAACTCTTTCTTCAACATGTTTTAAATTGCTCCAAGTGATAATGCTAGAAATTGCAGAACTTTATCAGTTTTATTCTCATCAGACAGCCAAGCATGCCTCAAACTATGCCTTTTTTTTTTTTTTCCCAAAAGTCAGATATCTCCAATATTGATCTAGAAAGAGGTTACATTTCATTAATTGTCCCTGAAAGAGGAGTTTTCTTGGCTCTGTTGGGCTACTTGTCCTGTTGACCTGGAAATGGGATGTATTTGCAGTTACAGAAACAGAAAGGTAAACACTTCCAGCATAGGAAGAACAAGATTTTCAGATCAGCACTGGCAGGCTGCTAAAGACATAACCAAAATTGTTTAGACAAATGGTGAGGATGGCTCAATCTAGTTCTTGTTCTTACTTGTGATTGCAGGAACTAAATAGCTGTGAGCTAGTGTAGGGAACAAGAGAATTCTTTTTTTCACAGATGGATAGATTTCACTTCATTTGATGTTAGCTTAATAAAAATAAGGCAATAAATAAAATAGCATCACATAGTATCTCTCTCTGGAAAATGACAGGCATCGTCAGAAAACAAATATTTATGGTAAATTCCTCAGAGAGGTGGAATGAATCACCTGCTGGAAATGCTTATCTACTTCTACTGTGTTTAGGGCAGGAGTTGAGATCATTGGTTTACTTTAGATGTTTAAATTTCAAATGGCTAAAAGTCAACATTTTTATCAAGTCAATTCCATTTAAGTTTCAAACTTTCCAGTGGAGAAGATTTCCACTTGCATTTCTCTGACAACGTGTGCATGTACCTCAACACAAAGTCTGGACGTCTGTTGCAGTTCTGTCATACATTGCCTTGCGACATACTTTGTATATTATAGTTATCCTCTGCCTCATGTAAATCAGGGGAAAGCTAATACCATAACATAAGCATGGCTAGGCAGAATTATACATTGTTGATGTCTTTCACATAAAAGTACTAGTATTTCCAGGCACACATAAAAAGGGATATTTTTTCTTCATAAAAAGCTCAGGTAGCTTTAATCTACATGAAGCTGTGAAAATGTACTGAATCCTTGACCACTATGTTTCATTTTAGAAAATAAAATATTTGTGGCTGTATGTGAATTACTTAAGCCAAATGGTAACAGCATTTCAAAGAGAATGTTGTGCAGTTAGAGGGATGTTCTTGGAAAGAATATTGTTCACTTAGAAACCCTATAAAATTTTAGGATGTTCATATAATATTAAAAAAGGATCTCTTTCACTTACAATCAATGTATAAACAATTAATAATTAATAGGTAACAAATGTATTTAGTGAGAATTTCTCCAAAGAGAGAAACACTGAATGTAGAAATGAAAATCTCATTTACTCCAGTCCCTGTTGTCATGGCATCAGTTATATCACAATGAGCATCTGCTCACAAACTCATGTAATCCCTTTGTAGGTTTAGGCTGTTGACTTCCTACGTATCTACTGGGTGTACTGTTCAAATTCGGGATGTTTATGTAACTTCTTCAGATCTTAAGCTTTAGTATTTTATGGTCAGTTTACATCTCTTTTTTTCTTAGACCAGCACTTTCTTTAAAGGTGGAGAAATAGTATTCACCATATTGTTGAACAGTCACTGAAAGTCAAGGGATAGGATTGATCTCAGGAAAATGGTTTGAAAGTTGTGTCTTTGGTCACCTGAAGCTTCATCTACATAGTGAACATAATAGAGCAGTCAACTCTGGAAGATATGACACCTCATTCTAAACCAGACATATGTTAAGATCCTTAGGTACCTCTCACGCCTTCCTCATCCAGTAAGTACTGATTGTCAGACACATGCAGATGATGTCTGCAATGTCTTTTTAAACAGTGGTATCTATTTTAGCAGCTGAAGTTCCTCCTGTGTCATCCTGTCTAGTGGACATGACCTGGATCTTCTATCTTAAAGCAATAGCCTTTTGCAAAAGTTCTTGCTGGTAGTCCTTACTTTCCTTGATCTAAATACCAGGATACTTACATTCATAGTTCTCTCCTGATCAGCTCGTTCCTCCTATGTGTTCCTCTGATATTCCTCTGTCATAACAGCCACCTGTATGTCATCAGCAGTTTAATTGAAGAACTTACTGATTCCTGTGCTGAAGTTATTATTAAAAATCCTAAATACTAAATACTGGATAATATTAGTCCCAAGATCAAAGCTTTGGGATTCCTATTAGGAATCTTAATTCGAGTCAATAGATTTCTCTTTCAGCTCAACTGACTGTAATCTTTTGTTCATTCCTTCTGCATCTCTGTCATTATTCTTTATCTATCTCATCTTCCTCTCATAACTAACACCTTCATATCATACCAGATGCTTTATTTTTGTCCTAATGAAATAAATTAAATTCAGCAATGACAGCATTTTCTGTTGGTCTGCTGCAGAGTAGACTGCTTTTGCAGAGCTCACAGTTTACTTTAACTCAAGAATCACAAAACAATAGACAAAGATAATTAATGATGATAATAACAACATGCAGCTTTATTTAGTCTGCAGTCAAAACCTGAAGTCTGTTTTTGAGGCATGAATCAACCAGAAACTGTATTCAGAGCTTCCAGGTTATCTATGAGCCAAGCTGACATCCAGAACTGGAAAACAACAGTCTTGTCATTCTCTTCCTTGTCTTTACTTCATTTTACAGATACTTAGTGCTTATATTTTTTAAGAAGCATCTCCATTTAAAATCTAGAACTCTACCTCCCCTGCATTTTCTCCCTGTAAAAATAATTGTAGGAAGAAATCATTCTTCTCATTGCTCAGGCAAATACTCAATGATTGGCATGATATTTTTGAATACAGATAACTTTCTCACTAGTATTCACTAGCATGAATGTTATATTTTGCAATGTTTTTAAAATACTTCGCAACATTTCAGATGTTTATGTGTGGTGATTCTTTTTATTCAAGCATTAAAAAAAAAAAAAAAAAAAAAAAAAGTAAGGGATTTCTTTCCCAAACAATATAGTGACAGTTGATAAAATCTTGCATTTTTTGAATGACGTTTAATGGTAGCATTTCCATTATTTTCCAGAGAGTGATACTGGTCTAATAACCTTTAAATTTGCCAGTAATCTGTTTGGATACTGCTAGAAAATTTACCATCTTCCTGTTTTTAATAGCAGATGCTAACCAATACACTGATACAATATGAGGGAACCTCAATATGTTTAGTATTTGTCATATATCAAAGCATGTCAGTAGAATTAGGAGAGTGGGGCTCTGCTGAAGCTGAGCCATAGTCCCTCTCTTGGCAAATAGTCACACAAGGTAGAGGTCTAAATCTGAGTGAGTCACCTTAAGAGTCCCATCACAGATGATACAGAGAAACAGTTCTACAGCATCATTCGCTTCCTTATAAATAAATGTATAAAATAGATTAAATGAGTCACACCTTAAAAATTCTCATTTCCTTCCCTGAATATGAAGGAGAACTGCAATAACTCACTCATCTACAGAAATGTAAAGCAAGGTGGAATAAATTGTAGCCTTAATATGTTTGCCCCCATCTGTGACATGAGCAACAGCATAAACACAATGACTGAATATTTCTGAGTCTTTATTCATTAATATTTATAAAGTACTTTAAGATCTTGGGATCAAAGCAGTAAAAAGAGGCAATCAGCACTACATGGCCAATCCACCCAAGTGTCAAAGTCCTATTTTATAGAGTATTGTATGTCTAGATAACCCTTCTTTAAAAATCTTATGAATTAATTGAGAAGATAGTTGGACAACAGAGGCTAGGTGCTTCTGTTTTAGCACACGAGAATAGTGCAGGAGCTTTCAGGGGCATCTTGTTTCTCTTAACCTAGTCATAATATCAGAAACATTATCCTCCACACATCCTACATGTGCTGCAAGTTACAAGAGTTGCCTTCAGCCACTCTGCACTGTCCTGCAAACCTCAACAGCTTAACAAGGGGGATTGTAGTACAGTCCTTTCCACTTTCAGGCACATCAGTCCCCTACCCTATATTGTGACTCCTGAGCACTGCTGCCAGTCCAGCAGCAAAGGCTGGCTCCTTTCTAACTGGAGGAAGCTGCCTGGTGATATACTCTGGACCTAAACATTCACATTAAAAAGAAACAACCAACCCACAGCCACTATCCCCACAGACCACCCCAAAGAACTCTGTTATCAGTCACCCATATACTAGAAGTATTTTTTAATCACTGAATACATTTGGAAAGCTAAAGGGGGTTAATGGTTACTGATTTCCCCTTTCTGTATTTGGGAGGGCTTAAATCACCACATAATGATTGCAAAGTGCTGTTTGCTTATTTTTCTGGAAAAATTGTACACTTGGCACATGGATCCTTCTGATCACATTGCTGGAAAGGTAAAAGGGCTCTATAAATCCACACATTCAGCCAACATGCATGAATGTTCTTTCAGGTCTTCTTCTTTTTCAGTCTGTGCTACTTTTGCACACACACACACACACACACACACACACACACACACACACTTCCTAGTACATTTTGTATAATTTAAGTTATTTTTGTGTTATATGCTCTTTCTGGTGTTCCCGTGGATTCGTTAGGATGAATAATTTCTGTCAATAATGAACACAGGAACCCAGTACATGAATACTTGACGAGATGAATATATGCATAGGTTATACATATCAATTTGTGGTGAATGCATGAAACAAATGCATAAGAAACTGATTTAACTAGCACGAAACACAGATGAAATAGATGGCATATAAATGTAATTATATTACTTTCAGGCAAATAAAACCATGTAGATAGGAGGATGATGGTTTTGTGGATCCTGTAATGAACGTCAGGGCATAGGAGAGGCCCCTTGCAAAGATAATGCATCATTTTATGTCTTTTAAAAAGCCACAGTCATACAAAAAGCCAATAAGAAAGCACTGTTAATAGGTGAAAAAATAAATATATTCTGTGGGTTAAGAAGCTAGGAGTATAAAAAATGAAAACTTGTGTATGGAAAGAAAAGTAATGAGAAGTATATGAAATTACTAAGAACCTATTGATCAGGTGGAATCTGCATTATCACCTTCAGTGGATTTTGAATCTGCCCCTAACAGATTAACTGGCATGCAGCATAAGCATGAAAATGGTATTATTTATTTTTATTTCTGATCACAATAAGGATAGATATTTAAAATGGTCATATTTTGAAAATTTCAAAACATTTTAAAATTCCTTTTTAATGACTTGACTTTTTTTTTAGGAACTTAAACCCAAGGTTTTCTAATGCTTAGACAATTTTGAAATTAGGCAATAATATTGTATGATAAAGTTCACCATGCTGTCATGTCTCTGGGGATGTGATATCTAGCAGTGTATGTGTGGAGGTCCCAGTCTTCCAGCCAATTAGTTTTATTTCCTCCCCTCTTTTAGTGCTACAAAGTATCTCAAGTTTCTAATACAACAATGTACAACTCCTTATCTGCTACAACATATATCTTTCACCCACCATCATTTTATTCACAACTCTTCACAACTCTAAGCCTACGTTTCACAATCAGTTATTCCTTGGTACCTTGGTTGAGCCTTACACATCTTTTAGCATTTTCTCAAGAGTTTCTTCAAGAAACTCACAGTAAGAATAAAAGGCAATAATGTTTACTCATTTTGTGGTTGCCTCTCATTTTCTCTGTGGCCTTCCCTGTTTCCTGGGCTCCTGAACGCCAAGGCACAGACTAGCTAGCTTAAATTTGAACCTCGGTCCAGGGTTCATCATGAGCAACCTCATTCCTCTCCCATAAAAATGAGCTCCATGAAACATGTGATATCTCACAAGGTTTCCTATAATGGGTCTGTGGTCTCCTGTGACCCCTCTTGTTATCAGAGAGGTTATGCTCCATGTCACGCAGCATAAAAGCGAACACTCTGAGTACTCAAGAGTTAAAACATACCTTGGCTGTTTCAATAAAATGCAATTTAATACGGCAAGAAACACATTTCATATCTAATGTTGACATTGAAGGATCATGTATTTCTTTTTTACCAATAGAAATGACAGTGATTCATCAGCTTTTATTCCATTTTATATTGCTCTGGTGCTCTATCAGCCAGAGAAATGCTCTAATTTTTGGCAAAGTTTATCCACTGAATTCTTTTCCTTGTTGCCTTTCAAATAAAAAATATTTCTTGTAGAAGGTACTCACATTTTTTGCTATATTCCCGGTCTTCCCACCTTATAGCTTGCCTGTCACTCTGGAATCCACAGCTCAATATTTCCTATAGCTTCTTTTTCAAAATGAACATATATAGTAGTGTGAATCCTTTCAGAGTTCTTGACTATTTTTCATGTCTTTGCATCCTCTGTTTTATTTTTAGAGTTTCAGCATGCATCCCTAACTTTATATGCTGTGCACTTTGAATTGCCCTAGACTCAGAGGATTTTCTGAGATCAAACAGCATCAATATTAATTACTAATAGAGTTTCGCTTTTAAAATAAACTTGGATTTAGTATACTGAGACACCATGTTAACAATTAATGCATTACATTTACTTTTACACACGATCCATATATTTTAAACATGGAAACAAGAATTGTTTAGATTCAAGTTCTGTATTGAAAAAAGTTTGACATCAGGAGTTGAATTGGTTTGTATATTTGAGGTTTGGACTAAAATTACATAAAGTGTAAATCTCACAGAGGCAGCTGTCATGAAGCCTTTATTCCATGAGTTAAGGGGAGTCTTAGTCACTTCTACATGTTACATTCAGCTAGAATATTAAAAAAAATCCAGAGAGAGAAAAAATTAAAAAGAGGTTAATATTCAAACCTAAACTAAAATAGATTCCTCTGTGCATTCAGTTTTCTTTTGCAAATTTGACTCCTTGTACTTTCACCTCTACTTGTATTTGGAAGAGTTTGGGATGCAGAGGCTTAGATGGGTTAATATTCATTAAAGGTGAATAATGAAGCAGACCATATTTATATGAAAACACACACCAAACTGCTCCTTTTGCAAATTAGGTTGCATATCCACATCTGACTGAAAAAAAAAAAAAAAAAAAAAAAAAAAAAAAAAAAAAAAAAAAAAAGAGAGACAAGAAAAAGAATATTTAGAAGAGCAGGAATTGTGGGAAAGTTGTGAACAGTCAAATATTGTCCTCCCACCTGACACGGTCTGAGTGGCAGGCCCTGGCAGTAAGAAAGAACAACTTCTCAAGCACAGTAGTAAAAATACCACAGCTGTCTACTCAAGATGGCTTAGAATTTAAGTATAAAGCAATAAAGTAGAATCTCCCTTTTCTAAGGAGCATTCATTTTCTAAAAAATATGTCATATTTCTGTGAGCCATAAGCCAACTCTACCAGCTAATCTCAAGATCTAAGATATCTGGGTACACCATTTCATGGTACCAAAGTATATTCTTATGTTCTTTCACTCTGTCCATTTCTTCTCCTCACCAACATCTCCACTCCCAAATCAACACCAAGGCTAAGAAGACACTCTGTGATTCTGCTAGTAGTGAAGGCGTAAACCCATATTTAAACTAGAATATATTTTCCTGAATATATTTTGCTCTTGAAAAATAATGTGAAAAGATAGAAAAAGACAAAAGTACAGCCTCTGACCCATAAGAGGTGTTATTAAAGATGCCAAAGAAGGCAATTTTAAGACATAGTGAACAGATTGAGGCTTAGAAATACTAGAAATAGCATTACGTTAGAAAACAGCACGTTTGAGAGGCTCTAGAAAGGCACACAGTATGAGACACACCAAAAAAACACCTATTCTCCCTTTTTATGTCTGAGACATCATAGAAGAAATCATAAGCTTAGTGTAGATTCTTTATGTTTTGCCAAAGGTCTGGCTGGAAATGATTCTGCTGCCATAAAATCTGTTTATGACAGTATTAAAGTAAGTATATCACTCTGAACATGCTGTCTATTCTACCCCAAGTAAAGGCAGCAGAGAGAGCTGAAACTCATGTTAAAAAAAGGGGTAGGGAAGAGACCTCAGCAAGAGCATTGGCACAACCTCACCACTGTATCATGCAAGGACCATGGGCTGCCAAGAGGGAGTGGGTGGTTAGTTGTCTTTCAGAAACCAGCCTCAAGAGCTTTCTAGGAAAATGTGAAACAAATTTACTGACAATGTCTGAGCTGCATGTATTTTGATGCCATGAGAGCAGCAGTAATTGTGGGGCAGTGTGTCTGCTGCTGTTTTGTAGTGTCTGCAGCTGTCAGTGTTGGTAGTAAATGAGTATCCAGTGGGCTTTGCCCATTTTCCCTTCAATGTCCATGTGTTTTATGGGCTTGAAAGTTAAGGAGGAAATAGAAATGCTTGTAGGAGGAAGTGCTTTTAATACATCATAGTATTTTTTACTTGTGACTTTAGTGTTAACGTGATTTGTAGCTCTTTCATGTTCTCCTTTCATTCTCTCTGCCCTGATTTTTGCTGTGCAAACACTGATATTTCCTGATAGAAGGAGACTTTAAACAGCCCACAAAGATTGACTGCTTTCATGCTTCCAAATTTTCTCAGGCAGTTAAGCTCAAGAGACCAGTGCAAGAGCATGGATCAAGTAACTTATTGACACGCACTCAGACAAGCACTGGGGAAGGGAGGACATGAGCCAGCTGCCCTGATATGAAAGGGCAATATGATTTTACATCCCAGAGCCATCACCCCACTTGACCCGTGTGAAACCAGCCCAGGCTAGACAGCTTCTCTGTGCCAAATTACTGCCCTGCCTCACATTCCTAGGCTAGTTCAGAAGTAAAAACCCAGAAATACCACACAGGCCTTTTCAAGGAAGAGTCATCTTGTTAGTAAAGAGCAAAGCTATTTCTGATAGTCATCCCTTCAGTGTTTGTGCATCCTGAGTGTATTCATCTATATCGGAATATATGGGAGATATATATATATATATATATATATATCTACATACATATATGCATGTACATTACTTCATGAAAGCAAATGGCCCAAAAAAAGTGAAAGTGGTACAAATCTAGGAAAGACTGAGAATATTAAGGGAGGGAGTGGAGTCTGCGGGGAAGGAAGGAAGGAAGGAAGGAAGGAAGGAAGGAAGGAAGGAAGGAAGGAAGGAAGGAAGGAAGGAAGGAAGGAAGGAAGGAAGGAAGGAAGGAAGGAAGGAAGGAAGGAAGGAAGGAAGGAAGGAAGGAAGGAAGGAAGGAAGGAAGGAAGGAAGTGGCCACCTAGAGTGACTTTAACACTTCATTTAAGAAGATGTTAAAGCAGTGGTCTGAGCTGTCCTGGTCTTGCAGATCAGTTGCTTCTGAGTGCAGTATACAGAAGCAAAGAAGTAAAGAAAAAAAAATTGGATGTGGTCAAGGGGAAGATAGAAGAAAGCTGAGCAAATAGTTAAAGAGTTTAGCAAATGCTAGTAAAGGCATGAGGGCTGGAACACCAGTTACTTAGGAATAGCTATAAAAATAGTAGGGAAAAGCTCTGCTTTCTACAAAAAGGTAACTCAGAAGCTGAAAAATTCACAAGCTGACCTCAAATTCAAGGGCCTGATCACACCCTCAGATATTTTTGACCACTAAGCATATTTCTGCTAGAGTAAGGTTTTTTGTTTGTTTCCATTCCAATGACATCACTTTTCTGTCAACTGATAGAAGAAATCTAAACAATTTTGAGCTAGTGGCTGGATGTATTTGTAGTTTAATTTCTTTTTGGCATGAGTTGCTGTTGTAGCTGGGATAGTTATAATCAAAAGGCATATAATAATTTCTTTCAGCAATTTCAATACAAATGGATATCCTAGGTTGCAGTGTAGGATGTACACAAAGTATTTATTCTATCACCATCTTCATGAACTGTTGAAACCAGGTGGGCTAGTGTTTTCCCAAGCCCCCTGCCTTTTCTGCTAATGGCCCATTAACGCCTTTGGGGTGTTTTCTGCTAATGACTTTTGGGGTGTCTTCTGCTAATGACCCATGAGTCACAGGTAACTCCCTCCAGGGGTTATCTCTGTTAATGGGCCATCAAGGACCCATTTCACACTTCTCATGCTATTGTGAGATGCTCTGCCCAGGGGGAGGAGCCAAGCATTCTCACCTGGATATAAGCTGGGATTTGGGACAGTGCAAGTAGCACTTATCCACTGGATTCCCAAAGGACCAGAGCTCCCAGACCTTTCTACAGGATCACTGCTTCAGGAAGAGCACCTCACCTGGACTGCTTCCACCATCCTGCTCAGGTTGTATTCTGACTCTGTCAGTGATCCTTTGTGTTATTGTATTTATTTTATTTTACTTTTACCTTTTTACCTTTCTTCTTATTAAATTATATCTCTGACTTGGAGCCTCTCATTCATTTTGCTTTCAAACCACAACAATGGAATATGAGGCAAGGTACAAAGATGAATACAGATACGAATATTTCTTGTTGCTCTCTGGAATTATACATTTTCCCCACTCCAATCCTGCCATTATAGGAGAATGAAGAGAAGATATTCCCAATGGAATAGAACTGGTGGTCCATCCAGTCTGGCTCTCTGTCTGCAGAAACAGTGACTGGGAATTTAGTGCATGAAAATAGACACTTCATGCCAGACGATTTCCTTCACAATCCACCAGGTTCTGGAATTGTTGGGTTTGGGATGTTAGATGTATTTTCCTGTCTAGTTCTCCTGGTACCTCTTTATGGACCATTGACCCCAAACTTTTCTTGTCCCTTTCTCAGGCTGCTTGCCTTCACCCTCACTGTCAGAACAAGTTACAAGAGTTCATATGCATTCAGTCAGGGCAGTCAGCTTTTTGCTTCGTCAGCTTCAAAGGCTCAGTCAGTAACAGCTTTGCATCCAGCTTACACAGCACCCTCCTGATGTTTATTCTTGCTGTTCAAAATGATGGGTCCCGAAACTTGGTATCCTTTTGGAAGTCAATGACCTAATTCCCTGGATTCCTTTTATTGCTTCTCTCCCTCTTCTATCACCTCCAACTCCACTAAGTCCTTCTTGAATCACAAAGCTGGGACTGCATGCATAGCACGTGAGGTATGACACATTGTAGCTCAATATAGTGGCATTGTTCTCACTGATAATGCCTTTCTGATGTTTTGGCTTGATAATACCTGTTACTTCTTGTTGCATATTTCACTGCCATTTGAGACAAAGATTTAGAAAGTCAGCCAGTGATGACTCCAAGATCTCCTTTTGGTAGTTGAAGTTCAGTTACAGCTCAGGTTTCAGTGTCATACAAACATGGTTTAGATTACAACTCCTGAGATGCATTATCCTGCATTTCTTGGTACAGGAGCTCATCTGCCCTCTTTTTTCCAACTCATTCAGTTTTGTGATGTTTTCCTAGGGTTTTTACAGACAGTGATCTGTTCTCTACCCAAGACAGGCTTTCAGTTTGTACTGTGCATCTGCTTTCCCACAACCTTTCTGAACACAGCCAGCAGTGGCCCAGGTGGATGGTTGGTTGGTTGGTTGGTTCGTTGGTGGGCAGAACTGGAGGCAGAGCATGGGGCCATGGCTTCCACAGACCCCACCAGGCCCTTCATCACATGGGAATTACCCTACCCTGGCCACTGTCCCCTCCCTACACTTGGTGGCCACAGGATCACTAATCCCCTGGGCCTTCTTCCTGCCATGGCTGCCTTCAGGGAGCTCTTTGTCATACTCTTTGCTTACTTTTTAGATATTCTTGTGGTTTTTATTTATTTCAGCTTGCTGTGTGTATGGTTTTTACTGTTCTTCTTTTCTAGGCCAGATTTCCTTTTGTTGTTGTTTGGGGTTTTTTTTTTTTTTTTGGGGGGGGGGGGGGTGTTTGAGTTTTGGTTTTTGGGGTGTTTTTTTGGGGGTTTGGGTTTTTTGGGGTTTTTTTGGGGGGTGGGGGGAGGGTTAGATTTTTTTGGGGTTTCTTTTCCCCATGCTTTTCTATATGATAGCGTGTACAACATTCCAGTTAAGGTTTGAAGAGATTTTCTGGATTGCTTTGGTTTTTTTCTGAATGGTAGTACACTTTTTGCCTGGCTTCTAGCACTTAATTTTTCAACAGCCTCCAGGCTGCTCCTAGGCTTCTTTTGTTTTGGAAAGCTGCTTTTATGAGGTTTTTTGCTTTTTTATTTGTTCATTTTTGACCAGTCACTCCGTTGTTTGCACAATTCTCTTCTTGAAATTCAGATCTGTAGTAACTATTTTGTCCTGTACATCACTCCACATTATATCCAAGAGACCCTCTTTTCTTGTGATTTCTGAGGTATTTTGTTCCAGGAATCAGACATCTACTCTCTCCAGAAAATTTATCTCCTGGCTCATTTTTCAGTACTGATGTGTAAAAGCACATGTAAGTTTCATTCCCTTGCTTAATATTGTTCAAGGAAATAAAATGGTAGTCTAATTTACCTTTATTTTTTAATGCAGTTGTGATTTTTTTTTCCTCTCTTGGCCTTTTCAGACTCACTGAACATTACACACATCCAATTTGTATGTTGCATTATTCCAAGTGTTCTTCCATATCTGTGCATTTTCTTCTGTTTCTAGTTTAGATCAAATCATAAACAAGTGTTAAGTTACAATGACACCTTGTGAAGTCTTGTCCCATTGTGTGCAAAGGCCAGTTACTGTGCCATCACAAGAAGTTATCTGAGTGTCTGATAGTTGATTCTCTGCTGTCACCAGCTGTCTCATTCTCACTCCTCTGCCACAGAAGCAAGGGTACAGAAAGATTACAATAATGTCAGGTGGAGTGAAGGGTCTCAGCCAAAGCCACTAGAACCCTCCCTTGGGATCTAGTCCCAGGCATCCCAGCAGACTCATGTTTGCCTGCCACACAGGGTCAACATCATAGGAATGCAACCCAGAACTTCACATCCCTTCTGGTCTTTCTGGAGACATTTTTTTTCCCCCCTTTTTTTCTTCCTTGCACTTTTCCTGGGCAAGACTGCCCTGCAGTTGTCCCCTTTGCCATTGGCAGCAACGTAACATTTCTCCAAAAGCCAATGGCACTAATGGACTGCACATATCACTGCCACCTGGTGAGCCTGACCAGATAAATAATGATCTTGTGGCAAAAATCATTCTATATGGGTCGTTGACCACAGTCAGAAAATTTCAATTCAAATGCAAGGAGATGGAAGAGTAGAAGAACAAAGAATTTCTGCCAAGATGGTGCATTGTCCACTGACTTTTCTATGAAGTTTAAACTAACCTGCATGCTAACAACAGGCATTACTTGCTCATCAATTGGTAAATGTGACCTGATGCATTTTTGTTTCTCATCATCTTTTTATATCTGGGAGCAGTTCAAGCACAAGGGACTCAAGAATCATTTCCAGAAGAGAGATAAGAAATAGATGGTGCTTTTTCCTTCTCCAGAGGGAAGTGGGACAAGTAATGCAAGATTTTGCATCTGTGACCATATCTAATGGCAATTGCCTATAAGAAGCATTTCCTCAGTGAATCCATACTATTTTCACCAGCTCCATGCAAAGATGATTCCAATGACTTTAAATTTTTTAAATAAAAATTCTAATTCTAGAGCAGATTCAGTTTCTTTTTATCTGTTTGATTTATTATTTTTCTTGAAGCTAAGGCATAGAAAATGACATCCAGAACTTATTAACAATTTAGAGTAGGAGTGTTTCAGCTTTTTCTTGACTTTTCTGACTATTTCTATCTGCAAAATTTAGAGAGCATCTCAGAATTTCCACCCACTCGCTACATAAAGTAAGCAATTCATTACAACCAGTTTATTTTTTGAGTCTGATGCAATAAGCCCCTTTTCTAAGATATTCTTATGTTCCTCTTCCTTTTTTTCTCCTTTACACTATCCTCTCTCTTCTCAATATGTTAGACATAAAGTCCTAATTCAGAGGTTCTTTAACTAGATAGGAGCATGCCTGAAATTTTTTATCCGTCACTTAACATAATTCTGTAATATTTTATACAAGGATGTCCTTGTTCTCTGTAACCACATGATGAGTGAGAAATTAAAGCATGAGGTTTTCCAAACAGCATTAACTGCAATTCCTGCAAATTCACATGCCTTTGCCAGATGCAATGTCTGTGACTGTTTCTGAAATGTGCATGCAACAGAAAAGCATACTCTACATGGAAGAAAAATCCCAGAGTTTTATAGAAATAATAAAAAAAAATCCCCACTGTAAACATTAGGAAATGACAAATACTCTTAGGACATATTTATGTATCCAAAACAATATCAATTATTAAAGCGAAAGGGGAAAAAAACAAAATTTAACTAAAAATAATGCAGAGTGTTTAATAGATTTGTTTAATAGTCATAAACAAATAACCCATGAATACTTTAAAACAGTTAGTGTTGCAGGAAGCAGACACCCAGAAGATTTTATTAAATATTCAAACATTTATGGCGTGTGCTCTAGAGGTTAGAGCAGAGGCCTGACAGTCAATTGAGCTGCCTTAAATCCCTGCTTTGCTGAACATCTTTCCTGGAATGGGCAAACTACCATGCAGACAGCTGTTCTTGTGCTGTAGTGGGGATGGAATTGTGCTGACCAAGCTTTGTGTCAGCTGTGCTGATGAGCAGGTGCCACTCTTAGGCTGAGGAGAAGGTAACTACTGGTTTTGCCACAGGAATCTGTGTGATGACAAAATGCTCCATGAAAATGTGTTTTTAGGACACCTCCATGTTCATCCTGACCTTGTCAGGGCATAGGCTTTGGCCTTTTTTACCCCACTATGGCAACAACCAGGAATATAACCAACCCAGAATATATGACTGGTCTCAAATAAACCCAGTCTGTGTCTCATCAGCTGCTGCTGTTGCCTAAATGAGTTCCCAGTGCCAGAGAGACCAAAACACATCAGGAAAGGGGAGAGGAAACCCAATGGGACCAGCAGTTCAGAATACCTGATCAGTGCTCACTGTAAATGGAAACAGGTCCAAGGAAGCTGCATGAAGCAGTTTCCACCTTTTCTCCTGCTTGTTGAGATGAGGAAAGCCTGAGTAAACAGCCCATGTTGTGCCACTGGTAGCTTTACAAGTGGGGAGCTGGAGTAATTATTCTGTTGTACTATGTGAAGACAACATCCAGTGATGATTTTCCTGATTTTCTTGTATCTTTCATTGCAATCTGAATATATACTTCAGGTACCTTAAAACTGGCAAAGGAATAATTTTTATGCTATGTTTATAAATGAATTATATGTGGGATGTGAACTAATTAGTAGGATGAGGGTCCATAAATATCCAAAGACTCCAAAAAGATCTGGGTGGATAAGATCTGAGTCCCCAGCTTCCAGCTCTCCCTGGGTGCATTATCAGTAAATCTTGGATGAACTACCCTCACGGAATTATGAATAGTAAAGAAAAAGGACAAGTGGACTATCATATCTTGCTCAAAATTTTGATTTCTCTCAATGTGTGGTTCTGCCAAGGTGTTACCTAGGAGACTGCCAGTAACATGCATGACTGGCACAAATTCCAAAGGATAAAACATGCCCCGAGGATACTGGGGGTTGCACCCACCCCTCCTCAGGTGTTCGTGCCCTGAGAGATGCGCTTGAGGTCAGAAAGAGGGCTGCTGACAAGATTGAGTCCAAATAAAACATTGTTCTCTTCTCTTAGTTCATTTGCCTGCCAGTTGGTCTACACAGAAAAGAAGTGAAGCAGAAAAGTTGTGAATGCTGAGGAAAGATGCCGTCAGAGCTTTCTGAAAGTCATTTACTGCCCTCACAGATTCCAGCCTGAGTCTCCTTCTTGCAGGTAAATATGATTGAGGTGATTGATCTTAACAGACTGTAAATCTAGGGAACAATACCCAGCCTTTGATTTGTTATGAGGTATTGGAGGACGCTTAGTAGGGCACTGTCTGAGCAGGCAGGTGGGCATTCCCTGAAGAGATGCAGCTGTAAACTGGTTCAGATGGTGATTCTGTGCAGAAATTTCTAATGAAACAGACTGATTTATTTTCTTGTGACATCCCTGAGCTGAGGCACCCCAACACTCAACACTATGAGCTCTAAAAAACTAAAGTGGCATCAAAGAACCATTGGTTCAGATGTAGGACCAGCAGCAGGTGAGTCTAAGAACTGAACTGAGGGTTGGGAGGGTGGCCCTGCAAAGTCACAATGGCACAGCAGCAGAAATCCTGGTGAGCAGAAGTGACAGCAGGTTTTTCTTGCCATGGACTCACTTGTGACATGGGTGAAAATGTGAAATGCAACTGCTTTTGTATCTAGGCAGGGAATGGAGGGCATAAGATTTTGTGGCTGCTCCATAGCTATCGCCACCCGCCTCTGCCTCCGGCTAGCTCTTCTGAGGACAGCGATCTTCAGCCTCAGCCCAGGTGGTGCAGGGCACCTCGGTGGATTTCAGCTCTTTTGTGAAGTCCAAGACTGTCAGTCCGGACAAGGCTCTAACTGTTGGAGGCTGCTCTTCCTGGGGAGGGGGGGTGGGGGGTGATCCCAAGTGGTGCAGAAAGAAACACAGGAGCCAGGGATGGTCTCCTGGAGGCTTCTTTATTCCAGCACCGCCGATGAACCGAAGACCCCGAAGGGCTCGGCTGTCAGGGTTTTATGCACCTACCAAAGGGGGTGGGGTTTTACCAAAAACCAATGGGGTTACAAACTGAGGAAAGGGACCAATCAGGGAGAACATTAATAAACAAATTAGGGGATCGAAACTTGGACCAGTCAAGGGAAGGATACAGAACTGACCAACCAGGGAACAGAACTGGGGTAGCCAGTCCATAGCTGGGGGGTGCTCATGCACTGTCTGCTCTCCAAGGGAGTGCAGGGTGCATGACTCTTTCAATGTCCTCTTCGGAGGCAGAGGCCTCCACACATAGCCAACCACATATCCACATTAGGAGAGTGCCCATTAGGCCTCTTGTGAGTTGCACAATCAACCATAATTAATAGTAAAAAAGGAAGTCAGTTCCACAGCTCATCCTCTGGCCCCCTGGCCCTGCCCTTTTCTCTGTAAGTCTTCCCCCAGAGAGGAGGTTTTAGCAAGTTTCTTTTGTTTCTTTAGAAAACATCTTAAGGCGGAATGCAAGGCATGCATTTTTACTTTCAGAAAAAGGTAAAAGAGAAGACAAATATCCTTGTTTTCTTGTAATCCAGATTCTAAGTAGATTTAATGGCCCCGTTAGTGCTGGGCAAAATTAAGACCTTATGAAACATGTTACAAAGTACCTTTGTAGATCTCATTTTCAATAAAAAAAGGGTTTAGGTCATGTTGAACAATCTGCAACTTATTAGCACTTTGCCTTCAATAGGTCACCTTTCATGGTATAATACTCTGTTTTCGTTAATGACTGAATCCAAAAAGGCTATATTTTTGCAACTCAAGCAAAATATATTACTGATATTGTAAGCACAAATATAACGAAACACAAAACACTTAACTACAGATCTCATTTCTCACACAAATCTGTCAAATGCAATGCTTTTCTCCAAATGCAGTGATCATTACAAGAACAGCTTGTACTCTTTAAACTTGAAATGTTAGGTGTAATATTTGTTGTCCAGCCAGGAAAGAAAGGGAAAAAAAAAAAAAAAAAAAAAAAAAAAGAAAAAGCAATAAACAAAAATAAACAGAAAATGCACACTTGGACATGTTCAATCTGGTTTACATCTCAGAATCATGCACACCTGAGAAGAAAGAATATGAGGTAATGTAAAATTTAGTCTACTTAGATTTTAATAGATAAAACTATGATAGATACCAGTTATATTAGGTTTTTTTATTTCTTTGTGAGTCCATTTTGTTTCAGGTTTGCTCAAAGAATATTTTTATTATTAATAAAAATCTCCCCTAACCTTTATAACAGCAGTTACTTTGAAACATAAAAACCTGACTCTGTGCTCACATTTCTTAAAGACTATTCCACCATATGGACTTATTATTATTTTTCACTGGTCATTTTCTTTTGAGGGCTTTTACTGGTCCAGCCTCTTTTAGGACACACCTTATATGGGGAAACAAGATTCCTCTCCATAGAAGGCAAGGAGAAGGAGGAAGGGTAAGTAACCACCTCCTGCTTCATCCTTTGCAAAACTGAGATAACACCTCTAACCCTTGTACTGTACAAAGTATGCTTGTTCCTTTAGGAGAAATACAATATTTGTTTTGACCAAACAATCCTCCCAGTTGATGAGTCACATGCAAGCAGTTGCATTTACATGGAATGCATCGATAGACACTTGTTCACTGTGGACTAGAAGAAGTACCAGTAGGAGATGAGATCAATAGTAACTGTCAGAAGAGAAAAAAGTTGAAATTCTCTACAGCTCTGCTTCATAAGTGCAGCCTGAAAGCAGAAATCAGTACTACCTTCAGTCCTCTCTGCCATAAACATTGGCAAGGAATTTCAAGCACCAGCACATTTTTTCGTTGTTTCAGTGACGTTCAGATCGATTTTTTTTTATTTTATTTTATTTTATTTTATTCTGGAATAAGATCTTGGAAACTGATGCTCTGTGTCTTTCCTGTTAGTGCACTAACCGTGACATAAAAGACACCCCCACACACTCTACTTCCCAAAAGGGCAAATACGGGGAGATATTCTCATTTCTTTGCATCTCATGAGTGGTTCACAGGTACTGAATAATAATCTTCCTAAACCATGTTGAGGGAGATTTCAGCAACAGTCTTCAGCAATGCCCAGTTATCAGAGTAGGCTGCAGAAGCTGACAACATATTGGTCCTCCTTCAGACCACCAGCAGTTTTCATCTGAACACTGTTCCTCCCATCACCCACAGAGTCCCCTCTTGCACCTGCAAGACCTGTGAGTCTATCTTTTTGAATGGGGTTGCAAAGTACGCATGACTTCAGATTTAGCTAATCCCCATGTCACGTGCAAAGCCAGCAGTTCCTGCCCTACTGGAGACATGTCTCTTTCTGCATCCAGGCAGTATTTTTGCCATTCTCATGCCAGTGTCTCTCTCATACAGCTCATTCCTTGGTTAAACAGACTGAACAAAACACACACACAAAATGTTTAATATATGAACTACAGTCAAAAGTAGGAAATCTAAAGGTCAGCAGTCCCAAGCAACACCTACAGTCACTCAGGAATCAGTTTTAGAGCTCAGAACTTGAATAAGTCCTGCACTTCATGTTTCCCCTTCCTCTTTCTTTCTTCATCTTTTGAACAATAGATTTCTGTGCTTGTTCTGTTTTATTACCTATTTTTACATGCCCTATCAACTGAGTTATGAAAGTCGTGATTAAATAGAGCTATCAAATTTCCCTTGCTTACTGAACAAGTGCTCTTAGAAGAGGGAGGTATCTGGTTGATTTGGAGTGATCTACCATTCTTAATTTTATCCCATTTTTAATTTACCTCAGTGGATTACATGTTCTTCTGTTCAAAACACATTAACAATACCACTCCACTAAGGATCAGAAGTTCATTGATTAATGTGTTCCTTTCATGGTGTGTGGTTTGATTTGGTTGAGGGGCACTGTTGAGGTTTTTGTCTGTTTGGTTTTTAATAGAACAGGGATCTAAGGTAATTTCAAATGTTAAATCCACTGTCTAAAACAGTAGTACATGTTAATATAGTAAAATAGGTAATATTTATTCATAAATTGGATGCAGAATCTACAAATCTGAGCACTATACTAATGTCTGAGTGAAAACCAGGTAAGATGACTTATATGAGAAATTTTTGTGCAGAAGCAGAATTTTAATTCTGTTTCCATTCTTAGTAGATTGGAAATGATTTCTCATCATACTGTGGATTTTAACTGGTGTGTACATCCTTGCAAGTGATAATCATGCACATTTGGGAAATTACTCCCATAAATGTTTTTCCATTTGAGAATCTGATGTTCTAAGTATCATGTTCAGCACATATTGGAAAGAAGGTTGCAGTTAATATATGGAAACATCATTTGTATTTAATCACGCAGTTGGGAGTAGTTATAGTAACTAAGTAGATGCAGACAGTTTAAAATGCACAGATTGTTACTGCAACCTAGCTTGCCACGGGCACTTTTTCCCTTTGATAGCTCAAGTGCCGAATAAATAAAGTACAATCAATGCTCAGAACTGGTGGAAAAAGCTGTTCCATGTAGGTTATGCTGTCAGTCCTGTTAAATAAGGCCGCACAGCTTAGCTATGATAGTGTGAAAACAAAGGGCATATGGGCAGCTTTATTGCTGCCTTTTGCATGTTGTCTCTGGCATCCAGAGGACACAGCAGCAATTTCGCCAGGCTTAGCTGGGCTCCCCTTTGTGCCTGGGTGTTTTTTACAGCAGATGGAAGCTGGGCCAGGACATTTGCCATGTCTCCAAGCATCTGTAGGATGCCAGCTGCATGCACAGGGTCAGAGGTGTGATGGGATGGCTCTTGTACTGGGTCTCACCTGGCAATTTATGTTCAGCACCTTTCTGTTCACATAGTGTTTAATCCAGTGTTTGACAAATATTGGAAAATAAACATGTGTTTTTCCAGTAATCATTCAGGGACTGAGTTTAAAGAAAAAAATTAAATTAAACTAGAACCTGAAATTATTTTCTCAAATGTTATCAATCTACAGACACAGGTACAACAGTGGTCAAAATACAAATGTATAGACTTTCTTTCTTATTAAATTTACATGAAAACTGTCAGAATATTGGTTATTAAATCTTAATAAACTTTCTCAGTAGAAGTGATACAAAATATATGCTGTTATACGTATATATTGTGTATATGTTCTGATATGTGTGCAGATATATGCACATGAAAGGAGACCCTG
Organism: Zosterops lateralis; assembly: GCF_965231275.1. NCBI lineage: Eukaryota > Metazoa > Chordata > Aves > Passeriformes > Zosteropidae > Zosterops > Zosterops lateralis. Next base: position 35,035,935 of record NC_139763.1, read on the forward strand.
CAAAGGAGGAAGCAAATGATTCTGTGTTTGTATGAATACAGTACAATTTGTTTTAAGGCACTTAATACAGAAAAAATGGCCATCAGAGAAAAGCTGAAGCTAGAGAAATCTATCAATACATGTACACTACCATGCCTAGTTTTTAAAGACTCACTTATGTAAGCTTCCTATAAAACATTGAAACGCATCTATGCCCTTATACTATGGCAGAATTGTTGATACAAAATTTGCTGCCTCCTACATTACTGTTACACATGATGTTTGTTTTTCCTTCCCTCCTTTTCCAAGGTATAAATGAACTGCTTATGTGGAGTTCAGTAACATAACTGTACAAAATTAGTGACAAAGAGAAATGTCAGAGTTGATATTCCTGACACAGCCTTTTTAACTCTTGTTATGTCTTAGGTTTGCATATCAGAGATGGAATAATGCAGCAGTCCAAGATCCCAGGAGGCTCTCTCTACCATTGTCTTTTAGGTTTTTAGCCTGTGGCCTTGATTGAAAAGAGAGCTTCAATTGGGACTAGTCATTCATTATTATTAAAAAAATGGGCATTCTGGCATTCCTTTGTGAAGAAAAAAATGGAAAAAAAAAAAAAAAAAAAAAAAAAAAAAAGAGCGAGAGGAGTTTAAAATATTTGCTCTCTTTTCCTATGTAAAAACTTCTTAGATGGAATTTGACAATTGATGTTGAAGTAGAGTTAGACAGCCTTTGAAACACTTACCTGGTCCACTAATATTATGGAGGATCTAGTTCACTGCAGTTTAGATTTATAGACAGCATTTTGCTTTTCTGTGATCAAAATGCCTGTACAGTTTCAAGGGCTTATCATCACAGTCGAATCCACACAGAGCCTAACCTAAGAACAGCGAAGAAAAGCACACGTTTGAAGGGCTTTGATGCTCCCTCACGTAGCCATTCAGTGGCTATAATGGAAGAGGAGTACATGACAGACTTTGGTTGTGCCTGTCATTCATAAATCTCAGTAACATATACCAAGTGTTCCAAATTTTACAGGGAAATTATGCTAGTACCTCATTCAGTTGCAGAATGGACTCTCACTGCTTTAATCGTGCATTTTTATTTATTCATATTACTGAAGATATATATATGATAAAATTAGATTATTTTCTTTTCAAGGAGATCTCTTTAATATATTTACATAATTTGGTGGATGGTGTAACCTACCAGATCACAAGAAGAAGGATTGATATGTTTTATACCTCTGGTTAAAGAAAAAATATGTGCAGGCACTAACAGTTGAGAAGTAAGCAGAAAAATGACAGATTTAGTATTATATGCAGGATAATGGTTTTCTTATTTCTTCAGTCTGAGTAAAGTCCTTTCTAAAGCAGTTTGGAAAAGGATTAGGACTTGTAACATAGATGTGGTTGAGACACTAGATTAGCCAGAGGCTAAGTGTTTTTGCCACTGGCTTCAGCAGAGCTAAGATTTTGGTCCATGGTCTAATTCTGTAATCTTTCATCAACAAAAATTCTTGAGTATCAAATATATCAGAAGTGTTCCTGCACAGCTCATAATCAAGGCTGTGAACATGCAGTAAATACAACAGAGCTATTTCTCTGTCTGAAATTAACATTATCAACTACATAGCCCATTCCTTGAGTCTCATTTCTGTGATTGGTTTTATACGTGGCTTCATTCTGGTGAATATGTGCTTTTATACTTTTATTTTTAATCCTTAAGAAGAATCTTTTATTTTTACTAAGAATACATATTTCAGCCCTGCATATTTCCCTCCTCTTTTCCTCCCAATAATTCAGTCTACTATTCTTATCAAAACAATTAACAATTATGCATTTATTTCTATTCCTTTGATAAAAAATGAGCAGTTAAATTATTTTAGCAGAGGAAAAATCCTGTTATGTAAAGACCTTTTCAATTGTTTAATTAAATGATTCTTTCTGAAGCGCAAAACAAAATCTCCAGATGCTCATTAGTTGTAAGAGTTACTAGGGATGTGCAAGTCATGTCCCACACTCCCTGAGAATTCAGAGATTCATCTCTATTAAAGAAGTCTCATAGCCTTCTCTTGGTATCAGAAGTCCTTTTGCATCCAAATGTGTGTATTACATCTCTGTGGAAAACACACGAGGTCAAAGGGTCCTCAAAACCTTCAGAGAGTGAGAGTCAGGAGAGGATGCATCCTTCTCTCATGCTCTTCCCTCATTCCATGCCCCATCCCTCCCTAGGTGTCTGTGCTCAACTGCAGCCCTCCTCACCAGCTTTTCTCTGCAAGGCCGTTCACAGACTATCTCTCTCATTTTTAGCAGACTTTCTAGTCTTATCCTTTGAAGATGTCTGCTACATCTGCTCTCTGGAGGCAGCACACAAAGAACTTCAAAAAAGGAAAAAAAAGAAGCCAATACATTTGTGCGGTCATTGGAGTCAAGGTTTTGCTCTTCATTGACATAGATCTGAGACTGAACCTTCATTTTCCATTCATACTGCCTGGAATGTTCCAGTCTACTTGATGTATTCACCTAACCCACATCCATCTGAGTAATCTTTAGGCCCTGCCAGTGCAGATGATAACTAAGCTTGCTAAGCCTCCACTTTAAATGAGATGTGAGTGGTGCTGATTGCCTGCTCATTGCCAGACTGAGAAATATGTTTTCCAGATTCCACAAAAAGAGAGTGACTTGTTGGCTCGAACTTCTCATCTTCCTTCATCACTTTGAGTATTTATTATTATCTTATTCTCCAGTAATACCTTGGTTCTAAATTAGCTCAATGACTCAGTAATTGGCAGTGTTTCTGTGACATTGCCACTGAAATGGTATGGTGGCTGATTTCTTCATCACTTTTTTATATAACTCACAATACACACAAGTCAGGTGAGGAATTTTTCCTTTTGCAGACTAAGCTCCAGGTTCCAGGCTCTACTGAAGCCTGTAAATTTTCTCCTTTGACCTGAGTGATTGCTGGCCTTAGATTCCAAATAGATTGACATATAGCTTTTTATAAGATCTTTGGGATTTACAGTCAGAAATCTGTTTTAAAAATGTGTTTTCAATCAAATTATATTGGGTAATCTGCCTATCTATTCTTTTGTAGATAATATTTTAGATCTTCTTTGTAAAATTTCACTATTCCCCTTTAGCTTCAGCTGTTTTAACTTCATGGAACAGAGCTATCAACATCCTCTATGACAGAGTTCTTGCATGCCTCACACAGCAGTCATTTCCAAATTGCTTAGGGGTTTTTGGAAAGCAAAATATTCATACAAATAGTACATTTTTTAATTTTCGTTGATCTCCCACACCATATGGGAGTTCATAGGATCCTATTGTTGATCTACAGGAAAAACATTGCTGGATTGGCCTGTTCACAATGATGGTTACTAGACTTAACATGAGAAATTCAAAATACTGTAATACAATAATGTCACTCATGAGTGGAGTTGCATCTCTCCCTAACAGGGAAGCTTCAAAGAGTTGAGAAAGTTTCATTGTGAGTCCATGTAAGATACATCATGCATGAAAGCAAAAGGAGGAGGAAGGAAGTATTCCCACCTGAAAGGACTTTACTGTATAAAGCTACATGCGTAGCTACAAAGCTAAAGCTGTATGTGAAAATACAAACGTCACTCAATAACAAAAGAAAAAAAGAAATGGAAAATAACATGGATCAATTTACTAGAGGTTGTTGAGATGTAGATCATATAATCAGAAAACATCTTGAGCTTATGATTCAGTGTAAGCATGTAAGTAAATCACTTTTCCCTTCCTCCTTCCAAGAATAAAAGTATATTTTGAGTAGTTATTCTGTAAAATATTGTCAGGCAAATCATTAAATAATGTTGGGGTTTTTTTAAAGAAAATCCAACACTGAACGGGGAGTGCAGAGAGAACATGGGATCCAATAGGGTCAGCCCACCACAAAAATGGAAAACTGGATAGAGGTCTTTGTACTTTATCTATGCATAATTTCCTTGCCTCATAGCTTCCCATGGCTCATGTGTCTTCCAGAAATGCCACACATGATGCTGTTACTAATCTGTGATTTACTGCAGCTGCAGAACAATGAAACGATGCCTAAAAAAGTAAATGAGTGAGTGAAACACTTCTGTAATACCAAACACTACAGGTTGCCCTGTATAGGGGCAACCCATATAGGAAATGCCAAGCTTGAAATAAACTTAATACAAAGGAGATTTCCAGTAGATAGTTTGACAGTAGGTCTGTGACTCCAGAAGGACCGCCCCTGATGCCTGTGGGTTCCTCTTACAAGCTGTCATTCTCTCTTAAACTGTGTTTTGGTGCTACTGCTGTCCCCAGAAGAAAGAAAGGAGAGCAAAGTAGTCCACAGTAGGCACTGCTGGTGACCTTGACACTTAAAGGGAGGCCAAATAAACTGGAAAGATGTGCAACCAAAAGCAATGAAGGGCAAAGATTTTCTAGAATAATGTAATTAGGCTGTGTAATTCTCTGCCATAGCTATTATTTGGAATTATTTCAAAAAAGTGATTACATGTTCATACCTTTAACAAGAATATTTGGTTATCATCGTTTGTAACAACAGTTTGGAATGAGAACCTTGAAGATCCTTGTACTGGCCTTTGGCAGAGACAGAGAAAATCTCATGATCCATCCATTCACATGATTTCTAACAAACCTAACCACTCCTTAGCTGTCATCATTTCAGTGTGCTCTAAAACTCAGGGAATACCAAATAAATAAATGCCCCATGACTGTCAATGCCAGAAGGATACTAAACAGATCACATTTGCTTCCCTCAGAACATTTATTGCTCCTTTGAAAATAAAAAATATTAAAGGTTTAGGTGATATTGATTTGCCTTTGATGTTTTGTCCTGTTCTAAGAAAAGTTGGTTAAAAAGGTTAATAAGTGGACACACAACATGGATCAGCTGAATGATTTCAAAAATGAGGCATATATTTAGCATGTTTTCCCTATCAGGGGCAGATAAGGAGTTATTTTGTTATTCCAGATTTTTCTTTTTGTATGAAGTATTTTTGTTTCTTGCTTTTGCTGAAAGTTTGCAAAGGGAAAAATGTTCCTTCTCTATGAAGCTGGCTTTATAATTTTGCCAGATGAAAGCATTACAGCGGTTGGGTGTGTATGGTAGGTCCAATCAGTGACTAGTGCTGATTTATTGTATTTATATATTTTTTTTTTAATAAGACTGTTGCTCAGTTCCTTTGGAAATCATACAGAGGATTATCCAGATTTTAAATCAATATCAATAAATCTGGGGCAATTTGCTTGGAACATCTAATTACTTTTCCCCTCCCACTAGATTTTCAGGCCAGCTTGTTACCTCGGGGCTTCAAATACCTTGGGATCCATCTTTCTCTCAGAATTGTTCTCAATTAGCTTTGCATGCCTGCTTCAAGATCTTGGAATTGCCAGTCCTAGGTGGCAAAATCTTGAATTAATTTATGGGCAGAACCATTCTAATAATAGAGTATATGTTTTTCTATGTATTGTATTTTTTTCACAATATGCAAGAGTGGCTTTTAAGGCATTACAGGAAGAAATTGAGGAAGTTAAATTACAATTTTCTCTGGTAGGGAGGAAAGAAACCCAAACAACTAAAAAGCACCAACTTTCTCTGAATCACTTTGTTAAGACTACCATATTTAAAGCTAGCATTAGAATTCATCTAAATATCAATTCTGCAAATACTCTATTTAAAAGACTTTGGCTCTGTTGTGATGGAAATTAAACAACTGGTGGAGCCTCATCTGGTCGTTTAGTCTTGGTTTCTTCTATTGGTATTCATCTTTGCTTCATCTGGGGTAACCAACAGTAGAAAGTCATCACAAGGATTGCAGCAACCTGTCTGCTTTCCCTTCTATCCCATAAGGCAGCTCCCTGGGATGAGCTCTGTGAGAATTCAGAATAGTTCCCCATAGGATGTGTGGGGAAGCCTCACCATCATTAAAGTTCTCTTTGTACCAGTTACAGCACAAGGAAAACCATGAGGATATTCTTTGTGCTCAAGGAAAGGGACTAGATACAATATATTAAAATATCATCTAGATCTGGAAAAAAATCCACAAGTAAAGGAGTGATGGGAGTCTGAAAAGTTCTGAAAGGAAAGTCTGTTTGGAAGAGTTCACTGTCCTCTCTAATACAGGAGCTAAGCCTTACCAAGGTGCTGCTGAGAATTTCAAAAGGAAAATATGGGTAATTTCTAATGTTGTAGTTTCTTGTGATAATATGGAAAGTAGTGTGAAAGCACACACAGGTTCTAAATAGCTGCTGAAGAAAAAAAAATGTGCAATATTTTCAGTACAAAAATACTATTTCTTGCTCAGGAACATCTCAAACTTCAGCCAGCTGTTTTCTGTAAATCTGTACTGGGGAGGAAGCATCATTACATGTGTTCTGATTTTCATTATCTTCCCCAGATAGCTGATATTGTTCACTGACAGAGACAAGACAGATAACTCGCTGGTCTGACCTATTCCAGACATTCCTATAGATTTTATGTGAAATATTGTAACTGACTGTGAACTGAAATATGTTCCTTGAAATAGACTCTCTTTGGCTTTTAAACACAAGGGTTTGAATGAGTCTCATCACTATAAGCAAGGAACTCCAGGATGCTCAATTAAGTATCTGTGAGCCTAAAGGAGAACCTAGCAATAGATTCCAGCAGGATTTCCACACATGCTTTGTAGTATGGAGATTGGAGGTGGACAGGAGAGAAGAAGAAAAGTCAGAGTTTAAGGCTGGAAAGAATCATTCAAGCACCTGCATTGCTACAGAGATAGATGTGTGTTAAATACAGTTACTCACAAATCAAAAATCTGCTTTTTAGGAAGACTAAGGTGACCTATTGATAATATCTTAGGTTGTTCTAGTGGTTAACCACAATTACTGTTACAAAAATATACCATGATATTTGTGCTTTCAAATACCAGCCAGAGTTTGTTGAAAGACCTGAATTTGGAAGAGTATTGAGTCTGGCAGAAGCTGACATATTTTTCTTACAGATGCTCTTATACTTTGTAGTTAATCTGTCTGTCAGTCTTATTTTTCTAAAAACTTGACTTCTTTCTCTTTGCTTCTTAAAGAGGACATTTTATGTCTTTAAGCATTTCTGTAGCTCTTAATGTATGTTTCAAATTTCATCATTCTTTCAGAACTCCGGGTTGCAAAATGGGTAGATGACCCTGATTCCAGCTTCACTCCACTAGTAAAATAGCCTCCCGATCTTTATGGGGTGGGATGGGAATATTCTTTGGTATTACAGTACTGAATGGAAAGCTTGTCTTCTCCTGTTTGCTGGTTCTGATGTCTAGGTCATGAAACTGATCCCAGTTCATTTTGCAACAATGGACAAAAGATACAATTACAGATATACAATGCAAATAGAGATTTGATTCCATGTGAAATTTGGAGGGTGTTATTAGCTTGATAATGATGTCTTCTTTATTGCTATGTTAAAGTCAGCCCTCTAGACTAGTTGGTACAGTCCACTGACAGTCAGTAGTTTATAAACACCATTTCCAAAACTACCCAGAAAGCAAATGCCAAAAGCAGAAACCACCATGGTTCTGATATGGGCAAGAGCTAATTATGGAAAAGTTGCAGTGCATGCTAATCTTGACTCCTAAATGACTACTAAATGACTACTTTAGACTTCTACTTTGCAGATTTATTCTAGGACCCTTGTGAATACAACACTCAAAATAAATGTGTTAATTAGATGCCTCATACCAATTGGTGCTGCACATGACTGATCTATAAACATACACACAGCACAAAACTTTTTAATGTCAGAAACTCATCAATATTGTGACATAGATTATCAGCAAAGGGATAATATAGTGATTCTGCTGGGACCTGAAGAGGAACAACAACCAAGTCTAAAGGTATCTGAATGGCAGGGCCTTACAGTAAGCATAATTTGCACCCAAGTTCACCAGAACCTGAGGAGGAGTGAGGGGAGCATCCCTGCCCATGGGAGTGATGGGGGAAAGGCATGCTGTCCTTTTATGTTACCAGTGAAGCAAGACATGTTTCACAAAACATTGTTCAATGTTTATTAAAGCAGCAACAGTGAAGGAGACAAGGACAGAACACTGAAGCTCTGAGTTTCACTTCTCTTGTAATTATTGGTAGCTGTTGACAGTAAGTCAAGCAACAAGCCCAACACTTTGATAGTACTTGTAGAATTTCTGGATTTCTTAGAAAAGAAATTGTTGGAGAAAGCCTGGTGGGAAATATGGACAATTCACAGCCAGTCAAGTTTACTTTTACTCAACCAAGAGCATTTCTGAAAAACCCAGTTCCATTTAGCTGCCTGTAAAATTTCTGCCATTTTATCTGTCATTTCTGTGGATTGCACTGCATGTTGCAAAGAAAACTAAGTACTAAAAGAACTACCTGTCTCTTCCTGCAGGAGGAAGAAAACATGATCCTGGCTAACGGGGCATACTGGGAATATGGAAGTTGTCAAGAAATTCTTGTTTTTAGGTTATCAATACTTTTTGCCACAGCTTCAGTCGTCACCAGCTCTAGCCCTCTTTCAGCACACTGGTCTATTCTTAATTGCACATTGGGAGATAACATGCACTTCTGACACAAGAATTTAATTTAATGAAAAGGTTTGCCATCTAGAGAATGTCAGAGGTGCTCTTTGCATGGACACTGTTTTTTTTTCAACGGGTTTACCAACATCAGTTTGCTATTTGTACCTAGGGGATTTAGTAAAAACACGGTTCCTGACACAGTTACCATGAAGGCCTAATGTTCATAAATGCCAGGTTGTCAGTCTCATCAGGTCTAAGCAACTGAAATAGAAGGTGCTTTTTAATGCTACCCCAGAGTCAATTAAAATACAGTAATGCTGACATCTGCAGAATACAGAATGATCAAAGTAAAGAATGCCCATACAGCTTCTGACATAAAAACAGTGTGTTTGGCGGCAGAGTGACACAGTGTAACAGGTCAGGTAATTATGAGAAAATCTATGATGTATCTGTTGCAATTGCTTAGCTTCTTTCCATTATCAGAGCCATCAAACAGAACAGTGCTCTCACTTCTCCTGATGGATCGTAAAGCTAGTGACACCCTTGCTCTCCTGATACAGATGGCATCTCAGAAGCAGCTGAATTAATTTGACAGTAAATAGGTGATAGCAATTGCTGTCTTCTCTCTCTCTCTCTTTTTTTTTCTTTTTTTTTTTTCTTTTTTTTTTTTTTTTAATATTATTTTTTTAATTGCACCAAGACAGCTTTTAACACTTCTGGGAATACCTAAGAAAGCCTAAGCCATGATTAGCAGTGTATCTCCTCTACTGTAAGACCCTTCTAACGCATTTGCTGCTGTTTTATTTACATGATAATTGCTCAATGGCAACAAAATTTTATTCTCCCCCATCTCCCCATCCTAACTCTCAGGCTGAACTATGTGCAATAATTAATTTTTGCCTTGATATGTTTATTAAATTAATGAAGGAATCTGACAGATGGGTTTACATGCTTAGGGTACAGTTATGCAAAAGTCATGGGTGTATTTTAGATGGCTGTACATTTTCTGCCTCAGTAACATTATAATTGGCTTAATGGATTTTCAGTTATGTGCATTGGCTTTCTCCCCTCTCTGAAGCAGACTAATTACAGCTTTTTACATTAAATTCTAATAGATATCCATTTATCTTCTCTAAATTATCACAATAATTACAGTAATAAATTAGGCATGTAACTGTCATTAATCTAAACAATTTTAAGTGGATATCATAGCAGCACAACACAGACTATGTTTCCTAAATGTGTATTCAAATATGTTTCTAACTGTACAACTATTGTGTGGGAGGGTCTCATTTCTCAACAAGCTGCAAAACCCAGAAGGCAAAATGGAAAAGGAAAAGAAAGGGCTTTGTGGGCATGGAAATGGGATGACAGAATGGAGTAAAACAGACAAAATTTGAGGGATCACTGCATACAATCAATAACATCTGAAGAATTGTCTTGGATACTAACATCCTGGCAGACCTGATTCCACCAGCAATCCATGACTGTTTTTTTCCATCTTATATAAAAATGTGTTGCAAATGTTTCTTTACCCAAAAACACCTACTTCAAATTATAGATGGCTGGAACACAAAATTTTACCTTTCACAGAAATTTTGGCAGAGACAGCTTGGTTTTGTTTCTCACTTAGCACAATTTCCAGTTATACAGAATACATCACATAATGGAAATTCTGAAAAAATTCATGGAGAAAACTCATGTGATCATTGATCTAAGTAAGACCATTCCTCAAGTTTTATCTTTCCCTCCACAGAGAGCTAGTGAGAGAAATATTGACTAGACTCTAGTCAGCTTCATAACTGCTCTTCGACAGAAAACTGAGGCACTGACTTGGCTCCTTCCATTTTCATTGGTAGCTTCTAGGCTTGTAGGATTTAGACTGGGACAAATGCCTTTGCACCCCTCTGTTTCTTCTCTTCCTCCCTAGGTATCTGGACTTCCAAAACATCTGGCCCTCCATGTGCCTGAAACCCAGGCAGATGGACCCTTCATGAGCTGCACAGTCAGAACCAAGTCTGCCTCAACAGCAGTTCAGGCAGGACTGTGGCAAACTCAGACCAACAGACAGATAACTCCCTGGCTGTGACGGATGTTGAGTTCTATATTCTTACAGGTGTGAAGTTCCCTCCTCCTCAAGAATTTACAGCTAGTTTGGCTGTGCCTACACTAATGCCCAGCCATGCTGATGTGTTATGAAGAAAGGCCACTGTTCAGCAGGATGACATGGCCAGGACCAGGGTCTAGACACTCTTCTGGGGAGACAGTCAGCCTGACTCTTTGAAAATATGAAATTCATGTTCAAAGTGGCAGCTCCTTCATAACCGCAGATTGATGATGATGGGTGGGAGCACAAGAGTTTGTTGCCCTGGCAAAACTCTGGACAAAAACATACAGTTGTTCCCACCTGTGGGGACCTGCGGACACCTTTCACTGTTACCAAAAAGAACTTCCAGGCTCTTCCTCTAATGCAAAGCACTGCTGATTCAATTAAGTGCAATTTCTTATGGCACCTCATCTGCCTGAGTACTTTCCAATCAGCTCCACTGAAAATACATACCAGTAACATAAAACACTGGGGTACTTTTATCCTGCAAAGGAGAGAAAGATGTAGATCTGTATTGTCAGCACTGCTTCATTATCTCAGCATGTAAAAACAGTGACCAGTAATTATGTAACACCTGAAAGCAAATTTGTATGTACTGATTAATTATATATTTTCAATTATTAAAATATTATGCATTCAAGATCCTTACATGGTAATTGTCTGTGAAACTTTTGGCTGTTTTTGTCACAAAATGGCAATGGAACTTGTGTAAACATTAAAAGCATTAGAAAAGTGAACTCTGTACAAAACTCCAAATTTTAAACCACCTGTATTGCAGTTAAAGTGGTCTTAGAACACTGATACCACATATATGTGTGTGTGTGCATGCGTGTGTGTGTGTATGTTAGTGTCTACAGCTTTCCTGAGTACTAAAAGGGAACACCTAATGTGCAGTTTGAACTGAGTTTCAATATATAAAAACACTTGCTACATTTCTTTTATACCTCTGCATGATGAAAAAGAATCACTAACATTTTTCATAGTGACTAAATCATTTTGCAAATTCAGGCTGTTCTGTGAATTTAGAGAGGTTTAAATTGGTAACACTTAAAATAATAGCACGTTGATTTGTGCAGCTCTGCAGTGGAATTCCTCTGGAAGGATGTATGACCTCTCCATTAATATGAAATGAGCTCCTTGTGATACCTTAATGAATATGCAGCGTCCCCTTAGTGACATGAGTAACATTTGAAACCTTTATGCATTTTCAACGGGCATTCACCTCAGCTAATCCTCAGAGCAGGTTCATTCATAGTCATATTTCCTGTTATCTGCTTACAAAGTTAAGATGTTCTTATGGTTTGAAATTTGTCACTTACTCCAGAAGAAGAGAAAAAAGGAGGCAATGGCTTCAATGGGCAATATGCCAAGATAAACAGTCCCTGCTGTGCATGTTAGATTTGATGCATGTGTTCTTTCTGTAGATACTACTTCCTGTACAGAATATTGCAGCCTTATGGCAACCTTTGTCCTTTGTCTTGATGATTGTATGAAATATTAATCTCTGAAACAATAATGCTAAAAAGAAGCATTCTCCAATGTATGTGGTGACTGCAGCTGTGGAAAAGAATTCCGATGCTGGATTGTCTGTACCATAATCTGAATGGGTACATTTTTCTGTGTTTCAGCTCCCTCACTTGTCAAAGAGGAAACATCATTGTTAACTGAGCCTGGGGGTTTTCTGCACCCTACCTAGATAAGCTGATAAAGCACACTGAGTCTATGTGGGACTGGGTGGTAAAGCTTTCTGATTATTCTAATTAAAATACTGGACACAGAGAGAGCAACATTTGACTGACCATAATAGTGAGCACTAAACACCTGACCTAGGAAATACTTTCCAGTCTTACATTCTTGGAAAGTTGTTTCACTTATTGCTCAGGCTAATTTAGTGGGTTTCTGCTTGAAGGAGCATCCGTAAGGATGTATTTGGGAGGCTTTGGGAGGCTGACAGTCTCACAATTCATTTTCATCTTTTGGGCATTAACTAAGATCAAAGAATGGGTAGAAATTTTCATTAAGTCCATTGATAGTAAAAATTTAGGGGAGATACTTTTAGTGATGATGAAAAAGAAAGCCAACAAGTTTTGTTTTGCACATCACTCATAGAAGGTATTAGAAGCGGTTGCACACTGTTATCCTCTTTGTCTCTACATATCTAAGAAAGAAGCACATCAAACAAGGCATTTTCTATACCTACATATCGTTCATGAGTCAGTTTTCTTCTGTAAACCCTTTTACACTCTAAATAATGTAATGAGTACATCAGTTGAAGGAAATAAAGCTATTTGCTTCTTCTAGTTGTTGGTCTTTTCCCCCATCTGATAATCTCACATCTATAGTTATTCCTTTTCCTAAAAAAAAAAAAAAAAAAAAAAAGAAAAAAAACCCCTCAATTTATTACTTAAGTTTTTGGTGAGTTTTATTACTGCCCACAAAGCCGATGAAAGTCTGGTATAGAAAGCAGAACAAAGAAGGGGAGAAGGAAAAAAAAGAATAAGATATATATAGATTTTTTTCTCTTTTTTTCAGCAGCCCAAAACTTACAACAACCATTCCTGCTTATATGGCTCTATTTCTACATTGTTTATAGCCAATGGACACGGGGATGAAAGGCATAAGTAAAGGGATAGGAAAGAATTGCATAATTAACTTTTTAAATTAATTCATGACCCAGTTAAAAGGACAAGGAGGGGGTTATTAATTAATTAAGGTGGGAAACCCTGTGGGCATGTGAGATTTAGAAAGTTTTAACTTACCAGCCAGGTTAAAAGGCTTTCTAAGGGTGCACTCAGCACTCAGTGAATCTGAAATGCAGTTAATGCAAAAAGAAAAGGTGACAATATATTGTAAAGGTTTTTTCAAGGGGAATAAAACTCTAAAAAGACTGAAAATTAATTAGGCAAAATTCTGACAAATGTTTCATCAGAATTTGAAAAAGAGCCCAGCCCAGTTCTCAGTTTTTAAAAGCCTGCTTAGCTCTATTGAGCACACTGGATGCTTGATGCTATAGAGATTTGGACCTGAAATATATTTTTAAAATCTTCTCAGGTCCTACAAAATTTCAGCAGAACTGATGGATTAACAGCTATAGCAAAAGCAGCAATATCTGATATTACTCCAAGTGAACTTTTTTGACTCTCTGGAGACATTATAGACTTTCTTTGCAGATTTGGCACTTCTCAATCAAAACACGTTTTAAATTGGCCATCATGGCTTCCCTCTTTTCTCAGGTATCTGTGACCGCAAATGCCCATTTACTATAATATTTGTCTTTATCACCTTAAAGGCTCACATCACCCCTGCTGCTTCCAGCACTTTTCCAGGTACCTCAGGGTAAAACTTAGAATCTAAGTGAGGTCAAGAAGTCCTTACGTCTTGTTTTTTCTTCCTATTATCTTTCTTTGCTATATTTTGATGTCATTGAGGTTTTCAGTTTTTAAAGTCAGGCATAAACCTTCCATGAACTTCTGCCACAATCAACAACAAACATGTTATCAGGAGTTATTTCATGAAGTTATGAAAAAGAATGTTTTTTCTTACCAGTATTTAAAGTGAATTGTATGGTTTACTACTTGTTTATTTAACCAGTCTTATATTTTAATTATCTAAAGATAGATATCAAGACTAATTGTTTTCTGCTGACTATAAATGCCACTTTCTTTTGTTAGCTGATACTGACTATGTGTCTCTGTCTCATCAGTGTTTGGCAAAATCTCAATCATTATTCAGACATTGTCAGAAAAGCTAATTAAGCAGTAAATCTTTGCTTTTTTTCCAGTTGCCACCTCAGAATAAAAAAGATGTGAAAAACTCCCCAAGCTAATAACAAAAAGATGTCAGGCAAAGCGATGTGAAAGTGTTACTACAAACTATTTGAAAATTAGGGGGAAAAGAAAATTATGATTACTAAAGACAAGCCATTGCTGAGGGTATTTGGGTCTCTTTATGCACAAAAAATGCCCTACTAGCTGCGCTGCATTACTGCTCCCTAGACAAGCAGCAATCTTCATTGCTTTATGATCCTCTTTTTTTTTTATCATACTGAAGCATTTTGGTGTGAGAATTTTAAAATTAAATCTCCTTATTGTGCAGGCAGGATGTCCAGATTTATTCTATCAAATGCCACAGAAACAAAGGGAACAATCCATTTTTCCTGATAGAAGCCAACAGTTCGTAAGAGGTTTGAGATGAGTGTAAGGATACAATTTGCCTAGAGAGTGCCTGAGGATCAAGACAACCTGACTTTCCACGGAATGAGTCTGTCAGCTGGCATCTTGCAGTAATTGCTTCCCATGGCAGGACCTTACCAGCCAAGGGAGGACTGCTCTCGTCAACCCAAGAATCAATTTCTACAGTAGCTGAATGATAATTGTTTGCTAAGGCTCGGGGAACTTGTTGCCAAGCCTGAAACGGGGGCTGGAGCTATGATTGGCACTCATTAACCCGGGATTTGGATTTGATCATTTACCTTAGTAGAACAATGTGTGGGGGTAAAGAAGGGAAAGGACTGCAGAATGTTCTTTTGTTTGGAAGAAACAAATGAGATCAACTGCAGAATCAGCATCTGAATATCAAGCCTGAATCCGTAACTGCCTTCACTCAAAGGAACCAAATAGCAGGACTAGGTGGCAATTTGAATGCTTTCCTTCAAGTACAAACATCTCTTTGGATTTTTTTTTTTTTCCTGATAGATACTTCTGCTTGAGTGTTCTGTTCATTATGGTCACCAAATCCTGATGATAGATGTCCTGAAGTTAGAGTGCTGACTTATACTGCAAAGAGAGTGGGAGAAGGCTTCCCAGAGGTCCAGAAGACTAACTTCTGGCTTCCACAGTCAAGCAGGTGCTTTTGCAAGAGATAGTCCCCTAAGTCTATCCCCTGTTGCAGACATTTAGGCACTGAAAATTAAGCTGCACTTGGGCCCTGAAATGTTTTCTGGATAGCTGTATGTGGCAAGTTCTGATCGTCACTGAATTCTGCCTGGTGCCGGGTACTACAATTGCCTAAGTCCCTGTGACACAGCATTTTTTCAGGTAGATACCTTAAATGTGAGTTAGAGTATCAGCCTCTGATACTGCATTTACAGTAGTCTCTCCTAGTGCTTCTTGATTATTTATGTGACCTTTCCAAGTCTATTGACTGACTGACATACAAACATTTTTATTTCTGTATCGCAATCAGTTCATTTACTTAAGTCTTCTGGTACTGGTTCAGGGAGAAGCACAGGGCAGTGACTAAGTGGACAGTCTGGCATTTGGAAGACTGCTTTGGAGCCATGCTGTCTCAGGAAGCTCTTATTTCATATTTAGTAACTATCAATGTTTTTTGTTTGGGAAATTCCAAAACAAGCTCAATTCTTTTACTCTCAATGTACATGTGGATTACCAGAAAACAAAAAAACAGTCTCTGGTTCCTGACTCTGGTCTCACCGAGGCTGTTTCTTCCAGATCTTTGTGTGTTAGGGTCTTGGAAACAGCAAACCTGTTTCAGTATCTGGCAGACAGAAAGTGACCCAAAGGTGGCTTTCAGCAGTGGCTCCAAAAAGTTTTAACTCATCAAGATCTCAACAGAAACTCTTGCAGCTTGCATGTCAGCATCTTTATGTCTGTATAAAGCAATGGAAATTAAAAATTACAATATTTTGCACAATATGAACAGTACAGTTTATTTGCAATCAAGATAATACTCACAAGATAAGGGTATTTAGCTGTTAAGTGTCATAACCACCCTCCACAAACCAAACACAAAAGAGCTCTTACAATTTTCTCCTTTGCAACCTTATTAGTGATCATCCCAAGCTGCTCATGCAGAGAGTCCCTTGACACTCAGCAAAAAGAGATGATATGGATCCTGCAGAGACAAGAAGGATGTCCTGTATTGCATAACCTCTGGAAATGCAGCACTGGAAATGCAGCAAGGTTGTAGCTCTTCTGTGCAGGCCTGGTTTGCAGCTCTTTCCGTGCCTTGTTTGGGTGCACATTAAAACTGGCTTACTCATCCTCATTTTTAATAGAAAGGTCTGGGGGATTGTTCCATCATCAAATGTAAAATAGCTACTCAGTAGTTGTCTGTTGTCTTATTCCACACCTACAAGCCATGTGGATGTCTTTCATTTTTTGCCTGTCCATAGATAGTTTGGAGTACTTTTTCAAAACTTTCTGTTTCCAGGAGTCTCTGAACCTTATCAGGCTGTAGTTTCCATTGCATTCTGAATACAAACCTGGTTATTCAATTTACACTGCATGGTGCAAATGGATACGTCACTTGTAGTCCCAAAGCAGCAGATCATTTGTGTCTTTAGTGGAAGTAGTACCAGGGTATTTGGATGTGAATTAAGCAGTTAGAGTAATTAATCATTAGATATGCAAGGTAGAATATAAACATCCTGCAATGAACTAGCCCAAAGAAGCCTTCATCTTAAAAAGGACTCCCCTGTAATATGTCCTGATTTGGGCTGGTTCATGTAAAATGCTGGATGACTTGAGTGGAACAGGATAGGTTCAATGGCTTAATAGATCAGAATTCCTCTGAAACTGTAGACTGATTCTTTAACTCATGTGACAATTATATCTCAATTTGATCACAGGGGAATACATTTCCTCTTTTCTAAGAGTTTGGACATTACATGCTATCCCTTCAGAGCAAGTCTACCTGCAAATCAATGTGAACAGATGTCAAGTTACAGAAACCCAGCCTGGCAATGGGTTTGCATTCAGATTCAACTGGGGGAAAGCAGCTTTGTAAAAATGCCAACTTTTCTAAGATTCACAGCCAAGAAAGGTATGTTAAATGAATCTTGCACTTTCAAAAAGCTGACATCCCTTATTAAACCGGTCCCAGAATAGCTCATGTTCTTTAACTAGAAGTATGTATTATCTAAGGGACATGATTTTCAATTTCAGTCTAGAGACTTATATGTGCAATATGTGTACAACCGATGTAAACAGAAATTTTATGTCTGACGTACTTTCTAATGCATTTTTCAACTGGTTATGAACTGCTTCTTCTTAGAGAGCAGATATGGTGCTTCACAATAGATCTGGATTATGAAAGGCCTGTTCTTTATACTGCAAGAAAGAGTACAAGCTCAGTTCTTCTGATCATGTATCCAATGGTTTGTATAAAACAACTAGGGTGATATGCCTCTTTGATGTGTCAGACGTATTTAATCTGTAGGCCTGATATTTTCACAGAACAAGGACTTTAAATAAGTATCTTCAAAGAATCTGTGAGCTTCCAGCTGTTCTGGAGGGGTATTGCCTAGCTAGAGAGGCAAGAGGAGTGACACTAGGTCCAGGTAATTTGTCTTACACTGTGGGTTTAAGACCCATGAAAGGAGAGAGAAGAAACGGTGTTCCCCAAAGTTGTGTCAGTGTTGCCATGGAAATATTTTGGAACAATGCTCCATTTTGATGGCTGGTTTGGAAAAGGTAATAACCTCTCACCTGCACTTGTAGTTTTGATGGGACTACCTCTGTATTCCCAGCAGCAAGGCCTGTCACTCAGAAGAAGCTGTATTTTGAGGGCTATATTATGTAAAAAAAATGTAGAAGCTAACTTTTATGTCTCTCATGCCCCTGCCTCTAATCTGCTAGTGGAAAGTGAAGTGGCACTGGTTATCCCTGATGTATATTTTTCAGTCAATAAGCATTTGCATTCCATTTTCCACACTCCTATAGAATTCCTGTGCTGTCAAATAGCTTACAAAAAGTTTGAATTATGTAACTTACTAGGATGAGAATAAATCCCTGCACATTATCTTGAAAACATTAGGTTTAAAGTGAACATTATAGTACCAAAATATTGCACAGCCAAAGGTCTTTGAAGGTTAAATTGATGAAATATGATGAAATTAACAAAATTAAACCTTGTGCTTTCTTTGTTCTTGAATAGAACATCTTACATCCAGGTCTTTATTTGAATGCCCTCGCAGCATACCAAAATATGAGTGTTAGGAAAAAGCCCCATCAAGTTATATATTTTGTGGTTAATGGATTTTGCTGTGTCTCATTTCAGAAGAGGAGTTCAACAAATTCTTTCTAGTTTATGTTCTCCTTGGAAAGATTCCTAGTCCTAAACTTGTATTAATTTTCTTCAGTGTCTAAATCATCCTCTGTACATAGACAGCCATTTATATAATTGGAAATCATTGCGGTTATTGTGTGTCTCTATATCTTCAACCTTCTGCTGCACCCATAACCCATGACATCCTATCTCTGCTCATGTTTGTCACTGCACTCTCCTGGAATGAGGTGTACTAGAGAATGTATTACCACCTTAATTCCTAAGGGCTGCATAAAAAGAGGATATAAAATCAGCTCAGATATGGCTGACAGCAAATGAGGGATTTTCCATCTCTTCAGGTGTTACAGGTGTCATTTGGAGAAGAACCTCTTACAGCCACAGTGAAAGACAGATAAATAGAATTGGCTGTAAATCAGGCCTGTTTCATTAACAGTGAGGAGATTCCATGGTGCAGCCCCAGTAAGCAATTAATGACGGTGTCAGCCCCATGGTGTGAACACTTATATCAATTGTGGCTTTTTCCTGAATGATTAGCCCAGTCAAATTGACCTCAAAAACAGTAGTGTTTCCTCAGAAAAAGATTCTCAATACTTAGAACAACATTGATTTAAAATATAGATCAATAGTTCATGAGGGTTGTTTTTCTGTGAGAAGTTATGAATTTTCAAAATTTTGTGTGGGCACATCTGTTAGTGTTCCTCCATGTAGTGAATTTTGAGTCAGCAGGACTTAAACTGTCTCTTGTTGCAAAAAATCACATAGCTGCATGAGTGAAGTGCTGAATTTGACCTTAGAAGCCCAGCTGACTTGCGCGCTCCTTGGAGAATATTTTTATTCTAACAATTATATTTATTTTTTTAAGCATATAAATCATTTAACGAAAAGTCCTCCATTTACACTGATGGTTATTATATCACTGTAAAGTGTGATGTTATTAAATCGGCCCCTTCACTGTTATGTGGTGTTATGGCTCTTGAGTTGAAGATGGCTCATGTCCTTTTGGCTTAGGGCACAAAGATTCATTTAGATGCATATCTCGCCATGGACAGCTGTGTATGCATGGGTTGTGCCTAAGGAAAACTAGGCCAGTGGAATTCTTAGTTTTAGTTGATTTTTATTTTGATTGCCCTCTACTTTAATTTCTGCCCTTATGGTTCTGAACCAACCACCAGGTAGCAATCCAACCTACACCACTTTTTCAATAGTCTTATAAGCACGCAGCACCTGTTTATTCCTCCGTGGTGAATAGTTCTCTGTTTAATAAAAAGTCCACACCACTGTTCTCATGTCATTTACTCTGAGTAAAACTCATTTCTCTTTATTATGTGGTATAAGTTTCTTACGTCTCCCATAACTCAGCAAGTAAACTCTGGAGCTGGGCCATGGGGGCATTAACAGCATCCTTACTGAGGAGGTGGGTGGTAGTGAGATCAGATCAACATAGAGAGGGAATTACTGTCTGCAGTGCCAGCCCTGCTGAGCCCACTGCAGTGCCAACAAGGCCATGGCACCAGTAAAGTCATGGAAGCACTGGGGCTCCTCTGCACCAGCACTCTGGGGGCATGTCACTCCCAAAGGACCCAGAGCCTGAAATCTGCCCACTGTGTGCTCCCTGTGGCCCCTGAAAAGGAAAATAAGGCCTCACTTGATTTTTTTGTTAGAAATCCCAGCATTAAAACTTTGAATATACACTATGTGAGGAAGATTTAAATGTTTAGGAAAGGTTGTATTCCAGCACACATCACTGGAAGGCTGCCAGAGGCAGCCTGGAGCCAGTGAGGAGAAAAGTGTTTATTGCGGTCAGTGTGGTAATATTGAGGGCAGCAGGGACAGGCCAAAAGGAGACTGAAGCCAGAACAGCTGAATGCAGAAAGTACACAGAAATTATAATCTAATAATCAGCCTCTGAGAAGGCAGGCATGAGAATGAGATGCCTGACCTGTAGAAAAACCTCAGGTAGCTAATATGAGCAGCCTGGCAGAGGCAGAATAGCAGCGGTGGCAGGGGCAGTGATTTGTTGCCAACCTTCACACTAGCAACAAGGGTGGGGGCAAAGGGCCCTATCCATACACCTCTGGAGGTGCTTAAAAACTCTGATCTCAGCATCTTCCCAGCTCTGACTGAACCTGCATTTGAGGGCAGGCAGAAATGTTATTCTGTGTTTTCCCTGCAAAAGGGGTTTACAGTTATTTTTCTCCTTGTAGTTGCCTTAGTTCTCTTCTTTTCTTTTTCTCTCTCTTTTTTTTTTTTTTTTTTTTTTTCCCTCTTATTTTCCCCTTTGTAATGGAGGAAAAAAAGGTTAGATTAGAAAACTTCAATTAAGCCTTTAAAAAGACCATCTGCTGAATGCTGACTGGGGTTTCATGTAAACAAAATGCCTGTGCTGGTTACAAACAAATGATCTTATCTATTGTATTGTGTTACAAATTAAAATTAGATTAAGCCACCTACATGGTACCGCCGCTGAATCTTAAATTTCTTATGGAAACTGAATGTTTGCTGCAAGTATTCATTCGGCCTGATGAGAGCCTCATTATTTTTGTACCAGCAGTACACACTGGGTATAGCATAATCAAAGCCTGGGGGTACGTATTAATTATCCTTTTGAATAGTGATGAAATTTTAAAAAGATCTCCTTTAGGCTCACATCATCAGCAGATGAAACAAAGCTTTGCACAGCTTGTGAGCAGTGGCTCACATGTGTTTTTACATCTGTTCAGGATATTTCAATTTGAAGCGCAACAAGCCAAGTCTGGGATTAAAGACCTGGAGAAAGAGGGGGGAAAAATCTGCAACAATAACCAGACCCCTCCCCTTCCTGTCGGCAGTGAGAAGGGAGAGTGCCTTCTTGGTATTAAAACCTGGCTCCATTTTGCTTTTGCCTTTGGTGGCAGTGGTAATGTTATTTAGAAGTGGGGTTTAATGCCATGAGCCAGTGCACGGCATGTGGGCTCTACGGCTGATTTTAACCTGTCACCTGTTCTTGTCACCTCACTGATTCTGATTTAGGCTGCCAGTACAAGGGGTTCTCGTGAGTTTACTGATATTTCCTTCTCTAGTGTAGATTACAGTCACGTTGAAGTCAAGAAATACTTGTGCTCTCCTGGACTCCTGTAGATCTATATCTGTGAGCTAGTGGAAAAAAAAAAAAAAAAAAAAAAAAAGGGGAAATGGGGATGTCCCTTGTCAAGAGGGTTATGTCATCCTCTTCAAATGGTGTTGGCACACACCATAATCGCTTTGCAGGAATTTAAAAGGATCCGTTTGAAATACTTTTTAAAGCAATGTCAAACCTGCAAGTCTCAAATTGCACAGGTTAAGTTCTAGTGCTGTGATGAGTAAGAGCAAAAGCAGTCATTCAGAATGGAGATGTATTAGCTTCCAGTGGGAAAGGATTGCTGTGCTTCAGTGCTCAATCAAAGGACCGGATCCTCAGAGCCAGAACCTCTCTGAAGTCTGCATGAACTCTGACTTAACAGATGCTTAAAGATCAAGCTGACCATGTTTACAAGTCTGTACACATATTGCTATTTAGTGGGTCTTCATTTCATATTTTTTGCACTGGGTCCCTTGAGAGGGAGGCAATGAGCCAGTTATAGCCAAATTAAAATAAGAGAAGTACATTCAGCCAAATTAAAATGAGAGAAGTACAGGTATGACAGGAATGGAATCAGTGCTCTTGACCAAACATGAACTTAGATCAGGTGCTTTTAAAAAGTTTGTTCATTTTTCCTTAGCAGGGCTGGCTAAATTCTGCAATGACATATGCTATTTCCTAAAGACACATCTTGACTGTTGCCTAGAATGACATATTGAGTTTAATTTTATCAATGGACTTGAACGAAAGTGATATAAATAGCTAGCAAATAATCTGTAGTTTACAGGTTAGACACTTCAGGTTTTATGACAGAGCAGAAATATTTTAGACAGTTGTCTTAAAAGTACAAAGAGAAAACACCAAAGGTAAGCTATATAATTATATAATTTATTTGAATTCTTATTTCCTTGACCATTTATGGTATTTTTAAAGCAGAATAAAATCTTGTCGAAGGATATAATTTATAATTCATTTAGTGGGTTGAGGCTGGAAGAGTCATAGAAACATAGAATTATAGAATGTCCTTCTGTGGCCCATTTCAAGATACCAAAAGCATCTCCCTTTTCATGTATATGGTAAAGTAAGTAGGGCTCAGGGAGGGATCCCAGACTTGCCAGCAGGTCTGTTTCCTATGGGCCAACTGTGTAGTGCCAGGGTATAACCACCCATCCAGTGAGAGCACAGTTTTGTTCACAAATCACTAGTGAAGGATGTGAGCTCTTTTCCTCTGATGGGATAAAAGTGAGCTCTCTCTAAGTAGGGACTGGTGGGAGAAGGCCCTGAATATGCAGGGAAAAAAATGAATGCTGTCATTATTAAAAATTAATTATGCTAATGAGCTGAAGACTACACTCTGAGTTGTGTGGGTTTTGCAGACTAACAGCTGTTGTGGTTCTTTCTCTGTGCTCAAGCCTACATGGCCTGTCATTTACTATTCCTTGCAGAGTCCAGAGCATGGATCATAACAATATAAATATGGATATATGCTTTAAAACATGATTAAAAATAGTTACTGCTTATGGACAGTAGCCAATTTGCCAACATGAATAAAAGAAGTGTTATTTTTAAAAATGCAGCATGACATATAATGGAAAAGCCTGTAAAATTCAGATAATTAAACTTTTTCAGAGTTAAAAATGACTGAATGTTAAAATCTGCTTTCCTATAAAATAAAAGGTGACCAAAAGTCTTTGGGGTCTTGTTGTTTTTTTGTTTTTTTTTTTTTTTTTTTTTTTTTTTTTTTTTTTTTTTTTTTTTTTGCATTTCTTAAAAAAAAAAAAAAAGTGCTTGCAGCAGGCTGAGGCTTTGCATGCCAAGTTTCAGCCTAAAGCAAAATTTAACAGCTGAGTGATAAACCCCTAAAAATAGGGTTTTTTAATGAAAGTGCTGACACAACTATATCTATAGCAGTAAGAATGGCACAGCTATAATTAAAAGTACGTAGTGTACTTTGACTAATATAAATAGCTGTCAAGATGACCTTCAATACAGTTCTCCATGTTATTTTGACTCCAACAAAATGGATGCAACGGCATGGTGAGAAAAGTTGCCTAAAATTATAGAGTTCTTGGATTTTTCTACAAATATCAGCCAAACATGCTCACAAGTTGATGTCAAGTGGCACTAAGAGCTCCAGCTGTTGCAATGGACAAGGATCTTACCCTGATGCAGCCCTATGAGACCAATTGCTTGTTTTTTCTGCTCCATTTTGTTATGTGGATGATCAGAGTGTTTTCACTGAAACATCAAGGTAATGCCTATCACCTAGACCAACCTTTTGGCTTTGGATGCCCCTAAATTGCTAGATATCACTGTGGCCTCTTGCTTTTGCAGTGACTCCTATTTTTAATGATATTTCACTGAATAGGTGATACGTAATTAAACTTTTTTGACAAAACTTCTTTCTGACTTTTTTAAACCCTTCTCTTCTAGGAAGAAATCCCACAACATATTTATATATTTAATGAAATTCTTTCCTTTGTATCTAGTAAATCATCTTGTCAGGTTGGTTTTGCCTCCCACTTCTTTCTCCTGTTTCTCTCTTTTCTTCATTTCTCTCTTCTGCATGTATGTTGCTCTCCCTTTACCCTTCTTTGCCCTCCTTTCTCCCTCTAGGGCTCCTTTTCCTCTAGGGCTTCCATCTTGTCTCTTTCCCCCCATATTTTGCACCTGCATCTGCCTTTTTCTAGTAGGGCTTCTTTCTGAGATTTTTTTTACACATTCCACACACTGAGACCAGTGAGTATTTTCAGTATTAGGTGCAAGACTCCTAACTTCTGTTTCTCCTTACCTAAACCACTTAAGCTTAAAACTAACAGTTGAAAAAAAATTTCAAAAGTCAAGCTGTTTATTTTGCAAACACTCCTACACATGTGTAACTTTGTGTGAGTTGCATTTTTGTACGTTGAGTCCGAGAGGTTGTGATCAAGGCACATCTTTGCAAAATACTTATCATTTGATTAGTTTATTTTTGCAGAGGAAGAGTCAAGGTTTCTCTGGCCCTTGTGTAACAATACCTTGTACTTCTGCAGTGTGCTGCCACCTTCAAAGGTGGGCTTTAAAAGTGAATTCTGCCTAAAAAGAGGATTCCTTCCCTAGAATGTGCTCTCAGCACAGGGAAATGCCTCACACCTCTGCTGCTGCAAACAGAAACTCCTTTGGTTTCTCTTCCAGGAGATGTAACTGATTTTACTATTGCTGCAGCAATTTAAGCAGGAGGAATGTTTCAGAGACAAATATGGGATACATATTTTCACCATCAGGTGACAAGAGATTTAAAACAGACAATATGAAATATAATAAAAGAGATCACTGGAGAAAAACAAGACAACATCCTTTTTCCAAATAAAATATTTTGTAGGAAGGGCAAGAGAAGACTTGCATTTCTGAAAATCAATGAAAACCAGAACTAAACCCCAGAATTTTAGCCACATGATGTTGAAGGACCTAAGATTTTAACAATTTTAATTGTGTTTTACATATGTTGAGTTTAGAAATCTGGGGAGGTTTTACAAAATTGTAGGATATTAAAAAAATAATGAAATGAAGATATTAGAGAATTAATTAATTTTAATTAATTTACAGTGCTTATTTTTCATTTTAAGCCAGTAGGGGGAAAAAATTAAAAGAAGATTAAATAAGAAATGATCTTTTATGAATAATGGTGCAATGATAAGATGGAAATTATTTATATTTTTGTGTTTCTTCCTTTTTTTTTTTTTTTTTTTTTTTTTTTTTTTTTTTTTTTTTTTTTTTTTAATTTTTTTTTTTTTTTTGCCTCCTTTATCCTGAGTCTACTCCTACGATGCCAAAAACTGTGCAGCATCCTGGGACAGACCCTCTTTCCAGGTGGTTTCAGCTTTCAGTTTTCGGCCTCCTGCCTAACACAACTCACCCGAGGCGCGGCGACATCCCAGCATAACACAAACCTTGTCATGTCTCATTGCTTAAATAACACAATAAGGAAATTAAAATCCTTGCTGGTTATGATTTTCATTGTTACGGCTTATAAAGCCTCGAAGAATTTCAGGAAATTGATTACCCGGGGGGAGCTCGGTACCTGAAAAAGCCCAAGAAGGAAAGAACACCAAGAGCAACAAAGACCCTCCAGGTGAAGCGTTTGGTGTCCCCGCACACGCGCCCCCGGCCGCGCTGGAGCCGCGCCATGGGCGGGGGCCGGGCGCCCCCTGCCGGCCGAGTGCAGCGCCGCCTCCGCCGGGCCCGGGAGCAGCGAGCGCCCCTCGGCCTGCGGGGCTCGCTGGGAACACCGCGCTACAGCCCCGGCCACAGGCTGGGATCCCACCGCCACAGCAGGGTGCTCAGAGCCACACCAGCCTGGCTCTGAAAGCATTGCCAAATGGGGTGTCCACAGCTTCTCTTGGTAGCCTGGTCCAGGGCCTCACTACTAAATAATTAACGTGACCCATTTTACCTACGCCTAATTCACACCAAAATCTAGTGGGTGTGAATAGTCCTGTCTAGCAGACAGGACTCTAATAAATGCCGCAGCCAGGAAGGAAAGCAGTGTGGCTCGCACCTGCACTGCTTTGGGGAGCGGCAGGGAGGGGAGCACGTCAGGCTCCTCTTGGCCCAGGATTGCCCCTGGCATTGCCCGGCATTGCCCCTGGCAGCCCCCTGCCCAGGCCAGGAACGGCTCCCGGGGATTCCTGCAGCACACACCACTGTGTCTGCACTGTCTCGGGACTCACGAGTCTAATAACACCCTTGAGTTTCATACTGTGGGCTGGGGAACCCAAACCAAAGATAGGGTGGGTTGCTGACCATGGTGAAAAGCAGGAAGGATGGCTGTGGGAGACCTGCACATGGAATGGTGCTGCCTGCCCTGCCCTGCTGCTTGTGACGGGGCTGCATTCACTCCTGACACCTTTCCTTTCCTTCCCTCTGCCCTGGCCCAGCAGGAGCAGCGGGAGCAAACTGCCACAGGGCTCTGGGAGGGCTGTGGTTCCAGCACAAAAAAAAAAAAAAAAAAAAAAAAAAAAAAAGCCCAGCCTGGGAGAAGCTGCTCTTTGGGTGCCTTTCGCCTCCTGCAAGGAGAGGGGGCCCACAGCCTGCCACCAGGCTGGATGGGGACCACACAGCAGCAAGAAACAGGGAAAGAAAAACAGGTAAGTGTGTGTTTCCAGTGAAGGAGTACTCCCTGGGTGCAGGTGGGCTCACAGGTTCCCTGGCACCAAGTGCAGCTGTGCCAAAGACACCAACTTGGCCTAGGCCTCCGTCCCGGCATGAGGTGCCCCTTCCCCTGCAGGACACCCAGCCACCATCGCCAAACCTCACTGCCTGCATGGTGTCTGGTGTTAGCCACACAGGCGAGGAAATTCAGTCTTTGTGCAGAAACTCTCATCCAAAGTCAGCAGCCAGTGCAGTGCACCCTGCCAGGATACAACTGGGTGGGATGAGGCTGGTTCAGCCTTACCCCAGGATCTGATCACTTACAAAGGCTTCAATTAGATCCATCATGTTATATGAATGGTTATTTTGTGACTTAATTCCCCCCGCTTTTTTGCAGTGGTAATTAAATGATCGAGGGGAAAAAAGAGACAGATTAATTGATTGAACTGATTCCAGGAGAAACCATTACTCCCGTTCCTGTTCTGCTCTATACAGTGTTTAAACAACTCTGAAATAGAGCTGGGTGAATCCTGCCAACATATTTCTGTGAGCACTGCTTTGATTTTCAAATGAATTGTCTTCATCTGCTTTTATCCCCCTATTGCCTTGGCTTTATGTGAACATTTGTACAGCTTAGTTTGCTCATGAAAAGAAAAAAGAAAGAAAAGCTAGTGTGTTTCAATACAATGGAAAATTAATTTCATTTCTGTGAGCTCAAGAGTTGTGTAGTGACAGGACAAAAGTAGTGTCGTGTAAAAGACTAATAATTAGTAATGACATTGTTCAAATATGCCACAGTAAAAATGAATACTGCTATGTCATAGATCAAACAAAGTTTATGAAAATTATTTAACAGAACTGCTAAAATCATAGAATACAGAAACTCTGCATTTAGAGAAAGAGGTGAAATATACCAAATACTGCCGTTATTACCAGTTATTCCCTCTTTTATTGAAAAGATTAGGAATATTTTTCTTTTAAATTACATTCAGTTAATGTACATTTATAAGTGTGATGGCAGCAAGTACAGAGCATATTAGTCAAATCTGTGTTTAGGGAATATGAATAATGTGAATTAATCATGAAAGTCCCTTGGTAGTAACAAATATACTTACAGATTTTTAAAGTATTTTTAAAGGAAGGAAGAAGCAAGAAAAATCACATAGGAGTACGCTTTTAAAGGAATTTTACAAAACAATCATCAACATAAAGGAAGTGCCATTTTTCATCTGGATCTAATTTATAGCTTCATAAAATTTCCTTGTTGCACAATTATTCAGAAGGAGACTAAATAAATATAGTGCTAAAAATAATAATAAAAGTTTCCAGGAAATTTGAAAAGTAGGCAAAAAACTACATGTAGTTACCTTCTCTCCATCTGTAAGAAAGATCTCTATTTCAACTTGTGCTTATAGGTGACTTTTTCATAAATTGATCTATGAATATCAGATTATACAAGTTTATACAATATTTGAGATGATTCAAAGGTGCATTTTGAATTTATTTAACAAACAGATGTGATATTTAGAACAATGCATTTTCCTGACTCTTTGTTTTAATTGTTAGTATTGGGATTCCAGTTTCATCTTGGATGATTGTACACGTCAGGAATGTACCGTGGATCCTCTTCCTTCCCAGACTGAGCTGCATGTTTGGAGAAATGATTGTGATGTTAAAATCTATTAGAAAGAATGCAAAAGGCAAACTGGAATAGTGAAAAAATATAAGGGAGCTAGGAAAAGGTTTCTCACTGTATTCTTTCACTCAGGGTGTAGCTGAATATATACACAGCATATACAAAATTCTCAGTTTAAAAATAACTGAGTTCCTTCAAAAAATATATAGAAAACAAGATACAACATTGGTTTTATTATACAGTATATAAGTTTCACATAGAATTGTCTGTAAAAAGCGACCAGACTGATATGCAAAATCAATATTAGGCTGTGCGAGGGTAAAAAAACCCAACCAAATCTTGATTTCCATTCTGACATGACTATCACATGTAAGCCAAAAGAGGTTTTATCTTACTTATCAGAAAGGTTTTTGCTGCATTATCATCTTGAGCATGGTTGTTTTGAGAATGATGTAGCCAAAAAAAAAAAGGGGAAAAGTTTCAAGAGAAATGGCTTGGAAAATTTGATGAATGGAAAACTATTCAAAATGGTTTCTGATTTGTATTAAATATATGTTTATCACTTGATTTTTCCTAAATTAAAAATAAACTTAGGAAATGGGGGCTTTAATCTTTACTCTCCCTAACCCTTGGAAAATAAAGTCTCCAAACCTCACACTGATGGCCACCATTGCCCATCTGCCTGGCCCAGTCAAGAGACCTCAAGTGAGAAGACAGCAGGACAGGAGAAACTCTGTATAGGAGGTGAATTTCTTTCTTTCTGTACCTGAATGGGTGGCCTGAATCCTGGCAGATAAACATCATCTGCAAAATGCACAACACGAAGGAAAAAAGAAGCTTCATTTAGCTAGAGAATTAAAATGTGTTGTTTGGAAGTAGCTGGTAACTTGGGCCTAGCTGTGTGTATAAGAGCTTATAAAGTCATTATTACTGAACAGTGCCTGGTTGCAACCTGCTGACTAGGAGGGCTTTTTGACCAAGGAGGAGGGAAGAAATGCCTTCTGGCAGAGCACAGCTAAACACATTGGAGAAAATAGTTGTTATTTCAGGTGTGCAGTTTCCCAGTAGAAAATAAGTTTAATTAATTTATTTATTTTTCTAATTTGTGAAAATATGTGTAGGGTGACCTCTAGGCGTAAGTGCAAAAGCTATAAAACCCAGATTCATTCATTAACTAGCTGACATAATGTCAACCAGTGATAGTCAAATAAGCAAATAACATGTGAGGGAAAACTCAGACTCCTCCCATGCAACTCTCTGTAGGAAAAAGCCTTTGTGTGTGAACACACTTGGCAGTGTGCCTTGAGCTCCTTGCTCCACACTTTTTTTGGGTGATAGAGATAATGGAGCCTTGAATCACAGTGTTGAACCCTCTCAGTTTTTTATTTAAGGTTTGTGTAATTTAGCTAAATACCATAAATGTACCAATCTTTTTCTCTTTATTATTTCAAATATCTTAAATGTGAGATACTGACCAGGTACAAAAAGGAGTCTGTAAAGTGATTAGGCCTCTGGGATTGGACAGAGAACTGGGAGCAAGGATTTCTGGCTTCTTCTGGACCATGACTGGCTGGAGTAACTACGTAGCCCAAATGGTTAGATGTGTAAACTTCATCTTGCTGGGCTCATTGTTTCTTAGCAATTCCCTGTATAGTTATTTTGCCAGTGTGTGCTCTTTGAGCTTTTCTCAATGCTACAGGGTCCTATAAACAGTGAAATCAGCTGAGGAAAAGGCAGATGCACCTCAGTAATGGCACTACAGAAGTTGTGGAAGGAGTGCAGCCACTCCTTGAAGCACTCTGGAGCATCAGATTCCTGCAGGTAGGTGACTGTGGTGCTGAGACATCAGTGCTTTGCACCTTTCCCAGCACTTCTGCATGATTGTAGTGACTTTGCTGTTGCCAGATCTTTGATGTCCGTGACAAAAGTACATATCAGAACTGGAATTGCCTCCATTGCCTCCATTTCCTCCGGTGCTCCTTCACTGTTATGCCATCAGCAACTGCAGTTTTCCTCCCACAATATGCTCGATATTCATTGTGAAATAATGTGCTATGGATTATGTTACAAGTAACAAATTTTTGAAAACTTATATTTCAGCTGTTTGACAAGCAAGCTTTTTTCAAAGTAATAAGAACAGGTTTGTGTCCAAACACGCCTTATAATCCCTTATTTACAATCACATGAATAAAAAAAAAATGCTTTCGAACTACAACTTCATATTTGAGTTCTAACAGATGAGATTCTGTTCAAACCGGAGCACTGTGGCTGTGATGGACACAGAACAGGGCAAAGTATATCTGGTTTTCAACCTGAGAGGAAATATTTCCCCACCCTGCCCCCCTCAAAAATGTTTTCAAGAAAAGATCAGACATAGGTTTTTTAATGCCTGGGGAAAAACAAAACATGACCCACAATAGATTTAAGCAGTTCAATTTTTGCTTACTATTTTTAAAAGCATACATATTATTTAAAAATAATTAGGCTGAGCCAATTTATGTGCAATGTATATATTGCACATATGTCTAGAGGAAACCAGAAACAGGGTTGTATAATTGTAACCTTACTGCACTGAAGGCCTGGCATAATTACTATTGCAAGAGAGAAAGCCAAGGAGATTTTATCTGTCATATTTATTTCCCCCGTGTAAATGTATTAAAACTAAACAAAAATAAACTTTTGATGCACAACTTAACCCAGTTTATATAGTGTGCATTTCATTCTTCATTATTATTATTATTAATAATAATAATAATCATTTCCCACAGACTCGTGTGCAGTAAAGCACTTGAGATAGCAATCTAGAAGGCTGTATTTCAGCATCTGCAAATTTCATCTGTTGCTCATGAAAAAAGACATCTTCAAATATGCACAGGAATGGCAAGTGAGGCTGCATGGGGCAAAAGTACATTTTACTGTGTAAAAGGGAGTATGTGCATCTGCAAAGGCTCCTGGCCCTTTAAAAGATAATTAGCCAGTATAATAAGGCTGTTGTCAATGTGCAATATCATCATATGTAATGAATTGTAGGACTGAATGTGAGGAAGAAAGTCTATTGAGTCAAGATCTCCCAGAGGCTTTGCTGGAGCTTGTGCTGGCACGTGACTGATGCTTTTCTGTATCCTCGGATTCAACACCAAGGCCAACTTTACTCGCAAAGAAAAGATCCAGTTAAATAAAAACCATATGAACCCTGCTAAAATAATACAATTTGAGTAAATCAATGTCTTAAGACTTTCTCAAGAGTATCTTAAGAAACTCACAGGAAGGGAGCAGTGTGTTTCTAGTGAGTACCAGTTAGGGACTTTAACACGCTCCACTCTATCTTTGTGATCTTGCAGGAGGTGGGATAGATTTTCTCCACAGAGAGCACACATTTTCATTTTTGCAGCACATTGTAAACACACTTTTCATACTAATGCCTTGTTTTGTTTCGGTTCTTTTCAAAGATTATGCCTTAGTAATTTGTGCATCACATGTTGGCAAGCAGAATTACAGTGTATTATGCACACTACTAATGCGAGACAGAAACCTCAGCATATTCTAGCTCTCTTCTCATATCTTGTTAGCATCTGTTTGTGGTAGGCTGGGATGATGAGGTGCTAATATGATACAGTGAAGGAAGTGTAATCCATGAACATTTTTGTGTCACATTTGTGTAATATATTACACTAATCCAACCAGACTTTCATGTGCTCTTGCCCAAGGAATGCCATTCCAGCCTCCTCCCTTCCCCCATCAATGCCTTTGAAGGTTTCTGAATGATTTCCTGTACACAGGCTGTGTAAGAATGTGCTCACATTCTTTCCCCGGTTGAAGGAGGAGTTCTTTCTATGCCCACTTGCTTTCAGGGTAACAATGAACATGAACAAATTCATGAACAAATTGCTCTAAAGAGGGAAACATGTTCAATTATACTCTTCTTTCTCAGCTTAGACGTAAATGAAGTAGAAGGTGCACTCTTTCCAATAAGCATTGGATCCATTCAGAGCATTTGGTGCAGTGTCTAGGGGCTGTTTTTGAACAGAACCTCTCTGCAGCAGCAGTCTGCAGTTCACACTGAAGTAAGCAGGATGTCTGAACTGGCAGCTGTGGTTTCCTCCCAGCTATCAACCACCACCATCCTGTAGACTGGTTCCAATTTTTCACCTTGTTGGCTGTACACAACTTACTAGGTCTACTTTATCTATCAATGATAAGTTTTGCCCTGGATTGTTCTGCAGGTGATATCTACATCTTCACATTTAGGTGCTTACGTAGGCTTAGCGCATTGGGATCCTACTCCGGACTGGAACTTCCTGCCGTATTGTGATAGAAATAAATACAATTGCAAAGTGAAATCATAAATTCCAAAATTTCATTATATTTAGAGTATATAGTTCTGCATCTTGCCTGCCTGATTCAGGAAGCAAAACCCCAGCAAAATTCTGGATGAAAGATATGAAATTAGAAAGACATCATGGTTTTTGGCAAGTCACTGGGTAATTCTCTTCTTTGTGTATCCTCAGCTTCAGTCAGAATTTATAAGGAGTACTGTAGGAAAGATATCCAGCAGTGAAATCTGACTGGACTGTGGAGTCATCTGAGACTAGAATGCCCTAACACCCATTGTATAGTGTAACTCTTTAGGTAGATCATCCTACAACTTCCAAAGTGCTACATGTGATGCAACTTCACATCTTGACTATCCCTGTGGTGGACAATGCAAAAGATACTCCTTCTACTGCAGGAAGAACAGTTTTTCTGGCTGGTATTATACATTTTCGCCCATTAGAGAGGCTGCAGCTTCAGGAAACAACGTGTCAACAGTCTTGGCAGTAGGGGGAAGACTATTCCTGTTAAAAAAGCAAGGAGAAAGTGGGTGCACATGTTCAAATAAATTAGATGGTGTCTGTAAAATTTTACAGCTCTAAAATGCAGTCTTGTACACTGTCAAGATATTGACATGGTTTGCCTTGTACTAAATAACGTTTCTTGAGCAACTGTCAAACAACAGCCACAAAATGATATTGGATAACCTACCCAGCCAGTCTGATTAGCAGAGTTCTACTTTGGACTACAAGCAGCTCTTTTAATTATGTGCCTGGCAATTCCTGCTTGATTTGCTTTTTAGTTTTTATATTTTGCCAGATATGGCAGGAAGAAGATTGAACTTTAGGTGCCATCATTCATTGCTAAGTGAAGGTGGGTTTAAAATTATTTCTTCTTTTGTTTTAAGCCAAAATTGGATAGTATTATACTTGAATTACTTGGGGAATATTTATCTAGAATAGCATAGCATGGCAGCAGAGCATCTTAGGGTGTCAAATTGCCTGACTGTAAACCTCTGCATTCTATGCCCAAACTGTGGTCCTGTGATGCTTCTCACTGTCTTTTGTGAATCACACTCAGAATCATCCACAATTTCAGGTTAGAATGATACCCAGCTCCACATGATCCCCTCCTGAACCATGGTGGGCTTTCCGTTTGCTTATTTGTTTGAATGTTTGGATTTTTTCTTTTACTCATTCGAAAAACCAAACCAACACCATAATGGAGAGTAAAAAAGAGACATTATGGTTTTCCTGTCCTGGACAGTGACCAGAGCAACTGGTTGTGCCATGCATCACTTTTGTCCTCGAAACAGGAATAGATATTGCAATGCAAAGACAAGTCATGCTTACCTCTTCCCTAAGCAAGCAAGGTGTATATTGTCCTATTTTGGTTTCATGAAGCATAATAATATTAGTTATGAATATTAATCTCAGCGGAAGAATGACAAAGACCTCAAATAAAGTGTTTGAGAGTAATGTTGATGTAAAAAAAGACAAGTGAGTATGTCCTAACAGTACCTTAATTTGTTACTTCAATATGGAAAAATAATGTATTTTTATTTCATGTACTGACTTCCTATTGATGTGATGAGGATTTGAGCATAGTTACTTTTTCAGTAGAATGTCCTGGTAAAGCAAAGATGAATAAAATTAAAATAAAGAATGTGTTAATTGTAAAACGGAAAAAAAAAATGGAATAGACAGAATCCTTCAGAGTCCCATGAGCTGTTCCTAAAACATTTTTTCTCTAAGAATTACTCTTTTACTTGCATCTTTCCCTGACAACATTTTGCTTTTTATCTCATTTTAATAAAAAGATAGCATTTGAGAGCATCTCAGAATCCAGCATTTCAGCCTCTGCCTTTGTTGTTTAAATTGCAAAAAGAAAGGAAAAAAAAGGAAAAGCCAAAATCCAAATCCAAAGCCTTTCAAGAGAACCTGATCAATGTGTTTTGGGCCTCCTCTATGATTCAAAGCTTCTTCAACAGCCATTACAATCAGGAATCTTGATCATCCACTCAAAAAAAAAAAAAAAAAAAAAAAAAAAAAAAGCCATTGTAGCAGGACTACAGTGCAATAACGGAGAACAATACTTTATCTGATGCTACCTTTTGTGAAGTGGAGGTTTAACAATAGGAAAAGGTGCTATCCCCAGGCTTTCCCTGAGCCAGTGTGTACCTCTTTTCTCTCCACTCATCTTGCAGAAGACTTGAAAGCAGGGGCATTTTGAGAGGTCAAGTGTTGGGCTACTGAGACTATAAAGATCTTATCACTTCTCAGAAGGCCTCTCCCGGCTGTGTAGCACAAGAAAAGGGGAAAAATCGAGGCACAAAGACTCTGCAATGTAGAAATGGAGGGATGGAACTGAGTTGGTGGGGAATTGCCTAGAAGGAAGGAGTGCTTGTTCTTCAGATACCAAAGAGATGTTACCATGGCTGCCCAGCTGAGAGTTTTGTAGCAAGGCAGGATTTGGAACAGGATTTCTTCAATATTTATAAATGCTTCAGAAGGAATGTATTATTTCTTTTCCAAGGTTTCCAATGAAGATAGTGAAAATTGTTACTTAGTCTGGGCAAACAGAGAGAATCGTGTTTAGATGCTCTGGTAGGTTAATTATTTACAGGAGGCAAAAAAACCCACTGTGTGGAAAACCCTGCTGGCTTTGAACATTTGTTTGCACTTTCAGTTTGTTACTTTTTCTCTCCTGCTTATATCTATGGAAGGTAATGTTTTATCCCAATGTCTGCTTACTTTGTATTTGATCCTAAAAACCTACACTTTGTGTGGTAAGAAGCAGCAAATGCTTTTTCCAGGCCTTGGGAGAAAATGAGACCCCTTTTGGCCATCTAAAAATCTGAAAATAGATGCTTTTACCATGATGAAAAAATGCAAGTGCATGTGGAACCAGAGATATTACCTTGATAAATTAAATTATTTTATTTCTAGTCAGCATAATTATTTCCTGGACGCAGACAGAATTAAGGGTAGCTGTTGACCAAAGATCTGTATTAAGAACTGAATTTCCTAAGTGTTGCTGTTCTGTGACATCTGACAGGGAATAGAGTAGAATTAGTCTATTTTCTCTACAAGGTCTTTGCTGATAAGCAAGGCCTCTTTAAAGGATTAAGCATGTGTCAATAAAGACACTGTTCAAAGCATATAGGCAGTCCTATCTGCTGGGAGGAGAGACCTTAAGAAATACTTTTCTATCATCTCTGATGTTTGAGCACACTTTAAGAGCCTACTAAAGTTATAAAATTATGGGTTCATTAGCCATACTTACTGTCAACAAAGGGTAAATGATTTTTTAAAATAATCAAACACTACACTAATTAGCATTATAATACAACATTCAGGAAGTCTTCAAGTCCTATAAATATGTGCAAGACATGGGAAATTGGTCTTTTGGGGCTGATTTGATAATAGGGCAGTCCAGATAATTAAGTTTCTGCAGTAAATGAAATACAATATAAAGGGATTGGATTGTAACATACGCAGTCTTCATTGGTGTAGATTGGTGTCTGCTTGAAGGGCTATTGATAATCCAGCATGACACATAGGAAATCTCATAAGTAAAATTTTAAAATAGAAGGTTCAGATAAGACAAAATCACATTTTCCCTTAAAAAATGAAGAAAGGATGAAACAAAAGTTTCAGTATAAAAAAGGTGTTACTTAGGACCACTTCTCCACTGGAAAAACTGAAAAGAAAAAAAATCAAAAGAAAAATCAACAGAAATTGTTAATTCTATATGGAAGAAGTAAACAATTTTAGCAAATGTATCTATCCTATTTTTTTTAAGAATGAAAATAATGTGCTGTTTTATATAGCTGGAACAAGCATAGAAACATCTGCAGTCATATAATATTTATTTATACTATATAATTTATTATATAATATTTATGTAATTTAAAGTATTTATTTACAGTACAAAAATATTGCTAATATTTCTCACATTTGCTCATTCAAACAATGAAGAAAAAACAAGATAAGGAGAGTACAGGATGGTTATAAAGGTGAAAAAATTACTAATGCCCTTCAACTAATTCACTTTATTTCATGTGAATTATGTTGCCCAAAATATAGAAGGAGTTCAACCCAACTCAGCATTATATTTTGCATTACATTCCATTGCTCCATTAGATGGTTAGGTCCATATTTTACATACACACAAAATAGGGTTTCTCAAAGAATAAAGTAAAATTTTAAACTCATGATGCACAGGACAGAAATGAAGATCAAATTGAATAATATAGTGTCCTTGCTACAACAAATATTGTTTATATTTATTTCTCTGTGAATGTTAGCTTGTACTGTCCCATTGAAATATTTGGCAGAAGTTGTTTGACCTCAGTGGAAACAATCCTCTCAGGAGATTGTGATCTACTTTACAGGGCAGAGAACCATAATTTCTTCATTATGGTTTTGATACAGATTTTGTAATTTTTTTCCAGGCTGCTTCATTTTGATCTCAATGGACCTGAGCAGCACAGTTACTCAAGCAAAAGGTACCAGGGTAAAATTTAAAGACCCTTGCAGATGGCTAAGCAGAGCTGACACAGGAGCTGCTGAAATACTCGATGAAGCAGGACTGTAAGCACGAAAGAGATCTAACAGAGGAAGTTCTTAGAGAGTAGTTTCCTTCCTC
The DNA here is from genome assembly GCF_965231275.1 of Zosterops lateralis. NCBI lineage: Eukaryota > Metazoa > Chordata > Aves > Passeriformes > Zosteropidae > Zosterops > Zosterops lateralis. Next base: position 35,073,424 of record NC_139763.1, read on the forward strand.
ATATTTATATCCCAAGAGTTTTGCTCATTATTTGATACTCAGAGGCAATCTAATCACTGTTGGCATCACTTAGCACTTCTGGGTTCAGTTCCCCAGTCTGCCACTTGCACTTAGAGTAATTTTCTCTAGTCTCCTAGTTTATTTATTTTAAATAAAACCTGTTTTGTTATTTATTCTTCCCACTTCAATTGAGTAACATTAATTTATTTAAAACATTTACATAAAAAATAAACATTCTCTACATAGCAATATTTAATTTTAAGTAAAATAGCATAATATATTCTTCCCAATATATTATCTACTTATAAAATACATAGACAACTGCAAATGAAATTTGACACATGTATTTTTGTAAACAGATGTATGTGTCTAGACTACTTGAAATTAAATTGATGATTGTGGACAGACAAAAAAGTCACTTCTGACTTTATGGTGAAAGTAACATAATCTTTGTTGCTTTCTTCCTCATTGATTTGTATTTTTAAAATTGTCTCATTTTTATCTAAGTAAAGACTTTAAGTGAGGAAATGTCTTTGCCAGTCTTGACATTAAGAGTGAATTTCCTTCTCAACATGTTTGATTAAAAGAACCATTGGCTTTCTACTCACCTGCGTTGTAAGTAAAATGTATTGTCCCAGATGTGTATATAAATGTACCATGCATTCAATATTTCTCATCAGGCAAATTGAGTTTTTGAGGACATGATTTTTAAAGTGCCTCTTACCAGATGTTCTTTGTGCTCATTCTTACATTTCTTTGACCATCTCTAAATATTTTACTTTACCCGTTTCCGTGAGGATTCCATTCACAGGAAACTTCAAAAGCTCTGTAGCAGTCCTCCTGTTGTATAGGATGCAGGGGACCCGTCATCTGAGCCAGCATCCCTGCCATGAGCCATTTATTGCAACAAAAGGCTCTGTGTTCACGACACGGCTCATCATCAGTCAGTCCTGGTGCAGAAGATGTCAGATCCACTGCTGGAGAACAAGGATAATTTGGACTTTGCTTTTTGAAATGGAAAGATGTCAGGGGCTGCAGACAAAGTCACCTATAAATTGGATGATGATTTTCCACTTTTTTTCCTCGTAAATCCCTGCTGTGATCTTCTTTTTTTCCTCTAATTTTACCCCTGAAAGGTGAAGTAATTTTATCAAATCTGGACATTTTAGTTTACTCTCACATCTTAAATTTAAAGGAATTTTATACTTTTAAATTCCTGTACTAGTGTGCAGTGCTTTTTTTCATGATGCTGTAATTGAAAGGGCTGAGAAATAAGTACTATAAAAATTGGAAATATTTTTATAGAAGTCTACAGTAAATGATAAGTCTGCCTGACACTGTCATCTATCTTTTAAAGGTTTGGCCTAACTTTTGACAGCTTCAGCACTAATATTGGCAAGAACACAGCTGCATGTTCTGATAGGAGAACATCAATTTTAATCTTTAGTTTGAATGGGAATAATTGTACATGCTATTCAAATTCTCTTTCTTGTTGCTTTTTCTTCGTGAGTTTTTTTGTAAAATCTTTGGTTATTGGTGTGTGAGTTTATTGTTTTATCCTTTATTGCTGCACTATTTCTGACTTTTTTTCCCCCTTAAATGTATTACTAAGCAAAATTGAGACTTATCTGTCACTGAGAATTTAGGCATGATATATAGCTCTTTGCATTTGGGGGGATTGTATTTCTGGAGATAAAGATGTGAAACACAATAAGACCCCATATTTACAGTAACCATTTTTGAGGCAGGAAAATAAGGCACCATCTTGCAAGCATGTGTGTGACTCATTTAACTGCAAGTAGTGTTTACTTTCATTTACTTTAAACACATGCTTAAAATTAAGTATGATCATAAGTGTTGAAGAATCAGCACCTCCACAGATAAAAGGGAAAGTGAGACATGTAAGTTATTTGCATTCAGTTAAAGCATTCAATATGGAGTCTCATGAAAATTGGACTAAAAAATTAATTTGGTTTGGTTTGACTATACACGCTCTTCTGTGGTTTGAAGAGTGTTCAAAGGAGCTTGGTAAACAGTTAAGTAGCAAGTATCAAACTAGGTTAAAGTGTCTAGCGAGGTACCACAGGGATCTCTATTAGGTTTTATTTATTTAAGTGTCTTTAAGAACTAGAAGAGGGATTCAGTTAGTGAGGCATATAAAATTAATATTAATGACCACAGTTTAATTAATTAATTTAGTTAATGCTAAATTGGAAAGAAGGTGCAAACAATAGAGGAAAAATAAAGAGAGGGAGAACCTTATGGACAAGACAAAATAAACTGAGGATCAATCTGAGAAAACTGATACAAGTGGGGGAAAATATTGTAATGCCAAAGGCATTACATAGGAGGAAGAAAAAAATGCTGCAGAGAGACTTAAGAATGACAGCGAGTAGCAAAAGGCTCCACATTTCTTCTTCTTCTTCTTCTTCTTCTTCTTCTTCTTCTTCTTCTTCTTCTTCTTCTTCTTCGTGTATCCATATTTGATAAAGTATTATGTCATTGGGCTGTTTTGGGCACTGCCCTATGATATTTTGTTCCTATATTGAAGTTTTTTATTGAAAAGAAAATGATTGGTTCATTTCATGGAATACAAGATAAAAAAGAATTGTCTTGGAATGCTGGAAGAAACAAAAATCAGATATGCAAATAGTTACCTTGAGGCCACCTGAAGACAGCATGGATTTTATTTTGGACAGTAGAAAATATATTATCTATAGATTAAAGAATGAAAGTAGAAGAAAATTTGATATGGGTTCCTTTTTAAGGTGGAAATATGTGTGTTTGGGTGGGGTAAGGGACTGTGAGGAATGATTCTACCTGACTGAGACTTCACTTACCAAAAAAAAGCCCTAAATTTTATTGCCTCAGTAATTTCCCTGACGGAGGACAAACCCTTGTAACAAGCCATACATTTTTTTGACTCTGACTCCCATGTCTCTGTGACACAAATCACTCCTACACATAAAATGCCAGTCAGGAAACTAAGTGTCAAGTTTATGTGGTTCTACAGTCTGCTAAGAGAGAAGATATTCTAAATTTCATTAATTTTTCTTTGTTAGTCAACCATGTATTCCATGGCACTTGTAGCTTTGTTGCTGGCTGGGAATACACAGAGGTGATCCTTGCAAATTTTGAAACTCTTTGAAAGTTTGTTTGTCTTATTATGTACCTTTGGGGCACAAGACACTGAACTCTTCAGCATGAAAGTTAAAAGGGGAACTCATTGGTTATTTTCTGCATCTTACTGATGTCCATTCCTTCCATGGGCCCCTCTGATTTATCATCCTAAAGCTACAGAACGGCTGCAGTTGATGTTCTGTCAAAGTTGCAAAGAGAATAGCTTACAGCTGTGCATGGATTGTATTGAAAAAGCTCAACATCCTATGATTTTAGTTGTTCCTTTCTAAATGCACTTTAGTAGTCTGGGCAAATTACAGGTTGTGTTCTTTTTTTGTCTCTAACTTAATGTTGGAGACAAAAAAAAGGAGTATTTAGAATTGATGGTTTATACAAGGCAGTTGAACTGTAACTTACAAGCTGAAATGCACCTAACGTTATTTATTAGCTCTGTGTTTACTACCTAACACTCATATTTTCTTTCTCCATTTGCTTCTCAGATTTGTAACTCTCAACATAGTGTCCTTATTTGTCCAAATTAAGGGTGCAGAGACCTTGAAATCAGGTTCCAAAATGAGGCATTAGTTGCATAAAGTAAATTGAAAATGACTGAAAATGCTAATGCAGCTGCCCCCAGCTGTGAAGATGTCACATTTTCATTGTTGAAGACTCCTAGGAAACCAAAGCAGTTTCCATGCTAAGAACTGCAGTTTACCTGGGGTCTATCTGATGGTCCTTCCGAGCTTGTCTCTCTGGCTAGCTCTGCTCTTCAGATACCATATAAACGAGTTAATCCTTTGGATCCAAATTTCAGACAGAGACATGACCTTGCTTGGAAGAAAGGAGCGGCTCACACTTGGTGTTACTTAGGTGTTTATTTAGGGCGAGGGCCCAGGTGGTCAAAGTGTGAGTGTGTGTCTATGAGTGTGTCTATTTTGGCTCTTACTTGCCCTTATGAACATGAGTGTTACAGATGGAAATGAGGGGGAGTGACAAAGGTAGAGGAGGGGTTGAGATTGCCATTTAGGGGTAAAAGGGGTGTAGGGATACCTGAAGCCTTGGCCAAGCCACCTGGCTTAGCTAGGGCCATCAAGAACCAGGGCTGTGTTCACAGATAAGATACGAAGCACTAGGACAGGGTTATTAAGGAGATACAATGGAGAGAGCCAGAGCTATTGAAAGGACATACAATGGGGAGAGCCAGGCCTATTATGTGGCTTAATGACAGTGATTAAGGAAAGCAGGTGGAGGTGGATGAGCACTTACAGAAACTGGGATACAAAAATTATATTTTAGAAATTTTAGAAAACCCAAAATGCATACTGCAACACTATTTCATAGCAAAATCTGAGGATTCAGAGGACAGATTCTCTGCCAAGGCCCCTGAAGCTGCCAAGCAAGCCTGTGCTCTAAAATCATACCAAAAGCATTTGGACACAAGTCCTTGCATATAGAAAATGGTCATGACAGATCACAGAGGAACCATAGCAGGAGATTGTTTGTGCAAACTCATTGTACATCAAGGTGATAGCTACAGAGCATTTGACCAGATCATGGAAGGCCCACATTTATTCTTTTCTGTTTGACAGGATTCAAAATTCCACATCTCAGTTTCTTCTGTTTCTTGTGCCCCGTTTATGTATTTTATACAATGACATTTTCAGATGAAAAAGATAAATACTCCTTTATATCAAGCAATCGTTGAACAAAACACAAAGGAATGGCTTTTGATATTCTGATTTGAGTCTGAGGTTTTCTATTTCTTCTCTCTCTCTCCTAATCTCTCTTTCCACTCCCCCTCCCATTTCCCTTCACCCAATTCCATCTCATCTATGAGTTAGCTCTAGTACACTGAGTGTTTATATTCACACTGTAAGACAACCAATTCTGCACGCATTGGATTAAGTGCTTTTATCCAATTTTTCTTCAAGATTTCTTTCTGGGAGCTGAATAAACTTGAAAATCTTGGTGATTGTGCTTCAAGGTGTCTATTTTGAATGTATGTGTTCCTACAAGGAAGCAAATAGCATCCTTCTGAGAAACAGTGGCAAAGATATGTTGTGAGCAGGCTGATACTGAATGAACATACATATATTCACCGAGATAAAACTGTGAAAAACATAACAAAAGTCTTATGTTTACATTATGACAGCACTAAATTCAAGTATTGTCTTGGAAACATCATGATTAAAAGTATAATATCCTGTTGTAGTCACACACCTGAGTAAGTCATTAAAATTGAAATGAAGAGCAAACAACCTGAACTAGCCAAAAGCATGACTATAGCTACTGCTTTAGGTTTCCGGGATTTTAGCTTCTTTTTCTTCTGATGTTTAGGATAAGTGACAAAAAAAAAAAAATCATTCCTGTTTTTTCCTCGTTATACTTCCCTTTCTGGCTCTAGGACTTCCCTCAAGTTACAGTTGGTAGCTTACAGGTATTTGTTCTTTCTATTAGGAACATTAATCTTGACTTTGGCAGGAGAGATTCTCCTATAGTAAAATACGATTAAGTAATCAAAGAACAGACTGTCCTTAATAGGCTGATTAAGATCAGCATCTCCTTTTTACTATGCATATCAAGGTCTTATCTAATGCCAAAATTTGGACTGCTCTAATGAAAGCAAGATAAAGTGTCTCCATCCTAGGGTAACTATAGCACTTGTACCTATACAAGTTTAACTTCTTCAGAAGGAAACCAAACACCTGCAGCCATGTCTGTACTGATGTGAATGCAGACCACACCTATACAAAATGTCCTATGTTCATGCCAGGAAAAAATTCAGTGGCCATGGGCAAAGATGCAAGAAAGATAAATTGAACAAGAAATCACTTCCTAATAATTAAAAAGAATTGCTGAAGCATGCTTTTTAGTCTAAAAGAGTAGCATTCTAAATAATTCCTGTTACTCAGAGAAAAAGGTTGATTGGTGTTTCCCATAGTCATGATTCTGTTTTCAGCTCCTGAAATACTTATGAAAAGTATAAATGAGACACCTGCCATCTTTTGTTTACTCCAACTTTATAAAGATGAAATTGTTTCTATATTTCTTGATTCTAATGCTGCTGCACTGAAAGCTTTTTTAAAGTTTGTTATTCCTCACAAGTTTTCAAGTGCCATATTCACTCAACCCTCTGCAATGAGCTTGTGTCACATATGGCAAACCAGGCAAACAAGTTGTGTGTCACATAAGAGTAAACTCATTTACAGCAAAGATGGGGCCAGTTTCAACTGTTTACCTGAGTTAGCAAGATTATCACTGATGTAAGGCTCATCTTTTTTTTTGATCAAAGGAGTGAAGACCCTTGGACTTCAGGTGGTTTTACACTCAGCTATGAACAGCTTGTTCTGTTGAGATCTTGTATTTAAAGAGTGTGTTTGGAGCCTCAGAAAAGAGAACCCGTAGGTGCAGGACACAGACTGTCAGCACAGACAGTATGAAATGCCAGTGCCAGCAGGAACACAATGCAGGAGGAGCACTGCACACACAGACACTGCATCCAAGGATGTGGTGCAGGTGTAACTGAAGTACCCTTAACTTCTTATTGCCCCAACAGTACCATACCTGTGTTCACATGTGATTTATCAGCTGAGGGCATAAAATCAATTGTGGAAAGCATGGCATCTATGCTGAGCTCCTTACCTTCACAATAGCTGATAATGAAATAACCTGGTTAAAAGTAACTTATATATCAAAGTCACTACACTAGATTTTGGTGTTCTTGTATTTGGATTTCAGATTAAGAGAAGGGACCTTGTGGAAGCAGTGGGATGTCAACAGCTTTGCTTGAGGTTGCTGGCTGTGAGGCTGCAGAGTAATTCCTAAACCCTGATTTTTTTTAACAAGAACACTTTCATACTTCCTTCTGGAGAAATGTGTGCCATAATGAACCCCATTTTGCCAGGTTTCTTTTGTGGGATTTGTCATAAATTCTTCTTAGGAGCTAAAAATGTAAAGTTAACATCATTTAACTGAAGTGAGGAGCCACAGAAAATTGCCTATTTTGCCTAGGATGCATTGTGGACATAGCTGATAAGATGGATTCCCTTTCCCATAACCTTTTGTTCTCCGTGATTGCATAGACAAACAATTATCAGTACCTACTCAATTCCTAGTTGTCTCAGAACCTTCTCTCAGAAGACTAAAGTAGATGTCACAACATCTACTAGTTTCCTCACAGCTTCATTATCAGTTTCTGATAAGTGTTTCTGCTAGCTAAGAAGGATGGTCCATGTTTCCCACTTTCTCATCCTTCCTCCTACCCATCCAAAGCACAGAAACTCACACGTGGAAAGACCCTGGGGGAATGATAGCACACAGAAATGGTGCATGGCTCTCTCACAGAGCTACTGAATTTTGAATGGAATATGCCTCTAAAATGACCATTTAGTACAAACTTTAGGAGTAACCCCAAGTGAACAAATAGAGCTGGGTATAAAAATTGAGTCAGCCTTTTAGATTTTAATTGAAGCTTTATATTGAAAAAGACTGGGGAAAAAAAAGAGTGCAAAGGAACATTTCACGGCTCAAATTAAACCATTGTTTTTCAAAGGAAATGTAACTTGAAATAGTCATGTATTTCTTTCTAAGTGGAAGCAAGTGTTATGCAAACAAAGAGTCATGTGTGAAAGTAATTCTTATCTTGCTGCCTGGAGTAGCTGGGGAATAAAATAAAATAAAATAAAATAAATCCAGGTCAGGTCTGAATAGAAAAATGGAACTCAAACCTCTGGAGCACATGGAGCAGGGAGTGAAAATGTTGTAAATCAGAGGAAGTCAATTGACTTCAGTAGGAAACATGCTCTTTGTGCACACCTGTAGGTCAGGACTAGCAAAAGAACTATTAAAAGCAATATCCCTACTTAATTTTTACGGATTGTTTACAGATCAAAGTGCACTCATTATAAATATGGATGTCATGTTTAAATAGTCCCTGCTTTACTGCCATAGAAAGTACTCTTAAAATATTTCCTTTTTACTGTGAAATAAAACATTCTTTTCACCACCAGTCCTTCCCTAGTCTAAATATTGCTCCTACTAGCAAATAGGAAGTATATAAAAGAACATGTTTAACAGGTTTTCACTGTAGCTTGTATCATCTCAAGCAGACATCAGAAAAAGTCCAAGCTACATCATACATAGGAGTCAAAAAAAGTTCAGGTTGTTTAGGAGAGCTATTGAGCCTGGTACAACAAGTGGCTAATACTGTACTCTGTAGATTGTCTCACAGATTTAAAGAGAGTTTATATTATAAGAGCTACAGAATACCATGAGTAAGAAAACAAATACCAGTGGATCACAAGTGCATTTTCCCTGTGCTTGAGGTCAGTGTCTCCACTTTGCTGAAACCAGGGAAGATGCTTGCTTTCTCCTCCTGCTCTTATCTACTCTACTGTGTTCTTAACCATTATTTCCCTTAAATGCCTGGTCTCTGCCTCCACTGCATGCTGTACAGTCTTTTTTTCATCTAAATTCAAAGATCACATGTCAAAGGAGCTCTTGAGCTGTGAATCAATAGAGACTGAGGAATGTGTTTCACAAAAGTATTGTGATTAATTTTCTCTCTTTTTAGGTTTCTTTAGAAAATATTAGATGGAATGGACCTTTTATCTAACATTCTTAGTTTTGCATAGTCCTCTTCATCTGTACAGCCTACCTGTATCACCAGTGTTTCACTTCTAAAGAACTTAATTCTGAGATAGAAAAACTAGTAGCTGAAAAGCAAGAGCAGAATTATTTCTACCCTTTTTTCTTTCAGATGTTCTCTCTTCTCCAGAAAATGTACTTCAAAAAAAAAATAGTCTTTGGGATGTGTTTTGAAGGTGGGTACATTCAGGTCAGGATGAACCAAGGCAGGAAAAAGAGTCCTCCCTATCTTTTGGCAAAATTACAATCACAATCTGCTTTCTGCCGGTTGGTATAGTGTGCGGTTGCAGCTCAAGTGTCATAGCTTGAAAGAGGTAATCAGGACTTCTTATTGCTTTCCTCATTTCCAGGTAAACAAACCTTGAACTTTCAATGGGCCATCAGAACTTTAACTGCAGTTATTCTCTAGCACAAGTCTGCATCAGGAAAACTGTGACTGAAGGCAATGAAGCCATACATGTATAGAGACAACATGACACAAAAAGAGGAGGCTGATCTACAAGTTGTTTCTACCAGCAGAAAGTATAATACCTTTTTGTCATCTCTAATTGGAACATAGTCTTGTATTTTGTTCCTTGTGTTCATATTACTTTTTCTATAGAATTAGTGTAATAGTACATTCTTTGTAACTTGTAAAAATCATGGCAAATATTTTCTTTTTCTTTTGATTTCACCACGATTTAGTCAAACTTAGAAAGCAAATATTTAAGTATAAATAAGTCTATAAATAATAATAACAAGCAGCTCAAATTGCTACCATTTTAGAAATAAGAGAGCAAATGGAAATGCTTTCATGTCATGGTTATAAGGCAAGGGAAACCAGCATCCTTTAGTCTTATAAAATAACTTGGGAAAAAAAGACACTAGGAAAGAAATGGTCCTTTTTCTTACCTCAGGTTTAACCCCCAGAAGGACATAGTTCATACCAGTTTCAGTCTGAGGTGCTAGAGGTGGACCCAATGTCTTACAGAGCCTGCCCCTCACACCTACTTGGAGTATCTCTCATCCTCTAAAGCATGGATGGCCAACTTTCATATTCTAAAAGTTATTTTTATTTGAGACAGGTATTTTGAGGCCAAACAGATATAGACATATTGCTACAGTGCTGCTCCAGTTGACCAGACCAAACCCAGATCCTCACCTTCTCCCTCCTTCAATATGGTATAGAAACAGGCCCATTGCTGACTGGCCAGTGTTCCCCAAGGTAGAAAAATGTCCTTACAAGCTGAGTCCTGGCCCTCAGCCATCTGTTGACTAGTTTGGCACAAAACTATTCCAAATCTCTTTCCTTTATGTTTCTTACCTCAGGGTTCTGAATTATTAGATTCCAACCTCCTTTCCAAAACCACCTTTTTTAACAATACTGGCACTGTTTCTACTAGTGACATCCCCTTCCTAAAAAATGAACTTCTTCCTGTAAATTATTCTGAAGGATTTTGTAGTAGTAATCTGGCATACCTCCACGAACAGCATCACCCTTTGAAGCCTTTACTAAGAACTGCTTGTCTCATTATTTTCCTCTTTTTCTTTTCATGCCAGTGATTGGACCTTTTGTGTGTTATCCTTCATTTCAACTGAGATGATGTTTTAAAAAGGATCTGCTAGAAATAGTGTTTCTGAACTCTCTCCCTCTTCTAGGAAGCAGGAAAAATCATTTTTATAATAATTTCTACAAAGTATATTATATTATAATTATACTCAGAGTAAATTAAAATGACCATCATAAAAATTAACATTGTAATTAAACTGAATTAAAAGACTTTAAAGCTAGCTTCTGCTTTTAGTTACATGAATGGAGAACCATGTAACATAGCTTCACTTGACAGCGCTAGAGCTGAACTCAATAGTATCCACTGAAAATCAGGGGAGGGGAGTTGGGGAATCCTTAAAATGAGAAGCTGGTCAAGAAAAAGACAGATATCAGCTTGATCTGTATATTATGATTTATTTATTTTACATTGTCCAGTGAAATATATTCTTATGTAAATCAAAGTTCTGAATATTGACAAATTGAAAACTTGAGAATTTCCTGCTGGTGGATGCAAACTGCAGACACAAGAAAACTGTGGAGTGCATGGTGCAATGCAAATCTTCATGGACAGATGGAAAAGATTTTCCATTTCTAATTCGAGGTATCTTATAACTTTTTCACCAAGTGTCTATAGTGCATTAACTTAACTGTCCTTGTCACTCTTCAGCTGCTTTCTTTCCTGTATCAGTTAGGAACCTGGAAATTAGGTACAATGTTTAACTGTGCTGATAACCAATCATCCACTACCTCCCATGCAGTCCTTAGGTCAAACCTGGTCATTTTCATGAGAGATGTATTTTAAATTAACCACCCACATGATAGGATTTGATGCAGTAAAAGAGTGTTGCTTATGTTGTTGTCAGGTGAGAGGCTCATGCCACTCTTCTTTGTATTTAGGTACCCATAAATCAGATCTAGTGCTTTGGTTTATTTCCAGAGGAATTAAGTTAAACAATCAGAGACAGTCCTTGAAAAAACAAAGCTGGCTGTCTTATTTTCACCAGTGAAAATAAGTTCATTTAAAATGTGTTTCCACACCTAAGATCAACCTAGAGAAAGAAAGCTTCCCTTCATTGGTAAGCTCCACCTGACCTGCTTAAAAATATTAACACAGATGGAGTTTCCCTTTTTAACAATACACTATTTAGTAAATGTTGGGCTTCAGCTTCTCACCTTTACAGCTAAATCATTAATTATGACCTTTTTAGTGCTGTTATTAAGCAGTTCCCTCCTTCCCCTTCAAATTCTTTTCCTTTTTAACAGTCAACCTTCTGTGTCAGTGCCTCATAGACTGGAGCAGTTGCAATCTGTAAGTAGTATCCACAGACCAAAAGTAAAAAAAATAAGTTTACTGAAAAGGACAATGCAGCAAATCCAGGAAGAGGTGAGACATGGACAGCCACATCAATAATTCCTCATTGTTTTCCCCTATTATGAACTGGGATTGTTTGGAGGTGCCTCTGTAGACACATTCATCAAGATTCACAGAGAAGTAGGATTTTAAATCCTATAAGTCTCTGTCTTGTTAGGGAAGACAAGAAGGCTGCAGGCATCTGTCCAGCAGGCAAGCACCCAAAGCAAACATGATGGGCTGTCATGGGCATCTGCTCCTATTCCTGACTCTTATGTGGCCTGGACACTACCTGGGGACTGCTGTGCAGAGAGAAGGCTCCCCATCTGAGGAGGATCCATTGTGACCCTCCTGCAGACTTCCCTGAACATGGTTCACAGAAAAAAGGAGCAACTTTTTCCTTTGTATTAAAGAAGCCCTCCCTCTACATCTGTCCAGGCATTGCTCCCAGAGGGGATGGAAAAGCATACGGATTCTGGTCCTGGAAGGGATGACAGCTGCATTACACAACCCTTGGCTCAACTACAGATGCATCAGGCTTGTGTATAATTGTATTTGTCCAGTGTGAGTAAAGATACAGTGCTGGTGAATTTGATATGAGAGCCAAGGCCTCTTTTGCACTTGGTTGCACATTAACTGAGGCCAGACACTGGATAGTTCCACATTCACACTGGGGATACTTCCCTTTTTCTGCTGAATTTTCAAGGCGTTTAGTGAGGGACCTTCTATTGAATTAGTGCAATGTGATCAGCAGAGGTGAGAGACGATCCTTTCATAGCTACCTGTGGCATTAAAGTTGAGATACCATTTTTCTTCATTGAGTTTATTTAAAACTTTCTTCTTTCCTTTCTTCTTTTCTCTCTTTCTGAGGTTGAGAGCACCTCAAGAGAAATGAAACAGAGATCTGCTGCCACCTTCTGATCACTCAGAAATCCTTCCATTTCCTAAACACAGCCAACAGTGTGGAACGGAAATGGTTACATTTCACCGAGTGGTGGAAATATCTTTCTGCCATCTGCAGCTGGATTTTATATTATTAGTTTTCATAAATGCATTAAAACTTTGAAGTGAATACAATATTGAAGGAAATAGTTAGTGAAGAGGTCCCACTCTTATGCATATACTATAGCAGACAATCACATGCCCAGTTCTAGAGTAGGCACACAAAGTTTCCAGTGAGCACAGTCAGTGTTAGAGGTGCGAATGCTTTTCTGTGGCATGCCCAAAACTGGAAACAGACACAGAATGCACCTTACTCTGAGCAATCACAAGAACCTTAAACCAGTCACTACTTTAATTTCTTAAGAATCTCTTAAGTTTATAATTTTGATTTTTTGACATGGCAAGGATGGAAAAGAACATATGCATACAGCCTCTTCCCATTGATGGAACCTTCAAAACACTCAGGGGAGCTATCCCTTGGCTGCTCTGTAATCACTTATTTCAAACCTTGAATTACTCTGGTATGTAAATACTGATAATAGCTAAATATAGTAGAAAGTGGCCACATACACATGTGTACACCATATTTGTATGTCAGGATATTTTCCTGGATCTTCAGCACCAGCTTGAAACAAAGGTTCTTTTGTCTATAATCAAGGTAGCAGACTGAACAGTAATTTGCCCAGCTACAAGAAAGGCAGTATTAAGCATTCACTTCTTAAAGGCATCAATATTGCTAATGATTTCAAACCCCCGAGTCAGGCCTCCTGAAACCATTAGACAGGCCTTACAACCATCAGCACTAAGAAAACAATAAAAATGTAAGGAGCTTTTTTAAATTTTATTTTATTTATTCATCTGGTTTTTGAATCTTTGCAATCCTGTATTTTAAATTTTCGTCAATCATCCGGGCAGACAGTTTTTTAGGGAAACTCAGCTTCTCTTGCTGCAAGAACTGGGGCTTGAAAGGAGGCAAAACACACACACACACACACAGAGAGAACACAATAAAAATGCTAAATATTGACTGACCATGAAATCAGGACACTCGGTAGCATCAGCATAAACTTTTGTAGTCCACGAAAGTGTGCAGGATATCAGAGCCTGGTTGGGCTGACATTTTATGATGGATACTGCCCCATGCTGGGGGTGAGGACAGCCCTGATTCAGGCTGACTGCTTGGGCTCACATGGGGTTTGCCATCCTGGTGTGGCCTCCAGACAGTAAGGCTCCTGTTTCCTTTTGCCAAACAATAAACCCTGCTCCCTAGGAGGAATACGCCTTGCTGAGCCCTGTTTAAGCATTAGAAGTCCCAGTGTCCCCACATCTCCTGCCTCCAGCCCTGCCTCCTGCCCAAAGCAGAGGTTATTGGATTGTATTCTGTGCCTAATCCAGTCATAGGAAAAAGCATCCTTGAAGAGCCAAGTCCTTCTGCATGCCATCAGCAGCCTAAACCACAGAAACAAAACTGTATTTATCTGACAGGCAACATCAAGAAAACTGAACATCAAAACTGAGCATCTTCAGGGAGTTAGGTAGAGGGCATGGGGACCCTCAGTTTTTGTTGCAGGGCTTCACAGAGACTGGTACTAAGAAAATGCTCCTTAGAAAGCAACCACCCTTAAAAAAATCAAAAAACCAGAGATGATCCCTTAAAAGCAAAGCTCTGACAATATTAGTCTCTTCTGAAAATCTCAGCAGTTTTTAACCAAGGTCAGCCTTGAAAGGAAGAGACAAGTAACAATTTCCTACAGTCTGTAAAATTCTGACAATGGTAAAGTAAATACTGCTTTTACAGGGTTACAGAGTCAATTTCCTATCACTTTTCACCAGGACTATTGTAGGGAAACATTTGGGTAACCACATGTTGTGCTAAAAAAATCCTAAACACTACAAATATTTCCTTTTTAGGAAAAGAGAGTTGTGAATGATTTAAAGCCTGATTTGGTAAATTGGGCCTTCTTTTGCTCTGAAAAGGAATGGAGGAGAAGGGTGCATTACCAGATTTCTATGATTCTGCACTTTCTTACTCATTAAACTTTACATTGAATATGCATCACTTCTCTGCACACAGTTTAAGCCCTAGGGATTGCAGAGTCCAAATGTATTTTAATTACATTATTTATTATTTAAATTAATTTAATTACAAAAAATAACAGACTCTGCACATGTTTGGAAATGCCATGGTGTACAACTAAATCTTGAGTAATTGTTAAATTTCTTGCAGGCCTCCTGCTAGGAAGTACTGTTTTTCTTTAAAAGTGAGAACACTATTATATCCGTCAGTGGAAAGTTTACACATTGTATTTCTTCTTTCATATGCCGTTAAACATGAGGCTCTCTCATTTCCCCCTTTCTTCAGAAGGCAGGAGACCCATCTGGTAATATTCTGCAGATCAGCATTTCTTAAGGAGAGTTTGATTTAAGTGGTGGTTTTGTTGAAGCAACGAAAAAGAAACTTATGAACCTGGGTTATAGTACTAGGCCTTGTGTTGTTATTAAAGTTGCTCCATGCTTGATCCATGCCAAATATAGACCTGTCTTTAGGCTGTGGAGAGAAAGTAAGAAGCATTCTCTTCTCTTCTCATCCCACTGTGTTTTGGAGTTGAAGCAAAGAAAAATTGTCTAGTTTTTGCATAGCTCTTGACTTGCCAGTTAATTTTGTTTGTAAAAAATTTATGTGGATAAAATAAGAGTACCTTCATAAGCTCAAGCATTTGGAAAAAAAAAAAAAAAAAAAAAAAAAAAAAACCCACAACTTTCATATAAGTGTAAGTGTGCCTTTTCAGTTCTTTTTTTCTGGCTGGCACTGGGTGCAGGTTTTGAGATGCTGCAAGACAATATTGCCATCTTTCTTCCTTGGAAAAAATTTAGTGGTTGAGCCTCTTTTCCTTTCTCTCTCAGAGCCAGGAATCCAGAGCAAAATGTGTGAAAACTGGGAATGAAACGTTCTTGGCTGAGAGAATGCAGCTAAGGGATTTCGCTGTAGAACAATGTTCCAACAAAGATCAGGAAACTTTTGAAAAATTTCCTCTGAAAAGAATCCCAAATGTTTTGAGCAGAAGTCAGGTTCATAATACATCTGTACTCTTCTTTTCTCAACCCCTAAATGCCCCAAATTATCCCAGACTTCTGCCTCCTTTTCAGCAGGACTTTGATTCCATAAAAGAGAGCAACGTGTGAAATGCACTGGAGAGTTTTCTGCTGTTGTTGCTGGTGGGTTTTATGGATTTTAGTCAAGTATAGGCATCAGACAGGGAGTATGCTGTACAGGAAACACCAAGTCAGATCAGCCTTCTACATAATTCATATTTTGTTTCAAGAAAGGGTAGTGACAGATAATTCAGCCCTGGCCATTTAAGTAAATGCATCATCTGCAAATATTGCCATTTCAGTACTCAGCATTCTAGCCAAATGACTAGCAATTACGTTAAGCAGTTCTACTCAAACACACTGAGGCAGCAAAATGCTAAGGTATACAGTGGTGAAAAAGGCACTTTAAATGTAGCCTGATTTCAGCCAATCTAGCTTTAGGAAATTAGCTGAGGTCCAAATATATAACTGTATTCTAGGCTGTCTTTGTAGTTGTTGTGGAAAGAAAAGCAGTTGTTGAACTGTAGAAGCAATCCAATCTAAGTGTCCCACTTGCAATCTATAAATATCTTACTTTGGAAGGGTCCTAGCCTACCTTTATCCTCTCTTCTGTAAACAAAGGAAGAGAAGGACTACTCTATTGGCAGCAGTAAAGGATAATTTATTAACGATTTTTTTTTTAAATTGCACCCCATAACCCAGCTTATTTGATGGATTTGCTTCCTCCAAGAGACTTAGACAAAGACATTCTGAAAGCCCTTTCTCTCCCTCTGGTAGAGAGAGCAGTGGATGTTGTTTACCTTGCCTTCAGAAAGGCTTTGAATGCTGTTTCCCATAACATTCTCACGGGGAGGCTGATGAAGCCAGGGTGGCTGGATGGCTGGTGATGTGGATTGAAAACTGTATGAATGGCCAAACCCAAAGGCCATTGCTAGTCAGAGGCCAGTAACCAGAGGTGCAGGCCAGGGATCAGTATGGGCTTCAGCCCTGTTTAATGTCTTCCCTGATGATCTGGATGATGGGACAGCATGCCCTCAGCAAGGCTGACAGTGACACAAATCCAGAATGATACCATGGAGCCATATATTCCTCAAGTTGTCCAGGCCAAAAGAGAGCTTCTCTGTTTCTGCAAGTTTCATCTTCATGCTAAAAAGATATGTCCTTAGTCACTACAGTAGAGCTTACAATTTATAGGTCCAGAAGTGAACATTAAGATTTTAGCTGAAAGCCTCAAAGCAAGGCTTGAAAAGGTCTCCTCTCTCATGAAAAAAACTTAAGAGAATTTGTGGTTCAGTGAGATTTTTCCTTCCTTTAAGAAAAATAACATGTAAGAAATTAATCTCTCACTGCTAGATTAAACAGTGTCCCATCTCCTCAAATCTAGCTTTAGTAGCTGGGAGAGTTATGAAAGCAGGGATGAAAATTTTCAAATTCTAAATATATATTTGGTGTTCTTCTGAACCCAATATATATTCCCAAATGTGGTCCTTCATATGTCTCTTATACTCCTCTTTCTTAATGTCAGAGTACACCTGATGTGATTCCTGGTACCTTTGGCTCCTGAGAAGGGTGGCACCAGGCAAATTGCAATGCAGAATAATCCTACCACACAGGGCCATGTTTTGAAAATAGCTGTTCTTCTCAATGAGAAAGAAAAGTCTGGGGAAAAGGGAGGGTGAATGAATAGAGGGGAAATGTGATGACTCCACAAAAAATAAGTGGCATTTGCTGAAAATGAGGTAAGCCTTTGAGCAGAGTAATAATAGAATAAATTGATAAAATACCTTTCAGCATGGTCTCAAAACACTACACAGTTATTAAAATCTACAGCCAAATTTAGCACTACAATAAAAAGACAAAACAAAAGCAGTTTCATAATATAATGAAATGTACATAAAATACCAAAATAAAATTACTCTAAACCCCAAACAATCTTACTTTCACCATAAGTTTGGAAATGTGAAATGATTTTCAAGGCATTGAGTACTGGGCTGTACTGTTTTACAAACAGGGCTGTAAAGTAAGTAGGCAATACATATTTTTGGGTAAGGAGCTGAAAACAAACCTACTAATTGTGTCGTAGAAATGCTCCAGACTATCATGGTCCCCAGAGCTGCCCACCAGCTTGCTGGGCTCTGTCATGATATGGTGAAGTTTTAGGCAGACAGTCAGGATTTCAGGCAGGAGCTGCTTACTTGGAGGAAAGGAGCGGCTCACACTTGGTGGGAAAGGTGTTTATTCAGGGCAAAGGCCCAGGTGTTATAAATGCAACGGCAAAAATCGGATTAATAAAGAAACAATTTATTAATAAAACAATCCCAATCACCGATAAAGAGAGAAAACGACAAATATGATTTGCAGCACAGCGCTGGGTGGATGAGGGGACTGCACTCCAAGGCACAGTTTTTCCCAAATCCACATGAAGCAGATCACAACTCGGGGTTTTATAGGGGTTTTCGTGTCCCAAGGCGAAACTGGTGCCCGGGATAGTCCAGCAAATAGTCCAAATATTTTTCGGATGGGCTTCCCGGATTTGTCAAACTTTTCAGATAGTATTCCGGGAAGGTTCTTTTCACATGCGGATGGAGCCTGCTGGGCCACGATTATTTCAATGTGTATTCCTTGGTGGAGAATTCTCTTTTCATTTGGGGAGGAATTTCTCTGTCTGGGTATGATGCCGATTCTCATCTGGGTTGGCTAGTATCTTTGTTCCTCCTGATGGCTCCTGTCCTGTTCTTTTGTCCCAGGACTGGGGGACGGTGGAAACATGGCTGGGGAAAAGTTTCTACTGACTATACCTTTTCATATTTTATATTAACACCAATCTAACATATATTGCTATATTCTTTTATCACAAATTTTTACCCAATGCCACATTTATCACACAGGTGTTCAAAGAGTGAGTGTGTGAGTCCTGATTCTGGGTCTCTCCTGCTCTTATGAACAGGGGTGTTACTCATGGAAATGAGGGAGTGACAAAGGTAGAGGGGGGTTTGACATTGCCAATTAGGGGTAAAAGGGGTGTGGGGATACCTGAAGCCTTGGCCAAACCACCTGGTTTGGCTAGGGCCATCAAATACTCTGGGTGTTCTCACAGATAAGGTACAATAGGTATAAGATGGGCTGAGCCAGGGCTGTTAAGGGGATACAATGCGGGGGAGCCAGGGCTATTGAAGGGACATACAACTGTGATTAAGGAAAGTGGATGGGGGTGGATGAACACTTACAGCAACTGGGACACAAAGATTATACAGAAATTAGAAAACCCAAAATGCATACCGCAACACCAGACTCTAGTAAATAGCTTTTTAACGTAATATTTAGACTTTAAATTTAAGATAGTCTGAGTTTTATCCCATAAGAAGAATGTGATAAATGTGGCATTGGGTAAAAATTCGTGATAAAAGAATATAGCAATATATGTTAGATTGGTGTTAATATAAAATGTGAAAAGGGTATAGTCCGTAGAAACTTTCCCCAAGCCAGGTTTCCACCATCCCCCAGTCCTGGGACAAAAGAACAGGACAGGAGCCATCAGGAGGAACAAAGATACTAGCCAACCCAGATAAGAATCGGCATCGCACCCAGACAGAGAAATTCCTCTACGAACGAAAAGAGCATTCTCCACCAAGGAATACACATTGAAATAACCATGGGCCACGAGCTCCATCCACATGTGAAAGGACCTTCCTGGAATACTATCTGCAAAGTTCGACAAATCTGGGAAGCCCATCCGAAAATTATTTGGACTATTTGCTGGACTATCCCGGGCACCAGTTTCGCCTCGGGACATCAAAATCCCTATAAAAACCTGAGCTGCGACCTGCTCCATGTGGATTTGGGAAAACCGTGCCTTAGAGTGCAGTCCTCTCATCCACCCAGCACTGCGCTGCGAATCATATTTGTGGTTTTCTCTTTTTATCGGTGATTGGGATTGTTTTATTAATAAATTGTTTCTTTATTAATCTGATTTTTGCTGTTGCATTTATAACAAGAAGAAGGCAGATAAGGAAAAACTGACTTTTTTCTTTGGGTCACAATTTATTTGGCCCAGTGAAAAGATTATCATGTAAATTACCAGCTCTTGTTTATTGAGGAAATCAGATTATGTGATTGCAGTGATCCTTTTCAATTTCAAGAACATGCACATTGGCCAGTAGTTAGTATAATTTATCCTGTATCATAAGTATAGCTGGACATATGGGTGATTCTTCTTGTATCCTAGACTTTCCTTAAAATTAACAGAGATATTTGGGCTGCTTCAATCATCATTCAACTGACTCATTATAAATATCGTCATGAAGAAAATAAGAGTCATTTCCAAGAAATCCTTTATCTGCATCAGCATTTCAAGGCGTTTATTAGTACAGTCAAACAGCTCTTCATTCAGTCAGATGAATGTTACCTTGGGCTGTGGGATTCAGGAAAAGAAAATTATTTTCCATTTGTGAAAAAAAAAAATAAAAGAGGAAGAAAATGCTGTATTGACTGAAAGTTTAAGTACCCAGCCAGGAAAATATGGAATTTGGTTGAGATAGTTGCAGGTATTTCTCAGATAATATCAAGCAATTTTGTAATATTTAGTGTACACATCCATTTCCGGGTAATTTGTGCAAAATATTTTTTCTGTTTGGTCAAACCATAACTGCATTTACCAGGATACTTATTTGTCTTGCAATTTATAAAACAATCTGTATTCTCTCTCTTGTGCTCTCCTTCCAGTCCTTCTGTCTCTGATTTGTTGCTGAGTTGTAAACAAAATCATGGGGACTGTAATGAATAAAACAGGCTGTTTTGATAGCCTCTACTATCTCTATAAAATGAAAACTACTTTCAGAACTATATGAAAACAAGCATCTTTGACTTCACACAACTTGCGAAAATATATTGTGACTGAAACCTGAAGAAATATGCAAAACCTGAAACCCTTTAAAAATGGATATTCTAGGAAAAAAATTCATTATCCTTTCCTCTCTGGTTTAACTTCAGCAATCTGATGCCTAAATTGCCAGTGCAATCAGAATTTGATAGGTTTAAAATCAATTAGAAGGAACTGGAAATAGGATTGGTAATCTATGAATACTGAATAAAACTGCAAAACTGTGTTAATCTGGAAGATGAAATCTTCTGTTCTAATTGGTTCTAAATTTAGAACCTCAGAAAATAAGCTAAAAAATAGCTGTTTCCAACAAGGCACAAGGACAATTAGGAGGAAAATAAAGGAACTGAATGAGACTACTCCCCATATTAAAATAGTAAAGGAAAAACAGAGCCCACTTTTGTTTCCATGCAGTTTTCTTTGTAATGCGTTTTACATATCAAGAGCAATGGCACATCAAAAAGGAGAGAAAAGAAAGGAATGCAGTTCTTCAGAAACTGAATTTAGTTCAGAAAGACTATGAGCCAAATTTGTTAGAAAGTGCAAGGTGTCATCCATAGCAAAGAAAGGAAAAATTGTAAATAAAAGGAATTAAATTATGGTGGGTTGTGGTAATTTAGGTATAACTGAGCAATAATATGTAAAAGAGTAAAAGAACTGCTGAATTGGTAACAGACTGTCCTGGTTCCTGCCAGGACAGGGTTAATTTTGCAGTAGCCAGGAGGGGGCATGGATGGGACCCAGAGGTTATTCTATACACCTCACCTCATTTCCCAGGATGGAAATCCTGTGAATGCACATGAATCACTCACTTCTCTCTTGTACAATTTTGTCATTAATATAGTTGCTGTTACTGTTAATTTTCTTGTCATTGCTATTTCCAGCAAATTGTTTTTATCTCAACCCATGGTTTTTACCCTTTGCACCCCCAGTTCTCCTCTCCAGCTCTTTCCAGAGGGGAGGGGAGGGGGAAGTGAGCGAGCAGTGCCTGGTTTCTGTGGGAACATGAAATTGCAGAAAATAATTCCTAAACCACAACACACACATATGAAGAAACATGGGTGTTGTAAAGCACCATTCTAAACCCAAGAAGAAAGAATAGAGGGATATGAATAGATTAACGCAGAAATGAGAAGGAGGATGACCTGCAACAAGCAGAAATACCCTCCCAGATCTGCCTGAACACGGTGTCTTTATGCAATAGTGCTTCTTCACCCAGGTGACAGACTGGAACCCTCCAGATGGGACTTCATCTGGAAGATGAAGAGAGGATGATTGTTCTTCACCATTCCAGGGTAGGGGTGAGTTTCCATGGTTAGAGGTAAAAGAAAATAGGAAAGGATTATTTGAGGATCCACATAAATGGGCATTTGAAATAATGAAGCAGCAGAGCTGAGGAATTGTCTGGGAAGACATATTTATCTGTTTGGGGCCATGGTTAAAAAGTTAATTTTTAGAGATAGTTTTTATACAATGATGAAAGAAGATAGAAACAGAAATCCATATACACTGGGAGACTAAGAAATGACCAGAAAATGTATTATATTTTTATTGTAAAAAAGTGAAAGTCAATTTTAAATTATATACTCAGTATTACAGCTTAATACTATATTGGCTGGTCTTAGTCTGACAGGGTTGGAATTACACCATCAAGACAAAGAGTTTAAGAGAATATGCGCTGACAAACTGTGGACTTTTGAATCAATAAAAATTACATCTATAAAAGTTAAAGATCCAAATGACCCTGTCAAGAAAAAGAAGATTTTACAGGCAATACAGGTAGATATACTGGGTAACATACTGTAAACCAAACCCATTTGTAAGCTGGGGATACCAAAAAAAAAAAAAATCTAGGAGCAACATACACACACAGCACATTGTTCTCTAAAAGAAGTAACTGAGAAAATGAAAGTCACTTTATTAGCTAGAAGTCACTTTGGTTTTAGAACATAGTTGGAAGAACAAAGAGGCAGATTAAAAGAGGAATGAAAAGTAATAATTTTCCTATGAGCCTACAGGCAGAATCAATTATTTTATTTTTATTGTTTTTAAGGTATCTTAATAAATTCAGAGGGCAAGGGACTGCTGAAATGCCATAAACTGCCCCTGTAGGCCATGGGAGTAGAGAACTGGACAAAGGAAGTGACACAAAGTGCTAGTAAATTGTTAGAAAAATGAAAAATATTTGGAAAATTATTAATTTTGAAATTAGAACTCCCACATACCATTCACTGCCACAATACAGAAGATATGGATATCCTCCCTCCCAAATTCTTCTCAACAATCAGCTGTCATCATCACTTACAATTAGAGTTAATATGCTGGTAATCAAAAAGCAAACACTACAAACAAAGTCTGAGAAGAATTATATCCTGTGACCTCATAAAAGTACAAGAATGAAACAGGTTCTTCTTGAAATATCCAAAAGAAAATACTAAAGATGAAATAGATTTTAAAATTATGTGTGTTGCTGGCAAGCTGTAATGGAAGATATCTTTGTTACTGAAGATGTCCATCTTTAAAAAAGAGAACTAGAACTAAGAAGAAACAATATCTGTCAGAATCCTGGAATTAGAATAAATTTGGAAAGTTCAACAACTATACCAAATTACTGAAAGTGAGAGGAAATTGGACATCTGCAAATTAGTAAAATGGAACAAACTTTAAGATACAGTAAAAACACAAGAAAATATGATTAAGGACGGGCAGATGTGTAACAAGGGCTTCAGAGAAAATGCCTGCTTTGGCAATCATTTTAATTAGAGATAGTAAGACATTAGCATACAGGTCAAAAGAGACAGTGTATTTTTTGAGTAACTCTGTGGATATTAAATTTTCAAAGCTAGAAGGTGGAGGAAGAGGTTTTCTTGTTTTATATCTGCTTCAGCATCTATAGAAATAAAAGTAGATACTTCCTGCAGACGTGTATTACACTGGACATCCTTATTAGGAACCTGAAGAGAAACATGATAACAAAATTTTACAAACTGGTGAGAAAGATGATGGTCTAAGAAAATGTTTTTTTTTTTCCTTTCCAAACAAGATGTGTATCTGTCAGAATTCATAGCTGCAAATTAAATGAGCAACTTTGGAAATTGTCTGTGCTGGAAAGACACTATATTCATTATGTCTGTGTGGAATTCATGAATGGTTATAAGAATCATGGGGTCAGAGAATATCTGAAGTTGGAAGGGATCCACAAGAATCATCAAGTTTAACTCCCTGCTCCTCACAGGATTAACTACAACTAAAACATGTAACTTAAGAGCACAGTCTATACCCTCCCTAAACTCTGGCAGGCTCAGTTCTATGACCACTTCCAGTGACCAATCACTCACTCAAACGAGAAACTTTTCCAAACACTTCATGTTGCTAAATATCTCCAAGGAAGCTCAACGGCAGCTTTTATCCCCGAAATCTGGAAGAGAAATGTAAAAGACCAAATGATATGCAGGAGGATAAAGGGTGACTTTGAGAAAATAGATATTTTCTGAATTTATGTATATTCTGGTTTAGTTTGAGAATCAATGCCTGCAATATGGTGTTGTCTTTTTTGCTCATTTCATACTTTTGAGAATAACACTATTAACTCACTCTTAACATTCTGATACTAGAATACAGCTTCTGAAATTTTAACTTCATTAATGCCCTATAAAGAAATTATTTTTCTTTCTTCCCTCTTCAGAAATATATAGAAGTCATTAAAATCACCTCTGCTGCATTATTTAAAGTATAAATGCAGTGTTTGATGACTATCAGTATTCAGAGTTGTAATGAAACCATGACACAGTTCTTGTAGGAAATAAAAAATTACTTCTAAGCAACCACACAATGTTCAGAGCACCTAGAAACCAATCCTAGAACAAAAAGAGTAGCTGACTAAGCTTCAGGTGGCATCAATTGAACTGAAAGATAACATTGAAAGAGAGTGTTATCCAAAGGGCCAATCTGAACAGTTAGAGGGACTGATAGGAAAATTCACATCAATCACACATGTGGTCCTGGTTGACCACTAGAGCTTCCAGGCCCCATTTTTCCTCTGCAGTGGGAACTACTACACCTCTCCTAGATGGCACACCTGACTTCCAGTGGTCCTGTCAGGATGAGTCTGACACTCCAGGTGCTGTGTCAGATAAGAGCAGAGAGCATTGAAAGGCTACCTCTGCTTCACACATGCATTGTGGGTCCCATTTTCCCATCCCTCGCCATCCCTATTCTGATTCAACCTGTGCCAAGGTGCTTTAGGAACACTGGTTGATTTTCATGTGTAGTAATGCCAAGCTGGTCTTTCAGAGGCACCATAACTCACCATGTTTGTAAGTATGGCAGGGTCTCAAGCATCTCCTTACTCTTCTCCCATCAAATTTGGGTTCTTGTCCTGGCAACTGTATCCATTAGGATTGCTAACTCGATTCCCTCCCCTCAAACTAACAGAACCCAATTTCATCCTCCTTCATTTCTTCCTTCACAATAGTGATTGTTGCTGATATTGGAGACACCAATCTGAGCCTAATAAACATTATAGCACTGGAGCCTAATTTTTCCTGAACAGATCCCTTATTTAATTAGATTCTTTTGTCACATCATTCATCACAGCCATTGGTTTTAGCCTATTCCTGTGACTTGGTTACACTCAATGCAGCAGTTCAGCTAATTATGCAGCCTTGTACACAGAGCAAAAGTTTAGTCTTATTTCCTTCTGCTGAATTAACATTGTAGGACCAAGCACGAATGACCATCACTATTGAGTCTCCTGACAAAGACAGAATAAAAAATCATTTACACCATGGCACAGTAGAAATGTAGATCATCAAAGGAAAATAATCCACTCAGGTGA
Organism: Zosterops lateralis; assembly: GCF_965231275.1. NCBI lineage: Eukaryota > Metazoa > Chordata > Aves > Passeriformes > Zosteropidae > Zosterops > Zosterops lateralis. The sequence goes on from NC_139763.1 coordinate 35,098,823, forward strand.
GAATTTCTACATGGACCTATTTACAGGATGAAACCTCACATAAAGCAGAAGTCCCTGTTTCATCAAATGTAAAGCTGTCGTGGTTTGAAAGCAAAATGAGTGAGAGGCTCCAAGTCAGAAATATAATTTAATAAGAAAAAAGGTAAAAAGGTAAAAATAAAATTAAATAAATGCAATAACACAAAGGATCACTGACAGAGTCAGAATACAACCTGAGCAGGATGGTGGAAGCAGTCCAGATGAGGCAGTCTTCCTGAAGCAATGATCCTGTAGAAAGGTCTGGTAGCTCTGCTCCTCTGGGAATCCAGTGGGTCAGGGCTGCTTGTCCTGTATCAAATCCCAGATTATATCCAGGTGAGAATGCTTGGCTCCTCCCCCTGGGTGGAGCATCCCACAATGGGATGAGGAGTGTGAAGTGGGTCCTTGACGGCCCATTAAACAGAGACAACTCCTGGAGGGAGTTATCTGTGAGTCATGGGCAAGTCCTTGATGGGCGATTAGCAGAAGACAGCCCTACACTAGAGTAGTGCCCCACTTGGTTTCAACAGTTCGTGAAGATGGTGATAGAATAAATACTTTGTTTACATCCCACACTACCACCCAGGACAAAAGCGATAACAGAAATAGACTTAAAAACAAACAATGTCTTCCCCTGAATATTTCTTGACAATTTGCTTTGGTGCTGACTTGCTTAATCAGGAGGCTCAATGCAGAAATGTTCATTTTATGTTGGAAAATCAGCAAGTCTATAATTCCATGTTACAACGTTTCCACATTTTAGCTAAAACTGGACCTTGTCAGGCTTGTATAGTCTTGAATATATTATGATGAAGTCTAGTGCTGTCCAAATTTCCAGAGGCACTTGGCTACTATTTTACTTCAGAATCTACAGCATTATCTTTATAGAGCTTGATGACTAACCAATAAGTTACCAGATGAAATTAAGCTTTTTACATACTGTGTACATACGCACACATATTCAAAAATACATTCATATACACATGCATTTGTAGATAAAAGAAATATATTCATTTCCTCCCAAGAAAAAATAAAACTCATGCCAAATAATCTTTCTAGAAGGAAGTATATTAGTTTAGCAAAGAAACTGATCGTATTTTCAGCACCATGAGAAATTCAGGCATGAACAATTCCAAATGAGCATATGTACATGGAACATTTTAACAAGTTGATTTCCTGTTTGCTTCAGGCACCTGAGCATGTGAGTCCTCCCCTCAAGGAGGGCTTTCAGAAGTGCTTTACCAGCTCCTCTCACTTAAAGGGCTTCTGTTACACCAGGTAATTTTCTTACATTTAGATACTTACTAAGATTAGCAAATTTGTCCCCACTGCATTTGGGAGAGACTATTGTGAGGATTGTCAGTGGGCAGTACTTCAGAAATTAAAAGGAAAAAAAAAAGAAAACTACTCAAACCATTTGTTCACAGCATTTAGGGCTGAAAATCTACTGTGAGCCCACTTGTGTAACAACTCTCTTGTACACTCTCTTCTACTTAAAATTTTTATTCAGCTGAGAAATATGACAATTTCTCTCAAAAGCTAATCTAACCCTTATTCAGAAGAAGACGAGATGATCTAATCTTAGTCTTGTCTCTTCCAGCTACTGAAAGCCAGCCTCCACCCAGTCACTGACACAGGAACAGCTGATGAAGTCCTTCAGCCTCTATGGTTGAAAAGATCAGTGCCAGTAGATACCTCCTGCAGTGAAATCAATTTCAATTTCTTTTTACTGACTAAGGTGAGCTTTGAACCAACTTGTCTGACAGCTTGAAGGCAGTTATTTAAAATCAGTTAACCTTGTAGAGAGAAGTAATCAGAATGTAAATGCAATACGATCAGCTACTGAGATGCTGACAGAATAGCCATATTTATTGGGAAGACCTCAGATCAGTTTGATGTTCATTATGCTTGTCTGAAAGCTTCCGTGATGTCTTATTGTGGGTAGCTCTGGAAGTAATACAATTTCAGATTTATACTACCTTCCCCTGAAAAGTTTCTTTCAGCCACTTTGTTAACTTTTTTCCTCTCTGTCTGCTGCCCAGGCTTTCATCCCCACTTCTATCAGAAACTTGGTGAGATAGTTCAACATCAGAATTTATGTAGAAATTTTTTTCAAAGATTTGAAAGGAAAATAGAACTATTCTACTCCCAGTCTGTGAAAATCTATATCTAAACCTAGACTTGAAATTCTAAATAAAATGTCATTATAGCTAAGAAATAATTAATATTTTCCTTGGCAAAAGAAGAAAATTAATTCATTTATGTTTAGGCTATAAAACTCTGGAAATCAACTCTTCAGAACTTTTTAAGAGGTTGGCTGCTCTAATCTCTGAGTAACCACGTGCATATTCTTCGGAAAATAAGGTTTGTACAAACTCCATCTTCAAAGACTTCTTCAACTTTGTTTTCCACAGAATATGATCAATGCCTACAGCAGCATTTTCTGTGTGCCAGCTCCTCTCACCTTACTCAGCTTCTGAGGTATATGGAGATTTTTTGGACTCCTGTCATATACAGGATCACCTGGACTTTTTTCACTCATAAAGCAAACAATACCTCTGCAAGAAAAGAATTAATGTTCATGCAAGGTCATCCTTGATTTTTTCAGTTGAACACAAAATTCTTTCTGGTTTTCCCACAGATTTACCCAGTTATACTCAATAAAGAAATCAGGGAAATCCTAGAATTTCTTAAGCTTGGAGATATCAATTTCCCATCTGTAAGAATAAGCAATTTATTTAACATTCTAGATATAGGTGTATCATCCCATCATATACTTAGTAAAGAAATTTTACAAATTCACAAAGAGAAAGAAGAAAATTACAGTGGCCTGTGTTAATGCAGTCATTAATTGCACAGTCATGTCCACTCACAAGGGTCCTGCTTCACTCAGTGCACAAGGCAGACTGTGTTCCCAGAATGATCAGCCATGCAGTATTCCTTTTTCTTCTCATCACTTAATATATGTCCCTATGCCTAATTTTCTGCACACAATCCAAACCTTGCACTGAATACATAATTATTCACTTCCTAATGAGCTTTTCCCTGGTGCTTTTTTTTCATACTATCCTGCTTATTAACAGAAATTAATGAATTTATCTTCATAATGTCCTTGTGGTATTTTCCTCCCCATTTTATAGATAGGGAATTGTGAAAAGTGCCAGCTAATTTGGGGTGTTATTCGAGATGCCCGAGGTCTGATTTCTCAGACTATGTAGCAGCATGTATGCTCAGGGTAGTGCTCCTATTTATCTTAGTGGCTGCTTCAAAAGCTCAGGATTCTTCAAACAAAAAAAATATTTCAAAATCACAAGTTGTAAGTCCAAAATGTGAGAATATAAATTTATATTATTTTAAAGAAAATATCTCAAAGACAGGATGCAACTGGTTTTCTAGGAGCATTCAGTGACTTTTATCACAATATCTTTTGTTCATCTGCCTCATGCTGTGCCCATCTCCAAAGCATCAAGTGATCTTCAGTCATGACACAAAACCGATTCATGTCCGAGCACTGTTCATCCTATATTTTTAATGAAGTGGGAGTCTTATGATCATTAATTTCAATCCTTAGGCAAAACACATATTCATAGAGTGATGAATTAAACTTAACTTTATGTGAACACTTCATAATGTTGGGCTGCTGGGCAATTTTGCAGTTTAAAGATTCTTTCAATGTAGCCTTGTGGCTTAGAACTAATTAATTTGAACATGGAGAATTTGGTAAAAAAAATGGAGTAAATTGAACCTGTATGAATGTGTCCCCACAAAGCAAAACCACTGAAGCAGAGCTGAGGTTGTTGGGTGTGCAGAGCAGCCCTTTATTCTTCAAAGTATGGTGGGAAGTGGGAGAGGGAGGAAGCACTTGCTGTGTGGACCTCCCACTAGAGGGGAGTGGAGGAACACATTTGACCAGTGACTTTGGAGTTTCACAACACAGCAGAAATACTGAGATTCAAAAGCTGTTGTTTTCACACTGGCAGATTTGTTAGGAGGTCTAGATATATTGGAAAGCAGTAGGAAATCTGGGGCACTGACCTTTTGCTGTATGCGTGTTCTATATGGTTGGCTAAAGGATATGGAGCACAAGAAGTGTTCTTCTCCATCCTTCAAGGTCAAGAGGAAATGACCTCAAGTTGGACCAGAGAAGTTTTATATTGGATATTAAGAAAAATTTCTTCACCCATGAGGGTTGTCAGACATAGGAACAGGCTGCCCAGGGAAGTGGTGGAATCACCATCCCTGAAAGCGTTCAAAAAATGTGTGAATGTGGCACTTGGGAACATGGTTTAATGGAAGACTTGGTACTGCTGGGTTAGTGCTGGACTTGGTGATTTTAGTGGTCGTTTCCAGTGGTTCTATGATTCTGTGATCAAGCAGCATCCCATTTAAGTTGTGAGACTGGTGAGATTTTTCAAAGTGTATACAAGGTTTCAGAGAAATATGAAGTTTATGATATTTCACAAATTTATAACTGGCCAGATCTGGGCAAATTTGTATAGGAAAAAGCACAGTCCCTATATGAATTCATATCAAATTTTGTAGGAGCCAGAACACATCCAAGACACAATTTTCTCTTTTCCTTTTTTTTCTTTTTTTGTAATGTGTTCTAAAGTATATTTTATGCAGCATCATTCTCAGAAGTAGCTGCCCTGTTTATACTGAACAAGAAAATAAACTCTGTTACTAAAACCCTAAAATGGAAAAACATAACAGAAGCAAAACCTTTCATTAACAGTTCTATGGCATGGGATTTTTCAGCTCTATAGTTGAAGTGTGCCAAGCTTTAAATATCTATTGAGTATCAAGCTATGGAGTGATATGAATTTTAGCTAACATCATTTATGTAGTCAGCTTCCTGCACTATAAACTCATTCTAGACTCTACCAGACTCCCAGTAGAAACTAAAAAAGCATTTTCAATTGTATATTGCAACGCTACCACAAATCAGTAATATCAGTGACAATGCAGTAATTGTAATGACAATGCAGTAATTGTAATTACAATGCAGTAATATCAGTGACAGATTTTTGCTTGAGTAACTACTCAGTGAAGACCTATCTACTGATGGCACATTCTTGATTCCTATGTTTAAAACTCTGTCAAAATGCTCCATGTCCTCATCATAACAGTGTTGATTCGTTTGTCACAGCAACATGACGGACTAAGTGAAATCATATAATCAACATATGAATATGTCAGTTATAACCAATCATGCTATACTTCTGTAAGAGTGAGTTATGTCACACAAGTAATATTTTATAGACTTAATGGTCTTAGTTTTGCCCAGCTATGCTTTTAAGTAATTTGAATGATATTCCAGTTCTGATGGCATGGACCTATGTCATGGCCATATGTGGAGATAGACTCATAAAAGAAGATATTCAGCTTTTAAAATTTTCTAAATCATTATAAAGGCTTTGAAAGGATAAATTATTCAGAAAAAAATATTTTTAATAACTCAGATCAGAAAAGTTGTGTCTCAAAAGAACACAAATACAAATAACGTGGAATGTCACTACCCATATTAAAATATTAATAGTTGGTATGTTTCCATTTACTTTTTTTTTTCAGAAAATTTTATTAAATTATTATAGTATCTTATATCTTGAGATCAAAAGAATCTGCATTTAATATTTCATAGGGACAATTGTCCATGTGGTCTCATATTATCTTATTGGAAAATCAAAACTTGTTTTATTTTTCTTCTAACACTCCCCATGGCAAATCCCATATTCACATGGAAACTATTGGTTGAGATGCAGTACTTTTAAGTGGGAGTAGAAGAAAAAGACTATCTCATACCGATAAATGGACCACCAGCGTATGCTTTGAAGATGGGATGGAGGAAAAACATAGTCTATATGTGAATGATTACTTGGGAACTACTTTCATGTGACTGCTGGAAAGAAGTTTAGTTTCTAATGGACAAACCTGATGACAGACCTGGAGCAACTTGACATCTCCATATGCTTTATTTGCTATTTTGCCTGTGAGTATAGGTAAATATTCTTTAATGAGTAGTTGTTGTGTACGGGAATGTCTTTTTTGAAACATTTGTGCAGTGGCTATAGACATTCATTGTACATATTCCTTAGAAGCTCCTGATAACCTTTTAGTTTATAAGGGTCCGTTTTCAAGAAATATTTAACCTGAGTATGTAAGATTTCAGTCTCTCCTGTGTAAAAAGCAAACCACAATAACCAGTGACTGCTGAATTTTTGGAGGTTCAGGCAGGAGCTGGCTGCTTCAGCTAGACTCTAGTCAGTGGAAAGAAAACAGGAAGCCCCAAAAGTTATTCAACCTGATGGTTGAACTTGACGGCTATCTCAGATTTTGTGGACTGCTTCCTACACGTATCTGTTGCTTTCCACGGGGATCTCACTTGACAGTCTTCTCAACTGGATATGAGAAAACCAACACTTGGTCAGCTCAGCAAGATAGATGTCATGCTTTCATACCAATTTGCTATTGGAGAGACTACTAAGAATGTCTCACTGTTTGTGTAGAACATTGCTCCTTGGACATCAAGGTGAAAATCATAACCAAAGACCTATCTTACTGCAGCTCATGGGCAGTTAGTGACATTTTTCATTAAATATTGGACAGAATATTTCCTCCTTGCTGGAAAACTGCGAGATCTGGTGTGACAGTTGGCGAACAGGAATAACACTATGAACATCTTAGGTGATGCCAGATTGTGTACAATTAAATCCAATCTCTGCATTCAGATACTTACATTTAACTACTTGCAGCTTGATGCTCAATCTGACCTGCACTGCTCACCTGGCTTAAAGGAAGAAACTTCCTTTGTCAATTAATTGTTGATTCTGTGGGGTATGTGTCCACTGAAACATCCAGCCATCACTGAAAAAGGATATTACACTAAAAGAAACCTCAGGAAGAACTCATCCCAACTCAGTTTAAATGCATTCTCACATCTAAGTTAATTGTCCTGAGTCTATGTTAACATCAGCAGACAGAGGAAGGACTTTGGGGTATAATTCACCTGGCCTACTATTTATATTTTCTTTAGGATGAAATCGATGTGGTGGGTTTTATGTACTGACTATGAAGAGAAGGATGATGACTAGCTCTGAGCTAGTCTGTACTAGAGCTGATGTGTCTGGTTGTATGAACCACACTGGCTGTGACCACCACCTGGCCAGCAGCCCTCTGCAGAAGGGCTCTGAAACAAAGCCTGCTCTACAGGGCATCACTATTCCCAAAAGTGGTGAAGGGAGGCTGTGACAGCTGCCCTCTCTCTGCAGCCTAAAGCTATAATATTGGCTTAACAAAAAAGCTGGGCTTGTCTACTTGCCCACCCGTAAATCTCTCCAGGGAGGAAGCAGTAGGGTTTAATTCAAGTAAAAATTGTTACCTTTTGTCACTACTTGTTTTCTCTCACCCTTGATTGTGTATGGATTCACCAGTAAGAGAATCTTCATGAATCTTTCTGTAGTTTCCCTCAGTCAGATTTCTTGTGTTCAGATGATGGCAGTTTCAAATGAACAAAAAGCCCATTGCTCATGGTATGGGGTCCTGTAGGACTGATGCGTGTCCATAGGAGTATTTGAACATCTCATAACTTCAGTGTTTAGGGGAAACAAGAATATAGGAATTATCATGCTGAATCAAACAAGAAATTTTGCTATCCTGTTCTACCATTACTAGTATATACTTTATAAAAGGTAAGGAAAATCTTCCAAGTAGACTAATAGGGTACTGTTATGGTAGCACTCAGGCTTTAATCTGAACTTAGAATAGACAGCGGAAATTTAGTTTATATGCTTTCAATTTCTTATACTAATCATTCTATTTTCAGATATTATGATGATTTAAATGAGACCGCTTTACTGAGACTTTGGAAAAGAAAACAAGTACTAGAGAGCGAGAAATTAAAAAATGTTCTCTTGGAGTGTGCTATACTCACTCATCTATATTGTATATGGAATAAAAACGCAAACATAATTCTCTCCCATTAGAAAGTCAGAAGCAAGGCTATATAAAATGGAGAGCACATTTTTCTTTTATTTGTAAACACTTGAAAGATTATTCTGGCCTTATTTTTTCATTATTTGTCTAGAGAAAACATTGTGACTTTTGACATCCTTTCTCATGTTATATGGCTTGTACATAGTAAATTTCCAGGCAGAAATTGAAAGATAATACTCTTGTATTGTACTCTTGTATGTCCCACTAGACTGTAAACATAAGCAACATGAAAATTTTTATCCCTGAAGATTTCATTAAACTTGGTGGGATTGTTCCACCATAGAGAATCACCTGTTCTAAATGAAAGTGTTTTGAGTGATTTCACAGGGTTTGGTGGAAGAAACACTGACTGCTTCAAAATATTCTCATTAAGAAACTAGAGAGAAAATAGTCTCCTATTTTGAGAATATTTGATGTGCATGTTGGTTATTGAGTTGATTTTTAAGCAAAAGCCTACAGAAATAAAATTGCTCCTTTATCCTCATCAAACACAGTAACTTGCTGTGTCAATTTTTCTGACCAACAAGGTTGTCTTCAGCTAACAGTTTTTATAGGCCTCCTCAGTATGATCTGCATGCTTATCTAGCCTACAAGTACTTTTAAGGCTTCTTGCACTTAAAAGTCAATATGCTGAAGGCTTAAACTGAACTTCTATTCAAAATAACATAGGACGTTGTGATCATGGTGTTTTTCCAAAATACCCGGAGGCAGCTGATTGTATTTTCAGAGTACTACAAGAACAGAAACACATCTGATCCTAGTAAGATGCATTCTATATTGGTGTGTGGTCCAATAGCTTATCTGTGTCCTAGAGGACTTATTTTTATTAGATTTGCTAAATCATTTTGCCCCTCAGGCTGACTTTGTTTGCAAAATTTCTTTTGTGTCTTCAAAGACTGAGCTGCAAACACCAATGTAAATGCTGACAGAATGTGTGAATGATGTCAGAGCATTTGTATTTCATCTTCAACTAAGGGGTTTTTTTAAGCCATAAGAGTAAAATCACATCAAGACATCAAGAAGATTTGTTCTCTATTGTTTGAGAGCAAAGTTTACTACAACATATACTATCCTTTCCTCATGTTTTTAGCTGCTTTTTTAGTTCAGTTTTTCCTCTCTGTAGATAATGTGTATAATTCTGTGCATTCTTTGCATGGTTTCTGTTATAAGTTTTCTCTTAAATACTCCCTGACTAAACACGCTAACCAATAATTTATTGTGCTGTTATTATAACAATGGGTGTTATCAACTACCACCCTCCACAATGTACTACTTCTAACACCAGTGCTGATCAAGGAGTGGCTGAACCATGCCTTTGGCATTGACATAGAAGTGTTACCTGTACAAAATAAAATGCGTACCTTTAGATCTTAAAAGGCTGGAGAAACAGGGTGATGGGAACTTGAAGTTCAGCAAAAAAAAAATGTCCCTCCTATGGGGAGCAACATAGGCTTGGGGATGACCATTGGAAAGCAGCTTTTCAGGGAAGGCAAAGCTACTACAAAACAAGCTGATCATGATCCAGCAATGTAACCTTGCAGGAAAAAAGGCCAGTGACATTTGGGGCTGCATTAGACAGAGCTTTGCCAGCACATAAAAGTAGTGACCCTTCCCTCTGCTCAACTCTAGGAATGACTGTCTTTTTTCTGTCATGGTTTCAGCTGCAATAGAGTTAATTTTCTCCCTAGTAGCTAGTACAGTGCTGTGGTTTTGATTTAGCATGAGAATAATGTTGAAAATACACCAACGTTTTAATTGTTCGAAGTAGCGTTTCCACTGTTTACCCTAAGTCAAGGACTTTTAAATTTCCCATGTTCTGCCCATGAGCAGCTACACAGGAAGCTGGGAAAAAGCATGGCCAGGACAGCTGACCCAAAATGGCCAAAGGAATATTCCATACCCTTTGAATGCCATGCTCAGTATATTAACTGGGGGGAATTGGCTGAGAGGGACCTATCACTGTTCTGGGCTAGGCTGGGCATTGGTCAGTGTGTGCTGAGCAACCCTATTGTGCATCACTTGTCTTTTTAAAATTTTATTCCTATCTCTCTTTTTGTTGTACTCATTTATTTTTATGACTATCTCTATTATTGTTATTATTATCATTGTCATATTTTAAAAATCATCTACTAATTTTATCTTATCTCAAACTACAGGTTTTACCCTTATTTTTGCATTCTCCTCCCCACTCCACCAGGGAGTGTGGGGTGTAGATATTCGTGAATGGCTGCATGGCACTTAGTTGCTGTCTAGGGTTAAACCACAATATTTTCAAACAATATCTGGAATAAAATTTGGATTTTAAGAGCTAATGGAGGATGTCTATAGTGCACTGATTATAAATTTTCTGACTTTGTGGTGCAGTTAAGGTACTTGAAGTACAGAATCAAAAAACATCCTTATATAATCAAGACATCTAGTCATGACTTTCGAAAGTGTCCTTCTAGTAGAATTGCTCTTCCTTTTCTTAAAGGAGTAATTTAATTTTTCTCTTAATTTCCCTGTTGCTGTATAATAACACTGGAACAAAAGGTTACTTAAGTTCTCTGTCTTTCAATTTGTTTAGTTCCCCAGCTTCCAAGAATCACATCAAAATATCTTGCCACAGAATAAACATCAACCATTTTTTCTTTCTGCATTCAACAGATATCAGATTCTGTCAACTGCCAAGCAGAATATGGAGAAATGAAGCCAAATTGCTCCTTGACATACAACCAAGCCCATTAATAGTGAAGTAGATTTATGATGTATTGAAAAATATTTTTCATGTCTCTTTAAACATCTATTCGCATCACACCGAAAGGTGCCATACAAGGTTGATACATCAAGATTTGAGGTTAAATTGTACTTTTGAAACCCATCATTTAATTGTCCAAGCTTTGTCAGTGCTATGGCATTTAAATGTTCCCACTTTGTCCTCATTCCCTTGAGTTCCCTGCTGAGGACAGTCCTGCCACTGAGTGCTGTGGCAGCAGAGGGAGCACCTCAGCCAGGGTGCTAAAGTATAAAACAATTCTGACTTAATTTCATTTCAAACCAAGATGTAGAATTACCTCACAGTTCTTATGTAATCAAAATTGAGAGGAAATACAAACTCTTTTTGGACTGCCTCTTTTACCTCTTGTTTTTAATCTATAGCAGACTACTTGTGCTACCTGTTTTAGTCTAGGAGGTGGTAACCCTGAGTCTTTTCTGATGTGGAGATTTTCTCCAGTACCTGGGTGTTTGAATCCTTTGTGCTGTTGATTGTGATCTAACACCTGCTATTTCTGCAAAATAGCATGCAAGAGACAGGAGACATTTGCACGCACTGAGATACCATGAGCGATAACTCCAGTATCAACCATCTGCTAGACCCTTTGTTTACTGCCTTTCTTTGTACTGAAGTTCAAATATTTTGGAATGAATGGGGAAAAAATTGCACAAGTAGCTCCCCAACTCAGCTTTAGTTTCTTTATAAACAACATCTGCAGAATATGATAGGAAACAAAAACATCTGTTTCCAGTGGCTTGCTGTATTCTTCTTTTCTATTGATTCACACACAAACCTGAAGCTGGGCTGTTTGGGCCGCTTTCTCCTTGTTTATTATGTAAAAACCCCAGGCAAACTCAATAGACAAAGGTAACACACTCGAAAGTGGAGCAGGTATTAGTAGGCACACAGTAAGCCTGAATCAACTTCATAACTTCTGTGTGAAGAGTCTTTCATATGGAAATGAAAGCTGAGCTACCTAAAGAGAGAGAAATCCCAAAACACATCCATTTTCTAATAGTAACACCATTGCTCATGGCAAGATTTACTGTAAAGTAGAGGTGAACTTATGTCTGTATTGATTAGTTTCATCTGGTCTGTGATAATTGAATGCATTGGAAATGTGCTTGTTTGCCTAGCAGACCAGTATGCCCGGTTCTGCTGTGCTGGTTTGTATTTCTCTTGGATATTGGGGAGATTCTGGGCAATGCCTGTGTAACCTGATGGGTGGCTGTGGTTTTCCAGTGCCTCTATGAATGCATTTAAATTGAGATAGAATACTTGAAAATCTATACTTTAAGAATTTCGGGTGGAAAACATTATTAAGTATTATTGTTGACAAAGCACAGCTTTAAATAGGCCTCCATTGTGCATGCAGAATTAAAGTTTTCCCTTCACCTTACCTGGACTTTCCCTCTTCCTCTCCCTTCCTCTTTCTCTGCTTAACCTTATAGCTCAGCATTTAAAGAATTCATAGGATGTGTAGAAGTCAGGCTCTCACTGCTGTTTTTAGTAATAAGACCTCCCATACCCATTAAAAACGAAGGTGCATCTGTCTGTGCTGTTCCCACCCTTCTTTGGAAGCTCAATCCTTCCACAGAAAAAAAATCCCCTTTTCCAAACTGGTTAGCCAGACAGGTAAGAAAATATATGATACAGGGATGCAGATGCATCCTGCAATCACCAAAAAGGGGATCGATGCTTTTTCCATAAACCTCATGACAGTAAAAGAATCACTGGACAAAGCAGAGCTGTTTGTGCCACATGCAGCAGCAAGGTAATACATGTCTCTCTCCATCTTGCTATCTGTGACTTTAACATACTCCTTAGTTAAGAGATATAATAATGGCACTTCCTAACTGTTTTGGGGATATCTTATCCTTTAAGGAGGTTGGGCTGAAATGCTTCCTCTTAGTTATAAAATTTCATAGCAGTGCAGAGCGTTAATGCAGAGAGCTCCTTCTCTCTGTAGACCCTGCAAGACTTATTGCCTACAATTTATCAACCCATCTAGTTTTCTTATCAAAAATGTGAAACTGAATATGCTCTTGCCTTTAACAACTTCCAGGAACACAGTGATAAATGTTAATTTTTAACAGAAGACATTTGTAGACCAATGTAGAACAGGAAAACATTTATCAAAAAAGGGTGATACTGGAGCATACTGATACAAAGAGAACAGAGAAAGAAAAATAATAAAATAGTCATGAGACAATGTTTTTTTTTTTTTCTCTTTTATTCAATACAATTATAATATCAAGTACTTAAGAAATGTGAAGATATTATTTGGCCTATCTTTGGACAACATTTTTAGCCTGCCTAGATATACATAGGGAGATTTCTTTAATATAGTGCATATTGTTTCTTTTTCACATTTATCTTCTAAGACTAGGAAGTCAGAAGCCCCAAACAACAAGCAGGTAAACATGAAACCTATCATTAAATCAGGGGATTTTTATTTGAAGAAGACATTGTGTAATTTCACTAGGGAAGGGAGACAGGGCTCCTTTGTCTGCAACCCATGACAGAGCATTCCCTTCAGAGCTGCAGGGCGTGAAAGGAAGATAGGCTCTGCCTCTGCCTCTGCCACTGGCCCTAATGCACCCCAGTAAGGAGGAGGGAGGAACCCCAAACAGATGTAACTTCTCAAGTTACAAGTTTAGGGATGCTCTCCAACTTGCAACATGGCAAGTGTTGGATGCGTGCAGGGTGAGTTGCTCAGGGTGAGGGTAGAGCTGCTATTTCCCACTCAAAAAATCTTGTGCCAGCAGTTTCCAGCAAGGAACCAGGCAGGAGCAAACAATGCAGCTGGCAGTAACTCAGCTCTCAGATCATAAGGGTTACAAGAAATTTCCAGGAGAGGAGGAGTTATTGTTGCATTTCTTCTCTTGTTACCCAATACTGCTGGTTCAGTCAGTGGTAGATCTGTACTTAAATATTTGGTGACAAAAGGTCAGTTAGGGTCAGGGCTTCTTTTCCCACAGAAAATGCTGACTTCTTGCCCTTGGTATTTTGACAGGTTTAGGCCCATGTGGCTTTTCCAAAAAAAAAAATTGATTTTATATAGTCCAGTCTTTCAAGGATTCAACAAGCATGACCCTCTAGTTTCATCTTTACAGTTTGCATTGTTTTCAGAAAAACGGATAAGCAAAATAAACTATGTTTTGCATGGCTGAGTTTAGCAACCATAAAAATGCACCCTACCAGAAAAATCCAAAAAGCAAGAATGATTTTGAAAGCTTTATTAAATACACTCTAAGAAGATTCTAGGTTTATTGCAAAAGAAGCAACCCTTTTCTGGTCAAAATTATGCATTTGATAGTCGGGCAAAGCATATTTCCAAATAAATTTAAAAACCCTATTGTTAAAAAAAAAGGCAAAGAAAAAAAAGGAAAGTAGAAGTTACAAGATTGGCTTCAGTAAGTTCTGCTACTTATTTTAACAAAAACATTATTTCTTTCTATTCTTCCTCCCACTGAAAATCAAACATGAAAAACAAAGCAAACAAAAGAAGTATTCACTCTATCAATATAAATTGGGCTGGTACTACTCTAACTAGCACATAAATTGCATGAGGAAGAAATATATATTATGTTTGTTCCACCGTTGAGAAAATACAGTTCAGTTAGTCTGGAGTATTGCATGAACCCTTTCCCTTCCTTTGGGACATAATGAGGGAATGAGATATGGCATCTGAGGGACTCTCGCTTTTGAAGAACATGACAAGTTTTGAATAAATAAGAATGAAGATGTGAAAGTTACTGTGTATTCTTCTTCTCACTGTGGGAAACTGAACAGGCCTTTTCCTGTCTATTTAATTCTCTAATTTGTAGAAGTCTGCTCTGAGAGACAGAATACATATTTGTGTGACCATCTGGGAAATGGGAAAGGAGAGGAGAAGAGAGAGGAGGGGACAGAAGAAAAAGTGATGACAAAATGGTGTAAAATGGCAGATGGAAAGGGCTGATTAAGGAAGCCTCCAATACCCTCAAACAATGAGTGTGGTTAATCTGGTGTGTGTCTTCTACTGTGTTTGATAGAATCATCATCACTACTTGGGGAAAGACTGTTACTGTTCCTTAAATTGTGTTCTTCATCACTCTGCAGACATTCTTGTGGAGTTTCTATGGACTGGAAGGCTTTTTTTTTTAAGCGAGGGAAGAATTTTGTTTTGAATGCCAGTAATTTGCTAGGTTTTATTTTCTTGGGGGACATTTTACAAATAAATATTTGAGATATGGATGTGTGTTATCTGTTTTATTTCTGATTTGTTATATACAACGTAAGTGTGGTTGCATACATGCATAAAAAAACCCTATATTTCTCTATATAAAACATAGTACAAGATATAGCTTGTACTAAAAAATTACATTATTATAACATTTCCAGAAAGCTGCTTAAACAGAACAATTCAACATGATTTTCTCCTCTTTAGTTTTCACGGTAAAATTTCAGGAAAATGTAATAAAACATTTTGAATTCAGACAGATGAGTATTTACCCAACAAATAATGGTTTAATTAGAGCAGCTAGCTTTGCAGGAACCATATGATGTAAGTTGAACAGCAAGCAACTAAACAATGTATTCTGTGCTTTACTTCCCTCTTTATTCATAAAATCATTACTGAAGCAGGTTCTTGTCCATTGTAATTCACTATAACTTCTTCGGTTCTTATGCAATAATGCCAGTTTATATCATATAAGAAGAGCTGAGCTGAGACAGTTTCTACTCATCAAAATTTGTGGAACTTGAATTAGTTTAAAATCCATTGCATTCTTACAGTGCTATTTAAACTTTGCATGGTTACCTTTCAGAAAAAGTTCAAGAAGTGTGCAGTGTACAAAAAGGCCCCCAAAACTTGCACACAAGGCAAAATTGTTTTCAGGATTATGGGAAATCCTTTGCTAGCGTATTAATTTTATTAGTGAACAGTCAAATATGTGGCAATGTCAAAAAAAAAGCTTGGGGGATGTGGCTGAACTGTGCTTCCAATTTAGTTTCCCACTTACTGGCCATAAAATTTCTGTATTTTTCCTTGTAAAACAAACTGGAACACCTAGACAAAGATTTTGACACTTAATGATCCATATTATTATTTACTATTCTTGAAAAGATCTGAAATTGACATTTTTAAAGTACTGAATTAAAATATTTTTCTTATCATAGCGATTTTCTGATACGTGCAATTTCCAATTTGCACAATAAATTAGAGTGTTTGCACCATGAAAGCATGCGATTGGCAAGGGTTAGTCAACTGATAAAGCCACTTAAACACTGACTGAAATTCACTGACAGGTGAATGACTGTAACTAATTCAGCACATAATCACACTATCTATGCTTATCCAGATAGATACTTCTAACGCTTAATTTTTTTTACAAAATTTGGTTTCAAATAGCATGTAACATAAGTGATATGGAGAAACTCAGAATAGTGAAGATTTTTTGTCAAGTCTGATTGCTTAGTATATTGTATTTTAAATTTGATATTAAACATACTTTAAAAGATGGTGTGTTTAGAAATCTTTAGAATATTGTTCTAAACTTATTTTTTTAACTTGTTAAAAAAAGCCCAAACCCCCATTTTCTAAAGGAAAACAAGAGACTAGTATATGCAATATGAACAAGAAGTCTTAATTTGTGTCTACAGCTGCTGATTGCACTAAACCCCAGTTCAAAATACACAAAACTCAGTTAAACATAAATACTGTTCAAAACGAACTTCAGCTTTCTAAAATTAAGCCTGCAAATGCTGACTATTCAAAGACTGTAAGATACAGAGGACATGACCTTCAGAGGAAACACTTGAAGCCCTGCTGTTCTGGAGGAAGCTGCCTACACAGAAGTATCTGCGGGCTAAAATGTGATTCAATACTGTACATCCTCTCTCTTCTCTTCTTAAATGTGGGCCTTATTCCTTCTCTAAAAAACCCTTAAGGAGTGCCATGAAATGCAAAGTTACACAATAAAAATCTCTTTACGTGAGATGGCAATATCTCTTTGTTTCTCTCTTCATTTGGAAGGAACAATGGTGTACACACTGCTCTACACACTCCATAAGCCAAACGACTAGACCTCAGCTCTGCTGACATATATTATGGAGGTGCTCCTGTGCTCTCCTGTCCACAGCAGGAAAATGGGGCTTAGGAATAAACCTCAATTAGAAGAACAAATCCTAACTTTATAAATTATCAGGAGTTGGTTTCAAACACTTGAGTCTGCCCAAAACATCTTAACTGTTGGGAAAATACAGATCTAAAAATACAGCCCAATGTCTTTCTTGATGTGAATCTTATCACAATTGCCTTTTCTATTCAGTCACTCTCCCAAACTTATCAGGATTTTTATGCAGTTTCTTAACACCTTCTTCATTATGCAGCTTTTATAACATCACATACATGTCATCATTCATTAAAATATTGAAGCCAGCAAAAGGAGCTGTAGTGTTGGATGTGGGTATCAGGTAGGCAATCTCAGCTGCTTTGCTGTCATTATTTTCAACTGCTCCTGGAAAAGTGAAGATTTTTTCCAAAGGCCCTGGTTTCTCACTGTTCTTCCCATCTTCTCGCTGGCTTTCTGCCTCAGTGATGGACTCTGGGTCTTCATATTCTAGTTTGGTTTGCAACATCATATGGTCACTTTTGTCTAGCCATTCCTAGAAAAATTAAAAGGTTAATGTTGGCAGAGATCAGTTATCTGTCAAAAAAAACCTGGTTGTACAGATACCAATTTTCCTTTCATATTGGCATCTTTCCATGATAAGCCACAATGGACAAGATGTAAAGGAAGCAAAGTAGAGAAGCAGGACATAAAATAGCAGGACAGAAGAAAGACAGAATGAAAGCAAAGAAAACAGGATTCCAGAACTGCATACAAACTCCTACTTATTCCTGAGACCACATAAAATACAGTTTAGTTTTAATTAGGACCCTTAGAAAATCTTGGATGTGTAAAATATCTGATGCTCCCTCTTTGACAGACTCATGCTTTCTTTGACTCAAGCCTTGACTTAATCTAAATTAAGACGAAGTTTAGATGAAGATTTAGGCAATGGAGCATATCTGTATTAATGCTTCAGTACTAATTTGAATTTGTATATTTTTTTCTTTTTACCTGTAAGTTTCCATTGTGATCATTGAAGAGATCAGCAAATGGGTATTTTGGGTCTGGTATAGCAGGAAGGACTGAAGTCCAAACCCTGCAAAAAGAAAAAAAAATAAAAATCGATGTTTTGTTATCGCACAGTTATTCATACAAAAATCTCCTTCAGCACAGTTCTGTACCCACAAATATATTTTACATGACACTACTCTGTTCTTCATTTCTTTTAAATGTGTCCTAAAGTCAAAAAGCAGTTATAACAGTCTGATAGCATCATCAGGCTAAGACAAATTATTGATGAATTTTCAACCAAACCCCAGCCTAGCAAAATCCAGACTTTATACAAACTTCCAGCTATCAGCATGTGCCATTCTGTCTGATGTAGTAATCAGACCTTGCATTCTCTGGTTACCTTCCCCTACACAGGGAAGATGGTGTAGCAACCAGCTGTATTAGCTGACTTAGTGAACAACAAACGTAAATGTGAACCAGAGAAGTGCAGGAGAAAAAACTATTATGAACAAAAAGGGTAATTAGAGTTACAAATACTTTCATCTGTGAAAATATGTCATTTTTGCCTTTTTTTCTCCACCAGAAAAGTCAAAATCTGGGGCCTTTGCAGGTTTGTTTGGGGTTATTTTTAAATTGTAAATTCTAAACATGAACAGCATTACTGAACTGCCAATTGAAATATTGATATACTCCTATTAAAGTTGAGGGCACCCAAGTTTACTTTATCCTACTGCAAACAGATATTTTGATTGCTTGATGAAGGTCGCACAAAAGAACATTGTTTCAGAAGAAGTAGCTAGAAAAATTGGCTTCTCAGGATTTAACTAGATTTCTTAAAAAAGAGAAGAAATTAAGTGGAAGAGACACAATTTTATCCTGAAACATTGTCCTTTACCAGAATTCTTCCAATTTTACAAATTAAATTCCTGGATGTTTGGAAGGCCCAGATGTATTATTCCTCAAATAGTGATTAAGCTACTGACTTCTACATCTTCACCATGACTTCATTTATCTGATAAGAACTTTCATCACTAAGAGGCTTCATTCAGAATGATATCCCTATTTTCATGACGTGGCTATTTAGCAGTAATCAATAACTCTATATTTACCTCTGCCATTTACACAGAAGAATCAAGAGGATGAGCATCATTAAGAGTATCGCCAGCGAACAACTTAAAACAATTTCTGTTTCTGACTGAGGAGTTAGATCATCATCACATGAATCTAAGAATAATTACAAAAAGAATATGTCATATTTTTTTTTTTTTGCTTTAACTGCAAATGTTCCTAATCATGCTAAAATGTTGACTTTTCTTTAAAAAAAATTTAAAAACCAGAAAAAAAATTTAACGACAAATAAGACAATTTATTATCTTATTATATAAGACAATTTATTAAGACAAATAAGACAGTTTAATTTTTCAATTGAAACTGAAAAGAAAATCTCTGCTTCCCCAAACCTTGCAACAAAATAAAAGTGCGTTTTTATTTATCCAAATTGACCTGGTACAAGACAACAGAGGGGGCTTTTAGGCAGTGTAGATGCATTATGAATGAATCAAGTATTTCTACTCACCTTCATCACATTGCATTGACAGGGATGAAGCACCTTTGTGCTATGAACTGTATTACATACACCTACTTACAGTCACTAAAGCTGCAAATGCAAATTTGCATGTACCCCAAGTGTCTTATCTTCCAACAAAAACCAAGCAAAAAGCCAGCAAATCACAAGAGTTAATATCCAGAAAGTAACTAGTGGCATGTAACACCTCACATGCAAGTATATAAAACTAATGAATTTGTGCATTTTTCTGCATCCTCAGTGCTCTTCCTGCAGCTTTTGTAATGCAGCCTCAAATCTTTGCCTCCTACTACAGGCCTTCTGGTCCCCACAAAAATGCCATACCCCTGGATGATTATTCATACAGGAGCAACTGTCCAGCCTGTTCCACCTCCCTACTCTGTTTAGCTGCCAGGAAAAAAGTAAAAATTACGACCTCCTGCTAAGTGAAGTCTTCAGAGTTTATGAAATTTTTTGAAGCTTCATGGCTTTATGTCATTATAGATTTAGAGTCAATAATTCATTAAAGTCCTGAAGAAAACTGCTTGCCCCAGTGAAGGGGCTGTGTCAATGTCACTCCAGGGGCACACAGAATGTCTTAACCACTTAGACTGTCTCCTCTGCTATGTTCTTCCTCACAGGTACCTGCTGACAGCTTCTGGTCAAATGGTAAGGCTGATTACTTGCCTGCTCTCAGAAATGCAGAAGAAGACCACATTGTCCTTATTTCTTAAAGGCATTTGCGAGCCACACCTGAGGACATGCTTGAGGCTCACAATTTGCATAGTGGAAGAGTCTTCTCTGTAGGTCAGCACTGTGGCCATGAGTACACAGGCAACCTACAGTCCATGATTTCATCCTATCTTTGTCTACATAGATTGTCAAGTGAGCTAAAAGCCCATTGCATTTTACAGAACTCTTGTCTTGTTACACTGGACAACTGAGGGCCCCGTAATTGTGATAAAGCCTAGCGGGTGGAATTTTGTGCTTAGATAATATAAAGGTGTTGGTATGGTGTACAGTCTTTTTTTTTTTCCCACAGAAAATCTGGGGTGTGGTTTTGATAAGCAGTAAGAATACTGTTTACATTGACAATCTAATTAACGTCAGTCACCCTCAGTTAAATACAACTGTCTGGTAGGAAAGCAGTGCTGGTAACTGACTTTGCTTCCCTTCAATCTCTTTTTCCCCATCCTCCTTGTTTTGATCAATCCAGCATCCGTGACCATCAGACTTCTGTGACCTGTGGTCCTGTAGTTCAGCTGGATGTACTTGCAAAACAAACTGCCTTCAAAAACTGGACATCAGGGATTTTCTTAAGAGTTCATATTTGATGTTCAAATATCATAAATAGGCACCCCCCTTCAATACGCACACCCACAGAGCCCTCATGCATCACATCACTGTCACTGGGGGATCCTCTATGCTATTGTAACACAAATAATAACATTCCTAACTTTGCTGATTATGACATATATTGATAGCTTCAGGGGCCATCAGGAATAAAGTGGACAGAGTTAAATTAAATAAGTGCAATTAAACATTCATGTGAAGTTTCTTTGATAACTCAAGATGGAGAACAATAGCACTACATTAATTTGCTGCATGTCCTCAGTTTCTTTTGCAGTCACCCCTTCTTCCACTTTGACAATGTGTATACATATATACATATATATATATATTAGCTGTTACCTAATAATGTGCCATTCATCCAAAATGTTTCAGCTTCCCAGTCACTGCTGTAATTAACTACGTTGCACTGTGGTACTCGCCTGTTCAGTCTGACCCGGAAAGAGTAGCACTTCCTTGGATCAAAGCCTTGTTCTCTAACGCTGCAGCATTTAGCAGTTCTGGACTGAGAAAGAAGGTTTATCATTGTTAATTCTGCTTTTCAAGACAGTGCTTCAAAATATTTCACTCACGATCACAGCTAGGACAAGGAATAGGCCAATGCAAAACCTCAGAACTGAATGTTAACTTTCTGAGTTTACAGGAATTCTGTTTTTTGATTGACTTTTGACTAATCATATCCATTCCTTGTTGTCTGGTATGAAGTTGAAGGTCCTAGCAACCATAGGACATAGTGCACTATGCTACAGTTGCACATTTTCAATATACAAAGACACTCCAATCCACAAAATATTTACAAGTTATATTTGAGAATGGAAATGCTTAAGTTAGTGAAATAATATTTGGAAATACTTAACAGCTAATTTTAGAATAAATAAAAATTCTGTGTATTTTTTTTAAATTCTATTTAATTAGGTTTATTTTCATTAATTTTCTTTTTTTTCTTTCTTCTTTTCCCTATCTGTTTTCTGCCTCCATCTTTCCAAACTCCTCTATTCTGAATGTATGCCTTCTCCTTAGATTGCCCTCAGCTCTTAGGGCAGAAACTGCTTTTAACTTGTAAATTATTTCTGGCATGGAAGAAACCCAGGGTTCTAAAAATCTAGATGTTTTCTGCTAGCTGCTATATTTGAAAATATAGGATGGAAGAAAATTTGGAAAAAACTGTATTTTATAGTCTATGGATATGCTACTTCCACCTCCTTCTATTGTTGATTAAAAGTGTGATGTCCAACTGCTTTCAATGTTGATTAAAATTGTGACATACAACTCACTTGCCACTCTTTGTCAAACTTGCTTTTGTACTGAAGCTCAAGTCTCAAGCAGTGTACATTTCTCTCTGGTTTATCACAGCTTACAGTAACAGTGTCCTCTTCCCAGAAGAAGGTCACATTTTCTGGTGGATTGGGCTTTACTAAGAAGAAGAGAAACAAATTTTGCTATAGCATCCTAAAAAGCACTTTAAAGTTGAAATAATTTTCTTCCTTCTTGGGCTCAATATTTCACTGAGTAATGAGAGATGAAGGTGGACTTTCTTCTTGGAGGTTTTGCTTTTGCAACTGACCTCCCTATTAAACAGCAAAATGAAGCTTGACACCATGACACTGTTCACCATTTGAGGTGCCACATTCAAAGGCAGTAACTGTCTCACATGAGGAACCTATTGTAGCTACCTAAGGAAAGGACTTCCATCTCCTCATGCTCCCTGCAATCCAGACAAAGAAACAAGCTTCCTCATGGGAAATGAAGTGACAAATTCAGTACCATAAAACCTCCAAGACCTGCAAGAATTTTGCAGCTGCTGGAGGCCACATATGTGGGATATGGTGGGACATCTGCAAAAGCCCTGTGTTCTATCTATGCACAACTGAATCTGCCCCTTATTTGTTTTTAGAGGGTCTGAAGACAACTCCATGGTTTGACCTATGCAGCTGGTAAGTCTTCAGCAGTGGGAAATAAAGGGGTTAAGAGTACTACCTGTTTTCTCAATCCTTCTAGTTGCCTTTTTGCATTACAAAAACTCTACCTTCTTAATTTAAAGACTTCAGACTGATTTTTGATATTTCTCCTCTTTTACTGAACCCTTTTGAAAATTAATTTTGCTATTAGTGGGTGTTTAATGGTGAAAATTTAAGAATCAGGCTGCATGTTTTCATAATTTAAGAGAAATTGGTAAAATTCTGAGATATGAAAATAATCTCAAAGTTTGATGCCTTGACAGATTTGTATTTAATCCCTTTTGCTAAAACATTATTAGTAAATTTGGAATATATATCTTTTTTCCAGATAATTCTCTGTTGTATATCTTCTGTGTGATTGCTATTAGAAAAAAATCGCTCTATTTTGAATGATGTAGGTATGTAAAATTCCAGAAGTTTTTGATAAACTAATCTGACACTAGATGTTGAATATGTATTTGGGGACAGGAAAGGTTTAATAAAAACAGGAACATCATCTCTTTAGCAGTAGTAGGATGTCCCTTTTACTCTGCCAGACTATAGCATAGCCACTCAGCTAATTTCTATTGGCATCCAATGATGGCTTTGTGACAGCATCTTTGACAAGAAGCAGTTTTCTGCCTTGCATTGCATGAAAGATGGCAACGGAATGAAGGTTGAAAGTATGAGAAAGATCACACAGTCAGCACTAAGACAAAAATTATTATTCATTTTCTTGACCTGCACTAGACAAAGGACACCTATATATATATTTAATATTTTCATTTGGATTTTGAAACTGTATTTTTTGGGACCAGTCTGACTGTCCTATGTTATCTCATTTAAGTGCAGCTGCACACAAGCCTACGTAACTACTGATGACAGCAGGGAACAAAAATCAGCATGAAAATCAACAAAAATAAGAATGAAATAACTGTAGTTTTGCTTTGATGTGCACACTAAAACCATTCTATATGCTATATAACTGATCTCTTCTCAAATTTAAAGAACTGGAAAACCTGCTAAAGTAGTCCTGATTTTTCGTACTTACTGTAAAAATCAGATTTTAATTGTTTTAAAAAAAGTTCTTCACTTCCATTGCTGTTCCTGATAGAAATGGCAAGGGTAGGTCCTTCTCTCTTAAAAAGACATCCAGAATTATAATCTTGATCCAATAAATAGGCAGTACATGGCTTCCAAACTTTGTGCTTGCCTTCACCAAATCTGTAAGTGAAATAATATTGGTAAATGGAAAACTTAACAATTAACACAAGTTAATTATTTTTTTACTGCTCTTTATTTTTTCTTTTTTTTTTTTTTTCAAATACCACACTGAGGAAAATCTGAGTATGTTTTTTCTTGAATTCAAAAATTACATAGTGGTGTGAGGGAATTCATCACAAACTTCACCGAAATTACAGCCCTGGGTTTTGATGCAGTCTGAAATAATCAAGTTTCATTCATGATGTTGTTTTCTAATAGGAGAATGACTTGCTCAAAGACATGCTCTCATGATGCTGTTTTCAAGACTGTATTTTGAAAAGTTTGTCCACATATGCAACCCAGAAAGAAAAGATAAGCACTATGACTGTCCTTAACTAAAATATTACACTTCTGTTAGTAAATAATGATGTCAGTTAATAAGGAAAATATAGACACATATGTGGAAAAAACACTTTTGATGGTGCAAATAGCGTTAACATTTAGCACAATGATGGAGGTGAGGGATAAATCTTTCATATTATGTCTGTTGTGACTGATTACTCACCAGGTTTTTTGACTTGTACACTTCTGTAGGTTGTGGATATAAACAGGTTTCATGCCAGATATTACAAAATGTTAAAATCATTTCTAGTTCACAGAAGACTCAAATGGACTTGGATATTTCATTCTCCCTAGGTAAATCCTTTAACAAGAGAGGAATAGGAACCGACAATACTCACGTGTAAAAAAATGATACATTCTCATTATGAAAAAGCTCTCTTGTTGCCCATGTGATCTGCATCTTCTCCTTATTGAAGTTGATTATTGTGATGTTGATGGCATCTTTCCCACCTGCTCAGGACATTTACGGAGAACATGACTTCAGGAGTGAGTGAGAAAAGCATCCCTTGATGTTAGTAGGCAATCAGTATTTCTAAGATATCTATGTAACAGGCTCAGATGGTTGTAAAATAAGAAGACATAAGAACTTCCAAAATACAGGGAAATAGAGTAAAATAACAGAGAGGTGAAAATTAGAATTTCCAATTAATGGAACGAAGGCACGCACAGCGCCAGGAGAGAGAGACTTGGCCACATGTTCCCGGGACCAAAAAGTGCAGACCGGGCTCATTCACACAGTGCATAAGGCCCATACCTTGAGGACAACTTCTCCCATAATCCCTGCTGAGGAAAATTGTTTGGGAACTAACACTATAGGGAACGTCTGCGTAAACTGTCACATGTTTGCTGCAAGAAACAAGGAACTATCACCAGAAATGCAGACCAGTCAAGATCCAGAAGAACACAGAGCAGATCACCACAAGTCGATGTATTGCATATTTGATCTATGGCTGATTCCACCTTAAATACAAGCTTGACCATTTAATGTCCTCTGACTGCACACAGATATTTCCTCTCTGATCATGTCCTTGTTACTGTCCTTGCTAGGGACACAGGACTCCAAAATCAGACACTGAAGATAAACCTGACACTGAAGAAATGGTGAAATTAAGAAGGCAAAAGGATTAGAAATCTATTCTATATCAAAAATTATTTTGCATTCTATAAGATGCAAAATTGTGTTTACTTGAATGAATAAAAAGGAAAAAAATGTATTATCAAGAAACCACTCAAAGGTAAAATTTTCAGACTTCTCTCCCCGGCTGTGAAGTGTTTATCACTAAAAATCTTTCTTGCAATATTCCTCTCTAGAAGAGAATAGAGGATTTTAGCTTTGCTGTGTACAATTTATGCTCCTCTGGGGGTTCAAAATTTTAAAATATTTCTTATGAGCTTTTCATCATATCCAGTCATTCTGATTACTTCATGGGAATCAAGAATAACTATTCTCATGGTGGCTATCTTTTGCTCTGTAATTGACACAAAGAATGTGAGACATGGTTTCAAGTAAGAATTTTGCCTATTTTCATATCTATATCTCTGTCTAGGTGCTTTATGACTGCTCTAATTAGAACATTTTCATAGAGGTGTATTTGTGGTGCAACATGTAATTCTGTCAAACTCATTCAAGAGAGTTATGACAAAAATCCAGGACATACTTTATTCAACAATAAATAGAAAGTTAATGGAAATGGAATAGAAATTATAATAAACCATCTGGTGATATATATGTATATATATATATTATTTCCTGTGCTCCAATTTTAAAGAATTACATAAGAAATCAGTTTCAACATAATGAAGTAGGCGTGTAGGACAGAGTCTTACCAATCTTTTTTCAATAAAGACTTTATTTTCAGATCTCTAGTCAGACAAATTTCCTTCTGTGCTTCCCAATTTCATGAGTCGTGAAGCCTTTTGGACTGTAGCATGAATTGTACTTTTTGTAAATATATATTTGCATGTATCTTTTCAAATTATAAAATGTATATTTGGCTTATTTACATTTCAACATGAAGGCATGCATAACCTAAGTGAGTTTCTTTAAAGTTTAGATTAAGTTGACATCAAATCCTCTGAGGATATATACCGTTTATCTGAAATATATTTTTTTCTTTTTGATGATGTTTCCCTTGCCATTAACTGAAAAGGTGTTTGATTTTAAGCAAGTATACACCTATACTTCTAGAGGCAGAATCATTTGGCTCTTCTGTTAGTAGAAAGAGAAAGAGAATAGAGGAGACCACTTCTCTCCCTTTGATGGAATTCTTTTGAATTCAGCTGTGACATCATAGATCATTCTCAGCTGGTATGTCTGCTCTCCCACAGTAATTGCAAATATTTAAAGCCTTCTTATTATGGTCCTGGAGGCATACAATACACCAAAGCCACACATTCATAATTATTCTTTCTATTATAATAATGGATAGATAAAAAGGTCAAAAATGTTATGAATAGTCAGTCCCTGGGCTAAAAGAGGTGGCACAACTTTCTGTCTGAGGTTGACCTGCTGGTCTATCTAGGTATGCAGCATGCTGCAGTGCTGCAGGACACACACCAGTGCCCTGGAGCAAGGGCTTCAGAGACAATTATCCAAGCCTACACATTTCATAAAACCAGACAGAGACTGGTAAGGTTCCACACAAGACTTGAACCTCACAGGCCCTGCTGGGCATCTAATTCTTCTCAGGATAGAGAAGTATGGAAAATAGCACTATGGTGTGTGGAGAAAATAGTTCTACAGGGGAAAAAGAAAAGAAATTTCCTTGAGCAAAAAATTATGCAAATACAACCATGAGCAAGAATATGATCAAGTACTTTCCACCTCCTTTCTATTTTTCAAAGTTTATTACTGAGGAAAAATACTACTGAAAGGGAACATGTAAAAAGGTTAAATGCCATGGAACAAATTTTAAAAAAAGAAAGGGAGAGGCAGAATATCAGTCTTCAAAGATAACAGAATGAAACATGCATGTACTGGAACAGTCGCTGCCTCATTCATGCACAACAAAGAAGAAAAACCACTTTTGATTTCCTTAGACTGATGAAACCTGATTACTAACCACATGTTGAACTTCCACATATTGCAGTACACCGTACAGAAACTACCTGAGAACAAAACCCAGATCTGAACCTATAGTCTTTAGTTAACCTTAATAGTACTGGTCAATGAAGAACAGTTTCATTTTTTTAACAGGAACAAGTGTAAGCAAATGTGCCATTTGTGCACAAGACTGCTGAATTGGACACATAGGGCAGAGAATGAATAGAAAACATCTTTTCAAGAAGAGGAAAAAGACAGCAAGTGACATTTTGAGACAAGGTATAATTCTTATGGCATAATTCTTAGAATCCACCAAATGGAGTGCTTTGGGGTTTTTCTCAGGAGATCACTGACCATTGCCAGGCCTCACAACACTGCATGAAATAAGCCTCACAACTCTAATTTTCAAATTTTGTTTGACAAAGGCATGCCATCAGTACTGCATGGCCATAGGTGATTGCCATCTCAGGGCAGGGAAGTCACCTACCCTCACAGGATAGCCAGTGACTCAAAAGGACAATTAACCCTGGGGAATCAGGTGGTGCAGCATTGTCAAAAATGGTATTTACTATTTACCATATGTTTGGCAGAACAGAGAGCTGACTTATAGTTGATAGATTGTAACTTTAATGAATTTCTTTTTCCTTATAAAATGAATGACATAGAACTTATGGGAAATTAACTGGAGTGAAGATTAGATTTTTGATGTAGATGTTGAGCTTTATGTTTGATTTCTGTAATAATGCATTTATCTTTGATGAGCTATAAGTAATGGCATCACAGGCAAATATCTAAAACAGAGATGTTCTTAGGCAGCTAAATGGCTGGTGTTTAATAATTTTGCTGTGTAATAATATTTTTCTCTTGATGCTTTCTCAGGAGCAAAGTATAGCTGATCTTTTCCCATAGTGTTCATTCTTTCAGAGTACTAAGTCCAGAAGTCTTACCTTGAATGTGTTTTATCCTTCATTTTTCTGTGAAGGCTAGTCTTTTCTGGCTGCAATTTACTTTGTCAGAAAATTCTCATAAAAATCTGTTATCTTTTGTTTATTCGAGGAGACCACTTTCATTTCTGCTGGATGATAATTTTTGTTTGGTTCAATCCTCTAATCAAAAAAAGCACTAAATATTGTAACACATGAGGTAAAATATACACAGAAATATCGTTAGCTGGTATATAAATTCCTAAATAAATATATGGAGATTTGAACTTACCAGAAGATTGTGACTGAGAAGCCACAAGTTTGCCCAGTATGAAGACCATCAAACATGTTTGAAAGATGAGTCTCATGGTTGGAATGACACAACAGACTGTGAAGAAATGAGTAATCATAATCTCTGGATTTACTATTTGATCACTTTATACCAGATGCTGGAGGGAAGTGGAGGAGCTGACTACAGGAAATAAAAAAATGGCTTATCTATAGCTACAAACAAATCAGAAGTGCAGGACTTCCTTCATACAATGTAAAAACAAATCCTCAGAATACAAGTGTCTCTTTTTTTCCAACTTTATCTTCTCACAGCTGTATCAATCAGAGGAGACCATAGCCCTGATGCAAACTGGGACAAGGTAGCTGTGCTGGTAGGTGTGACCACATAGAATCATAGAAGCAGTCACAGGGTCACAGAACAGGCAAGGTTGGAAGGGACCACAGTGGGTCATCTGATCCAACCTCCCTGCTCAGGCAGGCTCATCCCACATGAGCACATGGCACAGGATTCTGTTCAGATGGTTCTTGAATATCTCCAGAGAGAGGAACTCCACACTGTCTCTGGACCATATGTTCCAGTGTGCAGTCATATGCAGTAAAGTTCTTCCCCATATTCGGGTAGAATTTTCTGTGCATCAGTTTCTGCCCATTGCCTCTTGCCCTATTGCCTGTCACCTCAGTAAGAGCCTGGCTCTGTCTTCTTGGCACCCCCCCTTCAGATACTGACAGGCACTGATGAGGCCCCCTCTCATCCATCTCTTCTCGAGGCTGAACATCTCCCTCTGCCTTTCCTCTCAAGAGAGATGCTCTTTGTCACCCTCTGCTGGACCCTCTCCAGGAGCTTCATGTCTCTTGGGCATGGTAGCCCAGAACTGGACACTCCATATGGGACCTCACCAGGGCTGAGTAAAGGGGCAGGATCACCTCCCTCAACCTGCTGGCAATGTTCTTCCTTATGCATCCCTGGACACCGCTGGCCTTGGCCCTAAGGACACACTGCTGGCTCAGGGACAGCTTGTTGTCCACCAGGACCCCCAGGTCCTTCTCTGCAGAGCTGCTCCCCAGCAGGTCATCCCCAGCCTGTGCTGGTGCCCAGGGTTGTTCCTCCTCAGATGCAGGACCCTGCACTTGCCCTTGTTGAATTCCAGACGTTTCCTCTCTGACCCTCTCTTCACATGTTGAGATCCTTCTGAAGGGCTGCACAGCCCTTCAGGGTGTCGGCCACTCCTCCCGGCCTTGTGCCATCAGCAAACGTGTTGAGGAGATACTCTGCCCCTTCATCCAAGTCATTGATAAATTACTTAAACAACATTTGGCCTAGTATTGAACCTTGGGGGACACCACTAGTGACAGGCCTCCAACTAGACCCAGCACCATTGATTATGACCCTCTGGGATCTGCCATTCAGACAGTCCTCAATTAGATATTTTTTTCCTATCTGGTCTTGAGCTTTTTCTGTGCTTGCATCAGAAAATGTATAGTAGCCTTCTTCTCATGCAGGGGCTCTCCTGGGCAGATGATCAAGTCAGTCATGGTGCATGTGAAATGCCCTGGGCACACACACCATGCTGCCTGAGACCCCTGAACTACATTTTGCTGCAAATTTCTCAAGAGTAGAAGCTTGTCTGCCGTGCCTGGGATGGGAATAAACCCATAAGTGCTGCCATGATTTTTTTTAAGCTTATTTTCATCCCTCTTAGATCCCTACCTAAAATGTTCACTGTCCTTTTTAACCCAACAGCACTATTTGTCCAACGAGACCTTTTTCAGCTTAGTCACATCATCAAAGTCTGCATGACCCAAGAAGACCCATTCAAATCTCAGTAATTCTTGGAAACCCCAGCACGACTATCTGACATACATACAGTATTCTGTTAACTGTCTGGTCCCTGCTTTGACCAACTTCCTCCAGGGAGCCATTAATTCCTGGAACTAAAGTAACAAGCAACACAAAAGTCAAATACTAAACCAGGTCGTATGTGATAGTTAATGGAAAGCTAACATCACTCATGGTTTCCACAGCATTGCAAAACTCAGTGAGATAAACCAAAGCAAAGGTCCAAAATCCTCTGGTTCTTCAGGACATGGTAACTCCCACATGTCCCCATTTGGGTTAAAAAACACATTTTTCATCCAAGAAATGAGTCTTATCTGTCTTTAAAGAACATATAAGTGTGATGGAGCCAAATCTGTCCATTTCTGCATTTCACACAGGTAAAATACACCAGACTGCAGAACTCCTAAGGCAGTTCATTGTTAGGAGGGAATGGATAGAGGAAGTCAACAAAAAAAGTAAAGATATCTAAAATAACTTCTGGATTATAATTATTTTGATTTTGAGACAGTATATCTAAAACAAGGTCTAATTCTCAAGCAATAACACTATGTTTTCACTCACCTTCTCCATATACCATGTGTGCTGGCACCACAAGTAATTACCCCTCCCACCAGTCTTGTCTTCTTGCTTGTATATGGAGGTCAAACAAAATCTCTGTTTTTATTACTTTGGAACCCAAATCGAGGGCTGAGGTCCTGGGGAATAAAAATGGCATCTAGGTCAAAAAACTTGCTTATATTAAGCTGATGCACTGTTGAGCTATTTTTGCTACTGCTGAGAGAAATATCAGATTTGGCACTGGAGGGATGTAGGGCTTTGGCACCTCCCACCTCTCCCCCACACAGGCAGATACCGGCCCAACCATCTGCCTTAGGTTCTCTTTACTGGAAGCCAGCTCCAATTACCTGGTTTGATTTTTTTCATGATCCTAGTCCATGAACTGAAAAGCTGCGAGTGATACTATAGGATCTGCTCTCCTGGAGGACTTTTTCTGCCTGCCTGCAGGAGTGTGCTTGATTAACCTGCCCATGTCCTCTGGGTCATTGCTCTCAGGAGGACAAGGCCAGAGCATTGTCACAATGTGGCCCGGTTTCAGGGCTCACACACAGTGCAGTGTTGGATTATTTGGCCTGAGAAAACAAGATTCATTCTGCAACTTCATGCTGGAATAGGGAAAGCAAACGGTGAAGGTGAGCTGCAAAGTATCAGCAAGGTCTTCTGATGCTGACTGCTAGAAGAGAAAATTCTTAGCAAGACACACAGCTGATGAGAACAATGCAAGCAGTGCAAGCAAATTAAAAGAAGCCCTTTTGACTTCATTTTTCATTTTGGATCAAAACACACAAACAGATCTTGGCCCTCTGCCAGCTTCTCTACCCACAGCAGCAGCTCTTGGGCAGCTGTACTTGCCAGCTGCAACTTCCAGCACCCTTGCTAACTTTCATCAGTTTCTTTCCTCTTTTTTATTCTCCTTTCTATTATTTCATTGGTGGTGTTAAATGGGTCTTGGATCACCACATAGTTAAGCAAAGTAAATTGTCTCAGTTTACCTTTTTCTTCACTTAGAGCCAAAGCAATCAATAGACTGGGTGTAATTTTCATTTATTCTTACTTACTTATTCATGGCCTTGCTCATAGCCTTCACATATAGCCCTGAAAAACAGCAAGATTATCTCTTTTTGCAAAAATGACCTCTTTTAATTTTTAGCATTAGCAGGATGCACTTTCAGTGTTCTTTGTGTGAGTGGGATAAAGGGAACAGTGAACCATTTATATAAAATAGTGAGTCCTGTTGCTCCATGACAAATTAGTTTAGTCAACTTGAGACAGTGTCATCAGGAGAACCTGATTCCCTGTTTTAATGGCTGCAAAGAGCATGTGTAAAGATCTCTACTGTACACTTTGAACACATCTTCTACCCATGGGAAAAGCCTGGGGGAGCAATCTTCAAGTGTTCCTGGAACTTTTAAAATTCACATTCTTATACAATCACTTCAAAAAGTGTCACTTGGTGGCCTGTCCTTGTATCACAATGACTTGGCCTTTCCTAATCTTTTTTATGAATGACAGGAAAAAAGTGAAGGGGAAAAGCCAAGCAAAGATGGCAGGTGGACTGCATGGATGAGCAAGGAGTTCCCACCTAAAATCAGACGTGAAATGGATTCCGCACACACGAGGTGGAATCTGGTTGATCTTTCAGGGACAGGGTTAGAGAAGTCATGGCCAGCATGGAGTTGAATCTGTTAAGGAATGTGAAAGGCAACAAGAAAGGATCCACAAGTGTATAAACAGTAAAAGGAGGACTGAGGAAGACACAGAGCTGAATGAAGCCCAATGAAGCCCATGCTGTGCAGGGACTTTTTCAACACAATGGAAGTTCTTCTCTTTGTTAATATCTGATACTGACAACTGCTCCTACATAAATTTCAAATCCTTATCTAAAAGAATAAGCATGCTTGATGATTACAAAAACCAAAAAACAACATCCAAACAAACAAAAACCCAACCAAACAAAAAAGTATCGGCATAAATGTCCTATTAGCAATTTTAAAAAGTAGTCTTTCAAAAACAGACCCAAGGCAACAATAGAATAGAACAGAATAGAATATATTTCAGTTGGAAGGGACCTACGTAGTTAGAATGACCATCTAGTTTAACTGCCTGACCACTTCAGGGCCCACCAGAAATTAAAGCCTAGTAATAAGAGCATTGTCCAAATGCTTCTTAAACACTGATAGGCTTGGGGCATTGACCACCTCTTTGTAGGAAGAGTCTTTTAAGTGTTTGACTTCCCTCTAAGTAAAGAAATATTTCTCAATGTCAAGTCTGAACTTAAAAGAAAAAAAAAAAGAAATCTGTTGGCTGAAGTTAAACATCTTTTTAAAAATCAGAAACAAGCAAGGACCTCTACAAAAGTAATAATGAATAGTTTAAGTTATATAGCACTGAAATATAATTGAAAAAAATTAATGGGTAGTATACAACAATCTGTTTATTGGATGGGATTACCTATTTCATTTAGAGAAAGCCTTTCATTATTCCAGTTAATGGTGCATGTTCCATTTTTTACTACATTGCTTTCTTAAATTTTATCCTTGCTGTGCGTATCCTTAAAAACACTTTTAATAAGTAATACATTTTTGTTCTTCAAGTTGTGTTTTGGTTTTCTGGGTAAGAAAATAATAAAATTATAAACTCAGGGATGCATCCTTAATTTTGGGAGTATTTTGCATCAAATGGAAACCAGACTGTCATTTACACTTCTATTCTCTTTCTCTTTTCCCATCTATTTATATCAACATCACATGTTGATTCCTTCAATTAAGAGCCAAAATGGCCAAAGTAAACTTTGCCATACAGTCTATAAAACAATCTGTAGAAGACAGAGTAGTTGTGTTTAAATAAATTAATGAAGACCTTTTGATTGCATAATCCTAAAACTATGTAAGATTAGGATTCTCATGATTTAATATACTTCCATATACATTAGTAATAAATAAGACTATGCAATTACATAATTGCAGTATTACAGTCCTGTAGTGCTAGGAAAGATTAGAGGCTAAATATAATTTCTGTGAGCTGTAGTTAGTCTCCTTCGAAGAATTCTGCTGTTTCAATCTGCCAAGATGGAATATTTTGATCTATTTTTGGGATTTACAAACCTCTGGCACATTCCTTTTCAAAACACTCAGCACATCTGCCCTTCGTCTTTCCTGGTAAAAGGTGGGGTTCCTCTCATCCTGGAACAATTGCATTGCAAGTGAAGGGCTTTATTCATGTTCCCTAAAATGGTGAAGCTGAGAGGGATGCAACAGGAACTAATAGTGAACATATATGTGGGAAAAAAGTCTGACTGATTAAAGAATATATAAGCTGTAATAGGTAGGAAACTATGGTAGATTACATGGGGGAAAACAAAACCTAAATATTAATTTTGGAACACATTTCTGGAAGAACACATATTTTACTGAAGTACATCCTTCTATTTAGGTTCCTTTCCTACACTTAAATAAAAGGTAAAACAGCAGACAACAAAAAACTTCAAACTAGTCACTAGTGTTTCCATTGCTAAAAAGAAAGAACAACTAATGGAGCCGGTATGAAACCAGTAATCTTTTCTTCTCCTATCATAAAGCTATTTCATCCTGTGTATCTCATTTCTCCATAGTCCTCACTTGCTGAGTGCAGTGGGCAGGAGACCACATTTGTTGGAATACATCCAACAAAACATGCAAGATGAAACACATCTTAGAAATAACAGCATGAATGGAGAGAATCTGATGGTTAAATAACCATTTCAAAACTGGATCATAGCCTCTCCCATAAGTTACTTACCAACTGGGGCTGAACTACGGGTATCCTGGCCTGCCTTTCAAATCCTGAGAGAAATAGCATTGTTTCTGAAAATCAACTTTTATGTCCTGCACACTATGCACTGACCTATCTATTGAAGAGATTCATGACTATCACTGTCACCTTTTCAGGTCCTGGAGTCCATAGTGGCATTCTGTTCTCATGTAGCAAGCTCGTGTGAAACTGACTCCAGTGAAAGTTAGAGATGTTAGAAAGGGTATGAGAGGAAAAGAATAAGATTGGTCTTGATTTTCTTCTGTGTTTGTAGAGAACAGATACTGTCCCCAAGGGTGACATGTGAGGGATAAGACTGCAAGGAAAGCAGGGGACAGCCAAAAGGATTTTGCCTGCAACATGTACACCATCTCTAAGCACAAAGAAGATGGGGCACCAGGCAAGCACTGATTTCATGCTTGTGTTCTCTGAAGGTGTCGAAGGCTCCTGCACACACTGCTGAGTCCCAAACGGTCAGGAAACTCCATGAAATGCACCCTGGTTCCCTCCCCCTCTTCCCCCGACTGCTGCAGACAGTGATGGGGAGGAGATAAAGATTCAGTTTTAGAGCTCTTCCAGAGAGCACATGAACATGCACTTACACAGGAGATATCGAAAGTAAGATAAGGACATCAAGAACAATTTTTTCCACATTACTTTTAGTTTCTTATGAATGCAGCTACTTTCATATATTATGACTAAATGCAATTGTTGGATTTTTCTGCTGTTGAGTGCAGAATTTAACATTGTGAGTCAGATTATTGAAGTAGATCTATTGAGTTGTTTACAACTGTTTGGGATATTCATCGGAAAAGGACAAGTAACAGGCTGTTCCTGCAGCCTCTTGTATGACCGCAGTCATGCAAGGTACAGCACCAGCAAACCAGTGGTCATAGCCTTTCAGCAAGATATTAATTTCAACATGCACTGACATAGCCTTGAAAAAGCCAAACACCACCAGATTTTACCCATTGCTGATATGTTGGTGTTTCAGAAGCTTGCCAGGTGGAGGGTGTATTGAAACAGGCTAAATGCTTTCCACACTTACTGTCTGTGCTCAACTTAACAGCAAAAAACTTGTGGTATCTGGAAGAAAACATTTTACTGTTTTAAAAAAGAACGTAACAGTGTGAAAAAATGCTAGACTGAGTAGTCAATAATCTCAGGATGTACTGAGATGACTGTAGATTCTTATCTGTGAAAAGCATTTTACTCTTTGTCTCAGGTAT
This sequence comes from Zosterops lateralis, assembly GCF_965231275.1. Lineage (NCBI taxonomy): Eukaryota > Metazoa > Chordata > Aves > Passeriformes > Zosteropidae > Zosterops > Zosterops lateralis. Next base: position 35,134,823 of record NC_139763.1, read on the forward strand.
TTGTTTTGAAAGAAGCAAGTACCATACTAATTTTATTCCTCACACAGTTTATTACATTGACTTCTATATTTTTTTTTTTTTTTAGGAAGAAAAAGCTGCCCAAAAATTACAGCACACTAAAAACTCCATTTTTCTGAAACTACTGAAAAAGGAATTTTGGAAACATAGGATTTTAATTCTTTAACTGGACCTGATCTCTGCTGGTATTGTCTTATGGAGAATTTTTATTTCCTTTCTCCTATCATTACAATTCCTATCCCACACGGACTTTGACTGAGAATCATCACTTTTCACCTCTAACACCTAAATTCAATCACAGGAAGATCTGCATAGCTGGTAGTTGGAACTGAGCCCTGTGAACCTGTGATGTACTGAATTCTCATTTCCATAAGAGATTAAATCTCTCATGAACTTTCTACACCTGAAAACTTCCACATTCCACCACTGTTGTTGGCGCTGTCCTAAAAATATTCCAGACTGCAATCACTTTTTAAATATATTTTAGTGCTCTTGAGTTTAATTCTTGCACAAAATATGACAAAATCAAAGATATTTTAAACAGTGTTCCCTTGACCTTTAAATCGGGTACTGAGTTAATCTAGATTAAAATCAGCAAATATTTTAGATCAGTCACAGGGCAGTGCAGGAATCAGAATATGAGAGCAAGGAACTGTGAAGGGGAAATATGCAGGGAACAGAATTTTCTTATGCTTGTTTTGCTCTCAGGGAAAAAATACACCTCAGTCACGGTGGTGGATTTGTACCCCTGATTGAATCAAGGAAATACAAACAGATCCTTTTGTGCAAATACCACAAGGCACTGCCCAAGAAGCATTTGCTACAGGTGGCAACAATCTTTAATTTTCCAGGGTGTTGAAGACTAATGGATTTTGCCATTGTATAAGGCATGGGAAGATTTAATGGTACTAAAACTTTGGAGGACCCTAAGAAGAGCTACAGATTAACTGTTCAATTTATCTAGAATAGGTTTGCTCTGAAGATTGTTATCTGCACTGAGCAGCAAGCAGGGAGCAGAGATCCCTGACCTCACAGACCAAGGAGACACCTACAGCATGTCATCTGAAGAGAAACAAGGCCTTCAAGTTTTGTTCTTGCTCTAGGAAGATTGTACTTTTTATTTTCTTCACTTTTTCACCCACTCATTTTAGCATCAACAGTTTTGAATGTGCCCTCCAGAACAGGCATATTTCCACTTTAACTTACCCTGTGTTTTATGAAGGGTGGTTTAGATCTGACTAACAGCAAGCACTTTTCATGAAAGTCTGCTGTGATTCTTAAAACAAGCAGTCGAGGCACCCTAGCAAGTGTCCAGCTCTATGAAGCATTGCTTGAGGCTGTCCAGGAAGGAGCAGAGCTCCTTCTACAGCAGCAGGCTAGTGTGAGAGCTGTCATTGCTGGGGGGATCAACGGAAATCACGTCTTCCAATGACGAGCAGTAGCTGGGAATGCCTCCAGCATCTGGTAAAATAAATGCAAGCAGGTTTGGACTCTGATGGGTCTCAGTGGGGCTTTAATAAATGAGAATTACTGAAAAATTACCAGGTTTTCTAATACTCAAAAAGAGACATGAAATGACCACTTTTTATAATGTACCCAAGAAATTGAACCCTACATGTTAAAAATAGGATCTTTTAAGGCATCCTGAACTCCACACCTGTCTTTCCACATTGTATTAAGAGCAAGCCAGTTTTTCATTTGCAAACACACATAATAAAGTTATTTGTGTCTTGCAGGTAATAGAAGAGGGAAAACAAGCCAACTGTGTCACCTGGCTTTGGGCTGTATTCCTACTGACCATTTCCTGCTGCATTATGGGGGCTTTATTCTGTGCCCTGTTTCTGTCTTTCAGCTCAGGGGCTGGTTATCCTTAGATCTTACTGAGCTCTTTCCTGTACTCAGTTCTGAGACTGAGTCCTTTCCAAGTGTTTTTATGTTCTTGATTATGTGAGTCTGTCTGTCTGTGTGTGCACTCCCACACACATCTCTATGTATAGCTTCTACATAAATAGATGCATAAATACATGTGTAACTGTATTCTATGACAGATTATTGCTATGTAGACATATGAACATACTCATATACTTTATTATTTTACCCTGGGATGAATCAGATGCTTATAGTTCATTTTTCTGGATCCAAGGAAATCAGATTTCAAAAGTGATTTCAGCATGCTCTCAGAATATTGCATCATTAATACCCTCTGCTGTCCTGAAAGTCTAATATGGCAGTTCATCTGCCTTCCTGGCTCACTCCCACTCGTGATGTGGGAGTGCTGAACACAACCAAATGTGTCGGTTTACATTTGTAAATTATGCACACACAACAAGTGAAAGAACTCTCATAGCAGGTGGAGTCACCATCTATGTTTAAGTGCCTTCAGATGATGGATTTTATACTGTAAGCATCACAGATTGCACCCAAAACTGGTAATTCTCTTCTTGGGTGTGCACAGATGTGAAGCACTAGCTGACAAGAATTCTAACTTACTGACTGTGCCAGGGGAGGTCTCAGGGGGGCAGTGCTGTTCACTGACACAGCCTCTCTGTCCAGTGGTCCTTGAGACCACAGCCAGGGTGGGTTCAGGAAGGAGCAGCTCTGCGAGGGCGACAGCTCCAGCTCTGCACTCAGGCTTCAAACTCAGCCTCTTCCTCGGGAGGACACAGTCATGTGAACACACATTTTTGAGTGTGAAAATGGGGATGAACTGTGTGGGGATAAAATCCTCCACAAACTTCTCAAGAGAACACAGAATCTACTTAAATTAATACTCTGCTGTCACTACTTAAGATGTTGGACTAATGAGTAGCAACTTCATGCATGTCAAGTGTGGATGCTCTGGGGAATACAGGGAAATAAGATTGCTTTGAATGCCTGAGTGGTGAGTGAAAAGTTAAAAACCAGATAAATTTTTTAAATTAGCATATGATTTCATGCAGGGCTGAGCTGAAAAGTGTGATACAGCCAGGCTCAGGCATTGAAAAAGCAGAATCAGATCCAGCTCTCCCATTTTAGCAACACCAGCAAAGCCACAGTTATCTGTATTTCACCTTGTTAAATTACTCTAGTGCTCTGTTTCTGTCCTGTATTTTATTTCAGAATAAAATGAAATGCAGCTTCCTTTAACTCGTTCCCTCAATAAGGGTTTCAGTCTCTTTTTAAAATTTTATGTTATATGTTCAATTAGCAAACAAAATTAATACATAAGAAATTATTCAAACTTACATGTAATAAATTTTAAAGCATTTAAATCACCACCTGGAAAGCTTTCAAAAGTTAAACGTTAATTTCTCCAGAGTTCTGATTTCATTAAACAAAAAAATTAAATTATAACGGCAATAAGATTTAAATGGTTTTTATTTAAAGAGATAGAAATAAAAATGTCTGTAGTTGGGAGGGTCAAACACATAGTCCCCAAAAATATCAACTTTATTTAGAGAAAACTTTCCTCTGCAGAAGGTAGCCATGCCTGGATGAAAACACTGCAGCCTTTGCTTATTGAAAACATTAGGCCTCGTTGAACACACAGGGAAGTACACAAGCACCATTTAGCTGACACAGTAGGACTGCAGGAATTATTCATGGGAATAATTAACAACCTTCTACAGACCTGAATACAGGACTGTGAGCTAATGAAAGCAAAAATAAATAGACAAACAGAAGTAAATGCACAACAATGTAGAATAGCACCATAGAAAAAAAAAAAAACCCACCATTTTTAAAGGTGAAGGAAAAAGATTATTGATTTAGAAACTTACGTTGTGCTTCTGTTTTGCATTTGAGTTTCAAATGTCTTCCAAAATATACTCATGATTTCATGCATAATCGGTTTGACATGAAATTACAGTGACTGCTGATGCAAATGAGGTAATTGTGCATGCCAATTATGTGTAATATGCCTGTTGCCTTGTTTAAATAAGCAATTACAGAATTTACAGAGACAAGCATGTTAACTAGGAATGCATATTAGGCACAAAATTATCACCACTTAATTCAGAAAATCAGGCAAAGTAGAATTTAGCTGGGGGAATGGTTATGAATCTTGGCATTTTTCCTAGACATAAAATTTTAGTTTCATTGTATGAATTTTTTGCATTTATACCAGCCTATGCCCCAAAGTGACTTAGAAAATAAATAAGCTCAGTAAAACTAGACACAATGCCTAGCTAAATGTATGAATGGTCATTTTGATTACCTTGGCACTCCTGAAATTTTCATGCAAATATTGTGGAAGCAGAGTTATCTGTGAAGAACTTTTAATTTTCTACTGAACTGTGGTTGCATCACTGGGAGATTAAACAGTCCCACATACTGCCCATCAGAGGAGGGAGTGAAGAGCCAACACACTACAACCAAATTTTTAGCCAGAGCAATGCGTGATGCATTTTACCTTTGGATGATCGACATCCTTAAATTGCCTTAAATTGCCTGGTTTGAGGTGTGCTGTCAGACAACCTCACAATATCACCCACAGAGTGGTGATAACTCCTCGATCATCCAAAGTCTTTCTGAGTGCTTTGGCCATTGGCTGATCCAGGCAGATTCACTGGTGATTTCCAAGTCTCAAAATGTCACGCTTATCTAAAAACTCAATTCTCTTAGAGCATTTGTTGCAAATGAAGCCACAATATGCATTTGTCAAGTTGAAAAGCAAAAGCTTGTATTTAATTGCTTCTGGTTGTGTGGTTTTCTTGATTTTGTTTTTTTGTTGGTTTCTTGTTCGGTTTGGTTTGGGTTTTTTTGTTTGCTTGTTTGTTTTTGGTTTTTTAGTTTTTTGTGTAGTCTCAATTCAAATTAGGTGTTGATTACTATAATACAAAGATATCAATATAAAGAGAAAATTTAGAAAAAACTTATTTTATACTTTACAATCTATTTCTAGATTTTTTAAATTAGTGTTTCACATTCTTTTCAAATTACAAATAAGATATTTTATAAACATTTATATCTATTCCAAATGATAAAATCAATAATTTAGTATTCTTTAAAGAACCCTCAAATGAAGGCCAAAGAACTGGCAAAATATCTCTTCCAGACCCAATATCACAAATTTGTTTTTTCCCCACGAAGATATATCGTTCCTTTCAACTGAGCTGTTTGCATGTGTAAGACTATGTGTGCCAGCCATGAGGATAAACCAAGTATTTGGGGAATTGCCTGGAAGTCCAGGTTATAGCTGAATTATTTCAGCTACTGGAAGTTGATATTTTTTTGTTTTTGTAAAACCAAAAGAATATGTTGGCAAAAATCAAGTCTCTGGAATATCTAACAAGGTGTATGGATTTGGGATCAACCCTTTAGCCCCCATGGAAAGCTCAGCAGAAACCTGAAGTCTATCATCTATGCTGTCTTTCTTTTGGCCCCTGGTGTTGATACCATAAACTCCAGCATTTCAGCACCAGAGATTCATGTTGCATAATTATACTTTTAATGCTGGTGGGCTTGCAAAGATGTGGAAAAAATCTAGTTCTCTCTTTTGAACAAAACAAAGCAAACCAAAACAAAATCCTAAAACTCTCTATCATCCCCTCCTCCTTGTCTCCCTTTCCCTGTCCTCCAAGGAAAACATGGTGAGTCTGATCAATGTAAATTCTAATTTCATTTGTATGCAAAGAAGTCACCCTGTCTTACAACTGGTTCAGAAAATGCTAATCATATGTTTTGAGTTTCTCCAAAAGTCAATTTTATTCATTCAAGTTCATATTTAACATCAGTTCCCTCTCTGTGTGGCCAGATTTAAGACCTTATCATTTCCTCCTGTCTGTTTACTACAGCATTCTGATGAACCTACTTTCGTTAAACTCACACCAATTGTTTGCAGCCTCTGTGAAGCCTCAGTATTCCGGTGTCCACTTCAAGTTTGAAAAAGGTTTCAGTGTGTAAAAACTTCTCTGTGATTTTTTCCAGGTCTGCGAATTTCCCTCTCCTGACAAACTTTTTGTCACTACATATTCCTGCATAGACTTAAAGCATTTTTAGTAAACTTCCTTTTAAAATCCTCCTGTAAAAATGAGAATATGACAGAAATTCTTTTTATTAATAACTGCTATTTTTTTTACTTTTCTTGTAGAAAAATTATGAAATCTACTTTTTTTTAATTCTTTTTCTAAAGTGCTTTGCATTGTTCTGGTTTTCACAAAGACAGAAATGTTTCAAATCAGAAAGATCTGATTTCAGGTAAACTTTCTGAACACTTGTAAAATGCCACTCTGGTAAGTGTGTATATACAGTATATAGTGTTTGGGTTTGTCTTTTGGCAGTTTTTCCAGACTGGGTTTTGGCTGGAGAAGTTCAGGCATTTATGTTTACCTAGAAGTGCTGCCTTCATAAAAAGATGCAAGAATAACTTGCAAAAATCTGTGTCTCACTTTATGAACAGCTATGATTGTTGTTGTTTTTATCGATGTCATATATTTCAATTAGTTCTATATTTCTAGAAAGTATAATTTAGTGTAATAGACCAGCAACAACTGAAATTTTTAATGACATAGTCTCAGTGTCATGAGGTTTCAAAAAACCCAGACTTCTATTTTACATACTATTGGGTGATGTAGAAGTATGTTGATTCACGTCAGTTTTCTGGTGTTTACAACTTCTTTCATCTGTTCTCAAGAGAAACCCATGTATGTAAAAGTTTATAAACATAAGACTGGAAAGGAAAGTTAAAACTTTGTGCATTCCATCTTACCTCTGGTTTATATTTTGAACTAAGAAATTTCAACAAACTGTAACCTGAACTGTTTTCCTTTGTTTCAGCCCATGGTATCAAAATGCAACTTTTTCAGAAGATTAAAACTATTATAAAAATTCAACACCAGAACTGTTTTTTACACATATTTTTTCATGCACTGTCATGAAGAGTGGATTACATAGTAATCTTATGTATTTTTTAAGTCTATACTGGATTTCAATATTTGTATTTTATGACTATGGGTTTAATAATGATTTTTTAATGCATGTGTTTCATTTAGTAAGATTTTGTTTCTTTGTCTTCTTTCTCATGTTTCACGTAAATGAATTTCTAGTATAGAGGAAAGTCCTCACATCTACCCACCAAAACTTTTTAAGTAGTCCCATGAAATATTCATCCAAAGTCTGAGGTCCCTAAAAATGATTCTGTCTCAATACTCAACAGGTATTGCTGGACACATTGTGAGAGCTTTCTATCCGGCCTACCATTATCTTAGTCCAATGTAGCGAAATGGGATATAATGGCCTGGGGACAGTTTGGTTCTTTGCAACTGGAAGACTTTGTAGTGGCAAAGAAAGCAAGACAATAAGTGGATATTTAATGATACTCCCTGGCACTGAACAAATGGCTGCCCATCATCAGCTAGCTAAATATGTTTCTACTCCCTCAGGTCCCAATTTGCCTGTAATTCTGAAAAATTGTATCAGAATCTCGAATTTCAGAAAGTACTTGTTCGGTTGCTCTTAGGTCATTTGTGCTCCAAGTAGCACTGAAGATTTAAAGCAGGTCTGGAGGAAAGAGCAGCTCAGGTGTGGAGGCATGAGTCAAGTGAACTATTTATATACTCCATAGGTGATCCCTACAGTAAAGAGGATGGAGATGCCATCCATCTCTCTGGAGATCTGGCAATCCTCTACCTTCAGGGAAGATAAGTTTGCATCCAGGAATGAGGCCTGTGGTTCACCTTTTGTTATCTGAACTAACAATAACCACAAAATGTTCTGTGCCTTTTAATGACTGACTGCACTGAAGATTGCCTGAATCTAGAAGAGCAAGGATAGAAAAATAGTCAAAGCAAGGTGATGCCTTAGGTCACTGTGTCTAGGTAGAGCCTTTGTCCATTTTTCCACAAATGCTTCTTTTGGTGGGGGCTGGAGTGGGACTCTTCAGCCTGGAATTTTTCTTGCTTTATTATCCTCTGATCCAGCTTCAGTGTCTAGTGACTGCTGAGAAGAACCTTCAGTACAAAACTAACAGGAAATGAGCACAAAACAATATTCTTAAATGGGTGAATCTGCTTAAAGAAGGAAGGAGAAAGCCAGCCTCTACAGTCTTTTAGACTAGTAGAAGCTTGGGGTTTTTCTCATCAGCTCCCACTTTATTTTCTCTTTGAGTTGTTTTAAAAAGGAAGCAAGGGCCCTTCTCAGAATTGTAGCAAATATAATTGAATTTCAAATGTTGCTTTCAAACAAACAAATCATAGAAAAGTTGAGGATGGAGAAATACAAGCAAAGATTTCTAAATGCTCTTGTACAGACAAACACATGTTTTGAGTTGTTGAGCTCATTTCTGGTAACAATATTAACTTTCTGATGGCCATGACCAGCAGGCATATGGAGAATGGAGGATGGCGGTCTTTATCAAATTAGATCTAAAGAGGAAGAACATGTATTTAAAGTCCTTTTTTTTTTTTCCTTAGTATTTTTTTAGAAGGAAATCTGGAAAGGGCAAGTAGAGGGCTCATGGAAAGATCGTACTTTTTGGATCTGGAAAGAAGGATTCTGCTTTTGTTAAAGAACATCTTTTCAAGATTACAATTTCTATTTACTTCTGTCTAAAATGTGATACTGCTATGGAAAATCAGACTGAAAATTTGTATCTGCTTTCCCCAAAAATTTTCTCTTTTGATTTGGTGTTTGGGTCTGACAGATTTCCCTGTGCACATGAAAGTAAGCAAAGTAGTTTCTATGCTACCTTGATATTTCATAATTTGATAGTTCTATTCCATGATTTTCCTTTCTGAAACCCATTTGGCTACAGAGAATTTAATGAATCCATGGATAACTGCAAGGAAATGCTGCTTGACCCAACTCTGCTAAATCAGTCCTTTACTGTAGAAGGTGTTTCAGTGATGTGGAGTAGTCATAAAAACTAGCTGTGGAGATTCTAACTAAAAAGGGCTTCCTGGGATCACAAACTCACAAAAGGTTGGAATGTCATATGTCTAACAGTTTGCACCACCAATTAAAAGCACTTCTAAAGCTAGCTAAGAAGCACTTCAAAATTCTATCTTTAAGAGATTTAGAAGCAGTAAATACAGGTTTCCCACCTCTGCTGCTCCTCTGCCCCTCTCCCATATAAACCCATTTATGTTACTTTATCTGAGTGGCTTTCAGAGCAGAGGCTTTCTTGGTTCACTTATGTGACAAGAGGACCAAAGCTCACAGATAAGGAAGGGTCAGGCTGAATGCTCAGTGTGTTTCAGCACAAGCACTGATTCCCTGCTCTTCCTCATGAATGGAAAGCAATACTTTAATGCAGTTGCTTTGGTTTTGTCTTACTTTACCCTGGTGTAAATTGTGTCCTTTGGTGCAAGCCTGCAAAGTGGAATTTTTCTGGTTTTCTCCCCATCTTTCAGTTGTCAGCCATGAAAAGATGAAAAACAGTATTTTCATCACTCTTTTTCTGATTAAAGAAATCCACCCTGTGCTGCAAGGAGAGCTGTGGGTGGATGCAGCCCTGCATCTGTGGGCAGATCTCTGCCATCCCTCTCACCATGAATAGCAAAAATATTGTCAGCCATGCTCATGATCTATCTCAGTTCTGTGTTGAAATGCAACCATAAATTAGGGATGAATACATTCAGATTAGTAGGGATGATAAACTGGAAAATAAGAAATTAAACTAATAAATCTGCTGAGATCAATGTCACATTAAGAAAGAGAACCAAAGTTTAGTGACATTTAATACAAACCACTTACAGAAAGAAAACAAACAGATCAAGATAGAATTTTTTCTTTATTCTCTTATCTCCAATTTTATTATCTCCTTTATCAATCAGCAAAACAGAGAAAGCAGAAAACATTGAGCAAGTTTAAAGTTTTGTTTTGAACAAAATGGATTCTATTTGTTCCACATTCATGGTCAGGCAGCACTTTTCTTTCCAAGAGGAAAGGAAGAAGGTAGAAGAGGGAGTGAAAAGATGAAATGTGCCCACCACTGGGTGACACACCTCTGAATTCACTTGCACAGATGGAAGCTGCTGCAGCCAGTGATGTGCCTGCACCCACAATGCAGCAGTCATAGCCCTGCCTGTGTGGCCATTAAAAACGGCCACAGAAGGTCATGTGTTCCTGCAAAAAAGCACAATGTCTGTTCTGTATCACATCATCACTGTGCCAGGTTACATTTTAATGATCACCATTTTTAGGAACTTTCTACAGCCTTTCAGTGAACAGATTCCAGGAAGAAGATTCATACTCCTCTCAAAGGTGATAAGCTTATCTACACTTCAAAGACTATATATTTTCTTCCCCTTGCCAAGAGTGTACAAGCAAAAAGAGGCAGGATCTCTATTCCCTCTCAGGGAGAGCATGGCTTGGTCTCTCAAAAGCCCGCTCCTCCCCAGGCAGACAGGGCAGATCCATAGCCCCTCCATATCCAGTCTGGAAAACTCCATGCCAAAGCTGAGGTCCCAGTACAGGTGAGGAGAACACCTGGCACTGCCGAACCAACTGATCCTCCAGCTGGCATACCTAGAAAGGCCAAAGGAAAGATGTAAGAAATGTTGCACACAACCTCCTCCTCTCTGGTTGGCTACGAAGAAAAATAAGTCTATCCTAGCCAAAAATAGGACAGCAGCACAATGGCTTGTTGGCTTACAGAAGTGTGTTTGACAGTTCTTGGTGAATTAAGGCTTACTATATGAGATTTTTAAATCACCTTTTGAACTCATGTTCATCAACATTCACAGCACTCCTTGGAAAAGGTTTTTGATGCTTAACAATGCAAGCTGTTGCAAGAGAAGTATCTGGTCTGCTTAGCTGGTAGCCAGTTGTCTAGTTTGTAACCAGTATAGCCATCCTTCCACTTATTCTGTTCCAGGCTGAAGGATGCTAGATCACATATTCTTTCTCAGGTGAGAGCTGTTTCATACCTTTTACCTCTGTTGCCTTTCACTTTTCTAGATGTATTTTATGCTTCTAGGCTGGACAAACAAACCTGCAGGCAGTTTTTGAGCCACTGTTACACCATGAAGATTTACAATGTTATTATAATATATTCTGGTTTACTCTTTTTTTACCTCAGTAATTCCAAGAATTCTTCAGAACTAAAAAATAAAGCGTATCCATACAACCACATCAGAAAAAGGTAGATAGATCATCAGTTTGTCTTGACAGGATGTTTGTGTTATGATTCAACAAATCAAATTGCTGCTTTATATCACATATCATCTGGCTTTGGAAAAAAAGAAGCAAGAAAACAGAAAAAAAAACCAAACCCAGACAACCAACTCCAGACAGATAACCAAAACTAATATACTTTAATGTTTTTTTACTGTGTGAATCTGCCTTATTTAAATATCACTTGTTTCAAGAGCCTCAGATTTGCTTTGAAATAGTTCCTGCTTGCACAATTATACTGGCTTTTTAAGCCAAGAAAAATATATCTTCATTCTGATGTCATGCTCAGGTGGCATCTACCTCTCCCTCCTTCTGTGGATGAGACTGGACTCTAATACGGGTTTTACCTTGATGCGCTGAACAGTCAGACTTTCTGCAAGAACTATATGCACTTCCCAATGTTTCAATGGAATAAAGAAATTCCATGTACTCAGTGAGAACTTTGCTATCCATTTCTTTGAGAGCAAGACTGATATGCCCTCCTAAAGATTTCATAATTGTTTGATTTGCATTCAGCACAAGTGCAAAAATTATATTTTAATAACAGAGCTGAACACAACTTTAGGATGTGTGCAATCACAGTAATGAGTTGCATGTTTTTTAAAGCAGATATTTAACAAACCCATGTTATTTCCAAGCAGCTCAGTGTTTATCTCATTTGGTTTCCTTGACAATTTCCTGATTTTAGATGCCTTGTAAAACAATTGATTTTGTTTTTCAGAGAGCCCTTTCACTCATTGTCACTTAAGGAAAGACCTTATACAGAGAAAAAAAAAACCCCACTGAATTCTTTTATTCTCTACTGATTACAAAAATAAAATTTAGTCTTCAAAGCTATGAAGTATAAAACATACCAATCAGCTCATAAGCTGAAGATTGCTTAGTATGCACGAGACTGATTTGAGTTAGATAAATATAACCAATTTACAGGAGAGATCATATGCATATGTTTAGTATTCTGATAATTTAATTTTTCAGAATAGTGGGTCTTCAAGAACTTTGAGTCTGATTTATTAGGTAAACAAAGTTGGATTGATCCTGCTGTGTGTGTATACAGTCCTATGTCTCTTAGTCACCTCTTTTTTCTTAATCCTACTCGTCAGATTCAGCTACAGTTTGACTGAAAGTAAAAGACGGATAAATATTCAGTGTTCACAAATATTAAGGAAGTAGTCACCAAGGGATAGGGCAGACTCTGTGGCAGGCCAATTCATTAAACCTTCATAGCCATGAATAGGCAAGGAATGCAGAGTGAGTCCCTTTCCTATGGTAGAATTCTGCTCTACTTCAGCAGTAAAACACCAACTTGAGCTTTGCATGGCCATTTTGGAAGAAAAGATCACATAATGATTTTGAAGGATATAATTTTTGCTTATGACTCTATCTCATAGATCAAATCAGCTTAGTAGCACAGGCTCTGGTTCCAGGTGGGGCAATGACAACACTTGTGACACCAGGTCAGTCTTAGCTTCAAGCAGAAAATGAGTTCAAAATTCATCCACTTTTCTGGACTGACTTCAGACAGAGTCCTAAATGACCATTTCAAGCACTCAGGAGGACATTTTTGGTGATGGTTATCAGTCTTGCAAGTTCACAAAGGAATTATAAAAATAACAGAACTTGAAAACTAGTGGGTATATTTGGTAAGAAGACAGGTCTGAAGACAGAGGGCGCCTGAGAGCCATTTTCTTCATCACTATAATGTTTCCTCCATCTTTGTATTTTCTACACTTTTACTATGTTTTCTATTTATACTGTTTGATATAATAACTAGTGCTTCTCCCTTATTTATTTTTAACAAAGTTTATGTGCTGAACTGGAGCTCTTTCAGTAAGAGTGGGAGCAAGAGGGAGGTCTTGCAAATCCAGGGAGAAAAGTAGAAGAAAACATTCATCTTCATGTGGCATGAGCCATCCTCCTTTGGTGGTGCTTATCTTTCTCCATGGGATATGGGGGTGTTCGGGTTTTCTAACAGATGCACCTTAAGTGGAATGAATCTGGGTGTAGGCGTTTGCTTGTCATTCCACACAGGGCAGCTGTTATCTTGGTAGAAAATTGTCATACAAACATGTCTAGTTTTCACTGATTTGAGGAGCTGCCATGGCCATTATGATGATGTGCAGCTGCAAAAGTATCCTGAAATAAAGGGAACAAGAAAGTGATCACAGTAGGAAGAGAGGCGCACAGACAAGGAACTCATTCAATTGTTGTTTCTTTCTATCACCAGGAAAAAAAAAATAACTTAAGCCTTTATGTGACATCAAACAAACTAAATAAAATAAAAAAGACCCAATCAGTGATGATTTAGACATCAAAGAGGCTGGTTCTCCAGTCCCCTCACCTTCTGCAGCGACTTGTGCTCAGTCAGGATGAGTGAAGAGTGGGTTGAAAGGCAAACTGCTCTCGTGGGGGAGCCCTGCATGTGGATGTATCTCTCATAAAATACAGAGCACTGAAAAATCCAGCTCTGCTCTTTTAGCATGGCAGTTGTTACATGCCTTCTCTAATATAATGCCCTTAGTGGTCCTTGAATCTGTGGACTGACACATGGAGAAAGAGAGCTAGACTAATCCAACTTTTAGTATTCCGGGGTCCGATAGTCAAGAGCAGTATAAACCTAGCAACCTATGATATCACAGGTTGGGTGAAAAAAAATTGTATTTTATGGAATCAGCAGATCATAAAAGGCAATTCTCCTCAGTGCCTCACAGCAGAGATGCAGTAATTTTAAATATATGTGTGAAAGAATAAAGATCATAATTGTAAAATACATTTCTTCATGCACTCTAGAGTAAGCTTCCCATCAAGCTATACAGTGGCATTGTCTTAATAGTTCAGTATTTGAAATTACACACATATAATTCCAAGAAAGAAAGACAGTCTGAATGTGTTTCAAGAATAGATAATAGATTTTTCGAGGACTATTGAGATTACTGAATCAAATTGTAGCTGAAGAGATTAATAAAAACCCTCAATATATACGAAGTCAAATTGCACAAACTGTTTAAATGACCCCAGAGGATATAAGTGTCCTGACATCTAGTGGAGCTGTGAGCATTTGGGACAGGTCCATGCTGCAATCCAAAGGGAAAGCCGTGTGCCCAAGTCACACAGAGGAGGTATCAGAATCATCAGGTTGGAAGAGACCTCTGAGATCATCAAGTCCAACCCAACTCTAACCTCAACTAAACCATGGCATCAAGTGCCACATCTAGCCTTTTCTTAAACACATCCAGAGATGGGGAATTCACCACCTCCTCAGGTAGACTATTCCAATACTTTATTATCCTTTCTGTAAAAAACTTTTTCCTAATATCCAGCCTAAATTTCCCTTTGTGCAGCTGAAGACTGTGTCCTCTTGTTCTGTCAGTTGCTGCCTGGAGAAAGAGACCGACCCCCACCTGGCTACAGACACCTTTCAGGAAGCTGTAGAGAGTGATAAGGTCACCTCTGAGACTTCTCCAGGCTAAACAGCCCCGGCTCCCTCAATCACTCTTCACAGGGTTTGTGTTCCAAGCCCTTCACCAGCTTTGTTGCTCTTTTCTGGACGTGTTCAAGCATCTCAATGTCCTTCCTACACTGAGGGGCCAGAACTGGGCACAGCACTCAAGGTGTGGCCTCACCAGTGCTGAGTACAGGGGAAGAATGACCTCCCTGCTCCTGGCCCCACCATTCCTGATCCAGGCCAGGATGCCCTTGGCCCTCTTGGCCACCAGGGCACACTGCTGGCTCATGTTCACCTGCTGTCACCAGAACCCCCAGGTCCCTTTCTGCCTGGGCACTGTCCAGCCACTCTGTCCCCAGCCTATAACACTGCAGGGGATTGTTGTGGTCAAAGTGCAGGACTCAGCACCTGGACTTATTAAACTTCATCTTAAAGGACTGTGCCCATCCATCCAACTGTTCCAGATCTCTCTGGAGAGCCCTCCTACCTTCCAACAGATTGACACATGCTCCCAGCTTAGTCTTGTCTGCAAATTTACTAATGAAAG
The DNA here is from genome assembly GCF_965231275.1 of Zosterops lateralis. Taxonomy (NCBI): domain Eukaryota; kingdom Metazoa; phylum Chordata; class Aves; order Passeriformes; family Zosteropidae; genus Zosterops; species Zosterops lateralis. Next base: position 35,149,927 of record NC_139763.1, read on the forward strand.
ACTCAATACCCTCATCCATTTAGGGTAGCAGAACTGGTCCCAGCACAGATCCCTGAGGAACCCCACTGGTGACTGGCTGCCAGCTGGATACAGCACCTTTCACCACCACTCTCTGGGCCCAGCCATCCAGCCAGTTCCTGACTCAGCAAAGAGTGCTCCTGTCCAAGCCCCGGGCTGCCAGCTTATCCATGAGTATACTACGGGAGACAGTGTCAAAGGCCTTGTTGAAGTCCAAACAGACAACATCCACAGCCCTTCCTGCATCCACTAGGCAGGTCACCTGGTTGTAAAAGGAGATCAAGTTGGTCAAACACGACCTACACTTCCTAACCTGTGCTGGCTGGGTTTAATACCCTGGCTGTCTTGTAAGTGCTGCATAGTAGTTCTCAGTATAAACTGCTTAATTATCTTACCTGGTACTGAGGTCAGGCTAACTGGCCTATAATTGCCAAGATCCTCCTTTCTACCTTTTTATGAATGGGAATCACATTGGCCAGTTTCCAGTCTTCTGGAACCTCACCAGTGAGCCAGGACTGCTGGTAAATGAAAGTCTTCACAAGCTCATCTGCCAGCTCCCTCATCACCCTGGGATGGATCCCATCTGGGCCCATAGATTTGTAGACATTCAAGCAGCTCAACATTTATCTGACTGCCTCCTCCTGCATAACAGGAGGACCACTCTGTTCCCTGACACTGTCCACCAACCCAGTATGACAATTATCCTGAGGACAAGCCATTTTCTCACTGTAGACTGAAACAAAAAAGGTGTTAAGCACTTCTGCATCTGCAGTTACTAAGCTCCCTCCTGCATTCAATAGATAATAAAGGTTGGTCTCATTCTTCCTCTTACTATTAACATATTTGTAAAAGGATTTTTTATTATTCTTTACAGAAGTTGCCAAATAAAGTTAAAACTGAGCTTTGGCCTCCCTAATTTTCTTCCTACATGCCCTAGTAACCCCCCTAAATACTTCCTGAGAAACCTGACCCTCCCTCCAGAGATGATACATCCTTTTTTTATTCCTAAATTCTTTCAAAATCTCGTTACCCATCCAAGCTGGATGATAACTCGTCTTTTGGCGCACAGGGACAGTCTGTTCCTATGCCCTCATGATTTCTGTTTTGAAGCACCCCACCTTTCCTGGACTCCTTTTTTTAAAAAAAACTATTTCCCAAGGAATTCTCTGGACAAGCCTCCTGAATAGGTCAAAGTCTGCCCTCCAAAAGTCCAATATAAAAGTCTTGTTGATACTCCTCCTAACTTCACCAAATATTGAGAACTCTACAATTTCATGATCACTATGCCTCAACTGGCTTCCAACCACCACATCTCCTACCAGCCCATCTTTATTTGTAAACAACAGGTATAACATAGTCCTTTCCCTGGTAGGCTCACTCACCAGCTGCAACAAGAAGTTGTCCTCAATACATTCTAAGAACTTCCTGGACTGCCTCCTTTCTGCTATATTAAGTTCCCAACAGATGTCTGGCAGGTTGAAGTCACCTACAAGAACAAGAGCTGGTGTTCCTGAAATATTCTCCAGCTGCTTATAGAATAGATTGTCCATCTCTTCCTGGTTGGGTGGACAATAACACACTCCCAATAGGATGAGGAAGCCTTGTTGGCCTTCCTCTTAATTCTTACGCATAAGCATTCAACTTCATCATCACTAGTTAGAATATCCATGGCATCAAAAGCCTTCCTAATATAAAGGGCGAGCCCTCCACCCCTTCTCCTTTTCCTGTCTCTACTGAAGACTTTGTAGCCATCAAGTGCAGTGCTCCAGCCATGTGAGTTTCTGTGATAGTGACTACATCATAGTTTTGCTGTTGCACTGTGACCTCCAGCTCTTCCTGATTATTTATTAGCCATGCTGCGTGCATTGGTGTACATGCACCCCAGTTGGGTTAATGGCTTTACCCCTAACTTAGGTTTATCACCCTTGGGCCTGCCCCCAGATAGTCCATCCCCTTCCCCCTTCAAACCTAGTTTAAAGCCCTCTCAATGAGTTCTGCCAGTTTGTAAGCTACAAGCCTACTACCCTTTTCAGAGAAATGAAACCCATCCAGTTCCAACAGGCCAGGCACTGAAAAGTTGCCCCATAATCAAAGAACCCAAAAATCAGCTGATGACACCAACCTTTGAGCCACTTGTTGATAGTGTGAGTTCTCCAATTCCTTTCATCATACTTTTCTGCCACAAAATGGATTGAACAGAACACTACCTGTACTCCTGCCCTATCAACCACTCAGCCCAATGCCCTAAAGTCCCTTTTTTATTGCCTTAGCACTTCTCTTTTCAATCTCATCACTGCTAGCCTGGAGTATCAGCAGTGGGTAGTAATCAGAGGGCTGAATCAGCCAGGAAGTCTCTCAGTAATATCCTGTATCCGAGCCCCAGGGAGGCAGCAGACCTCGCTGTGGGATGGGTCCAGGTGACATATGGGGCCCTCTGTTCCCCTCAGAAGGGAGTCACCCATGATGACTACTCTTCTTTTCTTTTTGATGTTAGAAGTAGTAATCTGTCTGACTGATGAGGTGTAACTGGGAGGCGCAGTGGGCAGATCAATTTCTTCTACATCATCTCACTGACCCTCTAGAGCCAGGGCTTCACACCTATTCTGAAGTGGCACCTGGGTGGAGGTTGGGAGAAATTTCCATTACCTACCTGAGTAGGAACCCATTTCCATTCCCCTTCATCCACTAAGTGTCCTCCTATTGCCTGACAGTGGGAGACATGGGAGTCCTCTGACTCGTGGTGGGCCTCTCTTCAGGACGGAAGGGCAGAGCTCCACCAATCTTTCCCTTTCACTTTCCCTAATGCTCCTTAGTCTATCAACTTCCTCCCTAAGCTCAGCCACCAACAAAAGGAGATGATTCACTTGTTCACACACCACATGCAGACTTCTTCTGCGAGTCCCCCTGATGCCACTGATAGGCTTAAACACTCCTCACAGGAATGGGTCTGGACTGATACATCCTTCTTGGAGGATTCTACCTGGCTACATACATTTCCACTAACTGCAGTTCTGGATCCTGTATAAACCATTACTAAGAAGAAAAAAAACAACCCAAAAACTAACCAACAGAACTGCAAACTAAAAGAAAATCCTCGCACCCACCTGCTCACCCTGCCCGGGCGCACTGCCGTGCCCTTAGGGCCGTGTCCGCCCTTGCCCGTGCCCCTGTGAGGCTGGAGAGCAAAGCCCTTCCTGCGCCTGCGCGGGGCCAGCGGTGTCCCCGAGATCCGTGCTGGGAGCAGAGTGAGGGTTTGGGGGTTTGGGTGTGGAGAGGTGTGTCTGTAGTCACACAGCAGTGTTTAACCAAACAGTTCCTCCTGTACAACATTATTCTACAGAGACAGCTCTGCTCTCAGCATCTCTTGAAGTACCAGATCACTAAAATCCAGCTCCACAAAACCGGAGATCTCAGTGTGGAGGTGCCTGAGAGGCCTGATCTGTTAAGTCCTGTTGCTCTTGCTGCAGCTTGACACGGTGAAGATGTCATGTTTGGAGAACTGGTGAAAAAAGCAATAGTCGAACTATTGTCAACATAAACAGTTTTCTTTAACAGCCCTCGTCTGTCACAATGGCTTTATTGCAGGCATAAGTTTGTATATGCCAATGATGCCCTATGGGGAGCAACGTCCGTAGGTCAGGATGGGTGTGCTTTCTTTTGAAACACAGGTTTTTAGAAGTGGTACAGGAGCTGAAGTAGAAAGAAAGAGGAATTTATTTGTCATCTGTAGCATTAGACAACAGATTAAACAACATTTTATCATGACAGTGAGAATACTCACTGCAGAGTGTGCAAAGCTCTTTCTACAAAAGGATTTTCTTGACATTTCCAGGCTCTGGGATATATCTGGCTGCTAAACAGCCCTATGGAATAATTAACTCACCTGACTTTGGCATGATTTTAATAATTATTTAATGCGTACGTTATTGTACATTATCTCTCTAAAAGTTTTTGCTGCCAAAGAGGAATGTGCTCGTTCTTGAGAGCATGCCTATGAGAGGTGACTGACTGACACCTAGTGTTTAAAATCCAGTCACACTTGAAAAAGAAAAGTACACACACACCAAAAAAAAAAAAAAAAAAAAGAAGTAAGGATGCAAATAGTGTAAAATTTCTATATGTACCCTGAAGACCTTGTACTTTCCAGACTCTGCAATCAAGTAGGACAGGTTTATAAGGAATCAAAGCTGACTATATTAACAATATAATGAGTATATATTACTGTAAATTCTCCCCAGCCTGCAGAAAGTGGGCACAATTTTGCTTGTGTCCATCTCTTTCTATTGCCAGATGTTGAAACAGGCAGTGATATATACATCGCTATTTCTTTTTATTAAATATCCAAAAGAGATCAGGGATAAAGCTTTCCCATCCTGTGTGTTTTAAATAAAACATTTTTTTTCTCTATAAAAACACTTTGTGAATCAAGATGCTACTGAAATTATGCAAGTGGATAAAGACCCTTGCCAAACAATCACCGAAAGTATGGGCAAATAATGTTTGCCTGGAAGATGAAGTTCATTAGTGAAGATGAACTGGGAGATTTTGTGAAGCCACAGGGTTCTGCTGTTTTTTGGGTTTAGCATTTAGTTGAGTGGCAAGTTTTGCTATTCTCCTGAAGATAGAGGTTGCACACTTGGTTTCAGCATTAGCAGTGATCTCATTAATCCCTCAGTCTGGAAACACATGCAGTGCCTCCACCATTCCTCTAGATGTTCCAAAGATACCTCTGACCTTGACCAGTGGTCGGTCCATTTTCTCTCAAGTAGTGCCTGCAGCAGGAGCCTGGGGGGAAAGCAACAAGAGGATGGCAGTATTCTTTCTGCCTGTGTCTTGCAATTTTTGAACAAATAACCAGGAGTCAGAAAAGTTGACATTGTATCTAACAAGTCTTTGATAGATATTTTTTCATGGTTTTGTCAAGTTTCTTTTGAATTCATGCACATTTTCAATACCCTGTAGCAAGTAGTTTAAAAACTGGAGAAAGGTTTCCCCGCACAGAAGCCTTTTTGCACAAAATCAAGGATGAAATGAATATTTGTTAGCTGTTGTGCTCTAGAATATTTACATGATCACCCTATTTCTCATTTTTGTCATTGGTTAAAAAACCAAATGACAGTCAGAAGCCAAAGCAAACTTTAAAATGCAATTATTTTTCATCTTTATGAATGCAAAGTGACAGCTTGCTGAATCCAAACTAATTTTGTAAGTTAACAAAAACATAATATTAGTGCTGTATGGTCTGAAAATCTAATTATTTTCATTCTTCCCCTCAACTTTCATCTATTCTTCCTTTCTTTGTTAATGCCTTGCTTTGCCTATCTATTACAATTTGTATTTTTTAATCCTTGCATGTTTTGCTTTCACTGGATCTACATACATATGATTGTGGTTTCTTTAGAAACTTCTACAAAACTAGAGAATATTAAGAGGAAAGTTGAGTAAAGGTATAGTAGTTTTTACTCAAAGATGTCAATTGCTTTGCTGGTTCTTTGTCACTCCAAGTATCTTTCTGAACTAAATACCAAAATTGTATTCTCTAACTATTTATCCAACAAGTTGGGATTTGATCACCTGCCAGGTTTCAGGAGAACCAGAGCATGGTGACAGGCTTTATATGCAATTGACATTCAAAGCTGTGACCTGGATTTTTTTCTGAGATTACCAAAAATAGGCAGATGTATATATTCTGACAAGATGCAATAATGTAACTCTAAGCACATCCCTGTGCTGCATCAGTCTCCAAAGCATTTTTATCTCCCAATGTCACCTTTGTCTTTAAAGTTACTTTGTAGGAGCCATCTGGTTCCTTTCAATGTAAGTAGACCAAGTTGTATCAGTCAACTGGCACTGGCTAATCAAATGCCAGCAGATAACTTGCACATCTGCAATGGAGAAATGCAGGACAGTATGCTAAGAACACCACATGCACCATACACTTAGCCCTGAGGAATATTGGTTCTGTTTTCCATACAAATAGCATTTCCTTAGATGGCCAAGGAATGTGTGTATGTATCCACATAGATACACCCACACATTCCTGTGCTCTACATTTGAGTATTGCATCCTCCAGCTTCTCTACTTGATAGTGAAAAGAACAAAATTGTGAACCCAGTCTTCAGTCTAAACACTGTGGCCCAAGTTTCTCTGCCCTTGCTCTTGAATAAGGGTGTTTCTGATCAAAACTGCTATTTCTGGTTTAATAATGTTGGTCTGAAATATTATGAGATATGAACTATGACATCTTTAACATTGCTGAGAAAAACTCCTAGATGCAAAGGCTGTAACTGCCAAGCTCTTGTTTGGCCAAAATATCTCCTTTCACTAGGGCAGAGAAAGGCAGAATAACTAGGTCAAGAATATATGGGCATGTACTCTGAGTCTGATAATCTGGTGTTTAATAAGAAAGAGGTGGTCATCCTGTCTTGGACACCTGTTCTAGAATGAGATTGCTGGAGATCTTCTCTCAATATCTGAGTGCTGTGGCCAGTTCTGTTTGATTAGATACCCAAATTTGAGGAAGGAAAAACTAGAATCTTGTATCTTGTAGTCTGTCTTGTCCCTAATAAAGGCCAGGTCTTCAAGTTAGAGCAGGAGGTGTATTTCTTTAATTCTCTCAGTGCAGTTAAAGCAACAGACTTGCTCCAAATTAAACCGATTTGAAAACCTGAGGAACATTTCTGACTGAAAATAGGTTGCTTGTACAGCAGGTAGCAGTGTTGGGCAACTAGACCAGCCTTCATGCTGAGTCCCAAGGCTGAAGGTTGCTTTGCTGACTCCCATCATCCTCTTGAAATTATTCTTCTTTAAAAGCAAAGAGAAGGGGCTGTTTTTCCTTCAGGAGCTTCAGTAAGTATGTCTGATATCTACATAGTCACTGATGTTCTGGAAGAAACACAAACACTAAATAATGCTCCTAGCCCTGAGTTCCTGTGTGCTATATGTGCCTGACTGAAGTGGGGACTTGGAATTGAAAGCATAAAACCAGACAGCCATGATGTATAACCTCAGCAAAGGGATGCATAAATGGAGATGAAGAGCAATCTATGTGCGATGCACTGCCCAGTGTCTCATCAGGCCCCACTTCAGTACCAGAAGGTGAAATCTTATACACAGCAGCGTCATTCACCAGTAAGGTAAAGGCAAGAGCTTTGTTGACAGGAGAAAGCAAGCCAAGCTGAGTAGGATTTTCAGAAAATCATAGAATCATTTGGATTGGAAGGGAGCCTTAAAATCTACTTCCAACCTCCCAGCATGGATGAGGACACATTCCACTAGATCTGATTGGTCAAAGCCCCACCCCACCTGGACCTGAACACCACTAGGGATGAGGCATTGACAACATCTCTGGGCAACCTGTTCCACTGCCCTGCCATGCTCACATGTAAAGAATTTCCTCCTAATAGCTAATCTAAATGTACCTCCATTCCCCCTTGTCCTACCACTACATGCTTTTGTAAAAAGTCTCTCAGCTCTCTAGTCAGCCCCCTTTAGGGTATTGGAAAGTTCTAAAAGGTCTCCCTGAAATCATCTCTTCTCTAGGCTGAAGAACTCAAACCCTCTCAGCTTGTCTTCTTAGAAGAGATTCTTCAGCTCCCTGATCATTTTGGTGGCTCTCTTCTGGCCCTGCTCTAACAGGTCTCTGTCTTTCCTGTGCTGAGGACTCCAGAAGTGGACATAGGACTTCAGGTAGGGTCTCACAGGAAATGGAGTAGAGCAGGGGGGAGAAGAACATCCCAGGCACCAGTGCCCCCGGCTACACTGATTTGGATGCAGCTCAGCACATGTTTGTCTTTCTGGGCTGTAAATGCAGATTGGTGGATCATGTCCAGCCTCTCATCCATCAGCACCCCCAAGCCCTCCTCAGCAGGGCTGCTCTCTCTCTGTTCATTCCCCAGACTGTGTTGATAGAGGGGTTGCCCTGACCCAGGTGCAGCACGCTATAGTTGGCCTTCTTAAGCCTCATGACATTCCCATGAGCCGGGTGCTAGGGCTTCACTGAGTCCTTCTGGATGACATCCTGTCCCGCAGATGTGTCAACCATACCACTTCTCTTGGTGTTGTCAACAAACTTGCTGAGTATTTTGTGTAGGCTGAGGTGTTTAATGCCATACTGAGCATAGTATAATTTTGCTCTCAGATCATTACCTTTCTTTGTGTATCTATTGCAGATTAATCCACTATTGGAGAAGACATGTTGAATAGGTTTAGAATAATATTTTATTTTAAGGAAAAGTTATATCATTTTGTGAATACATTGGTCAAATATTTCTTGGCAGGTTCCAGATACTGGATTTTGTTTTATCAAATTTGCACTTTAAGATTAATTTTCAATACAACTGATATTATCATAATGTTTTATGTGATGTGTCACTGGAGACTGTCATGTTTGTGTGGGCAAGCTCTGTGTATTGATCAAGGCCTGTTGTAAGAAAAGCAATTTTAATCTGAAAGAATTCTATTTAATTCTTTTATTTTCAGATAAAATATTAAAATTCCTTTAATCCGTATGCTCTCTGTCTTATTTTAAATTCTGGCACTGCTTCAGGGCTTCAGGCACTGCAAGCCAAAACTATATAAAATATATGTATAAGTATATATATATTAAGGAACAATATAATATTCACTGTGGCCTGATTTTACTCTATAAAGTCTGTGCTCCAGATGTGAGTGGCCAGTGTAGTTCTCCTCTAACCCTCTTAGCTCACTTATATTGTGATTTTTTCATTTTATCCATTCTATATCCTCACCAAGAAAGGAATCTATAAGTTCATGATGCTTTCTAAATGCCTCCTGTAATGATTTCTATCAGAAAGTAGGAATTCTTTTCCCTCTTTTTGAGAAGACAGGTCTGAACATTGGACAATGGGATAAACAGAGATGGTGTCAGATAATCCAAAAGAAAAGTTATTACACTGACTGAGGGTTTTCCTCCCAGCACTCAAGATAGAGGAGATATTACAGTTGTCTCACTGAAACTTGACTCAGTACCTAATATCTACAGTTTATCTTCTCCCTGATGATTTGGGTGGGCATCAGACTGACAGGTGTGGAGGCACTGATGTTCAAAGGTAAGGCCACCTTTACCTTCTGTGAAAAGTACAATGCAAGAGGAAATGTAATATTACCTACTCTAGCAGATTGCTCTTTTTGAGGTCATTAACCTTATCTTACAGCAAAGTAATTTTTAGTCCTTTTGTTGTTCAGATTGAATAATTTCTAGATTAAACTTTTCACTTGTCACCAGCCATTAATAATAAAGGAGAAATAGTGCCATCCTCTCCACTGTGGACCTTTTACCAAAACAAAAAGCACATTTAGGTGAATCAAGACTCAGCATCAAAGTGTATCTTAGAAACTTTATGTTTCAAAAGCAGAAAAAAAATCATATTGTTATTTCTTCCAATAAATATTTTTGTGACATGGAAAAATATTACCAGTAATGAAAGTAAGTCATTTTAGGTATCTTCCAAGCCTTCCAGAAAATAATGTCCATCACTGATTTGTATTTCCAACCTTCAAAAAAGAAATGTCTTCCTTGCAAAATCAATTCATTCTCTTCTAGTCAAATGAACTGTCCCAACTAAGAGTTAGAATAATCTGCCCTGATTGTGTACCTGAAAATGGACTAGCATAGCTCATCAGCTCATGGAATCAGTAGGAAAGATTCTTTAAAAGGACAGGGAAAAATAAATAGCAAAAATTGGTCAGTTCTGAACTTTAACTTCTTTGAGTTAAACTTATTTAAGCAATCACAGTACAGCAGAAAACTTTGTTTTCTTTACCTCGTCTGAAGTTCTCTTGTTTTACTTATTTTACTAACTGCAAAGTCCACAACAGTAGAAGACTTATCTTCACATGTATCTTTTCTTTCTGGTTGATGTGTGCTTACACAATGCAGTGAATCAGAAAGGGTTGTTTTTAGCTTTTTTTTTTTTAAGTTTTAGAGAACACTTGTGAGATTCTCTTGCTGTTTCCAGAAACACTTACTGCTTCCATCATTTCTCATGACCACTTCAATCAGATGTTGAATAGCTAGTATGAGATTTGTATGTTCATGGTATGTTCCGCCAATCTTCAAAAGGTCTCGATCTATCAGACAGTACTTGGGAGGAGCTATTGTAGCATTATGAAACACTAATTTCATTTTAACCCAAGTGGACCTCAATATTAGCTTATATTTTCTGAGATGCTCTAATTTTACTGGGCTGAAGATCAGGTTTTTTAGACTCAAGCTGCAAGATACTGCTTCGTGTTTGTGATCCAAAGCTAATTTTAAGAGTAACATGTTGTCAGAGCGCAAAGTACTTCAAGTTATTTGGCTCAGAAAAGCTCCCGTAATAGCTGTTCTTTGATCTATTAGAATATTGTCCACCTCATGGAAAGGTATACTTGTATGCAGATAAAAAAGGCATATCATCACTATAGGTCTTCTAATGTGAATTCCTTCAAACATTTCTGTAGTTGAATGTTCTCATCTCTGTTCTCTTCTGGTGTTCCCAGAGTAACCACTGAGTGCGTCTCCATTTGCATTGACATATGTTGCTGTTGGAGAAAAAATTACATGATGCACAAAATCTGCATTCATTGGCATTAAAAATTCTATGTATTTTTACAAGTATTCAACTTATTTGGGGTATACCTGGGACTGGTACAGGTTACTTACTCTGTTGCAACTGGAATACAAAGATTGTATTAATTACTCTTGCAATACATACATGTTGCTCACAGGCAAATTTGCTTGGTTGTTCTGAGCCTTAATTTGATTGTTTGGCACTCTTCAGGATGATATGACCATTGTGGCATCAACAATCACTTGAATCAAAAATTCACAGTGTGGTCTTAGTAATTTGTTGCCATCATGTAGACAGTAACTACTCAGCTATGCTGAATCTTCTGTCAAAGGTTTATTCAGCATTTGTAATAGTTTGGGGACAGAAACTGCTTCTTTCTCTGTCACTAACATTAAATATAGTTTTTATGGTGATTACATATTGAATACAAAGGCTCCTACATAGCAGTTTACACAGTTCTAATGTGAAGGGAGATGCAGAATATAAACCTGATGGTGATAATTCTGTATTCTGCCAGCCCATATTCATAGCCACAATGGTATTATCAGTTAATTTGCTCACAGTTACTGGTAAAAATGGGTGAAAAGGACTTTTCCACAGTAGAGGTGATAAATATACTCTTTAATCAGCTGAGCTCAGGGTCAACATGACACCTTTAGCATCAAATTTGGTCAAATTATATTGACCAAAAGAAGTGTCATAGAAATTATTCTGAATCTTGAGAATAAGAGACTTGGCCTCAGGCCGGTTCTGGAGGTCTTGAGCTTTTCTAAGATGAGTATGTATAGTGAAGAAGAGGAGCAGTCTGAATCTGAGAGCCAGCCCAAGGCTTGTGGAATGAACTCCAGGTGCGAGTTCAAAACACTTCAATCTTTTAATTTGTCATTTGATTATATGGAATATGCACGTAATCATAAATTTTGAGAGCATAAAATTAAACAAAACAATCCATTCCTCTGCCTCACTACTCAAATTATGATTCCTGGATTGAGATGATTTGTGGTTTCTGTCAGAGTTTGCAATCACATAGATATATTATTAAAAAAAATGCAAAACACAATATTGGAAGGCATACATCCTTCTCTTGGGAAAGAAAACATCATAAGGGAACACACTGGGAATTACTAGTTAAATTGCTGAATGCACTACTAGAAGATATTTTGATACTGCAGTGTAAGTACAATAATATGGCAGAATAGAGTAGAATTAACAGAAATCCTGCAGAGGCTCTGAACAAATATTTTGAGTACCCAGAACAGAGATAATCCTCATTACCGTTTCCTATTTCAATGGTGTATTACACAAAAAACCCCCATAATTTGGGCACACCTGTGCCTTCTCCTCATGTATTGCATAACCAGATAAAAAGCAATCTTACTGTGCCTTCTAGCACACAGTTCACTGTGTAGGTTCTCTGGAGTTACACAGATCTAAATTATTGCCTGACTAGCACATTTTTTCCTGCATCTCAATGACACAATGACAGCAATAAGAAATACTGAATGTGCAAGCCATTAATGACAGTCACAAAAATACTGAAAATGTTTAGTCTTTGTTTTGCCAAGTTTAGTAAAGATTGTAATCTGGCATGAGATAAGCAAGCATCTGAACTTATATCACACCAGCTCTCCCAAAGTAAACACCTCTGCATATGGCTTTGTCCTGAGGCAGGGGCACAGCTGGGGTAGGTTATATTGGATTGAGCAGCCTCCTCCTTCCTGCTATAAGGGTGTGCATATTTACTGCCAATGGCTTGCAGATCGCCACAAAAAATTCCCCTTGATAACTGGTCTACATGCTTACATGTATAACATCCCATAACTGACTATTCTTCAGGGATTCATGGTGATCACTCCTTAAAATGTTGGCCCATTGAGTGTGGATATGCTGAACCACCTGGGAGCAGACTAGATATTTTAATCCCCTGAGGATTTTCTCCATCCTGTCTATTGACATGATTGTCCTGTAATCTCCACAAGTTTTCTGTCTCTTCTGGCTTCACTACAAATGCTGTACATACCTTCCCCCCGCCCCCCCCCTTATTTTTTTTTAAATTACATGTTGCTCCAAATGCAATGTTGTACCTTTCCAGCTGCAAGTGATATCATGCGTGTCAATGTGGTGAGAGAAAAAAGACAGCCACCCTACCTGGTGGTGAATCTCATCTGCTAACCATGTTTTGATATTATCTGAAGGATGTGGAACAGGAGTGGTTATAACTTCCAGGCATCTGTACCTGCAAGACAGTGATACAGGCACGCAACTATTCTTGTCTGCAGGAACAGATCAGACATTAATGCTTTCTAATATGTATTCCATTTCCAAGACAGGTATCTACTATTTCTAAACCATTTAAACATTTTTTTCTTTCTTTCTTTTCACTCTAGACACTTTTCTCAGCATTTTCCCTAGCTCTTCTTTAGCCTGACTGGTTTCTAACCATCAAGAGTTTTAAAAGGACTGGATAGATATAAAAACCTCTATGATTTCTACACAAATATTATTTCCAAGCAAAGTGAGAACTTGTGGCATGCTACTGTGTCTCTAGATTAAAAACTATTCCAATGTGTTCTTTCCATAATAAAAATTTAATAACTTCTTGTATACGAATCAGGAATAATGATTAGCCATTAAGTAAATAATAAGTTTACTTTTAATAGAGGCTCCACTTACATATTGCACCTTCCAAATATTAAGGTATCTTGAGTTATCATCCTATCCTGAACAAGTTTGTTTCTCAGTTCAAAAAAGCCTTTGCTGCCATAGGCAGCTGTCATTAGGAAAGCTATGTTACCAGGCAGAAAAGTGGTGGCATAGAGAGAGTTAGCAGCATTAACTCTTGTTGGGTGTAAGGCCACTATTGTTACTTTGCGCTATTAATGGTATTGATAGTACCGCAAAGGAAATTTATTCCATTAGCCTGACATCCCTTTTTCATTTATTTCTTAATAATAAGAATTTCATATACTCTCCAGCTTAGAGTGAAAGACTGTTTTCGTAACACCAATTGATTATGAAATTAAATTGGACAGCATGACATGCGGTTCATCTCTGGCCTGATTAATATAGGTGGCCTTGAATGCAGAACCTGTGAAAGCATGGGATAAAGTCACACTGAGGATAGAGGGGCAGCTGTCAGAGTAAGATTAGAAAATGTCATTTATGGTGGCAGAAAGACATCAGAGAGTAAGGTGTGAGACTGGATCTGTGGGGGACTGTGGTAGGAGCTGCGATAGAAGAATTACAACTCTCAGTGTCTAACACTAGGTCATAACATCAAGCACTACTTTGTTAGAACAATAGTTGGAAATGCACAATTAACTGCTTCTTGTAAACATAATTTATCTGAGAAAATCTGCGTTTGACTTTTATCCATTATATAGTTTACTGTCATCTTGACTCCTCTTCCACTAGAAATTTATACAACCATCCTGAAATGTACAGTACCTTCTACATGCATATATCACCAAACCTCCAAGGAAAACCAGAGGACAAAACAATGTGAGGCTTAGCAGCAGGATATCCACTGTCTTTCCTTACAAAAAAAAAAAAAAAAAAAAAAAAAAAAAAAAAAAAAAAAAAAGGAAACATAGAAGAGGGAAAAGTAATGTTAATTATATGCGAGGGTAGTTAATAAATGGATGAATTACATATCGACTCATAAATATTGCTCTATTCCTGAACTGTCACAGATATAAAGAAACATTTCCTGGAGATTTTTTTTAGGGCAAAGGGCTTCTGACTTCCGGACTGTTCCTTCCTCCCCTTCCTCCTTTTCACCCACAGCCTTGCTGCTGTCTTTGTCCAGCACTTCCTCTTTTTTCATACTATTCCCTCCTTTTCCTGGAATTCTGCTCTCATATCCTGGGCATGGCCCATTCTGCCACCACATATTTCCACACAACCTTGATTCCTCTGGATATCAAACCCTCTGTCAATCTGCTATTAGTACTTCTGTTGCTGCTCCAGCTGCCCCTGAGTTCCTACTGCTGCTACCTCCCATCTCCACACCCCATAAGTCCCCTGTTCCTGCCTCCTCAGCACTTCTCAGCTGTAACTGATTTAAGGCAAAATGAAAATAAAAGCATTTTGTCAAACAAAATATTCTCTTTGATTCAAGAAGCAGCATTTGGTTTCTATTATACTTACCTTTTTAACCCTGCTTGGCATAGTCCTAAAGAAATGACATCAATACAATATTTATACTGTTCAACAAATACTACTGTTCTGTACCTTGCATTTCTTCCTCCAAATTACCCAAAATACCAAAATAGCAATGATTTGGTTAATTCAGAAATGTTTTTTCTGGGAAATTTTATTTTTCTTTAATATCTAGCTTTAGAACCACAACTAGTTTGGATTGGTTTTAACTAAGTACTTTGAAGTAAAAACAGGCAAGGACAGCTCTTAAAATGTTTATGGTCTGATGCCAGATAAACAGTGGTTTTAGGATCTGATTAAAAATCAAAGTATAAAAGAATGGAACAAAAGATCTGAGTTTGAACCCATTCATTTCCACAAATTTCATATGAAACCAAGAAAAACTCAGAAACTTGTGGGCAGAACTTACAAGAATATGTCTTATCTTCTTTAAAGTACAAAACTATCCTTTATTCAATTTAGGATTGAAAGGAATTTTTTTTTCTTCCTGCTCTCTGAGATGAGGGCTCAGAAAACTTATTCTGAACAACCTCTGGACTGTGAAGTAGGATTTTTTTTTAGTTTGTGGTAATTGCTGTACATCATTCTGCTAACCCTAAATCATGCACACACCCAGAAGAAGAGGAAGCCCTGTTCTTATCGTCAGCTGAACCACAAAGAGGTTTGTTTCTCCTGCTTTCTTCTTGCATTTTGGAAAGCAGCAAGAAAAAGAAGCACATATATTCTTTTGGGTAGACCATTTCATGGTGGGTTTTCTTCAGATGCAAATCCTTTAAGTTTGACAAAAAATAACAGAACTTTGAAACCAAAACAAGTGGCTTGGTTTGCAAAAATGCAGAACACTTCTGAATTACTACAAACTTCAAAGTGATCTATGAATGCTCATCAGCTCTAAAAATTAGACCAATTATTTCAAGTTTCTACATATGAATAAAGCTGATTAAACATTTCTTTTTTTAGCAGAAAGTTTCTATACTAAACAGCGCAGTTCAGGTTAAATTGTGAGTGTTTTTTTCAAGGGCATATGCTAATTCCAAAGGAGAATTAATGTTTTCCTCATGAGAAAATTAGCAAATTCTTTTCATGTCAAAGGAACATTTCAGAACAAATATTTTAGTTATGTTTTGAATTATGTTATTTCATTTTGATGTTTCAGCTTTTTTTAAAAGAATAGTAAAATGCCTTTTTAAAATGTATTCTTAAAGAAATATTGCACATTTCCTAGATGAAACAGTAGAATGCCATGGAGAAGCAAACAGAAAGCAGGTCATACCATGGTTCTACAAGTCTTTCAGTAGAAAGAGATCCTGTAACACCAGAAAAACCGATACATTTCAAAATAAAAATATTAAATGGATCTTTTACTTTTCAGGTTACTTGCACAATGTCCATTTATACTTGTTCCCAATTAAATGCAGATAGAATAATTTCCACAGAATACAGAATAAAATGGACAGAAAACTTTGTCTCAGCATCAAAGGAGGTATGTAAAGAGATTTGGCTGTGCACCTGACCCTCCAATGCAATATCTCCATAGATCCATTTTATAAAAACCACTGATCCTTCCTGAGTAGGAAGGAGGGGCATTGCTACACCACATGTGCAGTACACTCCAGGGTAAATCATGCTGCATTGAACACATGCACATGTTACAGCTTATGTGCCATGGGGATCTTGTCCAGCATCAACTTTTCCGAAGTGGGAGAGGGAGTGGGGGAAACATGCTGTGCTTATTGAACCTCAGCAAAAGCTGTAGAGGAATCTGGGAAAGCAGCAGTGTTGAAAATCCGCTAAAGGAGAGTGGCAGATGCTGAAAGCGAGGTTTGGTAGGCTGGAACCAGAATGGGTGACTGCTCAAATCCGTTTCCTTCTTCTAGTGAAAGGCTGGCAGGGAGCAAGTAAATCTACATGCCTCCACCCAGAGGACCTCTTCTGATTTCCCCTATCTACACATCAGATGTGTCTGGCCTGATGTCAGGCAGACTCCTCCTAGGCCATGCACTGGTCCTAGACTCACTCTGTCTTTACTGAGAAGAAAGGGAGATCTCTCAAGAGTAATTCAAGACTCTTAAATAGTCGAAAAGTTATTTCCTTCACCACAATGAACATGAAAGCAATTAGGTTTCTCTCTCTAGATATTTCACAAATGGAATGCTTTTGAAATTAAATGAATTAATTTAGGTAAAAAAATGTTTCAGCAGACCAGTGAGACACAATGAGGCATCTGATAGAGTAGGCAGTCAATATCCAGTAAACTCTATAACTGAGTTTATATTCAATCCATTTCAAAAATAATGTCTTGCCTGACATTTCCTGTCCTCAGATAAATATGTATTTTAAGCTCAAAGATCTAAAAGGCATATTCCAAAATACAATCTCTTGTACTAAATAATGATACTTATCTTGTTTTGTTTTACTACCCATAGTACTGTACTTTTTTTTGCATGTTGACACACAGACACCAGTTTCTCGCTATGAATACAGCATCACACCAGTGTGCTACTTTCCCTCTGTCTAACCCAATGTCAGGAAGCTTCTGCATGTGGAGCCATTTTTCTCATCATGGAAAGCACAAGTTTCCCTTGTAAGCACATATATGTTAAGTGTTTTCTTCATAGAGGTTGAAGGAAAAGTATTTCTTGTTTACTTTGTGCTCAAGTGAACTGTTGGGGCCAGAGCACATGTACTTAACTGAGAGCTGAACCATTTCCTATCTCTGTCAGGTAAGAAATTATTCCATCAGTGTAATAAGGGACATATTGAACTCAGTTCTTAAAGACTATGTGTTTTGATGAATGTCATGACTTTTATGGATTTCTTGGATTACTAAATCTAGTTGAAAGTATTTTTAGAGATGTGTGGGCTGTCCTTTGCAGGGCAAGGCAGCAGGGTGGAGGAGTGGTGGTATTAGGGCCTTGCCCGCTGCTGACCATTATTATTTCCTAAAGGCTGTCAAGAGTAGGCTGTAACTTAATTCAGGACAGCAGCTCAGTAAAGATCAGAGAAGTAGAACTCAGACTAGGGACTCTCCTTCCCTGCAGCAGAGCCATGTGAGCCTGGTGTGTGCCATAGACTCCTAGGTACAATTATGACCCAATAACAGCCTAGAGAAGAAGAAAGGCAATAATGAAGTAAATATATTGAATGGTAATAACATAACCCATGATAACAGTTATGAGAAGTAAGTATAAAACTTACCATCGTGAATAAATACTGGTTCACTCCAGTCACTCCAAAGCTTGTTTGCTATGCAAACCTCCTTCTTTACCCTGACTTGTGCTGCACACTTTTTTGCTGGCTTATGAAAGGGATACTTATAGTTCTCTGCAGTGACACTTACAATCTATCAAGAGAGATTTAAGGGATTGTTTTAAAATATTTTGCATTATAATTCAAACAGATCTAAAGTAGAGATGTCAAATACAATTATTTATATCTCTAAGTAGTAGGAAGAGATTTTCCAAACAAGTTCTTATGTCCAGATACAATTTGACTCTCATCTGATGTGTGTGAAAACTCAGAACTGAACATGAAGACAGAATGGAACTGATAAGATGGAAGGAGATATCATTTATGGCAGGACATTAGGAATTGAAAGCACTGATTCCCCTTTCATTTTTTTTCACACCATATATAGGATGAACACAGTAACTATAGAACGACAAGTTTCAAGATTTTGGTGTGGGTCATGTGCTACACTTGCTTCTCTGGTAGAATAAAATCTTGCATTTTTCAGCTGAAGAATGTCCACTATTTTTGTGACTATCCTGAAACATCTTTAATTGTGCCTGTGAAGAAAAGCACATCACTTCAAAAGATCAAGCCCTAACATGGAGTGTTAGAGTTTAAAGCAGAGGGATCTCTAAATCATCCACCACTTTTAAATACTGAAGCCAGCTTCTGTTAACAAACAATGTTGTGCACCACATCACTTCTTTCTCTTCCCTTTAGGACTTTTCCAGTTCTGCTGTCTATTAATATTTTGTGGTGTCCAAGCACAGCACAAAACTTTAGGTGAAACTCAGCATCTAAATGGGAAAATTAGTCACAACCTGCATCTTATGTGTGGCATGCTGGTCACACATCTTGTCATATACACTTGAATAACATTTGACCTTTGCCTAAGAACACAGAACAATTGACTCAGTTTGTGGTTCAATGTAATCCACAGACATTTCTTCTGTGTTGACTCCTATATTTTAATTCCTTATTTTGTGTACACATATTGGACCTGTATTTTCTAATCATAGAATTTTTCTTACTACTGAGGTTTGCCCTGCTGATTTCAGACTTAACCAATATTTCAAATTCTAATCTTGTTTCCCGTGGTACTTGACAACCTTTCCTAGCTTTCAGACAATACTTCTTTTGCTATAACGAAAAAGTTATATATATAATATATATATTATATATTATATATTATATATTATATATTATATATTATATTATAATATATAATATATATAATACAGTCTATGTGATACTAATGTACAATTCAAATTTAATATAGAAGACAGAAACTTCCAATTTACTTCAATGCTAGCCTGACTCTGAAAGATTTTATAAAATGTGTTGATTTTTCATTTTTACCAGAGAGACAAATTGGATTATTCATTAAGGACAATGGGATTTCTTTAAAGTTCGTTTGAGATTAAATTCTTTTAAGTTCAAAGGATGCCTTGTTTTTATGGAAGTTATATTATACAGACTAAGTGTACTATCAGGGAAACTGATTACCTTATGATCTGTTATTTTCACTTGATACAAAAAACACTCTTTCCTTGCCGAACCAATAGTAGGTGGAGGTTTCCAGTGAATTTTAATACTTTTGTTTTCAAGGGAAACTGAGACGTTGATTGGTGGGTTCAGCTTCTCTGAAAAATAAAGAGCACAGGGAGACCTTCTGTACCTCATGCTCTTTCTCATATTTAAACTGAGGTAAAACAAATAAAAGTACATTAGTCCTTAAAATACAGAGCTGAGTGTTTTGGAGTTTGCCACACCCAAAGGAGACATTCTAGTGAGTGACACATTTTCTTTGAAGTTGCTCTTCACTTTCTCAAAATAAAGGGACGTAGTTGGGGTTTTTTACATATTTTTCTAGGAAAGGTGGAAAGAGTGGGCAGGAGAAGGCAGCCCTCTCTGGAGTCTGTGTTGTGTTGAGGAGACCTTGAGTCTGCTACTGGCTCCACGTCATGCAGGATACATGTGTTTTGTCTACCCACAGGCATGCTATTATTATTTATATATAAAAAAGAAAGTAATTCCATCTCTAACAACAGGGTTACAGGAGGGGTACTTAGAAAGTCTTCACAGAGTCTTAGAAGGGCTTGTGTTGGGAGGGACCTTTAGGACCAAATCCCCTGCCATGGGCAGGGCCACCTCCCACTAGACTAGGTTGCTCAAATCTCCATCAAAACTGTCCTTGAACACTTCCAGGGATGGGGCATCCACAATTTCTCAGAACAGCCTGTTGCCCAGAGAATTTGTCTGATTCAATACATGAAGATTTCTGCAGGTGCTTAAGAAATATCTCTCTTTCTCTCTCCTGTAAGGCAGCAAGCAAGCTTTTGCTAAGGAGGAAGTACAGGATTGGAAGCAAGGGACATTTGGGTCCCTGGGATTTCAGCCTCGGATTCATATAAGCAAGTCTACAATTGTTTTTTAGCATGGCAAGTGTTAGGGCACTGATCCTGAGTGTGTGCTCTGTACCCACACATCCTCAGTCCTTCTCAGGACTGCATTTTTATAAGAGGAAGAACTGCAGCTGGAGTTTTCTGAAAAAGCCCTCCCAGAAGAGCAGAAGTGCATGGCAAGTGTCTGCAGACAGGGTCAGCGAGGTCTGGGGATGGCACGTCTGCAATAAGACGCCAGTGAGAAAAGCCAGGGAGAAGCAGAGAGGGTGAGTGGCTGCACAACTGGTCCGTGCAGCTGCTCTGCTTGCTCCAGCAGCCTTTGAGGGTGGGGGCACACCATGAGCCATGAAGTCATGAGCCATGAGAGGAGTGAGAAGCAGAGGTTTTTTTGTTACTACTGCCAGGACATTCTCCCTTCTGTAAGGAAACCAAGAATAGGCAGCAGTTTCTTTTCATCCTTTTGTCATATGTCAGATTTTAGCTGACTCTGATTGCATTGTAAAGCAAACAATTCTAATGTCTTAGAAAAAGTTAGATGAGATCTAATTCAGAATAATTTTTTTTTTTTTTTTTTTTTTTGCTGTCCCTTGAGCTATGACTGATTCCCAGGTTACAGATCTGGAAGATGATCAACATGTTAATGACTTAAAAGGCACTTGAATCTGCAATCTTTGCTGAAATTCAGGTGAATTTCTTACCCATGAGATTAATTCAAACTTCCCAGAGAAGTTAGGAAAAGTAATTTTATATGATCATTCAAAACTGTTGATAATTAAAAATAACTGCCAAGATATTTTTAACTTAAAAAATAAATTAAAATGCTACTAATGTTTGAGAACATTCATATTCCTAAATTCAGGTTATAAATGAGACTCATGGCTATTTATACTCCTTTTCTTAATCACACTTGCTCAGCACTATAGAAAAAAGTATAGAAAAGAAAAAAAATTGAGAAGCAAGGGTATAATGCTTTTAAATATTGTTTTCTCACATTAGTTCATCTTTTCTTTTAATTAAAATTATAGATAAACAATGTTATTAAATCAGACAAAAAAATTAAAAAGCCTTCAGCCCTAATCCATTTTGTTTAATCTTTGTGTAACATTCACACTGAGATGAATGCCTACAAAGTTTGAATTAATATTATGACTTTGTCACACCTATTTCCTTTTTTGCTTTCCATCAACTAACCAATAAATAAACTTTTCATAACACAAAATAATAGACAATACTTACCTATTGTCTGAGGTGTGAAAGCTTTGTAATAAGACAGCCCTTTTGAACTATTTCTCAAATTTCTCACAGTTATATTTAAATTTATTTTCCTTGATGGTTGGAAATGTATTTCTTTCATATGGCATCCAATATTTTTCTTCCTTGCATTTTTTATATATTGCTGGCATGAAAAATCTTTTCCTACATGCCTGTGAGAAGGATATATAAATTTTTTAAATCAAAGGCTTTGGTCCAAAATCATGGTTTCATATTTATTTTGCTAAGCATCCTTACCTGTATGAGGCAAAGATCTGGATATCTTCAGGAGCTTCTGCTTTGATGTCCCAGGTGCAATTGAAAGAAGAAATGTTATATATGATGCACAAAAGATTCTGAATGTAGACTGCAACAAATAAATGGTAAAAAGAAGGAGTTGTGTTTATTTTACATTGATTTTCTAATAAAAACATCATGGTTGCCCTTACAAACTCATGATATTGGCTTATTTCTACAAGAATGAAGACATACTACGTGGGGAAAAAAATAGGTCTTTTTGCTTTTTAGACAGTGAAAACTGGGAAGCATATCTGCTACTAACACCAAAGCCTTACTAACCCACTTAAATATACATTAAAATCTCTAAACTTTTTAAGAATTGCTGAAATTGAGTGATACAGGAAGCAATCTTCGTGAGACAAGTTGTTAGGGAAAATGAAGAGTGTTTGGGTCATACTGATGTCTTGCTCAGCAGAGCTGGAGTTTTCTGAATCTGAACACATCTAATAAAGGAAATAATTCTGCAATATATCAAGGTATTACGAACCATATTCTTAACACACTTGTACAAAAACAAAACAAAACAAAACAAAAAAAGGAGCAGAAGATAATGAAGATAATAATGAGATTTCAGAAATCTTCCAAGTGAGACAAGACATTATCATAAATGCTAACAACAAGTAGGAAATACCTAACCTGGAGGTGCCTTGTAAGTAAGTTCTGTCCAGTCACTCTCCTTAATTATGTCTTCTGTTTCTTTTGCAAAAAGTTGTGTCTTAACTTTAGCAGTAAAACCAGAGTGTAGTCTAAGATGTATTATCTTTTCTTTCTCCTGCAGTCTTTCCTAAGAGGAGCAAGAAGAAATTCTATGAAGGTAAAAGTATTGAAAGAGAAATTATGCAAACTCATCTACTGAATGATACAATATATATTCATCTACTGAATGATACAATACACTTTACACTATGTGCAACCTCTGAAGAACTTACTTTCCTTTCCTTGGTGGTATTGAAGAACTTATAAATCAAAATATACTTCACAGTGTAATTCTTGGTTTCTTCTTCTGTCAGGTTATTGTTCCAGGACAAAATAACTCTTGAATCATTCTTGGTGGTCCATAGAACATTATGCAGCCTAAGGGCATCTGCAATTGCAATGATATTACATAGAGAGAGGATCCTTCACTGTGTACACAAAGGAATTGTCTCCCAGCAAGGCTTGCATGCCCAGTAGCTGTACCAGGACCTCTGTTCTTGCATGGAGCAGGAATTTCTGAGCTTTGCTGAATATGACTTTCAGCAGTGGGAATCATGCTGCTCTTTGCGGCTCTCAAAATTAATTTATTCACTTTTGCCTGTCTTGGACACTCCTCCTACTGCAAGTCTCTGTTTCTCTCTATGGGCTGTAGAAAGTGCTTTGACAAGCTCAGATTAGACATCTGGGATGGTTAGCATAGGATGAACTGTTAATATTTTACTTACCTTTTATGTCTTCCAGTCCACTTGCCAGGATTGTGGAAAATAGTGTCATATGCTGGAAAAAGTTTAATATCAGCAGGACAGGAATGACTATAACACGTGCCATAGCAAATGTTTTGGGCCACAGGTCTGAGGAAACTGAGACTCTTTAGTTCCAAGTTTAGTTGAAAAAGTAGTTAGAACATGATGTTTTCATTTTGCGTCTGTGAAATATTAAGAAAAGGTCACCTAGATGCTTAAAATGTGTCTAAAGTACAAAAAGTAAATACGAATTGATCTATGTTTGACAGGTCTTGTTGGCTGGTGCCTGCTGTTCCCAGGATGTTTGTATTCAAGCCCACTCTTTAATTTGTGCCAGGGCTGGAGAGAATGTGTGCCATAGAGCACTGGTTTTGAGTGACAGCACAGCTTGGATTGCAAGCCAACACCACAGATATGACGCTACTGACACTGCAAGGGTTTAGGTAGGGCCCACCTAACCCAACCATCACTAGATTTAAGCCCAGTAGCTCTACTTGCATGCATTATCTGGCCTCTTGTGTCTGTAGAGAACTGTCATTTCTAGACTGTGACTTGTGTTACCTGGTTTAGAAGGATATGAACCATAAGAAGAGATAAATCCTGCCATTTGAAAAAATATCAGCAAGAGAATTTCAGGTGTTTGCTAAATTTGGAAGACAGTGGGCAAACAGATTCAGACTGATCAGAGTTGGTTTTAGCAAAACAGCATTGCTATTTCTCTGAAGGGTCTCATTCAGAGGTTGCTTTAATATAAAATAACATTTGATCCCTTCTGTGTTCATATGCCTCCATGTTCAGAAACTTTCACTCAGTAACTGATTTATCCTGTCTCTGATTGTTTTTGCTTTTAAATTCTCAGACATATTGCATCCTGGGATCAGCACCTGGAGCCATATCAAAAGGTTCACAATACATTGGCTAATAAGTGGCACTGTAGAGGAAATGTAGAGGAAAATGTGTCAATGTTCAGCATATCAAAAAAATCTGCAATGAGGTTTCCTGGAAAAAGCAATACACATCCACTTTAAATTACATATATATACAGATTAATTTATAACGTCATTTTATCACAAAGCAGTGAAAAAGAGACCACTTAAGGAATGCTGCCCTTGTTTATGAAGTGCTATGAAAAAAATCATAACAAAATGCTGTAAAGCAGAGGTTTCCCCATCTCTGTCATTCTGGAGTGATCTCAGCTGTAGCACCAGCAGCAGCTATAGTATGCAAGTCACACTATGCACATGACCAGCACAAAAAACCTGTAAATTCTTCTTGGTGTGCCCAGGTAAGAAGCCATTTCTAATTGTCTGGAGAGGAAAGGGGTGAGCTGTGCAATTAATTGTGCTCCAGAACAGAATAGTGTGTGGCAAGAGGAAAAAGTCAGGGAAAATATAAAATAAAAACAAGGAAATTTTTATGGTTTGCTGTTCAACACATAGTGATTCATCCTTCTCCATGAAATGGAGCAATCAAAAACAGTCCTAGGAAATGTAAGTACTTTATTTAAATTAGCAGAAAGGGAAAAATGAGGATGGAAAACACTAAGCCAGTTAAAATACTTGTGGCTAGTATTAATATGAATTTTTGGAAAACACAAGTCAAAAGAGGATGTGGAACAGGAAAAGGAACAAAATAAATCTTACAGGCGCAACAACTTTTGGTGTTAGAAACAAAAATAGACGTAATTTGTGTGGCAATAGAAATGCATTTAGTTGGAGAGAGGACACACAGGAACAGACAAGGAAGATTTTTAAAGTCTGAACAAGCTTGGGAAAAAAACCTAACCAACCTGAGAGCCAAAGAAAGACATTTCAAGTGAGAGCAGTGCTGTTTCCCTGAGGTGAGTTGCTCCTAGGAGTTCCTTTTGTACAGGACTGAGAGGCACTTCTCCACTCAGTGTGCAATGGGCATGTGCACCTTTTCCCACTGATGCTGTGATGGTGGACACTGTGAGCAGGCTGCAAATAGGACCAGGAAAATGCATGGAAAGCAGGTACATAGAAAGCTACCAAAAAGTACTAGAGGTGGATGCACAAGCTCGCATCCCTAATTCAGCAGCTGTAAGTGCTGGAGGAATATGTAGGGAATGAGCTGCAGGAAGAGGCCAGAGTTGTGGATTATTTCTGAGTAACATCTCCTGTTCTCACTGCTGCAGGCAGAACAGCAGAAGGACAGCTGGGCTGACCCCACAGGGTATTTCTTATGTTTATATACAATTAATTAGTCCACAAAAAATGGTAAAGTGAAAGCACTGCAGCATAATTACACCCAAAGTGACCAAGGGGGAACAAAACCTGTCCATACATAAAAAGCTTTTGATTCACAACTTGTCAAAGAAAACATATTTTCGTTTATGCCAGCATAGATGAGCTGAAAGACAGAACATTTTGTCTCAGACATATGCAGACAGGACTTTGCATTCCTCATCCTGTGCTACAAAGAAGTCTGGGTCAGCATATGGTGCTGAAATTCAGTCGATGTGCAAAATAAAATTCATTGTCTGATAATTTTTTTTCTAATAAGACTCTCTGGCTCTTTTGTCTCTGAAAAAATGCATACTAGCCAAATATACTTGCCAACGGTCTAATTACTCTGGTAGAAATTATCTCAACAATCTAAATAATTTAAAAAAATAATCTTAATACAATCACCCCCCCTCCCAAAAAAAAAAAAAAAAATAATCCAAAGCAACAAAAACCCCCCAAATTCTTTCCAAGCATTGTCCTGCCTGTCAAAAATGGATGTTAAAAATAATTTTAAAAAATACTATACGTATTTTGCCATTTTTCTTTTGTTTATGCCCTTTCTTTAATTTCTGAGTTTCAACTACATCTAATACCTGTTGGTTGGTGCCCAGCAATGTCTGATTTACAGTAGTGGGTTGTTGGAGTAAGAGAAAAGGAAGACAACTGACAGGAGCTGTCAGCCCATCCACCACTGCAGCTGCAGAAGTTGTTTGTACAAAGCCCACCTGGTGATTTTGGGAAGTGGACAAAGAAAGAAAAATGAAAATAGCTAAAACAAGTTTCATAAAACTTAAGAGCTGTTACTTTAAGAGCAGAAAAATAAACTATTTAATTTTAAATCCACATTATACGTGTGTTTGAATAAAGCTATTTTTTAAATGTTTCTGGGGCTGATTATTATATTGTCCTAAACGCAAAAGCTAATTTTTAAGAAATATGTACATATTTTTATGTACATATATTTTCTTTGAAACACAAATAGTAAAATTGTCAAAAAAAACCCAATTTCAGGTGGTCTTGAAAATTATATTATGCCAAATTTGGAAAATAAATTCAACCATTAAACAATGAAATCGTTTATTCACTGTTCTAATGCACAGTCTTAAATGAAGGGAATCACTGAGACTGTCTGATTAAAACTACCTAAAACTTAGAACTTCACTTAAGGTTGTCACATCATACTTTTCAACACTCCTCACCCCCCATCCCATGTTTCATAGTAGAAAATGTAGAAATTCATCAATGAATTATGAAATAAGCAGTATAAGTCAAATAAAGTTTAAATTTCTTGGTAGCTGAAAGGTCAAAAGAGGAGTACCATTTCCATTCTTTTTTTTCAAAACTTACCTTAATTTGAATGCTGGTTAAACCTTGGGTACCTATGCATAGTTTGGGCTGAGAAGTGAGACAGAGCAGCACTGGAGAATGTCTTGATTTATGACTACAATGAGAAATTGATTCAAGGGACTTCCCTTTTCACAAAGCACTCCCTCAGAAAAGCCCATTACAGGGCCACTTCCCACTGAGGGGATGAAGCACACCTCTGAATAAGCAAACACTGACTGGAACCTTACCCAAGGTCTTTGGATCTCTAAGGATACACATCTCTGCATGACTATCTCAGAAGTCAGAGCTGTTACTATTTTTTCTATTTTGTATATGGAAAAGTTTTGAAACATTTTACATGTTGTAATGAGCTTTTATCTTTTAAGAAGAAGTCAGATTAAAGAAGAAATTAAATCATACAGTTCAAGTGTGACCTATGAAATTAAAATCCCAGAAAGATCTTGCCCTACTTGCCATTGTTCTCCTCATTTTTAGTGGCTAATATGCATCTTTCAGTGTGTACCAAATAAACAAAAATTAAAAAGTCACAGAACTAAGGAAAAAGAACAAATAAATCTTGCATTTTGAACAAGTAGGATTGTCTGTTTAACTCTTCATATCTGAAGGTTTTCCCAGCCTAGTATCTGAAATTATCCTTTTCACTGGTTGGCTTTATAAAGTAAGTTAATTTGTAGTTATCATAAATACAATTGCAAGACACACTGACAACTCATGACTGTCATTCTGGAGGGAGTTGACTGACTTGATTATAAGTGGGTTTGAAATCAACCACTATTCATACATACTGATATTTTGCATGGCAGCTTTCCATGTTAAACTGGATTTAGTGGGGCAAGAATGGATAAAAATTGTTCTTTTTCTGTGGAGGGTGGGGGGTGGGTTTCAGTATTTTGGCTTGGAACAGATATGCTTCATTGTTCCCATTAAAAAGTTTATTCACTAAGGATCTGACCCCAAGTTTTGGTGCAAAAATGAACTCAAGGTGACAAGACTGCATTATTTATTGCCTTTTCAAAAATTGCCAAATTTGGACATTATATTTCACAATCCCTACTACAAATGGCTGAAGAGATCAGGTAATGCAGTTTTTGTCATTTGGTAGCTGGTGTGATCCTTTCCAGAGCATATAAACTGGATCTTCTTTGCCTTTCCCCATCTTTAGATACTAGAAACACAGCAGAGAAATTCTGAAAAAGGAAAAATCCCATAAAACACCTTCAATACTTATCCAGTGAAGTGCTAGAAACCTAAAGATCTTCGCTCTCATCCCAGAGTTATGTATAGAAACAATTTTATTCTTCCAGTATGTGTCTTAAAAATACATATTTCAAAGAAAATACAAACAAAAAACAAACAAACAAACAAAAAATCCAGCTATAGAAATGTCATAGAGAAGATCAGTGGAATGTTTTGGCTTGTTAATAGTTAAGTCTTAAAAGCAGCTGCTGTGTCTTTTGAGTGCCTCTTTCTTTCAATAAAATATTTTTGACAGTGATTACTCTGACTGACTTATATCTAGATTTTCCTGATACATAGATTCAATAAGCTCATCTTAATCTTAGATTAGAAAAGGATACATTTAGTTCCATGTGGTCTTTGATTTTTTTTCTCTAATTTTTACTTTGTTAAAGCTAGATAATGAAATTATTCAAGGTAAGGCTTAACCAACAAACCTTTACCTCAAATGCTTGAATCCAATTACTTCCTTGTTCTTGTTAATCAGACATGATCTTATGCTGGGGATGTACAAAACCCATATTTTTCTAGTGATGAACTAAGATAAAGGAAGGTAAATGTTTCTGGAGAACTTGGACTATATTTAGAGTATGTTTTATTTTAGTGTGAAGAATGTGACTTGAAATCTCAAATCCAATGGTAATAGTGGCAAATCTGACCACAAGCACAGCGCTCAATTTTTAAAATATAGAAAACTTCATTTCCCTATGTGTCTTCTGTTTATTAGAAGAATATGTTCATTTTGTCTGGTTAAGGTATGGTTTGTTCTTTGAGTTAACAGTAACACCTCAACAATTGCAGCATGTTTCTTCCTCTTCTCTTACACCATAACTCACTGCCCTTACTGACTTCAGAGGAAAGAAGCTAATTACTTTATACACATTTCCTGGAGTTCTCTTAAAATTTTAAATAATTAAAGATTTTTATTTTATATTTTAAATTTTCATATGTTGTTGATTTAATCAGGAAAGCAAGAATGGTAGGAATTCAATGCTTTTTTTCCATTAATAGACTCTCATACTGAGATGCATAACAGTTTTAGTCCATCAAAGCCATGTGTTGGAACCACGTGTGGATTTGGGCTGATCAAAACAGCCAGTCATGTAATTCAAAATATCCATGAAGCCAGTGCACTGTGCAGTTATTTCACCAGGGTTTAGGTGCCCGTGGGAAGTTATGACTGCTCACACTCCATAAAGCCTGTGCTTTAAGCACAGTACTTGACAGCCATTTCTGTCTGTGCCCTCTGTGCAGAGCCAGTGAAATCCCATGCATGTGACTGAAGGACAAAGTCTTTTCCTTCTCACAGTCCCTGCAGACTAGTTTGTTGTGTCAACACAGATAGTGTTTGCAATCACGTGCTGGGGATATTTGGGGTGCCCTTGAGTTCCACCTCTGTTTACAGCAAGAGAGGAAGAGGGCTAAAACTCATCTTTTGCTTTGTACTGAAGTGAAAATGAAATTTCAGAAATTTGTGCTGTTAGTGATACGTTTCACTGCAAAGGAATAGTGGGGCAGGCTTAAAGGACAGCAGTAAGGTAAAGGGAGTGTGCTGAAAGTGATGCGTGCTTGTTAACAGAAGGGAATTTTGAAATCACAGCTTTCTGCTGCAGTGACTAGATTTCCACCATCTGGTCTCATAGTTCTGTTTTAAATATGATCTCATGTTTCTGTTTCATATAATAGGGATGGCAATCGTCCATGCAGCCTTCTACTCTGCATCTGCAGTTTCAAAATGTGACATTTCTTTTGTCATGAATTATTTTGTAATACTTTTCAACTATGTGTATGTGCATACACCAATGCAAGGCTTGAGAGGAGATCTCCTGGAGGAGATATCTCTTTGCTTTGTGAAAATTATCAGCTGCAACAAATAGCCAGCTGTTGGCAGTGAAAGTCAACCTTAGATACAATGCCTCTGTTCCAGTTTCTCTCAAATCCTACAGGCAGAGATTTATGAGATAAATGTACAGGTTTGGGGTACACTGTAGGGTATGGTGACTTTGCAACAAGGGTGAGAAAGAGTCCCATAAAGGAGAGCAATACTATATAGCCATGTTTGGCCTTAGCTAATCAAGAGGAATCAGTGAAAGGCTGTTAGTGTTGTGATTACAAAACCATTAGACTAAATCAGACCCATTTAACACCTGCCTTAGAATAGGCACTGCATTTAATGGGAGAGATAGGGGAGGACATGAATATATAAAAACAGATCCCTAATCTTTCCTGAGTGAGGAACTGAGGGATTATACAAATTTTCCAAATCAGACCAGATATACCTGAAACAGCTACTTGCTACTATTCTGTCATTTCCATTTTAAATTTGATGAACTACATAAAAAAACCTCCTAACACTGGTCAGAAGCTGATGTCTCATTATGCACACAAATTTCCTCTGGGGCGATGGTCAGACTACTGATGCATCATAATAGTTGTGACTACAAGCAGCCTAAGGGAGTAAGGCTTGAAATAATGATTTATCTTTTATCATTAAAACAATAGCTATGCATCCCAAATATTTCTAGGAAGAGATCCTTCTGTATTATTTCAAGGGAACTGCTGAAACATAGCCTAATACAGCGAAAATTCCTAGGAACTTCAGAACATATATATCATCACCTGATTATTAATTTGTGCAACTATTCCAGATCCGATATTCAAGTGCTGATAGCAGAATTGTTAATGTCTGCTCCCCCTGTTAGGATAAAATCTTTAAAACCAAGCAGATTTTAAAAAATGTTAAACTCTAAACAAGAA
The DNA here is from genome assembly GCF_965231275.1 of Zosterops lateralis. NCBI lineage: Eukaryota > Metazoa > Chordata > Aves > Passeriformes > Zosteropidae > Zosterops > Zosterops lateralis. Next base: position 35,180,892 of record NC_139763.1, read on the forward strand.
AAATTCTCTCCATTCTATTCCCTTCATGGAGCATTGTTAAATTATCTCCATGCTGCTTCTATACAATTAATATAAGAATGTTCTTAAGAATGATTCATTCTATTTTTCTCCTCTGTTGGTATGCAGAAAACCTTTGAAGTACTCAAAAACGCTCCTTACAACATTTTTAAACTTCAGGCCCTAATCATCTTAATGCCACCATCAAGAACTAGGACTGGCACTGGTAAAGTGTCTGTTGATTTACATGCATTTATTAAAAATCTGCTTCCTGTCTAGATTTCTGATATTAAATAAGGAGTCTTCTAATGCTTGTATAGGGTGCTTGTGGCCTAACCAAGTATGACAACATATTTGTGAAGATGACATTCTCAGGGAAGATGAGTATGTCAGTTATCATTATGGAACCATGTATGGAGAACAAAAGTCTCTCCACCTGCTATAGCCATCATTCAAGGAAAAAATTTCTTACCCTTGTAACACTCCCTACCAAACTCTCTCTGCCCTTGGGCACAATAGTGAAGAGCAGCATTAAACATCAGTTGAAAGAAAACTGACTCTCAGCCAAACAGTCTGGTGATATAAAATTCATCAGAGACAGGCAGAGGGAAAATGTCCATCCATCTGCCTAGTGAAAGAAAATAAACTACTTGTTTGTGGAACAGTTTTTCTCACAGTTTCAAAACATGTCAGCTTCTTTACAATGGAATCATCTAAGAGAATAATTGCTCTTGGTCACTTAACCCAGGGAGATATTCAGAAATGCATTCTGTATTAGAGAAAAATACATTTCTAGGCACATTTAACAGGCACTCTGCTCATCAGTCTTATTTATTGGTCAACACTGGTAATCGTGTTTGTTCAAACTCCTTATTACTAACCTGGAACTCATTAATACAAATTCTTCCGTTAAGGTCTTGTGGTGTCTCAGCCTCTGCTCAGGGTCAATACCCTGAGAAAGAAAGCCCACTGAAAGGCAGTTGTGGGAGACTGGAATGTTAAAATGGTTACTGACCCAAAACAACCGGCCGTTTGCAAAAGCTTCAGGTGCTTTACTGACCTTGCTCAAAGTAATCATCGAGGTGCAGAGAGGGTGCACAACCACCACCAGAGGCTACAAGCTGGAGTTGGAGCCAGGTAAGTGAAGAGGCCTCTAAAGAAGAGATCATGTGAGGTGGGATAGTGCTTTTGCCATGTCATGTGTCCTCCCTTACACAAATGACTCAGCAGTGAAATCTCCCTTCCAGGGAAGTACTGGGGCATTCAGATGTGGCCTGGAGATATTCATCCCTTCTGATGGGCCATAATTGGCTCAACTACGGTGAAGAGAGAGGCAGCTGGAATGTCTTAGAAGGTGTCATAAACTATCAAAGACCCCTTACTGCCCCATGATCCACAGTCTGGCATCAGACAGTGTAAGACTCCGTGCCCTATGGGTGGTGTCTCAGCATTCCCACTGAGCCTGAAGTGTATATTAGTCCATTGAGCTTTGTGAATTTTGAGTTTCCCCCATCCCCAATAGTTCAAGACTATGACCATTACTTTGACCAATGGGCATGAAGGAATATCGAAATTGCAACTATCGAGCCTTGTTTTGGGATCCACAGGTGGTGATATCTTTCTACCCTTATCCTTTCTATCTTTTCCCTTATATATTTTCTTAAGTGTTATTTTTATGCTTTTGTATTACTATGGATAATAACCAAAACGTACACCTACCTACTTTCCATTGCAATCAAATTGTTCTAAAATAGACCCCAGATTTATATTTATATTTATATTTATATTTATATTTATTTATATTTATTCACATATCAGTCAGTGCCATTTCACTCTAATCTGCCCCAAGGAGATATATTGACAAGAATCTGATTTACTCTCACCTTCTGGGGTGGGTTGTAACAGCAATGAGCCTTGAAACAACTATATTCTTAGCCAAAGATTGACCTATCTACAGATACAGTTGTTTTTCGTCAGTAAAAAAAAAAAAAAAAAAAATGACAGGAAATATTTTGATAAAATCCTAATGTGTTAGAGAGTTAATAAATCTGTTTTATTCTAAATTTTAGAAAGATTTGTAAAAAGAGCCATCTGAAATCTGCACCTTTGCTTGAAAATAATTTGAGAGTGCAGTGTGGAGTTATTTTTCAGTATCCCAGTAGAGAGTACTTGATTTTTGTGACTAAAATATAATTTTTTGCTTGAAGATTCATAAAAAAACAATGAAGGTGGAGGAGAAGCTGCATTTAAATCTGTCAGAGGAAGGCTGCAACAGAGAGGAGGGAGAGAAGGTTCTACCCTCTGGCAACTTGAGAGAAGGGAGTAAATTTTCCAAACATTTTAAAAGGAATGTTGTTAGGACTTACCTTTGGCAGAGGTTTACAGCAGTTTCAGTCCATCTATGGTTTTCAGTGCACCAAGAAGGACACATGCTTTTCTGATGGAGAAGATGAGAGGATGCAGCCCTCTATGGTGCTATTTCAACTATGAAGCTTATATAATTCCCCATTTAGTCTCCTGGGGAGTCCCAATGAGACATACTCTTCATTCTGAGGCGATTTCTCAAAACTCTAGCTTGCACTATGGGCTGAGCTTGTCTTAACATTTCCAAATTCTGTCCCTCATTCTGTCCAGTGTTAGTTCCCTTTTCCCATAGATCAGCTTACTCACTGTCTTGTGTGCTATCAGATCAGCTAACTAGTAAATCAGGCGGATCTCTGCCCTTTCAGCTGCAGACATTACTTTTTTTCCCCAACCTTTACCAGTGCACTTAATCATGCAAGTAGTACCACCAGCTCTATTGACAAAAGAGTTTGCACGTCAGCCCAGCTGATTCAGATTGTCGTCACTCTTTTAAACTGTTCCCTACATTATGCTGAGTCACAGTAATTTAGCCACTTCCACTTCATTTTTATCTGACAAGTGTGTGTGGCCAAATGTTTATCTTTCTTTTAAAACATTATTCCTTAGTTTAACAAGGTTTTGTTTCTGAGGAACCATAAAAACGTAGGATGATTTGGCTTGGAAAGGACCTCAAAGATCATCTCATTCCAAACCCCCTACTATGGGCAGGGACATCTTCCCCTAGATCACGTTGCTCCAAGCTCCAACTGAACTGACCTTGAGCACTTCCAGGAGTGGTGAGCCCACAGCATCTTAGGACAACCTGTTCCACCACCTCAGGAAAGAATTCACCACCCTCTCAGGAAAGAAATTCTTCAAATATGTCCAATCTAAATCAACCATCTTTCAATTTAAAGCCATTGCCTTATCTCACGTAGATTTACCCATACCTTCAGGAGAAATTTCTAAAGAGGTGTTTTTCTCTCAAAGCCGTCCCTTCTGCTGGGTGAAATACTAACATTGGTCATCTTCTGTTAGTTCAGACCTATGATTACATGGCTGAGATTTGGACATGTCCTTTGAACGAAAGGATAAGCCATATCCTGAAAATTTGTGGTCAACAGGTCAGCAAAGAAGGCTGCTAAACCTGAAAAGATCATTTCAATGCAGCAAAGATAGACTGCATTTAGACTTGGGATCTTTTCTGCTTCCTTTACAGCTGAAAACAGAGTTGCTTTAATAGAGTGACTGCTCTCAGTATGGGTGGAAAGCATACTGAGAGCTATTTCATGTTTAGGGTTTTAAAAGCACAGTATCCTTTCTAAACATATCATAGGAAAAATTACAACAACTTGAAAAATGCAGGACAAATAGTTGTTAAAAAGACTTGAAAAAAAAAAGGAAAAGCAGAATTTGCTTGGATAGTGTATCTCACAAACTTCAACAATGAATCAGTGAATGAGGTACATCTAAGAATAAAATAGCTCAAATGCAAAAACGTCAATATTAAGACATAATAAGCTCAAGTCTTCTATGAAATACAGAAAGGCAGAGGGAGCACATAATTAATTTAATTCCTTAACATTTTCTCACACAAAACTCAGAGTAGTCTAGACTGGAAGTGACTTCAGCACAACTCTCTATGAAAGAGAGTACAGTACTGAGTGGGAAAGAAAATGCAAGTACTTATGTGCTGTAGAACCACAATTCCAGACTGATACATGTCACCTTTCTAGGAGTAATCAGGTAAATGTCACTGCAACTTGAACACAAAGGAATTCTGTAATAAAGAATTTTCAGTATTTTCTGTCAAGATATTTTTATTTAGACAAATCAAATTCAACTATCATTATTTTCAATGAAAATAAATACACTCAGATAAAACAAAACTCTCCTCACCCTCTTCATTTTCACCCAGATAGAATTCATATCTATTCACAGAGTTTAAAATTAGCACGGAATCACAAAACTAAATTATAGGTGAATATAATACACAGTTTTAATCTACACTTTAGAAATTGATTGCACCTTTGAAGTCCTTGAAGTTTAACATCACTGTATGGTGCTTTAATTCTGGGAAAAAATATTAAATATTAAAATAAAATAAATAAATAAAATAAAATAAAATAAAATAAAATCTAGGACTAAGAGCTAACAATATTTGTAGCTAAAAACCTTTATCTAATGTGGTACAGAAATCAGCTGGATAGAAATGTTCTAACACAGTTTTGAGTATTAGAAAGCAGGTACTCTTTATTGCAGCATTGCTGGTCACTGCAATGGTATTTCCTCTAATCAGGGTGCTGAACATCAAGTGAATAGAGTTTATATCATACACACTGATTATATTATTCATTAGATATCCCTACCTCCTCGGTTTTGTTTTACATAATCTCTTATCACTTACTCCTTATTGGACATGGTTCTTTGGGCTCTGTCTTCAATGCCTGGTGTCCTTTTCAGGTGGCTGTTCCTCAATCCCCATGCTCGAGTAAGCACAATGTTGTTGCTCTGCATAACTTCTGCTTTGTTAGCCTTGCAGAGCTGAGCTGGCATCCTGTCTGCATTTTGCATGATTTCTGTCTGCCTAAGTTACAGCTTTTATCTATTTCTTCAAGGCTGTGTTGTTCCGTTCTACTGTCCTTGATGAGAGTAAGATGTTCTGTTCTACTACCCTTATCAAGTGAGGAAACTGCTGTTCTGCCCGACTGTCCTTATCAAAATTATTTCCAATTTTCTGCTTTTTAAACAATTTGTTGTACGTCTAGAAAAAGGCTAAGGTGAAATATTAACACTGCAATAGATATCCACTTTGGCAGGAGACTGGATTTAGATTTCAAATTGTTGTAGACACGAACTCCAATGTGGCTTATTGCCTGATAAAGTGCTCTGACAAATAAACCAGTTTGATTTTACAATTAATATATTAACCATGTAGTTTCTTTTAAATTACTATTTCTACCATTGCATGAATAAAAATGAGTCTAGTAGAAATACCTTCACTTGCTGCAAAATTTTCCTTCACAGCATAGTCTTGTGTGACCTGGAGATTTCTGCTCCTATCCGACAGTTGCAAATATATAGAAACAGTGTTTCCGTACCTGAGTCACAGTCTGAAATAATAGCTTAGATGTATGAGTGTTGGAGGTGTTTACTGGAGTCATATAGACTAGAATAACAAAATCAAAGAATGGTTTGGATTAGAATGGATATTCAAACATTGTCTAGTCCAACCCTGTCCCCAACTTGATCTTGAACACTTCCAATGAAGGAGCATCCGCAGCTTCTCTGAGCCACCTGTTCAGAGATTGGGGATTGCCTCAGACCAGGAACATGTTAATTCCATGAAGTTTACATGAGCCTATTCCTCAAGCCTGTCAAGCCTCAAGGCTGTCAAGCCTCAAGCCTCTCACTGGGGATGACGTCCCCTTCCTCCAATGCAACAACTGCACCACTCAGCCTGGTTTCATCCACAAACTCACTGAAGGGTGACCTTGATCCCACTGGCCATGGCACTGCTGAAGAGGTAAAAGAGTGCTCAACCAAGCATGGGCCTTTGTGGGACACCACTTGTTACTGATTTCTGCTTGGGCATTGAGGCACTGACTCTAAGTCTTTGGATGAGCCCATCCAGCCATCTAACCATCCATCTGTCAAACTGTCCCTCTAACCTAGAGGCAAGACTGTTGATGGGGACCATATCAGAGAGCTTACAAAAGGGATTTACATGGGGATGATTTGAAACTGAGTTTGAAATGTATGGGTCGAAATGTGTTTTAGAGTTTAATGCATGGAATGACCCAAAGCTGCTACTCATAGAAAAAATTTCCTTCTGAAATTACGGTGTGTTTTTTCAGTATTTGCAAGGGGAGAGAATCAAAGCAGAATAAAACAGACACAAACCAAAGAACAGAATGTCCAAACAAGGGATGACTGAGTGCCATCAAGAAGCCAAATTATGCCCTCAGAAATATCCAAGTGGCCTTCATCTTGTGTGCAGGCAATATCTTGCTGCTTTCCAGACCCAGTGAGTGATCAGCTGTTGTTTCTGTTACTCGGGAAGATTCTCAAAGTGGCCACTTGATGGTAGCCCAGGATCAGGTACAAACAAGCTAGATCATGAAAGTAAAGGAAATAAGGAGGAAAATTAATACTTGTAAACTGAAACAAGTGTCTGGATGAGTCATCACCATACAATGAGGACCTGAGCTTCAATTCAGCTTTCAGGTATTGTAATATCCAAACAGAACTGCCAAGTGTACCTACTGGATAGCCCTATACTGAGACATGCTGTGTTTGGAGGTCTGCCCTCTTATAAACAAATTCATACCTAAGCAAATTCATACCTGTAAGCAAACTTCTGCTTATATTTTCCTTCCTGTTTCTTGACACCTTACATAAAAGGTGACTGGTATAAAACAGATTAAACCAGAACAAGAAAATCAGAAATGAGTGAAAGATTCTCTTTTGATTGTTAACTTCTTCATTACTATAACTGCAATGTTCACTCTTGGCATTAGCTATGAGGAAGACTAAATGCAAATTGTGGAATTCCTATCTTTTAAATTAAAGGCTACAAAGTTATTCATATAAAAGTTGTACAATTATTCTGGTTTTAAGAATTGATTGATTGATACAGATCAACCCAAAGAGTCTGTGGTAATATGTGCTGGTCTTGAAAAGGATGCCTTTAGACTACTCTGCCATACAAATCCCCTCCCTTTCATTAAGCAAATCAAACTAAATCAGATCAAATCATCCTTCAGACTGAAGAGCAGCTAAGGAGAACTGCATCATCAGCTTGTCTGGCTTTGTGAAATCATCCATGTCTAGGTCTAATTGACAAAATGGGATACTTGTGTAGTACCCAAAATCCTCTGCAGAGGTGATCTTGGGTATAAACATGAAGTCCTACATTGCATACAATTAATTAAATTGTCTATACTGAAACTGATAAAATATTGTTTACTCTGTATAAATATTGAAGATTCCAACTTTTCCAATCTATGTGAAAAAATTTATTAAGAAAAATTACTTGAAAATGAATTGAGACTTTTATTCCAGCTCAGTTTCTGGTAACCTAACTCACAGTAGCAGTTACACCATTACCCAACTTCTCTAGTTCTGGAACTCAGTGTTCCAAGAATAATTGTGTTCTGAGAATAGAACAACAAGGTCTAGTTTCAAGAATTACAGAAACTGAGTAGTTGCAAGAGTTTCAGCATTATCGCAGTCCTCCAGCAGACTTCTTTCAATTCCTCTACAGAGCAGCAATCAGAAGCCCTTACTTCTGCAGGTCCTGAAATGAAATGTCATAGCAGGGTACATGATAGTGTTCTGCTGCTTACCCTATGAAAAATTGAGGAATTGAGACCTAAAGAAGAGGAAATATTTCAAGAACCATCCCCTACCTATTCCTCCTCTGCCCAGAAGAGCAACAAGAACAAAGACTAATGGAAATGAAGATGTGCAAGATACAGACAAAAAGAAGGAGGATAGATTTTGTGTGATTTACCACTCTTCCAGTGAGATATAGCACCAAAGAGTAGTACACTCCGTGAACATTATAAATAATCAGATTTAAATGTTGCTGTCTACTTTAATGGCTTCATTTTCCTGTTAAAAATATTTAAAGATGAAGAAGACTGGGGGCTCAGTACTCAGACTGTACCATGGACTACATGAAAAGGCAGGTTCTGTGCTTCTTAGTTCCAGGACACCAGCACAGACAAGTGACATACTATTGACTTGGTACACTCAGGACATTTCATACATGCAGAAACTTTTCCTAATCTGTGCATTGACTTCACCCAACCCAGAAAAATGTGTACACAAAGCAGGACGGTTGTCAAGACTGGTGACATGGTTTGTTACCCACCTACAGGGAATGAGGATGGCTAGTGCAGAGCTGGGAGCATCTCTTCTGCAGGCCAGAGCAGTGGGCTGATACTCCTGTACAGGGCAGCATCTCTAAGCAATAAGAAGAAAACAGTGGCATGGCTTGAAGCAATGATACCTGACTTACACCTGAGCCAGAAGGAAGAGCCATGTTCATCAACCTTTCAGGTGGTGTCCTGTACAAACATCTATCTGAAAAATGTGTGACAGAAATGACTGAAAATTATGTGAATCAAGTAATGAGGAGGGTATCCCTCCATTCTGACTTATTTGTCTCCCAAGACAGGGAGTGACCCTGCTTCTCCCTATGACGTAACGGAAAAAATGATAAGGGAAATGAGGCAATGAAATCACATTGTCAAACCATGCAAAAATATACCAAGGAAAAGCCATAGTTTCTATTCTTTTTGTTCTCCATTACTGTAAGCACCACAGGAAAACAAGGTTTCAAGGAGGAGGTAGGTTTAATTTTGTCTGGTTTTCTTTTCTATTTTCTCCTCTATTTCTCTTTTATTTTACTTCAAAGAAGGTAGGCAAAGAAATACTGAGTTTTGTAATTTCTGCTAATTTTAATGTTAAAATAACTGCGAGGAGTGGATAGACACTACCTGGTAGCAAATGCTTGCTTTCCTCTGATGAATGTCCTAGCCAATATTTTGATGGCATATTTTTTCTACAATCTGAAAATTTAAATGTTAAAATTTGCAGAGTTTCCAGTGTTACTGGCCTCATCCATATAGCAGTATTTTGTTTAAGTTAAACCTGAATTACAGATTTGGAGAGCCTCTGTCACTTTCCCTTGAAAACGGTCAAATTGGAAATGTTTGGATTTTAGGTCTTTGCATCCGTAGAGTAAAATCACTAAATTCAGTGAACTCTTTTAGGAGTATTGCATTTAGGTGCCAGTAGAATGGAATTATTTCAGTGTCCTTTCTCTTTCATGATTTTAATACTTTAGAGATTTTATATACACAATTCCCTGAAAATGCTGCAGGAATGCAGGCATAATTTTACCCTCATAGCCCATCCAACACGGAAGAAGTAATTCCATTTCATATTTCCCAACTGACAAGAATGTCTTTCGAAATCTTTCAGAGAAAAAGCTGGGAAATGAATGTCAGAGGTCTAGTTTAATGTACTATACTCAACACAGACTTTCCCTTTAAAAAAAAAATAGTCATATTAAAAATAAAGTGTAAGTTTTGGTGGTTTTTTTCAGTTACAGACCTTCCTTTTTATTGGTTATAAAAATCATAGTGGGATGAAAATATGATAAGATGTATGGTTATGCATTACTCATAATCAGCAGGTTACTGTAGGTTTTATTCTCATTTAATCACCTCTCCAATCAACCTAGATGAGGTTAGACACTGCAGTAGGATTTCAGCTTCTGAATTCCTAACATGACTGTCCCATGTGGGAGGGTGTTAGGGTTCAGGCTTCTCTAAGAAACAACTTGTGCTGTAGCACCAAGTCTAGCAGCAACCAGTTTTCATAGAAACCTTATAAAGTGCTGTACAGGAAGGAAACAACTTCACACAGAAATACTTTAATTTTCCTAAAGCTTTTCATCAATAATCTGCATAGAGACTATTTGAGATGTGGAAGGAAGTTTGAAACATGTCTGGGGAAAATAGTACTGTTCCTCCACTGCAACTGCTTTTCTAAGGAGAAGCAGCACATGATACTTGCACATCTATAAGTATGAGGAGAAAAAGACCTTTTCAATAATAAATTTTCAGTTGAGAAAATAATAGTGTCAGTATTTTTGTTTAGTAATTACATGAGAATTCCAAATGATGTAAGAAAGGAAAGCAGTGAGTCCTCTTGGATTTATCAGACAAAGGTGGATAGCTCAGAATTAGAGAGATTTCTCTGGGCTATACTTTCAGTGAATGGCAAAAATAAATATAGTGAGGCCTTCATTTATTTTGTCCTAGACTAGATTGAATAAACTGTGTCTAAAGTAGCTGTTTTTTGGGTTTTTTCCATGCTGTGTTAAGGCAGTATAGAATTACTGGTTCCCCTGTGAGCATCTATACAGCTTTTCAGCAAGTTTAGGTAAGACAAACTCCACCTTACAGCTAACAGCATCTTCAGAGTTAGGTTGAAAGGTTTAAATAGTTTAATTGATGTTTTTTTTAATTTCCAATATCAAGTATATTACTTAACATCTTTTATAAAGTATCTGGTCAATTATGTCTAAGACTCAACAGTTCATGCATTTTTTTTTAAATTAAAGAATCACTGAATAAAAGTAAAAATTCTCTTGGGGTCAAGCCCCAAATGTGAGGTCCTGTTCTTCCTTGCTAGTAATGCTGGTAACCACAAATGAAGGTAATAATGCTGGTAACCACAAATTGCAGAGCCAGAGCCAAATGTTCTTCTGTGTGATATTTTTCTGAAGCTGAGCTGCCTACATTGTTTCTGATGTCTGCCCAAGAGATGGAGGTAATCTAAGTTGACAAAATAGACATAAGTAAACAAATAAACAAACAAATAAATAAAAGCACTCTGTGTACTTGAAACAGTGGATTGTTATGCAGTTGCATGGAATCATAACTGTCACATCTCAGTTAGGTATCTTGCTTCTTTCATGAAAAGCATATCAAACATTTCAAATATATCTAAAGATAGTAAAATATGTGAAAATAAGTTATTTATGTCTGAAACAAAGGATGCTTCAGACAATAATAACATACTTGCATATGTATTTTACTATCATCATCATCAAATAATACAGGAGGCAGTTCAGAAGGATGAGTATAGAACAGAAAAACTAAAGTGGCTTTTGCATCACAGCTCACAGAAAAGACTATGGTCCTACAATTTTTTTAAGGAAATAAATATATTCAAGTGACAAATATGGGGAATTTCAAATAGTAGTGCTTAAGCAAAAAGACACTAGCTAGTCCTCGTTATAAACTGGAGGCGGAAAAATATCGATGTCTCTCTGAAATAATGTGAGATACAAATCTCATGAAGACTGAGCTCTATTCCAGGTGTTGCTAAAAAAAAGAAGGTAATGCTGATAGTGTTGCATGAATAGAGTAGGCTCAAAAATAAACCTTATAGAAAAGGTGGTCATATTTATATACTTTGCTATATTTTCTTTGTCATAACCACAGAAATATTAATTAAAAAAAAAAAAAAATGTCCTAAGACCTTGGAAAAAAGGTCCAGTCAGCAACGGGTATAGAGAGACTCATTTGTATTCAGGATATGCCTGAGTATTTCCTTGGTTGTTTAACACTTCAACTGCTTGTTGGCCCACACAAGAACCAGGTTGTGAACTGATTCAAAATCAGAATAACCCTTTTTTCTTTAGATTTACAGCATTGCTAAAGGCTTGAGGAAGCCCATTGCCCTAAGACCAGTGCACAGCACCTGTGATCATACTTCAGAATGCTGCATTTACCCAGCAATTTCTTCATGGGAAGTTAATTTCTCTATTTGTTTTGTAAATGAAGAAGTGAAGTGCACAGACTTGGTTGGCCCTGGGTTATAAAGTGAATCTGTGGCAGACCAGAGAACTGATCCAAGCTCTCTATCACCTCATCACAGTACCATAATCACTGAACTCTCAAAAGTAGTCTCTTCAATGTATATAAACTTACACATAAATTGGATGTAAACAACTCCATGCTGAGAGCTTTGATACCTCTAGTGACTAAGTATGGGTCAGTATTTATTACAGCTACAGAAATAGCTTAGACAGCTCTTCGCTTAGTTGCTAGCCCACACTGTCATCTCAGATGAGACTGTTCCACTATTTCTGATAGAGGATGGAAAAAAAAAAACCCAACCAAAAAGAAAAAAAAACTGCTGTGAGGAGCATTAGTTGTAATTATGATCACTTTTTCAAAACTACTCACTACAGGGCTCCACAAGAAGTGGCATTAGCACAGCCAGGAGGGCAGGATGAGATCAGGCAGGATCAATGAAGGATGGGAAAGGACAGGGCACGCTTCGGCCAACACTTTGCCATTGAAGAAATGCTGCTGAACCATGCTCTTGAAAAAGTTTCAATCTTCCTCTTGGAAGAGAGAAAGATTTCCAGAAATCCAGGACAACTTTCTAATGTCTTTAAAAATTTCTCTTTATTTCCAAAGATGTAAGAATCAGATGTGGAGTTTTAGGGCTAACTAGAGAGGTACATGCAAAGATTGTGTGTGTAGTGCTTAAATTTAATGAGTTGTTGGATTAATCTTGGAAAGCTGTGGCCCAGTCCTTCAATTCACAATGACAGCTGCTGAGGTACTGAATGTTCATCACTTCCTGTTGAAGATCTCACCTTTTGGTAGGGGGGGAAACACACAAGGAATTCATTCAGGTTGTAAGTACAGGTTGTAATTTAACTCAAGCAAGCTATAAACTTCTGTTTCAGCTTTGTCGTGATTTCACACTAATTGTACAGATATTCAGGCCTGTTTCTATCAAGTTCAGTGTTAATAAGATTCCCCCTATCCTTGAATTGAAAGTACTGGAAGAGCTGACAGCCAGTTTCAACTCCTAATTGAAAAATATAACATTCTCTCTTCTAAATTGCAACACTTCTGAAGGGATTAGCTTCAGAAAGCAGCCTCAGGGTTAGATTGTAACCAGCTAGCTGTCACGCAGAAAAAAGTGGTGGACATCTCACTTAAATTATTAGTGCTTTATAACCAAGGGTCAGAACACTAAGCACAGCAGAAAGAACTTTTCCACTGTGCTCATGGTTGTAGAATTTGCAATCCAAGACTGGACCTCAGCTAAACAAGGGATCTAAACAAAGGACGCCACAGGGATGGTTTCTGATATTAACTTCCACTAAAACCCAATGCTTGAATTGATCATTAAAGACTCAATTAAATACCAGTCACATCTATGGCTTCTGGAACAGTGATAGATAATCCTCATGGCCCAGCACAAATAAAATCATTGCCATCTTCAAGTAAGGCAAAAACTACAAGAACAGAACAATATACAGTCAGATTTGCCAAGCAGGTAGCTAAAAGATCTGTGTTATTTCAGCAGTTATTCAGTCTTTCTGACACGGGATGTTCTTTCTATGTTTGCAGACATGAATGGGACAGCCATTGAGAATTTTGTCTGTGTCATTTTTAACGTTTCCTTCATGAACTGCACCTGGCATGTGGGCAGGACTGCTACAGAAGATACCCAATATTTCCTGTACTGGAGGCCCCCAAAGTAAGTAGATCTGCTTGTATACTGGGAATTTTGATTTGTGGTTGGGCATGTGACATTGTCAAGTTTATATTGATACAATATTTCATGCAAAGGAAAAAAGACATCACAGAATGTCAAAATTACATCAAAGATGACTATGGAAGGCACACGGGATGTCGATTTCAAAATGTAATAACAGGAAATTGGTATGCTTATTTCCTGGTAAATGGGTCCAGAAGCGGACAAAACGTTGAGCCATATGACACGACGATAATGCTATATGAAATTGGTAAGTGGTTTTTGTTGATATAATTTCCAGTTAAAATAATGAAGAATTCATCCTTCGGAAAAAGCATACATTTTAAAAATACTGCTCCTCATAATAGGTTTGGGGTTTTTCCCCTTTTTCTCAGCCCTAAAGTATAAGAATTAAAAAAAACTTATGAAATACAAAAACAATCTGGAATCATAGGCCAGAAAATTTTGAACATTTCAGTCAAATACCTATTCTTTGAGAGAAAGGTGACATCTTTTAGAATTGACTAGCTAAGGACTCCCAGGTGGGACTATCCAGATGTTGGTCTTATTATCTCATAATGCTGTTCATCCACATAATGAAAACAACCAGTTGATTTTATGCTGTGAGCAAAAACTTTCTTTTTTTAATGTAAGAAGTTTAATAAAAAATTCTGTTTAATTTGAATGCATATTAAAAAAAACCCAACCCTTAAATCCAAGAAATAAAACCAAGCCTGCATAAATCATATGCTGAATTCAGTAAAATGTAACAAATAGCTTGTGTTTCTAGTTTTCCTTACTGTTGCAGCTGGTGCTCCATGCTCCTTAACTGAAATGTTAAATCAGGGGGACCTGCTTTAGAATATGGGGACAATATAGAAAATCTGCTAAACTTGAAACTACATGTTTTTAAATCAGTTGCTTGAACATCTACCTATATTTTTGAAATGGCAGAGTGAAGAGAGCTGTTACTAATCAAAAGTATTTCTGATTATATTATTGTAGAAAAACTCACCCCTCCATTAAATGTCTCAGTGAACTGTACAGAAGCTTCTCATAGATGTAGTATTTGGTGGCAACCACCTCGCACAAGTACTAAGAAAAAAAGTAGTTGTTTCAAATATGAAATTGTCATAGAAAGCAAGGTAAGAATAATTATGACTTTTAATAGCACTTTTTTTCTATTTCCACACATAACACCATACAACCAGTTATACCCTCCTTTTGAAAGCTTGGATGAACATGGAAAGTAATATTATGTTCCTCAGAAATAATGTTCAAAATATTTGTTGGAATATTTGTAAGTTTGTTTTTCCTACAGTAAAGAATTAAAAAAAAATAAAACAGGAGACATAACTCAGCTAAATTAAATGTATAAGAATGCAAAAGATACACAGGGAAAAAATGGAAAAAACACTGTCAAAGTTAATTTGTAAATTTTAGATACTTTGCTTTGTTTTAACAATTAAAATGTAAACATTTTGTCAACCTGAGCCTTTTTCTTTTTTTTTTTTTTTTTTTGTGCTTTCATACTCAATTCTGCAGTCAAATATAAATGGTACAATATTTCAGAGCATCAGTGGAGAGGAAAAACCGCTTAGTGGAACAACAGCTAAAATTTCATAGTTTAAAAAGAAGGCATTTAAAATATTGCATACAATTTTTCTTTCTGAAAATCAAACACTCATGAGAGGAGACCCTTTATTATATAGTAACAAAAAGAATAATCCTGAAAACTAAATTTTTTCTCTTGTTGCTAGGCTGATGCTGAGAAAAACAGCAAAACTACATCTAAAACAGTAAGTCAGTATTAACCTAACATTTATGCTATATTGAAATTTCTTCTGTATCTGAGCATCCTCCAACCAAATTGGTTTGGTTTCACACAACCTGTTTCAATGTACTACACATGCTCATTATTGGTAAGTTTTCTAAATCGGAAGTTTTAAACTGTTGTTTATAAAACTTGGTACAAAAACACTTGCACACATGGATTTTGATTTAACTTCACAAATTCTTCCATTTAAAATTCTTTTTTACTTCCTAGCGGGTTCATATATGTGTAAAAATATGGATCATGATTCTGTGTAACAAAGAATGTGGAGATTTTTTTCTTTTTTAATACTCTCTGGAAAGGATTGAGATATAAGAGGCAAGAAAATATTATCTCAAAGATTAAGCCAATATAAAGATGGCAGAGAAAAAAAAAATCAACTTCTTACTTCTGTGTAATCTGGGTATCAAACTCTACTTCAGTTTTGAAAATATCCACTGTAATGATGTGCCAGATGTTTAAAGACTTTTTTTCCCGTAAAGTCCCATTGTTTAGCAGAGTCTAAGGAGCCAGAGAAACATACAGCAAATTTCATCTCCATATTACCCATTAATAAAAATGTTTAAACAAGAGGAACTAAGATGAAACAATCTAATATACTAAAGGATATTTTTCTACTTATTATTTCACTCTAGCCTGTCCACAGAAAGAATATATAAATGTAAAACATAACATTTTATCATAATTATGTAAAAATATAACCAAAATTCTCATTCTACTTATTTTGCATTTAGGAAGCAATCATTGAAAATAACTTCTACCTATATGAAAGCTTCAGCTCAGGAAAAAGGTACAGCGTCAAAATCAGAGCAACAGACGCGGGCTTTTGTTCAGTAAGCTCAAACTGGGGAGAGTGGAGTACCCCTGTGGAGTTTGGTGAGAATAAAAATCCCTTCCTTGGCCTTGTTCAGTTATTACCTGTCTGCCTCAATTTTTACTTAATGCTTACAGATGGAAACACGTTAATAATTGCACATTAATTCATTAGGACAAAGAGTTGAAGAATTGCCATGTCTCTTAATAGTAGCGAGTTCATTGTTGGGAGACAGTTCTTCTTGCAGGGGGATAGTGAATGAAACACGCTTTTTTGAGGTCTGTTGCCAGCTGTTTTACTTCTTTCATCTTTGCTCCTGACTTTATAAACTCCTTTTTCCTGCTGTTGCTCTCTGCCACCTTGGATGTTTAGATACTCTGTAGGACTCAGTTTCTCAGGTATCAAGTTCCTGTGGACAGTCCACATGCTGCTCAGCCATTCTATTCCTTTGTATGCTGCAGGGCAGTGAGGTGCTGAGCTAAAGAAGTCATCCCTTCATACAGTGCTTAACGCCCTGATGCAAAGCAGATTGCACATAGCTGTGCGATCACCTGTGCGCTGTGATGCTAACCAACACTGTGATGATTGCTTGCTTTTCAGGAACACAACAACTTACATCCACTTCACCATATATGCTGTTTGTGATACCGGGGCTGGCAGCAGGTCTCACACTTCTCCTCTGCATGACAGTGTAAGCCTTATTTATAAGCCTTGGTTATTTATTTATTGAAATGACACTTTTTCCCCTAACAGAAAATTTCTGGCCTCCTTTTAAAGGAAACAAGGGAGGGAGAAACTTGACACTGAGCTATACTAGGAATCATCCTCTGGATATTCCTGAAGTGTACTCTACACTTCTGATTCTCAACTTTCTTATCCACTTGATCAATATAACACAGTGCTTTCCAATACTGGGACAAGGCCTTCTATCAGTACCTCTTTCCTACCATCAGACCCTGAGATGTAGATGGGTGGTTCATGAAATTTTTTCCATGTTTAACAACATTTCCTTTTCACAAACTTAAAAACAACTTCCTGTGACACCTAAATAAGTCATAAAATACATTATTGTCATCCAAATTCTGAACAACAAAATTATAACGCTGTATTTAGCCTACATAATTTTTTAGCTACCTTTGAATTAGTGGAATACTACTTATGTCTTAGAGAAATAAAATAGTACCTCAGGAGCATTATTATATATTACACGTTCGTGTGTCTGCAAACTAAGTCTTTTCTTCATCAAACCTTTTTTGTCACTGTAGAAGGGCTTATTTGAAAAAAACATCTGCTACAATACCACAGCCAAGAGAACCATTCCATGAGCTCTCTTCAATGGACTTCCAGGTATGCTTTCTTTCCATTTTTCTGAAATTTAAAAATTTAGTCTCAAAGGTATGACCTAACTGTCAGAAAGATGTACACAAGTGAGAATCAATTTTCTTTCTTTTTCTTATTCTTGGGATATGGACAAAGAAAGTCCATATGCAAATAATTTGTCTGTTTTACTTTTTCCATTATGAAATAATTGCCATCTGTCTACCTGGAGTATTGGAGAAAATACAGTTTCACCCTGCTCTCCCTATAAACCACAATGTATCACTAAAATAATGCTGAGCATAAGTTTCTTGGCACAATAATAATGCAGAATCAGGCCGGGAGAGAAGGGACAAAGAAATCTTCAGTAGTTTTGCCATGCT
Source organism: Zosterops lateralis (assembly GCF_965231275.1). Taxonomy (NCBI): domain Eukaryota; kingdom Metazoa; phylum Chordata; class Aves; order Passeriformes; family Zosteropidae; genus Zosterops; species Zosterops lateralis. The sequence continues at coordinate 35,198,665 of NC_139763.1, forward strand.
AATATTTGGCAATGATGCTAAAGGAGGTAAAAGTTTCTCAGGTAAGCAAGAAAGTAGAGCAGAATGTTGAGAGGTGCTAACTTATGTGGAACCCTGGAATGACTTGTGAGCAAGAACAAACAGAAAAACACTGCAGGAACTGCCCTTCTAGAGAGCATGTTGCAGTTTGCTGCAATTTGCAAAGCCTTTAGGGTGGCTGCAGGTAGGTCTAGAAGAAAAAATTTGTCTGCAGGGACACACTGAATTACTGGCGAGCCTTTATAAATCCTTTTATTTTCTCTTCTGTCATCATATTAACTTTTCTATGTTTTAAAATATGATTTATCCAGGTTTTTAGTTGGTAAGTCTTTGTTCGTCTTTGGGAGTTATATGGAGGGAAGATCTAGACATGTCTGCTTTGGTTTTCTAATTGACATTGTCCTGCTGCAGGTTTTGTACTATAAATAATGAATCTGAATGAAAGGAGATTCACAAATCAGAACCTTGAGACTAATCTTATGCATGAAACACTAATGAAATGCTATATTCTTCCTTTAACAGACAGAATATATGAATCTATTAAAAAAACAAGAAACTGAAGAAATTATAGATGTTGAAGAAGTAATGGAATGCAAGTGAAATGAGCAACTTGATTTTTTTTTTCAAACATATATACCTTGCTGGCAAAAAGTAAGAGGTTTTTTCATATTCTCTTACTCCTTGAAGCAGGAAGAAGAGCATTCATTGTCTATAGAGACAATTCCCCAAGATTTTATCTCTAAAAGACTCTTTGTATTTGGATGCATTGTCTATGAACAGTTAGCTTGAGCTATTTCTGGTTTTTATTATGATGAATATTGCAGTATTTCAGAAAAAATATATTTCAGTATTTCTTTTACTGTTTTTCAACACTGTGCAAAAGAATAAACCAGATTTAAGGGGTTTATTCAGCATCTCCATTGGTTTAGTGTCACTGAGATTGTGATCAAGAATAAAATTTGACATCTGTATGAAGGCCAGCCAAGATCAAGCCTCTTCAGAAAGATCACTTGATCATAAAATGTGAGTACTATTAAGAAGCTCAGGATACAATTTTCCATAAGTCTATTTGTTGCTACGTTTTTTTCTCCTATCTGTGTTTCCTCCTTCCTATCTGCGTTAGATGAAAAAATTACTTAATATAAGATTGCTAACAGGTAGCAGATGGACATATATAAATGTATGGAGTGGGAAATGTTGGAAATTGAGCATTTGAATTCTCCAGCAGAAGCCTGCCACTTGCTAATTGCAAATGATACAGGCCAGTTGTGTGCTTTTGTAACGTCTGGATGAAACAGAAATGAAACAGCCAGAATCCTACAAGTAATAAGGAGGTATGAGAGAAAACCCTCAATTTGAGGGCTAATCACGTATTTTGACCTTCCATTTGCATGAAATTGAACATGAGTCAGCAGTGCCCTGGCAGCCAGGAGGACCAACCCTGTCCTGGGTTGCATCAGACACAGCAGCACCAGGTGGGCAAGGAAAAGGAGTCCCACTCTGCTCTGCACTGGGGCGGACTCACCTCAAGTGCTGGGGGAAGTTTTGGGTTCCACAACATAATAAAGATATGAAGTCTTTAGAGAGGATCCAAAGAAGGGCTACAAAGATGGTGAAGAGCCTTAAGGAGAAAGTGTATGAGAAGCAGCTGAGGTCGTTTGGTCTGTTCAGCCTGGAGGAAACTGCAGTCAGCAACTTCCTTGTGAGGGAAAGTATCCCGGTTTCAGGGCTGCCCACCGGCTAGCTGTGCCCTGTAGTGATAAGATGAAATTCTTGGCAGGTCTGGAATTTCTGGCAGGAGCGTGCTAGCAGACATGGAATAAAGAGAGTGGACTCTTGCTTGGTTGGTGTTCCAGCTGGACCTCGTGGCAAAAGACAAGCTTCTGGCTTTAGGTCTCTCCCCTTTTTACCTGGATGGACGTTCCCCCAGAGAGGGGAACCCAGAACCAATAGCTAGCAAGGGAGGGTGTGACCCAGAACAGGGGAACTTAACAGAACAAAAGAAAAAAGCGTTGCCCCCTCACCCAGACCGAATCCCATGGCTTTCAGCTTCTAATCTTCCAGATCTAACAAGGTGATTGACAGTGTCCCTCAGGGAGGAGACCATCAGAGGGTAAGGGGAAGGGGTACCAGGAACAAACCATTTTCGAACAAATAGAAAACATAACAAAAACCATACAGAACTTTAGAAAACTCAATCACACATCACTACAGGAAAGCAGAAGGGCAGGCACTGATCTCTTCTCTTTGGTGACCAGTGACAGGACCCAAGGGAATGAACTGAAGCTGTGTTGGAAGAGGCTTGTGTTGGGTATTAGGAAAATGTTCCTCACCCAGAGGGTGTTTGGGCACTGAACAGGCTCCCCAGGGAAGTGGTTACAGTACCAAGACTGATAGAGCTCAAGAAGCATTTGAACAATGCTCTCAAGCACCTGGTGCTACCCTTGGATGTCCTGTGCAGGGCCAAGAGTTGAACCCAGTGATGCTTGTGGTTCATTTCCAGTTCAGGGTATTCTATGATTCTGCAAATCCATCAAGTCTCAAGATGGTTAAAGTCATCTCAAGTAGCTGAAATCTTATAATGGAAAATAAAGTCCTCCCAGTGATAAAATTCCACTAGGCCAGGTAACTGTCAAAAGACCATCTTTGGAACTAATTTTTTCTATGGTTCTGTGTTTCTAAATGAGCTTTCAACAAAAAATTATTTTTATTGTCTTTTTAAAACAGAACCAGAGAAAGATCCTTCTACTTAAGTTATAATTGCCGAAAGATAAAAGCACCTGCATTAAATGGGAAAACTAATGCCAACACTCACTGTAATAATCTAAGGGCAATTAAATAGATACAGTCTACTGGATCCTCTCCATCCTGCTTTGCACAGAGCTGATTATGGCCATTGGTGCACCCCTTACATCCCCACTGCTTTCACTGTGAAAGCTGCTGAGACAGAAAAGTCATTAAGAAAACTTGTTCACTACCAGCACACTAATGAGAAAACCTTAAATCATATCCATGAAACAGTGGAGATGGTAATAGGTGTGGGACTATCACTTTTCCATCTCTGAGCAAAGACCCCAAAATCAGTGGGAAAGGATGGTCAGGCTTTAGAATCTTTTAACTAAGTGCTTTAGATACTCACACAGGAAGAAGTCCTTTATTCTGATCTCCTATGGCTATTCCTCTGTTCTATGCTAAAAATTGGAAAGTTCTTACTGCAAGGAAAAAATTAAGGGTCTTGTCTACCATTAGTATTTTTGTGACCTATGCAAAACCTGCAACACACCAGTACAGCAAACACCAGACAGTCCTTGTGAACACTCCTGTTTTTGTTGGAGCAATAAATTATTCTTCAAGTTTTTGTGGTTTTTAAGAAATATTGGGTTTGTTACTGTTTCTGCAATGACTTCACTCCTTGTAGAGCTGAAAGTTTGTAAACAGCCCTAGTGTCTCTACCCAGGTTTCTCTTCTCTCCTTCATTTGATTTTCTCTTCCTCTTTCTCTTCCTTTTCTTCTTTTGCTTCCAAATCCTGGGTCATAGCAAGACCACTCAAGTTTTCTGGTCTCTAAAAAATGACAGACTTTGGTAGCACCCTCTTTGCTTGGGAATTTTTAAAATTTGTTTAATTTGTTTGCATTTTTGAAAGCCTTAGGTAAGGAGTTTGCCTAAATATAGACAAGAAAAGAAATCCCCTGGGTAGAATGGTTCCTTTTTCTGCAAAAACACCACTGTCCTTCTGGGCTGTTTGGATTGTTCTGCTGTAGTAATTCCAGTTTATAAACAAAGTAGCCAAAAACCTCAAATTTCACTCTTCCTCACTGTGTTTTAGAGATACACAATCTGAGATAGCATACAAAAACACACTGCTTCCCTGCTGCCTTCTCTGCAGGCTCGAGAGATCTTCAGATTGAGAGCATGGAAAAGCAGGCAAACAAAAATTCTGATTTCCTTCATTTTCCAGAGTCCCATTTTGTGGGAAGACAGATAGAGATAGTGCTAAAGGGAATCCTGCCTCCGATATATTGCAGCTGTGTTAATTACCAAAGAGTGGGAATAGCCTTGCCCTCACAGCTGGATGTGATAAAAGAGTGAGTTAGTTAGTAAAGAGTTAGTTGGAGTTTGCTGGCTGTGCTGTGGGGAGGAAGGGACAGGAGGTTGTGTGAGGGACAGACAGGGTTAGAAGTGAGCAAGAACTGCAGAAGGAAGAGAGAAGAAGGAGAGAAAGAGACAGAGCTGTGTAGAGCTGCCCATAGGATTGCTCCATATAAAAGGTATGAAAGACTAGGTAACAAAGTGCTGATGCTTGAAGCCCTCTGAAGTTTTACTGAAGCACTCTGAGTGCATGGCCATCTTGACTATGACACCATTTGACTCTCTATGACATTTTTTATGGCTCTGATTTTATTACTTGGGTACTTGTCACTACCCTTCTCCATTCTCTGTGAAATGCAGTATGTTACCACCAAAAAAGAGTGCTTTCTTTCAAAGATGAGGACACAATAAACTGTAGGGTTTTACCTTCTTTATGATCAGAAGTCTATTCTTCTGTCTTTACAGCACAGTCAGTGTTCAAAAAATACATATGTGATTATGTATGGAATTCATTTAATCTGGAAGTACAGTGAAACTTCTGAAAATGGACTGCTTTTACCTCTGAATAACTATCTGGGCTCCAACCTGATGTCCAAGCTTTTGTTTGCTTTGTCTGTTGACATCTGTAATATGATAGGGGTAGTCATAGTGTTTCTTAAAAAAATGAGCTGCTTACTTGGCTAAATCTGCTTTTTGGTAGAATATCCACCTATGTATATGTGCTTGTCATCCCCACCCTTTGTCTCATAGATATGCTTCAGAGAAATTTTGTCACATTTTTGTTCTCTATTAGCATATGAAGAGAGTAAACATCCATGAATGTGTCCTTATAGAGCCAACATTGCCCTAGATCTTTACCTCTGAAACCAAAAAAGACCAGGCAAGGTGGTTCTTGATTCTATGGATGACTGGGGTTTTTGAAGTTCTGGATGCTTGAAGTGAGTTGTTCATCTTCTCAGTTAACTCATACAACTGAGTTATCAACGGATGTGATTAAATGCATGAACACAACCTTAGAGTAACACTTAATACATTGGTTCTTTTTTATGCCTTTAGTACTGCATAAGAGCAGAAGTGAGGTAGACTTTTTTGTTTTGTTTTGTTTTGTTTTTTTTTGTTTTTTTTTTTTTTTTTTTTTTTTTGTTTTTTTTTGTTTTTTTTTTTTTTTGTTTTGTTTTGTTTTGTTTTGGTTTTTTTTTTTTTTTTTTTTGTGATAGAGAATAATTTTGCAGTCCAAAAGTTTCCAATATGATGAGTAGACTTGCTTCACTTCACCTGTTCACTTTATAGTACATGTGTTGAGTAGAAGAAAGCACGTCAGATATGCACTTTATGGCATTGGCTGGCCTCAGCAACAACTCAGTTTAACTAATATTTACAATCAACATGCGTTAATGAACCCAGAAAATTGCTGTCCACTTCTAGTTCATCAGTCATCAATCTCACACTCCAGCCAGATGCAAGAAGCAGAAATACTCACGAGCCCAGGCATTTCTAGGTCTCTAGAAGGAGACCCTCTTTGTCTCCAAGAAAAGGCAGCATTGTGATACCTTTGGCTTCCTCTCTTGGACAGAACTATATCCTAGTTATCTATGAATGGCTGAGATGTAAGAACTATTGCTCATATGGTTAAATCACTCCATGTGTCAGTCAAGAAGCTATAGGGTTGGAATGACCTCAGGATTTTGATAAAGCTGATTCCTGGAACATCCTGGAAGACTGTTGGGCAACAGCTGAATTTTTCCATATACAATAGCCAAGAAATGGGAGTGTTAGAGAAGTACATGGACCGTCCTCTTTCCCGTGAGTTTTTAACTCCAAGCAGAAGGGATCTTGCATGTTTTTAAGAAAGAAATGTTGACATATCTTGGTGTTTGAAAAATGTCCTATTTTCTAGTGATGCTTCAATTTCAATGTGAAGAAATGAACTTTACATGGATTTTAAATCTCCATATTAAGCAAATTACATTGTCTTCAGTGAAACAAAGCCTTTCAGGCTGTATAAAGGAGCTTTTGAAGGTTTATACTGCTTATAATATCCCTCTTCTTTATAAAATTAACAGCTGTGATCCAAAAAGGTAACAATTGCTCAATAGCATGGCCTGGAATAGCTATTTGTAGTTGGATGCTTACTACCTGCAATTTTTTTCTGTTCTAGTGGCAGTTTGTGGTTTGGCTATTTTCACATTGGGAGAAATGGATCAAGGACAAACCCACATCACACTTTTTGATAGTGATGTGTCTTATCTGAAGACATCGTATCCAAGATTTGAAATCCCCTTTTTCTATCTGCTTAAAGAACACTTACACTTTACATTGTCATTTCCCTGAGAATCCCCACAGACCTGGCTATCCCTGGATCCGTCAGCCCCTGCCCAGTGATACCAGGGCCAGTCTCCAGGTTCCCATAGCCCTGCCAAGCTGGACCTAGCCTGGGACCTGTGATCCATCCCAGTCCCCAAAGAGGTGCCTGGTGGTCGGGGTTGGGGCTGCCCTGGGTCCACATCTGGCCTGATCTGGGCTGGAGGTGGGCTGAGACTGCCAGGCCTTACCCTGATGCCCTCCATGGAGAACCCCCATCTTTCATCCCCCAGAGATGGCAGGGAGAGATGCTTTGTACTTCTCAGTGTTGTTTAGAGCTAGAGAGAAATACCTGTAAAAATTTTTATGTACTTTCTGGATTCCCAAACACCAGCATACTCTGGTACAACGAAAGGGGAAATTTAACCAGCTAACTTCTTGTTCACTTTTTAAGAAATCCCAAGTTGAGCAATTACAAAATTTGCTGTGAATCAGGGGGGAAGTGATGAACATTTATTTTGCAACACTTCCGATGCCAAAATGGTTCCCCAAAACACAAGCAGCAAGGGAGACAGCCCTGTTTATAATTATACAGCCTTTTAAAATATGGTCTTTCCATCTTCTCTGAACCTGAAGACTCTAATAGAAAGATAAACAAGGTAAAGACATTTTGAAATAAAAGGTAGGTCTGTCTTTTTCTTTCCAACTGTTTTGTTTGCTGAGGTATGTACGGAGTCTCTAGGAAGTCCAAGGCTGGAGGGGTGTCTGGGTATCACAGACAAAATCTAGGAAACTGTCAGAGGAATATAAGGAACGAAAGTGAATGAAGATTTTTATAAATTAACTATTTGCTACATGCTAAGAAAGATCCTACACAAAATTTGGATTTTTTACTGGGTTTGCTACTGAATTTTTAGAAGTGACAGTGTTCCTCAATAATAGAATCATATTCACAGAATAATTTGGGTTGGAGAGGGCCTTGAGGATCACTTTGTTCCACCCCCTGCAGGGACATGTTCTAGATGAACATGGTTGCTCAATGCCCCAGAAAACCTAGCCTTGAATACTTGCAAGGAGGCTGCACCCAAGCTTCTCTGGGCAACATATTCCATTGTCTCACTGCCCTCACAGTAAAGGTTTTCTTCCTTGTATCTGATCTACATCCCTGAAAGCACATGAACTAACACCCTCAGCAAACTTACCATATTCAACATTGGGTAACTAGAATTGATGTATATCACCGTGACATATTTTGATATTTTCTGCTTGCAGCTCTTTACCCACTTGCCTGACATCTACCCATCCTTAACTTTGTATATAGCAGATAGACAATCTTTAGACCTTAAAATAGCAGCCACCCAATGTATGTCTATAAAGTTTACAAAGTGCTCCTTGAGATCACCAGCTTTTTTTCACACAAATTGTTTCGTTGCAGCTATAATCACATCTTTGGAGGATTTATCTATAAAAAATTATTTCTTGAATCTGTAAGGGCAAATATCTTTCAGTGTTAGCAAACAAAATTAAGTAAGTCATTCCTAATCCAAGCAATAACTAGCTGGGCTTGCAAGCATCTAACATATCTAAGTGTGTGCTGTGATCCTCCAGCTTGGAGGAGTCACAGGATTTTTCCTCGCCATGGATATTCCTGTGCTTGCAGGCATGAATGGGTCAGCCATTGAAAACTTCTCCTGTGTGATTTATAACATCTTCCTCATGAACTGCACTTGGCAGGCAGGAAGGGATGCTCCAGCAGACACACAGTATTTTCTCTACTGGCAGAAGTCAGGGTAAGTAGGTCTGCTTGAGACAGGGAAGTGTGAATTCTGTTTCAACACATCACAGTGCCCATGTTTAACTAAAATACTTTGCTGTATGCAGAGAGGACAATCAGATGGAATGTGAGCTTTACATGAAAGATGAAAATCGCAGAAATACGGGATGTATCTTCCAAAATGTGAGCATAGGGATTGAAAAAGCTTACTTCCTGGTGAATGGGTCTAGCAAAGACTCCCTGATCCAGTTCTATGATGAGTACATTGACCTGTATAAAATTGGTAAGTAAATAATTTATTCCAGCTTTATTTTAAATATTGTATGAAAATAGTAGGGCATTTATCCCTGAGAAGGGATCATGTACCCTGTCTCACCTAGAGTTGAGAGTAAGACACTCTGGCTTCCTCAAGAAAATGTATTCCCCAAGCAAAAGACAAAGAGGGGAATTAAACAGGAAAGCTCTATAGCTACATTCTGCCTCAGATTCTTTAGCAATCTACCCTTATGACTTTTAGGTTTTTCTCATGCAAGGTCCTCAAGACTTACAAAATTGTACTTTCCCCTGCTGCCCTTGCAGTGATGGCCAAATACCTTTCAATAGAGGAAAGAAGGGACTTCTTAGAAATTTATCTGAGCACCAATTTCTGCTTTTCATTGCCAGTGGGGATGACATACAAGACACCATACCCTGTAGTAAATGAATTAACACACGTACAACATGCCTTACCTGTGTGGTGCTGTACTTGAAAGTATCCTGTGCAGTTAGTTTTACTGTGGCAAATTCTCACTGGAAATGTCACACTGGTTCTGGTATTAGGCTAAAAGACTGGGGGGGAAAAAAAGGCGGTTTCGTTCTATAAGAAGAAATTGAGCTGTAAGGTCACTCATGGCAGATAAAACAAGATTGTCCTTTGACGAAGTAGCCTATTGCAAACAGGGCTACTGTTCATAGCCCAGGCCTGTCCCTAAAGGCTGATGTAAAGTAGTAGTCTAGCTGATATTAAACTTTCCTCTATCAGCCTTTTTTCACCCTTTCTGCCATGAGTGACTGTCTTTTACTGTTCCAATAATCAAGTCATTGGCAATGATCGAAATATAAAGGTCCTCATATTTTTGCTTACATCTGTGATGGGTGATACATGAGGAAGTTGGCTAGACTATTAAAAATGGTGAGTCTTCCTTAAATTTGTATGGTTATTTCTTTTGCAAGGAGGGAATAAACTGCATAGTTCACAGCAGATTGAAGGCAACACCTTCATGTCACAGAAGAATCGTAAGGAGGCTTAGACAAAAAAATAAAAAGATCTTTGAATTTCTTACTTTACTTTAGGGATAGCAGCAGCTAGTTTATCTGCAGTAATAAACATTCCCTTAAGAAGAAGATGGTATTCTACCTTATTACTCTAGAAAAATAAGTGGAGGGATTAATTCTTTTTATGCTCCTGTCATGTTCACTGTCTTAATCTCTTTTTTTATGATCCTGTGTACATGATTAAGAAAACTTTGGTCTTTCAACTATTTCTGATAGTCCTAAGAAAAATAGATACAAATTAATATCTTTCTTCATAGAGGTGTTACTTACAATTTTTACTCTTTCATCAAATCAAAAAGGGGTCAAGTGATTTTAATTATTTGAATTCTTGGTTATATCATTTCAGAAAAGCTCATGCCTCCATCAAATATCACAGTTAACTGTGATGAAATTAAAAATGATTGCATAATTCAATGGCAACAACCCCAAATAAGTCATTCTAACAAAGACATGTGTTTTAAATATGAAATTAACATAAAGTATAAGGTAAGAATGTCTTCACTTACGCTTAACATTAATTCATATATTTGCATTTACCAATACATGAGTGGAAAGAAAATAATTGTCTTTTCTATGATGTAACTTCCCCATACATAACATCTTATTCCTTTATGACTGTACCTTTCAGGTCCATACCAAATCCTGCTATGCCATAATGCTCCATTTTTTTATTTGGTTTTTAATCCCTGCTCCCTCAAGTAAGATACTGCTGGAGATACATTGGATGTCTGGGACATTCTCAGAGGAGAAGCATGGTTTATTCACAGCTTTGTCTTAGAAAAGGCACTTCTTTCTCTAAAACTTGCTGGAATTGCCCTGGATTGGAGTCTTTCCCATAGAAACTGGATCTCTGTGGAAGGGTAGAGCTGGGCTTCAGAGTGAAAAGAGAAACGTGCATTCACTTAACAATTTTGAGTTAATAGAAGTGAATGAAATTTCTCCATGTATAAAATGCAAATAGCTTACCCAGATATAAGCATCACGCTTGTTGGTCCAAAAGTTGGAGATTGATGAAAAATAAAAGGAAAATAAATGTGAGAGAAAGCAGAAAGGAAGTGTGATTAAGGACAGGTTAGTGAGGGGATGACTTTACAAGTCTTTTGGAAGCAATAGGGAAGGAACGAGATTGCTGTGCTCCCCTGCAAGAGTAGCTGTAAACCACTGCGGCAGAATTGCAGCAAAAAGCCACAGGGTGGCAGACAGAGACTACAAAGGAAAAATCTTCCTGTAGTACAACCAGATTTAGCCACTCACTTAGTGCCTGATTGAAGGCATTCCCTAGGTTTCTGTAATTTGGAATTTCTTAGTCTGGGTTGGGTTTACTATTTCACAGATGAGTCTTTTTGCAAGACCAACTAACTGCCACGAAACAGCATTACTTCTCTGAATCACTTGGCTATTGTAACAATGAAATCTTATTGAAAACTCCGTGTGACGCTGGAATAAAAGTGTATTGCAGTAGAGCAATAAATAATTTTTAATAACTTTTAATGTATGTAATACTCATTTTATAAAGTATACTCAATTCACACCTTGTCTGAATTTTTCTAGTTTTTTCATAATCATTAGTAATTTTCACCTAGCTAATTATGTCAAGGTACAGCACTTATTTCAGTAATTGAGCAGGGTAAGTTCCTTTGACACTTATAAGATGCAACTATAATCATATCTTTGGAAGATTTACCCAGAAAAATTTCTTCTGCCAAATTTATTGCTTTATCACTGACAGGTCTAAACCTGTGGGTTTTTACCAATACACTATGAACAACAAACGCATTACAGTCAGCCCTTAAACTTTAATTTTCACAACTGAAGTTTCTTGCATTGGGAGTAAACAAAAAATTGAAAAAAGGATAATACCATGAGCAACATAATTTCAATCACATTTTTTCATGTTCGAAAATGTTTCTTCTTCAGTGATGCTTTTTGTTAAGACTTTATAGATCAGGATATCTGAGAAAACCAAAGGCAAAATTTAGCAGGGGAAACTAGGCTAAAAAGGCACCAAGCAGCTCCCTTATGTCCTTTGTCATGAGGTTCACCCAATTCAGTAAGCAACAGGCCTGCTTTCTTCTTAACCTCTCTTGTTGTCGATGAACTCATCAAAAACTTTCTCATATTCACCTCCCTCACTAGTCTTGACTACATCTAAGCTTTGTCTTTACTGACTCCATTCCTCTGTGTGCAGATGATATCTTTGTATTCCTCGCAAATCCGTTCTTCTACCTTTTGTATAATTCATTAACACATAATACACAATAAGCTTTGGGAAAATCCAGCCGAAAGCAACATAACTAACAATATATTGCAATGTAGAATGGCGATCTTAACAAAGCATAAAGGGATTTGTTATAGGCAATATGTAGGTTATAGCTGTACCTCCATCAACATCTCCTTATTTTTACACATTTAACCCTGCAATGTGGCACTTGCAGACATGGCTTAGTTGTGAACTTGGCAGTGCTGGGTTAATTTTTATTCAATGTTCTTAGAGATCTTTTCCAAGCTGAACAATTCTATGATTCTTGTGCTCTGAGGAGGTTGTCCTCATAGATCAACCAGTAATTTGGCCCTTAAGACTACTTTCCCTTGAGTACTAAGGCCTGTGACCATGAGGTTTCCTGTAGAGGGTCTCATCTGCTTTCTTTTCTTGGTCATGAGCTCTGGAACAAACACCTAATTCATTAACAACTCTGCTGGTCTGTCTTCTGATGCCTACACACAAGTTCTCTTACCAATGCATTATTTTTCCCAGGACAGATCTCTGTGCATACAAGACACTCCTTCATACACAGTAAGAGGCCCTACAGTAGGGGTTGCCCAAACCTGTTTGTGAGGATGCAATCACCTTCCTTGGTGAGATGTATTCCATGCCTGCCCAGTAGCCCCTCTTTCTCAAAAAGGATCCCAAGGTCACAGGAGACAAAGCCCTGCCTGTGACAGCAGTTACTCAGCCAGGTGTTGACCTGCTGGATGACAGCAATTCTGCTTAAGCCTTTCCCTCTCACTGGAAGGCCTGAGGAAAGACCATCTGGACTCCCTGCCCTTCCCTGCCACTCCATCCCCCAGTGCTCTGTAATCACCCTAAAAATCTTTCAGGTTACCTCTGCACCTATAAAGAAGAACAAGGGGTTCATTAGCCAGATATTTCTCCTAGATTGATTCCTGAGCATAATTTAGCTTGACTGCAGATCCTGGACAGCAGCTTGCTTTATAAAATCTTAGAATGCTTTGGGTTGGAAGTGACCTTAAAGACCATCTAATTCAATTGTCCTGCTGTGGCAGGGACACCTTACCTTTCACTAGACCAGGATATGCAGAGCCTCATCCAGCCTGGCCTCAAGCACTTCCAGAGATAGGGGATCCACAGCTTCTCTGAACAGTCTGTCCCAGTGCCTCACCACCAGTACAGTAAAGAATTTCTTCCTAATATCTAATCTAAACCTACCCTCCTTCATCTTACGGCGATCCTCTATGTGCTATCTGTACAAACCCTTGTGAAAAATCCCTTTCCAGCCCTCCTGTAGGACCCTATAGATGCTGGAAGGTGCTGTAAGCTCTCCCCAGAGCCTTTCCTTTTCCAGGCCGAACAGCCTTATATTCAGATGCCACATAAACATGCATGCAATTATTTGAAAAAATAAATATTGATTAATTGAGTTTTGTTCTAAAATGGTGTATTGCAAACTAATTACAAAAATACGTAACTAGCTGTCTAATGGAGATGATATTGTCTTCAGTCATTAGTTGTGTGTGGTCAGTACATTATGTGGCAGTTATTATGATTATTCAAATAAGATGAGCAAATTTTATTTTATCTATCAAAAATGTACTGGAGGGCAACCTAAAATATCTGTGAATCTATGCCAGTCCCAAATATTTTAATCTAAAAGAAAATTAATATTTACATAATATTTTCAATTATATACAGTAACATTTATTGTAATATTAAAACATTAGATGTAAACAAAAAAAAGTTTCACAGATTTTTTTATTTTCTTTTTTTTTTTTTCCCTGGTGTCTGTAAGAATAAACTTAAAGTTTTAATTCAGGTCTGGTTTGCTTTGTGTTTCAATCTGAAATAAAATTTATATCTCAACTGGCATGACAAGGAAAACAAATATCTTTCCATAGCAGAATTAATTACTATATAAACTTTGCGTTACAGATGAATTAGATATTAGATACCAAATGTTAGATAAATTGCTAGTTCTTCCAAACAAACCATGAAGTACATAAGAAAGAGAATGCAGAAAAATGGTACTGTTGATACAAAATAATTATTATTGAAACATAAAACAAGCAATGATAAAAACAAAGTTAGTTGCTTTTCTTTTTCTTTCAATTTACAGGATAATCCTAAAGGAAAAGCCATATATACTTCCATACTAGTGAGTATATGTTTGTTCTAATTATCAGCAATACATGTTCATTTCATTGTCAACTGTGAAAAGTAAATAATATTCAAATACCTTTAACTCAGTGTGTTCTCAGTGCCCTATGCTTCATGGGAACCTTATTTATGGATTTCATGAGCACATCTAACTGCTAGGTCATCATGGCACATGTAATTTATTATCCATTCAGGGGCAGAACATTATTGCTTTTCTGTATGTATTTTGAAAAATCTCCCATTTTTCATTACACTGTCCACTCTCCTTCTCAAATATTTGGAACAGAAGTTGAAGTTACACATCACTGAAAACAGAAAAAAGATAAAGTATCTCCTAGGAATTCAATTTTGTTTATGAAAAACATATACCACAAAGGCCCTTTTGGGATGAAGGCTGTCATCCAGGTATGCTGCACCTCCTTTTAATCAGTGCAGCTTGCACATCCCACCTCTAGGCAGAAGTCTCCAGGAGCAAGAGAATTGCAGTAAATTCTGGTAATACTAACTGTTGTAGTCATCTACTTATTTTACAGGTTTGGCTGGAAAGTTATGCTTTTTCTGAAAATCCATAATGCAGGGACTGAGGCAGGTGCACAGATGCGTTATTCCTCAAAACTCTCAGTTCTAGCAGTACTAAAATAAAATGGTTCAAGATGATTTTCTACCTTTCTATGTGCTTAAGGAAATGATCAATAAATTAAGCCATATTGTAAGAAACCACAGGTTATACTTTTCTAGTGTAAAAAATGAAATTCTTCTAAATGTAAAAATGTTTAATGAGTGTGAGGTTATTTCTGAGATATATATTTGGGTATATATTATATAAATAATAATTATTTTTTTTTCTCTGTAACAGCAGTCTTCTTTAATAAGCAATGCTTTCATAGCCTCTTAAATGTTTCACTGGTAAATGGCACATACATATCGTCAACACGGGCATGGAACAAAGAAAAGCAACTCAGTTTTTTGGTTCTTTTTTTTTAGGAAGGGGGAAATAGTAACACATTTGTAAGACCCAATATAAGAAAGAAGTATGTCTTGAAAATGAGAGCAGCTGGCAGTGCCTGCCTGGTGAACCCAGCCTGGGGGGAATGGAGCACACCCGTTGAGTTTGGTAAGAGCAAATTCATGCCCTTGGGCCACTCTTCCCCCAGCAATGTCCTGTCTACCTCACACATTGTCACACACCTCGGGACTCACAGATGTATGAAGGATTGGCAAATATTTTGCTTCACATCATGCTACAGAGAAGAGTAGGAAGAGACTTAATAGATTTCTTAACATTCCAACACTGAAAATAACATTAAAAAATTACACCTTTGCAGACTGCAAGGGGTGGACAAATAAGATCAATGTTAATTCTACTCATCAGGCATTTCTGCTAAAGTGGTAAAGTACAGAATTCATTTTTATACCAAGCAAAACCTTTCAGACCGACATTGACCACAGTCAGTCACCACAGTAGATGTTTGTCATGTTTGACAGAACATGAAGTTCAACAGGACCAAGTTCAAGGTGATGCATCCATGTCAGGGCAACTCCTGCTATCAGTACAGTCTGGGAGATCAAGGAATTGACAGTAGCTTTGCTGAGAAGGATTTGGGGGTGCTGGTGGAAAAGAGGCTGAACATGACTCAGCCACGGGCACTCACAGCCCAGAAAGCCAAACGTGTCCTGGGCTGCATCCAAAGCAATGTGGCCAGCAGGGCCAGGGAGGGGATCCTGCCCCTCTGCTCTGGTGAGACCCCACCTGCAGTGCTGCATCCAGCTCTGGGGTCCCCAGCACAGGAAAGACATGGGCCTGTTGGAGTGAGTCCAGAGGAGGGTCACAAAAAGGATCAGAGAGCTGGAGCACCTCTCACAGTCTGAGAAAGTTTGGGTTATTCTATCTGGAAAAGCGAAGGCTCCAGGGACATCCTGTTGCACTCAATCCAGCACCTGAAGGGGCTACAAGAGAGCTGGAGACAGACTTTGTGCAAGGAAATGTAGTTATAGTTCAAGGGGGAATGGCTTTAAACTGAAAGAGTGTAGATTTAGGTTAGATTTTAAGAAGAAATTCTTCACTATGAGGATGATGAGACACTGGCATAGGTTGTGGATGCCCCACCCCTGAAAGTGTTCAAAGTCAGACTACGGCTCTAAGTAATTTGCTTCAGTGGAAGACATCCCTGCCTATGGCAGAGTGGCTGGAATTAGATGATCTCTAAAGGTTACTTCCAACCCAGACTATCCTATGTTATGTAATTTTATGATTTATTCCTCATATTACTACTAATAATAATAATTTATGAATGTTTCTCTTTCAGGAAAGGAGGAAATTATGTCTTCTTCAGTATGGATTTTACTTGGGGTAGCAGTTGTCACATCCTTAATGGCAATCATCACTTTCTTTTTCTGCAAAAGGTAAATTTAATTTATGTATTTAATTTATTTTCTCCCTGTGTGTGTACACCTAAATTATTTAAGCAAATAAGGCAGAAGTGTCTCTGTAGGTTAAAATAAACCACCTAAGTGAAGCAGAAAGAAAAAGTATATTCTGCTATATGATGAACTTTTTATAAAAATATACAGTAATTTAGAGAAGATATGGCTCTCTCAATTTGTTAAAATTTTTATCCCCACTTTTCACTTTTTGTAATGACATTGCAGGACAACTTTCTTTTTCTGTCAAAGAAGGAAATTTACTACTAGTAAATCTTCAATCGAAAGTGAATCTATTACCATCCAAATTTTTAATGTTTTCATGATATATATTCATTCTGTGTTGAGATTACATTATATTTTTCAGTTCACTTCTAATACTGTAGAGGAAGATAAGAGCTGGTTCAAAGGTGCAATGATGTTGTCACATTACCATAATTCAATTTTAAATTTGTATTCAATACATTTTGATTTCCAGGACTGGCTGTTGGAAGGCAGCATTTCCACAGATCCCAAGACCAAAACTTGCTTTTTTTACACTGGCTGATACAAATCCAGAGGTATGTTCTCTTTCTATTGTTATATTAAATGTGTGAAATACATAAAAAACTTTACTGGCTAAATTTTTTAATGATAAGGAATTTATTACAGAGGATCACTCTTCTCTTTGCCATATTCTGAAGAAAAATAAAAGAAAATCAGCAGATGAGATTTTTAAGGGAAGTAAAATGCAGTGCTCTTCCAGAACCACAGGGTTTCTCCCATTCCAGTCCCACGGGTGCACAGGCTGATGCTCCCATTGGCAGGAGCTGTTCACTTTCCCAACACAAGGACATGGACAATGACACAACAGAGCACAGTGAGGCAGCCAGACAAAAAAACAGCACGGCTGCCTCTACCAGCACCTTGTAAACACCATCAGTAGTCTCTACAACAGGGTCCTAGACATCAGAGTCCTTCTGCTACTCTTCAGCTGAGCAGGGCTGAATCTGATGCTGAGATTAGCATATCTCCCTGCTCCCTTCACCTACAACCACCACAAAGTTCCTCACACCCGATCCCAGTGTCTGAGCCCCGTGTCCCCACAGATTCCCCCCTCCAAGCTGTCCCCTTGAATCCCTCCAGGTGCACACCTTGCCTACCTACCCACTACCAAATTACACATGCAGGAAACAAAAGAAGATTAGACAGAAAACAGTTCAAAATAGGGTTTTGTAAGGAAACAGGACGGACAGACTGTGGTAGTCACACACAGCAAAAACAGATGAAATACTCTCTGAATTGTGCATAAGTAGAGGCTAACCTAACATTATATATAAAACTGACAGAAGTTTTTATTTTCCTTTCAGCTGATGGACGGCAAAATTCAGTCAATAACGTCTGAAAATGAAGAGATAGTATTAGTTGCTGACACCGTGAGATAACCAAGAAAAATGGAGAAGTCTGAAAGTGCGTTCTTAGACAACTGTATATTCCTCTGGAAAGTCTGGAAGAATATATAGGCTTTCTTCACTTTCTTCTTCTTGTAGAAAACAGCAATGCAGCCAAGAGAGAATGATACCTCACATGCAATCTTCTAAAATGTCATTGTATTTGCTTTCAGTTTTGGCTAATTTTTACCCTTTGGATAAGTTGCCCTTATTGGATGTCTTCTCTGTTGTAAATATGATTGAAATATTTAATTCAAGAAGTTTTAGTTACATTTTTATCTTAAGGAAAAATATTTGTTTTTCTGTCTCATATTAAAAAGATTAATAATTAATTTATTGAGATGAATATAATTTTTAAAATTCTGATGTCTGAATTCCATTGTTTTACTATCAAAAATGGGTCAATTCATACTAGAAGTTTCTTTGGAGCTCTACAAGTACACATGGGCAACTAGAAAAATGAGATTTGCTCAGATTTTTAAACTAGACATTTGAACATTGCTATTTGATTATTAGACTGATTTTATAATGATATAGATGTTTTATTACTAGACTAAACATTCCTGGGACTATTTTCTTGCACAGAGGCCAATTTACATGTAAGAGTCCAGACAGACTTTCTTAAAGCCCTAAATAAGGTGGACACATGCAAACTACCTTTAGAAATTAGCCCCGACCTGAACTAACCTCTGGACTATGTCCAGGAGCTGTTCAGGACATTACTTGTAAATCCTGGCCAAACTAATGCTGGGAACAGTTGTTCCTGGACATGTTCCAGTGCTGGGGAGCCTTCCAGTGCTGTACTTTCTCCAGTTTGTACTGTAGCTGAACACAAACAGCTCTTGGCACACCTACAGCCTTTGGTAGAGTTAATGATTACCTTTTGGTCAAAGACTCACCTGGGAAGATTTTTGCAGCAGGTCAAAACAACAAAGCAAATTTCTAGAAAAGACTGGATTCATGTTGGACACACTAGTAAACCATCTTTGTATTTTTCTCAGTATGCAGCAGTAGTCAGAGTGGAAATTCTCACAATAACTTGCTAAAAGAGTGATGGAGTTTTAACAGACTGCACTGGTTTATATAACCTTGCACAGTAACTCTCCTCTTTGGCAAAAATGCCAGTGAGGCATGGTTTGGCTCCAGTCCACCAAAACCTAGCCATGAGCTATGAACAACCATTCAGGGGCTCAGTGTGAGGAAGGCAATAGTAAAATATAGTAAAGACAGTACCAAGACACTCGAGAGGTGGGGTTGAGGTCTTGTTAAATAGAACCTAAACAAGCTCCTCATTTGTTTCCTGCTTTCTCCTGGAAAAGGAGAAAGACAGATTCAGGAAAGGTGTTACAGACAGAAACTTGATAAATTAGTCCAGGTTACAGTTCAAAATCATTGAATCGCAGAATGATTAAGGTTGAAAAATACCTCGAAAATCATTGAGTCCAACCCTTGACCTAACACCACCACCTTTTCAACTAAGCCATGTAACAAAGTGCCACATCCAGTCATTTCTTGAACACTTCCAGGGATGGTGAGCCACTCCTCATGGATTACAAATGGATCAGTTAAAACTAATTCAGCCACTGTTTGGGCAGCCTGAAGGTACTGGTCAGGTGATACTGTAACACCACTTTCACAGCACCTAGAATCTCACCAGACATACCATCACAACAGCATACAAAATTAAAATCAATCAGGCCCACTGGCACAGGCTTTGCATCACAAGTATGTGTCACGTGGAAGGATGATGCTTGGGAAAGTTACTCAAGGTAGCAGTGGTCACTGAGGTGGGTGGTGGTACCCAAGTAGAGATGAATAGACAATTTCAGTTCACACTGAACTGGGACTACACATGTTCTAGATGTGTTCCTTTTAGGATACGTAGAATAAGTAAATTAAGTCCTTTAGTGAGTAGAAGATGTGAAACATGCATGTCCTTTTCCCAAGGTACTGAAATAGCTGACAAGGACTGAGCCAATGCCAGTATGTGGTTCTAGGAACAATATTCTGCAGCTGAGCCCCGCCTCACACATACTGTGACCCAACTGTTACTCATTTCACTTACCTATTTTTTTCACCCACAGATTTGAAAAGGAAAATAATACTAATGTGTCCTTCTAGTGGGAATCACTGGGTAAAGGTAGGCAAGACTGAGCAGTGTGGACTGAAAAGCAAAGACGTCTAAAATTTGAAGTCTGTGAAATAGTTTGCTTTTGGTGGATCTGAGCACATACATTAGCAAAAAAACCTGAAGCACATCCACCCTACAATTTTGATTCAATTATAGTAGGATTAATTATTCTTTAATAAATTCCTTAGATTAACTACTAAGGATCTCCCCTCAGTCCTTAGAAGCCTAGGGAATCCTTCACCTTCCAAGAACAGCAGGAAATAAATAAAAAATTTAAAAAAAAAAAATTAAAAAAAATCCATCACATGCAGATTAATAACTGCGTGTCAAATGTTGTGTAAAACAAATGGGGAAGTGGTTAACACTCAGAACCACTTCTGAAATTGCTGGAAGTCAAAGCAAGCAACATGGATTATGACTCTCATATTTACGTGACTGCCAAGAGTTTTGCAAACGTGACATTATGTTATTCAGTAAATGTTTTGGACATTTTCTTTTCATTTCTGCAGTCAGACACTTTTTCACCTAACATGATATTGTAGCCTAACATGAACCAAACAAAAACAACCCATAGTTGGCCAGTAAGAAACTGGGGTCTGGTATTTTCCTTGGCATTATTTTGCCAGCAAATATGCAAGACAGAACTTTCTTGGCTGTTTGTATGTACCTGCTAAGAACTGATCTTCCTCAAAGGAGAACCTGGGATTATGCAGGGGCCACCACCAACATATACATGCAATCACTTTAAACATGGACTAGTCACACAACACTGCTATTATTTCCATAACATATTATTTATGAAAATCTATTTATTTGTAGAAGTGGTATTTCTATAAGCATGCTGATATACTGTGATGCTGCTGAGTATTTATGTATTTTTGGGTAATGTATTTGCATATTGTGACTATTAATGCTTAGTTCATCTGACATAACAGGAAGGAAGAGTAAGTTGCATAATCTGTTCATGTGAAATTGTTAACATCTGCAATCAGATGGAAACTTAAGGAAGCTTAAAAGCAGTAAGAGAGATTATAAACTGAACAGCTTTCTAAGCTGCAGCATTTGTTACCTGATACTGTCATGCAGTAAAACAAAACTAACTGGGAGAGCAAAACACTTAGAGATTTCTGCCTGTGACTACAACTACATGTTAAAGCGCCCTTCCTGCTGCGAATCAAAATCAAACAAGATGAAAGAGGAGAGTTTTTTCAAGAGGAGGTATGTCTCTCAATGTTGTGTGTTGACTTTTTTGTGCCACAGAAGATTTTTTGCAAAATAAAAATATTTGCCAGGGATTAAGTCAGTTACAATCATACTTGCACATGTACAAATTCTGGATTAGTGTCCTTTGAGTTTAAGGAATTCTAGAAAAAATTTTGAAGATTCTTTTGCCTATTTGATTAATAGCAGAAATGTGTATACAAAATTTCTAAAGATTTCTGCAAGATCCAAGGAAGATTATGAAATATTTGTGTTATATATTGCACTATTTGACATTTTTTTATCTGGCATCTATTTTTCAATAACTGAAAGAAATGCTATTTTCTGTATCCTTTCTATAAATTACTTGACGTAGAAATATGTAGATTTCTATATCTTGGGGGGAAAAATAGTAAATCACAAAATCATGGGATGGTTGAGGCTGGAAGGCACTTCTGGAAATTGTCCTTATCCCAAGCCTTGCTTAGAGTAGGGTCAGCTACAGCAGGTTGCTCACAGCTTTGTCCAGTCAGTATCTCCAACACTGGAGACCTCAAACCTTTCCTGGAAAACCTGTCCAAGTAGTTGACTACCTCACAGTAAAAGGTGTTTTCTTGTGTTTAAATTGAACTTTCATTATTTCAGTTTTTGCCCATTGCTTCTTGTCCAGTCACTTGTCACTATTGAGCAGGGCCCAGCTCTTTCTCATTCCCCATGGCTGGGTATTTGTACAACTGAGATGAACAATCCCAGATTCCTCAGCCTTTTCTCATATGTCCGAGCCCTTAATCATCTTTGCTGGATCCCCTCCAGTAGCTCCATATCCTTCTTTTTCTGGGGATCCCAGAGCAAGACCCGGGACTCCAGGAACACCTCCCTTGTCCCTCTGGCAGCACTCTGCATCATGCAGCCCAGGGTGCCTTTGATCTTCTCTTCTGCAAGAGCACATTATTGGCCTGTGGTCAGCCTGTGCTGTCTCTGCAAAATTGCTTTCCAGGTGGATCTCAGCCTCTGCTGGTGCCAGAGGTTGTTCCTCCCCAAGCACAGGATTCAGAACCTTCTTTTGCTTAATTCCAAAAGATTCTTGTCATTCCATTTCTCCAGCTTCTCCAGGTCCCTTTGAAGTGAAATAGTTGCATATGACCCACTTCTCCCAGTTTTTTATCATCTACAGGAATCAGAATACTGATCTAAAAACTGAAATAGTTGTATTTAGGCAGGATTTTGATAGTAATATTTCATTGCTTGGTGTGCATTGCAAGGTTTCTATTCCTATTTCAATGCTCCCAGGAAGGCTTAGCCAGTAGTGTATGATGCTCAACAATGTGTAAGTCTCAGTTTATCCTCACATTACCCTATTAACAAAATACAAAGTTTCATTTCTGGAACTGTGTCAAGGGGAGGAGTAATTTTCCCAGAGACACTGAAGCAAATAAGTCACTGGTCTCAGGTGACATTTTCTGGTACCATTGTGCACTCACAGCCTAAGAGGGAAGACAATAGACTAAGAGAGGGCTTAAGTCAGTATTTACTGCATGCTTTCTGTAGAAACCACTACAGACTACCTGGCTGTATTTTACTTCTGAAACATTGATCAGGTGGATATATTGGGTTTATAACAAACTGTCCTGTAGAGAGATAGGGAGTGAGCTAGGAGTTGAGGAGTCTGGAAACCAGGTGCTTGAGTACCTCCTAGAGCCCTCCCCTATAGAGCAGGATAGACACACACTTCTGAGGCTAGCCAGGGGAGCAAAAGGAAATAAGCAAGACAGAAAAAACATCCAGTTTGGGCATTTTCATCTTAATAAATTCTATTTAGATTAAATTTGAGGAAATACTACTTACAGCAGTATGGTTATTCTAGTCTGATCCTCCAAATAACACTCACAGTCATTTTGACATGAGTGTTCTTACTGGCACCTTCAATACTGAGGTGACTTCAGACCAGAAAAAACTTTAGCACACCTGACTGAAGATGACCAGTCTGGGAGAGGGTGGAGGTCCTGGAGGCAGAAAATGCCTAAAAATACAATGCTGGAGGCACTTGTTTGGCCACTGTACAGAAGGTCCAGATTGCTCAGCCAAATCGCTTAGGGCTCACCACAGCCCTTGTATGGCTCATCCTGCCTGCAGGCAGAGAAAAAACAGAGGACCTGGCTATGTGTTGAGGCATTCAGCTGGAATGGTCATTTCTTATGAGGAAAGTGAATGCACACAGGCCCTGCTATTCTCACTGAATGTCCAATGAATTGTCCAGAGTGTGGAGACAATGATGCCAGCAAACATTTTTCCAAGCAGACAGGGCTGCAGATGAATCCTATGGCAGTGTCCCAGATGAACGTTTCCAGAAGAAAGCATGAAGGGTACTTGCAATATGGGGCTGTGGTCCCATGTAGGAAACTTGAAGGAGATTTTGAAAGTGCAAGAGTAATCAGAACAGAGAGAGAGAGATCTCATGAAAAATAAAACAAAGAAAATAAAGGAAAGGGGAGCAGACAGTTGCCAAAGAATAAGAAAACTAATACCTAGGAAAGGAACATAAGATGAGGAAAGGAAAGGAAAAAATACTGAGTGACTGAACAAAATGGAGAAAATTACTACTAAGGGGCTGACTAGAAGGACAACAGATCTCAAGGTTTTCATTTGCATTACTGGGGAGGTCCCTGAGAGCATGGGAAAGCAGAAATAACTTTTGAGACCAAAATCTCACAGAGCATTTCATGGCCAGTCCTCCAGACTGTTTGTACTTCAGATTCTTCTGTATCACTTCCCAGCAGCCTTGGCCACATCCTTACTCTAGTATGATGATTAACAAATGTAGATGCTGAAAGAGATAAGCAGGTTACAGTGAAGAGTCTGTCTCTGTTGCAACCCCAGCATTGTGTCCTGGCCTGGCTTAAATCCTGGGAACCATGATGGACATGTCACATCAAACCAATTTCCAGGTAATGTGACATGCCTTCTGAAAACATTCAAGACTACAGAATGACTTGCTTGGAACATCAGGGTGGGTTTTTGTTTTCACCACAAGTGAAGTCAGTTTGAAATGACCATACAAATTAATATGGAAGGGCTGACTACTAACAAAATATTACCATGTTTCTCTTTTTACTGAATTTGTAAGAATTTAATTCAGTTTTAGAATTGTTCTTAGTACTACCTGTAATCAAGAAAATTGCTACTACAAAGTTGCACTGGTAGATGATACTAAAGCAAACAAAAATTCAACCAGAGTTGCTTCTTCATGTAGAAAAAAAAAAAAAAAAAAAAAAAAAAAAAAAAAAAAAAAAAAAAAAAAAAGCTGGGAATAGAGAAATATTTTCTAAAGAGTTTTAACCTCCTTGGAAAAAAGAAAAATTGTACATTAGATGAAAAATGTTTGACAAAAGTTGATGCAAGTATTTGACTAGCTTTGCTCAGTCATTCATACCACATGAATGGATGTGAAGATGTGAAGTCACCCTTTGCAGATACTCACACTTCCTTAGTAATTTAAATTGCCTACAGTGATCTGGAACACCTGACTTCTTGGTTTCTGACACTGATGCAAGCAAAAATTTGAAGCAGACGGTTGTGTATGGATGCAAACCTCTAAGAACAGTGGGAGTTATGAAGTTGGAAAAGTGGAGACTCATATGTGATAGCAAACAGGAAAAAATACTGGGGTGTCCTGTCCTTGGCTGGCCACCAGTTGCCACCAAGATGTTCTCTCACTCCCCCTCTTCCTTATTCTCTACTTCCCCTCAGCAGACAATATCTTGCCCTCCAAAACAAAACACTGGTCCAAATCTCTGGTGTGTTACCAACACCATTCTAGCTACTAATACAAAGCACAGCATTGTGATGTTCACAAGATCAGAAAGCAAGCAAACCTGACTTTCTGATGGTATGGTTAGGATAGACATGTGGGAAAAAGTAATTCAAAGTCATGGTCTCTGCACTGAACACAGTGAGTGTATTTATCATCAAGAGAGTCTGTGACCTCTTTATCTCAAACAACTTTGTTATAGGCAGTATCATGGCTATTCAGTTCTTTTAAAGAAGAGGTGCCTGCCAGACATCCTGAACCACACCCCCTGCCTGGCTTTTTGAAAGAACATGGTAAAAAATTTAAGTTTTGCAAAACCAAAATACATTTCAACATTACTTTCTCTTCCTTTTTTTTTTTTTTTTTTTTTTTCCCTTATCTTTTCCTTTTTCTGTCTTTCATTATCTCTTTCCAGAGAAGGAAATATGTTTGAGTTTGATACTCTTGGACTCATTTGTATGATTTGGTGGTATATGATGCTATTTCATCCCTTGCATGCTGACATCCAATGTAAGGAGTGTAAGTATGTTTTTGCAGATATAATCTGAGAAACAAGGTTTAACTCTCCATTTATCAGAGATACTTGCAATGAAACTGGCAATTGCTATTTTAAGCCAGAGAGATACTATCCCCTGCATTGAACAAAAGCAATAACATATCCTTACTGAACTTATGCGGCAACACTTTCAGCAGATGCACAGGAATCACCTATTACAAATGTAAATGTGGACTGGAGAAGAAAAATAGAACTGTCCTGGGAGAGCAGCAGAAATTTCTCTGAGTACATATGTACCATCATGGACAGGGATGAGGGAGATACAGAAATCAAGGTAAACTTGCTATTCATTGGGATAAATAATGGTACCTTTTATCAATTTCACTTACTTTGAAAAAAATGAATGTCACAGATAACATCTGACATGTGGCTGTTTGCAGTCCACAGCTTGATCTCTTAGGGGCTGTGGAAAGACCAGCAATGCCAGGGTGCATTTGCTGTGAGATGAGCACCCAATTCATACTAAAGAACTGAAATTCTGACACCAAAGTAGAAAGATAATTATAAGCTAGAACTGCAGCTATATTGAATCACGAGTAGGGATGTAGCTGCTGAAAAAAAGAGTTTGTGAGATTAGGTGAGACTTCTAGAGACTTTAAAGAGACAGAGCAAGAGACATCACCCAAAAATCCCAAAAACACTCCCATGGATTATGTTTATCTTAAGTTCTTCACTTGTTTCCCAATAAACTGGATCATGCCTGTACCACAGATTATCTTATAAGCCCACATTATCCAAAGAGGAAAATAGGAAGCTCGGCAGAGATAGAGATGGCTTATTTAGCCTAGCAAAGCAGGTGCCTTAGAAACACAGTACAAAATACTTCACATCTTTATTGAACATTATATGTATAACACCATAGACACTTTTTTAACTGCTGGCCAGGTCAGATGAGGACTTTTATTTTGCTTAATTCTTTGATTAAATTCCTTTGTGGCTCCGCTATGTATTAGCCATCTTCTGTTATGCCACTGGCCTATTAGTCTCCTAAAATAGTTGCACACTAGTGCAGTATCCAACTCCTGAGCTGCAAAGCTTTTTGTGTAGTCATGTTTCTGATCCCTCAGTTCCATTCTATATCACCCTTCCGTGCTAAAGGAGAACCAAAACCATACATATACATGGAATTACATTCCTGAGTTGCACTTCTGTAGCCAGCCACATCTAATGTCTCAAGAGGAAAAGCAGAAAAATAAAATATCAACGTGTTCTCTTTTCAGGTGGATAGTCCACTATGCAGCTTTCCAGTGCAAATATACATGCCTCTGCACAAAGGGGTATCCTTTGTCATTGAAGTGCCAAACACAAACATCTCAAAACAATGCACCTATCTCCCTGAAGGTAATGTATATGGCCTGGCTAAGGTTTTATACATTTGCAAAGGTAAACATTGCCTTAGAAAACAGTTACTTACACAGCAGGTAACTGCTATATTTTCTATTAATTTTTTTTCAGATCTGTTAAAATTATTTGCTCTGTAATAAATGTCTCCATCACTCTGCAAGAGATGTATTACTAAAGATGTATCCATGATTGTATTATTCTCTTTTATACTCAGGGTCCAAAATGCCAGTAAATTACAGTGGTTTAAGGGTGCATTCAGATAACTCTTCTGGCTGTTACAAATTAAGATGTTAGTACTTATTTATTTAATGCTTTTCTGCTGGGCTGTTGGTGAGTTTCTTGTGACCCATTTTTTCCCTTGCTTCTCAGCTCAGAGTTCTCCTTTAAAACTGCCCAGCCACCAGTGCTGCAGCAGCTGTGTTTAACTGGGGTATTTCAGACATGACAGAGGTGATGAATTGGCAGCTTTCTCACACCTGAGGAGAGAAAATGCTCACTGCTCTTCTCTTCCTGTAGATTTGACAGAGGAAACACTCATGGTGACCCTCAAAAGACAAACCAGGACACACACAACTTCGGTGTTCCTCCCCAGCTGGCCCAACCCTCCAAGTGTGCAGTTTGCCCAGAGGATTCCCCTGTCCTTCCATAAGGTTGCCCTCTTTATTGGGAACTGGAGAGGGCTTGAGTCAGTAGCAGAGGACACCTCCACACTTTCACTGAATTTAGGACATACCACAGAAGGAAGCAGAAAACTGGCTGAAGGAGAAGAGAAGAGGCTGAGCGTGCCTGCACAGCCCAGCCAGGAGGGACCTTCAAAAGAAATGAGGTTCCCATTTCAATGTGCTTCAGAAAAGCAGAAGAACAAGTCACTGTCAGCCACATGAAGGTGGAAAGATCTAGGGAGGAGCCTCCTTGATTAGAGAGCAGGAAAAAGTCCAACGCTACTTTTTAAAAGTCTCAGCTTTTTTAATCCTCTGTGTAAACACATCAGGAGTGGATTCCTGGGCATTAATTGCAAAAGGAGAAATACTTCCCTCTGTAGCAGCATGGATGGTATTAAAAGGAATGTACATGTGAATGCTTCACTTGCTGACAGGTTTCACAGTTCAGAGGCAGTTAAAATGGAGTGAGAGTAGTTTTCTCTCAGTTGTCATTCCTAATCCAAGCAATAACTAGCTGGGCTTGCAAGCATCTAACATATCTAAGTGTGTGCTGTGATCCTCCAGCTTGGAGGAGTCACAGGATTTTTCCTCGCCATGGATATTCCTGTGCTTGCAGGCATGAATGGGTCAGCCATTGAAAACTTCTCCTGTGTGATTTATAACATCTTCCTCATGAACTGCACTTGGCAGGCAGGAAGGGATGCTCCAGCAGACACACAGTATTTTCTCTACTGGCAGAAGTCAGGGTAAGTAGGTCTGCTTGAGACAGAGAAGTGTGAATTCTGTTTCAACACATCACAGTGCCCATGTTTAACTAAAATACTTTGCTGTATGCAGAGAGGACAATCAGATGGAATGTGAGCTTTACATGAAAGATGAAAATCGCAGAAATATGGGATGTATCTTCCAAAATGTGAGCATGGGGACTGAAAAAGCTTACTTCCTGGTGAATGGGTCTAGCAAAGACTCCCTGATCCAGTTCTATGATGAGTACATTGACCTGTATGAAATTGGTAAGTAACTGAACATTTTATTACTGTTTTATAAAATGAAGAAGTGGAGAAATTTTCTCTGAAAAGCAGATTAAAACAAAGTCTGTAACTGTTGCAGGATCCTGCACTGCAGGGCAGACTTTGCTTCCAACAGTGGATGGAATATAGCTTGAGGAAAACTTGACTAAAACAAGCAAAGGCAGAGGCAGCCCCTGAAAAAACTGCTGAGAAAAGAGGTGTGGACATGATGCCTTAAGTTTTAGCTTTCATGTTTTTCAGATTCTGTGCTGCTTAGGTGTGTAGCTCTGAGCCTCATATTAGGTGTTAGTAAGCTCTCTTCACAGAATAGGCAGACAAAACAAATCCTTTTTCCTGCTGGAGACAAAGTACGAGTACAGCTTTTAGGCCCGAAAGCATAAACAACAGTGGGCTGAAGAGAGAAAACAGGAAGGATGGGACTTCATAATCTGAAGCTGCAATTGGACAATTAAACCCCAATACACAAAACTTATAAAAGTGTGAGACCTTGTGACCGGTCGTCCATTTTCTGACCATTTTAGGTCCATCTTGGGGGTAGCCCTGGCCAGGCTCTTGTACTGCCCAAGGTGTACCCTAAAGGCCTTTCAGTAAATACTGACTTTATTCTCTTGCTCTGTCCAGTCTCTGCTCCCAAGGTCAGCATTCCCAAGGCATCAGACACAGTCACGGATTCCAAGTAATGAAACACAATGGTTAGATTTTCAAGGCCGCCTTTATTAAGGGCTTATTTTACCATCCCTTAATCTCACACCTCTCTGAAAGCCACAAGAGCTACATGCCCTAAAACCAGAGTGAGGGTTCAGCTTCCAAATTAGGACTGCATTAGTTAAATATGTGGGTAACTCTGTGAGTTAGGTGTTTAAGGTCCAAGAGAAATTGGGTCACACTGAGTTAACTATATTACAGGCACTCCAATTCAGATGCCTTGAATGCATCATGAATAATACCATACATACAAAAACTTTCTTCCTTTTTCCTATGGAACTTGCATTGTCAGTGTGAGGTTGGAAGAAAATGGCACTCTGCTGATTGCACTACTGAATTACATAAAATCTTTCATACCTTTTCTTTACACAAACTTCATTTACTTCAGATGTCCAGAAGCTGCAGTGATACACATTCTCAAGTTTTGGTAAGGTATTTTACTGCTGTTTACCAGATAACTTTACTTAGCACTAGCAGCACACAATTGTGCATCAGCTGCCTCACCTTCATCTGCATTTTGCTTGAGTTGTAGATGTTTACTGACCATGCCTATAATAATTATTCCATTTTTTTCCCCAGAAATACTCACTGCTCCATTAAATGTCACTGCCAATTGTACTGGAGATTCAGCAGGTTGCATTATTACATGGCATCCACCCCGTACAAGTCAAGTGAAAAAAGCAAAGTGTTTTCAGTATGAAATTAACATACAAAATAAGGTATAAAAATTTCTTGGTTTGTCTTTGGTACTGTACCTATGCTCATGCATATCTATAATGTGTACATTTCTGACTCCTTTATTTGTTAATTTTTCTCGCATAAGCTGTGGTGTCTTTCTGCTACAGTTTTGCTGGTCTCACATCCTACCTCTCATGAAATTCTGCAGCTCAGAGGCTTACCATGACAGCAATTTCTCAGCCACGATACGATTACAGGAAAGGGTAGCTAAGGGTTAGACATAAATATACAACTGCAACAAAGCAACACATCATTACATCTCATTTGTTTATTAAAAACAGGACTAATGGCTTGCAGACTGTTTGGATTATCTGGATTTTTTATCTTTCATGCATTAATTTTATCTATCTTGGTACCTATTGGTAAAAGGAGCGACTGCCGTTCATGTAGCTTTCCAGCTGGTTGGTATAATTTGACAGTAAGATTTTGTGTGAAATACTTAAGAGAGTTTTACATAAAGATATAGGTCACAACACAGCAGTATTGTCAAAACATTTATTTGAAAGAAATACATCTTAACTCTTGTTTCCTGAGTCACAGTCAGAATGAGTGGGGTTCAGTGTAGAATTCTACATTTGGAAATTCATCTGCTCGACTGAGACACCTTAATGTAGGTGTTTGCACAGGGGCACATTAGAGGTCCCTGCTGCGGAGCAGTAGGTGCCTCAAGGCCCTTGGGGTGCTGAAGGTACCAGAAGTACCAACATGGAGATGGCAGCTAGAACTCACACCTTTCAGGAGGGGCCAGCAGAGGTAAGACAGCTAAAGCAGCACTACTCTAAAGTTTAAGCAATTAATTTACACCCTGCTCATTCCCAGCACAGGCTGATGACCTCCATCATGTCCTAAGCTGAAAGCACTCAGCTGACAATGATGGGGAATTCCTAGTCTGCTTTATAGTGCAAGACACACTTGTGGGTGTGTTTTCTGTAATGAGACATTCCTTCCAGTTACACCTTTCTGACTTTTCCATAATGCTGGCTATCCTGATATTACATGTGATAGATGTTTCCAGGACCTCAGGTTTTCAAGGCTGAGATCATTGCTAAAAGTCACTGTGCTTTTGAATTTGTTCACTCATTTTTGAACCTATCCTTCTCTTCAAAGTTTTCAGGTTCTTTGATCCAGGTCAATGTTTGATTCCAGTTAATTAAATTTTCATTGCATAGGATGTGTAAGTAGCTCTTCACAGAAAGCCTCTGAGCCTGGATAAGTCTAACAGAGACTTTGATTGGAAGGAGGGTAAATTTGCTATTCACATCAATTTTGTGCACAGGTTATTAAACAGTTGTGAAATCACAGCTTCCAGATCAGCTGTGTTTGTAGGATGATGGGATTGCTTGTGTGATTTGGACATGGATGAGAATGCATAGTTGTTATAAAAATACTCTTAGTGGAAATACAGCTTCTCACATCTACTGATAAATAATTAATGTTTCCTTCCTTTTCTAAAAGGAAATGTAGGAAGACAGAACTCTGAATAAAATGCTGTTATTCTGGGACATTTCTGGAGGATTATATCCAATTGATTTTTCAGTTTAAAATAACTTACAATCTTCAAAAGAAGAAAATGAGAATGAAACAGAGAAATATTTGATTGAAAAGAAAATTAATAAAAAATTAAGATTTGTTGTTGTTTTGCAGGATGAGCCCAAAGAAGAGAAAAAGCTTCCTCAGGTGAGTACTCTTGTCACATACAAATTTGCGCTTTTGCCTACTTAAGCCTATAAATACCATTACAGAAAATACACTTACTTCTAGAACTACAGATCTTGTATCAGTGTAGCTATGAGAATTCAACAAAATATGTTCCTGTGATATCTTTAAGTGTAAACTTAATACATGCCTTTTGGATGGAGTAGGCAGTAGGCAAAATTTTCCATGTATTTCACAAAACTTCATACATTCCATCTATTGCACAGATAGATTTTGTTCCTGACAGATGTGACATTTTACTTACTAAAAATCTGAAACCCTCTTTCTCATTGCAGTAATACACTGATAGCTCAGGACAGCTAGGCAAAGGGAATATAGCAATCTTCAAAACCTGGGGAATTTAATAAATACTGTCAGTCTTCCCTTGACAAATCAGTGGTCTTCTAAGCCTTGGAAGAACTTGACAGATTCCAGACTTTTTATAAGTATCATGAGGCCAAATGTTGCATATCTGTTATTGAATTGTCTCCAGAACAATAATTTTTTTAGCAATGACAGACACCATCCATGCCTGTTTAATGAAGGTTGCAAGGGGAGTTTACAGGGTACTTGTCCAAATTCTGCTTTGTTTCTTCCAGTTTTCTTTAGGGTCCAAAAACAAGGACACACATAAAAAAGTGTCCATAAAGCATAATAAAAGAAATCAAAGACAAAATAAACTTTAAAAAAAATTAACCTCCAAAAATCAGAGAGTTTTGCTGGCAAGACAGTACCTACCTAAAAAAAAAAATCAAACTAATTATTTTTTATAGAAACTGTATCAGGAAATTTACCCACAAATGTTGTTAGTATTTGCCTATGGTGAGAAATAGAGATCACTTTCCTTTAGGTACAGACAAACAGATACGAATTCCAAAATTACAATGAGAAAAAAAGATACACTCTGAAAATCAGAGCACGTGGAAAAAACTGCTTCGTAAGCTCAAACTGGGGGGAATGGAGTGAACCCATTGAGTTTGGTAAGACTATGATTTTTTTTTTCCTCGCTTTGTTTCCTTCTCTTTCTTCCTCATAGTCACAGAAAGGAATAAAATCTTAATTTTTACCCAGTTACATGGAAGGAACTGGGTGGATTTTATTAACATGGAGGAGTAGCTCCAATACTCTGGCAGCAGAGCCTTTGGTTAGCTGGGATTGTGAAGGCAGCAGTTACTCAAATGCCACGGCTACAGAAACAGACTGAGACAGACCCACTCTTTGGTCTGCTGTGATGAGGCTGCCTCTCAATTCTCTTAAGTTTTTACCATGAATATCATCCCCTTCCTTCTGCATCTTTCTTCTCATTATTTCCACTAATTTTGCTCTATTAATTGTTCTGTAACTCTGTTTATTCTTCTCTTTTTCCAGGATTTAAAAAAAATTCTCAAAAATTTAATTCTCTAAATCTTAAATATTTGAAAAGGTTTAAGATGTATCAAGTCCATCTGCATTTTTGGACAAAATTCTATAATGAAGTCAAGTTTGAAGTCCTTTAGGACATTCAAAAAATGTAGTGAAATTCACATTCATCACATCATACAGTCATGAAGGCAGCTTTTTGCCATGCTAAAATATTTCTCTCTCTTGGATGTTTCAGGTCAAGGGAAAGATTACTTTATTTTTGTGATTTTATTTCTGATTGCACTTGGAACAATCTCAATTACACTTCTCCTGTATTGTCTTTTCAAAAGGTAAATCAACCTTTTTTCTGTAGACACTATTGGCAGAGTATTACCTATATGAAATACATTCCTCCTACCTCCCTACCTGCAAAGTTAAATAATTTGATTATCAATAGCATGAACTATTACCACCAGGATTGCTGTGGATGGCCCCTTGGCATGCAAAATCACTAAGTGGAAAAGGAGGAAAGAATGGTAGTTATTGCTTGATTCTACGAGATCCTACAAAAGCTTTTTTGTTCTTACTTTTAAAACATCCAGGTTGCTTTGAAGCCACTGGCTGTATACAGTACCAGATAAGAGAGAATCCAAATTAATGTATTGTTATTTTGATAAAACTTCCCAGTCAGTGGTGAAAGTTATGTCATGTGATTTATTCGAAGTAACTTATTAATAGCATTTTACTGTGATTCTAATCACAAAATAAATCTTAATAACACAAATGCTAAGTGTAATAATAGTTACCCACTAGTTACCCCACTGAAAATATTTTATTTCTCATTTTATTTGTAGAGCAATAGACACTCAATCTTGAAAGTAAAAAAATGTCCTTAAGTTACAACATAAAATGTTTGTGTAAGCAATATTAGTATTTTTAATTTCTCCTCCATCCCATTTTTTACCCAAAGGTACTGCAGTTTGAAGAACCTATTTCCTCCCATACCACAACCAAGAGACAAATTCAATGCTGAAGAAGATATCCAGGTATGATTTCTCCTCAATTCAGTCACGTTTGCTAACTTTAAACCACAACAGGCCAAAGTCTTGAACTGACTTATAAAAATAAACGTTAATATTTGGTCCAGACGTGATTTCTGTCATGCCAGCTATGCTGCTTTGAAACCTGAAATGCTCTATGCCAACACTAAAACAAAAGATTGTCCTCGAGGTATTTGCAGATATATTTTAAGACCAACTTTCAGTTTTACTGAGACCTGTAATTTCTGTGTGTACCAGCTTTGCAAGATTGCTGTTCACATTTTAAAAATAACCTAAGTGAAGATGCATTTTCCATTAGCATTTTCAAACATCAACACTCATAAATATAATGTGAATATATATTTCAGAAGCCTGACCTATACCCATGTAAAAATCCTATCACACTTAGTGCAAATCAACAGGGCTGGAAAGATGTAACAGTTAAAATAACCTTTCTCTTGTTTCAACACAGGATTTACAATTTCAGTGTTTTGTGCAAATTGTATCTGACCAATACACTGTAACATCCTTGTGTAGCCTATTCTGCCTGTTTATTTAGCCTTACTTTTAAAAAGCCTTTTTAATAGCTTGGTTTAATGCATTTAAAATACATTACTTTTTCCCACTATTCCTTTCCTGTTTACAGTATCTTACACACCTGCACTCTGTCAACAGCAAGTAACTCTTCTTTCTGCACACATCATGACAACCAGGCTTCAAACCATTCATGCTTCTCGAATCCATCCATTTGAGCAGTGGTTTGTATGGTGACTGCATAGTGAAGGGATGCTTTCTCTCAGCTGGCTAAAGCAAAGACATACTTGAAGTCAGTGAATCAGGTTGGTCATTAATTGCCAAAAATTCAGTGGGCAACACCACGCATTCCAATGAGGATCCCAAAATTGACACATAAATTTTCCTTCAATCGCTTAGAAAGAATCCCCGAATCTCTGACTACTAAAACTCTCTAGTTTTGGTAATCATACACCGGCTTGTTGTTCTGAATAGTTTGTCTTTGGTCCTACCACCTTTGGCTTTCACAGAAAGCAGGTAGGAATGTGGCTTAGATAGGTCTCCTCATACACCTTAAGTTCTAAATACCTGGTAACTCACTTCCTACCATGCTGCCACAGCTGAGGCTACAGAGCAGCAGCAATCCACAGTCCATCATATTAAATAATACTAGCTAGGAAAATAACAAGCAGTTTTTGGAAAATTGCATACTGATTCCCTGCTTCTACTAAACTTGAGTGGCTTCCAAATTCCTATGCATAAACTATCAAACACACTCAAATCACTCCAGGACAACCCAGAGGCCTTTGCAGATGAGGTCTGTAAACTGTGGCACAGGCACTTCCATGCAGGGAGCAACATAGCAGCAACAGTTGCCAGAGTTAAGTGAAGCCCTCATGTTACCTCACGCTTGCCAAGTGGCGCTGTGAAGACAATTCATATGATTCTGACAAGTTTAAACAGTTTGAACTACTCTTAAAATCTGATTTTATTTTACTCTTCTCTCCAAACTCAGTATCTCTAACACTGATTGAATGTTATAATTCTTCAAAATTCAAATAATAACAAAGTACAAAAAGTATATTTTCAAAAGCTCTCATCCACTCAATACTAAACACTCCCCCTGACATTTAGGGCTAATGGATTTCTGAGCTGTTTAGAAAACTGCAATATTCTTTGCCAATCACCCCTTTTTAAAGCTTGCATTTCCTAATTTTGCCTGTATATACTTAATGACCTTTCACATTTTCTCCTTCTTCTCTCCTACACAATACTTCTCCCAAATCACTGGAAAAGCTCACTGGAAAAGATTTTAAAAACCTAATTTTCTGCACTGCATCCTTAAAACACTCCTGTTAAAGAACTGCCAATTTTATTTGCTTTAAGATCCTACCAATTAAATCATTCAGTGCATCAGACAACTTGCACTCTTCTAATTAATTTTATTTTACTCCTCTTACTACAGACCATTGACTTTCTAGTCATCCTCCCCTCATATGCTTTCCTTGCCATTACTGAGTTTTATTGCCTCTTGCCTGGAGTTAAACATATTCCAAGAACTTGCAAGACACACTCTTGGTGCATTTTCCTCGGAGAACAGTAGAGTAGCCCAAAACACCATGACCACAAAGCTCCACAGTGTTCTACCCATTCTTCAGCTTTCCCAGAAAAGAAGTCCCTGGGACATCCTGGTTTGATGCTCTGCAACATACCCTCAGTATGACAGCAAGCTTGCTTTTTTCATCTTCTTCCCCCACCAGTACTGTCCCTCCTTTTTTTTTTTTTTTTTTTTTTTTTTAATTATTTATCTTCCCTCAAAACTTTAAATTCCAAGTGCTTTATGAGTACTATGATCTTACCTGGCAGCATGAACTCTCCTAGAACTCCAGGTTAGCCAATGTAAAAGTATGTGATAGCAACCAAAATATTTTATCTACACATCTAGCCAATGCCTACATATGAAAATTCCAGGCAATATTGACTGAATATATTCCATCTATTGTCTCAGCTAAGGGTGTCCAGTGTCCAAATCAGCTTCTGTTCTTCCTCCTTCTGACAGCTAGTACTCATCAGATATGCTGAAACATTCCTTAACTGTTCTTAAAACTATGTTCTCCTGCCTTGCAGTCATTTGTAAAGTATTAAAAGACCAAGATGGGATGTCTTTGGTGTTGCTGAAACTAATGCTTGGAATGACACCAACAGCAACTTGTAGCTTACTGAATTTTCTTTCTCTTTAGATAGAATATGTAGATCTACTATCAAAAGGTCATACTGAGGAAATAACTAGAATTGAAGAATGATCCAACTTTCTGAAAACACACCCAATTCCCCAACGTGAAAGAAAATAATGGATCCTGCTGACAAGTACTTCAAACCAGCCTATAAAAGAATATAATCACCTATAAAGCTGTTTGTCCCCTTAAAATCCATCTAAAATAGAGCAAAAAATTAAAAAAAAAAAAAGGAAGAAAAATGAGTGAAATTTGTTCTTTTTGTTCAAACATGCAACGCCTGGCAACTGAGCTTTTCTGCAAGCACCTATTTTGAAGTGCTTAAACCTTGGTCAGAGGTTCTTCTCAATGTGAGACAAGCCCTCTTATCGTGAATAAAGCTGTTACTTCTTGTTGTCATTGCTATGAAGCTTCTTTCCTCTCAGTAGGATTTCCTGCAGGCTGACAGGCTTGCTGTATGCCACAGTAATTTTACTGTAATTTTTATATGCCCAGTTGTTTTCTAAAGCACAAACCAGATATTTAGAATGTTTTTAAATTTGCTCTTTGGTCTTCCAACAGTAACAGCAAACTATCCCAATATATGCAATTAACCTTATGCAAGACAAACACAGAAAATAAAATCATACTCATCAATTATAACCATAAACAGTGGTCTGTCAGTCAGCCATTTCAGGAGCTCAGTAATGCCACTGTAAATAGACCTCTGCAACACCTGATCCTGTGCATTTTTAGTACATACTTAATTCACACAAATAGCACCTAAAGCCTTCAAAAAAATCCAAGTTGTGAGAAATGAAATAAAATCTACTATTTAATAACTAGATCTTAATTGTAAAATTTCCTCACAAACGTATTTTAGTTTCTCCCTTTAAAAGGTACAAATGCTATTTCCAATACCTTTTAAAAATAATATAGGCTTTAGCTGCCAGTGTTTCCTTTTACAAATGCTGGATGTTTTCCTGATCATACTTTTCAAAATGAATGAATTTCAGAGTTTCAATAAGACAGAAAACAATTTTTTTTAAAAGTCTCATTTATTGTTTGCCTCTTACATCCCTAAACTGCACCACACATTGGAAATTGCTGCTGCATGACTAAGGGAAGATATATATTAAAAAAACCCCAAACCTGAACACCACAAATTAGCTGATATTGAATGTACAGCATAGGGAAATTGAAGTTCCACTCAAATACCTACACTTGCATTTGCTTCTTTTCCTATTTCTTTTAGTTAAACCTTGTTCTGAAGGGGAGTGGTGTCAAATCCCTGTCCCTGTCAGGGGCTGAAGTAATGACAATTGGTTTCTCTCACAAAGCTTGGGCCACTGTACACTCTCAGGGAGGCATCCCATCATTATCTCTACCCTTGCAAGGCACTGATACAGAAAGAAACCTGATTTAATGTATTTATACAGACAAAATGTCTTCCCCTGCTCCCTAGCAAACAGATTAGCAGGGTTAACACCACATGATCTGCCTGCACCACAGGGAGCTGCTGCCACTGCCACACAGGATCTAAGAACCACTTGCAGTAGGTAGATGAAGTTTGCCACTAGCCTGTGTACAAAGTAGCCATGTAATGTCCTTACATTCACATACAGGTGTTGTGTTGAAAGCAGTGCTTGTGCAACAGTGAAAGGAAAAAGGTAAAGTATGCTCAAGAGGAAGGTAATAACCAGCCAAAGCCAAGCAGGTAATTTAAATACTTAATCTTGAATTGCAATCTCAGAAGGCACACAGAAGAACTCAAGACAGCTCAGTCAGCCTTCAATGAGTCATACAATGATACACTTTTGCTTTCTCAAGAAATAGGGAAAGTTCTGAAAACATTTAGATTAACACCTTGTTTTCCTCTACTGGTCCCTCTACCATGTCTTTGCAGATTACAAAGTACAAAAGATTATATACATTATGAAGAACGGCACATAGGTATTACATTATCTCAAAGAGCAGTTACGAGAAATTACTCAATCTGGTCCTCTGACCATCCCTAAACATCAAATCAGCTAATACTGAAGGCTGACCTACTTTGATCTATTATTTTACAGCTACATAGAAGCACACACATTCCCTTCCCCACACCCCTTCAACTTCACCTATTAGACTGCAACTTTTTTCAGATAAAATTCAACCTTCCATAGAGCTACTGACCACCGCTACAGATGAGGCCAAACAGTATCTTGAATGGCATGATGAACATTTCCAACCAGCAGCAACAATACATAAGTCACTCAGAAGTTGAAGGCATTTACTGGGTTCCTGGGTTTTTGCATGAATGCCATGATGCTTTCCATACCAATTTAACAAAAAAAAAATATTTTAGGCTGTTCTACCAAGGGCAAGAGCAGTACTTTTAGACAGTACTTGGTACTTTAGGTTTTCCTAGCACTACAACTGAACCCTCCCCACCCCCCAATTTTAAATCAAAGAAGCTGTAAATCAATTTTTAAGAATCATGCAAAAAGCCTCTTGCAGCAGCCCATCATACACTATCAGGCACAAAGAATGGGAGTGGTTTCTATTAGTATAACCCATGCTTCCCCACACCCCATCTCTCCAAAGATCTCACATTTAATGATTTTTTTAAAAAAGCTTATTTTGTTACAGAATGCAGTGTAAGGGTATCAGAGGACCCATTATCTGAAACAAGTTT
Source organism: Zosterops lateralis (assembly GCF_965231275.1). Classification (NCBI taxonomy): domain Eukaryota; kingdom Metazoa; phylum Chordata; class Aves; order Passeriformes; family Zosteropidae; genus Zosterops; species Zosterops lateralis. The sequence goes on from NC_139763.1 coordinate 35,238,060, forward strand.
TCAAATACAAGAGGCTTTCCCAATGCTTTTATATAATAATTCCAACACAGACCGAGTAAGTATGTTTATTGGTTTACAGCAGAATGCCCCAATTTAAAAACAAAGTTGCTAGATGTTCAGCTGTGCAAAATGGTACATAGTGCTTCAGTACAAGTGGAAAAGAACATGATTTGTTAGCAAATGCTTTCAAATACAATTTTATGGTCCTAGAAGATAAGACTTGAAACTGGAGACTGATCCACAGGCAAAGGATTTTTTTTCTGCCTAAATTGGATCGAACAACTTTGGACCCAGAACCAACAGCACTCATTCCTTACTGCTGTGAAGGAAAATTGCCACACTGAATTGCCAGATTCAGTGTCTTCATGCATGTTACAGAAAAGTGGATCAGTTGTCTATGTCAGTTTCTAGCCCCATCTAGAAGTATCATCTGGCTCTGATAAATAAGACTTACAGGAATTTCTTGAAGGTCAATGGTCCATAATGGTAGTTATTCTACATGATCTGCTCAACTTGATTTCCAATTCTATTTAGGCTGTTTAAATTACTTTCTTGAATTCATCGTACAGCACAAGCACGAAAGCGCCCCCCATGCCTCTGAGAACGTTAGACCATGCACCCTTGAAGAAGGCCTTTCCTCCTTCATCTCTTGCAATCTTCCGCCAGCAGTCAATTGTTCCAGAGTACATGATATCAGCTGCAGGGAAAGAGCAGAGAGTTATTCTTAATTCCTATTTTATCTCAGATAATTTTAACAACTGCCCTGTTTCACTTAACTCCTTTGTGATGTCCCAAACCACAACTTAAGACTGTAACACAATACTTACTAAAAGTATTATGCTTTCTTTTTAATACCTCTGTTTAATCTGCTAATACAAATAAGTAGTCCATTTTTTTATATCATGCTCCATAATGAAAAGTCCTCAGCATAAATCCTGCAATCTCAAGTTGAGCCTTACTGCATTATAATAAACCAGATTTATGGAACAATGAACTGTAACTCTTAGAATGGCCATTAGTAAAAAAGGAATTCCATGTTGTTAATGCTGTTTCAACAGCATGAACAGCCCTGTGGATTTACAGCCTACCTCCTTTGCGTCCCGACTGCATCATCATTCTACGCCGCACTGTATCAAAGGGATAGGAGACCACGCCGGCCACGGCCGTCACTGTCTGGGCAATCATCCAGCTGATAACAATGTGAGTATTCCTGGGATCCGGGAGCATGCCTGCAATAAAACAAAAAAGGCAATTAGCTTCTTACCTTCCACATCCTCCTCTGGTTCACTCACTGCATGACAGCTATTTTACAGTATGAACTAGTATGAAACGCTGTAGACCCATACTCTCAATTGAATTGCAGCAAAACACAAACTTTAAACATGAAGTCATATTTAAAATACTTTTTTCTCAGTAATCAAAACGGGTTACCATTTAAGCACGAGCATTCTTTTTAGATTGGCATGACAAGACTTGATTGTTCACTATGCTTTTAGTAAACAAACGTCACTAGATTAAATCATTGTCCCTGTGGATGGCATTACACCAGAAACTAGCATCAATGGCTTACTTGCCCAATGTCAAGCTTAAAAATTACTTTGCAAAAGCATTGCTTAATCCCATTCTGCTTAACACACTTGGACTGGTCCAGTTTAACTTCAGTATGTACTGAACGTTAGAGAAATTATTTCAATTGTGTCTTGTCACCAACATATTCTCCTGGCCTCAGAAGCAACTTGCTTCAAGTACAAAACCAGTACTTGCAAGTAGGCTGCTGCCATCAACACATCCTCAAGTTTTCACTTCATACAGCAGTGTCACGGACGTGGCACTGATATCCTCCCTCACCTTCACATATCCAAACTCAACAACACAATTCTAAAACCAGATTTTTCAGATCCCCTCTGAAATATTACCTTTTGCTGTATCATAGATCCCAAAGTAGGCAGCTCTATAGATGATGATGCCTTGGACAGAGACATTGAACCCCTGGTACAAGCCACGCACACCATCAGACTTGGTGATTTTGACTAGACAGTCCCCAAGACCAGAGAATTCTCTGTCTGCTCCAGCTTTTCCAACATCAGCAGCCAAACGGGTTCTTGCAAAATCCAAGGGGTAGACAAAGCAGAGGGAAGTGGCTCCAGCTGCACCACCAGATGCCAGGTTACCAGCAAAATACCTCCAGAACTGAGTGTGCTTGTCTACACCTCCCAAAAACACCTGCTTATACTTATCCTTGAAGGCAAAATTAAGAGCTTGAGTTGGGAAGTATCTGATGACATTTGCCAAGTTTCCTCGCCAGAAAGACAGCACTCCTTGTTCCTTTGGAATACGCACTACACAATCAATGATACCCTTGTACTGCTTATCGGCAGCAATCTGTTTACTCGCATGTTGCACCTGCAAATAAAAACATAAATATTTATTGATCGCTTGCCTCGACAGGCCTGTGCTGCAGCGGGGCTTAAGCCTGCTTTTACTATAAAACGAAGTTGTTAATTTTGAATGGCCATTGTTGGTATTACTAAGAAAAAGGCTAAAAACTGCTTCCAAGCTTTCTCAGAAATCAGGACTTGCCAAGACAAGAACAAACAGCTGCGAGAAATTCCTCTACAACTACCCGGAGACTGTTGGAAGGTGAGGGCCAAACTCTTCTCCCAGGCAACTAGCGACAGGAGAAGAGAACGCAGCCTTAAGCTGTGCCAAGGAAGGTTTAGGGGGAATTAGCGGAGGAATTTCTTAGGACAAAAAGTGATTAGACGTCGGAATGGACAGCCCAGGGAGGTGGTGAAACAACCGCCCCTGGAGGCGTTCAAGACTGGACGTGGCACTTAAGTGCCACAGTCTTGTTTAAATGGGGGCGTTAGGTTGGGCTTCATGATCTCTCAGACGTGTTTTCGAACCTAACTGATTCTGTGAGATACAAGGGCAAGTATAGGACAAATAAATCACGGCAAGTAAATCGGGCCTACACAGAGGCGAGAGCCTTCATTGTCAGAGACGGGCCTGCGGCCGGGAGTCGCTAGAGAGCCGCGCTAGGCCGAGAGAGGTGCCAGCCCGAGGGAAGGGGCTGGGGCCGGCGGCGCCGCGAAGGTCACCCGAGTCACCTTGGGGCGCCACCGGGTCAGGCCGGGCCCCGCGCGCCGCCGCGCCCCGGCCCCGCCCCGCCCGCCGCCCAATCGCGGACCGCGCGCGCCTCACGTGAAGGTCGCCAAGATGGCGGCGGAGAACAACCGCCCTCCCCTCCCCGCCGTGCCCTCGGCGCCGGGAGCGGGGGCGGCAGGAAGTGACACCAGCGGCGGCCGCCCCCCTCGGCCCGGCCCTCCCTCCCCCCCCTCCCCGCCCCGCATGGCGGAACCGGCTTCGGCTTCCCCGCCGCCGCCCACGTGACCTTCCCGCCGGCCGCCGCCGCCTCGCTCGCGCCCTTTGTCCCGTGCGGCCGCGGCCCCCGCCCCCCTGTCCTCGCCCGGCCCGGCGCCCGGGGGACAGAGACGGGCGCCGCCCGCGCTACCCGTTCTCGCCCGAGCCGCTGACCTGGAGCAAAAGCTTGACGCGCTCGATGGGCGCCACCGCGGTCTTGCTGATGGCAGCGGCGACGCCGCCCGCCAGAAAGTCCTTGAGGAAGGAGATGGCCTGGTCCGCCATGTTCGCGCCGCGCCGGAGCCGCCGGGAGGGAACCGCTGCTGCCGCTCAAGCCGAAAGGGCGGGAGAGCCCCCGCGCATGGGCTTAATGCCGGGCCGCGCCGGCCACGCCCCCGCCTCCCCATTGGACAGACCGCTCCGGGGGCGGGGCTTATGGCGAGAACGCCCCGCCCCCGCGCCTCCGCTCGCTCTCCGCCCCGCTGCGGCGCTAGTGTCGCAGCGCCGCGTCACCCGGGCGGCCTGGCCCCGCCACCGCCCCGGCCCGGCCCCGCCACCGCCCCCGGCCGGCCCCCGCTGGGCAGCCTGAGGGCCAGCCCGCTGCTCACACAGTTGGCCCCGCTACGGTCGCCTTCCCAAGCGATCGCTTTCCCCCGCTGCCCGCACGGCCCAGCGGGCCCCCGCGCCGCCCGGTACAGGCTCTGCAGACGATCTGGACGGGCTGGATCCATGGGCGCTAGTGGTATGAGGTTCAACAAGACCAAATGTCAAATACACTTGGTCCACAACAACCTCATGCAGCTATACAGGCAGACTGGCTGGAAAACTGTCCCGTGTAAAAGGGACCGGGGGGCTGGTAACAGCGTGGGAAAATGACCAGCGTGTGCCCAGGTGGAAGGAAAGTCAATGGCATCCTGGCTAGGAGCACCAGGGCAGTAATCCTGCTCCTGCACGCACCACTGGGGAGGCCACTCTCCCAATTCTGTGCCCGGGTCTGGGCCCTTTAATCCAGGAGGGACATTGAGGTGTTGGAGTGGACCCGTAAAAGGGGAAAGAAGGTGGTGAAGGGTCTGGAGCACAATCCAGTGAGGAGTTGCTGAGGGAGCTGGAGTTGTTCAGCCTGGAGAAAAGGAGGCTCGGGAGTGACCTTTTATCACTTTCTACAACCACAAAAGAAGGGTGTAGCCAGGTGAGGGTTGGCCTCTTCTCCCAGGCAATCAGAGACAAGAGGTCACAGTCTTAAGCTCGGGGGAGGGTTAGGTTGAACATTAGGAGGAATTTTTTCACTGAAGGGGTGGTGAGACATTGGAATGGACTGTCCAGGGAAGTGGTGGAATCAATGTCCCTTGGCGTGTCTAAGGAAAGAGTGAATGTGGCACTTGGTGCCATGATCTTCTGATGTGGTTTTGAGTCAGAGGTTGTCCTTGATGATCTGAGATTTCTTTTCCTATGTAACTGGTTCTGTGATTCTATGATTCTGATTCTGTGAAGCTGAGTGCGAGCTTGTGGAGCACTGGCTTTGGGGTGGTGGTCTGTGGGCCCAGGCAATAGTCAGTGGGCAGCAAAAGCAAGTGAACTGGGAAGCTCCTTCTGTGGCAACTGCTGGAAGCCAGTCTAGGCTTTCTGCATGGGGTCCCCGTGGGGCAGCAGCAGCTGTCAGGTGGAGGGGAGCACATTTCAGGCACTGTGCTGGCACTAGTCAGTTTTGCTCCATTCTCACCATTCTCTCTGGGTAATGCTGATCCATGGCATATCCTTGTTCCCAAGTTCTGTGCTCACCTCCTCCTTAGCACTGCCAGTGCCAAGGGTCACATATGGGATTTTTTTCTCTGTCACTGAACTGATCCAAGACAATGGAATACCAAAGAACCATGCTGCGGTTTATTGTGGGACAATAGGACAGGGCGGTTCCAGCTTCTTATATGGGCACTCGAAGTTAGACACTGTGAAAACTTCCTCTGCAGGCTGTCAGAGCAAGCACTCATGGCAGGGACTCAGACCCTTCTAAGACAGGCCTGGTTTCCATTTGCTAATTGTACTGTATGCTGAAACTGATACTTTGAACTTGTCAAACTTCTGTCTGAAATTATTCCCATTCTTTCTAAAAGTATTGAATTTTTTCTAGCTGGAGGGCATTAGTTCACATCATGTGCTTTCACTTTTAGTGGATGTTTCCAACCAAAGTAAATAAGGCCAAACCTTTTTTTTTTTCTTTAAAGCCATGACTGGTGAACCACAAAGTTGCAGTAGCTGAGGTGCCAGAAACCACTGCTTACACATGTATGTTCTCCGAAGGATTTCAAAATGAGAGCATAATGTGAGAAGAAAATGCCAGGCAATAGTCTTTGTCTCTGCTTTAGTACAAGATGTGTCACTATACTTTTCTTTTGCACAGTGGAAGATTGTAAGTAAATTGCGTGCTCTTCTAAATCATAGTACACATAGTCTGAAGTTACTCCTGTGCTCACAGAGTGTTATGCACATGGGGTGTTACAAGACCATATTTTGAACATAATTTATGAAATGCTGTGGTACATTCATTCAGGGAGGCACACACTGTGTGGTATTTCTTCCTTTTAAAAAAGCTCACAACTGAATGTTAATACTCTCTTAGCACAATCTCATCTGCAAGACTGATTTGTTTCACCATAAAATTTTTTATTGATTTAAAAAAACCTTTATATTCTAAGACTCTCAAGTATCATCAGTGTGAAAAAATGAAGATAAAAGGCACATAACTTGTAATAGGAAACTGTTCAGTCTGTAACTGTTATGTTCTGTTCACCTTGGAAGCTCACCTGCATATGACTGGGGGAAATTGTTTTCTCTCTATCACCATGCTTTTTCTTCTGTTTCTGCACCTTTTTTTTTTTTCTCCTTATCTTACATTCTGCTAGATCCACTTTTGTAAGAGCTCACAAATTAAGTGGGGCTAAAAAAGGTGTAGGATGATGTTCCTGAAACAAACTTGGTGCCCTCACATTTAATCTCAAACTACAATCAAAGAAGAAACTTGTGCTTTTATATAATTGCCTTTTTTCAGAAACCTCTCAAAGCAGAGCAGTCTGTCTTGACTCTCTCAGGAAGCTGCTGCTCCAGTTCTTGTTTCCAGTCTTGCACCATTGCAGCAGCAGTTTCCAGATTTGATTAGAGAGTGTTTATTTACAGTAGAGGGTGTAACATAAAATGATATTAAAATGGATGGCGATGGAGCATTAAAATGATACCAACATTAACCTCCTGGAACAGGGGAAAAGCAAAGTGCTGGTCTAAAAACTCTCCTAATTGTACCAAGTATGAAGAAACAGTGATTTCTCAGCAGTGTGAATACTGCCATTGGGCTGATGACACCATTTGCATCCTACACATGTTGTGCAGCCTCAGAATCTCCTGGCATTATTCTACTGAAGAATAAAATAAATGTAATCAATCCTTCCTCCCTTTTAAAAGTAACACCACCAAGCTGACATTTCTTGTTTATAGTATTGATGGGAAGTTGAGAATATATTTGAATAATTACAAAATATCAAACACAAGTATAAGACATCCAGAGTACTACTTAATACATGTTTTTCCTACATTTTAACACAGAAAATGACATCTAACAAATTTCCTGTTATTCTGATTTTGACATTTGTGAATCCATGTTGTTCCAGCAAGGCTTGATATTCGGAGCCACTTCTCTCCTTTCCCTCTGTCTGCACAAGCATGTTCAAAGACTGCAGCAGAGCTGTGCTCCTGTTCTTCTTTTCATCATCCAACGCCATTTCAGCGAGCAAAATCGCACAGCCTAATTTACAAACGAATGCATGCAACAGTTCTAATCCATTATCAGGCAAGAAAATTTCTACTACCACATAGAGGGATGCAAACTACAATATCTGGGTGATTCTCTTTATCACTTATGGATTTTCTCTGCTATTAATTGACTAATCCACCCTTAAATGAATAATCCACTCCTCCCACAAACCCCAGGAAACTGCCTTTCACAGTATGGAGTTATCAAGCATTCACAAGTCAAGTCACATCCCTCTTTTCAGGGGAAAAGGGAATGACTTCTACAGACTTGGCATGAAGACTATAGAAAACAGTACGACAGGAATAGAGTTGCATCTCTTTGGGATATACTGCTGCTTCACATTCGTATTAAAACAATGCCAAGCAGAGAGAAGAGAGGATGGCAAGCATTACAGAAGCAGAGGAAAAAGTGTTTCTGTTCAATACATTCTGTACATTATTTCCATAGGACTCGAATTCTTTGTGCTGGGACTGACCTAAGGATGAAATTGAACTTAAATTATCTGATTTACACAATCTTCTCCATATTCAGACCTGTGAGGGGAACGGGAAGCCAAGAGAGGGCTACTGACAAAAGCACATACTTACCTTTTGGCCTTACACCAACTCAGATCAAAACAGCGGCAGTTCATAGTGATTTTATTATTAAGTGAAGCGTAACATTCATACCTTTCTGACCTTTCAGACAATCTCATCAGAGCCATTCCAACTTGTACAGCTCAGTCATTCAAAAAAATTGTCAGGAAGTTTTAAAACTTTAACCTCCCTCATTCTTCACGTCAGGAAAATTTTCCTGTTATGCATATTGCTTAGAAAACCTTTTCAGTGTTTGACTATTAAATCTACTCCTTCTACCATTCAGCAAAAGATACTCAGAGCAACTGAAAAACTCATTTTGTGTATCAGTAAGATGAGCTTATAATTCTTCAGGTGACTGAGCTGCATCAATTGATTGTAAAACAGCTGAGTCTGAAACAGACCACGGGAGATCTCTAGTCCAGCCTCCCACGCAGAGCAGGGCAGCTCTGCAATTAGCTCAGCTTCTTCAGGTCTGGCTTCACACATGGAAGCCTCCAAGGACAGAGATTCCACAACCTCCCTGGACCACTTACTCCAACACTTAATTATCCTTGGAGTGCAAAGCTGTGGTGCATGACCACAGACACCATGCCCAAGGGACTAATGCTTAGTAGTGTGCTTTAATCACAGAGTAGATGGTAGCCAAAAACATTCTATTCAAATTTTAGAGTCAGAGACATAGTACTTAGGGGCACAATTTTAAAGTCCGTGACAGTTACAGGTGTGTGAACTTAGGAATTGATTGTTTGACTCAAACAACTTAGAGCAGCTTAAGGAACAGCATTATGAACTTCATGACTAACTATGAGATGAGACATCTTAGTGCCAGAATGAGTCTCTCGCAACATACAAACCTGTTAAGCTAAGAGCAAGCTTCATGTAAATGCAGAAAAGAAACATTTTAAATTTATTCATTTGTTGAATATTCAGCCTTATCTATTTTAAAAGTCTGTACAGATGAGATCAGTCAAAATTCCATTAATAGAAACCTGAAGAATTAAAAACCCCAATGTGGTAAAGTCTGATATTTCCCTGATTTTGTGCACCTGAAATGTGGCTCTATAGGAAGCCTGTTTCTCCTGATGAGTTGAGCCACTGTGGCACTTTTTCTTTGCCCATTGGTCAAGGAGCAAAGTAACTCCTGATTAAGTAACAACCAGACATGCAACTGTTAATCCTCCTCATTAACCTTCTCTAATTTGCTGGGGTTGGTGATTCAGTATTGGAATGGCCTCTTGCACACTGGTTTATTGGGAGTATTGCTGTACAAGTGACAGGCAAGAAGCTCACAACTGACAGAGAAGAAAACTAGTTTGAAAGTGTAACTTTAATCTCCAGAGAGGTTTCCACTACACTTTAAAAAGAAAAAATAAATATCAATGAAGTATCAGGAAAGAAATAAACATTAGAAGAGGAGATATTAGTGACAAATTACTTGAAGAGACTGAGTACAGCATGCACTTCCCCAATTAAAAACTGAAGCATGAAGAAACTTTAATTTTTAAATTTTCATACAAGGTTTTATACATAAATCCTAAAACTCATCTCAATTAATGAGACAGAAAGCATATATGGCCATTCAACCATATTCAGAAACCCCCTGAAGTGACAGTAAGCAATGTGAACAGCTCTCGGCTGCCACCTGTGCAGGTACATACTGTGCCTGGAGGCCAGAGGTTGCTGAAGTTCCTCTGTGACGTTACAGCTGTTGTAGGAACATGTTTGAGGTTTGATCTGTTTTCACTTTTGCTTGTAGAAAAAGTGTTTAAAATGGCTATATATGAGATGTTTTTGAGTAAAGTCCCACACAGCAGTGAAAAAGAGGACTAACATCCCCAAATTCAGGCAGATGGTACAATATTAATTTTTAATGTCTGATAAAAATTAATAGTAACCACTGAATACACTGCAGAGGGAGAATTCTCTTCAATTTTAAGGTCCAAGAAAACTAAGCCATTAATGTAGCTCAGTACAAGCTTGCAGTTTTAATTTGACATGCTATACACAGCTATGCCAAGTCAAGCTTAATACAGTCGGCAGAAGAACTGGACATTAAAGCATTTCACATGCAGGAGTTTCAGCCTGCCCCAGACACTTTTTAAAATGCACAGAATTCACTCTGGCAGAAGCTGCACTCCAACTTGTATCCAAGGCCTGTAACAACTACGCTTCAGATAAAGGGCCCAAATGATCCTCAACTGCCAATACGAGCTGGTTGATGATGGGTATATTGCATAAGGGGGTGAAAATTCAGCATCCCAGATTGCTTCTGGGCACACTACAGTGACAGACTCTTCTTGAAGCACAGTATGGCATCTAATAAGTTCCCTGTGATCTTAATTTGTACATCTGTGAATCCATATTTCTCCAGTAGCTGTTTATATTCTGAGCTGCTTCTCTGCTTGCCTTCAGTCATACTGAGGGATTGTAGCACAGCTACAGGAGGGTGTATCTTCTGTTCATCAAGCACAGTTTCTGCCACTAGCAAGGCACTTCCTGCATTTCCGAAACAACCAAAAGTGGTATCATGTCAGTATTTTTAGCTCCAATTTAAAAGTGTTTTTTTCAGAGACAGTTAGAGATCCCCTCAGACTGATTTTTTAAATGATCTTCAGTGGAAATCAGTGAAAGAAGTTTACTTTCAGTGATCTCTTCCTGGAAGCAACCATTTAATTGTTAAAAAGAAGGGAGAGTTTAGAGCATTGTCTCCACAAGTTCAGACCACTTCCTGCCTATGCTCTTAAACTCAGCCTTGCTTTCATTTGAAGCAATCAACTCCTGTAAGCATCTGTCATAACCCAAACTTTGCATAAGATTAAGACAGTCACCCAAAATTTTCTTTCATAATTCATAATCAGGGTTAGAGCTTATGGGCTAGGTCTTGTTTTGCATCCTCTCCTCTGAAACAAACTTCACACCTGGAGTTGCATTAAGGAATCAGATGATCTTAGTGGTCAGGCTTTTCTACTTTTTCTCTTCTTTGATCTTTAACACTGCCTGAATATGAGTCAGCAGCATGCCCTGGCAGTCCACAGGGACAACCATGTTCTGGGGTGCATCAAGCACAGGATAGTAAATCACTACACAGGTGATTGTCTAACTCTACTCTGTGCTGGTACAGCTTTGCCTTGAGTACTGTGTGCAGTTTTGGGACTACAATATATATATATATTAGGCTATTAGAGACCATCCAAAGGAGGGCCACAAAGGTGGTGAAGGGTCCCAAGGGGAAGTCTTATAAGGAGCAGGTGAGGTCACTTGGTTTGTTCAGCCTGTGGGAGACTAAGGGAAGACTTCATTGTGGTCTTCAACATCCTCAGGAGGGGTAACTGAGGTGCAAGTACTGATCTCTTCACTCTTGTGACCATTGACAGGACTCAAGGAAACAACATGAAGCTAGATCAGAGGAGGTTTAGATTGGGTATCAGGAACTTGGCTTGTCACTGGAACAGGCTCCCCAGGGAAGTGACCATAGTACCAAGACTGTCTGAGTTCAAGGGGTGTTTGGACAATGTTCTCAGGACATGGTGTGACCCTTGGGGTGTCCTGCACAGGGCTAGAGGATGGACTTGAGGATCCTGATGGGTCCCTTTCAACCCAGCATATTCTGTGATTCTGTGTGCAGTTTTGGGTGCCTCAGTTTATGTGACCAAGATGGTGAAGGGCCGTGAGGGCAAGATTCATGAGGTGCAGCTGAGGTCTCCTGATCTGTTCAGACTGGAGAACAGAAAGCTGAGGTGTAACTTCATTGCCATGTACAACTTCCTCAAAGGGAGCAGTAGAGGGGAAGGTGCTGATTTCCTCTCTCTGGGGAACCAGTGACAGGACACAAGGAAATATAATTAAGCATCAGGGAAAGTTCAGACTGGACATTTGGAAAAGGTTCTTCACCCAGAGGGTGGTAGGCACTGGAACAGGCTCCCCAGAGAACTGCTCACAGCACCAAACCTGCCAGAGTTCAAGGACCATCTAGATGACATTCTTAGTCACATGAACTAGTTTTAGTTAGTCCTTCAAGAAGCAAGGAGTTCAACCTGATGATCCCTATGGGTCACTTCCAACTTGAGATACTATGATGATTCAATGATTCAAATGCAGTGGAAAGTCAAAGAGGCTGTGTATTTCTCATGGTATGTGTGCATAAAGTGTACTGAACTTCAGCAGTTTACCAAACTCTGAACACTACTGAGATAGCAAAACAACAGCAAAACTAACTGCTGCTTCTTGATTAACCCAAAGGAACTTTAGTCAGGCTAATTTTATGCATAGAAATAAGCACATGCTTACTTAATTAATGATACAGGGCTTAGTAAGAAAGACTGGGCATGACAGAGACTGGGGATATGGTACAGTTGTATGTGAAGTATATAGTAACTATATAGCAACTATAGTAAAAGCTTATTATATATAGTTTTATTTGCAAGTTTGTTTCCTTCTTTTCTTAGGCGGTATTGTCATAAAGCAAGTCTAGACCTTCAGGCAAAGGATACTATGATTGAACAAAAAATACTGTAAGCTCATACTAGAAAAGGATTAGTCACTGCTCATTAAAGGTACATTAACATAAACCTTTAAGCTCACAAGATGAAAAAAACATACCTGGTCGGCAAACAGCTGATATCTTGCTTAACAGCACATGTATCTTTTCATCAGGCCAGTCATGAAGAACACGTGAAAGGATGTAAAGATCTGCTTCTGGAAGATTATCCTTGAAGAAGTCACCTGTTGGAAAACAGTTATTGCATTCCTATGGAAACCACAGAGTACATACTACAAAAACAAGGTACGCTTCAGCAGAGTACAGAAGTAACAAGAATGAACAGGTACAGGTATGCCCTGATTTGCAGATAAGGAAAGTGTAGTTAAAGAGCAGACCATAGGCAAGAATTCTGTAACAAAAAAATGGAGAGCAAAGCTAAAGCAAGAAAGGAGACAAAGTTCTTTGTAGTCACCATGCTGATCTTGTCTAGAAATGAAGTATCTCAGACAAGCACATGCAGCCTCTGCTTCCAGTGGTATTCAAAAAATTACTAGTTCATACCTATTGAGCCACATAGTCCAACCATTTTTTATCCCCACAGTCTTGAAAAATACAATGTCCCCATTTAGCATGGGTGAACCTATATTGCCTTGTACTAAGATACATTTGGGGTTGGAGCAGCAGCAAAAGAGCCTGTTCTGTGTTCAAGGATAAAAGAGATCAGACAATAGAGCATGTATTACATTTACCTGACACAAACGTCACTGGAGCAGTGTGCTGTCCTGAAGGCTGAAAGTAAGAGATGTTCGCAATGACTTCTGGAAGGTCAAACACTGTGACTTTGAGATTTGGGTATACTTGTACTAATTCATGTGCCAGAGCTCCAGTGCAACCTGTTCAAAGTTTAAAGAAGTCAAATCAAGTATTTTCTCCCAGAATTTGCAAACATTTTAAAAGACAAGGCTGTATAGAACATTAAAATGGAGACATCCAATCATAACCAGAGGTAGACAGCTCAACAACTAACATGGGCAACAGGACTTCCTGGTTCATAGAGCAAGGTTTTAAAACTTGTGGAATGCAGGCACAACTCCTTACTGACAGAATTGCAAATGTGACCTTTGATATCAGTACCTCAGGGTTTTTTTGGGGAGTATCAAAATGTAAATGAAAAGGCAGAGACTTCTATTTGCTGAAGGACACCTCTAATTATTCAGCATTTACAAAGCACTGATACATGAAATTTGACACTCTTCAGCATAGCATGCTCTATGAAGACTATGAAGTTTTGGAGCCTCTGCACAAGTAGCAACAGTTGTACAAGTATTAGGTTAATTCCTCTGAGATGCTGTCCACCCCCCAGGCACTAAATAAAGTATTCCTCCTTCAGTGGATCTTTCCCTATGTAATAACACTTCCTCTGTGCAGCTTCAAGTGCACGGAAAAAAACAGGATTGTAAAAAAGCAGAGTTTCTTCAGGTGTATCATTGGTCTTCAACATTTTGGTGGACATCTTAGATATTAATAACTACAACAATACACAAAACAAACCCACTAGAAAAGAATCACAACTTCTGTTTTAGCAGTGCAGTGTTTCAAGTTTGACACCCCAGCAGTGGTGGTTCACTACTTTCATTACTTTTGAAAATCTTGGATGTGCCTAAGGAGAGCAACTGCTGAAAATGGCACTCCCAGCACAATGCTGTATCACCTGAGCCACTATCTTCTTTTCTGCCTTGAACTGTGTAACTGATTGAAACAAACATTCACTTATCTTAAACTATTAATACACCATTTAAGTAACTCTGTTTTCAATTTGCAAAGAAGCTGCACGGTTCTTTGATCCTGACATTGCAGTATCAGAAAAAAAAAAAAAACAGTAGATAATATTACTGCAGTTCTAGTAAAAAATATACATTTTATTTTTTTAAATAAGTATACATTTAAAATGTCTTTTAAGTAATAAAATGTAGAACTGAACTCAAGCTTTTCCCTTTAATTTGTATACAAGTTCAATTACAAGCAATACCTCCTAAATCACAAGCAGATTTAAACCGTGAAAGATCAAATGCTGTAGCCACATCTCTTGCTGTCAGGTGAGCAATGCTATGCATGGCAGCCATAAAACGTTGCTTTACCTCCGGGCTGTGATAATAGTCCTAAAAAGGGGAAAAAGCAGCGTAATTAAAGCTTTTTCTCATCAGTTAATTAAAACTACGTACAACCAAGGCAGTAGGTGAATGTAGTGAACATCAGAATTCCCAAAATGAAAAGGTCCATTAAAAGTGCCACTGATTATTTGCTTATCCAAATCCTTTGCTGTAGTGATAAAGCAGATTTTTGCATCCCCTCAAGAATTCTGGTCACACAGATATCTTGAAAGGACAGATTCAGGAGACTGAAATAAAAATTCTAGTGCTCCTTCTCTATATTCTCACAAATTACTTTCATTTCACTCAAACTTTTATTCTGCTGTGAAGGGAAAACAACCAGATAATTGGACCATACCATAAATCAGAAAGATCATTCTGGGTTTTCTTGCGACACATACACTCAAATCCCTTTACGTTTCACTTTTATACAGATTTCACCAGTTATGGCTGGCTTTGCAACTACCATAAATGGAAGTATCTCAAGGCTGTGGTATGCACAGTGCCACAAGCAGCCCATAGATTCTGCTCTGACATACCATCCTGTACACATATAGAGCCCAAGTCCAAAATGGACACAAGCATCACCCAAAGCAAAGTTGATAACCCAGATGTTTAACAAAGGATGAGGTCCAGTTCACAAATATCAAACCACCTAATTCACATATAAATTTAGGCATCTACTGCAACAGCAATCCTAAAGCAAAGGATTAACTTCACTCCCTTTTTAGACCCTTTGAATGATTTCAATGGCCTTTCTGTCCTCCAGTTAAGTACTAACATGAGGCTAGCAGACCTTTTAAGTCTCCAGAAATCCTTATTTCGTTCCATTGACTACACACAAGGGTTGTAGACAACTCCTTCAGGAGAGTGCCTTCATCACCATCTTAAAGTTTAGTACAAATTAAGGACCTCAGGATGTAGTCTGAAGTACAATTCAAGCCAGCAGTGCTATCAAAGACATATTCTCTTACACTACCAGCTGTCTGCTTACACAGGCACAAATATTTACAGCTCCTGACCTGCTTCACCACATGGGTAATTGACAAGTTAGGCCAGTAGCAACCCTAAGTGATGCTCCAGTCTGATCACATCCCTCTGGACTAGCACTGGGAAAGGAATGCCATAGATTGAAACAGGTGGCAGAAGGACTACAATTTTATCACTAACAGATATCAGCTTGAAGCTTATACAAAAGTACAAAACTTCACAAAGGAGCTCAGATCCCTTCTCCACTGCATCAACACAAACCAGCTTGGACTACACAGCACAGCCTAAACTGGATGCACCTCAGTATCAAATGATTGGCATCCAACATGGACAGAGCACACATGTGGTAAGGTACTATCTGGTGTTACAGAAAGGACACAAATGAAAATTAAACAGGTCTAGTAGTTGTTCTGAGAGTGTGTCAGTGGGACGGGCAACACTTCATCTGGAGAATTTTTTATCAGTACTCAAATTTCCCAATATATTCTACGATTGCTCCACTACTTCACAGCCTAAAGTTGAAGGGAACAGAAGCCTGGGACTGGTGAGTTTCTACCCTTTCTGAAACTGACAAGTTTTCCTCAGACAGCTCGGTCTCCATTCGCCCCTACATCAGTTCTGGGCTCCTCACAGCTGGTTTTGATATTAATAAGAGTTTTTATTACCTTAAATAAATCATCTGCTTTCTTTCCAAAGGCTCGATGATTCTGCCTGCTCCCTTCTTTGACAGCAGACTCCAAGTTTGTGAAGAGAGGCCAAAGGTGATCATTAGAATGGATAATGTAGCCATGAAGGGAGTATTTACCATCTGAGGTCAGGAAGGTGTTTGCTGAGTCTGTATTACTGTAACCTTATGGGAAGAACACAGTTGTAACCAGCTTTGTTTCAGTACTTTGCAACTGTTATTCAAATTCTGAAAGCATGTTTCCCTGAATAACTAACTAGTAAATCCTGATCTTATGATCTATTACTAAAAACTTTGCACAAAAAGTAATTAAAACTTGAAGGTATTCTGAAAGTATTGTCATTCAAGTACTTAGTTTCAATAAAGAATTTAGATGCTGGGAAACAGATATACATTGACTTTTTTTTTTAAAGTCAGAGTAGCTCAGTTAGATACCTAATATTCAAGGGACAGTACTGAAAGTTCCTCATTCTTGACTGTATTTTTGTTTAGATTATGGCTGCTTCTTCCCTGAAGTCAAGCTTTCTCCATTAGGTTTTGTCTTTAGGTCTTTTTTATTTGTCATGTCCTCCTTTATTTTCTTTTCTTCATACCTAACCATTTCAAGTCTTACTGCATAAATGATGCACATGGAAACTTAGAACTACATAGTGTGGACTAAAAAATGTTAATCCTAGCACTGACTCCTTCATTTACATACACCTTCAAGGACTATTCCAGTTAGGAGCACTAAAATTTAAGTTGCTGTCCACGAGGAAGGACCCATTGCAGAACCTTCCCTTATTAAAAGCCTGATCCTCTGCTGAAGACTTGACAGCACTGCTACAAGCAGGAAATGGAAGTTGACAATCATTTTACATAGAAACATAGAATCACTTCATAGCCTTAAAAGGCTTTTCCATTTAAGTACAACCTTTAGCCCAGCACTGTTAAGTCCACCACTTAACCAGATTACCAAGCCTTTTAAATACCTCCAGGGATAGTGACTCAGCCACTTCCCTGGGCAGCCTGTTCCAATGCTTGGCAATCCTTTCAGGGATTTTTTTTCCCTAATATTTAATCTAAATCTCCCCTGGCATACCTTGAGCCTGTTTCCTCTTATCCTGCTGTTTGTTACTTGTAAAAAGAGACCATCTCCCACCCAGCTACAACATCATTACATGTAGTTATAGAGAACAATAAGGTCTCTCCTGACCCTCCTTCAGGTTTAACAACCCCAGCTCCCTCAGCCACCCATCAGAATTGCACTTCAGACCCTTCATCAGCTCCATTACCCTTCTATGGACATGTTGCAGCACCCTAATGTCTCTCTTGTCATGAGGGGCTCAAAACTGACCCCAGGATTGGAGGTGTGTCCTCACCAGTGCTGAGCACAGGGGCACAATCACTGCCCTGGTCCTGCTGGCCACACCAATTGCTGATTCAGGCCAGGATGCCATTGGTCTTCTTGGCCACCTGGGCACACACTGGCTCAAGCTCAGCTGCTCTTGAGCACCACCAGGTCCTTTTCCACTGGGCAGCTTTCCAGCCACTTTTCTCCCAGCCTGTAGTGCTGCATGGGGTTGTAGTGACTCCAGTACAGATAACATATCTGAGCTATTACACTGTTCCCTGGGACTGTCCATGCAACCTTTTCTTAGAAATTTGGTCAGTATTGTGTCCAGAGAGCAAAAACAATCTGAAGTTTCCATTAAGGGCACTTGAATCTGTTCATTACATAAAGCCTTCCCCCACATGAAGCAATTCCAGCAACTAAAAATGAAAGCAAAGGAATAACAATCCATTCCCCTCTGCCCCAAATCCAAGCCCACAATATCAAGTCAGAACCTGTGACCTTAAAAGCATCTCTTCCAGTCCTGCCTGTCTTTTCAGTACCACAGGCAGTTGCAGGGAGGATAAATTAATCACCTTGTGGTGTTTTCTCCAGTAATCCAAGAGAAGCACATGCATCAAGGAGTCTTTCAGTTCCACATACAGAGGTTCCAACATCATTTGCAATATCCACAGCCTTCACTGGACCTTTATCTTTCAGGTGATCAAATATCTTCAGCTTAGAGGCTACAAACAGAGCCTAAACATAGGTAAGAAACTGTTATCATGCTGTGTTTAAAAGACTGCAATCAAAAATAAAAATGATATTGTTTGCCTAGAATTATCCTAGACAACTACTGTTAAACTACTGCAACACAATTTAACAAACCTCCTAAAAATTGCTCCCTTCCTTCTCAAAGGGTTACAGTATCTTGGCCAAATAACAGAACTTTTAATAGCAGTGTTTGGGAGACAAGGGAACTCACAGTACTCTGGAATGCAGCCTACAAATTTTGTATGAAACTTTTTAATTGAGATATTTAGCGCTTCCCCATCTCTATGACTGTTTGACCTTAAGGAACATTCTTAAGCCTATGAACCAATACCAAAAGATTAAATTAAATTTGATATACCTAAAGCATAAGGAATTCAAAACTCTCCACTAAGATTTATAACAGCTTCAGTTGCTAAAATACAAAATTTTATTAAATTAAGGAAAACCCCCAAAGAGATTAAGAACAAACAAAAAAACAAACTTCATAGGACCCCAGTACTACAGGTACACCTTAACAGGATGTGCACACATGGAATGGGGACAAGAGAACAGCTAGTGCCTGATGGTGAAGAAACGCCCACAGGCAATGGGTGCCTTAAATTGAAAACCTTAGCTGAACTTTTTTAAAGATATGCTAACCAAACCAGAGAGTAAAGTTAATGAGATGTGGTAATATATACCTCTCCATTCAAAATTAATTTGCAATTCTACAGCTTCTGTGTTCTGAAGCAGGTAAAACACCTAAAACCAAGGAACTCATGGAGAGCACAACAGTGGAGGCAAATGCAGTTATCACAGAATCCATTTCTTTAAAATTGCAAACTTCTTTACAACTTCTTGCAAATTTCTTTACAATTGCAAAACCAACTATAATGAAATTTAAATCTAAAAGTAATCAAGGAAAGAAGGGCCTTGACATTCTGCTTAATAAAAATCAAAGGGAGAAAAAGACATTAACTTTGAGAGGTAGGTCTTGCTACTGTGTGTCTCTCTATCATCTTCACCTCTTTTTACAGTTTCCTTTGTTATTCTAGTAAGAACATATAGCTGGGATTTATTATAATTCAGGCTTTCACAATACTGAGCTAATTACATCTAGTTTACAACCAGATGGCTTCTGAGACCTGCCCAGTTTTTGGACTGATACCAACTGGAAAATATTAGAACAGGAAAAAGAAGGTGAGAAGATAAGGCAGAAAACTTGGCTGACCTACTCATTCAGTAATTCTCATTAAAAAAAAATTTAAAAAAAGGAATTAGAGAAGAAAAAAAAAAAAGATCCTAGTAAAGATCAGACTATATAAATATGGAACATAGTAAACTTGAAAGTTTTTTAACTTGCAAGTATTTAACCCTGATCCCCTCCTGTTCTGCAACAGAGTGGTTCAGAGGAAAATAAGCAGCAATATCTTCACTGGCAGGAGCTTTTGCACTGCTTTGTAAAGTTTTTGAAGTGACACTCCAGAATCAAAATGAAAACACTTGAGACTTTTTCTGGAAATGGAAACATGACGAGTTTTGTCAGATTGCAATTCAGTGCTACTGGTAATTAATTTTACAAAGATCCAAGAAGTGGGAAAAAAAACATCCCACTAGTTCAACATGTGATTCAGCACTTCATACTATGACTTTACACTGGAGTAGTGGGAAAGTAAAGCTCTTCCTTTTATTTCCAGCCTCCACTGTCATTCACTGCACAAAACTATTCAACATCACATCCCTGTAAACAATATAAGTAATGTACGACCATGTGCTGATGATTCTCCATATTTATTTTCACTTAAATCGAAGAAATGCTAAACATCATCTTATTCATTCAAATACCTCACTGCCTATGGATAGACAAGAAGTTCACAAATGCAGCAGCCTCAAAGCCACTTTATTCCAAACCTCTCAGGATAGCTTTGCATGCCTACAAGCAGCACACCCACAGAACCACACCACATGATCACGCTACAATCTTCCTTCTGAGCTGAGCACAACTCTTCACTGTTTCAACAAAACTATTGTTCACTGTCTGGTGTGCCTCCCTCCATTCATGTCAAAGTTGCTGGATCTTTAGTTCCAAGTTTGCATTTCACTGCCATTTTAGCGCTTTTTTCCCACCTCTTCCTAAAACACAAGTAACTTGATGGAGACCAGTGATCTATTAGAATGATCACTGCTCATTTCTTCTTCCCCTTCTTCATTATTGCCTTTGCTACACTGGAACTATGCAGAAAACCTGTGAATATTTAAAATGTCCAGCTATGAATTTCTCATCTCAACTGGCTGATACACAGAGTATGTGAGCTGTTATGAGTATGCCTCCATCAGATACAGCATGGATATTATCACTTAAGCACAGTCAGAACACGAAACAGGTTATTAAAAATAATATTTGGAAGAGGCAATAAAAAATTAAGATCTTCCACAGAATTCTAAAGCAAAGCATTAAAAGTTACAAAGGAAATCTAGTATATACAATTCTTGTCATAGTTTTAAGTCAGCTAAGTTAACCACATTAAATGCTTTCTTTGAAGAGTATATAATTCCAGGTTGATTGTGCTCTTCTCATCAGTAAAAAAAAAAAACAAAACTGCAACTTCTTTTCCCTCTCAACTCAGGAGATAAAATTATCCAATAGGTAACTGAAACTTCATAGAACACTTAAAACCAAATACAAAAAGACAAACCCAGCAATGTTCACACTGGACAACAAGTTTTGGCTATCTTAAGATTCTCCAGAACATCAGTGGTCCTTTTTTACTAATTATTAATACATTCCTTCCCCATCTGAAGTATTTCACAATACCTGGTACATACCAGAGTCCAGTGAAACAAATGTATCAGACAACGATGTAATGAATAGTTTTATTTTTTCCCTTACCTTTGAAGCTCTAAAACCATCTATCAGCTCTAGAATTTTGGATGGAAGTTTTGATGCACTCTGTGACACTCCATTCTGATTTTCCAAAGGTACTGTTAAACCTGTTCTGATAGCAGAACTCTTTCCAGAAGTGTAAACAGCTCCCGAGGAATCCATCCCACTGCTGTCCAATTTACTAGCAACTTTGTGCTCTGTGAAATTTGAAGATTCACTTTCTCCATCACTTAGGTTCTCAAAAGTGTCCACAGAAGGGATAGAGTCATACTTTTTATGTTGTACATTATGTTTAGGAGGCGGATAGTACAATTCTGCTAGCTTTTTGCAGAAGTGATTCAGAGGAAATCCCACCACATTCAAGAAGTCTCCATGGACATACTCAACTAACATTCCACCAAGGGCTTGGATACCATATCCACCAGCCTTGTCCCTGGGGAAGAGAAAGCAAAAACAAGATAGATCTAATTAAGGTTAATAGTAGAGGTATCACTGAACACTAATAATCCACCAGTACTGCAGAGGGTGGAATAAAGACTACTGTACCTATGTTAGAGGCAATTTAAATCTACTAGGGAGGCTCAACCCTTCAATTTGTAAATCACAAGATAAATCTAAGGATCAGTAATTTCTGCTAAGGGTGAGTAGCCAAAGGTCTCGATGCTTCACACAGTGCAAGTATAACAATCACCTAAGCAGCAGGTGACTGCAGTCAGAGTGTGTTGTCACAGGTTACCAAGTTGTGGCTATCAAAAAGCTAACAGTGTCACCAAGACCAACATTGCCACTGGGTCACCAGATGCACACTGATCCTCACCCAATTCCATAAGAGGCTCAAAAACCTTTGGGAATGTTAGGTCCCAAAGGAGCTCAACAAAGATGACCTTTTAGAACTCAAATGATTACAGAATGCATCTTGCAGATCTCAGTCACAGGAATACCTAAGATGAGGACTGGGAAGACAGGACTTTCTTAGAAAAGAGCAACCTATTCAAACACTACTCTATTTATCCCTATCCATCCAGGTCTCGTGCTACCATCTGAAATAGAACAGAGTTGTGGTTCACAACACAGTGCTCTTAGATGTCATGGTAATACTGGGAATTTGGCACAGGAATGTACATGCACAGAAACTAACCATGGAAATCTAATTTGTCTTTAGGCCTAAGTATGCAAATTCCACAGAGCGGAATGGAAACATACAAGTCCAATAAGCTGCAGTAGACCAAACAAGTTTACTGTTCTCATACAAGGAACAAGGCAGTTAAAAGTATGTTTCCTAAATAACAGCAGAATCTAAAAACCTAAGTCAGCAAGCTTAGAAACCAAAGGTCGGCCAGTCTTGGATCTTTTAACTGAAAGTACCATGGAATTATGTGAACTGCTTGAGAAAGAAGGTTACTACACAAAAATTAGCAATCATTTCTAAGCTTAGATTTAAACAGAAACAGCTCTTCATTTTTAGTACTTACCTCTGGATTCCCTTTCTAGTAGCATTTCTAAAACAGAGGAATTAGCATACCAGCAAGTAGGATTTTCTGAATTGCTATAAATTGTGAAATAGGAATTTTCCTTTAATCTTGCATTGTAATCACTACATTATAACTTTGTCATTGGTTAAATTGTTTCTCCTTTTATAACTTACATCAACTAAATTAAGAATATTATACTGACTAAAATGTCTTCTCATTTTTAAATGAAGTTGCAGTCATTTTGATGAATGCTTACAGGGAAGAAAAAAAATCATTATAAGCATCAAAAGCAGTAGTAGCATACTCCCAGCAAGAACATTCGCAGAACTGGCCACACATTTATTTTTCTACAACAATTTGTTCTGGGATTGGATACTGAAAAGAACATTTACATTCTGCATTTTATTACTTCACAGGAAAGTCTGAAACTGTGGAGCTCTAGGTTGTGCCATCACCTCCTTCCCAGACTGCAGTAGAGTCCTTTGGTTTCACTGCTATCAGAGCAGAGCTACTAAAACCACACAGGATTTTCAGGCTAGAAGTTGTAAGCAGAGATGGAAGGTTGTTCATAAGGGAACAATTACAAAACAAAAAGATGAGTCAAAGAGGCTGGAGGAAACTAAGTCTACTCAATTATACAATTTAGGATTACTGTGGTACCTTGAGACAGCAATTTCCCCTCCTTCCATAACCAAACTTTAGGTCAGCTGTGTATTTCTAGTATTGGACATATGACACCAATGACTGACCTAAATACTATTTGCCAATTTTCTTCTTGGAGAAAAAGCACTAGTATTTTTTATTTTTTTCTGTGATCATTAAGTCTTGTATTATTTCAGAAAATTATTTTGCCATGCATTAAATTAAAAAAAAAAAAAGAAAATAAATGGTCACCTGACTGCAGAAGTGTTTAGAAAAACCTGTATGCATAGAAATGTGTAACCTGTATGGGTGGACATGGAGGAGGGAGCAAAAACAACAAAAAAACCCGTGCTGTAAGATACTTCTCCTTACTGTTTTGTGAAATTAATATGACACTGTGTTTAGTAGTCCCTTTGCAAAGTCAGAACAAATGCTTCCTATCTTTGGGATTAGATAAACAAAGATCAATTGGCTTCTGCTTCAGAGAGTAATGAAATATATTCTCTGAACCTTTGGTCCCTGAGAAACCTTGATGTTACACACCCTTTTGAGCAGAATGAACAGAACCCAGCACTGCTCACAAGCCATTTTGCTGCAGCAAAGTACTGGTAAAGCATTATTTGCTTCCAGAAGAAATTTTCGGAATATTAAAAAATAATTTTCAGCCTCACATTCTTCCTAAAAATCCATGGTCATTTCTCCTTCAAACTGCACCTTTATGGCCTACTAAATCTAAACATCATACTAATTAGCATAGTAAACATCACCTTCCAAAAAACCTATGCAGGAATTTATTACAAGCTTTAGTCTTGCCAAAACATTCTTTCCACATAATCTAATTTAACATCAGTCTGTTCAATAAGCTGTGAACCTTACATGTTCACAAAATATGCCTCATTTACACATAAGCATTGAAGTATATCCCAGATCTACACTGGTGTTTCTCTTTCTCCAGTAAGACATGGCTTTATTGTTTTATAGCACAAATGAGTTTAAAAACCACCACAATTTATATTCTCACGTGGTCAGAATTGAAGCTACAGGGACAAAAGTTCACATCAGATCACCTGATATGCAGTCCATAGTGCTAACTATGCCTTTAGGTGGCTCCAGCTAACACAAAGGAAAGACAAATTCCTTTCCCTTGTTTTATCCAAATAAGTACTTTTTTTTTTTTAGCAATCTAGTGAACTTCATCTTAGGAGTAGTAATTAGGCATTCTGTTCTCATCCTATTTCTTCCATGGGATCACTGTTGTCTGCTATACTGTCTTTGTAAATGTTGCCTATACAGGCCAGTAACTGTATTACCAGTGTAGCAGAAACACATAAGCTAAAAGACAGTTTTGGCACAGCACCACACACAAACTGTGTTTTCACTTTTCACAAGGATAAGTGAAAATTGAGCAGGTGTTCCTTGAATCAGAGCAGTGATTTTGATGAAAGAAATACACTGAGTTCCAGCTTTTTTCCAATACAGTGCCATGATGCCCTGATTATCCAACACTAACTCTTCACCTGTTTGTACTGAACTATGCATTCTCACGGGCATTGAAGATGCCTGAATGCTTCTGCTAACAGAAAGATAATTGTATACTGCACAAGTGCTTGCTCTAATCCAGAGTATTTCAAGTCTTCACTTTTCAAATTCATTATGGTTCTAAAAAAGCAGCTCACTTTCACCAGAGAAATGCTGACTTTACACAAGAACAAAAGAACAGTGACCTTGCATCACCCATACTATCATTCAAATACACACAGAGCAAAATTTCACAGAACACAGGACAATGTTTTACACTGGCTTAATAATGTACTCTAAAGCCTATTCTCAAGTGTTGTGTCATGGCATCAGAGTCTTACTTACATTGGCTCCCCACTGTGAATGTACTCCCATAAGAGCTCTTCAGATAGCTCAGAAAATTTTACTTTAGTCTCTTCATAGAAATCGGTGATTTCCATCTCTAGCTGATTGTCTACAGAAAGAAAAAGGCCTTGTTAGAAACAGGAATTGCAGTTTAGAGAGCATAACATCTAGATTGTATTTCTTAATATTTTGATAATTTTGCTTGAGAAAAATTAAATGTATTGCATTGATGTATGAAATGACTAATAATGTTCTTTAGGGACAGTGAACTCAACTTTCCCAAATCAGTAAGAGTTTGCATTTTCAACCTCTGCAGTCCTGTCTTGGGGCTAACAGATTGCTCTTCCTGTGTGGAATATATTCTTAAATTAACAATGCTTACTCAAAGCTATTTATGGACACTGGCACACACATCCAGCACTGAGTACAAAGAAGGCTACAACCACCCTTCCAACTTTATGACTGTTGTCAAAGAACTCTTAACAACATACCAAAGTTCAACATGTAGCTGTCATAAAAGTGGGTACATGCAGCTGCAAGTGCACTTCAGGTCTGGGTATCCAGCAGCCCCATCTGGAACCATCACTGTTATTTTCCTATCATCTCCCAAGAGATGATAAGATTACTTCAGACATCTGTAGCTGGAAGTGGCTGAGGGAAGGTGGAATAAAGTACTGCACACCTGGGTATGGACCCTGCTGCATGTGGTACACTGTGAGCCTGCTGTCACTGCAGACAGGCTTTTCCAAAAGGCAACAGCCTTGCACAATGAGTGTGCACATCACAGATTATTAGCTCTCTCTACTCTTTTCTATATACACACCAAGGTTAGCATCTCCTCTTACCACAGTTCTGGTAGCAGTGGAAATGCTTGAGGAGGATTAAAAAAAATATCTACAGAACACAGACTAAGGGAAGAATACTCATCAACTTCTAATGGTGGTAGTGTGAAAACAAAGCACACAAACATTTAATAACTCAGATGAAATAAGAAAATCGGTGCATATGAAGGCAGACTACCATGTACTTCAGTATTGATAAAAATCTCTAGTCAGCTCAAAATAAAAATTTCATCTTTAATAAGCTAAACATATTGTAATTTTAAACTGTAAATAAAAATGTATTCTACAAAACTGTTCTATTGATTGCATTTCTTGGGGAATCTGCAGACTAAAGGTATATTTTTATTCATCTGACTGTGATGCAGTTCAAATTTGTAAACTTCAAATGAGACATGCTGTTATAGCATCACTACTACAGTTGGGTGCACTTAACTTTCTTCCTTCAGTAAACAGTTAAAGGCATTATTTACATTGTTGAGTTGCTCACAGGAACCCCTTGCTAACATGTTTTATTTCTTTTGCACCAGCTCTCCCTCTACTGTACTAGCATATTAGCAGTACTGCATCACTAACTTTAATTCTATTTTACAAGAGTTAAGAGTAACCATTGCAGAAAAGATTAAAAACTGTTAATTTGTATACAGAAAGACTGTGCCCAGCAAAATGTCTGCAAAAACTGTACTAAAAGACTATTGGCACAATTATCAGATAGTGCCCTTCAAACACCCCTCAAATTATATTAATGGTACAGTTTCCATAAAACCCACTTACTTTCTCTATAAATTATGCAATAAAGAACATTGGTGTATTGCTCCCTACAGCTTAACAGTCTGAGGCATTAAGCCTCAACTGTTATAAGCACAACATAGAATGAAGTTGATACAGATTACATTTAGCTCAGTCTCACAGTCCGTAGTACCTTACTTGAATTTAATTTAGGATATTCCACAGCTTACACTGGCATTTCAATTAGTCTCATAGCTTTCAGAGACAGTATTTATGAACTCCATTGTGTCCTGTCACTTTCCTTTCTGCGTGAAAATTGAATACAGAAAGAAGGTTAGCTTTTGTGGGGAGTCTTTAATTTATATTTTGATACGGTAGTTCTTCAGTAGAGGACCAATTCAGACTGTATATGAAACATTTTAATCCTGTTTCCTTATTGTACAAGCTATCATGAAAGTAATTTTTAATACAAATATTGAGTCATGATAGAATGACGCATACCTTTACAGTGGCAGTGTATAATAGCCACCCCTGTGAAAACACTGTGCTCTTTCCCATTCAACCTGCCAGGGAAAAAATGCCCATTAAGCAACAGTCTTATGAAATGTTCTACATGATTATATTGCTATGGCCTGAGAAGCAGACCATTGTATTAACATATCACTCAATGGATCTGACATGTGTCCTAAACAAATCTTATTTCAGTATCGGTGAAAAGACATTGGGAAAATAAAAAGATAACCACATAAAAAACACTATCAAAAGCTGCAGTCATTTCAAGTCTCCAAAATACCACTTGTATAAGAGTAGTCCATGGTATCAGCTCATTCACTGTATATCAGGAAAGTGACTATTCCAAATGCTTTAGAAAAGGCCAGTTGGCATAAATACTGTTATGGCCATCTTCACTGAAAGCTGGCAATAAATAACTAGGTGATGCAACTCAGACTAAACATGTAATAGGGAACTAGAGCATATGGTGTCATTTCATCCAGACTGACCCCCAGAGACCCCACAGCAAGCCAGAGTGGAGAGGAAGAGCCCAGACTGCCTTACCCCTGGCTCTCTCTTATAGTGGCTCCAGAGCGCCACGCTGTGGCCAATTAGTTCTGACGACTTTGTTACCTCCTGTGTAAGCAATAGATGTATAATAGCAAGGGATTGTGAGTCTTTGAAGAGACTATTTAAGGAATAGTCTCTTAAATCTCGTAAAGATTAGCC
This sequence comes from Zosterops lateralis, assembly GCF_965231275.1. NCBI lineage: Eukaryota > Metazoa > Chordata > Aves > Passeriformes > Zosteropidae > Zosterops > Zosterops lateralis. The sequence goes on from NC_139763.1 coordinate 35,265,820, forward strand.
AGGATATTTTTGGATGTGATCAGAAGCATCTCACATGCTTTGTCCCCCACAAGATTCCACACCAAACTGTAAGATGAAAGTGTGTGAAAATTTTCATGACACCTTGGATATATGCAAAGAAACATCATCTTGTCTGCCTTTTTTCTTGGAGTTCTAAAAAGCTAAATATTAAGTGCATTTCATATCCCTAATTAAGAGATTGACCTACTAAACTTACAACAGACAAAACAAAGCCCAAAAAAATTGCATGTATTCCTTCTGTGGAACTCTTTTCAGAATCTAAGTGATGGGGAAATTGCATCTTCAAATTTCATATCTTACTTAAAATTACAGACCTTGATAGCATCCTGTAGGCATCTTGCTTATCAACTGGTTTCTCCAGGATCTGCTCATCCACGGACTAAAACAGAAAGACAGAGTGAGTGTGCTGCTGCTTTTTCTCACATTTCAGAAATTGAGGTCAGAAATTAAGTTTAAATCATGATTTCAGCCAGGGCTTCCGATCTGAGTCTACTGAGTAGAACAGGAAACACTTGTAGATGCTTTGGTAGAACAGGTAATTTAGTGTCAAGCACATGAGAGCCACACTCTATCTTACAATGGCTGCACCTCACAAACAAAAGGATAATTCAGCTTTTTCTGTCCTTAACAGTTCACTCTCTGTGAAGATGTCAGGTGTAAAGTGACCTCCTCCTACAAGGCTCAACACGGAATAGGTCACATGATCTGGACTTCCTGGCAGGTAAGTGACCCGAGAACAGAATTTCCATTACACGTTAGAGGCTCCAAGGCACTATTTATGGCAGTATTAATACCTCCAAAACCAGTAGCAAGACTTCTCACTCTCAAGATTTCAAAAATTACCTTGTTGGGAAAAAAACCTAAAAGCCATGTCAACAAACCCCAAAAAGATGTATCATCATGCAGATATAACTTCACAGTGAAGGCAGCTTTCAGACTTAAACCTAAAGACGTAAGTATTTTCTACACTTGTCATAAATTAAAATAATGTTAAATCACTGAAGACTTCTTACCACAATAGTGTCTGCTCCTATGACAACATCAGGTGTCCTCAGATGCTTCTGCAAAAGCATAAGAAAGAAGGTCTTGTCAGAAGGATTTGTCAGAAGATGCAAAGACAACAAAATCTTTTAAGGTAAGAAAATAGCAGTTTACTGGTTTAGAAGCAGGGCTTTACACTGACCTAAAAACAAGCCACTGTTTCTGCTTTTGCACTGTTCACAAAATAGCAAACATATCACCATAAAAGTGAGGCTTGAGCACACCATTCTCAAGCCACAAATTTCCCTAAATATGTTACTGATTAATAAATGCATCCAGGAAATAAAGTACATTCTCAAAAGTCAATCTGGCCTTCAAGGTGGCAAACAATTCCTTTAAATGAAGTGCCTAGTGTTTGGAAGCCAGAGAATACAGCCCTCTACAATCATTTTTCCAAGCAAAATTTTACTGAAAAATAAAACCTTTTTTACACTGTGTTCTTCTCTCAAAAGGGAACACAGTCTATTTTTCAAAATATGAGAGGCAGTGATCTATAAAAATTCCTTGTAAACCTTTCTTGACTTTAAACTGTACCTGTCCTTATAGCTAGGTTTTGATTTACCTGCATATTATAAGGTATACTGTTGTTACTTATCACAACATGACATGAAACCTGTCTATAAGTGTGATCACTTTAATAAAACATTTATAGGGGGGCAATTCTTCTAGACAAAGACTTGATGTGTTCTAAATTGTTTAATGAAATCTAGTATTAGTTCTACTAATTCCTGTATGAAGAAACATTTTAAATTCCACTGAACTAGCATTATCACTAGCACAGGGTTTTGCAATGAAAGCCCAAAGTAAGTTATTTAGTGAGGCTGGGTTTAAAACCCACTCTCCTATGCTGTACTATTGTCTGGAAGGCAGTTGACAGAATCCTGGGTAACGATTTACATTAGAGATCATGCAATATTTGCTCTGAAGAATGGTGACATCTGGCAACACTGTTCATTTAAAAGTGTTCAACATTTTTTCTGCCCCTAGAATAGGATCAACAAACCCTTCTCTCTTTCAGAGCTGTATTATTAAGAAATTATTATGGTCTATTTTGTGAGATTTAATCAGCTCGATTTTTAAATATGTTCTGGTAGCAAAGAGCCTTATGTGATCAAACAGTGATCACAGCCAAGGGCATAAGTCAAACAGCACTGATAGTGTAAGTTGCATCACCAGTTTTGATAAAACTTAGGATACAAAATGGATGCCTTGTTTAACAGAACTTGAAATCTTTTCCCTTCTTAAAATTAGATGGAAAAATTCTGTTTTAAAACATTCTGGGCAAAGAAAGAGTAATTTTTTTCTGCTTTCCTCCAGTACCTCCATACTCACAATTTCTGAGCTATTTTTGTCACCCCTTCAGTGAGAGCTACAGCAAAGCACTGGAATCACATCAGTGTTTTTCCATGGAGTCTGTCTCCACAATCAACAAATACATGGAATGAGGTCAGCCATACACCTGACTGTTCAAAGAAACTGTGGAATATACATCCTGCACAAGAGCAGGTATGATGCTGACAAAAGATGCAGGTCACTTCAGTTTGTGGAAAGCCTGAACTGTAGCCATGAGACTTTTGATTAGGCAATTTCACGACACCATCTTTCACAAATGACAGGAAAGCATCCATTAGCCTTCAGTGGAGAAAAAGGACTTGGGGATCACTCAAGCAGTGCAAGCAAATTAAGTCACAGTAATTGCACCACCTAAAGACAAAAAGCTTATTGCTGTAATAGTTAGTAACTTACTACATGCATTCTGTTTGCTACTTCAAGAGCTTTCTGTTTTGCTGTTTCCACAGCATACTCATAAGGGGCTGCAAAAGATGACTTTTCTAGTGTCTCCTTAAACCAGGATGGAACCACCTCAAACCGCAGGCCCTGTAACACAGGAAAGTGACACAGTCAATCTGACCTCGTTATTAAACATTGCTCCCAAGGTATATTAAGAAAGTAGCAAATTTAACATCTGCTTTTTTACACTTTAACATACCTCCCCCCTAACATACACAGAAAACCCTCCCCCTAAGTGCTCCTATCAGTGTTTAGTGCATACATATCCTTTGCAAGCAATCAAAAACAAAACAATCAGAATTTTGAAACTGGTGTGTATATTTGATTTTACCCTTATTTATTAGAGCCTAATGACATTAGTAATTTCATATTATTTTCGTATAAAAACTAACAGTATAAGCTTACACACTTCATAAACAGAGGATTATACTACTGGATTTTTTAAATTGAACCCATTCGTAAGAATTTAGTCATGCAACAGCAGTGCACATTCTTACAGGAGCTTTACTGCATGTCCTAACACAGATGATAAATAGAAAACAAAACCAGACAGTTTCTGATCGGTTTCATCGAACAATGCTCAACTATTCTTTCAGCTTTCTGCTTCTAGGTTACACTTGTACAGTGTTACTACACCCAGCAGGCATGCTATGTTTGTAATAATTTAGTGCATGACTGAACCTCGCTGCTTCTCCACACATCCGTATTTTGAAGTTACTTCTTCCACTGAAGTTCAATTTATCGGTTGAATTATTAGGAATGGCAATACTAAGCAGCCTAAGTTGGACAGGTAACACCCAAGTGCTATTCAAAACCCTCCCGCGGCCCGCCCAGCGAGGCCGACGCATTCCTCCGCAGGGGCTGAACGGCCTGACTGACGAGCTGCAGCCTCCTTTGCTCTGCACTAGTGCATTTCCGAAAGGAGACACATTACTCCCCCGCTCCCCTCCCCCGGGTCTCCCGGCGCGGGCGGGCCGGGCGGTGTCGGGCCCCGGAGGCCGGGGGGGGTTCGGCCCCGCTCCCGCAGCCCCGGCCCGTGCGGGGCCAGCGGCCGCACTCACCACGTTGGTGAGGATCTCCTGCCGGCGCGGCGAGGCGCTGGCCAGCACCACCCGCTTGCTGACCAGCTTCCCCAGCACGGGGTGCAACGCCATGGCGGCGGCCACGGGCCCTCAGCCCTGCTCTGATCCGCGCCGCTCGGGGGCGGGAACCCGCCGCGGCGGCCTTAAGTGGCGGCGGGGCCCGGGGCGGGGCCGGGCCGGAGCGGAGAGCTCGGCGGCAGGTCCCCGGCGGCGGCAGGTCCCCGGCGGCGGCAGGTCCCCGGCGGCGGCAGGTCCCCGGCGGCGGCAGGTCCCCGGCGGCGGCAGGTCCCCGGCGGCGGCAGGTCCCCGGGGGCAGATCTTCGGGGGCAGATCCCCGGCGGCGGCAGGTCCCTGGGGCCCGGCACGGCACGGCACGGCCCGGCCGCGTGTGGGGAGGGTGGCTCGGCGGCCGCCCTGCCGTGAGGGGAAGGGCTGCGGCTGTCCCGGTCATGGCCTGCGCACCAGCTGACGGCAGGCTTGAAACAGGATCAGTCAGATTGGAAAAGACCTCTGAGATCGAGTCCAGTTTATGACGGAACCACCCCCGTGTCAATAGACCACGGCACTGAGTGCCACGTCCAGCCTTTCCTTAAATATCTAAAGGATGGCGACTCCACCACCTCCCTGGCAGCCTATTCCAATATCTAATCATCCTGTCTGTGAGGAAATTAATCTCCACGTCCAGTCTAAACCTCCTCTGGCACAGCTTGAGGCCGTTTCCTCTTGTCCTGTCTCTGGTTGCCTGGGAGAAGGGGTGACCTCCTTTCAGGTGGTTCTAGAGAGTGATAAGTCACCTCTGAGCCTCCTTTTTTTACCAGGCTTAAGAACTTCAGCTCCCTCAGCTGCTCCTCTTAAGATTTGTGCTCCAGACCCTTCACCAGCTCCATTGCCCTTAACTGGATCCACTCGAACACCTCAATGTCCTTCCTGACTGAGGGGCACAGGACTGGACATGGTACTGAGACATGGCTCCACCAGGGCCGAGTACAGGACACATACCATGTTTAACATCACATCCCTTCTGCTTCACTAATACTGGCATGAAGTATTTGGAAAAGATGTGTGAAAAAAGACTTGTTCTTACCTCAGAAGGAACCCCAACATAAGAAGGACATGAAAGTGTTGGAGCAAGTAAATCCAGAGGAGGCCATGAAGTTAATCAGAGGGCTGGAGCTCCTCTGCTATGAAGATGGGCTGGGAAAGTTGAGGCTGTTCTGCCTGGAGAAGAGAAGGTTTCATGGAGACCTCATAACAACCTTTTAGAACCTGAAGGGCGAAAACAGGGAGGTCAGAGAGGCACTTTTCACAAGGTCATGTAGTGATAGGACAAGAAGTAAGGGGTTCAGACCGAAAGAGGGAAAATTAGGTTAGATATTTGGAAGAATCTTTGTGGTCCCTTCAGACCTGTACCATTCTATGATTCTGTGACTCTGTTGTCATTATCACCTGTTACATTTTCATCAAACAAAATATACCCTATTTGACTTTTTAAGTAAAAAAGAAGAAAAAGTAGAAAAAGGAGTGGAAAAAGAACATAAAAACTCAGATTACTTTCAAATAGTGTGATGCTGCATGCTTTCTCATCTGGCTTGGAAGAAAATGAAATGTATCCTGCAGCATTAAAAAATATGTCCAGTCATTAAAACAGCAGTTTGTGTTGCGTATTTGGATCTTTTGACACGTCTCTTGTGGACCATGTGTCTCATTGACAGACGAGCCAGGCTGCTCTTGGTGGTGCCAAGCAACAGGCAACAGGCAGAAACTGATGCTCAGGAATTTTCACCCAAGTCTGAGGAAGAAGTTTAATGTATGGTTGCCTCTGGGACAGGCTGCCCAGAGAGATTGTGGTGTCTCCAACACTGGAGATATTCAAGAACCATCTGGACACAATCCAGTGTGCCACAGTGTAATGTGCTCTAGGATAGCCTTGCTAGAGCAAGGAAGTTAGACCAGATGATCCTTCCAACCTTTCCATGATTCCATGGTTTGTGTTAGGGGTTGCTGGTCTGACAGCCCTATGCCCCAGGTGCCCCCAGCAGTAGGGCTGACTGTATATTCCATTGCCAGCAGGCAGACATGCACACACTGTATGGTATGTGTACTTGGAGACATGGAAAACTACACGGAGCAGCATGGATGGGGACACTAAGTACTCACACAGGCACAAACAGCACCAGGAGTCTCCTCGTTTCCCCTCTGGCTGATCAGGATGAAAAACATTTTTGTATGCACACACATGCCTGTACCTACCTATTGTATATGTGGACCCCCACCCCGATGGCACAGGGCTCTTGTGGCACCTGGAGGGGCTGGAACAGGGGACTCTGTTGGCCTTGTGGTGCTGCTGGGGCTCCTCTCAGGCTTGGGCCTCCTGCTCCTTTCATTGTGCATGGGGGTCAGCCGTTTGTCACCATAACTTGACAGGCTGTATATCATCCTAGGTTCCAGGATTTCAGGTTTAAATGTTTAAATTTCAATTTATTTATTTATTTATTTAAATATATATATATAGAGAGAGAGAGAGATTTATTTGTTTGTTTGTTTGTTTATTTATTTGTTTATTAGTGGTGATAGTGACTTGAGAGCAGACTTGAAAATTTAGAGACTTTTTTTCTCAAGTAATTGCAAAATACAGAGAACCTAGGGAAATTATGCTGAATTGAAAACAGAAATAAAAACCTTAGATTGAGTAAAACTGTGAATGTAGACAGCTATGTTCTGCAAATCCTGAATACTGAATATAGGTCTGGGATATCTGGAGAGCTGGTGAGGAAAATAGGGCCTGTGTACAAAAGGAATAGTCTATACTTGTCCTAGAGCTTGTCAGAACAAATTCCCTGTTCCTTTTTCAGGGCTGTGAAGTGTGACACTGCTCCTTGCAAATGACAGGTCTAAAAGATATTGCAGAAATGAAAACCATAGTATCTTTCTTATGATACCAATATAATTTATGGAATTATAATGGAATAAACGACAATGGAATAAAAGGACAAAGATCTCATCAAGTAATAGAAGCCTGTGTTTCCTGGCACACACAGAAGAAGATATGGAGTTATTCCTCTGGGAAAAAATATTACAACTCCACAAGTTTAACATAAATGTAAATCATAATATATGTACATCTTCAATATGACTGCATTACTAACCAAAAAAGGGAAATTGCAATTTCCTAGGGTGTTCCTAGAATCTGGAACACATTTCTTATCCAGAAAAATCTTTCTTACTATGCCTTGCTTTGTGTTGAATATAAGCAAGCATGATAAACTAAAATAAGACACTCCAGAGGACTAAGATGATAATGCAAAGATTTACATATCAAACCAACAGGCCAAATTTTCTTCTTTCCCTCATTTTATTCAGTCTTCCAATATAGTTTGGCTGGCATAGCAACAGAGCAATGAAGCTGTGACTCCATCCCAATCTGTGTGTGTGAATAAAGGGAAGGCTTGAGATGAAAGAACACCTGTTGCTGACAGCTTGTTTTGAGAGGGGAACAAAGGAACAAAGACGGATCTGTCTGTAGACACCTGTAGAGCCTTTAGGGATGCACCCAATGTAACTCCTTTTTTTTAAGTGTGGCATCCCATTAAATGAAGAGGAAAACAAGCCTGATTTGTTTCCCTTAACTGAATTCTGCTTTGCACAGCAGACTTTTTGAAACTTAAACAAATAAATTGGAATAAATATGTGGAATTTTGATATATTTTCCATGAAAGTTAAGACAATGTCTAAAACCAGAGACCACCAAAAGAGTTATTTAATTGAAGAAAATTAGATGTGGCTCTTGGATTATTATTTTAAAGGAGTAGTAATCACTAAATTTCTTATTCTGTTAAACTTACATGGCAAATAATGATTTAGTTTATTTAAAAGACAAAATAAACACAAACCTGTTGAAATACATATTTTCATTTATCTTCACATGTTATTTTTGCTGGTCTAAATGTCAAACTAAAGAACCCAGTGAGAAAAGCTGAACCACATCACACAAGGTGCACTGCTGGGAGAGGTTTGAGGGAGAGCTGTTAACTGCCCTGTGGTGGCCTTGCAAGCCAGGCACAGCAAGTGTGAGGCTGCAGTGGGCTGACCGAGGTGGGGATCAATGACACCAGCAATTATCAGAAAAGTTTGTGTCGAGGCTGACTGTGCTAGTCAAAGATTAGCCTGTCCAAGGTTGGTTATGAAACTATTGACTTTTTCAAATATCCAAGGTATTTTGAAGAGAAGCAAAACAGCAGTTAAAGCTCTGAACTTCAGAGACCTCAATATTTTTGTTCTGGACTTCTCTGCTTTTCTGCCACCTGTGCAAGCCCAGGATCGTCTTGTTTGGGGAACAATGCACTTCCATTGTGAGGAAAGTCCTGAGCTCTGGGAGTTTAGCTACAAGTTGCTATGAAGGGAATAAGCATTTCACCTTTCTCAGGGCAGTTTGACTTTTCTACGATAATGTCATCAAATCAAAGAGCTCACACTTAGGTTTTTCAATGAACCTTTTTCTGCGACCAAAATCTTTGCCATAGTTTAATGTGTCTGCCTAATTCATGGAGTAATTAATACCTCTTTTTTCTGTTACTGTGGGGGGAAAGTTGTTTCCAGATGGATTCTATTTCATCAAGTAATCATCAGTAACTCTGTTTAAAATTGTGGTGTCATTTAACATTCCCTATGTTTTATTTTTGTCTTTTTATATATAGCTTGTATTTAGCTAGAAGCCTTCTGAACAGTTACCTGCTCCATATAGCATTCCATCTCCTTGATATTTTAAGATTGCTTTACATGTTCAACTAGATTTATGGTTTATGTAGGGGTGCTCTAGATTCTTCCAGACTCAGTGAGTGCTTTCAGAGCAGATACCCTAGGATGTAGATTTCTTTCACAGTCTTACTGCTTACCTCTGTGTTCTCATTTTTAAGAATCGCTAATCAATTTGTCAGCTCAGCTCCAAATGCTCCTTCCTCCTCTTCTGTCCAGCTTGGAAAGCCTGTAATATCCCAGAGTCTCTAGGTGACCACTTCCCATAATTTCCTTCCAATTTGAAGTAGAGCAGTATTACAATCACATGGAGATATTTTGTAGAGACCACAGGAAGTGAGATGAAATAAGATTTAAATACATAGGCTGTAGGATATGTAATGTCCCTGTAAATGTTTTGACATATACTTAATTTGAAGATCTTTGTCTTCATAGCATAGTTATCAAAAGACATCATATCTTGGGAAGAAACTTCTCAACTGCTGAGGAAGTGCAGTATAACTAGTACCAGAAGAATAACAACTCATTAATCAGTCAGCTCCCTGCCCATCTCCTGGGATAAGGAAAGCTACATCAAATATGGATGTAGCAATGCCCAGGAGGAGGACACGGCTATTCACAAAGAAACTTTTAACAATAGAGAAATCATTATCCAAGCCCCAAAGAGTCATCCTTGGCCAGCACATTAAAATAGTGTAAAAAGTGTCCTTCCAAGAATAATTGAAGAAAGGATGTCAGGAATCCAAACTAACTACTTTGCTTTTGGCATCTGCCACAGAAAAGGTATTGCAAATTGGAGAAGCCCTAGAGCCTTGAAAAGAATTTCACTGTGAAGACAACTAAGTCCTAGTAAAGAGGAGCACAGAGTGACAGATTTTGTGCCTGTGCTGGCCAAGAGGATGAGCTGCCAGGCTGACAGTAGCAACACAAGATAGAAAAAAGCAAAGAATGCTTCCTTCCTGCTAGTTTCTACCTGATATCAAACATGTGTTATATCCTCCTCCAGTATAAAGTGGATTGCTGCAAGCGCATCCTGATTTACACAACGTAGAAAGAGCATTACAGTTACGCACACTGCAGTGCTGACTTTCCCAGCTGTTCCCACAGCCAGTGTCTGCTGCTGAGAACAATTTCTGGTCTGCAGCTTTCTTTCTCTGTGGTGTGAGCTTGAGGCCAACAAGCAGCCTCAAAAGGGAAGACTGGGCAATGTCTAATAACCCTGTAGTCTGTGGGACAGGAGGATAAGTGTTTGCTGACAGCATCCCTAGATATTTGTGTGTTTGACAGCCAGTGGATTATATTGAATCCATGAATCTCTCTTAGAGTCATGATATGTCTAATTTTTCCTGCACATGCAGGTTCCACTTCCAGTCTCAACATTGCCCCAATATCACTTCAATTAACACTTACATATTCTCTAGACAAAAAGAAGATATATATCAGACTATAAAAAACACTGATTCTGTGTTATTTAAATTTGAAAAATGCATAAACAAGTACATGAAATATTTTTGGGGAAATATACATATACATAATATAAATATTATATATGCAGCATGCACATTTTGTCTATATGTGTGTTTTCTTATATAAAATAATGTGCACATATGTGATGTAAGATACAGATATATAGTTGCCTAAGTCTGGAAAATAAGTCTTCTTCTTTTTGTACAGTATAATGATAGCTGCAAAGACAATGGCATGAAGTTAGGGAAAATTAAAACAAGTTGCAGAGAAGATAATATTAATTGGCTCAACTGTAATCCCAGCTTTTCCAAAAAATAACTTCAGAGGCTCCAAGGTCAAGATCTTTGGAGCTTTTATATTTATTATCTGAATCTCCACCTGAGGGCAGTGCCTCCCATGTTTTTCCTACATATTTGATCATGAATTTTAACTTTCAAGTACCTGTAAAATGCTGTAACTTCGAAGAACTAAAGACCACACACCCCAAATGCTCACATTCCTAGTTTTAATTTTTAAGGATTACATAATAGAACAGCTTCAGGCCATTCCCTCGGGTCCTGTCAGTGGTGACCATAAAGAAGTCAGTGTCTGCCCCTCCTTTTGCTCTCCAGAAGAAGCTGTGAACCACCATGAGGTCTCCCCTCAGTGTCCTCTTCTGCAGGCTGAGCCGTGGATGCACGTGTGTGTGTGCAGATGTGTACTTTTAGGGACAGTCAGAGCTGATGTGAATGGCAATATGTCTAGCAATATCTTAAAAGAGATGCATTGAGATTGGAGTGATAAAGAGACACCATAAGCATGCTAATAAGTGCTAAGATATGATTGCCATATAACCTAAGGCTCCCAAGGCAAATTTTCATGTTTATAAGAACAGGAATAATTCTACCCTATAAAACAAATACCTTCATTGAATATGGAAATAAACGCTGTCAGATTTCTGTCTATCATCTCAATTTTATCAGATGTATCAACTGAAGAAAAATTAAATGTTGTATCTTACCTTATTTTTGTACTCGTTTAGAGATTTAATAAGTTCGAACATATGGACACTTTATGTTAAAGTGTACAGAGAAATTTGCATTACTCATCAAAATGGGGTGGGATACCAACGCATTCTGCATATACTATGGAATGTGCAAGATGAAATAGGGAAAGGAAAAAATGTCAGCATGTTGACAATAATAAGGAACTGGGGAAACCAAGTCAGAAGTGTTGTGGTGCTGAAACTTTTTGAGGGAGAAAAAGCCATTGCACTCCATAGAGAGTTTCTAGTTGAGAAGGTGGACAGACTCTTTTTAGAGGTAAATGATGGGAAGAGGCTTTAACTTATATTTTCCTTTATTTTCTGAAGCCGTATGAGTTTGGGGAGGTAAGAAAGACTCATAGCCTATTTAAATGCTTGCTGGTATCCCCAGGAATATTACTGTAACTTGCTGTTACAAGCATGAAGATGGCAAAATTCAAAAACAGTCAAGATGAACATGGTAACAGTTGTGGGATACCAATATTCCTTTTGTAGTGTGTGTCTATGATAGCACAAAGATCTACTGACATCTGGATGTCTGAGTGCAATCAAAAACCAAAGCAGGTATTGCTTAGGAAGTGAAGGAGACAGTCATCAGTCATCATGAATGCTGCCAAGCAATAAGATGCTTAGGGCAACACTTGATCAGGTAAGTTATACCTTTTGTGCATGGCAAGCCCACATTTCTAGAGGTTTGAGTCACTATGGGAGATGCTTGTTCTGTATCTCAATAACGTTTATTTGTCTGTTAATGACATTTCTTTCCTTACAGCAGAGATCTGGAGATTTATTGCTGCTTCCAGCTTTTCTGCTGAAAAGGCACCATATTTCTAAAATGAAAGTGGCTGTTTATGAAGAAAAAACTATTTACAAACATTCTCTATCTGCAGATTGCCTATTGCAGAAACTAACTTCATGTGCCTCTCTGCAGTCACTTAAAGTATTTCTCTGCCCAGCTGCCATGGAAGTTACTTCTTTAACCCTTCTCCCATCTCTAGCTTTAATCTGTGTATACCACATATAAGTCTGTTGTCCTTTCTCCTTTGATAAAACTGCTCAAGTACACAGCAGAGGAGAAAAACCTTTAAATTTCCTCAGATTTAAGGCACTCAACAAAACACTTCTCCATTTTCCTGGTACTTCATCATACCCAACAACAGCAGTTGAGATGGTGGAACATACTAGAAGAAGCTCCAAAGGACAATCAGCCGAGGTCACTCTCAGTAGGACATTGGGCACTTTTCTGTCCGCAAATTGGGGTGCGCCAGAGCCAGGTCATGTGGGCAGTGGTGCAAAAACTGGGGAAAGAGAACCATCAGTGTCCCTGTGCTGAAAATTTCTGCATAATAAAAAGACTGACTGGAAGACATTATCATGAGCTAAGTCAAGAAGGGAGTTAAGGAATTTATTTATGCTAGAAGCTGGAAAGGTATTCTGTGTGGCAGTTCTGAACTTCATGTTTTATAATTAAAGAGGCTTGACAGTCTCCTAATTTGATAACATATTCCAGCTGTTTAGACTTTAAGGAAAAATACTAGAAGACTTGCAACTGAGTCATGAAAGACCGGGAGTTCAGTGGCAGTCCAGACTTCAGTTATTGCAGGGTTGGGGTTTTTTTTTTCTCAAATAAAGAGAAAGCTTTAAAAAAGATATTTCAACTAAGCATTATGCTGTACTCTATTATGAACTCCATAATTACACTTTATAGATTCAAGAAGAAGACACTTATTTGCAAAAACTTAATCCAGAATGAAAATAATCTAAATATATCAAAATTAATAGTGTGACTGAAATTTTGCTCTCAATAACTCCTTTTGAGACTATGAACTGCAGCATAAATGAGGAAAAGTACATTTATTCCTATAAAAGATTCCTGTTTGTTTGTTTGTTTGTTTGGGTTTTGTTTGTTTTGTTTGTTTGTTTGTTTGTTTTCCCCAGGATGGCTTTAATTACTAAGGACAATAACCAAGGCTTATATCTTAATCATTCTTGTGAGAGTTATTTTATATTAGAATTTTCATTTGGGGCACTTAAAAGAACTGTGACTTTAGATACATCTAAAGAAAAATTACCAGTAAATCCGATTATTTTAATGGACTTTCCCAGGTAATAGTGTCCTTAAATTTTTTTTAGAAGAATTTGTCAGGTCATTGAAAAAGATTTTGTTACCTTTTTTTTTTTTTGCAGAAAAGGTACACTAGATTGTATTTGCCAATGTATTTGTGACAATTCAGGGCAGAGAACTTCACTAATGCAGATGTGAGATTTAAAAAGTAGACTAGCCTGCTGGCTAAGAAATTAAAAAAAAACAAACCCAGCAACAGTGAATTTCCCTGCCCCAAGTGGGCAAAAAGGTCTGATGCTAGTCAGCTCCAACAGCAGCAGCCTTTGAGAGAGATAGGTGATGGAAAAAATGAGACCAGATGTGAGAAAATATGTCAGAAATGGAATTAATAATTATGTGTTTTGGAGCAAAATGGATAAACTGTTACAAGCACCTGGAGAGATTTGTTCAAGGGCAAGACACAAGCTCATCTTTACCTGATCATGAGAGATCTCTTGGTTAGGGGGGTGGGACATGGTGACCTCCAGAGGTCTCTTCCAGCTTCAGCCATCCTGTGATCCTGTGACCTGTCAAAAGGGCTAAGTGACAGATGATCAGACTTGTGCCCCAGGCTCCCCTGACTGTGGAACAGCTTCTTCCAAGATGGTGGCAGGCTGAATTCTCTGCTGAATCTCCTCTGGCAGCACCCCAGCAGGCAGGGTGGAAGAGGCCAGGCTTCAAGGTGGTTCTGGCAGGCTTTAACTGGGAGTGTGTGATGGACCAGAGTGGAGCTAAGGGGCTGTCTTGCTTATGGTGTCCTGTCTCAAACACTGGCATTTCAACAGAAGGGAGAACAGGGCAATCACATACTATGACTTCCTCTTAGTACTCCTACAGCCTTTGGCAGTTTTAATCCTTGGAGTCTTCCTGGGCTGAGGACTGCCTGCTTAGTAACCTACAGTGGATTTCTTTTCTATGTCCTTTTCCAGTTTCTCTGGACCACTGTACTGTGTGCATCCACAACATTCTTGGTAAACTATTTTCTAACTGTACTATGTGTTATAAAAAGAGATATGAACTTTATCTGGTTTTAAGCCTAGATCTCATTAGCTTAATATGTTGTTCACCAATTATTGGACAAAGGCAGTGTAAGCCATCCAGTGTAAGCAAAAGCGTAAGCTTTTGCACTTCATTGATTTTGTAGGCCTCTTTCCTACCTATCTTATATTGTCTCTGTTTTGAGATGAGCAATCCTAAACTATTTGAATTCTAAGATTTAAAATTAATTTCTTAGAGCATACCATATGCTCTTACCTCAATCTTTTCTAGTCCTTGTTGATCTTATCTGTGACAGAGGCCAGAAGTGCAGAGAGTAAACTAGGTATGGGTGAACCATGGACTTCTATGATACTGAGCTGATGAATGGAATTATGGATTAGGATTCACAGTAGTTGCTGACAAGCAACATCATTTTATACACAAAGCTGTGACTGGATTTCACTGTGTGCATTACTTCACACTTAACAACACTGAATTTCACACACAAACATTTGTGCTATCCCTCCCATCTTTGGGTAGCATATACCCTAACCATCACCTTAGAGAAATAACACCTTGGTAGGTATCAATGTAGACTTAATATTATTTTAAACACTTCAAATTGACAAAAATTTGTAAGTTGACCCAAGGATAATCTCTGGCCCACTCATGTATCAGCATATATGTAGCCAACCAGACAATGAACCCAAAATGGAACAGTCTAGAGAGCATTTATGAAAGCACAGCGTCACAAGCTTGTTGAGCTAGGTGATTGTCCTGCTTTTCTCTGGGCTGATGTGGCCTTACCTCGTGTTCTGGGCACCACAATGTAAGACAGACATGAAGTTCTTAGGGAACATCCAAAGGAGTACTACAAAGATACTGAAGTGTGCAGAGGAGAAGCTTTATCAGGAGCATCTGAGGGCACTTGGTCTGTTCAGCCTGGAAGAGACTGAGGGGTGACCGCACTGCAGTTACAACTTCCTTGTGAGGGGAAAAGGAGGGGCAGGCATGACCTCTTCTCTCTGATGACCAGGAATGGGACCCAAGGGATTGGCCTGAAGTTGTCAAGGGAGGTTTAGGTTGGCTGATAGGAAAATATCCTTTATCCTGAGGGTGGTTGGGCACTGGAACAGGATCCCCAGGGAAATGGTCACAGCACAGCCTGACAAAGTTCAAGAAGTGTTTGGACAATGCTCTCACGCACATGGTGTGACTCTTGAGGTCTCCTGTGCAGGGCCAGGAGTTGGACTTGATGATCCTTGTGGGTCCCTTCCAACTTCATATATTCTATGATCCTGTGATTCTATGAGTACTAACCCTGATTGTCCATTCACAGTTTCCTCCAATGCTCTGCTCCAGACTGGTGGTGAGACAGGCTCTGACTGCTGAGCTCCTTCAGAAATGAATAGAAATTAAAAAATATATCTATGAGTGCACCTATTGGGCAAGGAGAAGGATTCAAGTTAGCCAACATCTCATTAAAGTATTGATACTTTTAAAATTTGTGTGAAGGGTCTATGACAATGCTAACTTCTAATATATATATCTATCCTGGAAAAATATCTGGAAAAAAAAAAAAAAAAAAAAAGAAAAAAATCCACAATAACAAGGATAAACAGATTAATTTTATTTCATAACTTGGTTTCCCTACCCTCTTCTGTGTTTGGAAGTTTTTCACACATGGCAGGTAAAAACACAGGAATGAATCTTAAATCATGTGCTTTTTATTTTTTTTTTTTTATTATTATTATTATCGTTATATGTACAAAAAAGTTCAAGCACATTCAGGCGTTAAATTTCTATACAGTAATTAAAAAAAAAAAAAACCAACAACCAAATACAAACTCCTCTGCCAACCCTGAAAACAAACAGAACCCTTTACATTCTTATCTTTTCAGTAAAATTGCATTAATTACATAGTAATGCTTACAAGTAAGCAAGTTGCCCAGGGCCCATATTCCTCAAACTGAATGTAATATGGACATGAACTTCTCCATAACCTCACAAATTGCAATGTACATTTATATACATATATTTATATGTATATATGTATATAGGTGTCAACTTACACTCACTGATTGAGGAGAGTAGAAGCCATTATTCTTATGATGCTCCAGAAGGATATATTTCCAGGATCAAAGAACAGCATGATGGGCCTCTTTTAAATAATAATTTATTATCTTCCTCTCTGATAAAAATGGAAGATTTCACAATATATGCCATTGAACTTGAAGGCTTCCTGTTGATGGGTTCATTTTTATATTCCTTTCTCAAGCAACAATCCCACTGACTCAGACAGAAATCTGAGCTAACTATAGGCTAGTTAATGAAATGGCAGTGCACTCAAGTAAGGCATCCTTCCTGTTCCTTTTTAAACATTTTCAGAAGAGAGATGAAAGGTTATGAAGGGCTGGATGAGGCTGGAGAGAACATTTTCAGTCAGTTGTGAACATCTTTTCTCACTTATAAAAGGAGCAATTCACTATTTTTCAAAATGCAGCAGTTGATGTCCAAAGTGCAAGTACTTTCTGTACTTTTGGCTCTATTTTGTGTCAGTTATAGTTCAGGCACTTTGCAACATATTTGAGGAGGAACTATGCACTTGAGGACCATGTTCAAGATAAAACAGAATCAAAACATCATAAAACAGTCTGCATTAGATGTTGGAGAAGTAAAGGCTTTCAATATAAAAATATTTCCAAGTTACAAAAAAAGTAAAAACAGAGAGATTTCAGTATAAACTTGAAAAATTTTTCTGCCACAACAAAATGTGGAAAACAATTAAACAATTGTGATAATGAGAAAGCTGGAATCATGTGAAAGTCAATAGTGAAGGGTAGATTCCAGGCAAATGGATGGGAGGGTTTCGGTGCTATGTATCACTAAGGTTGGCCTTGTACACAGAAAATGTGCAGATCAATTAAAACTAACACTTTTAAATGCCACAAAGCATTGAATGTTCACATTGGCTTGTAAACAGTAGTGCTAGGTCCACTCACATTTATTCTGCTCCAAAAACTGACAATACTTTAGCAGAAGATAGGACATTCACATATCCCAGTGTGTGTGTTGTGGTTTTCCAACCTCCATTGTGAATAAATTTATGGCGATTAGTGGTGGAAAATTGTTTTTTAGTAATGAGATACCCAAAGAAAAATGGCAAAATTTAAGGGGCTTGGGTGTTGCCTATTTCTCAGGCACAGGAGCTCAGGAATCAGTGCAGTACGAGATGTCTGAATCAACTATCCACAATGCTGCAGACAGCTTCCTCCTCGGTGTTGGATGGAGTTGCAGTGCAGCAAACGGATATGGAGTAGCTTTGTCTTGCTTGTGTGGGGAACTTGTCTGGTCTTCTCAGGTGCTTTGTGTCTCTCCTCAGTCAATGAGGGTCAAATGTAGGTAAAAAGCTATAAATACTACAGGAAAAACTTATCTTTCTTCTGTCCCTAGTGAATGTTCTCTAGCAGTTGTCTTTCCAAGCACACGGGCAGCTGTTGAGATGTGAGAAGAATTAAACATGGCATGGAATTTGCAAACAAGATGTGGAAAGACATTTCAGAGGACGGATCCAAGTACAGGACTGCTCAACCCACCTGCCATACCTTATTTTCAGGATGTTTGGTACAGCTCCTATTCTCAAGCCCTATTTTCCTCTTTCTTTTTCTTCTTTCTTCTTGTCTGCCTGAAAGAAATCCGTTTCTGACATCTGGCCATCAGAAAAAATTTACAGCTGGTTTCTGCTAGCACAGAATGACTCTCTAATCTGTGGTTCAATTTTCATTTATCTAGCTGAAAATCTGGTTTATAATCTACACCATCTCTGTAAGGAAGAAAAACTCACTCCCCAGGCACCATGTAAAGCTAAATTCTGTTGAGGGGGATCATTCTTCTGTGTGTAGCCTACAGTGAATTGGTGAAATCGACTGTTTCATACTAACCACACATAAGCAGCATTGGTACTGTAATAGGTTAATGTGGGAAAGTCTGTTTCTTTAAATAAACTGCTCCCCACAGTCCTGAAAAATTAATAATTTCAAGAAATGTAGAAGTATTTGCAAACGTTGTTAGCTTTCCTTTCATTGTATGAGATGTTTTGCTGTATAAGATTCAAATAAATAATATGAGTCAACCTACCCTTTTCAAGTTGTCAGTGTGGTTTGACTCATAAGCAGTTGGGTGAGTGTTGTGGTGATTTCACAGTTGCTCTGCATTATGCATTAATGGTAAAATGCCATGCTACTTTTTTATTTCTTTTATAAAAATACAACAAGAGAGAAAGAAATACAATTAAAAAAACCCCATAAACAAAACCAAAGCTTAGAACATTGCTTAGAAAAACAACTCCCTTACTCCCAAACCAGTTTTGGTGTATGCGCTAATTTAAGTACAGTAATATTTCACATTCACTAAGAGTCACAAGTCTTTGGTTAACTATCATACAACCTGAGACTAACTGTTCTGAACCTATCACTCAGTCTTAAGCAGCAAGGCTATTTGATTTGCTTCAGTGCCTTCTTGAATAAATTCAGTTCCTTTAGCACTTCCATTTCTGGCCAGAAGAAAATTGCTGAAATTCAATTTAATTACAGTTTGAGTTCTGTTACTGAAGAAAGGTATTTCGAGTGTGGCCATTCAAAAGAAAATGTTTTCTGTGTCTACTCATGGGTTTCACAGCTGTCTTTCTTCTGAGAATATCTAAAGCTAAAAAACACTTTCCTGCCTTTGCAAATTGACATTTACTCCCTCTAACCCATCCATGGGTCCACTTGACATGGATCTGACTGACATGGTCCTGCCAGAGAATAAACTTTCCCTTCTGTTTTCCAAGCTGTCACTGAGCAGTACCTTAGAGCGAAACAATTGCATGAATTTCTGGTAAAATTCTTTCGATGCAAAATAATAAATGAAGGGATCTATGCAGTTGTTGAAGCAACTGAGGCACAAGGTGAGCTTGTAGGCAGGGTACAAACTGCTGCTGTAGAATAGACGGCTGATCATATGCGCAAGCAGGATAAAGTTATTGGGTGCGAAACAAGTGATGAAGGACAGAAGGACAATTATTGCCAGGTATATGGATCTAGTCTTTTGCTTATCACCATATCTGCTTGATGACTGAATTAGCTTCCTAATGATACCAATGTAGCATCCAACTGTTACAATAAAAGGGATCAGGAATAGCACAACAAATAAAGTGAGGAGAAAGGCTACCCAAGCTGCAAAGGTGGGCAGCATATCCCATTTTAGGACATCAAAACAGGTTACAATCCCTAATTCTTTCACTTCATAGGTCAAGTCTGTAGTTTCTAGTGGGTAGAAGGCTAGTAGCAAGAAAATCCACATAACCAGGCAGGCAGCCAAGGCATATCTTTTTCTTCTCCACTTGATCAACTTCAAGGGGTGTACCACACCCACATACCGCTCCACACTGATAAGGGTCATGGTCAGTATGGAAGAATACATGTTGGAGTAGAACATCACTGTCACAAGGCTGCAAAGAGACTTCCCAAATTCCCAGTGATTCCTATGGAGGTGATAAGAAATCTGGAAGGGGAAACAGCTGGCCAGCATAAGGTCCGTGACGCTTAAGTTGATCATGAAGATAACAGAAGGTGTTTTGGGTTTGATGTGACAAAGGAGCACCCAAAGGGAGAACAAGTTGCCAGGGATGCTGACCAGAGCCACCAGTGAATATACAACTGGGAGGGTGATGGAGATTGTTTTATTCTGGAGCATTGCCAGCGTCAAATCATCCAGGTGGGATTCGTTTTGAACCATTATTCACAAGTGGGTTGTTGATCCCTGTTAGCCAGCTGGATCATATCATGAATACTTGGCTTGAAAACCTAGAAGAAAAATGTCAAGTGAAAAAAATATATAAAACAGGAATTAAGGACATAAATCCTATATTGATCAACTAAAAATTCTTTATTTTGACTGATTTTCCTTGAAGGTACTGAATCCATTGAAATTACTTTCTGAAGAGTCTTGCCTCCCTCCAAATCATCATGTTGTTACCAGTCTGACTTCTTCCTATCCTGGAACAGCTGCTTTTCTCTCCTGAATGGTTTTCTGATGCTTAGAATCATAGAAACATTAAGCTTGGAAAAGACCTTCAAGATCATGGAACCTTTGATCAAACACCAGCATTTCAATTAAATCATAGCCCTGTTTGTTGTTAACCAGCACTCCCAGGTTCTTTTCCACTGGGCAGCTTCCCAGCCACTCTGCCCCAAGCCTGTAGTGCTGCATGGGGTTCTTGTGACCCAAGTGCAGGACTTGGCATTTTGCCTTACTGAACCCCACACCATTGACCTTGGCCCATCATTCCCTCCTGTCCAGATTGCTCTGTAGTCTATTCATTATCACACCTCCTATGTTACTGTAATATAAAGAAAATCACATATCACAAGTTGAAATTCAATTGATGTCTGTGTGAGAACACTAGTCCATAGATTTTCCATGAGCTAAATCCATTGTATCTACTCTAGATGTCATGACCTTGATTTCTTTAGTGCACAATATCTTCTGACACTTTTCCCCCCAAATAAATTGGGATCTATTTCAAGTAATGGCTGGATTTAATTTTTTTCTTTTTTTTTTTTCAACTTAGGGAAATGAGAATATGCATTCAATGACTCTTGCTGTATCTGTAATATAAACAGAATATAAGGAAAGAAACATGAGAATCAGGGACAAATTGCAATTGCTTAGACTGGTTTATAGGCTGAAGAAGCCCTCTTCTACCAAGAAGAAAAAGACTATTGAGCTTCAGTTTCTGCAAAATATAAGTTATTTAAAAGGGTTCTATTTGCAGCTGTCTGATCTGCATCATCTGTAATTCTGCAAAATTAGTTTCAGTTTTGCAGTCTGCAAAGCAGCCCATGCTTTCACTGTCTGGTTTACATAAATCTTTCTTGGCACATGCAATAGCTCATGGTTTAACCTATTTATTTTAAGCAGCATAGTAGCATTCAGCAGCTGCAGGAAAGAACCCACACCTCAATGTGTGTGCTTCTTTTGTTAAGCTGCAAGTACAGGGAGACAATTTCATAAAAGTACAGCATTGAAAAAGTGAAGAAATGGCAACAAATGTCCAGAAAGGCAGAGGATATATTTGCAGTAGGTTCAGTGAAGAGTTACAATAAGGGCTGAAGAGGTGCCAGGCCAAGTCAGCCGATAACTGTGGGCACATTTCTACTTAATAACAGGCAGGAAGTGGGTTCAGGCACACCTGCTTGTGGACTCTCATCACCTGCATGGTTTATTCCAAGCATCTTATTGCAAGACAGCCCTGATGTAGGAGGTTAGATTAAAAAACCTAGGTAGTAGCTGGTGTCACTTAACCTCATATCTTGTTAGAAAAGAGCTTTAATTTGTGTGGTCATAGGCCATTAACAGTGTAACCGGTCAGTCCCTCAAGGAGCCCAGCCCATGGTGCTGGGAAACTATTGCTGGAAATAACCATTCTGGTAAAACCTGTGCTTTCTGAGAGAGGCTTTTACTGAAAAACTTGCTTTCTGAACCATTGATGATTCCTGAAACCTGGCAAATGTGAAGTCTCTACTGAAGGTAGATATGCAGATCTACCAAGTGCAGATCCAGAAAAAGGTACAGCTACAGAAGCAAGCAGCTCAGTGGGGGTTTATTGAGGTTCTTTCTTGATCTCGTCTATTTCACATAGTGCTTCAAATTTCAGCTAAAAATATTCAGAAATGGTGAGAGTCAGTATCAAGAAAGTTATAATGATTAATGTTGCTTCCAGCTGAGTTGTTGGAATCCTAGATAAAGGAACAAGAAAATAGGAACTGCAAAGAAGCCAGAGATGTACATATATCATGCATATGTCACAGAGCAAGCATGTTTCAAGTAGTGAAGTGATCATCAGATGGGCACAATATCAAAAAGCCCTTTGAGCTGAATCTCTTGCAAATGAAATTCAGTTCTTGTCAGGGGAGTTCTATCAAGAATGAAACTAATTCTTCATTTTTCAGGCTAACTTGAAAAAGCCACACTGTCACATACCTCTTGTGAAAAAAGCCTTAATCCTCTCTATTTCAACTCATCTGTCTGCGATTTACCATAGCAAATACTTATTCATTAAGTCCCATTACCTCAAAAATCCTGCTCAAGTACCATCCCTTTGTGCCCAATAACTCTATATTTCTCAAAACAAAAAGAAAATTGTTGTTTATGTCAGAGTTACCATAGACCTCTAATAATATACTTCTGCAAGTGAAAGATATTTGCTATCACAGGCCCCTAGATGCTATTCCTATAGAAATTACAGGTACTTAGGAAGGTAAGAATATAGGTGAAAATTTCCGTTAAATCTGTCACACTGATCATAAAGCTCACATTTTGGTTTGTGTTAGAGCTAATCTCAGATGTATTTTCTTCTGTATTTGCTTTTTCTGACAGAACATCTTGATAAGAGGGAGATAAAAAATGCATGCAGAGATGCTGCCAAATGCAAAACAGCGTCAGCATTAACGGCCTGACCAAGGGCAAATTTTATGCACTTGTGGAACACTACTGTCAGTAAAACATAAGTGCCTCCAAATGTAGGCACCTCTTGAATTAGAGTTGAAAGACCCCAGACTTACTGATTACGTGCCTACAAGAGCTTTCCAAAAAGGGCAGGTGTCCTTGACACCCTTTTCAGTAATGACAATGTCCATCACAATGAGCGGAAGAAGAATGATGGGTTGTTCCTTTAGAGTCTTCTGCAGGGGAGAAGGGGGCGTGCAAAGCACACAAGACTGATGTTGCATGTCATTCTTGAGGGTGAAGAGCCTCTTGAGGAAATGTGGAGTACAGAAAATCCCCCTCCCAGTTTCGTGTTTCCTTTTGCCAGATTCTTTCATGCTCTAATCCTGAATTCCTTGCCAGGGAAGCCTGGAGTAGAAGAAATACCTGCTCTGATTCACCCTTATTTGTAATGATTTGCTTTATAAATGCCCAGGTATGTGGGGTTTGGCTGAGATAGTTAATTTTCTTCACAGTGGCTGGTATGAGAATATTTTTTTGATATGTGCTGAACACAGAGTTGACAACAGAAAGATATTTTTGTTACTGCTGAGCAGGGTTTACACAGAGCCACCCCCACTCTTTTTTGTAGTGCCATGCTGCCGAGGAAGTTGGGGCACATGAGAGGCTGTGAGGAGACACAGACAGGAAGCCCAAACTGACCAAATTGATATTCCATACTATACAACATCATTACCAGTACATAAAGTAGATGGAAGAAGGAGGTAGGGGGGACCATTTAGAGTGATGGCATTTGTCTTCCCAAGTAACCCTTTCACGTGATGGGGCCCTGCTTTCCTAGAGATGGCTGAACACCTGTCAGCCCATGGGAAACGGCAGATTAATTCCTTGTTTTGCTTTGCTTGTGTGCTTTCCTTATTAAATTGTCTTTGTCCTAACCTACGATTTTTCTTTCTTTTACCCCGTCAAATCTCTCCCCAGTCCTGCCTGGTGGGGGAGGTGAACAAGCCATTGTGGGGCTTGGCTGCTGGTTTGGGTGAAACCATGACACCAGGTTAAGCTGCTGGAACCACAATGTACCATTTCAAAGTACATTACTGCTCCCATGGCTGTGTCTGTTGGGGTTTAGTTAATGCTGTGTTCATATTTTCTTCTTTTTCAGAGTAACTGACCTTCCCCCACTGCACCCACAGTCTCTGTCTGACTCTTGTGGTTTAATTTGAAAATGTAATACATCAAGAGAGAAAAGAATCTCTCTTTAGAGGTTTAGTATTAAACTCCTTTTACATTTTATGATTTTTTTCCATTCCATTTCAGGTTTCCAACAGAATTCAAATCAGTGAAGCTTGCATAATTTTTAAAACATCCACCCTAAGCTATGGTTTCATATGCATAATTTTTAAAAATATAGTTCTCTTACATAAATTTCCCCGTTAGAAATACATGGTTTTTCTTTAATTTTGGGAGACCTAGATTTAAAATATGGCAGACCAATGGACATACTGACAGACTGAAATGAAAACTCAGTAAGGATTCTTCAAGCGACATGATCCAGCTCTGTTGACATTTGCATCAGTCCTCAAGCTGCTGACATAGAAGGAGAAATGTTCAGCTTTTCTGCTTGCCTGATTTCTGAAACATTTAGGAGACGGATGTATATTAGTCTCATATTAAGTACTGAGCCTCTGGAGTAATACTCACTATATCCATGTAGAATTTTTTTGCTACTCTTTGTACTCACTAGCTCGTGGCACTCTGCACGGAAAACTCACTTGGAAATTCAGTGGCATCAGGTTTTCATCCAAGCTGCAACCATAAGCTAAGGCGACAGCTGCTTAATGCTTTTCTGACAGGAATGGGAATTTCTTTCTCTTCCATTGACAAAAGATGATAAATAAAACATTAAAGGTGTACTGAAAATCAAACAGTAAAAAAAATCACAAGATATCTGTGTTATTTCTTTGTTGTGGAAGAGTAACAGTAGAGATGTGTTTATTTTTAGAGAACTGCTAAAAAGGCTCATGTGATTTCTCTCTTACACTTGTTATCTTCCTGTCCTCAGTGTCAAGAGCACCTGTGAAAAAGACTGAAAAGGCCATGAGCAAAGTCAAAATGAAAATTGCCAATTTGTAAAAAAATTGAGATTTGCTTTGTCACTTGACATGGAAAAATAACTCTTAAAATATATCATGCAGTTTCATAATTTTTGGTTCACTACCTGTCAAAGCACTATTGCATAGGGAAAAAAAAAGTTTTATTTCATAAATTTTTTATATTGTTACACTTTTAGAAGGACACCTTTCTAGCTGGAGCATGTAGGATGGCATGTTTCAAATTACAGGAAAAACAAGCTGAAATGCAATTTCAACTCAATTGCATTTTATCTAAACAGGTTTAGGATGAGGCAAAGTGAAAGCACAGATTTTATTGTAACCACTTAGAAAAATTCTATTAATAGTTTTTCATCAATGCAAGTGTACCAGAAGAATGTATTTTTTTTTTCTTAAAAGACTGATTTTTAGTATATTTTTTTTTACTTTTTTTTTTAATTTACTCAGTTTGATTACAAAACAGTAACAAGAGCTAAAGGGTTAGGATAGTTTATGTCTACCTAATGGTAGATAAAACTAGGGAAAATTTAAGGGTTCTCAGTACCTACTGTTCCTCCTGGGTTTTCAACCCCTCCTAGACTGTCTGAATTACTACTGAGATGACAGAGGCGAGTAAAAGCATATAAAACAAATGCTTAATTTTTGTTGTAGACTGAGTGTGAGAAGAAGGAGACAGGAAGGGAAAGAGTCAGTAATCTTGAGCTGTGGGAAAAGTGACAAACACTTCAATATTTAAAGTAAGGGGTTTTAATAAGAAGAGCAAGAAGTGCCCTTTTGTAACCTAGCTCAAGTACAGTTCCTAAAGCATCATTCATGCGATTCAGAGAAACACTTCTGCAAATGTTCAAGTTCACCAAACTGAGGAATGCAAATGAGTCCATCTCCGCCTGAATGTTTCTTAAAATGAACATGGGCTTTACCGAAAGAGGCTGCAAGTTTTGTCTTGGTGGTTCTTTCTCACCCTTGCAATAAACATTCATGCAAATTTTAGCTTGCACTGTTACATCTCTACATCTCCAAGAGCCAAGAATTTGGTTCACTCAGTGAAGATGTGAAGCTAAGTCTTCTAAGAAATTTCTTTGTATTTGAGCTTCCTTGTTCTTATAGCAGAATTTTTTTCTTATTGTTTTGTTCTGAGTATCATTATTACAAAGGTCAGAAACTGTTGCCAAGCCTGTAGTTATGTTATCACAGGTATTATTTGATGCTTTAGCTTACCTTCTTTTAGGAAGAAATACATTTGGGAAATGACACTTTTACCCTCTGTGCATTTATGTGTGCAAGTATTACTGAGCAAAGAAAACAAAACTGAAGTCACCTAAGTAGCTATGGTATTCCTGACTTTCCATGCCATTTAGCTTAAAAAAAATTAAAACTGTTCTTTATTTCTTATTTTTCACCAAAGATCACTCAGATAAAGGACATAAGTAAACCACATGTATACCTTCACTGCAAAAACAGGCATATTTTTTACAATTAAAAGGTTAAGTAATGCTCATTATATTAATCAAAAACTCTTTCATAGATAAATGTCAATCTTTATCTTAGTACACACAGTCAAAGTAAACCCTATGGTGGTTATAGCTCTGACCTCAAACCATCAGGGCAAGGTAAAACAAGAGTGTCTTCTCTCCACAAGGATTTCATATTGAGAGGTAAAAACCCTCTGTTTTTTCAGTAAGAAAATAAAGAATCATTACCAGCTTTTTTGTAGTGGAGGAGCGCATACCTCCATCTGAGCTCATTAGGTGTATCAATCTAGAGAAAAACTACTTTATTCAAAAGTGAAGAAAAATAATGCTGTCATTTCTGCCTACTAGGGAGTGCTTCTGTTCTCCAGACTGACAGAGTAAAAGCAAACTTTCTAAGACTGAGCCAAAAAATTCTTACTGTGAAATTTAAATATACAGATGAGAGGCAAAGAAACTCCACAAGCAAATATGGCACCAAATCTTCAGAACTAGCTAAGTAGTAAAATTAAACGTACATATCTACTTTTGAATTTCCTATGTCTGTCCTGGACTATGCAGTTTTGCTAATAGTTGAGTTTTAGTTCACTTGAACCTTCACCTTTTCTAAGTATAAATCAGCAAAGTCATGATTCTCTGCTGGTGTTTGCAACATTCACCCCAATTTAGGTAAGATTTGCATAAAAACAGCCACTGTCATCTGTGTCAATGAGCCAGTTCAGAGCGAAACTCATAAATGTGGTCTTTAAAACTTTAAAAAAGTTTATTTCTGCAATAATAAGGTTCTTGGAAATAGTAAGTCTGTGAGCCAGTATTGACAAAAAACTCTTAGCCTCTGAAGCATGATTTTACAGTTCAAGTGCTACTTGGATTACAAAATAAAGCATGTTGCAGTTTTATTTATCAGTGCGCAAGTCAGCTTATAAAAATGCTGTGCACGAAACATTAGGTCAGTTGAAATCCAAGTTGTGTAACTCCACTGGTAAATTTTGTAGGTTGGTTTAAATTTCAGTCAGAGTAAGCATCCTAAACCAGATTTGAAGTGGCTCCAATTTAGGGGCTGATAGCTAGAGTATTATATATATGTTGATTTTTTTCCTACATAAGCAGGCTTAATTTTTTGAAGACTGATATTTTAAAAAAGATTAGCAAAGGTAAGGCAACAGAAGAGTTCAACATATCAGCTCAGGAATTCATTCTATAGGATGTAGAGTCCTCTGTGATCACTGCCCATATGCACACTCATATTTCCCAACAGCACAAGGTAACTTTTCCTCTGGGTGGAACCATGCTGTCTTGCACAGGGAGGAAAAGCCATGCAAGCAGTTCCTGAAACTGCTGATTTCTGGCAGGGAACCTTCACTTAAACAGACCACAGTGCTTGTCAGATTGTGCAGGGCCATGAACAATCAGCTTGTAAATCTCCCTTTAACTCCTCTGGCAGACATCATGCATTGTGTGCAGCTATCTTGTGCCAGAGGGCCCAAACACAGGTACCTTGGCCTTGACTTATGGCAAGATGAAGACACACATTATAGAAATTTGATGAAATTGCCTGATCTAGTTGAAATTTAAATAACACATGAATTGATTTCCTTTATATCTTTAAGTTTTTAAATATTGTCTGTATCTAGGATTGACAGACAATGGCTTCTGGTCATAAACTACTTCCCTCTACAAGAAATTGCCTCACATAGCTGTTGTGAGGGTCAGAGGAAAAAGCGTAGTCAATCATTTCCCTTCTGACCTCAAATTCCAGGAAAAGAATTCAACAGTTTATTGGCACAAGGTATTTGTGGTAGACAATGACAGATTCCTAACAGACAATCCCTCCATCGTCAGACACTTGGTGATCTTGCATTAATCTGTGTGCTCAAACTTACATTTTACAGCAAACAAATATATAGAGATATACACACACATCTAAGCATATTAAGCATATGTGTTTATATATATTCTGTTTGAAATCTCTACTTTCTATCTTTTCATCTCTCTTTTCTGTGAAGCTCTCTTCAAGTGTTTCCTCTCCTGATCAGTCCACAAAGGAATTGAGGTAGAGTTGCTGTGTGCTCTTGAAGATTATGTTTAGAGATAAAAAAAAAAAAAAAAAAAAAAGAACCTCAGATGATGTTTTTTCTCATACTTGCACTAAGGATATGACAGTCTGTAGCTGTTGATTAATTTAGCTTATGATGGAGCCTATAAAAAGGACAGACCATGAAGTTTTTTGCATGTACCCAAAAGGATAATTTGGTGTAGTATTTGGGAAATGTTTTGGGCAAACAATATAGAGTAATTCTAACAGCCATATAACATACTGGGGCCCAAAACTGGAAGCAATATTTGTAGGGGTGTATCAAATAACTTGATTGAGCATGTAAGCTGTCTTCAGATGTGCCTTTTTCCACTACTCCTACTGGTTGGTCTTAGTAGATTCAAGACATCTTTCTACCTCCTAGATAAATAGATGTGTCCCAAAAAGCCTGTGCTGGATCCATAACAACTGGTGACTTCTAAAAACAGAGGATGAATTGTTGTCCCTCCTATTAATAAAGATCTATATGAATAGGCAAAACTCTTTTCATGGCAGTAGTACTGAGTGGCAGGATTTGGGTATAGGTGGCCTTTCCTGCCTGGTCTTTGCTACAGCTCTGGATTTATCAGCAGTAGAAATCTACGTATCTATCTTAGGGTGAGTTGGAAAGTGTTTACTGTACTGGGCGGATCTCCAGTGACTGCAGGATTTGCATATGTAGTCACTTCCACAGTAAATCCTGGTGTTTGAAGCTGATTCCATCCTGTTTTAAACATCTTCTTGATTTAGATCCTGATTTCCTGGAGGCCCATAATTGCCTGGAATCTGTCAGAATCTGAGCTAGTTCACTAAAATATAATTGACCCCTTTCACACTTGGATCACTCAGCTGCTACCTGTATCCATCTTCTTCCACCTGTGTGTCGAAGCCTACAGTCAGTTTTACATGATCTTAAGGACTCAGAATAAAAATTATTTTGTCTTCTGCTCTTGCTGCAGTACTTGCTCAGCACATATCATTTAGGCCTTACTAGGAGACCATGGAATGGACTGTCCACTGGTCTCCCCCAGGTGCCTTCTGCAATGTTCTGGCAATGAACTCCTGCAGACTGGGTGTTCTTCTGATTCTCATGTCAGTTTGGAATAATTCTCTCATCAGTGCTACTGAAAACAGTCTTGGCTGAAAAATGTGAGACCAGGGGCTCTGTAGGAGCTAAATTGATGTGCACTGTACAGCTTTCTTGCATATCTTATTCTCTGCTCCTGAAAGGGTAAGAGGAGCTACATATACAGAAAGAATGAGCATCACTTCCTATCAAACTGTACATCTTACTGGAAGACTTTGATACAAAAATGGGCTGCTAGAGGCACTTTGGTATGACTGGAACTGATATTGCATTCAGCCATTCTCCTGTACCTCTTGTCAATACCCACTGCATATATTTCAGGAGGAGAGGTGTGCCTGGGTTGACAGAGGACTAGAAGGCAGAAATGTATGCAATCCAAGGCAGTGGAAAATGGGAGCTCATTCCCTAGCACTCTGGAAAATGCTTCCTTTCTAGTTTGACCTGAAGGGACTGGTGGTTGGAGCTCACCTTGGGTCATCTCAATGAGAAATCTTGCACTGTCACAACTCTTTCCTTTGCCTAGTTTCTTTTACTGCTCATTGAGCTGTATATGAGCTGTATTTTTCCAGAGTGATGTTCAGTTGCTCATGGTCATGCTCGTGTATATGGTCACGTATAAGTGGTTGTGGTTCTCTGCTAGAGAAAGTTTCTTCATTTTTTTTACCAATTGCCATCACCACTCAACAGCATTCAAGCTACAGTCATGGGGTATCATGGCTGATTCTGCCTTTTAATTATGATCCCATCATCTCTGGAGGCCCAATGGCATGACCAGGATGCAGTTCTCTCAGGAGCAGTCCCGTAGGTCTGGTATCCATGCAGCTGGCAGTGAAGCCTGAGGCAGCTCTGTGTGTTGTATGCACAGCACCTCGGAACTCTTTGCTTCATAGGTAAAAGCGAGATCGTTGTTTCCGAGCTTGTAAAAAATCACTTTGTTCACACGTGGAAAGAACTGAAAATTGGCTTCTCTGCAAAAGCTCACAGCTTATGTTGAGCATCAATAACTGCAGCTGTGCTGCTTGTGGCTGGCTTAATTGGACTCACAAGTGCCTGAACAGTGCAGAGCTCATCTGCCCAAAGGCACAATGCACAGGTAGCAGGAACCTCAGAAACAGCAGATCACAGGAGCAGATATGACCTAGTTTTAAAAGCAGCATCATATATGCACAGAAAAGAGGAGTAAAGAGCCAACATAATTATTACTTTCTCTGTGACTTAACACTTCTTTCTTGACTTCTCAACTTGGCAATTTGATACCAGTTAGAGGTATGACTGCTAACATACAAGAAGAAGAGATTATAAAATGGAAAGAAAAGGAAAAAGATTTCCAAGAAAAGCTTCACCTTAAGTCCAGTATCTTTGTGACCAGCTGAGTTGTCACACTAATACAACAGGAATAGCATCCTGAAACCACATCTGCTTCACTCCTCTTAATATCCTCAAGTAGAGGTGAGACAGGAAGTCAAAGTTCAGCTTTTCAGCTGAACCTGACTGCAAGCACTGTGGTATTCAGAGTTTGGTCTTCTCTCCAGTCCTCTCTGCACTTAATTAACTTAAACGCATAAATAAGAGAGAAATTGTATTCTATCCTTGTCTAACATACTCTTTGTGCTTGGAGAAGTATATAAGTGCCCTAAGTATAGTCAGATACATGCTGATACATTATTATAATGAATGCTACCTATGAAATAATCACAGGCAGAAGTCAAACGTTCTGCAGCTGGTGTGTGTGGGTGAGACAGTCCAGGTCTCTCAGGCTGACAGCACAGCACCCTGGTGTATCAGCCACACCTCCCAGTTCTGTATCACCATCAAACTCGCTGAGGCTGCAGTCTGTCCCTTCACTCAGGTCATGGATGAATAAGCTGAAGAAGAGTGCAGCCAGTACTGACCCCTGTGAAACACCCCTAGTAATAGGCTGCCAGCTAGACTCTGCCCTATGGCAATTTTGATGACTGGGACAGATATGCTTCAATAAGGTATATATAACAGTGGAGCACTAGGAGACAGTTCTTTGGAGACAAAATTTGGGCTGTTGAGAGCCCTAGAGATCTCTAAGTGATGTGCTCTGAAATATTACTACATTCCTGCACTATCAGTGTGTAACTTGACAACAGATAGAAAATTGATATAGATGCACTTAAGAATAAAGGAAATGTTTGGTCCAGATGGTGCCATCAGGAAAATATGGTTTGACCTAAATTAAAATAGGGCAATGTTTTTGTTATTGAAAATTAATGTTACAGTTTTTAAACTAGAAAATTAGAGAGCTAACTGGCACAGAAAAGTG
This sequence comes from Zosterops lateralis, assembly GCF_965231275.1. NCBI lineage: Eukaryota > Metazoa > Chordata > Aves > Passeriformes > Zosteropidae > Zosterops > Zosterops lateralis. Next base: position 35,297,601 of record NC_139763.1, read on the forward strand.
TATAATTCTGGATGATACATATTTAGTGGGAATGTTTTTAATTCCTCTGCAGTCTTAATAAAAAGGACAGGAAAAGATGTTAATAAAGTCCAGGAAGGAACCAGACAAACAGTTGCTACATGTGAGGTGTGTGAAGCACATCACATAAAATAGTGAGCCACAAAAAAACCCCAGATACATAAAAAAGCAGTTAAATAAAAAGTATAAAAATGCTGAGGTTGATTGCCCTGGTTTTCAGCTGGGAATCTGACCTAATTTAGGCATCTGAGAAGTCTGATGACAGAAAGTGACTGTTAAGAATAGTATGACCAAGGCACACACTGATACAGCCCTGCCAAAACGGGCCATGCTGCTTCAGGATCATTACTATTGCATTACTTGGAAGCTTTGTGTCACATCCAGTAAACAATTCAGCTGCACCAACACAAGATTGAATTTCTATGGGCTGAAGGCTGTGACTGAGGACTGCATTATCAATCACATAATGGGGATGGTAAATGTGGCAACAATGTGCTTGGGACAGAAAAACCAGCTGTGCGAGCAAACAATATGGAAATAACAAAAACTTTCAAGTACCCCTAACCAAACTAGGAAAATACACTCTGGTGATGTGTGTCTTCAGGCACATCAAATATGATTCCTTGTGGAAATCAGCTGTTCAAGACCCGGTGAGGAGCTCTTCACAAGATGGGGATTAGCAGCTTTTGGCTCAGGCCTTTGCCATCCTGAGTCTTCACAGAGACAGGAGCACTCACCTGGGGTCTCCTCCTTCCCAGCTGAGATGACAAAGGGCTTTGGCCTATCGACTATTGCAAATAAATTTCTACAACTTCAACTAATTAACAGAGAATAGTTAGCAAATGACAAGCTTGAAACCTGGGCTCTCATGAGGGCTTCCCTATCAAAAGGTTTTGGTTCTCTTTTTCACTCTGTTGTGGTGCCACAGGTCGTGAAGGAGAATTGCCCCTGGAAGCTCCTTTGCTGCAGAGACCTGATGCTTTGGCAGTGGCTGAGATGTGATCCCAGCCACCACAGCAGTCATCTGCTCTTCTGAAACCCCAAGGATGGCCTCAGCTACCTCAAAGTAGAGACAGGATAGGCTTTTTGAAAATGCCTGCTCCCCAGCTGACAGTGAAGGAACATCAGCACCAACTACTTTCTCACTTCTCTTTCTGAGAATAGTAGAGGTTATCTATTTTTTACTATTACTTAGTTCCCAACTTTAGTGTCAGTTCTGGGACTCATTGCTTGTGCTTGCTTATGAGAAGTTCAGGGGCCCAGGGCCATCACGGGGTATTCCCACAGAGCTGCCAAGACTGTGCTCTCCCCAGCCCTGCTGAAATCCCCTGGACCCTTGGTCCACTTTCTGCATGTGCACATGGCATCCAGCCAGCATCTCCTGCTGTGCATGTGCACATGCATCTTCTGCACGTGCATGTGGCATCAGCTTGGCAGTGGAGAGTTCGGGTGGGGCATGTGAGGTGAAGTCACCCATGCTTGTGACAGTCACTGAGCACTGTGGGGGGGTTAATGTGGTTTGGCAAGCAAATGAACGAAAGTGCCAGTGTTTTGAAGCTCTTTCAGGGAACTGAAGGAAATAGACCCAAGTCCTTTTTATTTTAACATCTCAGAAAGACCTTTCTAAAAACCTAAATGCAATGTTCATTTCAGGAGAGCAACTTTAGTTTCCTTTCTTCTTCTCTGTGTGGTTCTCTCTCTTACATTGCCTTATCATCATACAAATATACAGAGAAAGAGAGAGAAAGAAAAGAAAAGGAGTTTTAAGATTTTTAAAAAAATCAATTTTCTTGAGAGTTGTGGTTTAATAAAGGTTATGCATTACATTTTCGTAAAAGAGCCTTGAAAAGCAAAATAAATTCTCAGAATCCCTTCTAGCCCATCAATTGATTCGTGCATGCTCACCATGCAGGTGAGCAAACCATAGTGCCAACATACTAAAGATAAGAGTGCAGTGATAAAAGATGTTTCACCACACGATGTGGGGAAAGTTTCTTGCAAGTTAGGCCTAGCCACTCAATATAGGTTCCTCTTTCCATTCTCTGAAATTCTTTTAAAAAAATTGCACACACAAAAAAACAACTTTCAAAAGCAGTTTCCTCAGTTCAGCCCTCCCTTCACTCCCACACCATCTCTATAGCTGCTTCTTAGGTGTACTATGAACTATGTGTAAAAAGTTACTTGTGTTTGTACTGTGTGGGTTGATAGCTTTTAGAGCATTCTGTTGCAGCATGATGTAAACTAACCTACACAAAACCCTCAGGGCTTGTAATTTAGTTTTGTTTACCTGTTTCATTAATGTAAAAGAAATCTATCCCTTTTTTTACCAAGACCAGAAGAAAGAGAAGACCTAGCAATTCACCAGCTCAAACTTATCCTTTCTTTTTAAAGGTTATACAATCACAACAGGAAATATTTTGAAATGGTCACACTAATCACAAGACAGAATACTTTTTAGTCTGAACATGTGTTTACATGAGTCCCCTATTTTTAGGTCACATCACATGCCAATACCTTGCCATTGCCATTTGTATTAATAACAGCTTTTTTCTGAGGATTTTTTCCCAATTTCTTTACACATCTGATGCAAAACATTTGGAAAATATGCTGATTTTACCTTAGGTCCTCAGAAGGCATCTAAATATTTTAGGAATCAGTCCTTAGCAGTGGCATTCCTGACTAATTTCCCTGCACCCTTCTGCAAAGGCAAAACAAATGCAAACTTTTCTCTTGCTGCCAAAACTGTCGATGAGAATGCAGCAGCAATACTTTGACCAGTATGTCAGTGGCCTCCCCACAGTGCCACAATATCCATGACTTTCTAGATTAGAGTAAGGAGCCACCTTATTGGACATGTCTGTGTAAAAGGATCTGGCACTCCAAAACCACTTCTAAAGTGCTGGGATAAAATGGACTGAAGGCAACACTCATGGTGAGCTTCCTTATTATTGCTCCTGCAGATAGCCATGTCAATAAGGAGATGAAAATGTTAATGACTTCTTTGTTCTCTTGGTAAAAAAGCCTCCTTGCGATTAGAAGAGGCAGATGATTAAGAATCAGGTCTCTTCTGAGGGTTGCCTGGATTGACAAGAGTTGACAAGACTGTAGGTGTTCTTGAGTATGATAAGCAGAACATCTTCAATTCCAGTTCTCTCTCTCATTTGCTCAATGCCTTCTGAAAATTCATGTTCCCACTCTGATATAGTTTTTTATTTGAATAATACTAATATTTTTTGTACAACTCAGTTACCTTGCTACTGATGGTTCAAAAAATTTGTAAATGCATTTGGTCTTGCTGTGTAAATGCTACGAGAGTTATAAGGAGAACATTTTTAATGGCATTTGAAATTGAGCACTTCCTTGAAATTTAAATGATGATATAATGAGACTTCCTAAATCAATTATCAAAATAAAAAAAAGGATTTCTTTAGAGGTAGTGGATATTTTTTCTGCATGAAATATAAAAATGTAATAATATCCTAAGAGGAAAAATCTTCGCACACTGCAGGGTACTATAAGATTCTCTGGTTCTCAAATGACTGAAAACCTCATGTTACAGAATCAGTGTATTATTTTGTATGCTGGATTTCTGATGTCTCGTTCTTCTCACTAGTGAAGCAACAGCTCAGCTGAAAACCAGACAAAATACTTTCTTTAGAAACTGGGTGTAAAGAGATTGTGGTTAGATTTGCTCAATCACAAAGAAAAACAAAAAAAGACACAGGAGAGCAGCAAGTACCTAGTGGAGTTTAAACAGAACCTAAATCCACAGAGAGAGCCCAGTGCAGCACCATCCACACGTACTCTGCCTTGTGTTGTAGAAATGTAAGTTTCTACACCTGCCTGTCCAGGAGTTTCCCCCCACCTGAGATGTCCCGACCTCATCAGCTCATAATTAGATACAGAAAACCAGGACACTGAGCAGCAAGAAAGTTAGACAGAAACACCTTAATCTCTGAGAAAGTTTCAGTTTTTGACACTTTGTGTAGGGTTTCAAGGAGACCTCTAGATACAACCACATATTACCCCTTAAATTTCTCTGCAGTGAGATGTCTCCCTCCATTTTATCACATAAAACCCAGAAGTATCCAAACCAGCAACAAGAGTACTATTCACACTTCCTAAATATCACACAATGGGGATGTGGGAGATATGAATTTATTTCTCTCTTCAGAATTATGAGATTTAAATCTACACACCCCATCAAGCAGTAGGATTTTCTATTAGGTTACTTCACAGAAAATATATAAATGTTGTTGAAATAGGAAATGCATTTTGGATACCTTGTCCTTACAAATACTAAACAAACACTACGTTTTTTTTTCTTACCCATGGAATATATATCCCAGTGGCACCATGCAACCTGCAACAAATTGAGCTGCAGGAGTAAAGTTGTAGATAAATAACATTATGATTAATGCATTTCTGCAAGAATGCTTGGTTCCAATCAGGCCAGGTAAACATACACAGTCTATAGGGAGTGCCCTAAGTATCCACAGGACTAAAGGGCACATGGCATTGATGCCTTGCTTCGTTCTGTATCCCATGGAGGATGTACTCCAATAAGTGTTTTGGCAATTTATGGTTCACTGGGTTCTCAGACTGGTGCAGCACAAGGAGCCATCTTCTCCCCACTCAACAACTGTGGTTCATTTCAGGCCTTCAGCCTGAGCTGGGTATTAGGATATACAGGCTTAGTGACTGGGGTTCATAGTTTTCATAATGGCACCTTTAGCAAAAGCTGAGCAGCTGAAGACCTCAGTCTAGAGTTTTAGCACTTAGTGACAACAAAAGAGTATTTAGGCTCCTAAAGCCTTTTTCAGTGCTAGAATAAAGGTCAGAAATCGGAAATTCCACCTGTGATGAAAATTTTCACCTTCAGTGTAGGGATGGAGTGGATCCCAGCAAGTAGGTCAGGCATCTGAACATGCAGAGGCCTGATGCTAGGCATATAATGTGACTCACTAATGCACACTTGCTTTGCTCTGCCTCCTGCAATTATGTCCATTTTGCAGAAGAATCTCATGCTCCTAGCTAAATCATCCATTGGTAAGCATGGTTCCACACTGGATGGATAGTCTTTATCCTCTGTTGTAAGAATCAGTAGCAGTCAAATAAAAATGCTTGCTTTTTCTGCTTTTATAGCAGTCCCAGTTGCTTTTCTCTAGTTCAAGAACCCTGGCAGGTCTTCCAGAATGTACTACCACTCATCCAGTCCTCCAGATCATGGAGTTAAAATGTCACTAAACTCTTTGAGAACTGATATCCTGTCCCAGCAGACTAGGAAAGACATTCAGCATAGAAAAGATACCTGACTCAGCTGCACATTTTTACACCATTCTCACAGGCAGATATAAGGTACCTGTGGAGATGTATGAGGGTGAGTTTGGTAGGTGGGTGTGATACTTTCACTGCAAATCACCTGGCTGAGTGTTCATGTATCTTTTCCCCCTGTGACAGGCAGGGGTGAAGTAGGGCTGTTTCTTGTTGAACAAAATCCCTGATTTCTTGCATTGTTTAGATGGATGATCTCATGATGATGAGTTTCAACCTACAGGGGTGTAGGTATCTACTTGCCCTATGTCTTGCTAAGATCCTTTACACATTCCCCCTTCCTGGGTGGAATGGGAGAACAGTATAAATATCCCATATTTACACTGACAACATTTTCCTGCCAATGGGGGGGCAATTACACAGGGAAATACCTAGGAGGCCAAGCCAGAGAAAAGGGCTCCAGTGAGAATGAAAGCTGTGCTCATGGAGCTACAGCAAGGATCAGATTGGCCTTAGAGCAAGGACCAACCCAATGTTTTTCTAACAGAATGAGGCACACAGGACATACATGGCAGAGATTTACACACACTTTCTTGCCCCAGCACGAGACCTCAGATATCTCCTGTGACATCCTGTTCCTGCTGGCATGACTAACTCCTATCAGTGGGTATATGGGTACATCACTGTGAAGGACAAGGTTTGAGGAAAGCAGCAGATGATCAAGTCCTTTTTAGTGTTGTGGTGTTAGTGATGACAATACTATGATATCTGTGATGCAGGCTGTCAAAATAAAACTCTGTCAAAAGGATGAATGAGTGGACTATAAGATTTTCAGTGGCAAGAGACAGACTTCACCTCTCCCCTCACTCCTAAAAAGCTGTTTCCAACTCTTCAACTCTATCTTGCTGTTCTGATGAAAAGCTACCCTAAAGTTTGCTTGGCTTTCATAATTCCAGTTAATTGGAAGGATGCACAGATTGGTTTATTCATAGACTGTAAATGAAGACGTAAAGCACACAAAGAGATTCTCTATTAAAGAGTTAAGAGGAAGAGGGGAGAAATAAGGAAGTAGTGGTTGAAACAATCTGCTTTTAAGCAAAGAAAAAAGTTAAGAAATTCTTGATAACATTTTAGATGGCATATAAACAACACAGAAGAGCCCCAAACTGAGTGGTGGTGTTTTTTTTTTTCTTATTTTTGTTTGTTTGTTTGTTTGTTTGTTTTTTCCTGGTGGTGTGGGTGTTCATAACTGTTGGAAACTGCAACAAAGACTTTAGAAATGGAAACATTACACTTTTAGCCAAAAAAAAAAAGCACAGTTTTCTCACTCACCCAGACCAAAACATGAAGTGAAGAGATTATTTCTAATAAGGAGAAGAGAGGTTGATTTCCAAACCCCTTCAGTATAGGGTAGCACAATTTTTTCTATCTAGTTATTTAATTTGAGATCGAGTGGATCAAAAGTATATAAAACAGAGCAAGCACATTAAAACCCTTTGTGGGGTTTGCCACAAATGACACTGGGACTGTCAGTGTCAAAAATATAAATACAAACTGATTTGCAAAGAACATTTACATACTCAGTAATTCTGATCTGAGTATGGTCTGTTGGCTTTTAAAAAATTGTACCATATTTGGCTATTTCTCTGCTGGGGAAATACTGTTGTCATTTGTCATGATTGATGACAGTAGTGATTCAGCAGCAATACAATCTTTGTAGCCCTAATATATAAAAAAATAATGCGTAAGACACATTGCAAATGTTTCAAAAAAGTGCTGTTGTTTCCTACTGTCTGTATGTAGCGCCTTGCCAAAATCTATGGCATAATTTCTCACCAACATGAGTTGTTGTGAAAAGAATTTAGATTAAGGATGATTTAGAACTAACTAATTTCGTAAGTGAAATAAATGTGAATAAAATAAATATGAAATGAATCAATAAAATTGAAAATATTTAATCTTGATGTTTGAAATTATTTAGAAGTTTAATTGCTGCAAGCTGAACTTTCTGCTTCCAGATAATCCCATTTAACACTGTGCATGAAACAATAAGGCAGTGAGTAACAGTCTGCAAGATATATATTTACCAGCACTGCTGTGAGTTATTTATCTTTGATGCTTTTGATGGCTACACATCAAGAGACTTAAGCTTTGGCTCAGATCTCAAAAAAGGAAATAACCCCCCACAAGTCTCTGCAGCGCATTTCTCTGGAGGAGGAGTGCATTGAGACAATACCGTCCATGCAGAAAGCTCAGCCTGAATCTATTGTCTTCCTTGAAAAAGAAAATAAAAGGGCACAATGACCCTGGGCTGCAGAAATGGAAGGTAAGAGCCAGGGCCCTGTGGAGCACAGTGGAGATAACAGAGAGAACCTGCACTGAGATGCTGGGCCAGGCAGTTCTTTCTATCAGTCAGTCAATGAATGCTATTCACAGAAACCAGGTGGGTTGCTTGGACTCAGAAGTGAAATACTCTGGTATTTCAGTACACTTTCTTATCAGACAAAGTTTGTGTGTGAGCATGTAGCCTCATCTGTAGGGGAAGCATGTGATACAGGAGAATCCAGAAGGGAATGTGGGAGTCCTGGGCAACTGTCAACCAGAACAGGCATCAAACACTTGTTCACTTTATCATTAGCACAGAAGCAAGAATGTAAATAAGACCCAAGGAGCTACTGAGCCCAGCTGTTGTCCAGCTTTGTTTGAAAAGGATCTTTGATCTAAATACATAAGTCTATATTTTGCCTCTTTCTCTCAAAAACTGTGAATTGGCCGATAAAGGATGAAAGTTTTAAGATTAACTAAGTTTCTAAGCATTGCATAAATTATTTGTCCAGCTGTATGAAAGCCTGGAATTCAGGCATTTATAATTCTACCTAATGTTTTTCGTTCCTTTCCCTGATTAGTGCAACTGCATATGGTTTTCTGTGTGTAATGGCCATAATAACTCAGGAAAAATTTGTAGATGTGTGCAATGGCAATAAGGATAATACTTATTATGTATTACTCCATTGTAAGTCACAGTAAGAAAATACACTAGTGTTTTCTGCTGTCCCCAGAGCCACTGGATCCACACATGTTGTTGTTAACTCTCCTTACAGGACAGCGTCACTATCTCATCCTAACTGTTCAAAATGCCTTTCACCCACCCTTTTTTTCTGCCTGCGGTCAAAACAAGGAACATGTAGCTCAGAATAAAAGACAAAGTATTTCTTGTATATACAAATATCAGTCTGCAAATCGTACACCCAGTCCTGCTTGACCGAACATGTGACCCAGTTTATGAATGAATTGTACATTTATCTGCCATTGAAGGAAGTGAAAGCATTTAGCATTCAGTTCTCTTGGGCCCATAGCTGGACACTAAAATATCTTTAATATATAAGCATGGCTTTATTTCTAACACCTGGCACACTTTGAATTTCTGGCTGGTTCTTTGTGAACATACCCCTACTTATTTCCTTCAGACTTACTAGAAAAGTTTAGGCCGATGATATATAGAGAGCGTGGACTTTTTAACTTTGCTGTGGCAGGTGTGGGCAGGAGAGCCTTTACAGCTCCTGTAGCATGTTAATGTGAACAACAAAATCATTGGTAATGGCAAGCTGCAACACTGAGGTTTTTATTTCAAACTTGAAATAAATCTCCAGGTGACCACATGTGCTTTTGAAGATGGCAAAAGTTTTCCGTTTTGGGCCCCTTACTACAAGAAAGATATTGAGGTGCTGGAGATTGTACAGAGAAAGGACAATGAAGTCTGGAGCACTAAGAACAGTTGGGGGTGCTGGGGGTGTTGAGTTTGAAGAAAAGAGGGGGCCTTATAATTTTCTACAACCACCTGAAAGGAGGTTGAAATCAGGTAGGTGTTGGTCTCTTCTCCCAGGTAACTGATAAGAAAAAAGGAAACGGTCTCAGGTTTCACCAAGGAAGGTTTAGATTGAATAATAGGAAAATTCCTTCATGGAAAGGGTTGTCAGGCATGAGAACAGGCTGCCCAGGGAAATGGTGGAGTCACCACTCCTGGAGATATTTAAAAGATATGTAGATGTGACACTTCAGGACATGGTTTAGTGGCAAACCTGGCAATGCTGGGTTAAGGGTGGGATTCAATGACCTTAAGGGTCTTCTCCAACCTAAATAATTCTGTTTCTGACCACCTCTTTTTCCTTCTACACTCATGACTACGGTAGCCCCAAGGACAAGTTAGTCAGAAAAATAGGCACAATCAAAATAACTGAATTTTCTGTAATACAATTGATTCCTTTCTCTCTCTGCCCTGTTGCTGCTAACTGGCATAGCAATTGTCTTTACACATGCTGGTGTTCCACATTTAACAAAGTGATTCCCAGGCACTGCGAGAGTTTGCAGTTGGTTTCTGCAGTACTGCAGCAGCAAAAACTAGGAGGTGCTGAGAATCCACCCCACTCAGTGTAAACATTTCCAAGCCCAGGGTAGACCAATCATATTTGTTGTTGATATCTATATTGGCTATGATCTCCGCCTCTCTCATGTGGGGGTAATTATGCACTCAATCCACAAACATTAGCAGAAACAGAAATGTGAGTTGAAGAAACCTATCAGCCTACTATAACATGTAAAACTGTGCTGTGTCCTGTTAGTTTCTCAGAGAAGGGCCATTGGTGGAAAACATTTCATTTAAAAAAGCTCAAAAAATAATTTTTCTAAGACAAGATTTTAAGATTATGTATCTGCACTGCTGAGAATTGCTGAGGTTGCAAAAGCCAGTCGTGTAACAGGAAATTTCATTCTTCAACCTCTTAGAGGTGTTAAAGTTATGTTTATGCCCCATGGCAAAAATCAGTGACCAAGAAGGAACATCTTCATGTGAAAGACTGGGTTCCAGTGATTTTCCTTGACAGGGATATACAGACTTAGGTCACAAATTGGGCTGATAAGGAGATGCTGTATGCAGTGTGCAAGGCAGTGTTTAGTCCAGCTTAAGGTCTTGATCTTGCTTCTGTTTAACTCAGTCTCACATTCATGTGCTAGCAGCCAACTTCTGTTAGCTGCAATCATGGACAGGTTGCAAACTTTTTGATTTACTATGCATTTCTAAAACCTCAACAGCTCTGATCAGTGCACTGGGGATTTAAACACTGTGTAACTGAGATCGGCAGCTTTGCAGGGACATATGATTCAAGGGGATGGAAGGCCTCCCTTATGAAAATGTCTTTTTGTTCCATGTTAAAATTCTCACAATGCCCATTTATCTCAGGAGGGTTACTATCCTAGCAGCCCGAATAAATAAACAGCTGAACATCTTGAGAGCCAGAATTTCATCAGCAGGTTCCCCTGGTTGCTTTTTAGCTGAATGATCCTATTAGTGAAATGGTGGAAGTCAACAAGCTGAAGACAGGAAATCAGGCCAATTGCCAAGAAACTCTACAGGTCACAGGCTGGAAAATGGACATGTTTAAGCTTGCCCTTACTTGATTTCTGTTGGAAAAAACCAGCAGTTTTCCAAAGGCAAAATATCCTATCAGAAAAACTTACACTTTTTTCTCCCAATCATTCAATAAATGACACTATGCCCTATGTACAATGCACTGTTCAAACTCTTGTCCTAAATACTAAACAACTTTTTTTTGGCCATTTTTATGACATTCAGTGTTGTAGCATCAAAGTGCTTCAGAAACACCTACAAATTCTTTATTTGCCGCTTTCCTCTAATATAAAGATTATTTAACTGCTTATTACAAAATGGAATGTGTGGACTGAAGGTCCTGCCTAGAACATGATTTCTAAGAGCATTTGGCATTAAATAAAATGTTACTTTTTCAAAGCCACATTTCTATTGACCGTACCTGGATTTGTGAGTACTCAATACTCTGCAAGTCAGATCCAGATATCTTTTAATAAGCATTTGAAAATGAGGAACTTGGAGCTGATGCTTGTTTCTGAAAGATTAACCCCTTGAAACCAGATTTGAAACAGAATTTCAAGCTCTGGAAGAAAAGCATCGCAAGGGTGGAAGGATGAAGGTACCAGTGAAGGCCTAGGTTTCCCAGAATGGGGTCTGAAATAGTCAGAAAAATTATAAGGAATAGTGTGAAGTCAGCACACTTCACATGCTACACACATAGGTCATTCAGTGCAGACAAAGGATGAGCCTTAAAAACATGAAAAATTGGGGAAAAAAAGTAGTGAGTCTCAGAGAACATAAGCTCAAAGGCCAATTACAGGGAGATCTGAGCCTTGAACCTCTTTGCCAGAGTTCCTTTTGTTAAAATTCCCTTTGTCTTTCTGGGGCCTAAATATAATTTGCTACAATTTTTTAAGACAGTCGATTGAAGAAAAACACTTCCCTTTCCTGTCTGAATGATAAAGCACTGGTAAACTTGAGGAAATAGATGTCTTAAGCTGTCCTCTAAGTCTGACCGTGAGACATATTATATGAGGTGGAGATTGCTTTTGCCACAAAGCTTCTGGTTACTGTTCATCTTTCACATTAGAGATGCATACCAAAGAATTATCAATACATCAACTCAGGGAAAGGCAAAATCACCATGAAGGAGGGCAAGAGATTCTCCAGTCTAGTGACAAAGGCAGCCATCAAGCAAGTGCACGTGGCCTGGAATCTATTCTTTAGTTTGGCCTTTGGAGTTATCCAGTGATTACTGTGAAACAGTGTCTCTGAAGACAAGACTAGAAATAAGGTCTGTAGCCTTCTAGCTGAATGGTATTTCAGGCTTCTGACCTCTTTTGTCCTCTTGCTTGCTGTTCTAGCTTCTGTTGGCTGGGTGCAATTCAGCCCAGACCATAGTTCTAGGATACTACCCAGCTAGTAAGGAAAGAAGTGGATAAGCCTTTAAATACTTTCCAAAGACAGACTTGAATGTGCATGCCATTCCTTCTAGGAGTGTGCTCTAGAGGAAGAGTTACACCATTTCCTACTCTTTGACCTTCTGAAAAGCAGGTACTTGCATTTGTAAAGAAGAAACAGTTTCACTCATGTTCTTTAAGCAGTCTCCTTGGTGGCACCAGACCAGCTCTCTCAGTCCTCTCAAAATCCATTTGTTCTATAGTTTCTAACAGATATCTTCTCTATATTTGACTCTAAGTATCTTAAGTACGGCTATCTTGTTACATGAAGCAACTACTATAGTATGATTCTCCAGTAGTCTGCATCAGAATTTTCCCTGTTCAGAGCTGAAGCTCTGAAGTTCCATCCTAGCTCCATTTCAGACATTTCACCTGTATCCTTTTATTAAGGAGGTGACCTTTTCTCAGCATCACAAAAGCTTTTCTCAGCATCTCCTTTCAGGTAGAATCAGTGGCAGAATCATATTTCCCAGAATATTACTCAGTCACTAACTAAAAGCACAAGGCTGCTTTGCTTTTTCCTGTGTTTCTACATCTCAGTCAGCATGTGTCCTCCAGCAGCAAGTAGAGGAGAGATGAACAATGACACAGGAAATGGTCTCCCATGAAACAGGTTACTCATTGATTTTTTTGTGCTGAAGTACTATTCTGTAATATTTACCCTCAGGAATCTGAGGAATATACCACTTGCACGAGGGAGATTTTGCTACATGTAAAATATGCCAAAATTAGTACACTTAACACTGTCAGAACAGTGGTCAGACCATGAAATTCAATTGCTTGGGCTGTTACAGTTCTGGTACGGTTTTGTCTCACACCAACTAATGCTCCCTCAAAAAACTCAGAGCCACAATCAACTTCTTGTATAGTTCAGGAGTTATGACAGACAAAAGACCATCTCAGAAAAGAAGTTTAGATGCAGCCATCGTGCTACAGAGGCTGAGAACAGTTAGTACAGGTGTGTCAGATATACCAAATATCGGGATATGACTGGTCCCAGCAAATGAAGTGAAAAGTTACTGCTGGATAAAAACCATTTTCTGTGTAACCCACTAGAGGGTGCAGACACACCCTTTCTGTCTCTAAGATTTACTTCTATGTTTCTGAAACCTGGATATTTCAGGGGTTTCTCCAGAGTATTTGGGGGAAAGAGCTGAAAGGATCACACCTTGCTGTTGTCTACAAATCCACTTTCATCATCAGCAGCATGTAATCCAAAGTTTCTTTTCCTCCTGTTATCTCACCCTCTGCCCTTATCTAACCGAATTCCTACTACCAGTTGTTGTTTTTTTTTTTTTTTTTTTTTTTGGTTTTTTTTTTTTTTTTTTTTGTTTTTTTTTGTTTTTTTGTTTTGTTTTGTTTTTTGTTTTGTTTTGTTTTGTTTTTCCTGGGTCTCATCCTCACCATTACACCATTGCAGTGCTTATTTAGCCACACAGTTTTCTACCCGATCTCTCACCACTATTTGTGTTCCAGGGGGATTTCCCTTCGATCCCTGCACTGCTTGACTGTCACAAGTGAAGTGACAGAAGTACAAAATAGACTTATTCTTACAGCTTTCAACTGCTGAACCATTGTAGCCCTAAAGTGGGGTCTATTCAGTGTATCCAGGATTCTGGGAGAACAGGATTTCGATTGGACATGATTTAGTGAGTCTCAAGAATCGATCATGTTTTTCAGAAGCTGGGAGGGAGGTGGGGAGCAGGGAAAAAAAAAAAAAAAAAGTCTTAACAAGGTTATTTCTGCCTTTGTGCTTATTCACCTACTCAAAGCTTGTGTTCCTGAATATTCCGTTATTGCCTCAGCAACTGCTTCATACAGCTAAACTCTGCATGTAATATCCTGCCAAAGAATATCCAAAACTTTTCATCTTAAATGTTGACGAGACTTACAGGCAGCTCCCTAAGGAATTTGTCTCGCCATTTCACCACTGACGTTTCTGTGCTGCAGTAGATCAGATTTCCTCTATGAGTGAGATCTGCAGAAAGGAACAAACAAGAAATCTTTTAAGAATTAAAAAACCCAAAAAAACAAACAAACAAAAAAACCCCCCAAAATATCTAAAGATAATTACAAACAGTGACACAATGACAAGCACTGATAACATTTTCTATTTTCTGTCACAGCCTTAAATATGTGGTTCACTAGCTGTAAAACATACCTGTGCAGAACTACTAAAGCTTCAAAATATAGGAATCTGAAGAAAAGATAAAGGAACACAAACCTGTTGGTTTTCTATTTTCCCTCCTCATTTTTGCAGATGTGAATCAGGTGCAGAGTATCTCACAGTAAGTAGCCCTCACTGCTTCTTCATGACCATAACAAGGTGTAATTTCTGTTCTTATTTCAAGATTTAGTCAGCAGTTGGGAGAGCAAGGATTTTCAATTCACCAGCTGCTGAGCCTGAATTCTTCATGCAGTAGCGTGAAAATGTGACAAAAATGTGCAGCTCCTGATGACCAAGCTTACAGATCCCTGGCCCCAGCCTGAACAGCCCTTGGACCCTCATCAGTCTGTGTGCAAAAAGGCATAATCTCTCTGTTAGGATATCAATGACAGCTAAAAGCCAGTATTTAATTACTGAGCTGTTGCATGAACCATACACAGATTTTTCTCTCTCTTTCTCTGAGTATTTAGCTTTAGTTAAACATTCATCAACACTGAAAAATAAAATTATCAATGGAAAATTTCCATAAGGACAGAAGGCTTCCAATCAAAAATATATGAAAAGGGACTGGATCAAACTGACATTACTGGATTCAAAGATGTATTAATCCTGTGGGATATTTCTGATTGATTAGCAACTAAATTTAGATGAAAATTGGATTATATTACCCACTTAAAACCTATTTTAAATAACAACTTTAACTCTCAGGCTGAGTCACTCTCAGGTTTCCTGTGTATATATAGTAAGCCAAAGGGGAACATCAGCTTGACTTTCCCATTTGAGAGCTGGCAGTAAGAATAATCAAGCCAAAAGAACAACCCCACAGACATTTAATTATAAATAGAGCTAATTTCATCCAGGAATTCTGGAGGCAGTAGTCAAGATCCAAACTGTAATATTATCTCTGTAATGTAATTTTTCAGAGGAGAACTACATTTTAAAGCTCCTTTTGCATGCTGTGAAGAGCACGGAAACAGTGTCAATAAATACGATAAGAAAACCTCCCTTCTGTCCAACTGAAAGCCTTGCAAACATCAGCTGTCAGCAGCAAAGCCCCCTGGACTTCTGTTTCAAAACAACTTTTTATCTGGAAATTATGCAAATGGGAAGTAAAGTATTTAAGTGGCAATACATGTGTGAAACACCAGCACATATTTTAGACATGTGGTGACACAGTCTTGGTGCGCCTTCGTTTTCAAGTGAGTCTACCACAATATAACTTGTGTGCAGCTGAGTTGTGTCTGGGTTTCTCCCCTCTGGCCACTTGACCAGAGTGCAGCAGTTACTGTGGCAGACCAAAATAACCGTACAAGGAAGGACCTTTCTAGTATTTGTTTGTTTTCAATGCTGTTACACATTACTGCTACACATAACATATGTCGGCCTCTGACAGAGGAGTGCACCCTTTTCCCACATCAAACAAAGATGCTGGTGCTGAAAGAGAGTACTAAGAGCAAACATTTTAAATCATGCATAACATTCATCACTGAAAGCCTAATTATCTGGACAGACAGACACATCTGAGTTGAATCCAAACCCACACCGCAAGACAGAAGGTGAATACACAGGCAGTGGGTAAGATGCTCGTTGTGACAGGGGATGCCGGGATTCAGTTTGCTCTTCCCACACAAAGCTGCTGAACACTTTCCCTTGAGCTGTGCCTATTCAGTAACAGGGAAATGTGACTGCAGGATGGTAGGGACACCTCAGCCAGCTTTCCTCCAGCAAACTATGGCATAGGCTGCAACTATTTACCTACTAAGGCCATTCAGACCTGTAAGTAACAGCAAATTGGTTAGCATTGATGCTCAAACTGAGAAGACTAAAGCTGATGCAAATGCATTTACCCATGCCATAGCCTCTCCCCTAGCAGGACGGCGACATGCTCTCTGGTTGTTTCTAAACTGACTCAGCTGTTTGCGGGGGAAAATTGGGGTTCTTGATCAGATTGCCTGCTCTGGGAAGCTGCAAAAACCAGGGCACAAGTCTGGCACCAGCTGGGATTCATATGAATTCCCCATCTGTAGATGCAGTGACAAAACTTCAAGTGGATCATTGAGTCTGTTGAGAGTGAAATTCATTACGTAGGTCCAATTGCTACTCTAACAGCAATTTCACAAGTAAAGTGGAAATGATTTAGGAATGAAGTTCCATGATGGATAGAAATTTTGTGTCTGTTAAAAGTCCTAACTAGATTCTCCTGACTACTATGTATAAAATCCAGAAAGTGTTTAAACCAAACATTCAAGGAGTCAATGTCCAAACATTAAAACTGATTACAAGCAAAGACTTAAATACCCACGAATGCCAAAAACCCCCCTGCATCTTTAAAAACCCACAATTGCCATACCAATGTATGATTTCACTCAGGGCTCAGCACGGCACGTACAATTTCCCTTTTTATACAGTGACACGATGACAGGACATGATTACAATAACTGCTCCATGGATGCCTATTTTATGCTTGTTTCTGAACTATTAAACGAAACAAATAGGTTTTCACACAAATAATCTCTCTCCTTATCTATTAAGAGGCAACAAATGCTGTTCGCAAAAGTGCACAGTCTTACGGGACTTCCTGCTGGTGCCTGTCTGTCTGAGTTCAGCTTTTATGCAGCAAAAGACCCTGATGAAATTGTACCATTTTATATTTTTCCACAGTCACTTCTGTGTGCATGTTGGGCTGTTTCAAACCTTCAGAACAGTCTCAGGATGAGTACAGTACATGACTCTTCAATAGCTAAAGATAGATATCAAGTCCAGATTTACAACTAAAACTGGTCAAAAATTATCTGGATTTGATTTTTTTTCTGCCCCCCAGAATGTAAAGCTCATTCTTCCTGTTTTTAAAAACTGGGCTGAAGACACACTATGATTTTTGCTACGCTCCTCACTAAAGCAAACTGTGCACCTGAGAACTCCTTATTTTGTAAGTGGTTCTTGCAGAATGAACTCCTTAAAATTGGTGATGAGTTTTCTTTCTCTTTTGCTGCAGTTTATGCTGTAATAATTCTGACTTCTAAATATGTGCAACATAATTTCTTAATTATCTTTGCCCTATTACTAAGCCATACTGTTCTTCCTTTATTTCTGCAGCTCACAGTCATCTGGCACAAAGAGACACATGTACTTCTTGGATTGCAATGAACTTTGTTCTCACTTCAGATGTAAATATTAGAAGGGAGAAAAAAATCAGTCTTGACTGAGTCTGGCTCCTCTGAAAAACTATTATGAATAAATAATGAAGAAGTGAAAAGCTGTACTCCTTACCTGGTCTGAGAGGTACAGTGCACCTTGAAAGCCTCCTAAATGACACAGAAGAAATAGAAATAGTTGAAAGTTTTTACTCATCCAACCAGAGGACTCAGGAAATGACTATTTTGAAATGATTAACTCCTTCCTCACTTCGAAGTCTTTCAAGTACAGTTCCACTGCAATTTGGTAACGAATGCTCTGCCCTACACGATTTCAGTTTCACACTGAGAATATGCAGGTGGCCAGAGGAGAAGACTCTGATCACCTCCATGGAAGAGAAAAACTGTAGTGTTTTCTGCATAATTGTGACCAAGTACATTTTACTGTTGAGTGATGCTTACGTAACAAAGTGCAAAAATGACCTAGAGTAATGGCTTGACCTCCCTCCTCTCATTTACAGAAGAGGTTTAGAGCAGTGGAGCAATATTCTCAGCAAGAATTCAGTGTTGTGGTGCCCAAGAGAGCAAGGCAAAAAATAGGTTTTTTTAAGGAGTGGCATCCATTGTAGGCTGGACAAGCATTTGATATCCATATAGTGTATGATACTTTTATACACAGAGGGCATCCAGCTGAAAGTCAGGCATCCGGGAGCATCAGGAGTTAGTCCTCTGCACAAAAAACCCCAAAACCCTCTGTGCCAAAAAACCTGTTTCCCTCTCCTAAATGTATCTGTTTGACTAAAAGGCATTTCTGAGACTGAGCCTATAGACATCCACTAGCCTGAAAGCTTTTAAAGGCCAGCTGCTCACAAGAGCACAAGCTACCTCTGGGGAGTGAACACCTCCCTACAGCACCCAAGGTGGCATCTGGGCTTCTGAGCCTGTGGAGAGACTTTGTGTTAGGGTTTTCTGAGACATGGATGGAGTTGTCTTACCTAGCTCTGGGCATTTGCACTGTAGATGTTTACACCAGAGTTTGTAATTCAAGGCACTCTTGAATTTAGGCAGTGGAAAGAAAAAGACCTTTGCAAGATTCTTTATTTGGGAGTTTTAACATCCAAATAAGAGTTCCTTCTACTATAGAGATATATATGCTCCCATGATGTTTTATGCTATCAAGATTTTATAAAAGCTACAAAAACTCCCACCTAATTCTCTGCAAGTTAAGTTTTACCTTTGTTTTCCTAATGATTATTTCCAGTAACAAAGACTCAAGAGGCATGCTCCCACAAGACACTGATGAGGCTGGTCTGCACTTGAAGTTTATCCTTTTACAGTCTACCACAAAAATAATGAGGATACTCAAGATCCTTGATCTGAACAGGTGCTTAGTTGCTGTCATGGAATGGAGGCCAAAACATTAGTGTGACTCCTCAGGCTGTGTCTATTGATGCTATAGCTTCATATGCAGAAACACCAGGGCATTTTACTTTGAACACGGTTGCAGGGTGGAGACTCAAGTTCTTGCTTTGACTCCTCTCACTTCCACATATAAAAAAAAATTGAAACCAACTGCCAGTATTCTCATCATGAGCCCACAGGTAAACAGGAAGGAGTTTCAGTCTCACAGCCTCAAAGAGTGCAAAATATATTGAATCAGACCCCCTAAAACCTCCCCCAAAAATGAGATTTGGTTTGCTTCTTTGGTTGTTATATTTTTTAACAATCTTCTTCAAGATAAGCAATTTGATGACGTTCATTTGGCCATGCTAAAATTTCCTTAGAAAGCAATTAAGTGCTAAGAAATCACCCTTCTAAAAACTGGTAGTGTCTTTCAGAATGATTATGAATAGTGGTGTAATGTTTTATAGATGAGTTTCCTTTGGGTGGAGTCCATATTTAGCTTCTAATTGAGCTCAGCAGGCTCTGGAGCTCACTTTGAGAGCCTTCCCTGAGCTGTCTCAAGCAGTCTATGAGTATTTGGGCTCCTGCCTTTGTTGGTAAAAAACCTGCAATTCAGCTGTGTTCTCCTGGGAGACATGGACATGACTTTTTATTTTAGAGTAGTCTGGTGGCTTGTTTTTTTTTTTTTTTTTTTTTTTTTTTTAATAGCGATGGTAGAAAGCTCCTTAGTATCTCTCCACTGCAGAGGTCTTCCTCTAGGGTCAATCTGCAACAGCCTTGAGGTTGACCTAAATGTGGCTTTAGTTCCTGGAGCTCAGAGGAAACAGATGCAGATGGGGATCTGATTTGCACAAGGCCTTGAGGGCTACCCAGCCTCAGGCCATACTAACCCTTTGCATAAAAAAAGGAGAAAAAAATAAACGGTGGGGAGCTGCACTAAGGCTAAATATTATCATTCATTAACAGCAATGTTATTCCCAGAGAAGCAAACACTAGATTGTCTTTTGCAGCTGAGAAGGATCTGGATGAATGCAGAAATGCAGGACCTGATTTGGAGTCTCTCTGATGGATCTAGACTGTCATTCCATGAGCAGAGGAAGGTCTAACCTCCTGGGAGGACATGGCACAATCTTAGCTGTGACATGAAAATGGGAGATGCAAGCTGTCATTCCACCTTCCCAAGGGGTTCCTCATCTCAGCTTGAGCTGAGCTGTGCAGATCTGGTTGGAGCTCAGCTTTAGATGCACTGGGACACAAAGAGATCAGCAGCTTGCACAGGTGGTGGTGGGAGGTCTGTAAGTACAGTGATATGGGAGTATGACAGTAGGCAACTTCCAAAAAAAGGTCCTGTGATTTGGGAGTGAGAAGATGGAAGGGTAGATCTGTATGGAGGTGAGAGAAGCTGGCAGGAGCAAGAAAGGTTGAGAGAAGGAGTCCCTGAACTGTGGAAGGAAGACAAGCAGAACAGAGAGGGAGGAAAGAGGGTCTGGTGAATCTATGCTGTATCATAGCAAAGGTGAAGGAAAGAAGAGTTTTCTGAGAACTTCTGCTTGTCTTGAGCATCAGGAGGTCTTGAGCAAATCTCCAGGGCTCAGATGCTTGGTCCATTCTAGGAAGGTGAGAATGGCATGAATTGTCCTACAGCAAGGTGAGCTTTTTTGAGGGCTGAATGGCAGGCAGGCAACCAGTGAAAAGAATGAGGAGACCCCTGACTCAAAACCAATCTGATTATGTCCCATCTGTGTAACATCCACCTATTCTCAGAACTCAGAACTAAGTTGAGATGCCAACTGTGATAGGAAAGACAGAACACATGGCAGACAGAATACATGAATACAAAATACATTTGGTGCTCATTGTCCAGGTGGCAAAACTCATTTTTTGCCCAATGTTGTTGACCTGGGTGCTATGATGCCACTACACATCTGAAGAAAGTCCAGTCCTCAGTTATGACTGATTGTTCATTTCAGTGCTAACATGAAATCACCTGTGGAGCTCTCCAGAAAGGAGACATTCCTATCAGCTCTTAAGGAATAAGCAGATATCCTTTTTTAATTTTTATAATTAATTCTAGTTAGATTTATTACAGATGTTCTAGGCCCATGGAGGGGTGATATGGTGAGAAAGAAAACGTACCTAACAGTTTTTCCTTGCACATGAGATGTGACCTGGTTCCTTGCCCAACATCACAATCTTCAAGAGTCAAAACATTTTGTCTTTTAGTTATTCAACCTCTAAATTACAGGCTTGTGTAATGTTGGTCAAGAACAAATGAATGGGAAAAAAACTTGAAGGAAAAACATTCATGCCAGTGTTTTCAAACTGACATCTTTTCATTTCAGCATAGGAAATTTCTGTCATAGGAAATGAGAGCTGCTACCTAAATTGAGTGGCAATGGTAGTAGTATATGATATGGGTCTTTGCTTTGTTTGAGATGGGTTTTCCATCTTCTGGGGGAAGACTTCAGTCACTGGACTGCAGAGCCTTTTGGGGCCAGGATCTCTCCAACTAGATCTGTTCTACCACAGCCAGTGAAACTTCCTATTTTTTACACTGAGGTGAATGTCCTGGTCAACACCTCTGAAGCAAACTGTCTCAAGACTTCCAGAGTCTCAACATCTCCTCCCCCTCCAAACACACTCATACTTTCCTCCTGGTTTCTGTGCAAAACTGGAGGGATTGTCCAAAGCAGACTCCTGGCATATGTTTTACTTGCAGCAAAGGTTCAGGTGAGTGAGACCTTTTTGCAAGCAAGGGTAGAGAAAAAATGTGTGAAGGAATAGAGGGAGAGTGATGACAGATGGCAGAGGATAATTAATATTCTATGATGTGCAAGGAGAGTGGAGCAGCAAGGGAGCAGAGAAAAGGGGGGAAAGCCCTTAGGTAGGATGAAGCAGGGGACACAGACTGCAAATCAGGAATAACCAGGCTCATCAGATGCATTATGGCATGCATCAGAGTGCAAGTTTAAATGCGGCATTTGTCTTTCCTGTTTGATGTTGTACAAAATATTGAAATACTCTCAGTGCAAAATAAATCTGTGGTCCAGTGACTGGTGACTGCTCCTGGGAGGGAGATGATGCTTGGAACAAGAACCAAGAGGTCTCTCAGTTTCCTGCAGCTGAAACTAAACCTCACTTTGTGAAACACCGGAGCTCTTTTTCCAGGTCCGTAGCTGCCACCTCACAGCACTCCTGTGAATCTAGCTGTCCCTAAACTCCCTAAAAACATATTTAGAAAAAAAAAATCCCAAATGAAAAAATGCCCCTGGACTGAAACTATAGATTTAACCAGCACAAAATAAAGTACACATTTCTTGATCTAGCACAAATTAATGAAATTTTTATCTCTGATTCTCACCACGCTGCTGTTCTTAAGGTTCTAATCATTCTCTCATTTATGTTTTGAGGTTCTAATCACTCTGTCATTTCTATTTCAATCACTGCCTCCATTGTGATGGTTTAAAAGCTCAGTCTGAATAAATCCACCTGCACAGCACAAAGCAGCTGAGCCTTTGCTTGAATTGACTCAGCTTTGAGAAAACCTTTAACTGCCTTTGAAATAGTTCAGAAAATCGCATGTTTGCTGACAGACTGCTGGTCTGACTAACCCTTACAAGGCAGATTTCAGTTTGAAAATCCTGATACTCAGTCAATCTTTAAGTGACCTCCCCTTGCTCAGGGTGTTATCCCTACATAAATGAGTGCCCTTTAATTTTCCAGTCAATGTAAAAGAGGAAAAAAAAAAGTGCAGTGGTCAGAATTTCTTACCTATTGTGTAGTTATTGAAAGTATTTTTCCACCAGTCATGTAAAGTCCAATTCTGTTTGTCATTTGTCATTTTTAAAATAATGCATCTCAGTTTCAGCCTAAGGCCCAGACTCAGGACTGAGAACCTCACATGTTAATTCTGTAGGAGAAGTGTTGGAAGGAGCCAGGATCCATGGCCTTGGTCTATTAGGTTACTCCATTTCACAGAGGAAACTTTCTCTGGGACAGAGACAAGCAGACTGGTCAGAAATTTACCAAGGTAACTTGGGTTGGGAGAAAATGTTGTCAGTAGTTGCCATTTTCCAGGCACCTACTCGAGCTGAGCTCCTAGGAATACATGGCCACATCCCCCATTGCTCTGAAGCCCTCCCAAAGTGTGGGTCACCTCAAGAGACAAATAAATCTCTGTGGTCCTGCAGAGAGCAGGGATCCCTCTACACTCTTATGGTAGAAGAAATTGAGGGTTACCCCAGAACTGAACTCTGTCTCGTGTCTCTGCCCCATAGTTCTTACGAGATGCTGGTAAAATCATGTCAACCAAAGCAGTTATATTCTTGGGTCTCAGTTTCTGGGATCATGCCTTTGAAACACTTAGGGACTGACCAGCTGAAATCAGTATGGGCAAGGTGTTGGTCAAAGCTGTGTTACTAGGGACAGGACGAGTTCATCCAACCAATTCCTACTCCATGGAACAATCCACTCTTTGAGTCCATCTCTCTCCAGCTTAGAAAGGATGTGGGATAGGACCATGTCAAAGGCCTTTCAGAAATCCAGACTGACAATATCTCTTCCCTTGTCCACTGCCATAGTCACTCCAGTGACAAAGGCCACCTGGTTATTCAGGCAGAACTTGCCTTTGGCGAAGCTGTGTCCCTTCCCTGTCCTCTATGTGTCTTAGCATAGCTTCTGTTCCATGATCTTCCCAGGCACAGAGGTAAGGCTCACAGGTCTATTGTTCCCACAGTCTTTTCTATCTTTTTTAAAGATGGGAATAATGTTTCCCCTTTTTCCATTTACCAGGAAATTCACCTGATGGTCATGACTTTTGGAATATCAATACAGAGTTGCTTGGCAACTACAGTGGCCAATTCTCTCCAGACTCTGGGATGCATCTCATTAGGTCCCATAGTCTCATGCACCAGGTTCCTGAAGTGGTCACAAGCCTGATCTCTTACAATGGGATGCACTTTGGTCCCCCAGTCCCCAGTTATCAAGGCTGTTTGGTCTCTTACCCACCAGACTTGTTTCCTGCTAGACCTCAGTAGCCAGCCCAGACGCTTTAGTGGCTGGGGGCCAGGAAACCAATGCTTCCTGTCTGCTTGCTCCTTGCTTAACCAAGGTCATGGATATAATACAAGGTTTGGGTTGGAAGGGACCTTTATAGATCACCTAGTCCAACCCAAATGAAGGACATGCAAGGGGGAAAGCCTTTTCATCAGGCTGACCATCTTCCTAGATCCTTGTCTAACTCTTGGACAAAACCAGCAGGAAAATGGCCAGCTCCTGCAGAAATCAATACCTAGGGAAACAAAATATATTATGTGGCTAAAAAAAAAATAAATAAGAATGCTTTGTGTTTGTTTTTGCTTTTTGTTTTATCAACTAAAGTGTTTCACGGTTTTAGGGGTTTTTTTAACTATTTCAAAAGTGTAGTTTTGTTGGTTTTTTTAAAATTTATTTGCTGCCCAGATGTACATGTGACAAACTCCAATATGGCCAGTAGATGCTTCAGACCAGTCATTTGTTCTCAAGCAGAGGGTGCTGAAAAAGGAGGCTGTGGCTGTTGCATATAGGATGGTGAGATCCTTGCAGGTTTTAGTTGTACCATTTTCTCCTTTGTCCCCATCTTGTATCACACAGATGCTGGGAAAATGTATTCACCCTTGTTTGGGTAAGCAGATGCTGTCGAGTCTTGACTGCCACCAAAAATACCTTGAAGACAAATTTACTTTTACCCCCAAGACAAGGTGTGCAAGAAGCAAGCCTGCCTACTGAGCAAGAAGAGAAAATAACAGGCGAAAGAGTTACCAGCTGGCCACCACTAGCAATAATTCCACCTACCAAGACAGGAGATTGACATCTGTGTCTTTAAGAAGACTCACGATTAGGCCCGCCAGGGAGGTGAGAAAACTTTTTTTTTTTAACTGTTACAAAGTTGTTTTTCAGACCTTGTGTAAGACATCCTATTTGTCTCTAACTTCTCACTTATTACAGATTGCGGGAAGGAAGTACTCCACCCAATTTCTTAAATTATCATGCACCATTGCTTAAAGGTGTCATCTGTGTCTGAAGAAAAGTCTGGTTTTGCCCCTTCTTTTTAAGAAAAAGAAAAGAGGAAAATAAAAAAAAACCCAGATGGTCTTACTGCTTGTTAATTATTAATTGTTAGATTCAGAAAAGCTCTTGATTTTTCCAGACACACATTTCCTAAGAAATCTTTTCAGCAAGATACAAAAAAATTTCATGGTATTCCTTGCAAAAAGGAAATGGGGTGTAGGAGAGGGGGAGGTGAGGTCGTGTATATTCCTAAAGGGCTCTGTATCGCAGTTTAAATCAAAAACCTGGATTCTATTCCTATGAAAAATGCATCAGTCTTGTACTTTTAGTTTTGTAATTACTGCTGAGGCCATCACATAAGAAAAGCACAAGGGTCAAATTATATTCCCAGCTCTGCTAAGGTGCAAGTAAAACCATGGCAGCTCCTGGAATGATTCCAGTATTCCTGACATCCTCATTGCCTTTGCTTGCAAAGCTGTCCATTCAGAATGCTCCCATTCAGGTCAGAGCATGAGGTGACTCAGGAAAAAGCCTGCTCGCTTATGGCTCTTGTGTTGGAAGGGCAGTGCGGAGAGGAAAGGAGTGAGGAAGTAAGCAGCATGTGTCGGGAAGGTTTTGTAGGAGTGCCCAGACAGCTGGGGAGGAGCTGAGCACTTGCTGTGACAGGTGTCCTTTTAGCTGCAGGTCTCCAGAGGAGTGGCAATCTCACATGTAAACCTGCTGGCTTGGACAGCCACAGTGCTCCAGCTGGGATCCCACAGGGCACAGCTACAGCCCTATGGAGCTGCTTTTGGAGCTCCTTGGCAGCAGAACTTGGGCAGCAGGTGAGGCTGTAAGGCCAGTGCCTGGAGGAAGGAAAGATGCAGAGCACCAGGTTGATTTTCTGCTGTGCCCTGCTTTGCCAAACACTCCAGATATTTGGGGGTACATGACACCACAAGCCATGCCTGGAAATGGCTGATAAAACACAAACACCATTAGGAAATGTAGATGCAATGTGTTAACACTCAGTGGTCAACAGCTCAAACACTGATTGCAAAGAGGAAACTAAATTTACGTAGACAGATTGAAGATAATCTGTGGATCTTTCTACTACTCAGTTTTTAACTGCAGGCTCTGTCAACTCATCTGCACTCACCCTTGACCCAGGCAACAATGTATTTTGCTGTCCTTCCAGATATTTCTTTGCTCCATGACTGAATGTTTATTGTATTGTCTTGAGTCATTTCCTTTAGGGATGCAAAAGGGAAAGACACTTTGTAAGAATTTTTTAAGCCCAAGAAATGTAGCCCAACAGAGTGCAGGGCCCCTGCACCAATGTACACCTTGCATTTCTAATTCAGAGACATTCATATGCTAGAGTATGCTGATGCCAAGAAAGATCATACTGAGCTATTTTGTGATGGTAATTGTCTTTAAAAGAAGTTGCAATTGTTCTGGCAGAGAGCAGTTTGCTGTCTTATTTTGCAAATGGAGCTCAAAAATAGCAGTCTTTTCAGGTCCCCAAAAAATCATGAAATGTGTATCTACTCCAGATAAAATGCATTTTTAGTTCTGCAATTCTTTCCTCAGGAAGTTCTCAGCATATCTTCATTTCCAATACATATCTCAGGAATGTATCCGCAGATCTTCATTTGTGCCTTTCATTGAAACTCTTTGCAGCACAATAACAACAACAGGATCAAAGCGGAGACTGTTTAATGCCAACAAAAGCTTATACAACCCCAAACAAACTCTTCAGTTTGACAATATAGGCTAACTGGATTATTGTTATCACTGTTTCAGGCATATAGCACATCATAGAAATGCTTCAAAATACCAAGTTGAAAGCACCAGTATGCTTTTTGGTTTCCCGGAACTGTGTACAAGAGGAAGTGAAAAGTTTTCATTACAAAGTTTTTGAATAATTGTGATGCCATTGCTAGTGAGCAGGGAGAGAGCACAGAGACCTGGGGGCCAAAGCAGCATCTCTAGTGTAAGCAATGTTCCCTAAGGAAAATGTAGGTGAGGGAAACAAACACATCAGTTTGCTGTTGTCTGTCATTCCTGCACTGAAAATTGTGATGTGTCTTCCTAAATTAAAGACTTGGAGAAGGTCCACACCAGAGGAGCAGATTTGAACACCTCAAATGGTTGCAATGTCAAGTGACCTGTTCCAGGGCAGTGCCTGAGGTTTATGTGTGCAGCCTGAGCTAGAGCATCACCTCCTCCTGCAGAAGGCAACACCTGCAGTGTGACAGAGAGCAGGGCTCAGGAGCTGGCTCTTTGCTGGGGACAGCAGGCAATGCAGGCACTTGTGCTGTAAAATGAAGGGCTGCTGGTCAGTTTATGGGGGAGTTTCACAAAGGGAGCCCAAGGCATCAGGCAGCTACAGGATTCCTGCCAGAAGCCTGGGCTGGCAGTGGAATGAGCAAGCAGGGTAGTGTGCAGCTTTTGGTCTTAGACATCTCCTCTGTTTTGGTACCTATTGCTGCCACAGTTGTAGGATGGATTTGGTGATCTCTACTCAAATTTCTTTACAAGGTAAAAAAAGAAAGCCCTTTCTCTTTTATGGAAGAAAGCCAAATGAGTAAAGAATAAACCCATTATTTTATTTCTTTTAAAAATTTATATATTTTTAAGGAACAAGTGTCCTTACAGATCAGAAACCTTTTCACATCTTCATTTTCGTCTCAGAAAAGAATACATATTTTCATCCATAAATGTTTTTAATAGTTATTTTCTGCAGTATTTAATGTCTCCTAGTTATAATAGCAATCAGTAACAAAATGTATGACAAGAGTGTATTTTCTCTGAATAGCTGTTCCCCCAAATAAATATTTCCTTTAATGTATGTTTTTATCCCCAGTCAAGGTATTCTTTCTTTCTTGGGTGTGGAGGCACGTGCTAACACAGTGCTGGGAATAGCTTTGTGGCACCTGCCTTGCTTGAGGTGTCATTCCCAAGACCAGAGATGGACAATCAGCCTAAAGGCAACCTCTGCTTATACACCACCCAGCTGCTTGTTTTCCTGCAATTCCCATCACCCCTGTGAAGGTGTGCAGTGGTCACTGCTTGCTGCCTTTCACCCCACAGTTTGCCACTATAGAAACTGGAGGACAGAGGTGAGAGGGATTTGGAGACGGAAAAGCACCAGCCCCATGTAAATGCAGGGAAAATCCGTCCATCCCTCCCTGCATTTCCTTCCTGTGCATTATGTGGGTTTTCATTTTTTTCATCCATCCTCTGAAGAGGACCTACTTTCCACCTCAGAAATTCTAATTTTCACTTGCTACAGCTCCTGCT
Source organism: Zosterops lateralis (assembly GCF_965231275.1). Taxonomy (NCBI): domain Eukaryota; kingdom Metazoa; phylum Chordata; class Aves; order Passeriformes; family Zosteropidae; genus Zosterops; species Zosterops lateralis. Next base: position 35,325,774 of record NC_139763.1, read on the forward strand.
GCTGCAAGTTTAGAGAGATGTAGAGGGAGCCTTGGGCCAGCATGAGAGAAGACAGATAATGGGTTTCCTGGTGGCTTCTGCCATGATGTTGAGCTCCTGAATCCATAAACACAGGTGTCCTTAACTTACTATTGGGCACCACAATATAAGAAAAATATAAAGCCATTAAAAAGTGTCCAAGGGAGGACAACAAAAATGGTGAAGGGCCTTGAGGAGAGGCTATATGAGGAGTGCTGAGGTCACTTGGCTTGTTTAATGTATTTTTGTAGCTCTAATGGAGATGTGGGAAGCAGAAATAGCTATGTCAGTAAAAGTGGCCAGCCTGCTGGCTCACTATGAGCCACTTTTACTACATGCCCGGGACATCTTTGGAGATGCTGGATCCAGTGGCAGAAAAACAAGCCTATTTGGCTTACTGGGAGAAAATATCATTATAAAAGCATCTGCAGCAGCATTTTCTTTGGTTCTCATTGACTAATACAGCACTGAACAAACTCTTAAGAAGCAACTAGAAGCCAAATGAGAAAAGCAAAAAAGAAAATATTTAAGAAATTCTTTGTTTCCTATGTAGTCAGGCACTATGGCTTTGTGAAAAGGCTAAGATCTAAAACAAATTTTTTCTCAGGTTTGTTTTCTTTTTCCACATCTAATGTTGAAGTATCTCTAACCCTAATTTAAGGCCTTGATGGAAATGTAAGGATTTTGATTTTTGAACTTACAGTGGCAGATAGATTTTCAAATCTCTGAGCATATGTAAGCTGCCAGAAGCGCAAAACATTTTGTGTTTCTCCAGTTCCCAAAGCATGAACAAATTTGTCCTGGATTTTCTATCCTGCAGATTTCTCCTGCTGCACCTCAGATGTGGGGACATTACTGACCTTCCTTCTCAACTTCCACACACAGATAGGAGTGGCTGCCTCAGCTTTTGTTAACTTACGTAGTGGTCTGTTTGTAACCTCTGTTCTTAGAAACATACCTCAAATGTGAGAAGGCTGAGTCTTTAATGAGCCCATGGCCATGGATGATGAGGCATACTTCCTGCAAGTTTCAGCTCCATCTATTGTTTTTTGTAACAATGGACAAAAATGAAATGTGTTTTTGAAATCAACAATTTTATGACACATTTAGTTTGCATTTCCTACTGAGAAAGCATTGGGGATTACTAACATTTATAAAGGAGAAGGAATATGAGCAAACAGGATTAAAAAATAAGGCTAGTGCATCACTAATTGAAGCTCATTGAGCTACACTGAATACATTTAAATTTAATTATTTGGTGGGCTAATCACACATGTAGAAGCCTTGACTGACAGCCTGTACAAGAGCATGGACCTCCATAAGCATCAAATCCTGAAACTTTGCTCCCACCTGCTGCAAGATCCTCCTTCTGTGCAGAATTTCCTGGCTTCCTACTCTTGAGATGAGCTGTGCTCTCCTTTCCCAACAGCAACAGCTGGCACCACAAACATCCTCCTGTTCCTATCAGAACAAGGCAGGAACAGACAGTTGCTGTCCTAGGGAAGGGGAGAGACACAGCAGGAGGGTTGGCCAAGCCAGATGCTACTCCAAGTGTGTGCAATGTTCCTCTGTTATTGTGAAGTTTCAGGAAAATCAAATTAGCTGACTTCCAAGTCTTTGCTTTTTATCTACACTCTCTCCAGCTTTTACTCCTTCAGCAGGCTCTGGACTGGATGCAAGGTGGGGCTCTGTCCCATTGATTATGTTTTCAAACTGCTGCCCCATTTACCCAATGCCAAACTGACGTCTGCCTCTCTCAGGGCAGCTGAGACTGTGATTTGGAGAGCCTGGGATGTCTTCAAGGATGTGTCTGGTCCTGCTTTGACTGTCAGACACAACAGAAACTAGAAAACTTTGATCACCAGCAGAGACCTGCCTCCCACCTCTCTCCCTCTTCCTTGGAAAGAAATTAAATCTCTTTTCTAGATAGAAGTGTCTATCACTCCCCAGTTGTCAAGATTAATCCAGACTCTTGCATTTTAGACTGTTTAATTCACATGAATCCTATCCTCCATGACTTACTCCAGAAAGGCATGTCTTATCTCATAGTTTTTTTAATGAGTTAAACTCATTACAGCTATTGATGAGCATATATTCACTATGAAAGTTCCAAAATCAAGCCTTGGTATACTCAGTCTATGAAACTAAACTTTTTTAGACTGAAGCTTAGATGAAATCAGATAACAGATGAGTATAAAAGTGATTTTCTCTCTCCCATCCTCATTTCTCATAAAGTGACATAACTATGACATTTCTGTGGGTGTACACCTTAGAAAAATTGAAACAAGAGTCTGAGTTAGTACCAGTTGGTGCAATTGCTGCTTTAGTAGATTAAGTCTATAATATTGTTAGCTATTTGTAGAGATCTTTCAAATTAAATGTTTTAGAATTAGAGAGTGGGAGCAGAAAGTAATGCTTTTTTTATTCCTTCACACTTTTACCTGGAAGTCCTACTGCCAGTCTTATGCATCTAGAAATCCTAGATGTGATAAGTACTGAGAGATTTAGATAAGTACTAAGAGGTTTAAAATATTTATTTATTATTTATTTATTAAATAATTACTTTATGGGTTGTCATTCACAGAGATCCATATCTTGAAATCTCTCCCTGCGACTATGGGGATGGAAAACTTTTCTCTTAAGAGCAAAAAACATGTGAAGAAGAAAGTTCAAGTTATAATTAAAAAGAACCAACTAATGCAATTTAAAAAAGGATCTGAGGTGATATGAGTTGAACCTAAACCAGTTTCATTTATCCACAAAAGACTTCCCTCCAGTGAAATGAAAAAAATCCAGCATCATCAACAGTTTGGAATATGACCTGGTGGAAGAATCCCAGGCAGCTGCACTGACACGTCATGCTACTGTTGCAAGCTGTGGAGAATCCTTCTCTGAAGGATATTGTGGCAGCTGCAGCACAGAGATACAGACTGCAAGCTGAATGTTTCCAGCACAACAGGAAAAACCAAAAGGAAAGTGAGCACTCATTAAATTTAAATGTCACCTTTAAAAGTAGCTTGGAATATCAAAATGTGGAAACTAGGAGATAATGGCATGAAAACCACTCTCTTCCTGCACAAACACTGTGAGAAAATTTGCTCTTTAAGTAGATAACCATATTCCTCCTCTTCCTTTGACTTCGGTCAGAGGATGCCTATTTCTAGTCAACCTCAGCTTTACCTGCCTCTATGGATGCAAAGGACTACTAATGTCAATCATACATGCTAAAAAAACAGGTTCTGTTGATACTGCTCATTAGAGCAGGAGCTTCAATAATGCACTCCTAGCCCCACAATTCCATTTCTTTTGTCTCTGCACATAAGACTAGGCACAGTTTGGGCTCAGTATCTACAGATAATCAGACTCAATTTGCAATTAGACAAGCCTGGAGTACACTTGACCTCACCCATGCCCCATCCTGAAACCGGGAGAAGAGCAGGACGATGGGACAAAGTTTTGAAGACTTGGATGTGGCTGCACCCGATCATGGACTGGGGTGTGGATGTATCTGGGCTCCCCTGAATAACCGGCCGTGGGCAAAGTGCAAAAAACTCACCAGGGAAATCCACACGAGTGATTTGGAGGCTGCAGGGACGAGCAGGTCCCACCAGGGGGTGGCATGACAGCACAGGAGTTGCCATCCCTGCTTTACCACGGTACCTCCAGCAGGCCCTTGGCTCCTCCAAACTCTAGAAATCTAAGGGGTTTTTTGGTCTGGTTTGGTTTTGTTGTTTTTGATTTGGTCTGGGTTTTTTTTTTTTTTGTTTTGTTGTTGTTTTTGTTTGTTGTTGTTGTTGTTGTTTGTTGTTGTTGTTGTTGTTGTTGTTGTTATTGGTATTTGGTGGGGTTTTTTTTTTTGGTTTGGGTTTTTGTTTGGTTGGGTTTTTTAAACAGAAATCAACCCTAAGAAATAATTCTTACAAATCTGTTTCTACCCTGCTCTTTGGAGCTGTATTCTATTGGTCAAGAAACAATGTAAAGTAATCATGGAGGAAAGAACAAGAAAGAAATTATTGATATAATTAATAGCCTTTTGACTCTATCTTCATGTACTTTCTTTCCCCTTTTCCCTCAATACATGAGCATGTATTCAGTCCTGAGATAAACGTTTCAGTTGATGATTCAGAGTTGAAAAGCTTGGGCTTATCAGCCATGAGCAGGATATAATGAAAAAGTTTTATTGGTCAGCAAATATCAAGACTAACAGAATATTGCTTGAGATTGAAATATGTCTGTCTGCATTCCCAGAGTAGGAGATGAGCTCTGACATCCAGTAATACTCTCTTTCTTCCACTTGTACTCATAATTATTTTTACTAGCATGTCCTTCCCCTCTTCCTCTTCTTCCCGCTCCCCCTACGCCCATCTTAAGAATTTTCTTCCATCTCCTTCCTGAACTCCCCAACAGGATTGTTTACTCATCTGTACCAAGCGTTTGACTTCCTTTCCATTTGACTCATTCCTCCCAGGTGTCTATCATTCCTTGTGGAGACAGATGATCCTTAGGGCCGAGGAGCCACAAGCTGTGGGAAAATCTGGTAATTTTGAAGGCAGGAGAGACATAGTGAAGTACATGCAGAAGGTGAGAAGAAATTCTCAATGCACCTCACCTTATGGGGGCTCTTTGGGTTGGTTGGAGATTTGATGCAAATGAGAGGAAGTGAGGAAAAAACTGACGAGTCTTGACAGTTTCACCCAGACAGCCCTGAAGTATAATTTTAAAAGCTTTAAAAATATATATGAAAAATGTTAAATTCCAAGAAGCAATGGCCCACAATACAGTTCTCAAAGTTCAGTACTGTCCAAAGAACAACTTCAAAGGGAGCCAGTCCAATTCACAAATGCTGCAAGGGATCAGCACTCATACAAGGCATTTACATAACATGCACATAGCCATTTTCAAGTAGGACCCTAAATTCTCAGCTGAGGCGTGACAAGAGTTTTCAGATACTGAAAGAAAAACCCTTGCACCTACCTCAGATTCCTGGGACACTACCAGGCCCAGGGCTCAGTGCAGCTGGCTTGGCTTCATATCAGAGGAGATCCTTGGATGAAGATGCCTGAGACTGAAGGACAGAGAGGCAAGGCCCTCATCTCAGCAGGTTGGAGAGCTGCCTTGAGTTGAGCAGGATCATAGCAAGAGGTGCTGCTGACTCAGTTTTGGATTCCTGAGACTGGGGCAGTGGCACCTGCTGAAAACCCCTGATGTTCACTTCCTGGGAATTGCTGCCAAAGCAGGGCAGGAAGAACATGTTTAATGCCATGGCTTTGCTGTATGACTGAATTGCCAGGTTTCTGAGCCCCAAGTGGAGGGTTATAACTGAAAACTCATTCCCATATTACTGTTCTAGTAACAGTAATAAAACTCCCCAGACACCTCTGAAGAAAGCGACTTTTTTACTCTGACTCAGGCCAGGTGCTTTAAGCTTTTCATGTCAGTGCTGTGGCTTCTTGCAGATTTTATGCTGAACCTTAAACTCATAAATACAATACAAGGCAAAAAATAGTATTTGTATTTCCTTTTGCTATGTGTTCTGCATTAGTAAGACTATGAGCATTTTTTCAGGTGTTTCACAAACAGATTTTGAAAAATGGACTTTGCATCACTCATACAAGACAGCAGGAAAAACAGAAGTCCTGGATTGTGAATTATTCATTGATTCCCTTTTCCCATCCTTGTGTCTTAGCAATGGGGTCTTTGACCTCTACGGTGAGCTCATGACTTGTCTCTAAATTGTAGTGAGGACTTTGATTTTATACCAAGGCAGCTTAACATCCAACAGGCAAAAATATCAAGCCATCTTTATCTCTGAGTAGTTTCATGGGCACAGAACCAATTTCAAGGTGTTCAAAGAAAGGGCACATCACAATTTAACAAGCTCACACTCAACCAATATATTTAAGGCAGGACTTATTTCCTACCAGGTACATGGAAAAGGTAGTTTCCACTGTACATATGAACATGAGGGGATAAAAGGTCAAATCTATTTGCTTTCATGTTATGGCATGGCCACAATCTCAATCCATAAGTGAAAACTGCACTTACACTGTCAACAAAGTTCTGTTTCCTCCCTGTAGGATATCACCAGGAAGATGCACAAGATGATGTTAATTTTTTACTCTGTTGTATCCAGCTGCGGGTAGAACCCCATTCCTGTGACAAACTGCCTGAAATAAAAGCCACTTAGGAGGGGTCAGACAGACAGTAGAGACCAGTTCCTGGAATCCATTAGGACTTTTATATTGATGTGGTTTTGGCAATGCAACTACTTTTTCAAAAAAGATTTCATCCAAATAACATCCCTACACTTGCCTGTGTATGGTGAGGTAGGGATAAATATATAAAAAATCAAAATCTTCTCTGATGAGAAACTGAAAAGCCTTGCATTGTTCATATTAGATCTTTCACCTGAGCGTAACGAGCTACATCACTGCCTGGAAAGAGACTTTAACATCCAAAACAAGTGATATGAAGCTCTTGTGCCTGCTTATGATTGTTATATCCACAGCAATATTTTTTCACACTGAAGTATCAGGTAGCACATTGAAACTTTGTATTGAAATATAAATAAGCCACACTATTATCAACTTACATTTCTGTTCTGGTCTAACCACTGTCTGAAGAGTGAGATTTTAACACTGTCTGCCTTTATCCCTTCCTGATACCAGTAAGTCCATACCACCATAAAAAGTCATTATCTTTGTGGCTGTATGAAGCAAATGTAAATAAGTGTGATCTCAGCATTCAAGGCTTTTACTTGCTCCAATTTTTTCTGCCTCATTACAGCTTTAGAGTCCTCTCTTTTCTCTACTGTGAAAGTCTCTTTTTTTAGTATATAGGTTCTGTGCTGTAAAGTTCAGTTACAACCACAAGAGAACAACATGCTTCCTGTAAAGGACTTGTGCAGAAATCAAGTCTTTCTGTTCTAGAGAACAAAATGGTGAGTGGCAGAGCAAGCTTTCTTCCAAAGATGATCATAAAGGGTTCTGAGGTTTCTGGGGAAGTTCAGGCGCTCTTGAGATTTGGGTTTGGTCTGAGTCAGAACAAAACTATACACACAATAATACTCCCTTTTCCCTTCATTTCTCAGAAACCAAAAATTCCAAGAAATTATGTTTCCTCTGAAGAAACACACCTTGGGTGGTGCCCTTCCTCTAGGAGCTTGATGCATCTGAAAGTTTCAAATGTTCAAAGATTTTACTGAGTTTACTCCTTGCCTGCTGCACAAACACCTTGAAGCCTCCACCTCCTCTACAGGCTCCTCAGGCCATGGCCACATTGGCCACTGCTGGACCCTAAAGCTTTTTCACATTGCTGGCCCCATGCTCCAGGACCCAGAAAGCTCTGTTTGGAACACAGAGACCTTGTTCATAATGCAATATGCTTCCGCAAAAACTTTCCAGGTAATACAACAGTATTTCTCAGTGATCCAAGAAAAGTTCAGTCCAGCTTTTCTTTTGATGCCTCTGGTTCTGCAGCCTGGCTAGGTTCACACTGCTGAGATAGAATCAGGGCAGAAAGGGCCAGGAGTATCACTGGGGTAGCTTTATAGCTCCCATTTTCTTGGGAACTGCATCCTCAGCCCAGATCCTCAGCCGTGGTCTTTTCCTGAGCTACACCACAGTCTGTGCCCAGCCAGTATCTGCTGGCCATCCCCTACTGCCCTCACTGGACTTTGTGCCTGCCCCATCAATGGGGCCTTGCCAGATGGTTGCAGGGCTCTGAGCTGGCCGTGGTCACCATCTTTGTCTTATCCCTGCTCCATTGCTGGGTGCTGATGGATTGACCTGCCACAGGAGGGCATGGCCCTGCCAACCTCATGGCCACTCGTGGCTCCTGGCTTGCTCCTGTGGAGCAGCCCACCCCACAGAGGCTGTGACATCCTTATGGAACAGTGGGGGCAGAAAGGATGCTCCTTTTAGCTACTGTCATTTGTGAACATCTGGTTTTACAGGTTCCAGTAATTTCCTAAATAAAAATCAGAGCACAAAACTGAGGGAAAATAACCCCAGAATACAGCTATTCTGTGTGTGCCTGAAGATGCAAGCACATGGTCAACAGAGCACAGCTGAACAGAAAGGAAGTATTTTGGACATTTCTCATTAGGATTTACCCTTTCACCAGAGAGGTATTGGTATGATGTGAACTCACAGGCTCTGGCATCATATCAAACAGAAGCGGAGAGCAAAATCTATAAGACTCCAGGCTCTGCTTTAGTCCTTTAATGGGAGTTTTTACAGAAGGTATCAATTTCCTTACATAACATCCTTCTTTAAAAAGTAATATAAAAACCAGTGAAAACCACTGGACTTTTTCACTGGCTCACTGGGGTTTACTGTCAAATAACTGTCCTGTGAGGAAAACAGTGAAGTGAAGACAGAAAAGAGATTTTTTCACATTAACTCTTTCACAAGAAAAACAGCTACCAAAAACCCACTTCTGTACTAGCCTTTCTCTTCAGAAAGAACCTTTTGCCCAGTTATAATTGATTTCTTTATCTGAAATCCTTGAGAAGCTCTGATTGTTAACCTGAGTATTCAAAAGCTCTGCATGCAGTGAATATTAATTCAATAATGTCTTCACAATGTTTAAAGTCACATATATCTTTCCAGGACAGGGAAAGCTTTCCACAGAAAAGCCAATTTTCTCCCCATATTAACCAGCTGACTATGGTGTGTCAACACCAGTACAGGTCATCTCCCTCCAGCATCCACATCTCAGCTTTCTTCCTTTGTTCTCATCACTCAATTTGACTGTCCCTCTCAGCAGCTTGCTGAATTCATATACATGCAGGAGGACAAGAACAGCCCCTCTCCCTGCTGCAAACTCCTGAAGAACAAGCAGAACAAACTGAGCAGCTCTCTGAGTTTTGGGTTTTGTTGTCATATAGTCCTTATCCTACTAATTTCTGCTGTTGTGAGCACCTTGCCCACGTTTAACACTAGCAGTCTTTCAAAAGAGACACTGAGGAAAATATTTCTTTATGAAGTCTAAATGACTTCAGAAGGCAAAATCTGACTTGAGCTCCTAAATTACAAAAGCAATTCTGAAAACTTCAACCTTTTTCTGAGATGGATTTATGTATGTAAAGCACTCATAAAACACAAGTGGAATTACACAACTGAGCAAGAGCAAAATACATAGTTAGCTAAATAAATTAACTAGATCAGTGGATATAACAATTAAGCCCTGTTTCCAGAAAAGAGCTATTGCCTTAAACAGGGATTCTCTCACAGCTTTATTTAACTGTGGTCAAGCCTAAATTCCATACAGATATTTTCAAGAAAATGTGGCTTGTTACAGTACAGCTTTACATAATTACACAATCAATATAAAAAAATAAAAACTCATCACTTACAATCCATGGGACTTTAGATAAAGTATTTTTGAGGGTACAGGGATTTAACCTTCTGGAATTTGTTTCACCATCAGATAGAACAAAGGTAGACCAAAACCCAGATTTAGCCTTGTATAACTCATAACAATACTAAGAAATAGCAACCACAGTTTCACAAAACAAAGAGGTCTGGATGGGGTCTTATTTCTTCACATCCTTTCTCTATGGCAGAATCAGTTCAATTTCTGACATTAAATGTTTATCTAAGATTTTCTTAGACAGAATGATGGGGAGTATAAATTTTTCAAGCAATTTGTTCAAATGTCACATTTAAATGAGAAAAAAGGAAAACAAATCTTCCAGATGTGACTCTTTACTCAGTGCGAAGCCTGGAAGTCATGTTTAACTCATCCTGAACAGAGATAATGAGCTCCTTCCTACCTAAGTCCTCCAAACATTCTTCTTCTCCAATCTAGACAAACTCAATCTTTTCAAACTACAAATATAGAACAAATACTCCCACAAATCAAATACTCGTGTAAGTCAAACAAACTGTATAGTTAATTTTGCTCCTAATGACTTTATAAATTCTAAATTTAAAAAATTGTCTTACCTGATTCTTTAACATACATTAAATTTCTTCAGTCTCTTCTTACTGAATGCATTTCTGCTGTAGGATGCCAATACAAACATCTATTATACTATTACAATTACTTCTTCTTTTCTTTTAATCACTGAAAAAGCTATTTTAGAGTATTTTCTAAAATATTCCAGTTCAAAAACCTGTTCTGTTACTCATGGGGCACTCTATGGCTGTTTCACTCACCTTCCATCACAAATGCTGGAGTCACCATCAGAGGCATTTTTCCAGAATTAACTTATGGTTTGCAACACTGAAATTCCTATGTATATGTACTTTCCCTTTAAAGAAAGGAAAACTGCAAAGAAATTCTTAAAATATTAAGTACTATCCAAGAAGAAGACAGAGATGAGTATGAAGGAAGAAATATGTTGTCTCTATATTAGCAGCCTAATCTGTCCCTGTTACTCACTTATAAGATTAATTTTCCATAGTGGAAAAAACAGGGAACCTGTTTCAATAGTGCTACATGAGGCTAGCCACATGAGGAGTCCTAATCTGAACCAAGGCTCATGCTCTGCAGCTGATCAGACAAATGTCCAGTGTAGGATTGTTCCAATATAACACAGGTCTGTCTCCAAACTTCTTTGATCATGCAACCCAAATTAAAAAAAAAAAAAAAAAAGCACAACCTCTCAACATATGTATGTTTATTTATGAATGTTATAGAGATATACTACTGTAATAACATATTATGTATGAGACCTACAAGAAATAGAATTTAAAAGGATGAGATAAAGATGAAAGAAACACTACTTTAAAAACTCATATTTTTATTTTATTTGTTAGTAGTACAAAAACATATCCTTCCTGCCCTTCCCTGAATTGTATTTTGCACTCCTTGGAGTACAGACACCCTGTTTTAGAGACAACTAACAAAGACATCACATTAAGTAATGTCAGCAATGAATACAGAATCCTTAGACCTCTGCTGTTCCTGTAAAATCCTTTTCTATGCTAAAGCTTCTTACTAATGATAGCGTTTGCAGTTTTTTTCCTAATTTATAAAACTAGAGAACCTCTCTGCACTGGTAGTAGTGCCTCATGCTAAACAGATCAGGTAAGAATTCTTCCTGACTTGTGCGAACGTCTGAGACTGGGAAAAGGCCGCCCTCTTTGAGATCTAGCTGGGATGTTGAAAGAAATTATTACCTCAGCTATTCATTTGTTCCTTAGCAGATCAATCATTTAACATGAGCTCCTCTAAGGAAACATCATATATTAAGCAGTAGAAGATAGAAGCAAAATAGATTGTAGTAGTAATATACATAGCAGCTTTCATAAAATTAGTAAAAATGAAAAAAACAATCCATATATACAGCATGGCTTTGCTCACACAAACAAGAAATACAAGAACATGAATGTATCAGAGGTGAAAAGATTCAGAAATGAGAAGTAAGCTGGGGCTTTCCAAGAAGCAGAAGTCAGAAAGCCTGATGATTAAAATCAGTACATATTCAGAGTTCTTAATATAGATTCAAAAGCTCAATGTTAGTTTTAGGTGTATTACCCTTGATAAAAATTAGAAGTATATAGTAAAAATAGTTGTGCTAATAATAATTTCCCAATTAATTCAGTTCTGAATGAGTAATACTTAGTAATGTTTTACTTGCAGATATGTCCCTCTCTCTTTCATTGGGCTCGAGTCTATGCTACAGCACCCAGGCCTAGCACTCCTCATCCCTCTTGAGGTTTCGTCACTCAATTTGAGTTACATTCCATTTTTCCTCTATTCGGCTGTTCTCCTGTTAGTGACCTTCAAGGTGAAACTTCAGTTCTGAACATTATTATTTTTCCTCTTTCATGGCCATTGTCTACATAAGCTAAATGTAGATAATGCTATAAATGTTATAAATGCTATAGTTGTCTATGCATTCTTTTTGTTTTGTCTGTATTTCATAACTCTTCAGAGGGGCACTGGAAAAGGCTCCCCAGGGAAGCAGTCAAAGCACAGCCTTTGGACAATGCTCTCAAGCACACAGTGTGACTGTCGAGGCTTCTGGAGGACTCCCTTCATGCAGGTGTGCCTATAGGAAGCAATAGCTTTAGACCTAAAATTTAACCACCACCATGCTTAATTACCTTGGCTAGAAAGTATTTATAGAGAAGTTTTGACAGGGAAAAAAATTCAATATCAGTCTGTTGGACAAGCAGTTCAACAATCAAATTGCTTCTTCTGCATACTGTATAGTCACTATCAGCTGTCATGAACTTGGACTTGGCAGGCCTAGAGAGTTTATCTTTACTAGGATGCTGCTTTATTCTCCAATTGATGTGCCATATCCCTAAACTCACTATTTTAGTAAGAACATGCCAGAAAGTCAGTGAAAGAAAGCTGAGTGAAAAAAGGAGAGCTGAGCTAAGAGTCAGGGCAACTACAAACATTTGCCTAAAACTACACTTCCCTGCAATCTTCTGATGAGAAGAATTTGTTTAAAAAGAGCCATGGTCCCTGAAAAACTGATTGAAATCATAGGAATGATATCCATATTTTTAAAGAAAATCTGGATAGCCCAGCTCTGTAGAGAAGGATGATAAAGTTGTAGATAATCACTGTCATAGAATTTAAGTCCTCTTACAGTACCATAATCCACACCATACAATATTGTGGCCATTGTGCCATATATATGTAAAATATTTAAACACACCATAGAAACACAGAAAACATTTTCCTTTCTAAATCACACCCTATGACTCATAATTAAGTCTCCTTGCACTAACAAAAAAAAACTTTTGTCTTGGTGCAAAGCTTGCTGCATCTGGTTATTTCATAGCAAATTACAAGTAAGACAAGAATTAAATTGTAGTGTAATTAGCTGAAAATACACTGTTAAGTTAGAATTTACTTCTTTTATACTTAAAATTACTTGATAAAAAATTTTTATTCTCTCCCCATTTGCAGAAAACTTTCACTTTATCCTTGAAACAGGACTGTAATTTTGTTAGAGATAACTACTGCCCAAAGATATGAAATACATGGCAGCCTCCCTTCTCCCTCTGTCTTCTCTTCCCATCATGCCTATATTATTATCTTCAACAGAATAGCGAAGTGCAGGTTAAATAGAAATAATGAATAAAAAGCTTATTCCATCCAGTCATTGCACTGTTAGGAAAAATAGCTCACCTCAAGTGATGATGTGGGTCTTGCAGCCAGAATACGGGAGATCCCAGGATCTATATGAGTGTCTAAACATGGACAGAATAAGCAAATTCTATACAGATATGGGTCAGACTTTCCTGTGGTGCAGCTCAAAACAAACTGCATTACACCTGAAGCTGATGTCACTAAACCAGCCTTATGTCTCCTTACTTTTACATTTTCTGCTGCTTCGGAATGGCACAACAGGCGACAGTACCTGAATATTTGCTCATTTGTGCCAAGTTCAACCACCTAACCTTTTTGTGAGTTTTCAGTCTCTGGCTGGAAATTGTTTGTTGCCCAATATTAGCCAATATGTAGCACCTACACGACTTTCAGAATTTCATTCTGACTACCCAGTCTTTTTTTCATATCTGAGTTGTCTCTTTACCTGCTGATATACCTGGAGAAGGAAGGGAGAAGAGTATTTACAAATTAATCTTGGGGTAACTTGTCATTCTGTATCACAGAATCACCAGACACCTGAGAACTTTCCCTACACAAACTCATGTGTCTCTGTCAGATGCAGAAGGACCTTAGGAGAAAATCACTTTATATATACATATATATGTATGTGTGAATATTTGTATAAATAGATTGATGTATAGTGATGGATATAGAAATATGTATATACCTCAATATCTGGCAATAGAAATGACAAGAAGATATTTTTTAAGATGTAATTAATGAGCCTTGGCAGCGCATTCTGGAACATATTGACAATATGTATGAAAAGAGTAGTGCTATGTGCAAATCACATGTGACCTTGCTAGATCATCCTTTGTTTAGCCTTTCAGATTTCACAATCAGGGCCTGGGAAATGGGAGAAGGTTGCCAGGAGCAAAAAGAGTGCAAACTCAGCAGAGCATTCTGCCACTGATTCCCCTACATCCCTGATGAGTGTGTTGGGAAGCGAGGCTGGGCTACAGACATTGCTGCTGAAACATGGAATTGATGCCAGTCATTTATACTTATGCCAGATCTACCAAAGTATCTCTGGTCTTTTTGGAGTAGGTGAAACTGTTAGTGGGCAGTACACGCTGAACCTACAGAAGAGATCTTGTCTGCTTAAAAGATCTTGTCTTCACCAGAACTGCAATTCTTCCATTTTAATAATACAGTTTTAGCGCTCTAAAAAATTCAAACAAACTCTTTATGGTGTCAACAGTTGCACTTGAAATGAATCTTCTGAAATCCATCAAGACAAATATCCTGCTGAGGAAGGTTAGTGTTTTTAACCTGCTGCTCTTTTCTTCAGAAAGGCCAACAGCTCTTGCCTCTCATTCCATAAATTACTAAGAAAATTTTTTGATTTAAAAAGTATACATAAAAGCACAAGATGCTTTCATGATTGGTATAAATCTGTAACATGCAATACTATGGAGTAAATATTTAATTTTCAAGCATTAATTTGAATCTAATTAAAATATTTTCCCCTTCACAGACAATGGGAAAAAGTAGCAAAAAAATCTAGGTCTTTTACATTTTGATTTAAGTGACAGTTCTTGAAATCTGTCATTATGTGGAAATATTTCATGGATGGATGTAGAAAAACTGAAATAACCAGCAACACATCTGACAGCACAGTACTAAAACTTTTAAAAAACACATTGTGCTAACAAGTACAGTACAATGTGTCTTGGCAATTAAATCTAATTTTTATGTTTCATAGGCTACAGCACACTACGGTTTGACCAAACAGTTCATAAACCAATACCACAACAGATGTCAATTCTGCCTCAGTGAAAGCAAAAAGCAGAAATGTTGCCATTTTTGTTTAGTGTGAGATAGATGGCAGTGGACACAAGCACAGAGACAAATTACTAGAAAATTATCTGCTTTGCATCCTACGCTGTGCTTCAATGCTAATTCTTTGCCATAAGGTTGTGTTAGAGAAAGTGAAACTGGGCCTTTATAAAAGTCATATTCTATTGCTTTAAGCAGAATGCAATAGTTAGACCTGTAGAGAATCAGGCACAGGAAGTGATTATTAATTCTAGTTAATTGAAGTTGCCCTACATCAGCATATGTATTACTTCTAATGTTACGTGTTTTTTCCAAGGCAGGTGATCTTTCACACTCACAAACTTCACTGACACACAGAACATTCCAAACAAGGAAAAGCAGAAGTAATGAAAGGAAAAGGAATTATTTGTGGAGCTATTTCTTACCATGGGAAATAAACCAATATATTTCAGATTCATTCCTCTGTTCCTATCCACTTCAGGGATTAATTTTGCTTTGTGAGGAGAGGGTATTTAGAGCCTAAAACCAACATTGTAATGTCTATTCAACAGTAATGCAATCTTTTCATCTGAGAGATTCTTCTGTACTCCTGCCTCCACTTGCAATTTCCATTCGTAAACTGTTCAAGTACACAGTGAATCATTCAGTTTTCCCTCTGTTGGAGAGAATAAAGAGATATCCCCTGATCAGTGACAACATAAAACCAAAATCATATCCAAAGGAACCACAGGGTGCTACACACTCTGTTTTAAAAAATATATGTACCAGGACCATTTCTAGAGTAGTAGCAAAGATTTAGATGAATGCAGGAGATAAATCATTCTCCAAGACATACAGCTAAGTTTTAAACTAAAAAGAGGTTTTCTTCTTTGGTGTGTTTTGGAGAGGAAGGAAGATAGAAGGAAAGGAAATGGAATCATACTGGGTTTTTGTTTTATTCACCCACGTAACATCTTGCATGCTTTTGCAAATGACCACTAAGGTCAGGAAAATGGTGCATTTCAGGAAGAGCAGAAGAAGTATGCAGACAGGACTGTGTGTAGTTGGGAGGATTATATCCTCTTCCAAGAAAGGAAGAATGATCTGTATTCTGGCATGAATACAAACCCTAGTATCTGCTGTTTATAGCCTATTTTAATTGCGTTTATGTGTTTATAGATCTCATATATGTAAGTAACAAGCACTCCCTCTAGTGAAATTTTGTGGGATTTGGTGTTTTAACTACTGAAGGTACAGAAGAGAGTTAATAGGTAAGAGCGACATCCTCCATTAAACCCTCTGTTGAAGTCAGAAAAAAGTTACAACCTTTTAGACATGATAGATGGCTTGAAAGGTCGACAGCACAACGTATTTGACAGAGTTGGGGAAAATCGATATCTTACAGTAAAATACAGATTTACATGCACAGTTGCACTCAGATACTGCATCCCTTACTGATGTTTACTTTGCTGGTTCATCCTTCTGCCTCGTTGGTGTCATATCCTTGTTTTACTGACCGTCACTTCAGACTGAAACTCAAAGGGACACATTTCATTTACTCATTTAAGTATCTCACTGAAAAAATAAAAATGAGAATAACACATCTGCCCAGCATAAAGGACTGCATTTCAGCAGAGCCAGTTTATCCTTTCTATACTGCAGTATTGATGCTTGATTACATCTTTTAAAAGGTGTGTCAATACTTCCTCTTGCCATTTAAATATAATGTTTGCAACAGTTGAGTATATCAGAAAAACAGTCTGTGATAGCTTTAAAAATCGAGGCTGATATCCTGTCACGAGTAACCTCAATGCTGATATTTTGTAACTTTTCAGAACATTGTTCTAGTCTTTGAGTTTAAAATATACCATATTGATTTCTGGCACGGTCTTCAGGAGTGGGGCTATCATTATGCACCGGATTCAAAATCATTGCCATACGGAGGGTCTCCCTGCACTGCTACAGACACTCCCTGTAACATATCTGGCTTAGCTTTGTGTGCTCCCAAGGGCGAGATTGTAGAAGGTATGACATACAATGCAGGGGCTCTTAGACTACAAAGCAGGCTCTTGGACTACCAAGCATACACTGTTTCAAATACTGTATGATAACAGTAGTTCCTTATTCTGTGTTTATACTACTACTTAAACATAAGAGAAACAGAGTAGGACCAGCAGTTACCAGCATCTGCGGTGTGAAATAGAGCTCTGTGCAACAGCTGCGGTCTTGCTGCAGCTGCTGGACTGACGGTGACCTCCTGCGCTGAGCTCAGGGAGGCCCCAAAGCCATTACTTGCACTCAGCCTGTGCTAAAGGTTTCTGCAAGTCACAGTTTCTCAAATGGTGGAACTCTATCCAAGGCTAGACCCGGTGCCTGTTTTAAAATAGTGAAGCAGGGGGTGGTGACCACAGTCACGGCTGCTCTGCCTTCTAGGCCAAGGTGGCTGTGGCTGTGCCCAGTGTCCTGGGCTGGCAGAAGAACACAGGTCCTGTGGAGTGCTGTCCCACGGGGAGCATGGCCTGTGAGGTGCAGCAGCTGAGGGAGATGGAGTTGTTTAGCCTGGAAAAAAGGAGGCTCAGGGGTGACCTTATCAGTCTCTAGACCACCTGAAAGGAGGCTGTGGCCAGGGGATGGTCAGTCTCTTCTCCCAGGCAACCAGCGACAGGACAAGAGGAAACGGCCTCAAGCTGTGCCAGGGAAGGTTTAGGGTGGACATTAGGAGGAATTTCTTCACCTAAAGGGTGATTAGACATTGGGATGGGCTGCCCAGGGAGGCGGTGCTGTCACGGTCCCTGAGGTGTTTAAGGAAAGGCCGGACGTGGCACTCGGTGCCGTGGCCTATTGACACGGTGTGTTGGGTCACGGGTGGGACGCGATGACCCGGCCGTTCTTTTCCCACCGAACTGATTCAGTGCAAATGGGAACACTGCCATGCAGTGAGCCTCAGCCGTCCGGACACCAGGTGTTTGCCCAGCCCACCACACGGCGCGTCCCTGCGGACAGCGGGAGCGCGGCCGCGCATCCCCGGAGAGCGGAGGCTCCACGCCCTGAGCCCTGCGTCCCGCCCCGCCGCCAGGCGGCGCCGTCCCGCCGCAGTGAGGCGCTCCGGCAGGCCCAGGCCCCGCGCCAGGCGGAAGCGGAAGCGGCGGCGGCGCAGGCGGGGTGGCGCGTCCCGGCAGCCGCGGGTGAGGCGGGCGCGGGGGTCCCGTCCGGGCAGCGGGGGCGAGGGACGCGCCGGGCTCTGCCGGCCGGGGGACGCGCGGGAGCCGGCGGCGGGGGCGCACCTGCAGCCGGTGGCCCCGGCATCGGCGAGGGGCGCTTTCCCCGTGGCGTCTTCCCGGAGTGTCCCCCCGCCGCCCGGGCTCCGCCCGCCGGGGGCAGCTGCCGTCGGTGGCCGCCGGCCGCGGTGCGATTCCCGCTGCCCAGCCCTGCCCTGCGGAGGCTGCTCGGCGCGGCCGGCAGGGAGCGGCGGTGGGGCTTCGGGCTTTTAAATAAAAGGGGCGCTTTTCTCTCGTTGCAGACACCTTCCAGGTCTTCCTTCCGGAGAACGTGAGATCGGCGCCAGCCTGCTGGGGTTCACTGGTTGTTAAGTAGATTTGGGAGCGGTGTGACATCGCGCCGCCAGTCCCTTCCCTCCTGAGAAAGGGTAGCTGCTTTCTGAGCAATCACATACCCGCTTCATGTATTCCTAAGACTGTCATCAGCTTCTTGTTTTCTATTCAGAGGCCTTACAGAGATTTAATTGCTTATAGGCTCTAGTGGTTGTAAAGTAATTTAAGATGTTTGTACTACTCGGTTGTAATTATCTAATTCACTCTTGTGTTAAGAGACATCGTTTTAACTTGGGAATGGTTAAATCACCAAAGAACTAAATTATTTATGGATAAGGGCTATTTTATTTGACTGCTGTTGGCCTGCAACTTAAACTTGCATCTTTTATTTTTTTATCCTATGCCTTTTCTTTGTTATGGCTGCTGCAACAATAGTTCATGATACATCAGAAGCTGTAGAGCTCTGTGCTCCCTGTGGGTTATACCTTAAACCCATTACAAAAATGACCATCAGTGTGGCACTTCCTCAGCTGAAGCAACCGGGAAAATCCATTTCGAACTGGGAAGTGATGGAAAGACTGAAGGGCATGGTGCAAACTCATCAGTTTTCCACTCTGCGGATTTCTAAAAGCACAATGGATTTCATTCGGTTTGAAGGCGAGGTCGAGAACAAAAGTTTGGTTAAATCTTTTCTGGCGTGCCTTGATGGCAAAACAATAAAGCTGAGCGGCTTCTCTGACATTTTAAAAGTGCGTGCTGCGGAATACAAGATTGACTTTCCTACCAGACACGACTGGGACTCGTTTTTCCGTGATGCGAAAGATATGAACGAAACCTTGCCCGGGGAGAGGCCAGATACTATTCACTTGGAAGGTTTGCCTTGTAAGTGGTTTGCAGCCAAGGAGACTGGCTCAGAAAAGCCAAGCGAAGAAGTCCTTATAAAAGTTTTCCAGAAGTTTGGAGAAATCCGTAATGTGGACATCCCCATGCTGGACCCTTACAGAGAGGAAATGACTGGCAGGAATTTCCACACTTTCAGCTTTGGAGGCCATTTGAACTTTGAGGCGTACGTTCAGTACCGAGAGTACGCGGGATTCATCGAGGCCATGAACGCCCTGCGAGGGATGAAGCTGATGTACAAGGGCGATGATGGCAAAGCTGTGGCTTGCAATATCAAGGTGAGAGACTGCAGCTTTTTGTGTGGGAGCCCACGTGAAAGGCTGAGTACAGCTAAATGTTATTTCTGTAGTGCTCAAAACCTTTATACCATAGTGATGGCAACGGGTGACATTGACAGCAGTAATGTAGCTTTATGGGACAGACCTAATACAAATCTTAAAGGAGAATGTTGGTAGAAAAATGCGTTGTTAGAGTACATTACTAGAGTGGGGTCTTGCTTTTTTTTCCTTAACAAGTTCTAGAAATGAGAACTGCTGATGGAAGGAGCGTTTATGAACACGACTTTCTGAATTGCTTTGGAAAATAGTATGTGTTTGTAAATCCTGATTTCACTTAAAATTCCAGTTCTGAACAAGTTCAGACCAATTTCACCAGAAGGTTGACTCTAAAGTATATTATTCTTTCATGTGTTCACTACAGAGAGACATTTTGGGGGTGAATTTCACAGTCTCTCTATTTGGTCCCTGCATTGATAACTAGGTCTACCAGTCAAAGGTCAGAACTAAAAGGTTTAGTAGCATACACAGTTAATCGTTAGTGTACCTGATATACAGGAAGGCCCCACAAAAATTTAAATTATAATTTTCATTTGTAGCACAGCTTCCTGTGAAATCCCTATGCTTATTTCATTACATTTACATGCAGAATTTTCCAGAAGTACTTTTCTGTAACCTCATTGTCTTAGAAAGTACAGCTATGACAGGAGGGAACAAGGCTGTTCAGAAGTAGTGTCTCTGAAAGCACGGCCTCAAGAAAACTTACTCTCTTTGGAGGTGGCCTGAGCATTTACATATCGCTTGAGTGAAATGTTTGTGCATGTATTTTGGTATGCTTAGTAGTCATTCATCAGACCAGGGAATGTATTTCAGAAAAAAAAACCCCTTGAGTATTCCTTTGTGCAATGTGGGAACATGCAGATATTTATTCAAATTGTAGTTTAATCAGTGTAAATAAAATACTGTTATGTTTTATCTTGTTATCAAAGCTCGTCAGTTGTGGAATAGAAACTGTGCCTTGACCTAGGGAAATTCAAACTGTCATTTATGTGCAGGGGATCAGGGTTCCCAAATTTAGTTTGGCTGTGCAAGAAGAATCACTCACACCTTCCTGGCAGCTTCCCTGTCAGGTCAGCAGCTCTTTCATACAAGATCACCACACCTTGTCTGTTTGTACCTCTTTGTCCTCTCTGTTAGTGAAACATTATTTTGTGTAAGGCCTGAGTAGATTAAACTGCAGAGGATGTGCTCCTTGTTCTCTGCCCCATGGTTTATGGCCATGGGTGTGTGGAAATGTGTTATAGATCCCTGCCTGCCTGCACTCAGAATTGGAGATTAGGACACCAGGGCTGTGGTGTCTGTTGGTGTCCTGTTCCAGCACACAGCTGGACATAACTACGGTGTGTTCATGTATCCTGGAAGCTGAGTACCTCTGAAATACCATTTTTCAGATGTGTGTGTCTTCTTTCTGTTCCCATGACTTGGGATCTTCTGCCCAGTGTACCTCAGTTTGCGAATCTTGGTTTTAGAACTGGTGGAGAGGCTTAACCAGGTGCTGAATGCTGTAGAACTGTGTCTTCTGCTGAATTTAAGGATCACAGTTTTAGACAGAAAGGAAGGCCTTTATTTAAACCTATTTCTACATAGTGTTGTATAGTCCCTAGCAGCATGCATTAATTAAGAATTCTGTTTGTGCCCATTGTGAGACATTGAAAACATTGGACAGGCAGAGCTTCAGCCACACTGGGGTTTATTTTTGGGTTGTAACACACAGAATATGAAGTGATACCTGATTTTGCTACATGTATGCACACATTTAGTATCCAATTACCAATTACAGTAGGTGGTGTTTTCTCTGGGCACACAGAGAAGTTCCCTTTGTTTTGAAAAAGGTTTTACACATATGATTGTACTTACACTGAGTCTAAATTAAAATTGTCAGGTTGTAATTTTTGATTTTTTTTTTCTGTTTGCTTAAAACCGTTTCAATTGTGTCATGTAAAGGTTTCTTTTGACTCAACAAAACACCTCAGTGATGCATCAATTAAGAAGCGTCAACTTGAAAGACAAAAGCTTCAAGAGCTTGAAAAGCAGAGAGAAGAGCAAAAACGTAAAGAGAAAGAAGCTGAGGAAAAGCAAAAAGAAGAAGAAAGGTATTTATTGCTTATTGTTCAGTTACAGTTTTAACAATCAGGCATAACAAAACTGCTCCATCATATCAGCATCAAAAGATAGAAAATAACTGAACATGAGTTTCCTGTCGCTAAAATGAAGCATTTAAATCTGAGTGTGGTTATTTAGTTTACTTGTTATGCTTTTGTTCAGTTCATATTAAACCTGCAAAATACTCAATTTCCTAAAAATCTTGCTATTAGACACTTAGTTTCAGAGACCCTTGGCCTTTAGCAGAAGCTATCATTTTGTCCTAATCACAGAGATAAAACCCACCACTGCTGCACACATTCATTGGCTTGGCGTTTTTGTTTTTGCTGAGATAATTCTCTGCCCAGCTGCCTCATGCATTGTTATTGTCTCTGGTCAAAGTAGTTTAAAAAACAATTCTTTGCTGTATCCATTCTTTTTTGAATTCCAACTTGTTGAAAATAGACAGAATATCTCTCTTTGCTGTCACAAGTAAGGGTTAAAATGTTCAGTTTTCTACTTTTGTTCTTCATCAACATGACTTATTTAGAAGCAAATTTGCTTGAAGTATAAAACACATTGTACATACAGTAGGAGTTTGAAATTGTGTTTTGCCTAGATAAGGCAAAAATATTTTTCTCTTTTTAGGAAGCAGAGAGAGCTTGAAGAATATGAGAGAGAGAGAAAAAGAGAAGAGAAGTTGCGCAAGAGAGAACAGAAACAGAAAGATCGTGAAGTTCGAAGGAACAAAAAGCAACTTGAAAAGCTTCAAGCTGAAGAACAGAGAAAACTTCAAGAGAAGATAAAGCTAGAAGAAAGGAAGCTCCTATTAGCTCAGAGAAATCTGCAGTCCATTAGATTAATTGCAGAGCTGCTAAGCAGGGCAAAGGTAACTTCAATATTGATTCCAGAAGCTAATGAAGAACCCAACAGAGCAAAGCCCTTTACTGGCTTGAGAGGAGGTGGGGAGCACTGTTCATTAAACACCAGGTTTACTACCTCTGCAGCTGCTGTTCTTTAGATCAAAATTTCAGAAAAGCACAATGGAACAGTATTTCTCTCTTGGTGAGATATGCACTTGTAGGCAATTGGAAAGTGAATTAGAACCTGTAGTTCTGAGTAGCATTTTTTAGCAGTAAATTGTCGGCTTAAGTCCAGTAAAAGAACATGTGAGCATGATGAAGTGAGCTAACCACAGAGAATAAGATGCAAGACTCCTTTTCTAATTTCAGTTTGGATGCTGTTTCCCATCTGCCTCACAGCAATTCTGTTCACTGTTCTTTGCAGTTTTAGAGATTGAACTTTCATTAGTCAGTGTTTGAAATGCGCCCAGTGTTTCTTCTATAGGAAAAGTACTGTCAGCAAAGGTTTCAAATGTTAGGTTCTGTCTCTCTAACAGTATTGTTATTTTTCACTGAAACACTGAAGTTTAAGACTTGGCTAAAACCATATTAGGGTATACTGTATGTGAAATATTTTCTGTAGAAATGAAAAGCTGTGTGGAAAAGCACAGGTTTTTTTCTTTCCTGCACTACAGGAGTGTTTTTGAACTCATAGTGCTATGTACAGCTCGGTTACATGCTAGAAGAAAGGAGAAATGCCTTCTGCAGGCTTTTTAAATTTGTGGCTGTGGAATAGAAAGGTTGTCTGATGAAACAGAGAGTGTGTTTCTTTCATTTAGAGAATTCTGAGGTCTACACTAAGCCACTTGACTAGGTGAAAAATAGAAAAAAGTTTGAGCTTTTTCCAGTATCATGAGGTTTTAAAGTGGTTGACAAAATGACAATCAGTTTCTACTTAATATTAGTCAATTTGATTACTTGCTGTTTTTGTGGTCTTATTGTAAAGTCATCTATGAACCACAGATGGCAATTATCTAAAAGAAGTTCTTCTCCATAAAATTTAACACATTTTCAATTTGACCGAATTTTTAAATTTTATTTGACTGAAACCTTCAAGTTTTGACCCTGATAAATGTATCTCAGTACTGCAGATTTCACATGTTCTTACTTTTGTTATATTGAAGAGCCGTGAAGACAAAAGTTCCTCTCAAGAATTGTGGACAAATAATGTTTCAATTTACAGCAGTTTTACAGGATTAGTGGATTTTGTTGGTTGATTGGTTTTGGGGTTTTTTTCCTTTTGAAAAGGAAACACCATTTTATTTTGGGATGGTTAAGATATTTCTGTTGGATAGATTTTATTTTCTTGCCATATTGCCGCCTTTGTGCTATGTTGTAATTTGGAAGCATGAGCAGGTATTTTTTGTTTACTCTTCCCTTTGACTGTCTTTCAGGCAGTAAAGCTTTTGGAGCAAGAACAGAATGAAGAAAAGATTTGTCTCCAGGAGCTAGAGGAGAGACGAAGGCTCCAGGAGGCTGAGCTTAAACGTGTGGAAGAGGAAAAAGAGCGAGCACTGGGGTTACAGAGAAAAGAAAAGGAACTGAGGGAGAAACTACTGAACAATCTTCTGAGCAAGAAAATGGATGCAGTTAACCAAAACAAAGAAGAAACTGAAGCATCTCAGACCGAGGTGCTGAAAAGCGCTAGTGCTGTTCCCCACACTGTGTCATCCAGCTGCATCACTTCTACCTCAGGACAGGCTGTTACAGGCAAACTGGCTCCTGGCTCTCAAATAGAAATAGCATCCCCTGAGAGTGTAAACACCCAGTGCAAGTACTTAAATGGCAACATTCATGACAAAGTTCATGTCAAAGAAGGTCAGAATCTTCATACTACAGACTCCGAGAGGTGTTCTGACAAAAGAGATTCAGGGGTACTTTCATGTGTTCCCGCCAATAACCAGGACCAGAAGAGCCTCTCTAGCTATGACCAGAACACTTACAAGAAGGACTTGCACTGTGAGCAGGACAGACGTGGAACAGAACCAAGGAGAAGAAAGAGCCGTTCATGTAGCAGCATAAACAGTGATGAGAGTAAGGGTAGGCGGGAGAGCAGCCGACACAGAAGAGATGTGAGTTCCCGGGATGAAAGGCATAGGAAGGACAGGAGGTATCACAGACACTCCAGCAGAAGTTACAGCCCTCGCCGGAGCCGCAGCCCTCGGCGAAGGAGCGCGAGCCCCAGACGTTCCCGTTACAGGAGAACGCGCAGTCGGGAGCGCCGGCGGGACAGGAGAGACAGGAGTCGCAGTCGCAGAAGTGAGAGCAGAAGGAGAAGGCACCGGAGGTGATCATTCAATAAGCAAAGGGGTGCTTGGAGTGGGTAGTGGAGGCCTTGGCTCCTTTGAAAGGCTGTGGTAGGACAAAAGGGCCACAAAATTGGACGCCAGACCTCATCGGTGTGACTGCTATAGAAAACACAATGATTTCAACCAATTCTTAGCTTGCATCTAGTCCCCAAAATCAAGAAAAGAGATGCCTGATTTTTTTGACCTTCCTTTGTTGTCTCTTTCTAGGTTTCTACCACAATGTAGGTATAATCACCTGTGCTTGTGTTAAAGTTCTAAAGTGCTAAAAACCAACCTGTTTTCTTCAGTTTCAGTTTTCTAAAACTTAATTTTAGTGTATTTAGTTTTTATCACCTAATTTGACTTAAGAAATACGGGGGTTCCAATTATAGGAACTTCAGAGGTGACAAGCTATTACATACAGATTTGATTTAAAGTGTTTGCTGGTGCATTCAATGGAATCATGTTTAACGAAGTAGAGTTTTTATTGATTGAGGTGGATAGCGGGACTTTCATATTTTTTCTTCAAACTGACTATAAAGTTACGCAGGATACCCTTTAAACTGCTTTGATTCCTTCATATGTCTGTGTGATGCCAAGCTGTGTGGCCCAAATTATTCTGGCGTATAATGCCTTTGTATAATATTTCCATGTAAGAGAGGTACACCTGGTGTAGGAAGTAACAAGCAGTGGTAAAATGGTTGAAAGTTGTTCTGATATTTTGTTGACATATTTGGCTTTGTAATTATTTCAGGTGGTATAGGGCTACTTGAAACATTTTTTCAGGTACATAGAGCTGAACATTGTCTTGAAAAAGGGGCCTTCTTGCTAAATTATTTTTACTTGTGTTGTTGAAAAGTAAGGCTGCAGTGTCTCTTGTTAAATCCATTTAAGAATACTTTTGCTTTTAAAATGCAGCTCAGGAATATTAAAAGCTATAATGTTACAGTGAAAGAATTTATTTTGCATTTTTATGGTAAAATTAAAAAGAAATCTGTTTCCAGTGAACCGAAGTTGCTGTTTTCGTGTGTCAGTATGTTAAAATCTGCAGAAGTGTTGTGTCAAGAACCTGTTTGTTGAAAGCATCACTCAGCACATTTGAATAATGAAGTTCGGCTTCTCTTCTTGATGGTCCTGTTGTGTTACAGCTATGTCAAGTCTTAATTGAGCAGGACATGTGCTTTAACTACAGCTTTCAGATGGCATTTTCCTCACACTGATGCATGAAATCAAAGTGCATCCATTTCCTGGAGTGTCAGAGAAGCACATTAGTGCTGCAGCTCAGCTGGATCCTTGGCTGACTGAGTTTGTCTGCTTTACTTTCAGAATCCATGGGGGTTTGTTTCTTACTACAGCATGCTGCTGAAATCTTTGTAGTAACTAGCTGTGCACAGAAAAGACATTGACAACACTAGATTGTGGGGAGCTGTTCCTCAAAGGCAGAGAGGCATAGACCGATCAGAGGGCTGGGCAGTCAGCAGCCATGTGAAGGGCAAGTGCTGGATTTTGCGCCTGGGATGGGGCAGCTCTGGATATGCACACAGACTGGGGGCGACACACTGGAGAGCAGCCCTGCAGAAAGGGACCTGGGGGTTGTGACGGATGGCAAGTTGAGCATGGGTTTCAGCGTACCCTGGCAGCAGGGAGGGTCCAGTGTGTCCTGGGGCACATCAGTTACAGTGTTGCCATCTGGTCAAGGGAGGGGATTGTTACTTCTGTGTCATTCCAAAATCTGGAGTTCTTCCATTGCAAAGCCAAGAACTCACCCAGTTTCTTGCCCTGTGTTAGGCAGCCATATCTGTCAGTTTAAGCTTAGCTTAAAATCAGGCTTTGTTGCTGGGGAAAGCTCACGTTCACTCTTAACAGGTAGGTTTTTTTTTCCTTCACTAGTGGAAAAATTTCCCCAGTGAGCCTGATTGGTGTGGTATTAATACAGGATGTAAAGCCTATTAAACCATTGATTGGGCAACTTTATGCTACAGCCCTGTGTTCATGTCTGCTGGAAAGCCTAAGCAGCAATGAAAGAGACCTCTGAGCCCTATTTCATGTACTGAGTCCCAAGAAATGCCCAGTGTTTATTCCAGTGTTCTGCTGTCATTTTTGATTATTCTTAGCTCACATGATGAGGCAGGAGGAGAGTTTTCTCGATTGTGAGCATGCACCTCAGTTGTTGTACTTGGCTCCAGGAGAGATTTCACATCTGTCACCACAATGTCTCCTTTGTCCCTGCCAGAAGGATAGGATCAAATGGAAACCTACTTTGCTCTTGAGGATGTCTAGGATTTTGAAGTATACTGATCATCTAGTGATACAAGGGAGTGTGTGACCTCTTCCTGTTGGAGGATGTGAACCCTGCTATTCACAGACTTCTTTCAGCAAGGTCTGAGCTGAAGAGGGTAGGAACTTTGTGGGCCAAAGCTTTTGAGCTCCCTTTTTTGGGCAGGAGCCTGGCACGTGTGGTGCTGCCTCATCATAGCTGTTGGCATGGCAATCGGGAGTGGTTTTTCTGCAGCCCTTGTGAAGTGAAGAAGAACAGGAGTCTCGAAGGGGTAAAAATCCTAAGTTCCTGCTGCTATGGACAGTGTTGCTGCATAGTCCTGTTCTTATCCTTAAGGAGTATCTCCTCTTGTATCTGTCTTGAGGGCTGATGAGCCTCTGCACATACCAGCCTTTTGACCTGCAGTTTTCTTTTTATCTCCTGGCCTCAGCCTGCACTAGGTGGCTCGGGAAGCAGCTTTGTCAAACAACAGCAAGGCCAAAGCCCTTCAATATGATTATTGTGATGTTTTCCATCTCATTACTGCCCACTGTAGTAAAGGAATTTTGTTAATGTGTGAGTAAAATTGCCAGTAGTAATTGATATTAGTAAAAATGATTACCAAAGCTGTAACCAAATCCAAATCCTATTTTTTAATTGTCTCTACCTTTGTAATCTATTCGTTGTCCTAAAATAAAAACACAGACATAATTAGGTATGTGTATTAAAAATAGTTGATATGTTACCTGGAAGCATCATCTTTAAAGCTGACAGAGAAAAGGGGAATTTTTGCAGTCACTCCCAAAATTGTGAACACAAGATTCTATCTGTGCCACGAAACTATAAAGACAAACTAGTGAGAGTCAATTGGTGATCAGGACTTCCTGGATTTTACACCAATGCCAGCTTTAGGGCAGTTCTTTTATAGGATCATGTAACAGACTTGTGGCTGCTCATGTTTGATAGCAGAGCTAGAGGTGTTATATTCTATATAAAACAGCAATTAAACCAAGTTGTTTAGCAGATACCTTAATTTATAAATATGTGGGCAAAATTGACCACTGATGTCTTTTATTACTATACAGATCAAATTTTGTATTTACAATGTGTTGCCTGTGTCTTGATCTGGTATCCTGCTTTTGAGGTTTGGTTATTCTGGATACAACACCCATTTCAGTAAGCTTACATTGCATTCTGTTGAACTGGCCTTTCCCAAGTCTAATAAACATATTGTTTGCAGAAAGTATCTTGCTGCTTTGCAATAAATTTGCAGTTGTCTCTAGTGTTTGTATGAAGCAGAAGTCTAGTTGCCATTTACTGTGTGCACAGAATGA
This sequence comes from Zosterops lateralis, assembly GCF_965231275.1. Taxonomy (NCBI): domain Eukaryota; kingdom Metazoa; phylum Chordata; class Aves; order Passeriformes; family Zosteropidae; genus Zosterops; species Zosterops lateralis. The sequence continues at coordinate 35,354,282 of NC_139763.1, forward strand.
ATCAAGTGTCCTATATTAATCTAATACTGGGCTCTTGAGGCTTGTTTGAAGTGATGTGCACCACCATCCTTTCTTCTTTAGTGGCAGCACAGAAAATGAATTTGGTTTGGTTCCCCCTCACATGCCACACCTCCCGAATCTCCTGCTGCCTGATAAAAAAAAGTGATTCATAGTTTAGCTCAGGCTAATGATTTGCCATAGCATATGTCATGAAATTTTTGAAGGGCTAAGGCTGATTGGGATTGCTCTCTAATTGATAACTAATCTAGCTGCATGTGCACTGTGGCACCTGCTGGGTGAGCTCTACCTGCTCTGCATGGGATGTTCAGGTGTGCTGTCCATGATATTGTACAATTTGTAGGACAATATGAAGGATGTCACTCCCAGGCACTGCCAGCAAAGTGTCTGAACACGAATTGATCACCTTCAGATTTGATTTTCCCTGCAATTCTGCATGTGATCCCAGGCATGGGTTCATCAACGCTCTGAGGAGCTGCCTAATGGTGTCTCTTACTTTCTACCTTCCCTGTAAAAGGGAAGGCCTGGAAAAGTTTTCTGTTCTTTGCACATGGCTTGCTGCTGTGACTTATAGCAGCCGGCAACTTGGTTCCATGCTGCTGTTCACACACCCGTGGTAGGATGGGCCAGAGAGTCGTGAGGGTAAAAGAGAAAACTCATGGATTGAGATAAACACAATATAAAGGTAAAGCCAAAGCTGCTTTCACAAGCAAGACAAGGTGAGGAATTTATTCACCACCTCCCCTGGGCAGGAAGGTGTTCCTGCCATCTCTAGCAAAGCCAAGCCTCTAATGGCTTTAAGGCAGTTGTATATCCACATTTTTTCCTTTGTGATGCTTGACACAACACAAGTAATTTCTGAAATCAGAGCTTGCCTCAGCTGCTATCCATATTGTTTTTCTGTTTGCATTTCTCTCTCTCTCTCCCTCTCTCTAAAGTTTCTGCATCTACCACTTCTATCCAGTGTAGCTGGCTATCCTCAGGAAGACTGGGACTCTTATCTGCTGGGGCATTCCTCTGATAGAAATCTCAATGACTATTTAGTTGAATTATTTGATGAGAGATTATTTACAATCCACATGTTAAATTGAGAACAACTCTGGATTGCCTGAGATGCACTGTAAAAGATGTTCTTAGAGTTTTTACTGTAAGTGACTCTAAAGAGAAGGGAGGGTTTGCTTAGAAAATAAGCTGGATATACAGGTTTTCCTGCCCACTGCAAGTGTTTGCCGTTAGTATATGTGAAGAAAACAGGAAAAATCTAAAATTGATTTGTGTCAAAAGTGATGGAAATAATAGTCATGTTACTAGGAAAATGCATCTATTATAAAATATGAGAATAATTAGAAGCTACAAAGAAGAAAAGGAGCATTTTAAACTTGATATTGTTTTTCAAAGAATAAGTATGATGTTGGGTATCTTGGTTTTTTAGGATTGTTAACAAAAAGACCACAAACTATTACCTTCCAGGGCATCTGTTATAAGTTGGGTATCCTCAGAGAGTTAGTCATGAGAGCAAGGCACAGTTGTTTTCCTACTGGCATTACTGAAACGCATTGTAGTTGCACCCTTGTGTTTGTAGTTTTAGCTTATAAAGAAGGTTTCGTGTGAGAAGATAGTGTCATCTGCCATTTCTCACTGGCAGACACATTCATTTTACTAAACCTCCTTTGTTCATAGATAGTTTCTTACTTTCAAATGTTATGCAAAAATGACATAATTGTTTTTTTGTGTAGCATTTGACTGTAGTGAGTCATTTAGGCAAAGAAAAATGCATTGCTGAAATAGAACTGTGGAGGTAAAATAAGGGCTTTAGCCTGCATGTGGTCTAAGCCCTCTGAGAGAAACCCTGATAGGGTTTTTGGAGAAAGCAAGCCATTGCAATTTCATCTTCATGAATTGCATTTCTCACTTAAAAGGAGCTTAAACTTTAAGCCTCACTAACAATTTACTTGGAAACAGCTACATACTGCATGCGGCTTTTTTCAATCTGGTGTGGGTTATCTGCAAGCTTCATCCCCTACATCTTACTACTAGAAGTAATCCCATTAGATGATTATAACTGGTATCCTCAACAGACAGATTAGTCATAATTGAAAAAGAACTTCAAGTGTGTTTAATCAACTGTGTGGTCATTTTATTAGTGGACACTCATCTACCATAGAACTTTGCCTTAAGTGAAGTGCATTTATGGCCTGGGGCTGAATAGCTGTTATGTTCCCAGAAGTGGGAAATCCTTAAGCTTGCATGAAATTGCACCAGTTTCTCAGTAACAGGTAGAATTGACCTTTAGAAGAGAAATTTTTTTTATTTTCATACAACTTTCTAATCTTTTTGGCTAACAATAGTTATCTTTGGCTGGTGATGTGTGTTTGTGTACAAATTAGTTCTGTTTTCATTGGATGAGAGGAAATGATTTTGAAGAAAATAAGTTGACTTGGTTACCCATGCAGGTGGAGACTTAGTGAGACTTTCTTAAACTTTCTCCTTCTACAGAGCTGTCTTTGAAATGGAACCAAGGAAAAGCTGTACTGTTCACCAAGACCAGATCTAGGTTTGTCCAAATAAGTGAACTCACAGCTTATTGCATATGCAGCTGGAAGATCATAAATAGTAACTGAGCTCATGTGCTCTCCTTGAGCCGAAGGTAGCAGAGGAAGGTTTCTATTGTGAACATAGCTGTGTATTTGAATCCTTCAATGTCTTGTTAAATGCAAGCTGCACAGATTCACAGTCACTGTGTCAGAGGTTTGCTGGTACTGGAGTGTCCAGCCTGCACGTACTAAATACACAGAATATTAGTGTATAATCTGTACTGAACATGAATCTGGTGCACTAACAAGGCAATATCACTATGTTTATAGGCTGTGTTTGCCAGGAGGAGCAATTCTACATGTTTCTGCAACTTGGTGTTTGCTGTAATTCTTGTAATGTTCAAATACCTAGTACTCTGGTAACACAGGGAACCGTGGTGTTAGAACCTGAAAACAGGCACTGTTTCTAAGTTTGCACACAGAGGGGGAAAAGGCTGAAAACTGTTACACCTGCTTAACTAACTTTAAAGCTAACTCTCAAATAAAGTTGCTATTTCACTATTGGCTAAAAGAAATAGAACCTCTTCTGGCTAAAATGTAGATATCTAAATGGAAAATACAGATTCAAAGGAGGATTATACAGTAGAATCTGAAGCATGGAGAAAGCTGCCACTGAAAAAATGCTGGTTTGTAACATTTTGCCTTCAGTGTATTACCTAAATAAGGCTTAATTTAACATTGTTTCCTGAAGGATCACTTAATGTGTGATACAAAATCTGAGTCTTTTCCTTGATGGAAAGGATATTTCCTCATATGAGTGTTGCCACATCTACCCCAAGGCGAGACGGGCAAGATGTCAGACAGAGAGAAATGAACAGTGGGGACAGGATTTCAGGAAAGTAACCCAGGGCTTTAATTTTCTGATGAAAACCTATGAGGTATGTCCTGTGTGAAGTTGAAATCCATGTCCCATCTTGCACTGTGCAGTCATTTAATTGTTTCTTCCCAAGGGCCTTCTGCTGCCTATGGTTAGTTTTGGAGAGAAAGGGAGGAAGACTCTAGTAGCCAGCTGGAAAATGTAAAATGTATTGGCATCCCTCAGCACCCCCTCTCTCTCAAAGCATGGCAAAGCACCAGTAGGACACCCCTGCTGGGGTGCTGCTATCAAACAGATATTCCTTTCTAAGCTGGTATCAGGATGGATGGGAGAACCTGCAAAATACAGAAAAGTAACAAATGTGGATTTAATTCCTCGTAGGCTTTACCTGAGTGATCATCATCAGAGCAAACTAGTCACAGTGAGAAAACAGCAACAGATTCTTACAGCTTCCCTTTGGACTTGCTGCTTCTGCACTTAGGGATGGGATGTACCCTACTGCCAGCCCAGGGTCTTGTGGACTGTGCCCGCGGCAAGTTTCAGGTCCCTAGTGAGATTCTGCTTTGCTTTATGAATGCTGGTGCATTGCACTGAGTTCAGGTTCTTGGCATTCTTTTGTACTGATTCCTGCTTTGCTTGTTACAAGCTTTCAAATGCTTCTGAGGTACCAGTGTGTTGCTGACTGATGGAGTGATAATGCAAGCTTTAATCCACGCTGTTTCTTTAGCCTTATACTTGATGATGGAAGATCCAAAGAAACAGCTGATCCAGGTAGAAAGACTCATCAAAGCCAAATAACTCAGCTAATATGTTTTGTAACCAGTGTGTTTCTCAGAAGCAATAAGATTATGTGGATCAGCTGGTGTGCTTTGTGTCTGGTGAAAAGAAGCTTATTTAAATTAAGAGAGCCAGGAAATCTGTCTCAGTCCAGAAGGAAGATGGGTTCCACAGAAGACCTTGACTATCCTCAAATCATTGTGCAATACAGCAATGGATTTTTAATCTCAAAGGTAAGAAATATAACTCTTAGAAAGAGTATGCAGACAGAAATATTCAGAGATTTCTCTTTAGATCCTGAGTGTAAGTCTTTGGAAGAGGTGAAAGCAATGGTATAATGACTGTTTTGCCAAACAAATTTTTAAAGGCACTAAGGCAAAACTAGCAATTTCATTCTTCTTATTGTTTGCTGCTGTTACTTGCCTAAGCACATGGGCATGAAATGGTTTTATCTAGTGCAGTGAATGATTTTTTCCTCATTTACTACTTAACTTTCCTATTGTCCCTTGCTGTACCTCTGGCCAACATGGTAGCACAAGGAATGTTCTTTGGGTTGTGCAAATACTGCTGCACCTTAAGCTCCTGAAAGGCAGAGCTGACAATAAAGAGAGGAAAAACAGATAATGAAAAGTCACTTTGTGAGAAAAAGGCATGCCCAATTAACACTTCTAGTACTACATTTTTGAGAAAAAGTTTCAACTTTGGTTAAGCCATGTTTTTACTCAGGGTAAAAGGAGCTTAGTTGTACAGGAAACATTTTAGCTCAAATCATCAGGCAGTCAATTAAATTGATGTCTTTGTTACTGTTTCAGGAGTGTTTATGTGACCAGAATAAAAGGCTAATACTTGTAAGGTTGCATATAGCTAAAGAAAGATGAAGGAAGATGGTTGTCTTTTTATGTATGGTTAGCTATATCTGTCTGAAGGGTGATGTATATTGCTGGAGAAGTTACACAACGCTGTGGAAAGACTGGGCAATTTTGTTGGGTTGAACGAAGCAGTTCTTCTGGATGAGAGGAAACTCCCTGCTCCTGAAAGATCACTGTACTCCTTTGTGTCAGTCCCTGAAAACAAGATCCATAGAATGGGATATTCCCCCTACTGCAAGCCACGAGAGGGTCTCCAGGGTTCACTGAAGCATGTGTTAGATCCTTAGTTAAAGAACAGAAACATAAACAGAGAACAAGCGCCACCACCAAGCCTTGCCTTTGTTCTTTCCAGGAGATTGTGAGAATGTGTTCTTAACTAAGGAAGAGGCAGGAACATTTACACACAAAATCTGGTCTCTAAATGTGGACTTTTGGAAGCCAAAAAGCATTGGCTGACTTCACTGGAAAAGTAAAAAAAAAAAAACAAACAATGAGTTCATTGTGTGGATAGTACATTATATCGGTGCTCAGATAATCTACGGTTTAATAATTTGACTTGTTTATATGAAATACAAGTTTATCTCAAATAAATATTAAATTTATATTTTCCCTAATTAGGCAGCTTGTGAAATGCAGTAGGCTTTGTGCTTTCACCTAATCCCTCAGTCCCATCTTTCTCTACACCCAGGTTATGTTCACTGCCTGTGAGTTGGGGGTGTTTGATCTTCTTCTGGAGTCAGGAAAGCCTCTATCTTCAGATGCCATTGCTGCCCGTCTGGGTGCCAGCACCATGGGGATGAAAAGACTGTTGGATGCCTGTGTGGGATTGAAGCTCTTGGCAGTAGAGACGACACAAGAAGGAGGTAATAAAGACAGAGGAATGGGAATAAGTTGAAAGACCTAAACCACTGATGGTTTTGAAAGTGAGGCAAGATGTGTGGGAAAAGGTGATACCCAATGTTAAGTCAGTCACTGTAGCTAGAACAAGGAGAGAATCACTCCTGGGATTCACTCTTCAGCTGAAAGAGAAGCAGCAAGTGGCAGCATGATCACAGGTATAAAGTGAAAGACAGGTGCAGAGCTCTATATGCCTAAACATCTTTGTGCAAGAGCCTCATGTGACCTTGGAGAAGATATTAGGATCTCTGTGGAGCTTGTTTCAAGAAATCTTTAGGATATGGACAGGATTTAAAACTTAAAATGCCAGGGTGGATGGTAACAGCATGATTTAAAGCAGGTTTTGTTTTTCTCAGGGTTTTTACCACCATTATGTGAAGTATTTTGTTAGGTTGTTGATCAGACCTGAGAGGTGATGTAAGCTTTTCCTTGTGTCAGAAACATGGAATCCACTTGGACAAAAAGGATCTCTGGCCATCAGACAGCTGGTCAGGACTTGCTAGAGTCCCCTGCTCTGCTTTGTGTTGGCAGCCTCTGTTTTAAGGATTATATCTGTTGTCCAATGAGTTTGGGGAGAGCAGGATCTATCTTTTGTATTCCTTTGATATGCCAGTCCCATGGGTGAGTGATGCCATTGCAGATTCATTGGAGACAGTGAGGAAAATATCTGGGAGTCCTTTAGGCATTCTTCTGTCTGCAAAAGGTTCTGTCCATGTGAACTGAGGGAGGATAGGTGTGGCTGGCCTGCTGTTTTGAGGACTTTTTCCCCAACCTGCTGACTTTGTTGATCAGAAGAAATACTTGTCTGCCAAGACTTCTCACTTAAATAGAGCACACTGAAGACTTCCTCTGAGAGCAGAAGCCTATATGTAAATGATAACATTTATAAGGCATTTTTTTTTGCTCTCCTTGAAAGAAATGTTGGGTACTGGAGTTAAGCATAGAGGGATAATGTTTACCTAGATGAAATAAGGCAACGCAGATTTCAGCAGCCCTCACCCACTGCTCATTGCAGTGGAAGGATTTGGTTGTAAAAGTAACATGGTTGTGTCTTTGGCTGTATAGACATCTGATGACAAACACCAAGCTGTACAATAGACTTAGCAAGGTGTTATATCATATATGTTAGTAAATATATTTATTTTACTTTTAGCCCTCTACAGAAACACAGAAATTTCCAGCATCTACCTTACAAAATCAAGTCCAAAGTCTCAGTATCACATTATGATGTATTATTCCAACACAGTCTACTTGTGCTGGCAGTACCTGGCTGATGCTGTGAGGTAAGGAGGAGTGTTGTGTGCTGTGTGGTGCATTGCAGCATCTGTGTCACTGCTCTGAGTGGTGTGTTTCTGGAGAAGAGCTCAATGAAGATGCTGACTGGTTCTCAGAAATTAAAAGCAACAGATAATTCAGCTATTAAGATGGTCAGTATGTGCGCTTTTCCCCCACCTTGTTTTCTATCTGTGTATGTTTTTGTTTTCCTTTTCCCTGTCATTATAGAGATGATTTAGAAACCAGATTTCTTTGTTTCACCTTCAGTAAAGCACTTTATCATTACAGTGGCTCTTACTGGATGTGACATCAACAAACAATGGTGGCTAAGGATCCTTCTATTGCAAAGGTTTATTAGGGGCAGTTGAATATGGGTCTGGAGTCTCACTTGTTCCAGTCCATGGAACTGATGACCAAACATGGTGTAGATGATAGTGATGATTGCATCAATCTTGTACTCTTACCTCAGGTGTGTTCCCATAAGTCACAGAATCCTAGAATGGCTTGGGTTGGAAGAGGCTCTAAAGATCATCTAGTACCAACCTTCCTACCATGGATGCCACTCACTAGATCAGGTTGTTCAAAGTGCCATCCCACGCCAACCTTGAAATGAACCAATCATTCTTGTAGGAGGTTAAGAACTACATTGGCACTCTCATAGGCTTTTTCAATTGCTATTTTAGAGAAGGAAGAAACCAATATGAAAGAGCTTTTGGCGTTTCATCTAAAGACCCTTTTGGAGCAATGTACAGGTAATCATTAGAATATTTATAGAATTTTTAAAAATTCTTATTGTGGATAAAGCTAATGTTTTTAATTATGGCTCAAGACAATAAAATATAACAATGTGAGAATTCCTTTCATCAGTGTCATTCAATGTTTTTATTTCTCAACATATCAATTACTGGGATACTGTCTGATATTTTGAATAGAAGTATATCCTTTCCTAATCTGAAAAAGATCACAGATCTGACAGAGGCACTGGTAGTTGAAGGAAAAAAAAATCCCGTGGAAATTCTGAGAATGAACAGCATAATACACTATTGGATTTCACTAGTCTTAATTCCTTATTTAAATGCATGAATTCATAGCTGTACCTTCCATATAAACCAAGGTAGGTTTATATGCAAAGAGGATATATTCTATGTCAATAAAACCAGATTTTTATTTAAGCTAAAACATGTAGCAGCAGTTATATGATAGGAACCATTGAGGATGTGGTAAGGAACCCTCTCTCTGTGCTGTCTCTGTTTGCATTGCTAGATCAGATGAAGAAATGCTAAAATTCATGGCTGGCCAGAACTCAGTATGGAGTATATGTGGCAGAGATGTTCTTGCTGCATTTGACCTTTCCCCTTTCACACAGATCTATGACCTGGGAGGTGAGTGTCAGAAGATCTTCTTTAGCAAGCCTCTGAACAGTCTTTTATAAGCTCTGTAGAGGAAAACAACTCCTTTGTTATATGATGGGCAAAACAAGGGAAAGTAGGACATAGCAATATAAGGAGCATTTTCCTGATTTGGTTGGGTTAAAAACAGAAATTTGAGAATGATGAGAGCATTAGCAAGCTGAATGCTTTTCTCTACAGTCTGATTTATGTAAGTAGTCACTCATTCCCATGTGGATGTGGCAGCTTTAGCATTTTTTCATGCCTTGCTTGATGCATTTTTCCAGTGCCAGACTCTTCCTTTCCTCTCCTTCACTCACTGTTGAGGTACTGCCTACAGCATCTTATCCGGCAGCACCCTTCTGTCCCAGCACTGCTGAGTGCTGCCAGCATTCATGGGATGAGCAGGCTCCCCCCCTAGCCTCCCTCACTTCTTCCCCAGTGCCTGGTTTAATGACTGTTCGAATTTTTCACCTTTCAGCACCCACAGCTGGTCTGGCTAGGAGGGAGTGTACAAGCGGTAAGGGCTGGGGGCTTATCCCACATCCCTGGCTGCTGTGGGCCCTGGACCTTCCTGCAGAACACATGGAGACAGTGGCTTCTCCTGCCCCTCCTCTTCCCTCTCAGCAGCAAATGGGGTGTAAATGTACATTGCCAGATTCCATGAGGCTGAATGCACCATTTCATATACTTTCATGTGGTGTCACTGAAGAGGTTGGGTTTGTGTCAGTACTGACCTTCTTTTACTGTCCCCAAAGGAGGTGGAGGAGCTTTGGCCCAAGAGTGTGTTTCTTTGTATCCAAATTCTACCGTCACAATTTACGACCTGCCCAAAGTTGTACAAGTGGCAAGAGAACAATTTATTTCCCCCGAGGAGCATCAGATCAATTTCCATGAAGGTAAGTGTGTACAGTGGAGTGGTGGTGTCACAGCTGTTGCTCCAGGGCCCTGGCTCTGCTCAGAGGTCTCCAGCTGCCCCTTTTGGGGACAGTGTCACAGGCTGCAACCTCCCCAACCTGGGTCTGCAGCTGTCCCAGCTGTCCATCGCCAGCTGTCAGAGACACAACTCATTTTTTCAGCAACATTAATTCCTGAAGAGAACTATTTCATTTCTTATGGACAAGGGTACATTAGCAAAAAAGCCAAGCATCCTGCAGTTTTGAAATCTGTCATGCTTTGTTTTAAATTTTCCTAACATTCCCCTTTTCTCCTGTGCAAACCTCCTGGCAGATGTGAGGGATGCCAGGCCTGCTCTGAACAAGGGGTTTCCTTCTCTGGTGACAACTGATTGATCTTCAAGTCCTGAGATATTTTAGACCATGAAAGTGGGTGAGCTAGCTCCTATTCCTCTTGCCCAGGCCACTGATCCTGCATAGTCTTTGTACCATCTATGAAAAAAAATGAGTATAGGGAGATCTCATTTTTAATGTTTACAAAATTCTTCAAAGTGCTGGAAGTGCTTAATATTGCTCAAAGCTCAGAGAGAGAAAATAAGCCTTGAGGAGAGAAAGGAGTTTATAAAAACAAAGATGCAACAAAATGGGGAAAAAATGGCAAAGTAAAATGCTGAGAAAAAAATCTGAATGCAGTACACCAGGTGCTAAACAAAAGGAATAACAAAGCTAGTGCTAGGAGGTGAGATGTGTATTTTTACCTACAGATTTATGAAGTAACTCTGTGATTAACAAAGATCTTTGAAAAGTTTCTTAGAGAAGGAAATATTCTTTCCTTCTTTCTCATGACGGAAACCACACGAACCTATCTCCTTAGTGCTTTATGAGTTTGAATTTCTGTCATTGGAGAAAACCTAAACTCAGATGCTTTCCTGTGTATCAGTCTGTTTCAGGATGAGTTGTTGCCTTTAAATGTTTCAGATGTTCTTGAGACTGATCAAGAGCAAAATTCACTATGTGGTGCAATGGAAGACTTTTACCTGGTAACTTCATTGCTGTCTGATACATCTGAAGGACATTGCAAGCCTGGAATTGAATAGAACTGAAAATATTTGCATAACTCAGCTCTCAGTCTTGTGGGGATTTATATAATGTATGTATTCTTGCTTTACAGGAGACTTCTTTAATGATTCAATACCTGAAGCTGAACTGTATATTTTATCCAAGATACTGCATGATTGGGATGATGACAAATGCAAACAACTGCTGGCAAAAGTCTACAAAGCTTGCAAACCTGGTAGGTGTGAACTCCTGAAGAGCAGAGACTCTTACCTACCAGCAATGTGAAGCACACCAGTCTTAATGCTCAGCTTGGGTGGCAGAGTTTCAGTGCAGGAGTTTCTTGGTTTAGCCCTTTGCTTTCCCTAAGCCAGCCACATGCAGCTGAGACAAACAGCACCTGGTCTAAGATCTCTTTGTCTGGCTTCCAGTGTTTGTCTCCTCTGCAGGAGCTCCTCTTTCAAGGCATGAAGTGTAAGGATTGAAAATTTTGGGTACTGTTTTGGTAGGTGTATACATCATAGTAAAAAATTCCATTAAGCATCACAATGAAACCTCAGATTTTCAAAAGCACTGCCTACAGAGCAAAATCAGTAAGGTCCTGTCAATTAGTTGGGGAAAATGGAAAATTTCCATCTCAATCATAGCATCCCCTTCAGTTCTGGAATATCAGTACCAACATAGCCAAGCAAGGACGTGCTCTGATGCTTTGGCTCTTTCATTGTCTTCTGTGATGCTGAAATATGACTTAGAGACTGCTTCTTCCTGAATGTAAGGTTAGGATCTGTCCTAGTAACAGCTCAAAAATAGCTCGACATTTCATTGCTCAGAGTGTGTTTTCTTTCTGTTCACTCCATCAGGTGGTGGAGTGCTGCTGGTTGAATCTCTTCTGAATGAAGATAAAAGTGGGCCTGTAGAAACTCAACTGTTTTCAATGAATATGTTGGTGCAGACAGAGGGGAAAGAGCGAACAGAAGCAGAGTACAGCAAGCTCCTGGAGGCAGCTGGCTTTGGAATGGTTCAGGTCAAGAGGACTGGAAAACTCTATGATGCTGTTTTAGGAAGGAAATAGTAGTATGTGTTTTATGTATGTAACAAGACATAAAAAGTTGAGAAATGTGCTATTCTCTTCTTAGGGGCCAATGATCAACTTAGCTTTTAGTTAAGGCTGCCAACCTTTTTGTAAGCTGATACATTGTCCGAAGTCTCAATAGTAACAGATCTTCAACATTTGTGTATTGTAAATCTGGCAGCCTGGCTTGGCTTGCCTTTGGATCAGGGAGGGAAAGAAAGAAATCAACACCTGTTCCCCAAGAAAAAATCCGCAGAAGAAATGTGTAGTGTGTCTGCTTCAGCTTCTATCAGTCTCTCTGATTTTAATACTAAATCTGACAAAAGCAGAGCTGAATTCATGCTTGAGTTCTTGCAAAATAAAACTAATCCCTGTACTTAGCTTTCTTGCCTGCATTTTTATTCCTGAGATATTGATATAATAAAACTGGACCAAATTATGTCTCCTTGTAGTCTTTTCAGAGTTCCAGGAGAAACCCTGTCTGAGCCCTGTGGTATTTTGCATGAAAAAAGTATATTAATTTTTTATTTCTTCAAGATTTTGATTTAAATTTCGAAAAAGTGTTGTGCCTTAGTGGCTGGTTGAAGCCCAAGGATTCTTATTACAAAACAGTTGGGAAGATGATGCAGCCAAATAATTCTGTTATGTACAGAAAAAAATGGGGGAGGTGTGGAGTAAGGAACACCTGCCTAAAGACAGCAGCCCCATTGCTGCAGAATCAGGCACAGGCTGGGGCCTGGATACTGCCTAGAAACATCTTACCAAAGGAGACCTCAGGTGGAGGGCAGAGGGGTGGGAAATTGTCCCATGGGTTCTGTGGCTGTAGAACCACTGTGGAACAGTAGGACCCACACTCCAGGCTCCCTGCTGGCTCCGAGGTTCAGCTCTCTTTTCTTCCACTGATCTGCTCTAGAGAACTCTTGAGGCACTGAAGACCTGTCCACAGGTTGTGCTGAACTGTGTGTGCTTCTATAAGTGTATGTTTCCCGCCTCCCCCAAAATGCTTTAGCCCTTCAAAAAAGCCTTTTTGCAGACTAGCTTAGTGTAGGGCAACATTTTGAAGGAAGCAACATTTTGAAGGAATGCAAAGTTTTGAATGATGCTCTCTCAGGATTATGGAGAATGCGCCACTGAAGGCAGGGGTGCTTTCTGGAACTCAGTGAGGAAGGCTTGCAACAAATGGCTTGATAAAGCAATAGTTTTAATAAGAAAGAAGAGAGATACAGATAGCAAGTAAATCTTGATGTTGCTTCAGATGCCCGGCACCTCACCTATGTCCGTGCTCCATCCAGGACTGGGTGGAGCCCTGTTGGATTTTCCCACAGTACATTGTACAGACACTGTCTATGGAAGGAAGCGCCTCATTTTGGGTCGTTTGGGTTATTATTTTCTTCCAAGAAAGAGGCCATTCTTCACAAGAACCTGTTGCTGCATTGTTAAAGGCAAGGCCATGTGGGTGGTGGCAACAAGTGGGAGCTGCCTCAGCCCCTCCTGCAGCTGAGGGACATTTGTGGCACAGCATAAGCCTGAGGCCACCCTGGACATTCAGCATGTCATCTGCCATGGGGGGCATCCACTCCTGGATGTACAAAAATCTCCTGCTCAGGATCCATCCCACCCTTTGGTCCACATGCAGTTTACCTTTCCCAAATATTTTATGGGTTACAGATTACCTTAATAACACATGAGTTTCTCAGGCCCTAAGAGCAGATGTGGCCTGTCCAAGACACAGACTCCCTGAGCACAGTGTCTTCTGAAAGGCTGCCAGTAGAGCAGCCTTTTCAGAACTGGGTGTTCTCACACCATGCAGCTTCTGAAATGGTGCAGTATGACATGTCCAGGCTTTCTTAAAGTAGTTTCATTGATATAAGGGTGAAACAGATCCCTTAAAATAAGAAATAGGTCTTTATGTTTGTTACATGTTAGTGCAATCAGGCTGTCAGGGGCTGACTTAAAGCACATAAAACTTATTGGTTTTTTCCAACATCTCAGTATGAGACTTGAGAATGGCTTAAGACTCATGCTGTCAGAAGGATACATATTAAGTCTTTGTTTTCTGCTGTATCTCTTACCCTTAAAACAGGTAATGCTTTTTTGAAATGGAACAGTCTTCAACCCATAAACCTTCTGTGTGATAAATGAAGCAGTGCCTGTGTTACACCTTGCTGATTTCTTTTTTCAGCATTTATAGTACAAAAGGAAGACTGCAGTTCCAGGATGTGATAGGAATGGTAAGGATGCCATATCCTGAAAAAACTGTTCACCTCTCAGTGCTTATTAAAAACATGCAAAAATTAAAAATTGTGTCTTCTTAAATGCAAGCTGCATAGATTCTGGGTTACATTGTCCAGAATGAGGAGTTGTAGATTTTTCTAGAGTTTGGAATTTGCTCTGACTTTTGTATGTTTAGGCCTAGTATTTTGGTAACACAGGAGACCCTGTAGTATTAGAAGCAGGGAAACAGATACTATTTCTGAGCTCTATATAGTAGGACACTTTGAATATTGAGAATATTAAGAAATTCATAATGTGAGTGCACCTGAGTTTCAGGACGAATGTTGAGGGCTCTTCAGCCTCACAAAGGCAAGAGACAAAAGCAGTAATCAACCACATCTACATGCAAAAGCTAGCAAACAGGCAATGAGAAGCACAGTGACAAATATTAGAACTCCCTGTCCTCTTAGTGGAGGACCATTGGAGGATGCCCACAAAGCCATGAAGAAATTCAGCCAAATATTTTTAGCTGAGAGGCAGGGTGGAAACAGAATGATCAAAGGGCTTATCAGAGTGAAAACATCATGGGAGGTTAAAGTGGGCTTGGGTAATTACTGTGGGCTTGTGGGAAACTTAGACTATTTAGAGAAAGGGTCAAAGGCAGGAAATGGAGGAATCAGGGTGGGTAGGGGAGGAACCACCCTAGTGAAATAGAGAAAAGGTGAGGGCAAATGTACTGGTCATGCTTTGCAGTCTGCTGTTCTGCACACCTGTCTGGCCAAGCTGCATGCTGGATCAATAGAAGTTTTCTTCATGTTACACTCTATCCCTTGCTATGTTCTGTTTCTTTTTGTGAAGCCTACCCACATCAAAAGCCAGTTCAATGGAGAATCTATGCTTTTGAACAAGCCTAAAGTAAGATTCTGCTTTGGTTTATGAACTCAGGTTCATCACGCTGAGTTTAGGTTCTTGATATTCTTCTGTACTGATTCTGTTTTGCTTTTTACAAGCTTTCAAGTGTTTCTGAGGTGCCAGAGTGTTGCTGACTGACGAACTGACAATATAAGCTTTAATCCACACTTCTTTAGCCTTACACTTGATGATGGAAGAAACAGCTGAACCTGATAGAAGAACACATCAAAGCCGAATAACTCAGCTAACATGTTTTGTAACCAGTGTGCTCCTCAGAAGCAATAAGATTATGTGGATCAGATGCTATATTCTGTGTCTGGTAGAAAGAAGCTTATTTAAATTAAGAGAGCCAGGAAATCAGTGTCTCAGTCCAGAAAGATGAATTTGACAGAAGACCTTGACTATTCTCAAATCATCATGCAATACATCAGTGAATTTTTAGTCCCCAAGGTAAGAAATATAACTCAATCTTATAAAGATATCTAAGACTGAAATGCTCAGGGACATTCTTCTCTGAGAATAAAATAGTTCTTAATAAAGCATCATAATGTAAACTGACTTTGAACTTGAATAAGCATGATAGAAATCCAAAGGAAAAAAAAAAACAACCAACAAACAACTAAAGCAGGTCTGGCCCTCAGGGTGGACTTAACATTTATTGAGACCCCATTGACCTTTGGAGGCTTGGTTGAGTAGACTTTGTCTTTGCATGGAGGTTTAAATACATAATGGTTTATATATAAGAGCTTGTTGTCTGACTGCCTTAAATGTGGAAGGCTTCTTCTGTGGTGGGATTTCTTCCCACTTTTAGTTTTTGATGTCTGAGAAAAAGAGAACTAACTTCAATTGTCTTTCCCTCCCTCGGTTACACCATGGAAAGAACAAGATTTTTGAACTATTTTCTTTCCTTTCCTAATTTGCCATGCAGATGGCTAAGTTTGATAACATTTGTATATTATGTCCCTTCAGATGGAAAGGACTGTGAATACAGAGTGTCTTATAATGACTCTCTCTCAGACAGCATATCATTAAGGCAGACAGGGAGCAGTTTCAATTTCCTTAATGTTTGCTGATGGTGTTTTCCTGTGTGTATGTGCATTTGCATAAAATTCCTCTATTCAGTTTCAATTTGAATTTTCCTCATTAACAATCTATAGTGATTTCAAAATTCACATTCTTGTCACGTTTTTGAGAAGTAATCTCAGCCATGTTCTAACTGAAGATAAGTGTCCTCCCTCTGATGGATGTTACCAAGTCATTTGCCAATGATGCTGAACTAGGTAGCTTATGATGCTAAGTTAGGAGGAAACACTGAACCTACAATACCCTCTACATAGGGGTAGAGAGGGCATACAATTATCTTAATAGATTAGACCACTGCACAATCACCAAACACATGAGATTTTAGAAGGACAAATTCCAGATTCTGCACTCGGGATGGTGTACTCCTGGATGTACTTATAGACTGGGGTACTGGGGCTTGAGTGTAGCTTTGCAGGAAGGGATCTGGGTGTTTTGGATGATTATAAGCTCAATAGGAACCAACAATTTGCTGTGGTGGCCAAAATGGACAGCTGCTTCATTGGGTGTATTAAGCACAGTGTAACTGAGCTGCTGAAAGAAGTGGTTGGCCCACTGCACTCCAGGATAGGTGCAGTCCCACTTTGACCACAGTGTATAGCTTTGGGGTCCAAACTATAAGAATATATAAACAAATGTTTTCCAATTAAACTAATGCTGAATAGAAATGCTGAAATTCATGACTAGCCAGAACTCTGTGGAGTGGCAGAGATGTTCTTCCTGCATTATACTTTTCCCATTTCAGGCAGGTCTGTGACCTGGGATGTGACTGACAATAGATCTTCCTTAACAAGCCTCTCAACTGTCTTTTACAAACTATAAAAAGAAAAAAAATAACTACTATAATATATGAGGGAAACAGGACATATGTCAGAATCTTGTAAGCAGTAAAGGGAGCATTTTACTGTATTGGTTTGGTTAAAAAGAGGAATGTGAGAGTGATGAGAGCTTTAGGAAGCTCAGTATTTTTTCTACCATCTCATTTGTGTGAGTAGTGGTTTATCCCCTTGCGTACATGGCAGCTGTGGCTTTTTCTCATGCCTGCTCCATACATTGTTTTGGTGCCAGACTTTCCCTTCTGCCCTTCAGACAATGCCATTAGGTTGAGAGACTCTCTGCAACCCCTTACACTGCTGTCCCAGTGCTGCTGAGCACTTCCAGGATTCATAAGAGTCATATGGCTCCCTTGTGGGCTCCATCAGTGCTTTCCCTGGTTTAGTGGCTCTGTTTTTAATTTCCCATTTTTTTAAGTGTGGAAAGAGAAAGCCAAAGAAGGCTAGTCTGCTGTGACTCCTTTCATGTTATAAATACCAAAGTTGTGATTCCTGGTGTTTTGATGCCAGGGGCCACTGAGAGTGTTACCATTAGGCTGGAGGTGACACAATTCACTTTCTTTAGCCTTTGTCTCTTTGATCTCATGAACTCTATGTCTGCATGTCTGGCTGTGAGGACTCTGTATGTGCCTCTGATGAGGTTCAGCCAACTCCAAGGGGAGAGACCCTGCAGTGTCTTTGTGCTTCAGGTTCAGCTGCCATCTTTTTTAGCTTATTTTTGTCCAAGATAAAGAAATCTAACAGAGTGTTATCTCTTTTCTACAACGTTTGTGCCTTTTTTATGAGAAAATTGTGTGAGCTCTTTAAAATAAATTTTTCTCAGAAGGATTAACACTTAAATCTTTTGTGGTATTTTATTTTAAAAATAACCATTCTCAGAAGGAGTATCAGATATGTGTCGTAACACTGTGCTGTTAGACAAGCATATACATAATAGAAAAAAAAAAAAAATTAAGAATTTCATTGTACCTTGGGAGATTCGCCTACAGAGTCATCTTCTGAGCAAAATCAGTAAGGTCCTGTCAATTTCAGTTGGAGAAAATGGAAAATTTCCATCCCAGTCACAGCATCCCCTTCAGTTCTGGGATATCAGTATCAACATAGCCGAGCAAGGACATGCCCTGATGCTTTGGCTCTTTCATTGTCTTCTGTGATACTGAAATATTACTTAATGTAGAGGCTGCTTCTCATTGCTCAGAGTGTGGTCTTCTTTCTGTTCACTCCATCAGGTGGTGGAGTGCTGCTGGTTGAATCTCTTCTGAATGAAGATAAAAGTGGGCCTGTAGAAACCCAACTGTATTTGATTAATATGTTGATGCAGATGGAAGGGAAAGAGTGAACAGAAGCAGAGTACAGCAAGCTCCTGGAGGCAGCTGGCTTTGGAGTGATTCAATCCAAGAGGACTGGAAAACTCTATGATGCTGTTTTAGGAAGGAAATAATTCTCTCTTCTTTCTTCTGCCATCTTGCATGTATAAGTGGGAAAATGACATATGCCACCCACTAAGTTTTTATTTAGGGCAATCATCCCTTTGGTAAGCTGATACATTGGTGGTAGAAACACTGACTGTTGAACACATACGGATTGTTTGTCTGAGAGTGGGAAAAGTAAATTAACATGTACTCCATAAGAAATTACCTATGAATAGAAGCTTTCCAAGGAGAGATTATACTTCCTTATCTGTTCACAGTCTCTGCTTCACGTTTTATGCCTATTTTTTCTAACTTTAACACAGTAGTTGACAAAGACAATTTTCAATTTGTACTCTGTTTGCTTCCTGTAAAATAAGACTGTTCATTGTGGTGAGTTCCCAGTTTCTTCACATTCCCTGTGGACTGATGTAGTACAGAGAATATTTGTGCTTGTGATGAGCCTCGTTTGAACCTGTAGTTCTGTCCTAAAGCATAGGATTGAATGATAGTTGATATAGAAAGAAAAAAAGAACCTACCAAATTAATTAAGTCTCCTTCCTTTGTTACAGTTTGTGACACACATTGGAGCAGGGTGTAGAACAGCATTTACACAAGGTCTGGACAGGGTTAGCAATATTACTTGGTATTACTATGAAGACAATTTTTCTCTAACCAAAAACTGAATAGAGGGGAAAGGTGTCCTTTTTCTGTGGTTCTTCTCATCTATGGAAAATGTAGTTATGGAAAAAGCATCACAGATGAGGAATGGACTTGTGGGAACACAAGTCCAGATTAAGTTTTGTTGTCATAATTTGGGGGGGTGGAAACTTTGATTGTAAATGATCAATTCAAGGGCAAGGCGATGTCCAGGGATAAGTTCACGAAGAAGCCAAGACACCAAAAATGTTCCAGTTAAGCTGATATGAAAAATGATGCTGTATTTCCTTTAGTATGCAGTTTAACTTGTGAAAATTGGGAACTTCACAGCAATATCACAGCAAGATGTGAAATATCACACTTGGTAGTTCTGGACACAGTATAATGCGCATATTTAGAATGGGATATTAAACAAAGGAATCTTGGTTGTGGTGGGTTACACTGACCAGCAAACACACAACAGACCCACTGCATGCTCGCTCCCTGCCCCCAGCAGTGCAGAGGGACAACTGAAAGAGGAAAGGCAACAAAAACCTTCTACATCTTTATAAAGATATATTATAAAGACAGTTTAACAAGTGAAAGAAAAAGGTCAGGGGAAAAAAACAAACCAAAATCTCCAAGGGAGGCAAAGGCAATCACTCACCACTTCCCACCAGCAGACTGATGTCCAGCAACTCTCTCAGCACCAGCTGCCTTGGAAAGACTACCCACAGTTTTTACTACTGTGCATAAAGTTTCATGACATGGGATATTCCTCTGGTCAGTTTGGGTCAGCTGTATACCTGCTATGTCCTCTTCCAGCCCCTTGCTCACTCCAAGGTTGCTCAATGTGGGGTCAGAGCAAGAAACAAAGAATGCTCTGATGCTGTGCAAGTACTGCTCAGCGATATCTAAAATGTACCTATGTTATCAACATTGCTTTGGTAACAGATCTAAAACAAAGAACTATATGGGCTGCTGTGAGGAAACTTAATCTACATCTCCTCGTTGCCACTGTACTGAGTCTGGCTGGGATGCAGTTAAGTGCATGTTTTAACTAAAAAAATCATCTATCCTAAATAATGGTTGTTTGGCACATGAAACCCAGGACTTGTGCCGGAAGGGAAAAGGAGAAAAAAAGAAAATTGAATTGTTTTGAGTCTTGCATAAGGAAGACAAGGTAAAATCCCATCCTTGCAGGAGAACTGAGTGTCTTATTGTACATCTAATTTTTTTTTATGCTTAAGGCATCATACTGTTCACTGCATGAGTATCTAACAAAACCATAATTGCATGTGTAATTTCCCTTGAAATTCTGCTGTTATGCTTCTGATGTGTAAAATCTAGGCATGCTAAATAGGATATAAACATATTGTCATCAAATCAGTTGGTGTTTGAAGTAATGAGTGTTAGTCATGTGAAGCAAAGAATGGGTTAAGACTAGTTTATTTTATATGTGTGTATATATATATATTCTATACATTATGTATGCATGAAAACATGATAAATCTTTGAAATAAAAATTATTGCAGATTTTTTTTCTGTTTTTTTTCTGACCTCCACCATTTTTGCCTGGTTTATACCTTCTAAACCAGTAGGTGGTCTCTGCTCTGCTGCAGCCACCATCCCACTTGCCACTAGATGCTGCTGTTGCTGCGCTTGTCTGATGAGGGACACGGGTCGCGTGGAAGAGAAAAGCACCGAGCTCTGCGCGGTCATTTGCGGTCACAGACAAAGTGCCACCTAAATGAAACAGTTTAGGCACTGACAGTCAAGACAGAAGTGGTCAGAGAGCCTCTGCACCCAGCTGTCAATAAATTCAGACCTGGTTTTGTCATGCAGCTCATGCGTGGAAGAAAGAGCAAAACCTTCTTCGTGTGCAATGATGGTGATGACAACATGAGCCCATCCTTCCTTACTGTCAAGCTGAGCCCAAGACCCTTCTTCACAGAAGGTCTTACCGAGCTAGGCTGTAAATCCCTATTACAGCACCACAGGAAAACCAACACTTGTTCATGGCCCTTACGTTTAATTTCTTCTCCTTACTCCATGAATAGAAACATCCTTGCAAGAACAGGGCCAGGTTGCACCATGGGGTCGGTGCTTCTCAGCCAGTGCTGCCTGTTGGGGTCAGAATATGACATGGGGATGCCTCTAGGGATCCCAGGGTCCCACACTGGCACAGGGTGGCATCGATGGCTCAGTGCTCTCCCTGGCCATGGGTACTGCTGCTGGCGTGGGTCATCACCTGTCTGAGTGTGAGCCACTGCCTGGCCTGGCTGAGTGTGGACCACGATGGTGTCCTGTGTCAGCCCTCAGCATAAGCCTCTTTCCCATAGTCCTTGCAGGCCTCGTGGCCCTCATTTCTGTCTCCCCATGCAGAACCTGCCTTTGCTGCCTCCCACAGTGCCTGGCTGCCTCCCATGCCATTCCTAGCACCTCCTGAGAGGCTGCTTCACCAGGTACAGCTGTCCTGTCCCCTCTGTGGGGTCTTGCCTTTCTCACCATCCTCCCTGTGACCACCCCTCTGGCTGTTTCTCAGCATCTGCTTGGCCAGCAACACCTCCAGCCAGGGCACTGTTATCTGCCATAAATGCACAGCAGGTGTTCCTAGATGGGCTACTTGTGTCCAGGACACTTTAAGATATCAAAGCAGTGTGCAGTGGTGGTTATGGCTCCTGCTTGTGGCTGGAAGCAGCAAAGGCAGGTGATGTGATCTGCTTGGATTCATCACACAGCCCAGGGTGAAGACAGCAGCAGAACCAACCCCACCAAGACCATGTGGGTGCACTGTCACCAGAGGAACTCCACTGGTATTTGTCATTGGCATGGTCTAATCATGACACTTAAACTGTTTTTCCAAGGATGTGGTCATACCAGAGTTCCCCTACTACAGAGCATCAACAGATTTACTGTAGACAGTGATCTTTGTGATACAACCAGAATGTTTTAGAAGTTTTTCTTCAGCTTTCTGTATCCACAGTAGCTTGTGATGAGCACACAGTATATATTATTTGCTCACATCTTTGGATTCATGTTGTGCACGAGTCTGTGTGGTGTGACTGTCTCCAACAGTAGTTGAGGTCATGTTCCTGCATTTAGCAAGTGCATGTGAACACATGCAAACCAGAACTTTTTTACTTTTGGACAATTTCTGACTTCTTTTGAAGGCAAAAAAAGCATCATTGCAGGCAGATTGTGAAAGAACTGTTTTCCCGACTCAAATTCATCCCAATGACAATGTTTTGACCTTGGTTGGAAGCTTAGCTCCCACAGTGGGATAGGAGAGAAAATAAGAAGACAAAAAGTGAGAAAACTCATGAGTTGACATACAGAGAGATAAAAAACTTAGAGTAAGAAGAAAAAAAAAAAAAAGTAATATAAAGGCAGTCACTCACTGCCTGTCTTGTGTAGATTAATTCCCAGCCAGATTCCAAGCAATGAGTAGCTTCCCTAAAACACTCACCCCTCAGTTTTTATTTCTGAGCATGACATGCAATCATATTGGTCAATCTGGGTCAGCTGTCCAGCCTACTCACCGGGGGAGCAAAGTGGGAAATAGAGGCAGCCTTGAGCAAATGCTGCTCAGAAATAGCTAAAACATGGGTGTATTATTGATGCTGCTTAAATTGCAGAGTCAAAATACATCACCATATGGGCTGCTGTGAAGAAAATTAACTCCATCTCAAACAGACCCAATATACCAATTTAAAATATAATTCTGTAGGGTATCAAGGTCATGATTTGGTATTGCCATCTAAAATAAACTGAATGATCAGTACTCTGCATCTGAGAAGGTAATGTCTTCTTTACTTTCTTTCATGTCTTATCCTTCACTGCAGGTAATAGAGAAAAGCACTTAATGGGAAATATATTTTTATTCTATGTATGTGATGACCATGCCAAAGTTCAAGCTTCTAGAGTGATCTGTGTCTAGGGAAAACCTTTCTTAATTTCTAAACACCTTTTAATTACCTTATTCAAAGGAAAAGTCTTGAAAATGCAGTCTTGCTGCATGGTAATGATTAACAAATCAGTGCCAAATAAAACAGAAAAAAATCTTGACTTTTTCTAAAGAAAGACTTCTTGTAAATCTAATAAATGACTCACAAAGTGCAGGCTTCCATTGTGCCTATCTTCTCAGGATGTGCTATTTATATTTATATAAATGAACTTTTAAGCTTGTCCTGTTGTCTTAAAACCTAGTTCTCTGACCACCTGGATGTACATCAGGGACCTTCTGTTCTGACACACCTGGAAATTGAGACTTGGAGGGTTAGATCATACAAGAGAGACTACTGAAGGAGACACATAAGATCTGCTGTAGACGCAGGATAAGTACCAGGAAGAAGCCAATGCCAGGTGTATGACAAGTAACTATCATGGGGCAATTGAAGTAAGGAGCTGAGGCTGGACACGCTGCAGTTTGCCTTCCCAGATCCTTCACAAAACCTATACACCTGGTCTGCACAAAGATGGCATAGTAGACGTAATATAGAAAATGTGAGTTTGAAAGAGGGCAATCTATTTGATTCATTTAGAGTTTGTCTATGGATAATGTTTGGGTTGTGAGAAAAAGAGCCTGGAGCTACAGATGGAGTGATTCTGGAAATAGGCTGTCAATGGGAATGATTCCCTGCAAAGAGAATCTGACTGCAAGAAGCTTTTAGTCATGATAAATGCTTGATGACTTGTTGAAGACTTAGCCCAAACTTAAATTCTTGTCTTTCATCTGCTGTTCAGACTGTAGGTTTAGAGTTTCTTCTGGATCTGTTGATAAAGTCTTATATTTCTCTTTTCATTCTATTGGGGCAGATGTTAAAAATGTATTACTACTCTTTCCTAATCTGCCTTGTGCATCTGAAAGATTGTTTTATGGTGTAAGCAGATATTTCAAATGTGACACCTTTCTCCTGAACGGTGTGTCTTGTTTATGAACTTTTTGACAGAAGTTTAAGGTCATCGTTGTTTATCTTTTGTGTCATTCGGCATTAAGTTTTAAATTTTGCCTTATGTTGTTGGCCAGAAAATGCTATTTACAGTTGTTGTCAACCTTAACTGCTCAAAGATTAGGAAGGTCTGCAAATCATGGGATTTATTTTTAGAATGTATTGACATTTTAAACTTTCACATTTATGAGACTATGGGACTTTTTTATGTTTATGAGCATGTCTGCACAGAATCACAGGCTAGAAGCCTCTCTGTCTCTCTCTTTCATTGAAAGATGATATTTTACTTGCTTGTGATTCTTTGCCTATCAGGACAAACCTCCAGCCAGGTGAAAAAAAGAAAACTACATTTTAGGGATAATGAAAGCAGTGAAGCAGTGGTGTGTTCAGCATTGTTTGAGGTGGACTCATCTCATCTGAGCCTCTGAAAGTGATCCCTTGTGTTCTAGGCACTCTAGGGTACTATTTCTCCAAAGTATTTCTGCCTCCTCTATTTTTTTTTTGAAGAACTGGAAAGCAAAGTGAGGGTGACTGGCTGAGACAAAGATATCAGCTGATCTTATCTGTAGTGCCTTCAATTCAAGAACAGATGCCTTTCTGAAATGAATATTCACTTCAGTGAGTTGTTGAGCTCAGTAATAGGCAACAAAGCGTCCTCAAGAAGTCTTTGCAAAAGCTATTAACTTCGTGGGGCTAATCTCACTGGACTCTCATAATCAGAGGAGGCTTAATGAATCAGGCACAGAAGGAGTCTGAACTCATAGCCATATATAGGAGCATCCTTCTCCCTTTGTTGTAGGAGGAGCACAGGGATAAAGTAGCCTCAGAAGAGAAAAGTTGGCCATTTGTCACATTCTGTGATTGGCATAAAATTAAATCATAAGGCTGTAGTGGTCTTTATGGTCCTGACAACTAACAAGACACAGCTCATGAGCCACTTATGCTCAAGTAGAATCTCATCCTGTAGTTATCTGCAAGATAGTGCAGGAGTTGGGGCAAGTGGTTTTGGGGACCTCTCTCTTAAGTTGCAGTCCCTGTGCAGTTTTTCCTACCTGCAAGTCATGTGGTGTGAAGGTGACTTTGCCAGGAGCTGCAGCCTGTGAGTAATGTGTTCTGAATGTTTGCTTACTTTCCAAAGTAAGGTGTTACATCCTGCAGCAGCCAGGCACAACACAAATAGTGAAATGAGGATGACCAAACAGCCAGCAGGGATGTGTGGGGCTGACTCAGATCTTTGTCTATTCCCCTACCACCGCCTTAAAAATAAAACAGTTCAGAGAAACGATTTTGCTTATTTGACTGTACCAGTTATATTAGTTTCATGCTAAAAAGTAGCCTGAAGGAAGTGGTGGGATCTGTGAATTAATTACCCTTTTAAGTGAATGAATTAAGTGGCTAAATGTGAACCCTCCACAGTTTTTACCAAGGAAATGTTAATTTACTCTTGATTGAGAAGTACTACAAAAATCAGCCTATGTTATATGCTGGGGTAAAAAAAATAATCCCATACATGTGTGCGTGCAAGATCTCCCAAAAACTTCCTTCCCACAGTGGATACACAACATCAAGCCCATCTCAGTACTTTCCCTGCTTATAATTCTGTCCTCTTATACCCTTTTCAACCCTGCCATTACCTGTTGTGGCCCTTGGTGTATGAAGCCAGCTAGAAAAGGTTTGATATTTACATTATGGAGCTGTCACTTCACATGCTTTTAAAAGCACTCTTCATGTCCATGGATTGCTGCAACTCAAGATAAATTTTGGTCTCAGGGTGTGGTCTCAGTCCTGAAGAACTTTACACCATAAATAAGAAGGCTTGCCAAAAAATTGAAACAAGGGGTCCTTGGTTCCCAGGATGAATATGGAAGTGTGAAAGGAAGTAAAGGTGGAAAAAGAGGTAAAACCAGGGCATGCCCATGGACTGCCATTTGCTCATGTTGCTGCTTTGTTCTCCAAGTCAGCAAGTATGTTAGTCATAGTCAATATGCTAAGCTGCATATATAAACTGATAGCTAAGCTTAATAAGTAAAAAAAAATCTGTTTCAGAGTCAGCGGTAATTCTTCTCTTATCTTCAGTAAGTGCAAGAATGGGTCATTTGGATTTGTTGGACCTAATTCCCTAAACACAGTGCTACTATGGAGTTAATTAATTTCAGTAGGAAAAGGGCTATAACATGGACTTGCCACAATGGTGTCTTTGCCAGGAAACTTTTACAGAGTGAGCTCAGAGTTCTTTCTGTTCTTTTGAATGCTGAAGCTATTTTCCTGTTAAGGCATCAGCATCTTTATAGGGAAGGTAAGTATCAGCTTGGATGGATAAGCTTAATCTAAAACCCTGCCACCTCTCCTTCAAAAGGATTCTTTTAATTCTTTCTTATTTTTTTCTCTGCATGAATTCTGTATTGAAGATCTGAAAGAACCTGAAGTGAAGCTGTCACTATTCTGTCACTGGCCAGATCAGTGACAGGGTAATCCTTGGGTGCTCTGCATTTAAAACAGGGGTATTGAGGTGTCGTCAGTCTCACCAGAGACTCTTCCCATTTTTCCTTGATAAATAAACAAACACTGAAGAAGAGCTGTTCCTGACATTAGGAACACATGTGTTTAGCAGAACCAAGTTGCTTCTTTTGCTTATGAGGACACTGCTGTGTGAGGAGGAGCCACCCTTGCGAGGTCTGCTAACACTGGTGATAAATCTTGAGAAAAAAACCTGCTTTTTTCAGAGATCTTTCTGTGTAACAAGTGTATGAAAGGAAATAAAAACCCTGTTTATGCTATCATTTCTATGCTAAAACAGATTTCTGATTACGCCTTTTTATATTTGAAGTCTTTTCCATTGTATTTTTGCCTGTCATTGGTCTTTTAATGCATATATTCCAGCAACAGACACACTGGCATCCTTCCAGCAACCTTTAACCGTCCTTTAAGCAAATTGCAATCAGCATAACTAGTTTTAGCAGAACTTTGATTGAGGAATGTGGTGTGGGAGGCTCTTACATATGGTTAAATACTACAATCTACAAGATTCTCACTAAAAGCATTTTTGCTAATAAGCAAGTAACTTTGGGCTTAAGTTTTCCACATGGTGAATTTTCAGCCTGGTTGAACTTCCATCTATGAAACCAAAGAGCAGTTCCAAGCTTTGAACAAATACGTAGGCTGAGTGTGGAAAGATACCTCGAATCAGTGAGAGAGTTTTATTTCCATAGGCAATGATGAAGGCTTACTTTTTTATGGTGATGAAGGTATTTTCAAAGGAAAATATCCTCATGATTTTAGCAGAGGCTTTGCTGCCCCTCTAAGCTTATTTAATTGAAGCTGAGATGACATGTTTGTGTATTTGAGTAATGACTTGCCCTTGATCATTCTGTGATATTTTGGTTTTCTTGGCATCTGACTGGGTTCTTCTTAGAGTAATGGAATGGAGGAAGCAAATTGGCTAACTCCATACCTAAGATCCCCTTGCATCTTTTCTGCCCTTACATTTTCTTATATCCTCCTCTGCTTTGCTGCAGAGGAGGATCAACTCCCCTTATGTGTCTCTTAGAAGGAACATTGCTGTTGTTTTTGTGACATGCAACATGTCATGAAATGGAACTGCTCAGGGGAACAAGGGACAGGTATCAGTTTTCCATTGAATTTCATGGCTCTGAAAGCATGATGCAGCTCATTAATCCCTTTTCTCTCACACCGGTGCAGAGTGTGACTGGAAAATGCATCTATGAACTCTACAGGTTGAGAAACTATAACAACATAAGCAAATTCTAACCTTTCATTTATTAAATCTTAGAGGAATTATCCCAAGATTCCTGGTAGTGAAACTTAACTGAAACTCAATATTTTGCCACTTTTCCTGAGGCAAAAGTTAATCCATCAAACTTAAAGTAGCTGTAATGCAAAAATAAAATTAAAAAAAATCATAGTATGGAGGTCTCTGCTTTTCACCAGAAGCATTAGTTGCAACTCCATGGTTTTATTTCTTTCTATTTCTCAGGTCTTTCTTTGACATTCATTTCATGATGTAAAAATTGTGTCCCATGCACTGTTGACAATAAAATTTCAGACTATGATATTCTTCACTTTATTTTTCCTTAGTCTGGTTCAATTAGTAGCAAAGCTCCCAAAGAAAGCTTCTTCCTACTCAATGTATAACTCTGTACCTACCAAGCAACTATGTAATATGGTTTTTCATTATCCTTAAAGCAAAATGAAAATTATAAACTTCCATGGAAATGTTCTAACATTGCAGTAGGAAAAATCATTGTCCTAATAAAATTCAGGAGCCAAGAACTGGGCTCCCTTCTTTATTTTTTTATTGTTTTTTACAGTCTCAGATGCTAACATGGTGTTCTACGGAATTGGAGACATATTTTATGCACATTAGAGCATCACTTCCAGTTTTCTTAGCAAACCTGGAATGCAACATAACATCAATTCCAGTGGTTGATAATCTGAAAGCTACTTTTGCCACAGCAATGGAACAGATATATCAAAACCTGAGAATCTCCTAAGGAGAAGAATAAGTGGCTCAATTTGTTGTGTTAGTCTGAG
Source organism: Zosterops lateralis (assembly GCF_965231275.1). Taxonomy (NCBI): domain Eukaryota; kingdom Metazoa; phylum Chordata; class Aves; order Passeriformes; family Zosteropidae; genus Zosterops; species Zosterops lateralis. The sequence goes on from NC_139763.1 coordinate 35,382,531, forward strand.
TGAAAATAATAAACCAGGCAAAAGTACAACACTGTTGTGCATTAAAGATAAATTATAAGAAAAAAATGAATTATCAAAGATTACTCAATGTATCACCATTTAATGTGCATTTATCTTCATGAAAAAATAACTATTAAAACTGGCCTAAGTATTTGTATTTGACTATGTTTGTTGAGTCCTTGGTAAGAAAATCCTAGTTTTCTTGGAAAACTAGCTGTTAGTGAAATTGCCATTGGGTGTAGCTATTGTGTTACTCTCTCCCTAGATGACAGTATAATAAGCACAGAACTGGTTATTTTTGCAAGACATCCCATATATAAAAGTTATTTCTCCGTAATAACTCCTGGTTCAGAGGTGTCTTAGAAGGATGACAGAAATCACACTAATTATTAGCATTGCCTACAAGAGGAAAAGAGTTTGCCATAAACCCATTGTTGTAACTGATGCATATTTTAATCATTGAAAAAATACATATAGTACAGTTTGTGCTTGAGTTTGAAGTTGACATATTTGAGGAGATGTCTTTCCCTAGTTTGAATAAATCTGGTTTTGAAATAACAATGATCTGGGGGAGTGGAAAAAATCCACTTAAAGCTAATGAAACCTCGAGAGCATGCAGAGATGTCTCATAAGCAGATTCTGTGTGCCTAGCAGAACTTGTTGTTCTACTCCCACGTGATTAGCTGTTCTCATGGGAATAAAAGCAGCAAAATAAATGGTTTTCCCTCCCTCTCCCTCCTTCCCCAGCATATAGGACACTGAGATGTAAGCACTCAGCTGCTCTTTACAATGCTAGCAGAAAAAGTAGGAGAAGTAATAGAATTGCAGGACTAAGCCAAAACAACAAGGTGACCATTGAATCTTCAGACATCTATTGAAGAGTTCACCATGCTTAAACTCATGCTTACGTACAAATTTAAAAGCCTGAATGTATGTGGCTTAGAAGCATTGCTTTTAAGATAGGGGAATGATGCAGCAATAAAATCACTTGAGTGGTAGAAATAAGAGCTTCTGGAATTTTTGTGCTCAGATGGCAGGGAGAAGGACGTTTCTTTGCATCAAGGGCTGGTGTGTTCTCTGCTCTTCTGCAGTGCAAGATATATGTGACTTTCCAGGGGAAGGACAGAAGAGTCACATTCTCTCTCTTGTAGCTTATTGAAGCAGATCTGAGGGATGGAAATCACAGTAGCATAAGTGAAGTCTGGGAGATCCTTTGTGAGGGTTCATCATGCTGTGTCTTCCCATGAAGACACAGCTGCCTCCAGGCAGGGATATAGTCTCTGTAATCATACTGAGAGGTGTCAAACACACTTCTGGTTTTAGCACTAATAGCTTCATTTTTAAACTATTTTTTTTTAATTATCTAGATCTGACTTCTGAGCTCTTGAAGCTTCAGCTGACACAGTAGTTTTGGTTTTGGAATACCATAAAACACAGATGAGAAAAATAATGAACTAATGCTCTACCTTGGTCTTCATCAAAGAAAGGCAGTTCTAGCCCTGACTTGCCCTAGCACAATCAAGTGTTTTCATGAACCTTCACACAAGTCTGTCCATCTGCAGATCCTTCAGCACTTATAACTATGGAGTATCAGGGAATGAATGACCTGTGCCAGGATGCTGGTTGGGAAAGATCAGACTCCAGGCTAAGATGATAGAATAAGGAAGGCACACAACTGACAAAAGAATAGTCACTATTCTTGGTCTTAACCAGAAACTTTTCCACAGCCATTTTAACTGGGCAGTTATTTGCTCAGCTATCAAAGAGTTTATTAGTGATCCAGGTCACGTAGGACAATCAAAATAGCCAGTTATTCACAGTAAGTTATTACTTTCTTATTCAGGGAATTTTTTAGACAGTCAGCCAGCATATCCATAAGACTCAGACACACATTAGTAACACAAAATAATGTAATAGATTTTATATTTGACCCAGGGAATTATAGGTAATATAGGTATAGATTCAGGAGTTCCAAAAAGTGAAACAAATGTGTTGTCTTTTTGAAAGTATTACCTCTGTCACCAGATTTAATAAAGTGTATTACAAGATCCCATGCTAGACATATGACACAGGTTATTTTGTATCAGAATACTGAAAATCAATATCCAGCATAAAATACACATTTTTTAATGGCATCCATAAAAAACCAAAGTATAGCTACAAGGCTACTGGTGAATTATGCTCTGGCCATTTAAATAATTGTGAAGACAAAGAACCTTTTTGCCTTTTTTCTGCTCTTATTTGGGTTCTCACAATGGATCTGCTACCTATTTTAGCCTTTGATCTTTATAAACGTGTTAATCTGGTAAGACCTCATCACACTTCTTTTTTCTCAGCCTCAGAACCACCTGGGAGGGCCCTGCAGTTCTTCACATTTGATGGCATCATCAATATAGCAGGGATAAAGGGAACAGCTCTTTTTTATACTCTTATGACATTTTTAGGACTAGACATTTGTGATTTTGCATTGTACATTCAGAGAAATCCAAATTTCCACGGCTCTGGCTGTGATGACTTTTTCAGTTGCTCTGCATCAGAAGGATAGTACAGAACTGTGGCACTAAAAGTTACGTTGGACCATGAAGATTAAAGAAAAGGAAAGGAAAAAAAAAAAAAAAAAAAAAAAAAAAAAAAAAGAGTAAGTATAAAAGAGTAAGTATGGTGTTTTTAAGATCAGAGGACAACATAAGAACCACATTAACCATAATGAAAATTAAAGTTAAAAGGAATTGCTTGCACTACTTAAAACAGTACTCCACTCTGAGAAAAGAGGTGGGAGAATTATCGAAGACAATTTTTTAAAATCCTCTGTAGCCATTCAGGAATGGTTTCTAAGCAACAAGAACATGCAGATAGCCCCAGGAGTGAGAGGTATTATGAATGCTTGGAGACACAAAGAGGAAGAGAAAGATGAAACAGAGCTGGAATCAGGCTGGGTGGATGCTGGAGTGGAGGGCCCTACTTAGCACCAGCACTGCATCTGGTGAGGCAGAGGGTGAGCTGCCTCACTGTGAGAAGATGCACCAAAAGAAGGAAAATGAAGGGCGTAAGAACCCAGATGAAAAGCATAAGCTTTGTATCATTCTTTCAGACCTCCCATTAAAAATGGGCAAGAGTGCATGTCTTGCTGTATGTAATTATCTTTATTTTGCAGAAGACTGACATTTACAGTTGCCATATACTTTATTCTGGCTGTTTAAGAAATGTTCTTGTTAGCTTTTGTCCAGAGCAGTAATTGTTCACTTTTTATTCTGGCAAATCTTTCTTTAATGACTGTATTTAATCACTAAGGAGAAAGATGATAAGTATATAAAAAAATTACTGTCTGACTAGATAAGTGGCAAAAACTGCATAATTGAGTGAATATGCTGGAAAACACTGAAAGGCTGGTCAAAATAGTTTTGATGGTCAGCTTGGGTAAAAACTGCATTTTTAGAGTATGGTTCTATATATTTTTGAACTATTGATAAATAAACTGCAAACCTCCTGATACTATCCTTTGAGAAAAAAAAATGGATGTGCTTTTTAGAATGTATATGTAACCTAAGAAACAGCTCCTCTAGGTCACACAGGCTGCCCAGAGAAGTTGTAGAGTGTCCACCCTTGCAGATGTTCATAATCTGTGTGGACATGGTCCTGGGCAGCCAGCTTTAAGTGGCCTTGTTTGACCAGGGGGATTGGATCAGATGATCTCCAGAGTTCTGTTCTAGCCTCAACTGTTCTGTAATTCTGTGAAATACAGCAGAGTACGTATCAACAAATTTTAAGGCAAGACCTATTGTCTCTTTGTTTTACCCTGTTTTTCCTAAGTAAATGGTTTCCTAAACTCTTTTTTAAGACTCACTAAGTGCAGCCCAGGAGACTCCGTAAGTCATGGGATTGAAGACTCAGGAAAGGTGTTTCCAGTTGAGTCCAGTAGCAATACAGTTAATTACCTGCATGCCAGGCATTTAGATCCCATCCTGGCTGTGTCCATCAGAATTTTGTTCTGGAGTTAAATCCAGTCTTTGCCATGCATGTACATATCTAAGTATGTTTTCATCTCTTTTTACTGTAGAATACTCCAATGGCAAATATTCTACTTTTACTGTTAGGCAAATTCTCACTAAAAAAAATAAGTAATGTATGTCTCATTACTGCTGCGTTACATATATTGACGCCACCAAATTAGGAACTCCTTATTTTCTCACACTTGTAGGAATAAAATACCTCGCTGGTTCTTTCCCCTAAAACATTTCTTTTTTAATATATGTAAATGCAGTCAGTAGTTACCAAGTGAAAGGATGGTCTGGCATGTTGCACACAGGCCACGTGATTGATTATTCTCATTTTTGGGGAAGTGAGGCTAAAGCCGTTATATGTCATCTCTTTTGAGGGGAAGTTGGGAAACCCTGGATATTTTTGTTTGATACCTTTTATCAGAGTGTATTTTCGATCTGGGTTGTCACCAGGAATCCTCTGCATTTCGGTTCTTATGGAGAAGGGTAGGAGTAAGTGGAAAATGTCTTCCCTTGTCATCTCTTTTAAAATGTCTGCTAATTACTCAGGCCAAGTAACAAAAGCTGAGATGAACACATTAAGTCTGAATGGAAAAGAACCCTCTCAGAGTAGATGGAAACCCTTTTTTGTCTTGTGACTTGCGTGATGCCTTGTCATGTCCCAGGATATGTCCTCAATATGAAGAAAAATTAGTAACTATTTTAGTTAATATTTTTCAACAAAATATCATTTTCAAAACTTGTTATAAGTTAAAAACCCTCAAAAAAAAAAAAGTCAGAATAAAAAAAAAATGAATTCTTTTGGTTAAAAAAAACCCCTTCAAGATCACCAAGTCCAATCATTAATCCATCACTGCCAACTCCACCACTAAACCATGTCCCTTAGTGTAACATCTGTATGTCTTTTAAATACCTCCAGGGCTAGTGACTCAACCTTCATTGGACAGCCTGTTTCAGTGCATGGCAAGCTTTCTGATGAAGCGATTTTTCCTAATATCTAATATTAAACTTCCCTGGCGCAACTTGAGGACAATGCCTCTTTTCCTGTTGCTGGTTGCCTGAGAGAAGAGAACAGCCCTCACCTGGCTACAGCCTCCTTTTGGGATGGTTATAGAGAGTGGTAAGTCCACTCCTATGCAACCTCCTTTTCTCCAGGCTAAACACCCCCAGCTCCCTCAGCTGCTCCTCACAGGACTTGTGCTCCAGACCCTTCACTAGCTCTGTTGACCTTCTCTAGACTTGCTCCAGCACGTCAATGTCTTGTAGTGAGAGGCTCAGAGCTGAACGCAGGATTCAAGTTGTGGCCTGATCGGTGCCAAGTACAGGGGGACAGTCACTGCCCTGGTCCTGCTGGCCACACTATTTCTGACATAAGGCTATTGGCCTTCTTGGCCATCTGAGCATATGCTGATTCATGTTCAATTGCTGTCAGCCAGCACCCCAAGGCCCTTTTGCACTGAGCAGCTTTTCAGCCACTTTCCCCCAGCCTGTAGTGCTGCAGGGGGTTAATGTGACCCAGGGGCAGTACGCAGCACTTTGAATTTTTCAACCTCATACCATTGCCTTCAGCCCATCAACCCAGTCTATTCACATCTCTCTGCAAAGATTTCCTGCTTCCCACCAGATCAATGGTCCAGCTCAACTCATCTGTAAACTGACTGAGGGTGCACTTGATCCCCTCCTCCAGACCGTTGATAAAGATATTAAACAGAGCTGGCCCCAATATTGTACTCTGGGGAGCACCACTTGTTTCCGTCCACCAGCTGGTTGGAACTCCATTCAGCACCACTCTCTAGACTTAGCCATCCAGCCAGTTTTTTACTCAGTAAAGAATATAGTGAGCTACAGTGTACAGCAACTTACCTTTATTCACTCACAAGTTTTCCTGTTGGGGACCAAGAATAGCTAATGGACTATTTCAACAGCTAATGGAAAACATAAATCTCATCCTTATTTGATGAATCTGTAATGTGCATCTAGACAATGATTTAATTACCAAAAAGCACTTTGAACCTCTGATTTATTTCTAACTTTTTTTTTGAAAGTCCAAGGATTCTGTAATGGATACTCTTGAATTAATGGGTGATGGCCAGCATGATTTACATAGGCTGTTAACTTGTTAATGTAGTATTTGATTTCAATCTCAATTTCCTTATAGTTACTTACCTATGAGTAAGAAACTTCATACAGCCACTTTATACAGATTCATTTCTGCCTGTCCAAAAAGTTTTTCTCCATTCTGGAAATGATGTATATGATAGGCAGCTCACTAAAATGCAGCAAGAGCACAGAAGTGACTGAGCTATACAAGGTACTTCAACAGCAGGCTCCAAATTGAAGGGAATAATTTGGAAGAATAGCTGGAAACAATTCTGAATGCTTTGAACTGAATTAGGAAAAGATTTGGCTTTGTAAAAATCAAATTAATATAGACCTGATTCTCTAATGTGTCATCTCAAGTTTTTATTGGTATAATCGCTTAGGCTTGCATGGAGTTAAACCAATAGACAGCAAAACAAGAGAGATGAGAGCTGGGCTCCTGTGAGTTTTGGGAAGCATGCTGCAGTGCAGTGCCTGGTCTGCAGTATTGAATTCAAAATGCAAAAGAGAAAGCAGTCATATTAAACTGTCTAATCCCACACCCTCACTCCCTTTTACAAATGCGAGTAATGTTTTCATCAGACAATTTAGAGAAGAAACATTTAAACTCATGACAAATTGCTGAAGAAGTCTTGATTCAGTTGGAAGGAAATGTAGTTAGCTATGAGCTGATAATGATTAGAAGAGATTGAAAAGATGATGGATGTATTTTTATTATTATGCAAAAAGAAATTTTGAGTAAGAATATCAGAAGTCTGGGAAAAATAACAGGAAAACTAGAAAAAAAGAAAACCCACAGAACAAAAAAGCAGTCAGATTGAGGAAAAAACCCCCAGCACCCAAAAAAGCTAGCACATTTTTTTTCCCCCTTAAAATCAAAAATCTTGGATAGGCAACAAAGGAAAATTAGGAAATGGCCCAGTGGATGCATGTCTGGGGAGTGCCATAGATCTTTGCAAAGCTGCTGAATGCACAGACTATGGAGCGACCCTGCAGAGACACTACTTTGCTCCGATAAATCTGATTACAGGAGAAAGCTTACATATGGATATTCACAGGATATCAGAATCAACACAATGACAATAAGCATTATGAAGTTATTCTGACAGGACCTTGGAGGACTCTGAGCCTCATGCCTACTGACAGACCACTGTAGGGACACTGGGTAGCAGCAGCCCTCTGTCTCTTAAAAAAAAAAAAAAAAAAAAAAAAAAAAAAAAAAAAAAAAGTGCATTGTTTCATAAGTTATTTGGGAAGAAGGGGGTTGTGGGCAGAAATAATTCAGCATTAGAAGGAAGATCCCAGTGAGAAACTATTTTTGCATGGGCAGATGGATTTGAAACTGCAGTTGGCTCAGTGCTGTTCCTAATCTATATTAGGAAACTGTTGTTCTGTGTGATATCCTGGCCATATGCTAAAGCCAGAGGATAGTCTATGGTAAAAGAGTGAAGAATAGTTTATCTTCTTGAATTTGTTCATCCACTATGTGTCTCATGCTTCTTCATCTGACAAGGAAAGCTCAGAGGATGGTAGCAGACATTCTTTTTGATTCCTGTCTTTATTGTAAGAATGGAACATTTTCCATCTTTCCTACAAAATATGGTTTTCAAAACAGACAAGAATGAATTGAACTTTCAGGCTTGGAGGTTTTAAATAACTCCGTGTCTCAGACCTGTACTCTATTTTATGCCATGCTAGTGGGAGGAGGCACAAAGCACTTTAGTTTTATAGAAAATGCACAGACGTCTAGGGAGAAAAGAAAAACCAGAGGATTTTCTTGTCATAGCATTACATCAGACCTTTTTGCACCTACTGTCCTAGAGGACTGTCACTCTTGTCAACTTTTCTTCTTCCCAAGAAACACTGTTTTGAATTACAGACTTTTTAGCCTTTGGAATATAGAACCAAGCTGGACACCTGAATAAGGTCTTCGTGCCTTGAGGAAAACAGAAGCACAAAAGCAACAACTGGATTTCTAAGTGTCAAGGGATGAAACAAAGGTCCTGCAAAATTATGTTGCCATGCAGGATATAAGGAGCTGCCATGATTTAGCAAGTAGAAAAATTTGATAAGAAAAGCACCTTAGAATCATTCTTTCCTTGAAAGAGATTTTCCTAGGCATAGCCTAGGAAACTGAATTGGTATGCTGGAGTGGGTACACAGATTCACTGAAAGAAAAGAGAAAGATAACTTCAGGGGCATTCAACAGTTGCCCCAAAACCTCCATACAGTCCTTCTGGATAAGGAGACTGGCTGCTGAAGAGAAATTGCTTGTACATCTTTAGTTCATCACTACAACAGCCTGCAAATAAGCCAAGGGGACATCACAGATCTGACACCCACTGACAGGCTAAATACAACTGTGGAAAATGTCCTTCTGTCTAGGGACACCAGCAGAGCCTGGCCAGTGTGGAACCCTTCATGGAACCTGGTGGAGTGCCTCCATTCTCACATATCACAACAACTTCCACATTTTTGTAGTTGCAGAGTTTTACTTGATACTGACTCACTTGTAGAAGCTGCAGACACAATAATTGATAGACGGTACTCTTAATATATCTTTATATAAATTTACTTTGATTGTTTGGTCCTGTGATGGTTTTGTTAAAGAAGGGAGAGTGGGACCTTAAGAAGACTGAGGAGCACTTGTGTGGGGTGGAGCTGCTGATCCATGTGTCAGATAATTTCCCAAAATTCCAGACCAAATGCTATCATATTCTCTTTAGTCAAAGTATAAAATTCAAGAAAAGATTTGAGTCTTGCTGAGACATTCATATGCCGGGAGGAGCACAGAGTTAGCAGAAACATTCTCATTGAGGTATGAAATCTGTAGGTTTGGCTTATGCCTTTCTGATTTAACATCCATCTTTCAAGTGATGCATTTGCTGAAAGGAATGCTAAAACTCAGGAATGTACATGTAATTTGAAGTGGACTAGGACTTACTAGAGTTGTGGCATCACATCAAAGTTCAGGAATTCAAGTTAGATGGCTGAACACGTGTATTTCAAAAGATGGCAGCTCAAGAGGTAGGTTGGCACACAGAAAAAAACATGGTGAAGCATTTCCAGGACAGCTGCAAGCAAAGGAATGCATCCATGCCCTGCAGGACAATGCTCTGCAGGTGCCAGCACCGGTCCCAAGGGTAGAGGCATTAGCACAGTGCTGACCATGGCCTAATTCACCCTACTGCTCTGGGCAGCTTATTCATTCAGACAGGACATCTCATGGACTGGATCGTCTCCTTACAGGCCTTCAGCTGACTGGGGGAACTCAGAGTCCTTCTCCACTTTCCAGGGCACACAAATGTTCTGCAAATGCCAATTTGGTTTGAAATTAGCATGTTTTTCTTCTAAGTCTCTTACTGACATCACATGCCTTTTAGTTGAAAAGATTCTTTAAAAAGGGAAATATATATCTTTGTCACAGACCTGAGAATAGACTGATTTTCTTGACAAATTCTATTCTTGACTTTCCAGGCGTAACTATTTCCAGTAAAATGAAGTAATTTTATAATAATACCTGGCCTGTCTTTCAGGCTATTTTGACTGCAGAATGAGTTTTTCTTATGTAACCAATATGATTTGCATTTAGAAAGGCTGAGGGATATATCACAGAAATGAAACACAAACGAGAATTTACTTGTTTATTGCCTAATGTCCAAAAAAATTTCTTAGATCTAGCAAGGAAAAAAAAAAAAAAAAAAAAAAAAAAGAAAAAAGAGGGGGGAAATGTTTGGAAATATTCAACTTTTTTATTTCAGAAGTCTGGAAAATACAACCAGAAATTTTCAGTTGAGTTTTTATGAAGATGAAGTTTTTTCCACCCCAATTTCTGCCCTCCTCCTTGTTTGTCCGTTTCTCTTGTACTTTACTAAAAAATATGATGTAAAAGAGTGAATTGACAAAACATATTTTAATGTTTTCATTTTCTTGGAAAAATGTGACATAAAAAAAAGTCTTATCTAAACATAATCTCTTCTAAAATGAAGACTTATCAGAAGAAGTTCAACCACCTTTAAAACAGTAAAGAACTGGCTAGTAAAAACCATGCTGTCTTTCCTGAGGACTTTGCAGTTGGGTTGCATGCTGTTGTAAGAGATTGCTCATGGGAATGGATTAAAAGAAACAGAATGTCTCTTTCCCTCTTGGACTGCTGTGATAGAGAAGATTGTGAATGGCATTTTGTTCTCAAATGAGGCTTGAAATATTATGAGATTCATTGTCGTTAATGGCAAGACATGAAGCTTTTCATGTTAAAATATGGACAAAAGAAAGAAAAGAAATATTTTGGTTGCAGAGGGTTAGAGGGAGAAGCATCTGTGTGCTTTGTTAATTTTAACTGAGAAAATGTTTGAACCAAATTAAAGTTGAGTAGGAATGAGCTGCCTAAAACACTGAAATAACAGAAGGGATTTTTTAACAAGATGCTGTAAATAATTGCTTTTTTATAATAAATTCAGGGAAGTGCTATAAAATCGAGATGTTATCCTTCTAGATAGACAGAGTTTTTCTCCCAGGGGAGCCAAAATTGGCGGATGGTTCATGGTGCACAGAATAAAGAATAGATTTTTAGATCATGCAGAATTGGAAGAAACAGTCAAGAAAAAAATTGAGAGGGATGAGTAGGAATAAACTCAGTGGATAAAAACCAGTTTGTGGGCCTTCTGTGTTACTGTGTAGGATATTGTGAGGACACAATCCCTTCATATGAGCTATTTCTGATGACAGCTACCAGGTCCTTTTGGAAGATCAAGTGGAGAACCCATAGTGTTTGGAAACCGTAACTTGAATGTTTGTGGAAATGGGTAAAACATAGATTGACATCAAACACAGGTAATTTTAATCTGTAAGGAGAAAATTCCTTAAACAAGAGGAGATGAAACATGTATAGAAAGGCTTCAGCCCTGAAAGACAAAAAAGGTATTATTTATATTTCATAGGGGAAAATGTTATTTGTTGTAATTCTGCTGGAGTAGGAATTCAGCTATATAGAAGACCAAACTAATGCCAACAATAAACATTATGATAATTTTAATTCTGTGGTTATGTTATTCTGAAAAGAGAAACCTATGAACTGATGGCCAGAAAAGCTATAATTTCTATGACACTGAGAAAAGAAGCTTATGAAGCTTGTGAAACCAGCAGAAACCGCTATGGTCATACCTGAGATGACTATAATGGAGTACTGTAAAGGCAGATATAAATTTATCAGTCTGACTACAGAGTAGAAGCAGTTAAAAATTTGTAAGTCTGACCTAGAGAGAGATAAAGTGCTCTAGAAAAATAATGTATTAGATTTACCAATTAAAAATATAAAAGAGTATCTTCAAAGAAAACAATTTGGTCAGTATAATAGCACCTAATGCTTCAAATGATGGTCCTGCATTTGAAACACTTATGGCTTACTTATGTATGCTGCATCAAGGACAAGCATTGGTGAGACAAGACACCGCTTTAAACTGTCATTACTATAAATCCTTAGGTCCAGAAGGACATGCCCTTAATGTTTTCAGATGGGATGCCTCTTTCCCAGTTCTACCAATTAATATGTGCTAGAGTTCTGGGAACTGCATTCAGAATTATGTGTGCCTCCATAGCATTTAAAAATGTCCTTCAAATTTGGAGGGAACAGACGCAAGAGTTTTGTATAATCTTAGAAGTTTTTCAATTCTTTCTTTTCTTTTTTCTTGGAAACTCATCATATTTTACTTTTTTTCCCAGCATAATACTTCCATTCCCTTTTAAAAGATTGTCCTCCCGAACTCTTCCTTTTTTTTAAACTAAAAATTTTATAAAATAATCTTACCTACTTATTCTACTCTAATATTCTGAAAGGTGCCTAAGGGGAGCTGAACTAATTTCTGACTGGAAGCTAGTAAAGTCTCAGGCATAATCTGCGAGATGGTAGTGAATAAGAAATAGAAATAATTTGTCAAAAATGAGTCTGGCAATGAATTCTTTGAAAGCTGGAAATTTTTTCCTAATTATGTGAAAGGAAGAAAAAAGATCTCCACAGAGGAAATGTAGAAAAACGTAGTGAAAAAGACATAAATTTTAATTTTTAATTAACTTAAAATAATAATATTAAGGATGGCAGCATTTGTTGAATTGTTTTTTTGGCTGTGCTATATGCTGCACCTGGGAAAAATAAATGCAAACAGATGTATTCCTACTCTAACTTCTTGTCATTAGAGGTTAATCTCAAGGTTTCCCTTTTCTTGTGTCTGCTCAGTGTTATCTATTTGCTGGTAAGCCAGTCATTCAGCTGGCTCTTGTTAACCTTCCACAGCAAATTCCTTATATGTCTCCCTTTTTCTTCCCTGCAACTTCTCAGCAAATTTCTCTGAAAAATTCCATCCTGGGCTGCTCCTTAGCACATCCTGGGGGCAGACATAGGTTTACAGGCTTGGAAAGCTGTGGTTGCAGACAGTGCATGCACAACTGGCATGCAGGTACAACGGCTCTTATCTTTTCCCCTGCCAACACAAGCATATTCCCAGTGCAGCTGGGCTCTGCAATTTTGGTTTAGTTTTAGCCTCCTGCAGGACACCCACTCCAAACTGATGGGGGCCAGAGCCCAGCAGAGGTTTTTCCTGAGGGTCATGATGCTCCCCAAGAAAAGGGAGGCTATGTGTGGAGTAATCAGGGCTGAAAGCAGATGATTCTAAGCATGGAAAGTAGGTGGAGACTGGTTAAGTGAAGGGTGATGCAACAGGGAATGACAGAAGATGGGTGTCTCATATGTCCTTGGCGTTTCTCAGACACTCAGTAACTGGGCTTGCATGAGGAATGATGGTTCAGATTTTACTTAACATAACCATTGCCCTTCTCTATTACTAATCATGACACATCATCAGTCATGTCTTGACAAACTGGAATATTGGAAGTTGGGACATATTTCTCAAGAAAAGTGAAAAACTATTTGTAAGAGTGTCTTTTCAGACTCATCACAGCAGTGTTTTCACTGATTAACTCTGACTGCTGTATCTGTTGGAGGCTGACATGTATCATCACTGTCCTTTCATCTGTCTCCATCCACATAGTGTTCATTATCTCAGATGCACCAATAGTTTACAAAATGGTTAAATGTGCTACTAAATAAACACAAGGGATGTGAAAATTACTATGTAATTGTTTTGTCGCCTTGGCTGCTATTTATCAGCTCTCTGATAGTTATTATAAACAGATTTATCCTTCATATGAGACGTCTTCTCTGATGTCAAAGACAATACCTGCAAGGACTTGAGTAATATCAGCCATTAATCCCAGTCAATTTTTTCTGTCTTTTCTTTCCCACATAAAGTCCATACAGTAACCTCTAAGCAGACAATGTCAGTACAAATGTGTTAAAATGTTTCCCTCTCTTTTCAGTTTTCTGATCCTATGCTCAGGCTACATTTGCTTGTTTGCTGAATTGTTTTTGCACTGAGTATGGAAAGAAGAAGAAGGAAAACCTTGAAGGGGCCAGTGAGTGCTCTCCCAGACATAAACCAAACTAAGCAGAGAGTAGGAGAGCCAGCCAGGGTAATCCAGCATGAAACACTGCTGCTGGGCTAGAGGAACACAGAACAGCCTGCCAGAGCACTGTCTCTCTTCCTCTCTTTTCCTCTTTGAGGGAATTGTTAACAAAAGCAAGAAGAAAATCTCTTTCTCTCCCTGCAGGGACACTTGTTTATTTCAGAGGAACCCTCACTAGGGCACTTCAGATAAGTCTCTTCTTTCTTTGCTTTGACCTAAGAAGATGAAGACAGCAGTACATCTGCCTTATAGCAGCTAGGAAGTGTTTTCCCCTTTCCTTCCTCTCTATTTTAACTGTTAATGATGATGAATCAACAAAATCAAGCTGAAAATTCTTTCCTTTTGTTTTGCTTTCTTTCTTTCTAGTGGAAGTGACTGCTTATTGGTGCAAAGCTAACAATTACAGTAATTTGTCTCAGAAGAGTTTTCAGAGAAATCCTTTAGATCCAAAGCTTTTCTTTATGACTTTGAAGTTAGGGGTTTGGGTTGTTGATTTTCTTTTTAATTGAGGTTTTCAACCCTTCAATTTTTGTCCTGCATTTGAGCCATTGTAGAATGCTTCAAAATCGTGTGAGTTAAACTTCAAACAGAGGACCTGTTTCTTCTCCCTTTGAAGTCACGAGAAACCTCCTGTTGATTGCAGAGAGGGAAACTTAGTGGACCAAAAGTACAAAGCATTTCTATTTCTTTCTGATTTCATCAGTTACCCTGCTATAGTACCATGTATTAGAAGTGCTGCAGACTTTTGAGGGCAAAAGAGATAAGTCAGTAGAACAAGTTTCCTAGCAGCAATTTTTTGAGCTCCTGCTTCAGCACTGTAAGGCTGATTCAACAACAACTTTTTCTCGTCCCTGCTGAACAGTCTAAACAATCCATCTGTAAGATCTTCCTCTGGCCTATTGCAGGAAAAAAAAAAGACAGCACCCAGAGGTGCTGGACAAGCTTCTGAGATCAGTGGTCCTGGACCAGGCTGCCAGGCAGAGCTGCCCAGGGGACTCCAGAGTTAGAAAGTGCAAACATCCATGGAACATCTCTCTTTCAGGTAACATCATGGATTTTGGCTTGAATAAGCTCACAAACACTTATATTTTCTCTTAAATGACATTCCCTGCAGATTGGCAGCTTTGCTTTCCTGCCAGATCTAAGGAAAAAGACACCTGAAAATGATCAAATGGGAAAAAATGCTTGTCCTGAACTTAGAAAATTAGATGCTCTACTCTGACAAGCCTTCCTTGATAAAAGCCACCAGAATGAATGAAATTGCACCAATCTAAAATGAAAGATGTCTCAACTTCTTTAACCAGGTCATCAGGAGACATAAGTCTACTTGCAATATGTCAGAGGAGGAAGATACACTTGGGAGTTGTCAATGCCTGGATGTTCTGTTAATGAAATGACTGCTGGTAAGTTTCTCAAATACATCCACTAAGGTTGCACCAGCCTTGTTGCACTGAACTTGCTGAGGTTCAGGCAGTGCTTGCAAGATGTTTCTTGTCTATCAGTCCTTTTTCTCTATGTTCCTATCCTCATCATTCTGACTTACTCCTACTCTCTTTTTTTCCCATGAAAGTGCGAAGAGGTTGTCCTGCTGGAAGGGAATAAAATAGAGTATGTATTCAGGAATGTGTCTCTGGGGTAGTGGCTGCCGTTAGTGGTTGGCATAGGAGGGGGTTACAGATTTCCAAGTGCTGGTCTGCCAGTCCTCCACATGGGAGAAGAAAAGGAGCAACAGCTTATCAAGACTTCAGGATATTTGTGAAGGAAAAAAAAACAAAAACAAAAACAAACAAACCTTAAGCATGTAAAGAAAAAAGTAAGACCATATACGCCAAATTCACCAAAGCTGCCAGGGCTGGGGGTCCCTCTAACCTGAGAAAACTGAGCTATGCATGCTCAGCTTCCCAAATTGCAGAGAGTAGTGGGAGTCTATTGGGAGATTCACTTAACCTATTTAAATCTGACTTAGGATAATTGCCTTTAATTGTCTTTAGGAGGGAATTGTCTGCAACAAAAATATTCCTGCTTTTGTCTGTTGATTGTAAATTTGCAGCAAATGCTCTGCATCCAAACAAGGAAGATCAGGCATTACCGCTAGGGCCAGGTTGATCCCACCCATAGCCATGAACAGGATGACTTGGAAATTGCTTAAGAGGCTACAGTCAGCAGAAGGGCTTGTGTTTAACAGGGCAGACTGCAGCACGAATCAAGACAAACTTCTAATAGGAAGATTTGCTGGAAGATAATTGCATGGGTTGAGGCAATTTGAGCCAGTCAATTCATAGTCTGTTTTACAGATGCTGCATTCTAGAGTGGTCATTACTGGCTATTGGTAACTTTTGGTGTCTAAAGCAATCAGGGAAACAGTATCTAATCAATGGCAATGTCATTATCCGTGGTCTTTTTTTGCACCTGTGAAAGGCAGGGAATTTTTCCTCAAACTGTGTGGTTTTATGTGTCTTCTCTGAGCCTTTGAAGGTACAGACTTTTCACCCACTCACCTCCATTGTTTAAATCTTTTACTTGCTAATTTTTTTTTTCCTTAAAATTTAAAAATCCTGTGAGAAAAAAAAAATAAATCTGTATTATCAATTCTGCTTTGACTTAGAAGTATTTCAAAGGTATGTATGTCACAGAAGAATTTTTGCCAGTATGTGACTTACCAAGAAGATATATCTCTAAAGAGTCCAGACAGTATTTCTTATTTAGGAAGGATGTGTGGTCTAGTTATTAAGGAGATAGATTACAAGACAAGTGCCTGGTTTGTTCTCAACTTTGCATGCAGCAGTAAGCAAATCCCACAGTTCCTCTAGCTTAGTGTTCCCATCTGTAAAATGAGAATGACAGCATTCATTTATTTCACAGGAGTGAACCTTAATCGCTGTTTGTAGAACAACTGCTAAAATGGATGTGAATTCTTCTGCTGTAGCCAGTGCAGGTTTTGCAAAGCTGAATCCATCGCAAAAGGATTGAAATGTCATTCTTGAAGCTGTAACAAAAGAAAAAAATTCCTGTATCTTGAAAGTCCTCTCTGCATTGGTCATAGATGCCTCAACCACTCTGCTATCACATTGATTCAATTTATGAATTTATACCCCAAGAAAAAAAGTTATTAATTACATGTTAATTTTCTGATTTCTGTTTTCCTTTTTCTTTTCCCCAGCATAGTTGGCTAGAGATGGCTTATCTACTCAGAGTTAAGTCCTCAAGAAAAGTGCCTTTTAGAAGCCAGTGAGGTATTGATAAAACTCATTCCCCACTGCTGAAGATCCTAAAGGCATTAAGAGCTTTCAGCTTTGCCCATCATTCAAGATAAGCTATGCCACAAAGAGTAATGGGAAACTTGAAATTAGGGAATTTAATTATCATATTATCTCCTCCTTTGAATCCTTTAAAAAAATTTGAGGAGGCAAAACTGTCAGTCACCTCCTATGCAACTAAGATGGCTGGGCACAGATCTTGCAGTTGTCAGAAAGAAAGTCATAGCCATTAAACATCAGACAAGCATTAAAGAAATATCCAATGACAGAGATTACAAGATGATTTTAAAAATATCATAATAGGGTATTTTCTTATAAAAATTGAGAAATACCTAGATTGAAAGATTGGATATCCAGAACAGTAAAAACCCCAAAATTAGCATCTCGCCAAGAAGATGGGAGAAACATTCAAGCAGTAAAGAAAAACTATTTAAATAATGCATGACAGTTTCTTTTGGCACCAAAGGAACATTGAGGGAAAAACAAAAAAAACCAAGCCCCCCCCCCCAAAAAAACCAAAAAAAACCAAAAAAAACCAAAAAAAAAACAAAAACAAACAAAAAAAAAAAAAAAACCAAAAAAAAAAAAAAAAAAAAAAAAAAACAAAAAACAAAAAAACCAAAAAAACCCCCAAAAAAACCCCAAAAAACCAAAACCCCCCCCAAAACCACAAAAACAAACAAACAAAAATACACACAAAAAAACCCCAAAAAAACCCAAACAAAACCCAAACAAACAAACAAAAAAACCCAAAAAACCAACCAAACAAAAAAAAAAACCCACTGGAATTTTTAATGCTTGCATCTCTCTTTACTTCATTCAGAATTAAATATCAAGTAAGCCCATTGCTTGCCAGCAGAGTCCTGCCCTTTTGCACTTGGTGAAGTCTGCACATTGCAGAAATCAGAGCCTTCTGCTTCCCAAAGTGCTTGACAGCATCTTCCCCACTGGTAGACATCATTCCCCAGCACCCAGGGAACTGAATCATCATGAGGCAGTGAAATAATCTTCTTCCATATAGGTTAAAGTGAGAAGGACAAGATCCTAATTTGTTTAAAAAAGAGTATTTTTACTTCCTGAGCAACTTCTGAAACACTACCAACTTATGCAATGAAGAATCACCACTGGCCAAGAAACAAATAATTTAATAAATACAACCTCCCATAAAGCTTTTAAAAATATGCAAAGCAAACTTTATATTTGCTTGATGACTTATGCATAGAATTTTTCTTCCATGGAATTCCTCATCTTTACATTATTACATAATTATTATGAATTAAACATGGATTTCAGAGAAAAAGTCTGGGAGAAGACCTCTGTCACCTCAAAACCAGTAAAAACATATTTTCACATGTGTTCTCACCATTCCTTGGAGCTTTTCTTAGGAGTAGTTCAGCAGAAAATTGCTTGAAAGATTGTGTGGGAACAGTTATTGACTATTTAAAACAGATGATGCAAATCACACTGGAGCTGATGTTGTGACTTGGAAGGCATTAAGTTGCTGCTTGTGTTGGGGGAATACTTTAAGAACTCCTGGCTACATGTGGTGTTGGGTGACGGGTTTATATTTGCACAGTCACAACAGTGTCATTGCAGCACCACTATGCATCCTGCTAAATAGGAGTTAAACAAATGTGAGAAGGGAGGGGAATTTGTTTTGGCTTTGTTTGGTTTTCGTTTTGTTTTTGTTTGTTTGGGGTTTTTGTTGTTTTTGTTTTGTTTTGTTTTTTGTCAAAGAAGCATTGAATATTGTTCTCTTATCGGTGGTGTGTTTTCTCTAAGTGCACAGATTTCAATATTAATGCCTCAAAGTGAGAATGGCTACAGGTTTCAAATCCAAATGTATGGAAATCAGTGGGCAAGCACGAGGAGCTGGAAGAAGCTGTCCAGGTGGAAGCCAACTACCCTGTGCCAGTTGAAATGTGAAAATTCTCTTTTGTGTGGGAGAGCATGGCTGCCTGGTTAGCTACAAAACCTCGCCAGCAGCATCTCTGCTTCCCTGTTAAGGCGCAGGCAAAAATTTGGAAATCAGAAGTCCCAGGACTTTGAAGTGGTAGTGAATATTCAAAAAGTGAGAAAAGAATATTTGGTATCTGTTTTTGGGAAAAGGAAGGAAAAAAGTACAGGAGATGATTATATAGATGTCTGCTAGGTGAGGATTTTTTGGCAGAGGTTCAAATGGTCTGGCTTCCCTGGGAACACATAAAAATCAGAAATCTTGCCCAGTGAATAGTGAAACAGCCCCAATAAAAAATACTAGAAGAGAACTCTGGCATATCCAATTAAAAAAAGAGCTTTTATGGTATAAGAACACCATCAGGATGGGAGATCAAGGCCATGTGTCATCTAGATTTACATACCCTAATAAAAATATTATACTGCTATGAGGAGAAAGAAAAATTGTGTTGCCAGTATCAGGTATGATTTATATGCAGCCAAAGTTACAGGAATGCCTGACCTTAAATCTGTGACAAAGCTCTTTTATGGGATTTTTAAGTAGCTCAGCCATCATGGGAGGACCCAAAGGCATGATGTGTGTTATAGTCGTTGTGGATATTAAAAAAAAAAATAAAATAAAGACCTGAAAGGTCAGTAAACAGAGAACAGAGAATAGGAAGGTCCTAAACAATTTGTCCTTGATGAGCAGGTGACCAATCTTGTTCCTTTTGGCACAGGGTTCTTTCTCTGGAGTTTCTGCATGTGCTCTGAAGATGTTCTAAGCAGAGTAAGGAATCACCATAGAAGCAGGTGGATAAGGGCACCAAAATGACCTCATAATGGAAATTCTGCACTCTGCCACCTGTGCAGCTTATGCTGCCCTGCACATGGCATCATCTGCTCCCTCTATGGGGCTGCATTTTGAAGCTGAATATCTCTAATTCTCTTGTCCCACATCTGGATTTCACACTGCTGTGCTGCTGCAGGATGCAGACGGGGAGTGTGCCCTTCTGTAAAAACCCCCACACTCACATCATCCATGTGCTTGGCTCTGAATTTACCCTCTGTTTCAGAGACTCATGGCATGGGATTTGGGGTGTGATTCTCCAAGGAAAAGGCTTCACGTGATAAGAGCCTCTGATAAAGAACCTACACTTTAATTCTTGGAGAATGGGAATACAGGAAGAGGAAAAACTTGTAGAAATGGATATAACAATGGATGAAATCAGGATGAGGGACAGCAGATATTGATTGATGGTATTAGTAGAGAGATGTGTACCTGTGAATAGGGAAGTGAATATAGCATATTAGGGAGGGTGAAATTATTATTGAATTAATAATTGTATAAATTATTTATATAAAAATTATTTAAGCCAAAGGAAAAAGGTGACATAAGTGTGATGAAGCACAGTTAAATACTGGAGAAGAAGACATCAATTGACCTGATATGAGAGGAGAGTTTGCGTGTACCTGAGAGCTAAGTTCCTGGAGCAACCTTGGGAAGGTAACCAAGAAGTGCTAGAATGAAACCAATGTAATTATGAAAGAAATTTAATAAGCTGGGTGTTACAGCTGGCAGAAAAATGACCATACTGATTAAGACTTTCTCTGATGGCTCTATTTGTCAGTGTTACTCTAAGGATACATCTTATGCAAATAGATTACCTGAAAGGCCTCAGTCCTGAATCCACACTGTAACACAACATGGGAGACATCCTTGTCCCTGGTACCTGTTAAACATGCACCAAAGCACTTCTTTACCACCAAGGCTTTGCTGGACCACACTTTGTTGGCCTCTGACCCTCCCTGTGCTGTCAGCTTGGTCTACCCAGCACAGGTGCACTCAGAGTGGGAGATGGGCTGCAAACTGGCAATGTGGATCCATGGCACTGGACTCAGGGAGCCCCTGGTTTCAGAGCCCTCTGCTTCTCCAAGAGAGCAGCAATATTCAGTTTTCCAACCACAACAGCAAGTCAGCCCCTGCTGGAGCAGAAACCTTGGGCTGAGGAATAAAGGGTAATTAACACATTGTAGTTAGACAAAGAGGTCCAATGGCCAACGTGTAGATTAAAAAGGCAATGTGTAGGTTAGAAACCAAAGCATACAAAGCCAGAAGAGTCATCCATGTGAGCTGCAGCTAATGTGTTATTATCTATGGTTCGTAGTAACATTAGTTTTAACCAAGAGACTGATCAATTGCCAGTGTCTTGACTGCAGGAATTGTTAGGTGAGGAAAAAAAATATAGCTGGTAGTAAGGAAAAGCTGTAATCTGCCAGGTTTTCTCTAGAGATGAGAGCTGGTTTTGAGCTGTGCATGGTTCTTGCTACAGTTGTGTTGTGCAAGTGTTCAGTTCCATTTCTGCTGCTGGCCTCTGATAATGAAGGAATTTGAATAAAAACCTTTTTCATTTCAAGGGAAAACCAAGCTTCTCATCCTTCCTACAGCATACAACATTTTTCTGTGATATTCACTTCATAATAGATTGTTTTAGGTAATGCAAATATAAAACTATTTAGGGATGTACTTGCATATTTCACACTAGTTTTGTCTTATTTTTATAGAATCATGATAAAAAGATACGGAATGGAATACCCTGTACTTTCACAAAAATGTATCCTTTATGCACTGGTTGTTTTGGTTTTTACATTTGTTGCTCAAGATCCTTTGACTTTTATTTTGTTGAATATCCAGTTTCTTTTGGAGGTCT
Organism: Zosterops lateralis; assembly: GCF_965231275.1. Taxonomy (NCBI): domain Eukaryota; kingdom Metazoa; phylum Chordata; class Aves; order Passeriformes; family Zosteropidae; genus Zosterops; species Zosterops lateralis. Next base: position 35,404,050 of record NC_139763.1, read on the forward strand.
TTTGAAGGTTCAGCTAGCAGCAATTTTTGTGGAGTTATTGAAGTATATGCTTGACAAAAATAATCTATTATGAGTAATGTGTAAGTATTTTTCTCTTTTTATAGGCTGTTTACGGGTTTAATGCTGGAGTATTTTATGCATACATAGATGTATTTTATACATAAATTTTTGACATTTATAAACTCCAAAATACATCTCATGATTTTTAAAGCTATTGGGAGCAGTAAAATAGAGAAATTCTTGTGATGCAAATCAAACATTTCCATAAAATTTAAACTAAACTGCTACATGAAACTGGTCATAAATATATTATAGGTTCTCCACAACATTTGAAATTATGTATGTATTATCTCTGTTGCAGACCTGAGAACAGAATAAATGATATCTACATTGCCATGGTATGTATCAGCATTTAGCACTTTTGCCTGCCCTCCAACCTCAGCTGTGTTTCTCAGTACCTTCCATGGGTTTGTGATAGACAAAACTTACTTGAAAAGCCCCAAATAATATAGATGTCACCACTGATATTTTGATGCATTATCACAAATTCTCATTGTCAGAATGAAATGCACTTCGTCCCAATTTTGTGGGTCCATGGAGACCTCATGGATTTCTGTTGATGAAGGGGTCTCTAAGAACTGCTATCACTTAAAGAAGAGCAGCATCACTGAGCAACTTCAGTGTCCATACTTCAACTGCATGGAACTTTTCTTGTCCACAGAAAATGTGTCAGAGCTACTTGAACTCTCTCAGATGACTCACAATGTCTTTTTAACAAAGAATGTCCCCTTGAGTTTGTTTGAGGTACACAGAACATAGCTACTACCTGGGAGGGAGGAAATCAATGAGGGGATCAGCTGGATGTTGCTCTGTCCTGGCTGTTGTAATTGCCATCATTGCAACCATGTGGCTTTGAATTTCCGGGATCTGGACATCTAATCATCACACAAGGCAATTTAAGGGTGCTGAGATTCTCTGCAATTAGTTGCTTACTCTCCTTCAAAAAAGAAAAATGGAAGTACATGTTGTGCAGCAGTAGCTTTGGAATAAATGCAATATCATATCCCATCATCTTTGAAGAGGCAATACATAATTTTCATGACAATGGCACAATATTTATTCTGCTATTATTTTCCTGTAACTCCTCACCTAACCAATTCTTTTTCCGTTCTGAGATGTTGACATTGAGCTAACCTTGATGATGGTTTTATTATGATCTTATGCAATGAATAATATCTCTTCTAACATTAAGAGTTGAAGATGAGACCCTATACCACAAAGCCATGAAATGGATTTGTATTTTGACAGAAAGAGTTAGTAAATGACTATCATTTTATAAAGCTGTGCAGAATTCGTTCAGAAATAATTTAAATATTTCTGTGGCATGCTGAGTACTCAAACATTCTCCACTGCAAGATTTTCCTGTGTATGTTAGCCTCTACAGTAAATGCTTTTCATTGTGCTTTGTCACATGTAATGTGCCCCTCCTTTAACTCTGGTACATGAGGGGCTTGTAAATAAGATTTGTCTTTTTTTAACACTCACTCTAAGCATCAAAGGACTCTTTTGGGCTGTCAGCTACACAAAGACAAAACAACTTGCTGCACAGCTAACTAATTTCCAGTTTCTGAATGTTTTTATTTTTTTTTTTCCAGAAAATAACTAAACTTCATAACACAAAGCACTCTGGAAGATAGAATATAGAGATATTTTAGGATGATATGCTTTGAGTAAGCACTTTCATTAATGAATTCTTAGCCTTGTTAATGGTGGCCTCTCTTTTGGATATTCCTCCTGTCCCCATGAATGATTCATCAAAAGTCAAACCAAGCTTATCTGACACAAAAACAAGGTCAATGTTTACCCCTTCACCATGTATACATGTCTTTCATATCACAACTGAGGTTGGTTAGATTAAAGGGGTCCCTCTGCATTTTACAGATGTACTGCAGTTGTTCTGTTTATCTCATCTGAATCTTGGGGCTTGTCAACATGGAGAATTTAGTGCACAAGCTACAGTGTTAACTTATAGATCCATAGTTGCTCTTTGCTGATTCAGAGTGTGGAGCATAAGTGAACATCAAGTGCAGGGAAGAATTATTCTGTGTCTGAGCAACATACCTTATAGAACATCATTATTAGGGTATCTTCTATAGGAACTTGAAAATCTCAGTGCTCAAAGTGTCATTGGCTATTATCCCTAACAGGTTTAGAAGTCTGAAGGACCAAATTTGCCAAGGTCAGTTTATTCATTGTAATTAAGACCATAATTAAATTTTTGGTGAGCTGCGGAGCTCTGATACTTGTTGGGAAAGATGAGACCAACTCCCTGCCAGAAACATCAAACTTATATTGATAATTCTAAAGTTGATAAATCAGACCTTCAAGAATTAGAAATCCTAGGGTCATTAACTATGGACACCTGTTACCTGTTCCATTTCCTAGGAGAAAACAGCCCTCTTCTAAACATTACCCCATATCACCTCACTTATAGCAATGTAACTTCTTGGTGTCGTCAAACCAAGCTTCTCGTACATGATGAGCCTCATGCAGATCATTTTAACAAGGTTCCTATTCAATTTCCTAAGGGAATTTGGCTCATCTGTGGAGACAGGGCCTCACCTGTGGAGGCAGGGTATACCTTCAAAAATGGATGGTGACCCTTGTGCCATGGGACAACTTAAAATAATTGCTCCCCGTGTCAAAGAAGTAATCAAAAGGAAAAACAGGAGAATAAGATCTTCCTGGAGACATCATTTTGAAAGCAACCGTAATAGTGATTTTAACCCTTGGAACTCTGGAAATACAATTATCACAAGCATTTTTATGCCTCAGTTGAATTCTTCAGTTAAGCAAGTTAGGATGTAGGCTCAGTAAAGAAGTAAATGCCACCTCCACTATGATCAGTGATCTGCCAACAGATGAAGAGGGGGTCAAATGTGCCTCTTTACAAAACAGAGCTACTCTTGATTATCTTTTACTAGTACATGGGCATGGCTATGAAGATTTTGAAGGATTATGCTATATGAACGTATCTGATCATTCTGTTTCTATTCATAAACAGTTGCAAGACTTAAGAGACCTGACTAACCAAATTACACTAGATGATCCGTCTTGGCTAGACAATTTTTTTTACAATTTGAGCTTTGCACCTTGGCTAAAGGAACTCCGTAAAATAGGCTTGATTATTTTAATAGTAATGATTGTAGTTATAGTAGCAATACCTTGTATACTCCAACGTGTGCAAAAATTAGTGAATAAGACAATTTCTAGTATCTTAGTAGTTCAACAGAATGGGGGAGATGTTGGGAAAGATGAGACAGGAAAAACTTACAAATACATTTGCCTGGTAAGAAATACTGAAAATATAAAACCTATGAGAGAAATAGAAATGAAAGCTAGCTTTGAGATGTAGGTATGGCAGGCAGGAAGATGGTGATTATCTGGAGTTGAGTGATAGCAAACAAAGGGACCCAAGGGTGTAGCCCCACCAAGGTATCAGGGAAAAGGTAGATAAAAGAGTAGCCTTTAGAGTTTAGAATACAGAATGATATGGTGATATAGTAGTTCTCATAGGCTGTATGCCAAGTCTGCAGGTTTTGTATCTCACTCCGGTTGGTCACTGTAAATTAGAATATTCAACACAAAAGGAGATATAATGTATTGTAACAAGGACCCCTCTCTTTTACCCAGTTACCTCTCTTACCCTCTGTCTCTCTCTCTCTCTCTCTCTCTCTCTCTCTCGGGGCATCCTTTCAGCCGTGTTCCTAGAATGTCTCAGGTCTGCAGAGTTCCCTCTCCCTGCCATCCACAGAAGCTCCTACAATACTCTTAATGAAGACAAGTAGATATACAAAAGACTTTATCATTTACACTTGACCATTCTTAGTAGGTGTTAAATAATCAATTTCCTTAGCTGTCAAAGGCATGAGATCTCAAGTACACCATATAGAAATATTTCAACAAACTAATTCCTAGCTGTTCTGTAATTATTACTCACTGCAATATTAATGTGCTTAAGGTTCAGCAACATCCTAGAGCATAATTGCTTCAGCATTAGGTGAATCTGTCTCTCACTTGATGGTAGGGAAAGAGACATAATTCCTGCTGCAAGCCAATATATATTGCATATATCATTAGGTAACGATCCACTGAAGATTTGGTGCAGAGTTCTTAATATGCTGTAAGTTGCATTCTAATTCACTCTGCGGTAAAAAGAAAGAGTGTTGGGTAGGCAAGCCTCACATTACACCAGGAAAAGAAAATCCTGAGTGTAAGATTATATGCATCCTGTATGTAGACTGCAAGAGAATTTAGCACAGCCTTTAGCAGAAAGTTTACAACAAAAATATAACAAAGCTAATAATGGAATTTCTAGAACTTGCTTCCCTTCCAGAAGCATACCTTTAGGAAGACAGAGAATAGCTTTGTTATTTAATATTTTGGGGTTTTATTGCCTATGGTTCCATTGAGACAAGATATGGAGCTTTTGTGTGGAGCGCTTAAATTGCCTAAGGAAGAGGAAGGTGTAGATAAAAGTGCAATCAGCTGGCAGTGGAGAATAGGCAGGGCTGGTGTGCCTTTTGCACCTGAGACTTCATAACAGAAGCAACTATTTATACTCGTCTAAAACTTTTCCAAACCTGAATCATATGATGTATCCATACTCACTTTCTGACTTTAATAATCATCTTTCAGAAGAAAAAGAGATTTCAGAGGCAGAAACTTATGATTTATGTACAATTTCCCTGTGTTTCTTCCTAGGACATGTCTTACAAGGTCAGACACTCATGTGATGTTTTTTATTAGTTGAACAGATGTACATGCAGGTAGGAATAAATAGCTTTTTGACAGCTGATTTGGCTTCTTTTATTTATTACCACAAAATGATGTTGGAGAAGAGGTCATGAGAAAATGAAGCAGGCTTTCACTGAATTATTATTTATTTATCTTCTAATAATTCTTGTAAATTACCTTCTTAGTATTTTGATTACTTGTTTGCTTGAGTGAGCTGAGTAAGCTTCCATAAATCTATCAGGAATATGTGGCTGTGCACAAGTATCTCTTAGACTCAGACAGCTGCTCAAGTACAAGACCCTCATCATCAGAGATGGGGGTGGGTAAATAAGGCTGAAATGAGAGTGGGCAGTAGGTATCATGTAAATAAAGCTTGGTCATTCTATAACAAGTGCTAGCAGTGCTTTAACCAAGGTGATGCACTCTTGACTCACTCTCTCCACACCACCTGTTTGCCAGACATGAACATGGAGCTAGCAGGTATGAGCAAATCAGTGCCTGCTCTGGCTGCACCTCCCACGGGCAAGGACAGATAAGTTCAGGCTCTGTAGGAAAAGCAGATTTAAGTGTCAAGGTTTTGTCCCTTCACAAGAGCTTTCAGTCATTCTCCTACACGTGCAAATGCTTCTGTGCAGCTCCCTGCCAGAGCTTTCTTCTGGTCTTCTTGCACTGCACATCAAAGCTTACCAGTGCATCTGCTCCATTCTGCTATGCCCCAGCAACTTGTGTAATAAACCGTTATATGACTCAGGATGACACCACCAGCTGTGACTTGTTCTCACAAACTGTTTTGAAATTATTTATTCAATTTAGCACATTTGGTGGGTTTTGTCTTGCTTATTGTGCTGTTTACCTGTGGAGCATTTTTAAAGCTTGTTCACCACTGTCCTGCTCATTAATGTATTTATTTTTATTTCTATTTTCATTTTTATCTGAAATTTAAGAAGAAGAAATTCCTGCACAAGTAGTTCTGACTCCCTTAGAGAGATTTCATTAAGCATACAAATTTACGATGATTTATTTATGTTACTATAAACCTTAGTCACAGCTAACTCTAAGTGTAGATCTCTTCTTAATTTTTCTTATCGCTCTCTTCCTGTTCCCATTTTTCTTGCAGTAGCATTAATTTAATCCTTTGACATGGGCATCATTAGTTTGCAGGACCTGTAAGAACATTTCCTTTATGTCTGTGTACCACGCAACACTAATTCATTCATTGGTCTGATTGTCAGGGTTAATATGTTAGTATGAAAAATGTTTGCTGAGAAACATCTGCATTATTAAAGATTATGAATAAACTGAAATGAGGGCAATTTGTCTGATGAAGAATAGTAGTACACTTAGTGGAACAGCCTTCCATTTGAATGATAACCTGCAAAGGGGGCAATGCTGCTCCACTGAACTGAGGGCCCCCATGAAATCTTGTCCAGGATGCTGTTGGAAACTGGGGATTCTGGGTCCAATTCACACAACCTTATTCAAAAATCTTACTCAGACAGTTTCACACCTGAAAGCTTCAGGTCTAGCAGCTTATCCTGATACTTGCCTGCCATTTCAAAAGCAGACAGGTAATTTGGGCATCTCTGTTGATGGAAATCTGGGGTCAAGGTGCCCTTGGAAAGTTCATGCTGCAACAGTTCAGTGAGACATGATCTGGAGGAACACCTCACTATCACATCTATCATGCTTGCAGTGCATGAAAAAACTCAAATACATCTACATGATCCTATGTGATGGAAAGACACACTGAGAAGAATATTTTAAATGTGATGAGAACATTGAATTTAAAGATGTACATACCAGCAGAGGCACATCTCTGTGTGGCAGCTGAGCAGGCTGGATTCTGTGAGAGCTGTACACAAAATGAATTGTGGAAGGTCCTGCTCTGGCATAACCAAGTACTTGACTAAATTCTTCATTCAGACGTCTCTTCTTTCTCATGCACAAAGCAGTCTGTATTATAGAATTAGAAGGGATAATTTTACCCTTTTATTGAAAACCAACCAAGTACTTAAAAATAATTAGGTAGGCAGACATATAAATGGATGTGGAACAGTGCCAGATGTGACTACTGATATATCTTTACAAAATAATATTCAAGATCAGTCAGACCAATTACCAAGTGAACGTTTCAGTGAGCATGGTGTGATTATATTTCCCATATCACCACATATCCTTCCCATGGGAGTCAACCTTATATGACCCACCATTAATACCAGGTGGATGTGAGATAATTAAAACATAAGTGTAATGATCTTAGGAGGAGTATGCATTGTATTCTGTAAACAGAGTACAGGATACATGCCAATGATTTCTTTATATCCTACTGAGTATGCACCATAAGCCTAGAGCCCAAAGCTATAGCATAGGATTAAAAAAAATTATTATATCACCTTATGTTTGCCCTCTCCTAACCCTGATGTATTTCTAAGTGTCTGCTGTGCTACACAATAACCTTTTTTTATTTCTGGCATATAATTAATCAATTAAATGCAAATTAGACTGGCCTTTAGGTTTCTTTCTTCTTTCTCCCCACCTCCCCCGGCTCACTATTCTACATTCTGGCTCTGAAATATTCTACTTGTATTAAATATGAATAATTTTTGCTGTTGGAAACTGTGGAATGCCTGCCTGTAAGCCTTCATCTTTGCTGTCTTAGAACTCTGTATTAAAAATGGCCTATTACTTTGTTGTCCAAAATTTCTAGTGGAAGAGTTTAATTGACATCAGTAGAATTATGCCAGCATATAATTTTCTTTTAATATCAGACTAGCATCAAAGACCCTTATAAAATCAAAGTTAACAGAGAACAGTCTTGTTTCTATCTGTATTACTATGCACAGAGTTACTTTGCAACTGTATTATTGAATATCCATGACAATCAGAAGACGTTCACTCATTGGTTGCAGTTAGTTCTTATTTCTAATATGAGAATCACAAAGCAAAACAGAAATGTCTTTTGCTGGTTGTCTGTGTTATTGTTGATTCCACAGAACACAGCTATAAATTTGTGTGACTGCAAGTAGGTCGTGTCCATGAGAAGATTTCAAATGTCAAACTCAAAGATTTTGAACTCGATTGAGTTCTCAACAGAAAATAAATCTAGAAAGTAAAGAACTTGGTTGAGTTATTAGTATCAGTTAGACCTAGATTATGAATTTTCTCAATCTTAGTGAATTTTCTGATTCTTTTTTCATTGTTAAAAGACAAATATATTCATGACATTAAAAGCTAGAATAATTTCTTTATTTTTTAATTTGAAAAAAACCTTACAGATTATATTACAGAATTGCTCCATTTATGTATTTAAAAACTATTCACATATAGTTGCTCTAACCCTTGAAATACTTTTATTTAAAAAAATTAATTAATGTTATCTGACTGTGCATCACCAGTATCCACATGTTATTTTTTCAGCCATGCAGTAGGAGCTTTTGGAAGGAAGTAGTCTTGATAAGGTTATCACAAGTAATTGTCTAAGCCCTCAAGAACAACTGACTCAATGAGACAAAGGATATTGGGCAGTGCAAAAATCACTTGAAACTTAGTGGTGCATTTTGAAATTATTTAACCACTTCTAGTTAAGACCAATTGAACACAACACAGAAATTATGGAAGAACTGACTGTACAATAAGAAAGCGCCTCTCCTTGCCTAACACTGTGCATTCAGTATCCAGATAAATGATACAGAGAAGAAATAGTACTATAAATTGAATGTGATCTCACCTCATAAGCTAATTTTTTATTGGCTAAAATAACCAAGAATTAAAGTTTTAAAAGAAGGGGACAAAGAGCATAGTAAAAAGAGAGGGGACAAAAATATGTTTAGAAAGCACCTCAGTGATATCAGCCCCTCAGCGTAAAAGGAGATAATTAGTATTATTGTCCTCCCTAGGACATGTCCCTTATAGGGCTGAGACACTAAAGTCACCGTTTGGGAACGTTTTTCTTAGATACAGTTTAATTTTACGAAGTATTAGATTTGACTGCTGAGACTTTCAGCAGGTTATAAACTTGAGTTTATAACCTGTCAATTTAGACTTTCCCTTTTGCTTTGCAAGAGTAAACATTCTATTTTTCTTTTGTTGTGCTTGTCTAATTTTCCAAGTGAGTCCAGACTAATTTAATTCATTTAACCCTGTTTTTACTTTCAAAAAGACTGCATAGAAAGCCAAATAGAGAGTGCAGTCTTTTTTGGAGCCTGCAATAAGTATGGAAAACACAGGAGCTGTTTTTCAGAAAGCTGAAAAATTTTTGGGAAAAGCTGGGAGAAATTTTTGGTGAGTTTAATCCAGTGAGCAGGCTTGTCTGTGCAAGATGATCCTTGGCTTCAGGTAGCTCTCAACTATCAGAGGTACCATTGGCATTTGGCTTTACATCTTTCAAACTGAGGGCTGAGGCAGTGGTTCACAAGGATTCAGGTTGCTGCTCCATGCCAGCTTCAGCTTCCACAGTCCTCAGAGCAGGTGGTGCAAGAGCTATTGGAGCTGGGGAACTTTTAAGTGTCCCAGCAGAGCCATATGCCCTTGACCAGTTGGATTCAGATTCATTTCAGCAGGCTGATGAAAGGAGAGACATACTTTCTGCACTTGAGGGGCTCTCCCAACTGGGGCTCTCCCAACTGAAAGAACTCATTGTAGCTTTTGCAGAAGGGCCTGGATGAACTGAGAGAATGATGGAAAGTCAAATAAGGGAGTTATTTTACACTGGAATACACCCATGACTTCAAACTGCTTTGTTTGCTGGAAATTCTGAAAAATAACTTTCTGTGATGGCATCAGTGCCCCAAAAAAACCCAAAACAAAAAAAACAAGTGTATCACCAGAAATTTTTTCTGCCAGCCTTCTCCTCATCTTCTACCAAGCAGAGCAGTTTGACCAAGATCAAAAATTATTTGGAGGCAGATGCTGATCAAGCCCTTCCACTCCCCTGTCTGAAGAAAGATATTGAACCATATGGTTGAGCAGGTGTCAGTGGCTAAGTTTAAAACAGACTATCACTGCTGCCAGAAAACAGAAGATAATTTTCTTTAGAGAGGCAATATATTAAGAGACGCAAATGTAAAATGCAGTTTATTCAATGCTCTGAATCATGAATACATACAGGAAAAAAGAAATCTTATTTTTCAATTTGATTCCAATGGAGAGGGAGCTTGCTGCTACCAAAAAGCCTGAGGATATATAATCAAGCAAGCAGAATTGCTCCCAAGACAGCATGCTATCAAACATGCTACACATCCAAATTTAATAGTGAATAGTCTTTAGATTGCTTAACAAAACAACCTTGAAATGTGTGAAATTCAAAACTATTCTGAAAAGGCATGTTTGAACAGTGCAGGAGAGATAAGGATCTGGTTGCTGCTGCAAGAGCATATATCAAAACGGATGATTACACAGTAGGGCACCTTTCTAATATGGAAACAAGTAGAATACAATCACTGAGATGTAGTACCTGCCTGAATGAAGTAAAGTACCCTTTAAGCACTGCATTTGTTTAGCATTGCTTATTGCAAACATATCTTAGGACTAAGTTATTTTCCCTGAGCTAGAGAAATGACTCTATTATCCCATGAAGCCCATTTCAAGAGGACTTCTCTTTGATCCTTTGAGGGTTTTAGGTAAATGAAGGGGAATGTCTGTATGAAATAGTCTTCTTAAGTGACTCTGGGACTGGATCTGACCAGAGAGACACAGGCTTTTTTTGCGTCAGTTCATCTGAATTTCGGGATGTACAAATCACATTTAATTAATGCTTCCAATAGAAGAGTTTACCCGGCTTCTGGGTATATAAGTGTGTGTTCTCCACCCATGGAAGACTAGAAACAGCTTTTCACAAGACGTTACCAGATTTCAGGCCAAGAACTCTTTAGAAAAAATGTTCAAGGAAGAGAGGTTTGTCCTGTCTGTAGAAGAAAGGATGGACTGCACAGAGTTGTCTTTGAGAAACTAGTGACAACTGACATGGACAGGACTAAGGTACTCAACAACGCTTTTGGCCCCAGTTTTCAAAGGTAATTTCTACTGCCATATATCTCAACCCTGGACCTCAAGACAGGGGCTAAAAGAAGAGCACTCAAATAACCACAACGTACACAACTCATGGGACCTGATGAGATGCATTCCAGGGTCAGGAGGGATATGCCTCATGTGGTTGCCAAGCCAGCCTCTAGCATATTTGAAAAGTCATATGAATCAGGCAAAGTCCCTAGGGACTGGAAAAACGAAAACTTCACGTAACATCTAAAAACAGTAAAAAGGATGATGCTGGCAACTACAGACCTGTCAACTTAAACCTTGTACCCAGTAAGATCACTGATCTTCTTGGAAGAAATGTCAAAATTTATAGAATACAGGCAGGTGATGAGAGACAACCAACATGACTTTCGCAAGGAAAATTGTGTCCCACTTAACTAGTTGCATTCCATGATGGAGTGACAAGGGAACATCAGCAAACAAGGGAAGAGCTACTGATGTCATCTACCTGAAATTCTGTAAGATCTTTGATACTTTTCAACACAATATTCTAAACTAGAAAAATATGGGCTTGATGGATGGAAAATAAATTGTCTGGATGAAAGTGTCCAAAACACTATAGTCAATGGCTTGATGTCCAACTGGAAATCAGTAAAAAACAGTGTCCCTCAAGTGTCTATATTGAGACCTGTACTATTTAACATCATCAACTACATAGACAGTGGGGCTGAGGGCACATTTAATAATTTTGCAAAAGACACCAGGCTGAGTAGTGCAGTTTATGTACTAGAGGGAAGGGATGCCATCCAGAAGGAGCATTACAGGCTTGAGGAGCGGGGTCATGTAAACTTCAAAAAGTTCAACAAGGCCAAGATGTAAGGTGCTACACCCAGGTCAGCACAATCCTCAGCACCAAATCAGATTGAAGGATGGATGAATTGAGAGAGCCTGTTGAGAAAGACTTAGAAATAGCAGCTGATGAAAATTTAGATGTGAGTCATCAATGTGTGCTTGCAGCAGAGAGAGCCAGATGCATCCTGGGCTATACCAAAAGCAGTGTGGCCAGCAGTTCAAGGGAAATAGTTCTGCCCCTCTACACCACTCTTGGATCTCTGGGATCCCCAGCACAAGAAAGCATAGACCTGTTTGAGGGAGTCCAAAGGAGCATCTCAAGAATGATCAGAGGGCTAGAGCACTTCTCCTGTGAGGACAGGCTCCTGACAGCACTGGCAATGTTCAGCCTGAAGAAGAGTAAGTTCTGGGAACGCCTGACTGGGGAATTTCTATACATAAAGGGGCTTGTAAGAAAGGCAGTAAAAAACCTTTCATCAGATAGTAGTGAAAAGACAAGGGGTAACAGCTTTAACCTGAAAGACAATAGATTTTTTTTTTTTTTTTTTTTTTTTTTTTTTTTTTACATAAAGAAGAAATTGTTTATTATAAAGGTGGTGAGACACTCAAGCAGGTTGCACAGAGACATCATGGATGCCCCATCCCTGAAAGTGTTCAAGGCCAGGTTGGATGGGGATCTGGGCAACGTCGTCCAGTGAAAGGTATTCCTGACCATAGGTCTCGTCCAACCCAAACTGTTCTATTCTTCTAAGACTCTAAATCCTGTTAGAAAAAAAAACATAGGCCACCTAAGTCGGGACAAAATGTTCAAGTTAAAAAGTGATATCTGCAAACATCAGGAAAAAAGTGATTATGATTTTTTAAAACTAAAAAGTTCAGGGATTTTGTAATAATCCAGAGTTAGTTTACAAAGGTCTGAGTGTTCTGACTTAATGTTCTGCAACCATGTCTGCTGAAACCAATAAGCAGCTTGTAATGAGTAAAACTTAGTCTAAAATATAGTGAGCACATTACAAAAACATCACTCATTTTTGTGCTCTAACCTTCTGGAAGTGAGTTGTTGGTGCCTTTGGTAAGTGCCAAGAAACAACCAGCATCTGATTTTTATTGCTCGTATAGCACACTGTGGGCAAAAAATAATCAAACCAGTGTTAAAGAAAATGTTAAAATATTTTAGAGTCTTTTGCAGTGGGTGTGGTGACTGAACTCTGATCAAAATATGGGAATATTTGTGTCTGGTAAACTCTCAATACATATGGCTTATTGGTTATTTCCAGTTACAGTTCAAGAGAATTTCAACATTTGTAAAAAGAATACTTTCTCCAAGAGAGTTTAATTTTCTTCTGTCTGTTATGGACTAGAGTTAAAATCTGAAAGAAATCAGAGACACAGTTATTTAAGTGGGAACAAAACACATATCTTGTGTCCTGGATCAAATAAGTTACCAACTCTTTTCTCACCTTCTACTGAACACAACATGCATTACTGTTTCTAAGAGTTTACAATGAACTGGACTCTGAGCCATGGGGTGGAGGATGTGCAAAATTTAAAATCAAACAACATTTGCAAGGGAAGTCAGCATCATCCCCACCCTTTCTTTTCCCAAAATTATAATGTAGAAAAGTTATATATTTGACACTTTTTAGCGGCACAAAAGATATAATCTTTTTATTTTTTTTTCCCAAGTTAGAATAGGGAAAGAAATAAATTTCAAAGGCATCATATTTCAAGGGCTGCCAGAATTTAACACCTCCTACTGTGATCTTTTACTTTCATTCTCCTTTCCTCACAGAACATAATTGTATGCCCTCAAGGTAAGGAAAATAGGTAAAGAATGTTAGTCAGGGTCAATTACTTGCAGCAGGACTCATCTGTCTGAAATCTTATGTCTATGTTTGAGTAACCTAACCTTGGTTCCCCTTAGAGTGAATGAAGGGATATTTTCAACTATATTAGAGAGATATTTAAGACAGGTTAAATGAATTGCATACAAAATTGCCACTTTCCTTCTACTGTCTTTGAAAGGAGTCTACCTCATATGTAGACATAGTTAAATCAAATCAGTGCCACTCTTGATGTTTCCTTTCTTGCCAGCCCTCCAACAGAGAGCTGCCATAGAAGAAATTTGCAAAACCAGGGAAAAAATGTAAGGAAGAATGAAGGTGTAAATTATATCCTTCAGAGGTAGTCACATACCAGGTGTTTAAAAAAACACCACTGCTGGTTAAAATAATTCCATTAAATCAATATATCATAAAGAAAAAAAAAAGGCAATAAGAACTCCCCACATAGAAATGAAAAGCATTGAAAGAATCAGCAGCCCTACTGAGAAGTGGTAGGTTCATTTCTAAATTTGCATTAGTATGATTAAGAACTGAAACAAACTCTAAGGACAGTGATTGGTTCACACTGCATTCAAAATTAGACTTGACTTCTTTCTGGAAGATATTTTAGACAATGCTTTGTATCCAGTGAGACTGAGGGATCTAATGGTCCTCTCTAGCCTGAGAATCAATGAACCCATTAACAACTTGGACAGCACATTAGAGTTAAGACATTATCCTGCAATCAGACAATATTACCTTTTCTCTGCTCCAAATTCACGCACTGCCCTTTTACTCCCTGCATCTAATTTCAGGTTATCCTCTTGATGAATCAGGCTACTTTTCCTGCTGTGTTAACTCACAAAACAGCTTAGTACCAGCAGCAGCAATTGCACGTTGTGTGCTTCAGCTGGTATTAACAAAAGGGTGAGTGTGAGTGACAGTGAATCTCTAAGTGGCTGGAGAACCCTGCCACTTCTGTCTCTTTGAATACACTAAACTTTCACTATTTACACTTTTTTTCTGCTTAAAACTGAAAAAAGTTGTTAGGATTTGCTGTTCACTGCAGTGGAAGAAGAAATTATTTTCTTTTACGGAAAATGAAATGATTATGCGAGGACTGTTCACGATTGGTAATATCACCTTGACCATCCAGATCTTTGCTTGTCATGCCCTTCACATTTTTTAATGCCACTTTTCATATAAGATTTCTCTTCTGCATGTCAGGTACTCCCTAATTCTGCTTTAGATCCCTGCTGAAACCTCCTTTCTTAGTGGAACTGTAGAGCAGTGAGCCAAGGCATTAACTGAAACTTTCTCTGTGGTCACAGAATTGTGCAGGAGGGCTACTCTGTGCCAATTACCCTCCCTGAGAAGTCATTCATGTCATATATTCCTGTAATTATTTTTGTGTACTTATTCTCTCATAGCCTTTCCCCTCTTTCTCTTCACAATCCTACTAATTGTAAATAAGGGTGTCTGTGGAGAATTTTCATGTGTATGAAGTTTTTCCTTGTCATAGTTTAAATGAGGAGAAGGAGTACGAACAAGGAGAAGGTCTGAAACCAAAAATATTAAAGGAAAAATGAAATACTGGGCTATTGAATCTCATTAAACTCAGGGGACATCCAGTTGCTATGGAGAGTTATTCAAATCATGCAAATGCAGGTATGTACCCATGGTCAGCTGGAGAGCTCCCTAGGCTCCATTACCTAAGCTGCTTCATCTATATGGAGATATCTGCACCATGGACATCTAATTTGAATTCCTTGCTTACTGTCATTTTCAGTTGTCATTTTCATTGTATTCTTCACACAATGGCCTCAGCTCCAACAGAAGCCTTGAAAAGCACCTTCATTTAGGCTAATCTTGGTGACAGACATCCCTGGTGGCAGCTGCCCAAATTAAGGATGCTGATAGATTCAAGTTTTTCACTTTCAGAGTAAGTACTCAGACCATTGTTTTGTAGCAAATAAAGGAGCTATAACACCAGTATCTCTTCTTTGAAATAAACTTCATCTTTTTCATGCTGTGATTCTGTTGCTGTGTTTTAGGTGTATGAATGTCTATTCAGTAGATTCTTCAGTTGACAAATAAATGGAAAAACTCTTTTCTGGATCTTGTTAGTCTTACTTTTGCCATTTCAAGACACATGCTCTACCAATCTTAAGCACCAAATCTGTAGAGATGGGTAGTGCACTTATTTTGGCATGTCAAACATAAAGTCAATTCAGCCTGATTTTGCATCAGAAGCTAACTCAGTACGAAGATCCATTCTCATTTATAGTTTGTCCCCATTAGTGCCTCATTTTCATTTTCTTTTTTTTCTGACACTGTCATGAGTCTCCCTAAAGTCTGAATCAGTATCATATTATATGACTCAGTATCATATTATCTGGCTCTTAATACATTTTGTAGGAACTATTATAACATCATGTTCACTTTTTTTACCTGTGTGTTACATGTTTTTGGACACCAGACACAGAATCATAGAATGGTTGAGGTTGGAAGGGACTTCTGGAGGCCATCTTGTCCCAAGGCCTCCAGCTTGTCCATCTGGCCTTTCCCCAGGCAGAGACACCCAGATCCAGTTGTTCTGGACCATTTCCAGACAGTTTTTTAAAGTCTTGAAGGAAGGAGACCCACACAGTAAATAAGTGTTTCCTGATGTTCAGAGAGAACCTGCCATGTTTCAGTTTCTACATGTTGGCTCTGGTCCTGCCATGGCACTCCACTCTGAAAAGGGCTGCTTTGCTCCTTTTGTACCTTTCCTTTAGGTATTATTTTCCTTTAAGCTTCCCTTTGAGCTTTCTTTTTTTGCCAGGCTGAGCAGTTCCAGCTCTCTCAGTCACTCTGTATAGGGAAGGGGTTCCAGTCTCTTAAACACCTTGGTAGCCCTTTGTTGATCCTCTCCACTGCGCAGATGTCTCCCTTGTACAGAGGAGCCCACAGGAGGACACACCAAACAGGAAGTTCTCACTCATTTTATGCTGGCACAACCATGAAGGAATAAGGCCTCATCCTCTACAAATTACCGTCTGGAAAGTTTCAGCTCTTTGTTTCTAGAATTCGTTGAAGTGGCATTTGTCAAGCTTCTTTCAACTTTATCTTATTTCACTTCTTTGCTGAATAGTAAATCAATGTTGGACAAGGTTTGTAAGTGCAATGGCAAAAAGCACATCATTTAATGAAAAAATATAATATAAGATAATTACTTTAGAAATCAAGTCAGATTTTAAGGCAAAATTGTAAACCATGAGAGGAACAGAGACTGAATGGTTTAGTCATAACTTCAAAAGCTTCTGTAGCTATAACTTTTTCAAAACTCTGTTATTGTTCTTTGGACAGATTTATGTTTGTGTATATATGTGCATATTGTCTTGCCAGATTCCAATCTAAACATTTGAATTTGCATACATCAAATTTTCTGTGATGTTTCACATTGTTGTCCATTTCCCTCTCAAAGGCTTTCATAAGAAAGCAACAAAATCCTGTTACATTGCTAATGAAGTCAGTCTAACAGCTGTATTTCAATGATGAAGAAATTATCTTTTCTGATAGGTATAGATACAGACATATAGATTTACCAACACATTTTGTATACTTTACTGGTGAAAAGCATGAACAGAATGATCATAATTGATGAAATACTTATCTAATTCCTGATCTATAAGGTAAGTGTAGACTTAAGGTAAATGAATACATGCTGCCTTCCTATTTCCATCTCCATGTTTCACCCACTGATTCATTTCTTCAAGACTTATTTCAACAGTCAAAACTAGTCTGACAAAGAAGAGGCAATACTAGTGAAAAAATTAAGATCTAATATTAATAGCTTATTTTATTATAGGTTATTGTAACTGTTTAAAGCTAAATCTTATCATTTTGGCACATATTATCTCATGTCCTTCTTCACAGCTCTGTTCCCTGTATCTCCTAAAGGCAGTTACATCTTTTCTCACTGGTGATATAAATTATGGCAAAATAAATATAAATTAGGAGTTCTGGAAATGGGAGACCTCTCTTAGCATAGAAGGACTGAAATAATCATCCTTAGTAGAAATGTGTGGGGTTTGATCCTTTTTCCATGGAAGTAAATTGGATTATAATCTAAGTGATTTCATAGGCATGTGTCAAGTAGAATTTTTATTTTCACAGCACATAGTGAAGCGAACTGTATTAAATTGATTTCTTTATGTGCTAATTAATTTGATTTTTCTAACCAAATACTTCAAAGGAAATTAATGAAATTAATATCCCCACAGAATGACAGGTTTCTCACTCATTGTTTCAAACAGCTATCTGCCCCCTTTCCTCTGGTTTTGCCTTTATCCCCAAAGCATCTTCAGTTGATGTGGATAGATCGCCCTTAGTGTAATGCAGTGAGTCCATCCCACACAGACACACAGCTGAGAAACACCCTCGAGACTTTCCCCAGAGGACTTCTAGATGTGAGTGGTCTAATGCAGCTGATTATGATTTGTCCCTGGAAATGTCATATTTGAAAGTTCACTGAGTTGGCAAAGATATCCATGCCTTTGTTAGATTTCATCTGAGATTGGAAGATTGGTTCATTTGCTATTGTGCTGCATGTTTGAGGAAGACAGGACCCTATCCCTTGGAAGCATAATGATGAGTCAGACAGAACTTTAAAATTCCTTCTGTGAAAAGGGGGAAAATGAGCAGAAAGGAAAAAACAAAAATTCATGCCCAAAGCAGTGTGCCAAAAGAGGTTCCTAAATCAAAACAAGGTTTTTCTAGAAAATAGTTTTCCTTCCTTCTTCACAGTCAAAGGAAGGGAATTGGAAACCGATGATCCATGAAAATATATATTTTTAGAAACATTAAACTACAGGCAGACAGAATTCTGTTAAGATCTGAAATGCTGGTGCAGTATCTTATTGCAACAGGATGAAACACATTCCTTTCACCTTCCCATTTTGTCACAGAGACGTGTAGGGGTTTCTATACCTAATTTTAAAGATAATTTGAGTTTATTTTTTGTAATGCAAAAAGTTAAGACAGACTGAGATTAGATCAGTCTATCCCTCCATTATTTTATTGATTAAAATTCTGTACTGATTTTTCTTGTCATTGTTGGGGTTTTTTCCTAGTGATTGCATTTTCCTTACAAATAAAACATTATAAAGGATCATTTCCTGAACAGCTGGAGTACATCTCAGGACATATTTTATCCCAGTCATCCAAGAAGTGGAAGCAATTCAGATTCTGGAAATGTACATCGGTGCCAATCAAACTCAACATCTCCTAAGGAAGAAAACAATGTGTTGACTCTGATTTTTGATTTTGAGCAGATAACATTCACCAGAAGGGGTGAAGCTCTCTGTGAAACATGAAGTTTACCACTGAAGGGAGCTCAGAAGATCTTCATCAAAGACAGTGAGGCAATCAGAAAGCTGTTGGTTATTTTATTGAAGCACAGCAACTTATAATTTCATTATTCTTAGTATCACTCAGTGAGAATTTTCTGGAACTATATGAGCACCAATGACTATCTTTGCCTCACTCTTCACTCTGCAGTTTTTCATAACACAAGTTATCCCTCATCCCTCAGGGCATCTTTCTTCCCTACCCCAACCAATGGTAGCACAAAGGCCTTTGAGTTTCTAAAGAAAACTATTCCAAGAGCTCCAGCCATACAAACACTCAGGGCTAGCTCGCAGAGGGGCTTTGCTGTTTGCAAGTCCTAGTTGGTAAGATCCCTACTGTGGGTGCACAGAGAGCAGAGCCAGCTGGGCAGAAGGGCCAGTGTGGAGCTGTTTGAAGCAGACTCTGAACGATGTTGTGCTGTCTCATGGGGCTTTACTACTTTGATCTCTGAGAGCTCAGTTCTCTACACCACTCCACACAATACAGCTTATAGGCAAGCCCTTGCAAGCCAAGAAAGTGCCCTAATTAACAACCAAAGAACAATCACTACTTGGAATGAGTTGACTAATTCAAATATCAAGCCAGGATTTAACAGGAATCCTGGGCCATATGTACTATTTCATAGAAAATGTTTGTGTCCTATTTCCTCCATTGCCTGCCACACTCTGTAAACACCTGGTCACATTCTACTTTTTGAGAGTGTGTAGTTATGACAGAGGTTTCTTTTAGATCTAGCTTCAGTACTGCCAATATTGGGATCATAAAATTGTTTTGTTGCTGCACTTCAAAGCTCATCTCAGTTAGAAAATTGTATTGACAGCAGCTTGGGAGTGGATGAATTTCTAATTCTCTTTTCTCCTTTTCAGGAAAATACAGACTGCTATGCACGATATTGCCCTGCTGCAGAGACATTGGTGCTTCCTGTCTACTAGAAACATGTTACCTGGTCACATTTGACTCTTTCATGGTCACATTTCATGAACTCACAGTCATTTGCATGGACAAGTAATATATCAAAATTTTCCTTTCCCAGACACCCTTCCAAATGAGGAGCTCCTAGTTTATTACTAAGCTTATTTTAGCTCCTATATGCCTGATCTTCTACCCCATTCCTACAGTTCCCGGGGAATCACACATAATTTGCTGTATCTCCTCATAGGCATTAATGAACTCCAACCTTGTGTTAGTAGCAGTTTCTCCTAGGATAGTCCTGCTTTTTTGGTCCATTTCATTAATAACTCTAAAAAAATTCATACTCAGAGCTGATTCAACTCAAAGTTTGAGTGACTACACCAACAAGAGCCTTGTAGTCTCATGCTTTCTCTGCCAAGACAACCCATCCTTGGCTTTCAGAATTCCTAATCAATTTAGATGTTGTGTTAACAATTCCTGTCTTCTCATTTTTCTGTATGTTCTATTAAAGCCTGTTTTCAAAATTATCACCATAATAAAACACACCCAGGTATTTTACTCTAATCAGGTACATCTTATACAGAACAGGTACTTCAAGAGCAGCAACACTTCTTTTCAAAAAAACCCATTTCAAAGGTTTTAAAAACATGAGTGGAAACTATTTTTTATTTATTTTCTGATCTTCTTGCCTAGGGAAATGAGTGTATTAGCTACCAAGAAAGCAATTACCAAGACTTCTAAGGGAGAAGAAAATTAAAAGAATAAATATAAACCACCAAAATGATCCAAACATACTCCTAATACAATTTTGCCTGAGCTTTAACTCCCAGTGTCCTGGAATTTCACAGCACTATTCTCTCAGAATATAACTCTTATATTGAGAAGCTTCTCTTGCTGACTATCATTGACTGCATTTATGCATTTGTTATTTGTGTTCTGTTTGGAATGCTCACCAAAGTATAAGCCATGGTTATGTATTTGAGGTATCTATCTAAAAGTTAGTTCCCACAGTAGACACCAGGCTATTTGATAATAACAAGGAACCAAGTGAAAGCTCTGGTTGTAAAATGCATGATGGTTTGTCTTTAGTGTAAAAAGCATGCATAAAGCCTGCTAGTAGATTAGCTGAAAAGCAAAAAAGCCAAATAAAGCACAAAGTAAAAAACCCTTTACAATAGCGTAGTACAGCGGATGTTAAAAAAGCCCCAAACAATAAAAAGTCCCCCAAACAAGACAAACAAACAAAACCCCAGATATTTTCATATGGAGAGACCTTATGAGGCATTGCTGAAATCCAGCTCTGCTTGTAACAATTATTTAAAAATTAACATTTCAGAACCCTGTGACCCAATAATGTTGTCAATGAAAGAACACGTATTAACCAGCAGAATGATGCAGTGCAAGTGGGCTACAAAGTATGTGTAGATGAGCTGGTTTTAACAAAGAATTGAGAGAAAAGTATACTGACATTTTCATTTATCTAATTTTACCAAATGAGATGTCTGCTCCCTATAAAAGTTCCTAGTTTTGATTTATTAAAATACTTATATTAATAATATTGGTAATTACTTTTTTTTTTTTTACTTAATGTGTACATCTTATATTTCCTATAATATTTTTAACTTCCCTGCCCCTGTTTTAGAGAGATGCATCTCCTTAAAAAAGAGGTTTAACTGACCTCTCTTTTTCTAACCCTGAAGAGCCCTGCAAACTGGGAAGATTCGGTATTTAAAGCTGCACTATCTGGTACATATAAATCTTGTATTATCAGGGATGGACCTTTAGGAACAAAGCAGAAATTTCACATTCAGAGTAGAGAGAAGTAATTTCACTGAAAGGCTGAAGCATTTAAAAAGTAATAAATTATTTTAATAACTACCTAATGGTAGACATTACAGAGTGTTCTCTAATTATTAATCCACTATAGACATGTTCACTGCTCTGAGAAAGAAAGACGTTTTGGTGCATAACTTCCTCTAGTTTGATAAGGTCATAGTTCTTCATTATTTCTGATTTGAGACTTGGCATTGAAGAGGTTGTCTTGTCTTTGCTGCCTTCTTCTGCCTGCATATTTCAGATGATGTATATCTTCCCCTTGCTTCACTGTGCAGTAAGTCAGATGCTGATATCAAATATTAATTTTTCAGGTCTGTAACTCCTCAAAGCTCTGATGCATCAATAATTCCCTTTTGCTTTCTTATCTATAATTTCCTTTCTTTCTAGGCTGCTCCAAGACTCAGTATTTTGTCTTTACCACATGTATTGTTTCTGCAATGTATATTCAAACTTTTAACATTCCTTACCAAAAATTCTTTCTTCAAGATTTTTGTTAAAGGAAAATAAATCCATAATATCCCTCCTAATTCCTGATGCAAAACATAAACAGAATTTATATCTGAGCTTTGGCTCTATTATGAAAGGCTTCAATAAAGATATCTAAATGCTGTATAGTGCTCAAATGGAGAACAGCATTTTGTATCAATAAAGTTTTTTCAGATTTGTTTTGCTAGTCCCCAAGCTTCCTCATCTCCTTTGTTATGACAATATTTTCTCTCTCCCAGAGGAAGCTGGGACCATCACACAAGAAGAGAACAGGGAAATAAAATACAGACAATGTTTTGTGAACCATCTCAAAAGCCCTGTGTGGAGGGAGGAGTGTATCAAATTATTGTTTGTCATTTTCCTTTTTTGCTGTAAAGGGTTTTTTACTGCTTGTAAAAAACTGCTTTTTGTTGTGAGTTGTTCAAAACCGTATGTTTCCTTGTACCAGAAATCAGAATGGATTTTACTACCTGTGCATTATTGTGCATATATACATTTCATAGAATCACAGATTCAAAGATTAGTCTGAGTTTGAAGGGACTCAGAAGGATCACTAAATTCATTTGCAATATATCAAAAGATCTTGACTTCAGATATTCCAGAGGTGAGCCATGAAGATGGGTTTCCCTTCTTCTTAATGATGCAGAAAATTTTCTTCTTTGGACTGAAGAAATTTTCAAGTTGAAAGTTTTGCTGTGAAGGCTCAATCTTTGCATTTAACCCTAATCTTTGAATCTCGTAACACAGAAATCTCATCCTGCACAGTCTACCCTGGTCAGCCTGGGAATTCAACTGTTTTTGTGAAAAATTTGGAATGAAGAATTCTGATACTATTACAATTTCATCCTCTTTGTCTAAGAAAACATCACAGTAAGACTAGCTACAGCTCTTCATACTTATTCTCACTATTTAACATCTAATGCCTCTTTCATATATTATATACACATAACAGTTATAAATCATAAGAAAATATCTTCTGGTCCCCAGGCCTGGATGATCAATAATATCTCAAAATTAAAACATTAAAAGATAGTTTAAAGAGAATGAAGGTAGCAAATAAAGTTGGCAAATTTAGTTCAAGTGAATTTGAATTAATTTTATTAGAATTCTATTAAATGCAGTATGATATTGAAAAGAGTATGTTCAAAGAGAAAAAAATAATATATGAAAATTTTGAAGAAATACTTGCAGTTGATCTACATCTAAAAAAAATTGCAGTCTAACTAAACAATTCCAAACAAACAATGGGATAACGGATGGATGTATCAGTATCTGACAAACTGAGGCACAGTCACAGACCATCAACTTTTAACCAGCATTTTAGTGCCAAGGTGCAGCAATGGCAGTGGTCCTCTTACAGGTGCCAGGATTATTTCTGTGATTGCAATCTGCAGCAGGGCTGGGATGTCCTTCACTGACAGCACGCAGTACTTCACAAACTTTTGTCATGGTGAAGTATTCAAACTGCCCTTTGCCTTGAAAATGCACCCTTCATCAAAACAGTTTTGTTTAGCTGTTGGGGAGAAACTCTGTTGTGGGGGGAAAAAAGAGATAAGTGCCCAGTTTTATTTAGACTTAGAGGAAACTAATCTCTTTTATGTAGTAGGTGTTGCTGAAATGGTCTTAGCACAAGGAATCGAGGCTGCTGTGACCTAATTCATAAAGAGATACATCTCCAGAAGATTTTATAGTCCAGCTCAAAAGAGGCATTTTTGGCCTTTTAACCTATTTTTTAAATTTAATTAATTTTTAAATTAAGTATTATTTAATTTATTTTGAAACTTCTGCACCATTCTCCTGCAAAGATTTCCTTTTTTTGTTAAAGTGTAGTTCTGTTCCTAACTGCCACTTTCTGTGCAAAACATTCTTCCTTCCACATCAAATTATAGTTCTTCTCCCTGTTATTGCAATTTCACCCAATTTTCCCACAGGATCACTCTTTAGCCTGGAGTTTCTCCTCAGCTGTATTTCTGTAAATACGGTCACCTGTGTAGCCATTTATTAAAGCTCCAGTAAAAGATACTCTGCCTGCCTTAATATTCTCCTAGGTTTTCTTGCTCAAACAAGTACACATTTTTTCCCCCTTCAATCTAAGCAATGCTTCATAAAAAAAAAAATTAAATCCAAAGTTTCTTAAAATAAATATCTCATAGTAGGAAAATTTAGGAGTTGTTGACTCATTTCACAAGTGTTATCTGGCCTTCAAGATGCAGAGTTTGTCATCTGTTCTGGTGGGCCTTTGGCAAAGTTTCAATCTACTCCCCTGTAGATTATGAGTAGGCTAAGAAATACATGAGATATAGCACAGTAGTTTCAAATTTGCAAATTCAGCCTGAGGTTTAGATTTCTTGCAAAGGATCTCAGGAAAATTAGAAAGGGCACAACCTAGTTAAGTTGGCAAAGTCTGGGCAAATCTTTGATCATTCTCATAAGCTCATTGGCCAATTGACAGAGGACAAAAACTCAGTCACCTACTAAATGAGTCATCTGTAAACTTTATCTGGGGCATAGCACAAACATTCTGTGAGTAAATACCAGGTTTTGGACTTAGTATTGTAGCTGCCAATAAGCTTTCTCTTTCTTCTCTGCAAACATAGAAGGAAGGAAACGATGGAAGGCTGAATATCACTTTGTTTTTTAGTCCTCCTCTCTTACATCTGACACATGAGAAACTCAATTCTGCTTGCAATAGAGGGGTTTGCTTCACGCTTGTGCCTGCAGTCCTTGAGAAATTACTGCAGAAGTGAGCTGTTCAACACAGTGCTCTCCCCTTCTCCCCTCATTATTTCTGCATTTGCTTTGTAGAGATATCATGGGAGAAGTATTGAGTGGGGCTATTCCTTTTGCACTCTAAACACCAAATACCTTAAAAATTCTTGGTTCTCTTTCTATGAAGAAATAGATCTTAAGAGGAAAGAGGATAAGCCAGAGTAGAGCTGGAAATGAAAATGTCATTGGGCAAGAGAAAATACAGTGAGAATGGAGACAAGAATTGTGTTTTCCTGTGTTCTGTCTAACCATTAAAAAAAATAAGTTACAAAAGGTGAGTAAACAAAAGCAAAAATCCATTAATTTTGCCTAATTAGTTCACCCATCCTGTTAATGCTTCCATATGCATTATTGCAGCTACTAATCTATTAACAACACCATTCTTATTGTAAAGCCACACTTGTTACATAGCCCTCAGGGAAAATGTCAAATGCTTTTATTTAAAAGGGTAATCAGGGAACTTTCTGAGTTCAACTCTTCCTCATGTATACACTGCGGTGCATACACGAGGAAGAAAAAAATTAACAGTGGGCTTTATAAATTTGAAGACTTTTTTGATATTCCTCCATTCTTCCTAAATGCTACAGGCTTTCTTATCACTCCCAAGAATAGTGAGCAACAGCCAGCAAATAGAGGATAGTTATCAAATTACAATAATGGTGAAGTTTTGAATTTCAGGAGATGTCTGTTGGGGAACTGATCCCAGGCACTGTCACAAACACAGACTGGTCTGACTGTGCAGGTACAGAGCTGTGCCTTACCCTTAGCTAACAGGGCTCCTCAGCTCACCTGGCTCCCAGCCCTGTCACACATCCTTCACATATGAAACCCTCTGCTACAGAAGTGTGTAGGACTCACATCTTTACAGTATCTCTGCAAGCACAGAACACCTCCAACCATGAGAAAACTTCCTGGTGCTATTAGTTCAGCATCTGTGTAGCAGGCCAGCAATAGCTCTTCTCTACAGAGGCCAGCTTGCCCATGGATGATTAGCTAGGAAATATTGACTTTGGGAAGGATGGGCAGTGTTCGTACAGAGTGCTGTTGTCTCAGTTAAGACCAATAAGATCTTAGTGTTTCTGCAGATTGGGAATAAGGACTCATTTCCTTGCAAAATGATTTAGAATATGTTTGCCTCTGTGACTTGAATCAAGGAAATTGCTGAAATACAGGAAATCCTGCCTTTCCCCAGACATTTTTCATCCATATCGGTTATTGGCTTAGGTTCATAAAAAGAGTCTCAAAGAACTCCAAAGGCAAAAAGCTGAGACATCCCACTTGCTCAGGGGCTGAAAAAAGAGGGAGAGAAATAACATAGACATCATGGTAGGAATACCTAATGTTAAATGTCACTCGTAAATGTGTATTTACCATGTATATTTGGCTGGTAAAAATAATAATTTTTGTCTGGTATATTACCTACATGCTCAGAGGTTGAGGTTATTGGCCTGTGCATCTACACGAGCTTGGTCCTTGGTGTGACAGAGCCTGGCAAGGAGCACACCAAGACTATAAGCCACAGACCAGCCCCAAGCTGCAGCAACACTCTCACTCCACCACGGAGCCTGCTGTGCAGCTGGAGCTGGGCTCTGCTCCCTGTGCCACACCAGCCACAGCTACATGAGTGCTGCTTCAGACACAAGGTGGGGAAACATATGTCAGTCTGCAAAAGGCTATTAGACAGTCTCAGCAGGATGTGAAACACAGAGTGAGCAGTAGTAAGTCCTGCCACACGTCAACAGATAGAGTTCCAGGCTAGTTCACAGAGAACAAATAACATATTTATTTATTTTTCAGCATTTCTACACATGTTTCTCTGAACATTCATGCATTGCCCTGACATTATCTATCAAAAGCAAACACTCACTGAAGATGAGCATTTTGTTTATACTGTAAGCACCCTTTAGTTTGCATGAGTACATTTAATGAGCCATCAGAAAATCCACAGCATTCTAAGACTGTTTTTTACATAAGCTAAGAGGCCACATTATTTTATCACTAATCCCTACTCCATCTGTTGGCACACTCAAACTGTGGAATGCATCAGAAATGAGGAAACATTCTTCCCTCTTGTTCTGTTCTAGAAACTTGATAGTGTCAACTTGACCCATCAGGAGATCGGGGGCTTGTAATTCTGTGAGCCACCCCCTGGGGTCTGTGGAGATGGGTTTACTGGTGGAGCAAGTCACCAGTCAGCATGAGCAAAGGAGGTAGAATTAAGCCATAAACAACTTGTAGAACTGTCTTTTGGGGGGGCACCTGATTGCTGAGTACCATACTAATGATGGTGGTTTGGAACTGACAGTAAATGATGCTTTTTCAGGGCTGAATCTATCAAGGTTAAGCTCTGTAAACGGTTACTTCTACAAAGTCTCCTTCTTGCTAAGTATTTTTCATGGTATTTATTTTCTTTTCAGAATTTGAGGAAAGAGGACTCTCTGGGGATGGCGAACAATCTCTGTGTCTGCTCCTCTGCTGTGCAACCACTATGGTGGCTCTGGCTGTAACTTAGGTGACTTCTGTTTTCAGCAGAATGCTCCCGCTTTTCTGGAATGCAATGACACTAACAGAGCACTTTATGAGCATCATAGGCCTCTAGGTGCTCCTTCACAGAATCATGCCCTGGGAAGAATTCTCTTTCTGTTAGGGTCACTGTGCTTGCCAGTTTTAGTATCTGTTGTGCCCACTAAGTACAACCCAAATAGCTCTCACACTGTGTCTTATCCACTAGAATCACCCTCAGTGGAGCAGTTTATCCTGACTTGTTTTACTCACAGGGAGTCAGAGCAAGCACGAGGCCATGCCATTGCTCTGTTTTATGCTTAGAGCAGTAGATTGCATGTCGTGGTTAAAAAACCCCAGCAGTCTGGGTTCTGTGCTGAAGGCATTGCACAATAAGCAATGGAGGGTGCAGTTTAGTACATTAGATCATTATAAGTCAGCACTTCCAGGAAGAAAAAAATCCAAACAAAAGCAACCTAGAAATTCCTTTCTGTCCCCAAATTAGCTTTCATATTGTTCTGACACAAATGCTTATATGGGTACCTGGTAAGTCAAAATGAGGAGCTGCCCTGACTGATTCTAGGAAGGTGGTTTTTCAACAGTTTGGTACTCTGATCCAGTTTAAAAAATGGACATGCTGACATAAACTATTCACCAAAGAATAGATTTAAAAATCCCCAAAACAGCCTGGTGTCAGTAGATTAAAATTCACCAAGTAGAAATTCATATACCTCAGCTTGCCACATCTAGGATCTGTAAATGGAAACTATTGAAGACCATGAAAATATGAAAATATATGAAATTAAATATGAAAATATTGAAGACCATGAAACATATGATGTGCACTCATCTGCAATTGCATTCAGTGTTGGGATCAGGGACCTGCTTCTAGTAGGGAAGATGGGAACCAATGGCAGAGGCAGCTCAGAATAAGGTTACTGCCTGACATGATAATTATCTCCCATAGACAGTTTGCTTTGAGAAGAAAAATTAGTCAATAGCCAGGAACCGAGGGTGTCGACAGCCCCATCCATTGGTTCTTGTTCTGATGTAACCCCATCCAGCAACTCAGCCCCACCCATCAACTCCCCACTCCCCCCTGGGATAGGAAGATAATCAGAAGGGTAAAAGTGAGAAAACTGATGCATTGAGATAAAGATATTTTAATGAAGAATGTAAAAGCTGCATTCACAAGCAAAGCAAAATAAGGAACTCATTCAATAAGGAACTGCTTCCCGTGGGCAGGCAGCTGTTCAATGATCTCCAGGACAGCTGGGCTCCATCACATGTAAGCGTGACTTGGGAAGACAAATGCCACCACTCTGAACACCTGCCCTCTTCCTCCTATTTCCCCCCTTTTTATAGCTGAACATATCCCATGTGCTTATGGGATATCCCTCTGGTCAGCTGGGGTCCAACTCCTTGTGTACCCGCAGCCTCCTCACTGTTGGAATGGAGTGAGAGGCAGAAAAGGCCTTGGCTCTGTGTGAGAGCTGCTCAACAGCAACTAAACCACTCCTTGATTATCAATGCTGTT
Source organism: Zosterops lateralis (assembly GCF_965231275.1). Lineage (NCBI taxonomy): Eukaryota > Metazoa > Chordata > Aves > Passeriformes > Zosteropidae > Zosterops > Zosterops lateralis. The sequence goes on from NC_139763.1 coordinate 35,432,928, forward strand.
TTTAGTCCAAACAGAATACAAAACCCAATAACAGCTACTGCGAGGAAAATTAACTCTAAACAGCCAAAACCAGCACACTCTGTAAGGCTCCCAAGTGACTCTCTGTGGAGAAAGTGTCTTGTCTAGGGAGCAATCACATGGGCTGCACCAGTCTGTCTAATGGACCACCAGGGCATTCAGAAAGTTAAACATGTCATGGAGCCTTTAAGCGTTCCCATGGGACATTTTTGCCCATAAGCCCTGCCAGCACCCTTGGGTTGTAGCTAAAGAGAGGTGTGCCCTTCAGGGATGGCTGCAGATGGAACCCCGTGAGCACCAGGACTGTGGGCTCAGCCCTCATCCCCTTGATACTCACGGATCAAGATTTTTGGACTCATCTATTCTGGAGTGAGCCACAATTGGGTCCTGCTAACATCTTTGATAATAGTTATTTTTTACCTTTGTTTCCTGGGATAGCCTTTTTATGAAGAGAATACAGTTCAGATGAGATTGCCTGCTGCCAGAACTGTGAGTGGAAATATCAACCCTGCTCTTCCACAATTACTTTGTTTCCCTCTCTCTTTCCTGTTGATTAAATGCCAGCTCCTTTCTTTGCTCTCTTCTCAAGGAAGTTAATTCTCCCTTCCAGCTGCAGCCAATCTCCTTAGTAGCACAAAGCAATGCTGCCCAGTGGTTTCACAAACCTTTCCAGCACACTACTCCCTGCTGCCTCCCCAGCACTGCATGTGGCAGCTCACAGAAAAGACCAGGCACTTCCCTTTTATGATATACCATGGAGATATGTCACCACAGGTTCCAGATGGCTAAACAGATGAGAAAAGCTCAGCAGTGACTGCCCAGAAAAATTTGGTATAATGCTGCTTGAAGAGCAGGAGCCAAACTAAGCATTAAACAGGAAAGTACATATAAAAAAAACCTGCAGCCTCTTAACAGTATAATTTATAAAACTGCCATTTTGATGAAAATTTCCCTTTTTATACAACACCTCTTCTATTATGGCTTAAGTTTAGTGACATTTACTAAAGCTAATCCTAGCAAACAATTTAACGTGAGAATTTTCACTTGATTTCACTTCTGTGCTGTGTGGAGCAGTTGGGCCAAAGTCCAAAGAGCACTTAGCAGCTTCCAGAGGCATGTGACTGAAACTCACACAACCTGAGTGATCCCAAATATTTCACTTACCTCACCAGGGTATACTAGAAACCCGCCTGAGATACCAAAACATTGCCTATGCAATTGAAACATTGCATTTGCACACTACTCAGAGGAATCTGAGGTTTTTTTGCATGAGCTAAGGAAGTACACAATGGCATTCTCAGTTGGGTATTTTGTTCTGGGACTAAGTTTTCCAATTTTTTTTTTTTTTTTTTTTTTGATTATTCATCAATCAAAGCACAATCTCTTGTCTCATGTTACATCCTGAGAAGAGGATGTACACTTCTCACATCATAGTATACTGCAAAGAGCCCTGATCCAGGGTTTGAGAGGTCAAGCTTCTTAACTGTAACCACAATCTCAAAGTAGGAATGTTTCTTATGCCAAGATATTTAGAGAAAGAAACATCTTGTAGCTTCCACTGGAGTCTTGTTATTTTGCAAAAAATATCCTATGTCTGAAAGAAGAAGAGCTGAGGAATGAGGAAGAGCCTAAATAACAGATAAGACACTCAGATAAGAATATAAGTAGCTTACCTAGGTTTTACTTAAAGTCCCACATCTCAGCCTTTACCATCCATTTCACAAATCAATTAATTCCATTTTCTCTGCAACTCAATCCCAGCCTGAGAAGTCAAAAAACACAAAACACCAACCAACAAACCCTTATTGAAAAGTTGAAACAAAGAAGTTTTAATAACTGGAAGTGACACTGTATAATTGGAACAGTTTAGAATTACTAATGAAGGGTTTCAGCAGGCATAGCACCTGCAGAAGAACGATCGTGTCGCATGCTGGTAAAATCTCCACAGATTTTCTCAGGAGACCAACGCAGCTGGCATTCTACTCCAATCATTTTATGCAAGATGGTTTCAGAAGGGAAATGAAAAATAGCTCCTTAATTGAAACTATAGGGGTGGAGATGATTTTTTCCTAATTAGGCAAGCTGTTATTTGGTAAATGTTTAATATTTATATGCTTTATATGCTTTAGATACAGAAATATGTGATACAGTAGATTACCTAATCATCCCTCTTGGTTTTCTCTTGTACATAATTTATGAACTTATGTATTTGAAAGTTCTAGTATAATCAGAATAAAAGGAGTTTTTGTTATACTTCTGCAGCGTTTCATACAGCATATGCAAAAGTTCATCATGGCATGGGTGAGTGTCCTACAAACCAAAACCAGGAAAGGCAGCATGCTGTGGCATATAACACATTCAACACTGATACTCCAAAGAATTACAAGGTCCTACTCACTCCTTCAGTTGTGGGTTGCATCAGACACTTGATGCCCTACAATATAAAAATGGCAAGTCATCAGAGAAAGAGCTGTACGCTGTTATTTTTATCAGCTCTGCTTTGTACGCTGCCTGGTTCTTCCCTGAAAAATCAGAAAAATAACTAGTTTTTGGAAGAGCAAGAATGATTTGAGCTGCTTTCAGGGAAAATCTTAGTGATAGGAGGTCAATGCAATGTACTTATTTTGGGAAAGTATTGTACAGGAGTAGGGATTCACTTACATAAAGATAGTTCCTCATAGAAATTATGCTGCAGAAATCAAGATAAATCAGTGTTTAAATACCTTTTATTTGTACTGTACTTTTCAAGTATTAGTCAGTAATGTGTCCTAACATTTGCAGCCATTCTTACGTACTGGAAAGAAATTATTTTGTAGCATTGTGAAAGGTGAAAATGAAAACCAAATACACTCGCATGGCACAGTCCAGTTCCAATGAATTTCATAGAAAAAGGCATGCATTATGGCAGAAAAACATATAGGAATTCATAGGATTTAAAGGGAGCAAGACATGTAAACAGCCAATAAAGTCTCTGCAAAGAAGTGTATATTGCACAGAATCAAAGGACTATATTGAATTCAAAGGTAATTAATTTCCATATGGTCCTATGGAAAATTTAGGAGACAGACGCCAGAGAAGGTGAGTGCCTTCTTTGCATGAATATTTGAAAAGTGAGTGTCCTAGGAATAAGTCTTTTCTTACCTGCTTTCTTTCCACCTGCCATTGTCTCTGCCTCCAGTCAGTCACACAGGCATCAGCTGACAGGCAAAAAGGAAATGTCATGGCCTTGCCTCTCCACAACACCCATTTCTACAGCTTGGTGTGTTACATATATTCCAGGTAACACATTATAAGCATGGAGAACATCTTTCCCTTTTCTAAGTCACCACTGAGGCTGGTCATGGTCCTTTTCAGAACTGGACCAAGTTTCTGCAGGCAGAGTTTAAGTCTTCACTGTCTGGCAGACTTCATTATAAAGCAGGATTGCCTGTTCTGCCAGGGGCAGGATCTCAAGAAATCTTTCCAGGAATGACATTATCTACAACACAGAAAGTAAAACCTGCTCAGGCTCAAGGCATAGATTAGGTTAATACCATGCAGTATTGAAGACGTGATAATGAGAAACTGTAGGTTAGGGACTGATTATTTTCTAATGCTGCTAATTAGGGATCTTAGTAAACAAATGTCATCAAGCTTCCTGCTAAACACATTTCTTTAAAAATTATTTTTTAAACACAGGAGAAAAGATAAGATTATGCAGCTTATTTTGTCTAAATATGAAGCTGCAAAAGATGGTATAAGTTTTTTCTATTTAATTACAACACGTTTTAATTAAAATAAATATTCCCATCTCCTATGATTTTATGGAATTGTAGTTTTATCCATTGAAAGTTGGTGAGAAGCACAATATCACAATGGAACAGTGTAGTGCATTGTAAAATCTCAATCCTATAGTGGTCAAGTCTTGTTTGTTTCAAATTTATAAGTAATAAATGTTTCATAATAATAAGTAATTCAATCTTTCTGAAAAATAACTATCACAGTCAAAAGCCGATGCTTTCCATATATAACTTTTTTGGGCTTACATTGTCTATTCATTAATTTTAACAGTCTAAATCAAGTGTCTTCCATAGATATAATAGAGTATTATTTTCATATTATGGTGTATATTAATATTTATTAATTTTTTGACACAATTTAATTTTTTTACATAGACTAATATTTTCTATGTCTATAAAATTCAATGCAGTAAACCAGAGTGTATTATAAGTAAATCGTGCATTCATATGTTAGAAGCAGTCTCTGTCTTTTCTGAATAAAACTCAAAAGGCATATTCACTGCATAGCTGATATTAATCTTGTGATTTCCCATAAGATTTTAGTACAAGTGTGTCTTAGCTCAGTTAATAATTCACATTCCCTTGGGTTTCTAGGATGAGTTGTTTCATAATTGAAAAAATGCAGATGAGCTTAACAACAAACAGCAAGTACAGGTGCTGTCATTTTCATAATTCTTTAGGAAAGAGACTATCACACTAAACAAAGAACAAGGGCTTCAGTTTTATCCAAGTAGCTAATCTCCATAATCCATCCATTCAGTTTATCTCCCTCTCTATAAATAAAAACAGAAAAAAACTGGGCACAAGTGTTTGAGCACTACAGGGTAGATGAAAAAAATGTATCAATTTAAAGGCATTATTCCCAAATCTTGTTTTCTCAATTTTTTAATTTATTTTCATGCAGAAAATGACAGAAATTGAATACATTTCCAAGTTCATTTAGAGATTGGTTCAGTTAGTGGCTTTCTTGTTAAAAGGTAGGTGCTGTCACTCCTAAAGTATGCAGTGAGAGACAGAGTTACCTACAATTAAATACTCAGGAATTCCAGTTTAATACAATACCATTTATTGATGCTGTCATCAACAAGACATGCAAACAAATTTGAGAGAGTAGTTGGATGAATTTATACACCATAGTAATGGTAATAAAAGTAATAGTAATAAAGATTTTAAGTAAAAGGCATAAACAGAGGAGGAATGAAAACTGCAAGCCACCAACTGGTTACTTGCTTTATGGTTTAACCCAAAGGTTTTCACTGACATTACCTGCTTTTCCCTAGTTCCTTTCCTGAAGAGCTGTTGGGCCACAGAGCACCATAGGCAGATATTTCATATCAGAATGTGGAGCTGCTGTTTATAAGCAAATCTGTAATTACCATCATCTTTCCAATTTCACGGAAAAAAAGTGACAGGTCTTACAAAGTGATATAAATCCTATGGAAAGTAGGATTTATAGCCCCACATTATTTTAATCCATGATTCTGGCTTATTTCCATAGTTGAGACCCGTATTAATTTGGCAGTCCCATTCTCTCTAAATAGAAAAGTAGAAATATGCTGAAATAAGTCACTCAGAAAAAAAATAGTGAAAAAATAGTGAGCGAAAGTCAGTAAGTAATTTGAGACCACACCTATACTAAAAAGTCTAAACAGCAGCATTATTTCTGACATCTATTTTCTGAGTATATCTCTTTAATATTTATATTCTTTGAAAATATCTGTCTTCAAAACACTTTCTTCCGCCTGTGTAGTACACAATCATAGAAGTCGCATAAGCTTAGAAGATATAGTTTATTTTGTGGTAGAGAGTCAGCCCTCCTTCCTCATTGGGCTCCATATCTTGAAAAATGCTGGCATGTCAATGTTACTTTCAGGGGACTATGAGATTTTGTGTTCTATTTCTCAACACATCACGATATCCACTTTTCTTTTCTGTATTTTTTTAGAGAGTGCTACTGCTTTACACCAAATCATTTTCTCAGTGTCAGTCTGTCACATTGTTGTAGTGTTCGTGGGTGAGTCAACGCTGAGGACACTCCTGGCTTTTTCAAATCTACAGTACCTGACATTGTCAAGCTGTGAAACTTTATTACCTTAGAGGTTGTCTGTCATGTTACCTCCTACTGATCGATTAAGATATTAAACTTTCAGATTACTTAAGTCCTGTAACTACCTGGCAGTCATGCTACAGAATTTCAGTACTGAGATAATAAAATAAATATTTTGTAAAAAATGCAATCACAGTGGAAGTATAAAAATGCCCATTGCTGTCAGGGAGGAGGCGAGCAGTTTAGAATTGGTTAATCCTTGAAAACTGGTGAAAAGTGGAAAGACAATTGGTATCACTCCTGCAGAAATTCTGCTTCTGGACAGAAAACAATGCAAAATTAATGATATCATTTAAATATGGAAAATCCCAAAACCTGATACCTGGGGCTTTCACATGGTAGAGTAAGAAGGTAGAGACTGTCCCTACTTCCTGCTGCTGATACTGTTTTTGTGCTATGTAAGTGTTCATTGTATGGGATCAAGACATACATTATCCCAAAGGGAGAATGTCAGAGTCTCCCTGTGAGGATCTTAACCTTCAACTTTGAGTCACATGTGTCTTTATTTGAAGTTACAGGGGAAAGCCACAGCCATTATCTGCTGAGGCCAGGAAGAACCAGAATTGGAATAATCAAATGTAAGAGAACAACAGAAGCCTTAGGACTATTCTGAGAATAATTCATACTATATACTAAAAACAAACTACTGAAGTTTGACAAGTGACTGCAAACTGCAGAAAAGAGAGTGAGTTTCTACCTTTAGCCTTTTTAGTATGACATATGCAGATTAACTTCTTCCACTAATTTATTTTTTTCTTTCTGTAGTTGCCATAGCTTTGCAGTGAAAAAAGTGAATCAACATATAGTGTTGATCAGAATGCAATTCTGACCCAATTTAAAAAGGGTTTAAAAACTTGTTCTCAAAATTATTATTTTAATGAAACTGCAATTCAGTTGTTTGTTAGCTAATTCAAGTAAATAGAATCAAAGAGGGAAAAATACCCTGAGCAGCTATTCAATTTTTCATGACCCACTCCCTCTAAATATGCTTAAAGTAATTATATACATATTAAAAAAAAATATATATATATAAGTACTCTAGACTTACCATAATAGCTTACATTTTTTGATAGACACAAGGAAAAGGTCATGTTTCAATCTCTGTTTTAGAGATGTTTTCTAGTGCATCCTTTATTCTAATGAAACTCCTACAGAAATGAGGCAGAAATATAGACACATAATTTGGCTAGACCATTTAGCTAAGTAACTGGAAAACAAAATAAACATACAGCAGCATTTTCCCTAGAGTTCAAGTGCTGGAGTACACTCCACACTTATCCAGTGGGGTCTCAATGGAAGTCACTGGGTACATCCTATCTTGTACTCAAGTGCAGGAAAACAAACCACTACAGGAGAAAATGTAGTACACTTGTGTTGCAAAGTAAGAGGAACAAGGTGAAGAAAAATGTAGAATAGAGGCAGATGATCCCATTTACTAATTTCTGTAACTGCTGTGTCACCGTGGCAGCATGAACAATAGACAGGTGCTCTCAATTAATGTCATAGTCTAGACCACTATGGCACTCAAAGTGCTTCAATAAAAACTTCAGAGGGCTTCAAGTATCAGCAACGTGTTATCTAGAAGCCTTTCATACCTTTTCTCTGGAGCAATCCTATGGCAGCTTCCCCACAGCTCTGGCTCTTTTCTTGCCTTCTTCTCTCTTCCTGCTGCAGTCCTAGCATGCTCCTTCTAGTCCCTGGCATGGCCACCTCACCCTGTCTGTCCCTTGTACAGTGGCTCACCTTATCTGCTCCTCACACAACCTCCTGTCCCTTCCTCCTCACAGCACAGCCAGCAGACTCCTATGGACTCTCTACTAAGTAACTCACTCTTTTATCGCACCCACAGCTGTGAGGGCAAGGCTATTCCTACTCTTTGGTAATTAACACAGTTGTAATATATTGGAGGCACTATCTCTGTCTTCCTACAAATTAAGGTAATACTGCTGCCTGAGACAGAGGTGTACCTAAAATACTGAAAATAAGTATTTGCAAGCATTCCTATACTTGAAACAGTTCAGAATAAACTTGAAGAGAAGTTTAGATTCTTTTATTCACCAGCAATGCTTTGAACCAGATCCTGAAAGTAACTCTACAAAGACATTTACTAGGAAGTTGCAAAGGTGTAAGGTGACATGGTGCAGGTTTCTGCTTTGAACAGTCATGAATAAACAGTTCTGATAAAACTGATAGCAAACTGTATTTATCACAGGAACTACTGCTTTCTTCTTCAATGCTAAGGAAAAGTTTTCAGGTTAGCAGCCTGGAAAGGTATATCTCTGTATCTCTAACACAATGCAATATTGTACAGAGAAACCCAAACTGAACCAGCTACTTTTTCAGAGAAGTCTAAGAAAAAAGGGAGAAAATGTGTGTGTCTCAAACATTGACAGCTGGACAGCTGTGGAGCCAAGCAAATATTGCTTGTGAGCTGAGAGAAAGAACAGCATGTGGCTGAAGAAGGGGCCATGCAGAGGTAGGGTAGCACTTTTGTGGGACAAATATCCTTGTTCTGGCCCTCGAAATGACCCTAGCACCATACAGAGTGAGTGGACAAATGAGATCAAGAAGTGGCTACAGGGGGATCAAGATCATCAATGATCACAAAACACCTCTGACTCATTTCCAGAATTGTCTAGAAGAGCAAACCGCACATCATAATTAATTTGCATAGAAAGCAGGAAACTTATTTCCAGGATGGGGAGGCTTATAAACAAAAAAAAAAGTAGTCCCACAAAGCCCAATGGTTGTTTCCAGAAGCCTGAACACTCCAGCACTTGGATTGTCAATGAATCTAGGACTGATGTTTTTCTTTCCTGCTTTCTTTTGCTGTCTTACTTTCTTGATTTCTCGTGTTCTCGCATTCTTTCCTGCTTTCTTCCTTCCTTTCTTTCTTTCATCATTCATTCTTTCTTTTTTACTTCTTTCTTACTTACTTACTTATTTCTTTCTTCTTTTCTTCGGTGTTTATTCTTTCCTTCTTCCTTCCTTCCTTCCTTCCTTCCTTCCTTCCTTCCTTCCTTCCTTCCTTCCTTCCTTCCTTCCTTCCTTCCTTCCTTCCTTCCTTCCTTCCTTCCTTCCTTCCTTCCTTCCTTCCTTCCTTCCTTCCTTCCTTCCTTCTCTTTTTGATTTCTCTTCTCTTACATGCTTCTCATTCAAAGTCCACTGCTGTGCTTATACTGTAAGATATAGCACCAACTCCCACCAGTGTCCATTCTGAGTTTACTATTAGAACATTCTAAGTTTTTGTGGACTGTTTAACTTTTGTCATTCTTTTTCAACCATGGGCACCTACAAATTTTGGGTGCTCTCTTCCACTTTGGGGTGGGATGCCACACTTGTTTACCAGTTTCTATGTTAACATAGCCTTTCTCTTACATTTGTTATCCATTCTGATGAAGTACAAGGGCTGAGAAAACTTTTGAAGATTGCAGGTCAAAAGGTGAAGATTTCAAAAGGGAAAAATAAAAACCTAGAAAAGATCAAGCAACACAGTGAGCTGGTTTCCATCAAGATTTCCTATGACGCATTTGACCGCTAAAGATAAATATGGAGTAATTTCAGTAGCACATGTATCAGCTGGAGTGCAGCAGCATGTAATTAATTAGGAATTTAGGCTTTTCTAAGCATGGAAATTGACTTATGACATGGTATATTACAGTTTATAATTCAGTACAGACTTACTTGGGCCAACCGTATTTTAAGTCTTAAGTGAATTTCCACTATTGCTGAATGATAGAGTACCTTTGGGAATGGAGGGTAATGCCACATGCATACCAAAGTTTGTTATGATCATTTTTATTATACTGGAAACCAAGATAACCCAAATGTTAAGTATGCCTTAATTGTGATACCAGATAATGATGTTTTTTATAAATATGCCTGCTGCATGCTGTTAAGTAAAGACACAATCAAATTTCCACCCACTGTGAACAGGATTTCTTTCATTAGTTGTAGATGTTATTAAAGAGTTAATAGGAGATTATTGTCCTCTACAGTAATTTAGAGTTTTCATAATTAAGATTACATTCCCCTTATATTCTATGGGGAGAGACAGTCTTACTAACTTTTGACCATATGAAGCATTGAGGTGACTGGGCTGGAGGAGATACCTGTGTTGTAGATCAGGATTCAAAAAATCTGCAGGTTCAGCAGCTGAATCTTCCCTGTTTTATCTATTCCTGCCTATTCTCCGTTTTTCATTGAGTAACAACCTTTTCCACTATTTACAATATTTACATCTATAGTTTATTTGCTTTATTGGGCAAGATAATCTTCATCTTTACACCATCACTGCTGTGAAAAGAAAAGGTAATGGGATTAAAAAAAAGGGGGGATCTTGTTTTTATTAGACAGCACTACCACTCATATTTTTAAAGATAGCTCTTCTTTTTTGTTCATAGCTATCCACTCATGTGAATCAGCAAAAGCCATATCAACCTAACACAAATACTCAGCCCCATATATTCACCTGAGTCATGTGGGCAGATACCCAGAGTGAAAAAAAAAAAAAAAAAAAAAAAAGTTCTCTTTAAAGCTGTCAGTTGCCAGTGAACAGAGACAAATAGGATCACAACTGCTGCACTCCTGCCAATCCCTTCTCCCCCTGCAGCAAATTATACACATATTCATAAACATTCCAGAGGATTTATCAGCTCATACTGTGAGTTTTCCTGGAATGCAGAAATGAGCTATGAAGTTTTTACTTTAGAGAAAGACACTTCTTTTTCTTCCTTATTTTCCCCTGTTTCTGCTGTTCAGTGTGCCACATTGCATCAGATATAAAGACAACTTCAACAATCCATGCTTAACAACAAAGCTGTCTGATGTGTACGAAGACCTGATCTGAACTTCACAGACCAGCTCTGCAGTAAACTGGGGCTGTGTTTGCTGTGGCAGATGTGTGTATCACTATTACCAGTGCAATGCATTGGTGCTGAACCAGTAGATGTCTACCCTGCAAAGTCCCAGAGGGAGAGATTTAGTGTTCCTGTCATGGGCGGCTGAATGACTCTGCAAGATTTATTTATCAATAACTTAATCAACAAAGACATTTTATTTCTCTTAAGTTATGTCTGCTTGCTGGTTTGATTTTTCAAATACTCTACTATTACCCTAGTCTTTTCACCAAACTGCTTAAATATATTGACTGAAGTTACAGTTCTCAGAAAAGACTATGAAAGAAATTAATTTGATTTTATGTAATTCAAATTCAACCCACATAAGCCTGAACATTTACAACAATTCAAATTAGAGTCATTGCAGTTTTAATTCCTTCATCTTCACTTTCTGTCACAACAAATTAAGTTAGATTTGCTGTTTTGAGGTTTTTATGGCTGTGTTCTTGCTACTTAAATTAAAGACCTTTCTAATCCATGGCATGATGTCTAACAACCTCAGAAATAAGTTATGACATCAATAGGATTATTCTTTTATGAAAATGATGGCAAGCCACAATCAATAAAGCATTCCATAATGTTATCAGCTAAAGGAAAGAAATATGAGAAATATTTGGGAACTTAAACACAAATCAGAGCAAAGTAATAGGAGAATATATGTGTATTTTCACTCGGCATTTTGGAGGTTACAATTATAATTAAGACCTAATAAATGATTAATGGATTGATATAGTCAATAAATAAAAGCCCTTTTCTTTCTTTGTAGAATAACTGAAAAAAGATAGATATTGCATCAGAAATATTACTTATTGAATCTATAGTGCCTGTATGGTTTGTTCTGACTTTGACTTCTGTATTCCTTGGATGTACTGGGTCAGGGAAAGTATATGTTGTGGTTCCTACTCATTAGCTGGCTAATTAGCTTTCCAAAACTTCTGAGGAATGTGTATGAATTTGTGTTTTCTGTGATTTCTTCAAATATATGAAAAATAATTATAGTGCTTTAATCAGTAAATAATAATAAAAATACAAAAATACTTGAATAATTAACTGTGCCCTTTTAAAATGTATTCCCCTCTTCTTTTATTCACATTCAGCTTTCTAACATCCTTAACGCTGAACAAGCTGTCTGGACTTTATCTGGCAGTTTTGTGATATGTACAACACCACCACATTTCATCAGGAAACACAGTGACAGATCAGGTGTCCTCTGCTTGTAGTTACGTGTCAGTGCTCAAATGATGGGTAATTACCAGTGACAGACGCAACACTGCAATGGGAGGAATCAAGGATCGGGAGAAGAGATGGAAGTGGCAGGGCAGGGTTCTCAAGGCACTGGGCATAGAGATAAGGAGCAAAAACAATCTGTACATCAGCCACATTTTAATTTTTTTTTTTTTTGGGGGGGGGGGCGGGTGGGAGGAGATCCAGTATAATAAGCTAGAAGCTGCTCATTCTGCTCATATTTTGTGGTTTGTGGTTCAGAAATTTTTGACAAGGGGAAATCATCACTTTATTCTTGCCTTTGTAACTGGCAGCAATTAGCTGCAGCTGAGTGAGAGACCACAGGCAGAGGCAGTTGGGAAATTTGTCAAGGAGATTTTTTCCATTGATAGCAAAAGAGAGACTAAAACTTTCCAATTCTAGGAATATAATAACTTCAGGAATACAACTTACTCATAAGAACAGAGAACCTTTTTGGTATTAAAAGAGTGTTAGCAGACATAAATTACATACTGTTCCCCATGAGATAACCCTGCCTGACCAACATGCAAGCAGAACTCCAAAGGCACTCTTGACCATCTGGTGTAATGGAACACTGAGTGCAAATGTGTTCTGGGACTTGTTGACTTGGAACTGAAGAAACAACCTGTTCAGAAAAGAAAAACTGAAAACTGAGAATTGAAGGCACAGCCCTGGTTTTACTGACAGATCCTAAATAAATATGAACATCTACCTTATATGGGCTGCTTGGTTCTGCAAATGGAGAGTAAAGATACTGTTTGGAAGAAGGACACTGGAAAGGTTGTCTTTTGTCCCCCAGACCTCTATTGTGGCTGTGTACTTGCTGGGCACAGAGATTTCTTTTGGCAAGCAGCGTTTGCCAGTCATTTGCCCACAATACCAAGTAGAAGGCAACTGATAGAATTCTATCATTCTTCTTCTTTAGTGCTCTAATTAGTGAAATCTGACTAGACAGGTACAAATAGAAACTTCTGCCTCGATCTGAAAAAATGAGGGCGCTTCCTATGTTTGCACGCTCTGTGCATTCCCAAGAAGATCCACCTTCCCTGGAAATCCATGTACACAAATGCTATGTGGATGACTGCTTAAGGTTGTCAGGGTTTATGTCTACTATAACAGAAAGACAACTAGCAGAACTTCTCAGAACTAGCAAATATTGGTACAACCCAAAATATAAAGTATAAATGGAGAGAGTGAACAATATAACCTCTCAAAGATCCTTTCCTACTGGTAAGAGTAAAGTATTTTATGAGAAAGCTCCACAAATTTCAAAAATTTTCTCATTAATAAAGCTCCCCCTGCAGAGGAGTGTCATGATTTACCAGCTGAACATCATGAGGCAGAAGAAATTTTGTGAGGATGGCGACTTTCTCTGTGAATTCTGCGCTTTTTCCCATGTGAATCTCTCTGTTTCTTACATCCTTGGTCTGTCACTGTCACCTTAGAGAAATGAGCTGCCCTTAAGCTTTGTGGGGGAAGGAATGGAAACCAAACGACCCAAAGCTTGCTGGAACAGATCCCTCCTTGCCTCCCTCCTGGATATCTGCTGTGGGACACAGCCAGAACACCCACAGCTCATGGGCTGCCTTGCGGCTGGGGTACCCCAGAACAGCCACCAGAGCCTTTCCACAGGGTCAGGTGAGTACTGGCAGTGATTGCTGTTGCTGCTGCTGATTGGCACACTGGCAGATGCATCTTTGAAGTTAGGGAATGGGAAGAAAGAGAAGAAAAGAAGCTTTGGAAGCATCGTCCAGCAATATGGAAAATAATATATAAGCCAAACATTTTTGCATATAGGAGTGCTAAAAAGAACTCTACTTCAATTTTATGACCTTAACACATATATCTGGGAGATGAACCACCTTACCACACACCAAGAGGCAGAGACTGCATTTTTAAAGACAAAATTGTAAGCTGCTTGGGTAAAATATAAAATATTACTCAAATTAAAGTATGTATTAATTACCTTATTTCAATGGCAAAATATTTCCGCTAGCTCCTTCTAGAAACTCTCAAAAATAATAGGGGATTGTTTCAGGTACTTGACTGTTTATAACAGAGATTTATAGGGATATTCTTTATGTTATTTCTCTTACGTGTGTGGTGAATAGCCTTTTCTCCCTTAATTTTACAGGCTTATATTAATATCTTCTTGCCTTTTATTGAAGTCATTCTCAAAATTTAATTTGCCTGAGAGGATTTATAGTGTGATTCTTGTACATGTATTGTATCTTATCCATCATAGCTAGTATTGGTTTAATGCCGTGAATTATCATTGTCACTTGATGTATAAAGATGTAAGGAAGAACTATGTTTTAACTTACTTTTAAAATGTTGTTTCCTTATTGCTACAATTGCATAACTTCTTGGAGATAATTGTTGCTTTACATCATTAAATTTCCTTCTGCTTATTGCTCATCTATGCTAAATGAAATTCACTTCATTCACAAACAGAGCAATGTTTAGTTGCTGTTTTGCTCTTATTAATTTGTTCATGACCCCTAGGGATGCCTGTTTCACTCTCATCTATGCAAAAGGAATTTAACTATGTTGTGTTTTCCTAAAGGCCATAATTATTTAATTAAAGCTTAGAAGATAAACCCAAAAAGTTACAATATCTACGCATAAATTGGTTTCTCATTGCAGAAAAAATATGACCTTTAAAGAACACTTTTCTGAAAAACAAAAGCTTTGAGCAGAATAAAGACGAAATGACATGTTAATTTTGTTGTTTATGCATTAGGAAAATGCATATTGGAGGTAACAAGAAAGCCTCCCATGTGGACATATATTAGGGTGTGAGAAGCTAAGTTTTTGGACCACCAGTTCTGAAGAAAACAGCTGACGATATTTTGGACCAAGATTCAGGTCTAACACCTTCTAAAATAAGAGGATTTTTTTCCCAGGGTGGAAGATAAAATATTCTGTCCTGAAAACCTTCATTTTCTTCCAGCATAATATTTGAATTTGATTCTCTTTTGTTCGGCACTTCATCTTACTTGGATTACTTTTCATCCAATTTCCCTCTGATTATAACATCCTCCACAGGTTTCCTCACTTGTAGTTTTCAAAAGGTGAAAGAAATTAAATTGAAATTCATATACCACTGAAGAATTTTCACTTGATCTCAGAAGAAACATATATCCTTCTAATGTATATATAAATTCAAGAACTAGAAAAGTGTTGAGTTCCAGAGTGCACATAATGCTAAGATGCTGTTTGACAGAATCCATTTTCGGAGTAGAAACACATTTAATCTTAAAAGATATCATGACACATTAATGATTTGCTTACAGACTCCTGGTAGTTTTAATCGTCTTCATGGATCTTCTTGAGTAGACATTTATTTTCAATGGTCTCTGTGTGATTTTGACAGCATTTTAACTATTCTAATTAAGAAACAGTTTTATCCACCAATCCTGTTTGTCTGAGAAGACATTTCTTTTGAAAGGCTCCACACACTAATTATGCCATTAAAATGCTAAGAAATAAGAGCTCACAGTTGAGTTTGACTTGAAGTCCTCAGGAGTATTATAGGCCTTACAAATTCTAAACAGTTATGTTAAACCTAATTTTATAACAACGATTTAGAGAAAATTTAACAAATCTGTGTGGTTTTATACATGTTTCTTGTTCTCTACTTTCCTAAAAAAATCATACTGATGTTTTCTGACTATGACTACTGGTTGGACTATCAATATTTCCCTATTTTTCTATGCACAGTATTAGAGATTTCACTTTTTCGAAGCAGAAGGATCTTGGATCTTACAGTTTCTGCTGTAAGGGAGCAAAGAGAAAAAAAATTAATCATGTCCCTCACACTGTCTTGAGACAAATTTCCCTTAGAGTTTGGCCATAAGGCAGATGAATTAAGTTGTTTCATGTGGGGAATTTTTGATTTTTTTTTATTTTCTTTGATTTTTCTTTCCTCATTTACCATCACTTTATCCCAATATATTGCCTTTGAGACCTGATAAAAGAGAACTCATTTTTCTGGCATGAACTATCCATGTACAAGCACTGATTTCAATGGACATTCATTTTATGCTATTATTGAGGAAAGCAATTCAGTCTTTCTGTTCTTCACAAATCTTTTGTCTGATCTATATAACAAATGTTTTCACATGATCAGGATTTAAATGCTGCCATATTCTCAGTTAGCTCTTCTACAAGCTGTTTTCTTTGTTGGATTCATTTTCCCACATAATTCACTCTAAATGGCAATTTATTTAGATTATGGACTGACTGGACAGCTATGGATAGTGATTCAGACAGTTCGAGGTTTTTCTCTTTAATATTCATTTCAGTATTTGCCAAAATCCCTTTTTCTAAGTATATATTTAAAACCCTTTCATTTACTGATTTACTTTTGGCTTCCTATAAGGATTCATACTGCTCTAGCTGCCTTAATCAATAATTCATTATGCCCTCGAGTAGAATCTTTCTTTTCCCCTTTGGCTTCAGTATTTTGCAATTACAAAACCAAAATGAAATAAGTAAAAGGCAAATTTATGGACCCAGATGTATTAATTGAAATTAGATTGTGTTTTATTGAAACTGTTCCTATTTAATGTTGAATATTCCTGTAGAAGTTAAAATGGCCATATTTTTTAAATATATACTCCTATCATCTCTTTTGAGGCAAACTTGGCACACAGCAGCAGAACTGCAATTTGGCTACTGTAGTTTGAGGAGTTCATGTGCAGTTTAGGGATTCTTTTTGATATGAGGGATGCTTTGTGATGTCCATGTGACTGAAAATTTCATTTGGAATAAAATATAGATTTGTTCACTTCACCTATTTGATGGCCCTACTCCAGTGAAAGACTGCAGAACATTGCAATTTCCTATGAACTATCAAACTGCAGGAAAGGTGAATGATTATGTGCCCATATGGCATCATGCTTAGGCAAGGATCTCTCAAGCCTGATTTTTAGGGCTTGGACAGGCACACAGGAGATTACTCAGTAAATGTAACCATGTGTCTCATCTGACACAGGTTATCTATGTCAGGACACCTGAGAGGAGCAAGAAGAAACAGAAAACAGAGTCCATGATTTGGAGAAGAAAAACAATAAAAAAGGGGAATAACAGACTCTTTGCAACTATATGGTTCAGAGAGCAAACGATACTTAAAAGTAGTAAAAATGTGAGCTTTTGTGTGCAGCCTGACATAAGTATGCAAACACATACTGCCAAAAAGCAGGGTGCCATGGAGACCTAGGGAGCCTTGTGGGTAGGGAGAAGGCAAAGATGAAAGCTGGAAGCCTTGCCAAAGGACTTAAACCACTTGTTAATGCACTTTCCATTGTGCAATAGGGCAGAGATTGCGTCCCCACTCAGCTCCCACTGTCGCTGCTGCAGGATGGTGCTGGATCAGACCAGATTGCTCCTACAGACTTTGTAAGAGAGAATCATGCTTTAAAGTTCCTCCTTGGCAGGCACAACATCAATCATCCAGCAGGTTGTTTGTCTTCTCTTCACCGCTGAGACATTGAGAGGGATTCATCAAGTATTAATAAGGCCTCTGGGTTGCTTGCCATGAGCTATAAAACTGCAGTGATTCCATGCTTTGAAAATAATATATCTCTCTATTTCAATATATGTTAAAGGTGCTTTTTGAAATAATTAAAAGCAGAAATATGGGATATGGTCAAATCCTTACAAACAGGAGCCCAGTAGCTCTTCACGTTATTCCTCAATTACTTTGTTGGAACACTTTCATCTTTATCCATGATAACACCTCTACATAGATGTGCCAGACAGAACAGGCTTGCCAGTGAAATCATATCCAAGACAACTGTGAATTGGTGAGAAGCAGCTTTTGAAAAACACCGCCCAGTGGAAGAAAAAGAAAAATACTTTATCCATGCATAATAGGTAAGGTTTATCATCATACATTGACACTGTGAAAATAGAGACTCTTTGAGCTTATTAAGTCATTCAATAGACCATCAAAAGACATTAAAATTCCTAGTGACTTCTGATAAATAGACTTGCAAAATAAGCTCTAACTCAAAGTCCTATGTGTGAGCATAACGTGTACATGCTCATGTGTCTGTTCACACATCACAGCACGGATGAAGAGAGTGTGACTGAACAAAAAGCACTAGATGCACTGTTTCAAAAGCTGGGGTCAAAAAGAAGGGCGGAGATAGTTCCTGTTTATATTTGAGTACAATGTGTAGGTTAGAAATCTGATTCTGGGATCAGAGCCATGTGGTGCTCTGGGGAAAATATATGTATTAGTATTCTCTTTCTGTAACATTGTTCAGAGCTTCCAGTCTCATTCCATTTGCACAAAATACAAATGAAGGCATATTAAACAAAACATTCTTAGGTTTGCTCTATTAATTTTCTTACTCGCAGTAAACCTTCTTATCTCAGTGAAATTGTTGTTCAGACAAACTGCCCTTGAGGAGTATAACAGCCTTCAGAGGGATGCACAGAAGGTAGGTGAAGTTCTGTTTTCCTATGCCTAAGTGATGCAATAGCTGCTCCTGCATATTGCCAAAAAACTAGTGTAGCCAACATACAAGATTTTATTCCAGCACCAGAGAGAAGGATAGACTCAGTAGCAATATTTAACATGTTTTATATTTAACAGTTATCAGTTTAATGTTCATATAATTTGATTAAATCTCAGACTGCTTATGTTTTCTTTAAGTACTTCAGTAGCATTAATTTTGAAACAGTCACCAAAATAAGAGCTATTGAAGAATAGGGGTAGATACTTCTCCCTAGAATCCAATCACTGTTATGAGTATGCCATCATTGTAAAAGCAGTATGAGGGGAACTGTGATAAAAAAAGAACACTTTGGGGATGTTCAGTAAAATGAAAACAGCTTACCTATTGAAAAGAATATAATAATACAGCGTGAATTGCATATCTGGACTTTATTTTCTATTACTGGCTTGCTATTAGGGACAAAAATTAAGAAAGGTTTTATCTTCCTATTTGTATGGTTCACAGCAAATAAGCTACAGTCAAGAAATCACAAAATAAGGTAATAAAATGTTATTTTATTCTGAAATTCTCTGTGAATTACATTAATGCTGGTTTATTGTAATAAACCAGCATTAATGCAATTCACAGAGAATTTCAGAATTCTATTATACAAGCATGACTATGAGTAAGGTATTAGTTATTCATCACATTTTATGTCCCTTTATGCGATTAAATGACAAGAGTATTCCAAAGGTCAAATATGAGATGTAAGAGGCAAAAAAAAGCCAAACATTTTCTTGTTGTTGAACATTTTGTTTGTGCTGTGCTTAAGTTGCCCTAAGGATTTCTTTCTGTCCTCAGAAAGTCAACAAGCAAACAATTTGAAAATGATTAATATTGATTTTACAGAATACACCACAGTTCTGCTGGAATTCTTCTGTCTGCAGCAGGAAGTTTTATTTGTTGTTTTGAGGAGAGGACAATTAATATAGTGAAAGGAACAATGTGCAGAAAGTACTCTATGTCCCTGAGGCTGATTGTGATACCTCTCACTCACCTTGTGCAGGGCCCATTTGGCTGCAGCAGTACAGATACCTGACTTGGTGTTTCACAAATGCACAATGCCCTAAATACACTCCCAGGGGCTCTCTTGCAAGGAGAGGGGTGTTAGCTGAGGGTCATTCCTTCCATGTGTAGGGCAGGAAGTGCAAAACTGAATCGATGGATGTCTTCTTTCCATAATTCCCTTCTGGGAAGGCCCTAGCTCAGCCTTGTATTGGCTCAGTTGCCACTGACAACAAGTGCCAGTTCCCTACATGCAAAGCCAGGACCCACAGGCAGAACTGACCAGCAATAAGAGAGAACCAGGGCTGCAAATAGCCTGCTGCTCTTATGTTAGCCCTAGGGATGCCAGCAACCAGGATTTATTGTATGGATACGAGTCTCTGCATGTTCATGGATCCTGGCATGTATTACAACAGGCTTCACCTGCCCCACTCCTTGTAGCTTAGAAGCCTTGAAGGATACTAGAAAATCCTGATGTAGCTTCCCACAAGTTTGGGGTTTTTTTGCTCAAAAATTCAAATGGTCATTTAACAGCCTAAAGTTTAGCTTGGCTTGTTTTTCCATGACAAAGATGGTCTTTCAGAAGATAAACCATTTTATATAGCTTAATTTAAAGAAGATATAGTTCCAACTGTAAGGTTTCACGGGATCTCCTTCATATCCCTTGGGGGACAGGTTTTTGCTAGCATTACCAACATCCATCAGTTATATCTGTCAGGAGTGGAAGGAAAGGATGTTGAACCAGTGATCAGTCAAAGCAAATAGAATAATCCACCAGCTCAGCAAAAAAGCTTTTTCTGTGGAAATCTATTTTATCTGTGGATTTTTCCAATGAAACTGTAAATTTACACAACCTTTGCATTGGAAAACAGCTCAAGAAGTAATACTTGTAGATAAGGTCATTGCAATCTTACACTGACTATTCAAAACCCCTACTTTCTCTAAAGAAAGTATCCATCCTTCTTGGCTGTTTTGTGTCCATTTTTGTTCTGTTTCCTTCAGGTAAGGTACATAAAAGATAATAACAATTATAAAATATTTAAATATAGTAATTCAAATAATTCATGTTTTCATAGGCATACTTTCACTGGCAAACACCTTTTGAACTCTGTTTCAAATACTGTAAGTGGAGTTCAGCATTCGCTGGTTAAAAACAAAAGCTGCTTACATTCAGTGACAATTTCTTGTTTCATACAGCCTTTATTTTGGTAAAGGTGAAGAAAAAAAATTGCCACTTCATTCTTCCTCCCATACTTTGATTGGAAGGGTAACGCAACCAGTGAATAAATTGCTAATTTGAACAGGAATAGGGATCTATGCCATGTTTTCATACGTTTTGCCTCCTTTCTGTCACACATATAGAAACTTTTTCTTTCTATTTAATTAGCTCGCATCATTATTTAGCACCATTATTTTCTACAAGACACTGTCAGTGTTTTAAAATATGTCATATTAGAATATTCAAGATAATTAAGGAAGTGTGTTACTCCATAAACTTGTCTACTGTTTTCAAAAAGAGAAGAAACAAGCTCTTAAAAGATGTTAATTCATGAAGATGCTAAATTGGGTATCAACAATATACTTGATTTCTGCCTAAGTAACTATTTCTTTGTCAAACCAACAATACTATCAGCTTTAAATTGGCAAGATCTAAAATATCAGAGCACTTCAGGAATATTTCTGAGGACTGATGTACTGTATTTTACTTTGTGATAAATTAGTGGTTAACCCCCCTTGAATAACATCACAACCATAATATTTTTGTCTGTGTTGTTAAAATCAGATTACAGTATTACCTATTTATGTCCAAGTTATCTTCAAGACCAAGTCTTGAGTCTTAGGATGACACCATGGAAGTTGCTATCCATTTCTGGCTTTATGGGTGAACAGTACGGGAAGTATGAGACCACAGTTGTTAAAAAGATATATAAGCAGCAGTTCAGACTGATAACACTGGTAACACTGACTCATTCTTCAG
Source organism: Zosterops lateralis (assembly GCF_965231275.1). NCBI lineage: Eukaryota > Metazoa > Chordata > Aves > Passeriformes > Zosteropidae > Zosterops > Zosterops lateralis. Next base: position 35,454,467 of record NC_139763.1, read on the forward strand.
CCAGGGACTTGAGTGGAAATGGGACCACCAAACATACTGCAAAAGCATTTACATTTAACATTTGTCCATCTCTGAGCAGGGATGCTGAACCAGAGGACCTACTGAGGTTCCTTCCAACACTAGCCATTCTGTAATTCTGTGATTCTGGGATTCTGTTACTCTGTGATCTCTGTTCATGGAACATGTACTTCTAACAGGAAGTCTATAAATAGAATATGTCAACACTCCGATACACAATTTCTCCTCCACTACACATTACTTTTTGCTTCACTAGGTTGACTGTCAGCTGCATTCTCCATGCTGAGAGCACAAGGCAAATGCCCTCAGTGTATCTCAGATCTTCTTCAAGCAGAATAGTGTACAACATAATATCACAAACAGCTGTTTCTTCCAATGTGTCCATCAGCTGAGAACAGTCAGGACATGCAGAACTCAGCTGTGCCATGCACACATGGAAACTGAGGAAAAATGACATTCAGCTGTCAGTCATACAAACAGAGCTTTCTATTCCCTTAAGTGGTCCTTCACCAGTATAACTTCTTTCTTGGGACTTCCTTGGGCCTTCTAGGCTTTCATGATGTGCTGAATCAAGTGCCTAACAAGAAACAGACAAAAAGAATGAAATATGTCTCATTAACCCAGTTATTTCCTCAGAAAATATCTGTAACGTGCAACTTAGTCAAAGACAAAACATCTGGTCTAAATCCACACCAAATTTTCCATTTTGCCTCAAGGTGTGCTGCTGACTGAGGCATAGATGCAAAGACAAAGTCCCTGACTGTAGCTGACCAAAGAATAAGGCTTTTGCAGATGTTGTGCAAGTCCTGTATCTTGTTTTTAAGCAGAACCTTTCTTGAGTCCTTGTGGAAAACAGAGCACCCACTGAATATAAGAACATTGGGGGTACCCCACAAAACTCACCTGTCTCCAGCAGTGATCTTATCAGCTCTGATACCTTACCAAGTTTTTGGGAGGGAGGCAGGGATGTAGGTTGTGATCTCATGTTCATTCTGGCTGGGGGAAGCTTCCTGCTCACACAGGAAGGACATGAGTAAGTAGCTTCAAAGTGATTTTTCCATTGATCCAGCAGATTATGCAGCCTATCACCCTTGCCTAGCAAAAATAGCTTGATAAAAGCTACAGCAGTTATGTCTGGATTTCAGATAGCATTTCAAGTTGAACATGTCTGCTGAGCAATGAATTGACAGTATTCTAAACTTTAAATCAGATGACCTTTCTTTTCTTTCTTAATAATCATGTCTGATGACACAAACTCTATAGGCGATTTTTATTTACAATGGCAGCTGCAAAAATCACCCCATGTATGATTTTTGATCGGCCTACTGAGCACTTGTTAGCACAGGTGATCTGAAATAGCATTGTTTAGAAATTAAAAGAAACTGAAAATTCAGACTTAGTGAATGTCAGAAACAAGGCAACTACCTGACATCTTGACTCTAACATGATCCCTCCAATAAAAACCATTTACCTACCAAAACACTGAGATTAGGCAAACCTTTCTAACTGAGAACTATTGGGAATATCAGTTTTTCTGTCTATTCATTCATTAAAGTCAATTAATCTGCAAGATTAACTTCTATTCTAATTTCTTCTATTGACCAGTAGCAGTCCAAATGGAACTGTTCAGTTTGGTACCAATTCTATTGATCAGACTTGAGGTAATGGAAGAATAATGATTGTATCACTGGGAATTAGGAGTGCAAACATCTGCTGTCTATATCTACTGTTTTCTTTCCAGGTTTCACCAGTGTAACTGGCTAGATGCCCAATTCACTTTCTACACGCGTATTAGAATAATCCAAATTAATGATGACCGATCTTTCCATGTATCATTAATACTAACTGCCAGTGGATGGCAAAATAGATCACAGTCTGTATTGCTTGGCTGAATTTAATAAAAATAGAAAGACATACCATGGGGATGTGAAGTGACCCGGGCTGATCTGAAATAAAATGTTGATGAAGACTGTAGACTGTAAGTAAATAAGCCTACTACATATACAACAAGGCTGAAATATCATTTTGGCATAGTGAGAGAGTAGAGAGGCCAAGCTGTACTGAGGCAGACTGTTGAAGAGGCCTACAGATAGAAATGATTGAGAATTTCTGTGTGTTTGTCCTCATAACCAGTAGTTTTCTTCTGTTATGAAATGAATTAGTTTGAATAGGTGTTGATAAAAATTGACTCTTAAAGTGGCAAAACCAAATCTCTCTTGAAAAATCCTAAGTGACAGACTAAGATGAATTTAATATACCTACAGAAGGTTAAAAGTAAAGCTCAAATATAAGGGGATTTAGGCACTGAGAAAAGTGGCATCTAATCTGAAATTGTGAATATCAAGTTGGGGGACATTTTCACATCATGCATTTATTTTGTGCTCATGCAAAAACTTTTCAGTCTACATTGCCTTCCACCCCTTTTCAAACTTTTTAAAGGAGTCTGTAAATCTAGAATTTATAACTTTACTGTATTCATCTTATGTAAAAACTTAAGTATTTTCTCAAGCAGATCTTCATTATTTATTTGCCAAGATACTTCCATTCCAGCTTTTCACCTAATAAAGGTAGACACTAGCAAGTGTTCTGATGAAAGGTGACATAAATCTCAGTTTTGTATTTTGAAACCAATATGCTTTTGCCAGAATGTTATGCTCTCAAGGTCGTCTTGACCATCATGACCCCAGAAACAGATAAAAACTCCTGGATATTTTGGCTATAGGAATAACATTTAGGTGGTAGTGGTCTTTCACCGACACATCACCACAATGAGGGCTGGAATCAAAGTACATCAGATTAATATTTTTTTTCAGATTGAAATAGTTACTCTCTTCAAAGTGATTTATTTTACCTGTAGCACTTTTGTTCATATACCAACATTAACAGTCAGAGATGTATGAAACATTATCTTCTTGAAATCATATATACAGTAGAAAACTAGGGGTCGTAGCACTGGAGATACTGTGAATATAACTACTTTTATTTGCAACTAGATATTAGTCCTGGAACACAGAGTATTAACCACCTTGCTGTGAATTCATCCTTTCAGGAATTCAACACCACGTCAGAACAATATCATAGTAGGAGCCATGATAACCAGAGGACAAGGCAAAGAGAAAATACTCCTGTTCCTCACTGCAAAGACTCAACACTGTGCAAAATGCAGCTGTTTTGGCAATAGTACTTACTGACTGCTTGGTATTTTGTTTTTATGGGACTTTTAGATGCAACTGATATTTAGTTCATTAAAATGAAATCCAACTGAAAAGAAATATTATTTTATTCTTGATCCAGCTCAACAAAGTAACATAATTGTTTTATCTATAAAGATGTTCCATAAAATGCCAGCTACACAATCCAAAATTAAATGATTAATTGGAACTGAATAGATAGAAAAGGGCTCTTTCCAGACTCCCAGCTTTCAAGAATTTAAATTTTTCAATGAAGTGAAATGTTCAGCCTTTGTTTCCACTTCTTTCTAGTGAAAGTCCTTTGAGAAAAACATCGTGTGGAACACTGTAAATTAGTTTCCTTGCATTTGGAAAAACATTAATTCCTGATTTAGTACTTCTATAATATGTTTTTTATTTTGACTGAATATTCCATTAGTCCAGCAAATACAATACTGGTCAACTCCTTTTGTTTAACCAGAAACTATCCTTTTCCCAAGAAGAGATTAATATACCTTATCTTGTTTTTTTTGTGTTTTCACTCCATTCCAGAGTTTTTTTATTTACCTTTAATATTTTGTAGATATATATGATAATCTGCCTTTAGCTCCTTCCAGCAATGCAATAATTCACACTGTTTGTATTGTTGTTGTGGTGGTGGTTTTTTTTTTTTTTTTTTTTTTTTTTTAATTTCTAGGCTATGTCTTGACCAAAAGAGTGCAGTTAATAAAATAAACTCTGTCTTTTTTGTTTGGGAACAGCACATATTTTTTTAATCTTTATCATGCTTCTTGTTTCTTCAAAGAAAAGTTATCCTTTTGATACTTTTGAATTCCAGATCATATTTTCCTTCACTAAACTTCTCCACATTCACATGCACAGGTAGTTAACAAAGTCCTCCAGACCTGGTCGTATGAAGCAAAAGAGCGCAAATTTAATATCTTTAATGATTTAGTATAATGTAGGCCAGAATGAGGAGTGTCAAAAAGCCTTGTTTCTCCACCAGATCATTTAGCCCATCCCTCCACCTTCCTTCTCCTTAGACAACAGGTCTATCCCTGGACAATGACTTCTTTGAACACCTGCAAAGGGTTTTGCAGCCAGAATTGGACTCTCCCTTTTCTCTCCAGCCTATCTTTCCATACCAGATCTATCTCATGTCTTCGCTTCATGATCCAACCAAGAGAGGCTTTGCCTATTTTCTGAACTTTGCCTCAAACCTCTGCTCCACTTCTGCCAGTACTAAACATCTCCTTGGTAAAACCATTGCCTTTCCCTGACTGCTCCATAGAAACCTTCTTGTACAAAACCAATGTCATTTAATGGAATCATAACCATAAATCTATGAGGTTTCTTGTTTGTCTATCTATGTTCATTTCTGGAAATGTGTTATAAACATACCTGGCCTGCCTTTGCTAGGTTTATTTTGCACATTGTACCTTCAAGAAAAAAAAAAAAAAGATTAAATTAATTTATCCATATATGTGTAATTTAAATATGCTTACATAGGATGGCTCCACTACAGATCTCATTGGCAGTTCTATCACCATCCTTCTCAGATATGGATCTTTTGTATCTTTTATATCAATTTTGCCTTGAGAAATTTTTTTTTCATAGCTGTAGTTCCTGCCAAATCTAATGAGAAGCCAACAAATAGAAATGTCATATATATCTGTGAAATCTAATCTGCAGCAAAATTGCTCAGAAAAAGAAACATCCCAATGCAATGGAAATTTATTGTTTTAAACCTATTCCTATTGTTTTAAATCCAGGCAAGTACCTAATTAAATAACACGAAATAACTTATTTTTCCCAAAATTTTTAATTCAAATCTGTGTAGTGCTGAACCATTGCAGCCTCTCTGATGAGAATCTAAATGAGTCCACCTAAGAAGGAGTTTGATACTTTTTGTATTACCAATATGCATGATCAATTTAACACTTCTATTAACAAATCTAAAAGTAATTGCCCTAGGCTATTTCATCTTTACCTAGCATAGTAAATGAAGAGATAATTTGTCATCTCAGGTGCTACTGTGATATTAGGGAGAAATTTACTTTATGCAGATTTGAAAAAAAAAAACCTCGATAATATTTTGGGAAGAGTAAATTTAATGTTTGTAAAATATTCTGCCATGTCCATAACCAGCGATCTGGCAGTGTTCCTGTGGCAGCTCATCCTTCCCTGATAACTGTCAGCATTCCTTGTGGCTGGGATAACACATGAAGGAATGAAGGGACATTTTGGCATTTAAATATTTTTGGTGAATCAACCCTGAAGATGCCTGATGTTGTAGTGTTCCTGTAATGTGGATATCATCTTCCTATTCACTAGGGTTTGGATAGAGCCACTAACCTTTTCTTTATACCTTCTGAACACCTCCTCACAGCAGCACTCTTTGGTCCAGGCCTCACTGAGCCAAACAGTATTTGGATATGTGTGCAAGCAGTGAGACAACGAGCAGGACAAATCCAAGGGAGCCACCTGGCTGGTTGTTAACTCCTCCTCAGGGGTGCCATGCAGAGGTCACTGAAGACCTGCCTCTTTTCCTCACAGGCTGAGAGTCTCAAAAATTTAAAATATTAGCTGATAGAAAATTCTCTTTCCTTCCCAGCTCTCCCCAGAAAAGCATCCACCCAAGATGCACTCTTTTGACGTTAGTATTTTTACCAATGACTTCACTTATCCAGTATTAATTTTGGGGGGAAGATGGTTAAGACTCTCATACTATCTGGAAAACAATTTTATGCATATGGTTTATTTTAATCCTGAGAAGTGTCAGAAATTATATTGTTGCTATTAATTTACCTCTTCTGATGAAAATGAATATTTTTTGTCTCATATTATATTTAGTTCTCTCTGTCTCTCCTCTCTCCCCAAGGTGTCACAAGAGCACTGGCACCAGCTGGCTGCTGCTACCTTTGGCTACCTCCTTCTCCCTTCTCGTGGCTGGTTTGTGTGAGTTGCTCCCAGTAATATCCCTCTAGGATCTGATTTGCCAGATCTTCTACAGCATATACATAAAATGCTGCTATAGCACCCAGTAGGGTGTTACTAGCAGCACTGCAGCTCACAGTGTTTTTCAGAGTGCATAAGATGATTAAAATTGTAAGGGACAGAGTTCTGGATAAATGCTCTCCTTTTGCAGTCATCCCCAGAGAAGGCTAAATGAAGAAGTTAGAGTTTTCCTTTGGGAAGATCTTGGCAAGTAATTTTTTTCACATTTTTGTTCATAGGAATTTTTCACATTCCTGTCATATTTTTAACATGTTTCAAAATAGAGATATATGCCTTTATAAGCAAAGAATTAAACAAACACATTTAATAGATTTCAAACTGAGATAAAGACTACTCCTGCTCTTACTGAGGTCCCTGAGGACAGTATGAGACAGGTATTTCACAGTCTAAAAGGCACAGTAAAACTTGACAATGATCTTGGGGCAATACAGAACACTAATCTGAGACACAAGAGACCGTGAAGTGTTTCTGCAGTAAATTGTAAATGAAAAATTAAGGCAAGGACAAATCTATCCATTAAGATTTAACAGAATTATTATTAGCATTAGGAGCTGTTAGCTTAGTGAAATTGTTATTAGTTTTACCAACCAAATACAGTATCTCTGCAGGAGTTACTCAAAGCAATGCTACTGGAATCTCTAAGCAACAATGAATTCATTTCCAAAGTAATTCTTCTTCCTCTCAGCCAATAACCAGACTTCCTTGTCAGTGTCATTAGAGACAGTATTAGTCTTGTAACTTCATCATCCCTAATTGACAGAAAAGGGTAGACAGAGTAAGACAGTGCTGTGACATCAGATATTCCATCACAATCCACAATGGCATGTAGTACATCCTTGCTTGTAGCTCAAAAGGAGAATAAAGCATTAAAATTTCTAGCCTAGCCACTGTTCACTCTGACTTTTATTTTTGCCAGTGTTTAGGGAGCTGGGGTTCTGCCACTGGCACAGACAGCCACGGGTATGTTGGCCTCAGTAAGTCACCTCAGCAGTTAAAAGAGCTCCCTTTGACACCCCCTTGCTGGGCACTCTAAGAGTGGAACAAAACTGCCCTTGCCCTTGCTGTCAGCCTTGCTGACTGTTCCTGCTCTGCCATCAGCCCCAAGGCAGGCTATCTGGGTCACCAGCCCCTGGAGATGTCCTGTTCATCCCCACTGACAGCAGCGACAGTCTTAGACCCTAGTCTGACATCTGGTGAGGTGTTCACGGACCTTTAGAACATTTCTTTCTAAAATGTTGATTTTAAAGAAAATGTAGCTATTTAAGTGTTGGATTAAAGGCATTTTCTTACAGATTAGAATTAACTCAATTGGTCATTTATACTCAAGGAGATTTCAGTATGTAGATCAAGCCTTCACTTCTTAGCAAAAAAAAATTTTGGAACATCTAACAGAAATGCCATCTCCTTTTGATTAAAGAAAATGCAGGAAAGTTTAATCAGATTTAAACTGTTTATAATGCCTATGGAATAAATTGATTTTTATTATTCCTTCTTTATTAATTATGGTGTTTTAATTAGTTAATGAACTAGATATCAAGTTTAATTATGTTTTTCATCCATATCTGTCATACTTACAATGTATTAGTGAATAATGTATCTAACATACATACGTGCTTGAAGGAACAGTGCATAATCTATTTCAATTATTCTCTATGTTTCAGTTTGAGTATCATTCCATACAGGATCTGGCAGGAGTGCAGTAGATTTCCCCCAGAACAGCCTAGCCTAGTATGTGCTCTATTTTGGATTTGTGAACAAAACAGTGTTGATAACACAAGGATGACTTTTTTTGTTTGTTTGTTTTCTGGTGAGGCAGTCCTGTGGGATACAAAGCTTTAAAAAATAAGAATGAAATTTGTCTGGGGTAATGAAGTCCTTGGAAATGTTTTGGTTTAGAGGCCTGGTTTAAAAAGGAGAATGAGGACCCTTATCCCAGACTCTCAACACTTTATTTTGAAGATCAATATTCAAATCAATATATCAATATCTAACTCCTATTCAGTTCCCCAACAGCATCACATAATAAGGAGTCAATAAGTGTCACAAACATTTCTGAAGCACAAACATTTGTGCCTGTTTAAAGACTAAAGTCAAATAATGCAGGGTATTCCTAAATGATGACCCATGTCCTTGTAATGTTTCCACATGGAAATTTTCTGTAAAGTCAGATCTGTTTACGACTGTATTGGTCACAGTGGTCTAAATTTAGTATTTACCTATCATGCCGTCCTGCTAATTGCACATTGGCTGAAGTATGCTTAACAATCCTAACAATACTAAGAATACAAATAAAATCACTTCATTATAAAGTATTTTCTTCAAGAATATCTTAGGGCTCAAGACTTTTTTTCCCTCACAGAAGTTCAAATCACTTGGCTGTTACAATTCCATTGTTAAAATCCCTTCACTCAAATCTCATTATGGAGAAGAAATGGCTGAAACAGATGGTCATTCTCTAGGAGGACTAAACTTCATTTGTAAGTGAGTCAGCAATCTAAGTGCCTAGTAAAATAAATCTGTATATATTAAACATTAGTTTTGGGGAAAGGACAAAGAGTCTTTTACACATAATGAAAAATACAAACTTGTTGAATCACTGTTCTGAGTACAACACATTGAACCTAAAGAATCAGAAAGGGTACTGCCATATGTACTTGTGATATCAACAACATACAAAATAAAAACCCTGCACCCAGAAGCATCTTTGTTAATTTCCTCGTATTTCACATTTGATACTCAAAAAATCTACTTCTGGAGTTAAAATAAGTTTTGCAAATTATTTTTCACATTCTTTTTATTCTGATGAGATCTAGTACTCAAAAACTAAGATTCAGTATATTATTGAATATTTTTGTGGGTGTTAATTTTTATGGATATGCAAATAATCTTTTGCTATTTTTTAATTCCAATTACATACAACCGGTTCTAGTTGCAGGCAAGTTTGTTTAGTTTAATTAGCCATCAGACTTAGAATGGATTATTAAGAGTTATAAATGGTTAAAGCTCAGGTTCGTTACATTAAATTTAGAAATACATTATGTTTCTAGGCCTGAAGGCCTAACCAGAGAGACTCAGCTTCATCATGGATTTCCCAGGAACATTTTGATTTTTCTTTTGATGTGAAACCAGAGGGTATTGCCTGTCTAGATCACCTGAAAGATGTAAATGGTCAATGTGCAGAAGAGTTCCTCTCCATGTATATGATGGGGAAGGAGAGCTCCTCTGATACATCCTTTCTCACCCTGACATCAGGTATATATCTCTGAGGGATTAAGTGGAAACTCAGAGGTCTGTAACCTCACCTGACAACCTTCTCCACTGAAAAGTGGATGCAGAAGATCCTCCTCCAGCAATGGCATCCCACAGTGGCATTGTTTTCTGTTCACTGACTTAGGCTGGACTTCTACAATCTACACCAATGTCCTATAGATAGAGCTTGCCTACCTTGCTATGTAGCAGTGAACCATAATTTGGGGTGGTACAAGGTGCAGGTTTGTTTTAAATAACAGCATGAGCAGAGACAGAAGTGTTGCAGTAAAGCTTTTAGTTTGCCTGTGAGAAACTTGGACATTTCTCAATTGATCCTGGGTTATAAGACAATTTAAATATTTCACAAGTCATGCAATTAGCTTTTAAGTACCTGAAAGAATAATACATAATCATAATACATGATTAATAGTTGGTAATTATTTTCTTCTTCTATATGATATATTTTCAACATCCCTTAATCCTAATTAATTGTTAGTTGGAATACAGATGCTTAATAGATGCCAAGTACTGGATCAGTTCCACTTTTTTCACAGTGCAGAATATGCTGTATATGGCAAAAATAGTTTCTTTAAATCCCTGGGCCAAGAAACTACCGGGAAATGGGAAAACCCAAGGCTTTAGAAGGCAGCTTGAATTACTCTGGGCACCATGGAAAAGCAAGCACTGTAGAAAGATTGTTGTCATGGGAAAACATAAGTTAGGACATAGTGGCTAGTCACTGGTGACAGGATTTGATGTGATTTCCTAATTGTAGCTGAATAATTGTCATGCTGACAACTCTTTGAAGGGAGAAAATTGGGACTTTTAAGAATCACTATGGTAAAATGGCTCTGGAAAATGGAGAGACTGATAGCTGAAGCACTGTTAAAGAAGCTATGTAAAATAGGAAGGGGCCATACCTATTTTACCATACAGAGAAGTTAGAAGTGGCAAGAGAACAAGCTATCAGGGGACACAGGTCCTTAGCATTCATCTGGAGAAGAGATTGCTGTCCCATGAATCACACATGGCTATGCATTTTCTCCTAGAAAGCAACCAGGAGAGTATCACACTGTGACTGTCAGTGGGAAACTTCCAAACTTTTATTCTCTCTTCTCCTTCCCTACCCCTGGGATATCATCCTTTTCCATCCCAAGAAATAGAAGAGTAGCAGTAAAAGACAGTATTCATTGGCATTTATTTGTTAAGGTGCTTAAGACATTTTCCATAGCATATTGCACCTGAATATAAATTTTATGCATTTCAGTGGTGTCTGAAACTTGAATGCTCAGAGTAATGTTTACAAAAGAGATTTTCTTGTCAGGCTAATGATTTATTTCTTGGTGAACTCAGGTCTCAGGAGTCGTTTCTATAGGGTGGATGTTGGGAGTACTCCCAGCCCCTGCAAGCACAGGCTAGATGCCAAGGCTATGACAGGGCAAGATCAAGCTAGCCTCCTCCCTTCTCAGCCCACACGTTGCTCATAATGAGGAAGAAAATCTGGACAATGAACACTTCCCGTCGGATCGAGGCACCAGAACTAGTGTAGTTTGGGTAACACAAGGCATTGAAAACTTCATAGTTTACTAAAACTTTCCTGTATGCCAGGAAATGAATATGATGCTCACCAGGTGTAAACATGGTGCCCATACCACAAAAAGCACCCTGCTGTGACAGCCTCTTCTGAGGAGCACATAGATAGAAACTGTAGCACTGCAAGCAAGGGACCAGCACACATTCCCTTTCTTTCCCACCAGGCAAGTGGGATCTATGCTGCATATCCTCTGCAGATTGCAAAAGTTATCTTACATTTCTGGGGGTTTCACAGGACATTGGATAGGGCTGGCAAAATGAAAGCAACTAGAATGAAGAAGGAGCTTAAGTTTTTAATTGTTATTTGCCTCTCACATTTTCTTCCTTTAAGACAAAGTCAGTATGGCTGCTGTGTGAAATGAGTGCAATGCAGACACAGTGCTTGAGCTCAGGTATAGCCTGAAAAAATCATTTGAGTAGTGAGCACATGTTTCAAAAAAGTGCTGGATTCTAAGCCAAGGACCATCATGGCTGGCAGTTATTTCAGTGTCTGTCATATTTTCTAAGACCCAGAGACACAAAGTCCTGGATTCAAAAGAACATAATAAAAGATACTTCTAGGTCTTGTGGTGGATGCGCAAGGCTTGAAGATGTGAAATAAGAGATTATTCAAGGCTCTAAAGCTAGAACATGAAGTAAAAGAACATTGGTAATATTTTTGGAAAAGGATGAGAAAGGGAATTAGTAGAGAATTGAAAAAAACCTGGGATAGGCAACCTGGTCACATTATAAGATATTTTGTTGTCACTTGCAGTGTTTCTGGGAAGTGAGAAAAGCCATTAAATGCCATGACAGGACTTTGCGGGGCATATGAATAATTTTATTTTCCTGTAAGAGGATTCAACATTCAAAGATAGAAACTTGAAGCCTTAATTTTCATCCTGAAAGTAATTAGGCAACAAGCAATAGAACTTTATCTCACCCAAATGTTCATCTGTTTTTCAGTCCTCTCTTCCTTCTTACTGCTTTTCTGAGAAAATGTTAGCTCTGAAAGCTGCCCAGATACCTCCTGTCTTTCCTGGATTTCATTGCTCAACAATTAGTGTTGCTGCACTGCAGCAGAGGTCAATGCTGAAAGGAGAAGGATTATTTGAAATGTCCTATTAGCTATGACAGTTTATTAATCATTGTGTGTGATTGATCGCATGGGCTTTGCATTTACACAATCCTTGAAGCTATGATTCATAACAATTCTAAATATACTTCTACAGTGCTCTAACTCAGCCCTTCTTTCCCTTCCCTATTTTTGTGCAGTTAATTGTTCTTACCCAAGTTCATGGCCTGAGATTTGCCCAAAATAAACTGCATTTTTTCTTTTTTTAATATAATTTTCCTGTGTATCAGGATTCCATTAACTCTGTTCCCATTTTGCAATTATACTATCAGCTTATTCTTGTCTTCAAATATAATCAAAGCATTTTCTATTTGATCATCTGGGTCATTGAAAATAACATCTGATAATACCACTCCCTTAGGACTGATCCTTGTAGAACATTACTCAATCCTTTTCAGTGTGTACCTGAATCACTGATAATGAATTCAAGTAGAATTTTCCCATGAATTTAGAAATTTTTTCCTCATCTAAATATTCCTTAGCTTGGCTACTGGACCTCTATACAGCATAGTGGTAAAGTCTTATATAAGCCAAGGTATATGGCATGTATTCCTTCTTCTCTCTGCTACCTTGAGTATTGGGAAAATTATTTGATTTGATATAGTGTATTTTTATAAAATTCATTCTATTACTACTCTCTGTGTTTTCTCTTAGGTCTTTAAGAGTAGCTTGTTTGTCATATTGGTTTTGGTAGGAACTATCAGGAGCTATAGGTTTCCTTATAATTATTTCTGGTTCCTGGTGCCTGGCAGCAGGGATGTGAGCATGTCTAGCAGTGATGGTTGTGGAGCCCAAGTTTCCCAAGTGCAGGTGTTCACAATTAAAGCTGTTACCAATAAAGCAAACTGTACTGGTTAGCAGTGTGCATTCTGGATATAGAATCTTAGAAACATTAAGGTTGGAAAGAACCTCAAAGGTCCTTGAGTCTAACCTTGATCCAACACATCAACCAAACCATGGCACTAAAAGCCATGTTTCTTGAACACTTCCAGGGATGGTGACTCCACATTCTCTCTAAGCAGTTCATTTCAATGCCTAACCAGTTTTTCAGTAAAAAAATTCTTCCTGATGTCCAAACTTTAACCTCTGCTGGTGCAGCATGAGGCCATTTCTTCTAGTCCCATCCCTGGATGTGTGGGAGACAAAACTGACATTCATCTTACTATGATCTCCATTCATGTAGTTGTACAGAGCACTAAGGATTACAATGAGTATCTTTTATTCCAGGCTAAAGAATCCCAGTTCACTCAAAGGACTTGTGCTCTAGACCCTTTAATGGCCCTGTTGTCCTTCTCTGGACTCACTCCAGCACCTCAGTGTCTTTCTTGTAGTGAGGGGCTCAGAAATGATCACAGGACTTGACATGCAGCTTCACCAGTGCTGAGTACATGGGGACAATCACTGCCCTGGTCCTGCTGGCCACACTATTGCTGATACAGGCCAGGATGCCTTCGGCCTTATTGGCCACCTGGGCACACACTGGCTCATGTTCAACTGCTGCCAACCCTCATTCCTTGGTCTTTTTCCACCAGACAGTCTTCCAGCCACTTTGCTCCCAGGCTGTAGTGCCGCATGGGATTGTTGTGACCCATGGGATTGTTGTGACCTCTTACTTTGCCTTAATAAACCTCATACTATTATCCTCAGCTCATTGATCCAGCCTATCCAATCCCTCTACACAGCCTTCCTAACCTCCAGGAGACCAGCACTCTTGCCCAACTTAGTGTCATCTGCAAACTGATTGAGAGTGCAATTCGATCCTCTTGTCTTTGCATCAACAAAGGCTTCATTGTAGGCAGAAATATGGCAATGGGAAAAAGAACATGCAATTCACACCTAATACTTCATTCTGTTTTGTTCAAATGAAAAGAAAACTTCAGTCTTTGAGAATGAACCTGTGCTGATCCTCTGCCCTCAACTGCGCTCTGCATTTGCTCTATGCAGCCTGCCCCTCCAGTGACTGATGGTTGTTGCCATTCCACTACATATTCAAGCTCTTTAAAAATTAAATGGCAACACCTTCTAAGCCTGATATGTCACTAAAAATTCTTTCTGTTACAAACCATTCTCTCAACTCATATGGTGTATATGGATTGAATAGCTTAAGGTTTATCCCTGCTGTTCATTTTCCTTTCTAACTTTCTACAAGTATTAAAATGTGTTGCAATATTTTTCAAACTAAGTATTAGCATGCTTATTCAAAAATACAAAACTTATACAATTCTGGTTCAGCAAATCTTGTTTGTGACTTTTTAAGATGCAGGTTGTAGAAAAACTGAAAGAAACCATTGATCCAGAAGTATTCCCTATTCGCCGCAAAGTAGGGAAAGCAAATTTGATAATAAGATTGCAGAAAAGTGATATATTCTTGTTTCAGCAGTCTGGAAGAGGATTTTAAAAGGATTGAATTCTTTCTCTTTTAATACTGTATTTATCTCTGATGCCAAGGGCAGTCATTACCATGTACACAGAAAATATCAGTCTTAAAAATGGGAATTCCTGTCTTCTGACTACTTAGTGACCAAGAATACTGTTTTTTAAAAAGAGGTATTACTTTTGTTATTTTTAATGGCAGTTTTTCTGTGTAATTTATTAATTATTATTTGAAGCCGTAATATTTCTCAAAACAGAGATTTCTTCCCATGCTCATGGATCTATTGAGTTTTTAACTATAACCTTGCTTAGTATATTTTTTATATTTTCCCCTGTAGATACATAATGTTTTTATTTATGCGTAGGAATATAGGTTAGAGAAATATTTACTGACTCAAAAATTATAAGCTATCTTATTCTCTATCTCTGCATCAACTATAATAAGAAAATAAGATCATTTTCAATCTTTAATAATATTTGAAAAGTGCACTCTACTGTGTTAAGTTATGCCATGGGAGCTGATGGTCTACATCCCAACTCAGCCTTTATGTCTTATGATATCCACGAGCAACTGCATCAAGAATTACTGCATGCATTATTTAATTAATTAATTCATATATTTTTCAAGTACTTTTAGATGGAGAAAAAAATATTTCTGTATTTTTGATGCTACTGATTATAGATTGTAAAATACTGAATATTCTGAATGTTGCAAAAATATAAAGCTAGGATTTTGGTACTGAGAAATGAAAGTTTGTTGGTTTAATACAAATATATTTTCTAAAGCATAAGGAATATTGAGAAAATAATTTACAAGGAATTTCAGCTTGTATGCAATAAAATTACATATATGACTTGTTCAGAATTTCGATGTACAGATTCAACCTATTTTTCATGCCAGATATGAGAGCAATGTAGCTTTATTTACATGCTGATATGGGAATGAATAGTTATAGCTATGAGTACTTAGTTACTGGGTTTGGTTTTTTGTATATGACTCAAAATAGAAAATGATGTGGCATTGTAGTGGCTTGATAAGGCTTGTCACAGTATTAGAATACATTAGTTGGTCTTTAGTAATTTCAAAAAGATGTGAGGAAGTTGCCTGGGAGACAAAAGATAAGATGTACACATCTAAGGAAAACTGCCTTCTCAGCAGTCTTCATTATGGCTATGTCTTGGCCAGCCAAAACATTGCTTAGATCTACTGCTTTTGCCACTCCTGCAGCTTTTCTTGTTGCTATAAGATGACATGACAAGCTTATTCTTCCTAAGACCGTCAAGAATAAATTATGTACAGAAGTAGAGAATATTCCAGTGCAAAAAGGAGAGAAAGTAATTTCTGTTTAATTTGTCTTCCTCAGTCAGGCCACTTCTGCAACATATAAGAACCCACTTGTCATTAATATTAGAACCTCTTTATAGCAAACTGATTAATCCAATTGCAGCCATTGCCACTGGCCCATACATGGCTTTGTTGGTTCAAAGGCTTGCAAGGGAATCTCGAGCTTCTTGTTCATCCTAAATGTTGTGAAGGACCAACACAGAACAAAACCCCCTGTAGAGCTGAGATAAGAAATCACCTGCCTGAGCTGATAGTAAAGATTAGTTCATATCTTAGGATAGTACAAAAATCACTGGAAAGAAGCAACAGGCAGGAAGGGAGCCCCCAGGAGACACCCTCCTGCCACATGCAGGGCACACACCCGGGCATACACAGTTGTAATGTTGCTCTCAGTATGAAAGCCATCATGGATCAGGCCCAACAAAATTCATCAGCTGCCACCAGTGTGTCTACACGGGGAACTGAAACAACTTTCCCTCTACTGTGGCCTAAGCTGATGAAAAACAGGGCACCTTCAGTCCAGCCATAAGAGAATGGTTCTGTGCTTAGGCTTTCGCTGGCACCTGGCCAGGAAGAGCTAAACTTGTTGTGTGTAAATGCACCCTTCCTACTCAGCTGGCACTGCCTCTAAATGCTGCTCAGTGCAGCATAGAACTCAGTAAAGCGATATATGTCTGTATTTTTTCTCCAAGCAGACACTTCCATCTCTTTACTAAATTCAAAAGAATAGGTGGAAAATTCTTTGTTTCTTTCATGTTGCTTTACAGGCTTCAGCACTGACTGATTTTCATAAAAACCAAAATGTTATACCACTCATATTTATTGCTAAAAGGGTATTTCCAGCATTTCAGTGAGCATTATTATTGTAAAGGCTGAGAGTTTGTGCTCTTTATCTGCTTAATGCTATTTTTTGTGTGTGAATGTAGGAAATATAATATTATCTCCCATATTTTGTCTTCAGATCCACACAGGAATGTGCATTCCTGCAAGTAGATGAGCATCAAGTAGCTAAATATTCAGTTACTGTTATACATTTCAAGGTCTGAAAGACAAAATCAGAAGATAATTACAGGTTGCAAAAGCAAAAAAAAAGTGATTTGCTGTCATGTAGTTATTAAATAGAAAAAATGTACTGATTTGCAGAAAATCATTAGGAGGGTTAGTCTTCACTAGATTTCCTTCTTTACAAAATGTTCTGTACCTATTTAGAACAAAATAAATACTGTAGAAGTGAGTGTTGTACCTGTCATTCAGGAAATAGAAGAAATGTGAATGCATTGGATTTTGTGCAAGGGAACAATGACTGAGTCATTTACATTAACTGAAACAGAAGCTCAGTTTTGTTTGCTGTCATAATCACAAAGGTTTCAATGGGTTTATGATAATTTTGACCTGAAAAGATTCTGCTTCATTATTCTAACTGCAGAGAGTGATCATCTGTATTTTCTTTTAATACCTTATACTTGAGGTTCAAATCTGAAGGAGAAAGCCTGGTTTGCCTCTTTGGTCTACCTCTCCATTACTGTTTCTGCTTTTGCTTTTTTTTTAGTCTCTTTTATAGAAGTAAAAGAAAGGAAAAAGTGTGGCAGTGGTAGCCTGAGATGAGTGAGGTTTCAGACAGTCCTACAGCCTGGGATTCACACAGCTTTATGGTTGAAGACTATAACTGAAAGAAAGCATAAATCTGCAGACAATCTATTATTTTTTTTCCATTTATCACAACCTTCTGGGAGGGAACAATCTGGTCAATTGAAACAATTATTATTTTCCTATCATCTACTCAATTAATATTTAAATAACATTTCTTAACCAAAATGTAATTCATTAAATTTAAGGAATTTAAATCACTTATGTGGGTCAGATTTTTTACAACTGAGACCAGTAATGCATATATCTAGTTTTACAGGTTTTACGTAAGATGTCACTTCATGCTATTAATTCAATACACAGAATGGGAACTAGATAAACAAAGAAGAAAAACAACTGGAGAAGAGGTAACAACAACAGAGTTTATAATTTAATGTTAATATTTTGATTGATTTCTGTCCATATATTTGAGTTTTACATAACCAGACTTCAGACTGCCTCTGTCTTGGGTTGTCTTTTCTGCTTGAACTTTGCATTTCCCATTAGCCTCATCCCTTGGTGGATTCCTTTATCCCTTTCAGAGGAACAAGCTAAAGCAATGCTCTTCTGGTTCCTTCTGATTTTTCCTTGCAAATTCAGGGTATAGCCACAATGAGCCAGGCAGAATTAGCCTTGGTAAAACATGAACTGCTCCTGGGGTCATCAAGGCAGAGGACTGGCCCTGCTGGTCACTCCAGGCTGGAGATGGCATCCAGACAGACACCTGCATACACACTCAGGGTATGTGAGTTCTTTACACATATGTGAAATTCAAAATTGACGTTCAACATTTAAACCACTGGATTTTTAAGATTTACACCTGACACTGAAACGAGGGCTTCTGCTTCTTCATTAAGTTATTTTGATAAGCCTGTCGTGTCAAAAATACTTTAAGCTTAATGAAAGCTCAGTTTAAAAGAGAGGAATGGAAGAGAACTTTCCAGACATTTGCATGAAAATAGATAATGTTGCTATTTCACACTAAAGCAACCTAATTGTTTGTGTGGGGACCTTCATTTAGAGGACTAATTTGCAAGTCACATGGGACCATTTGATCTCTTCATGTGGAGAATGGTAGAGCTCTGTTAATTTGAAGCAGAGACAATCAGATAATGAATCTACCCATCAGGAAAACAGAGGTCATTGAGCAAGTGTGCCCAGAGCTGTTAGTGCCAGGGAATGACCTCTCATGTCTGATTTTATACTGTAACAACTGATGGCACAACTCTGAAATTACATCTTTTTTTTCATCAAACTTAAAGAGAAAGCACTCTAAAAGTGATCATCTTGACAGGAGCACTGAGTAAGAATAGAGTTGCTTCTTGCCACTGCAGCTCCCATTAGTCTCTCAAACTTTTGACATAACAGAAGGATATTGCTTGTCCTGATCTTTGTCATCTACTCTCTATTTCCAGAACCATTTACAAAAATCAGACTGGAGCTGTATGCAGTTAGGCTCTAGCTGTAACAACTGATCACCTTGGATTTCCACCTTGGTTTCTCTTTTCAATCCATCTATTTTAAATCTGATGGTACACAGTTGGCTGACTGGGTGCTACAATTTTAATGTCATATAGGTTAGTTTTTAGAAAAGTGTAATTTTGCAAGTTCAGAGTAGTGCCAGTCCCTTTACAGAGGTGGGAAAGAGTGTTCCTCCTCAGAGAAATAATGTTTTCACACAAATACTATGAATTATTATGCAATATAATAAGCAGGTAAAATACAAATGCAACAGAGAGTATACACAGAGTAACCATGAATTAGCAGTTTAAATAGTCCAGGGGATATTTCCAGACACTGAATTTTTCCAGTCCTTCCTCTGCTCCACCAGTGGGTCCTTCCCATGATAGACAGGCCTCCATGGGCTTCTGCAACCTGAGTCCACCCCATGGGCAGCAGTCCTTCATGAGCTGCTGCAACATGCACACTTCTTCAGGGGGCGATGTCCTTCAGGAACAGCCTGCTCCAGAGTGGGTACCTCACAGGGTCACAGGTCCTAGCTTCAGGAAACCTACTCCAGCATGGGCTCCTCTCTCCATGAGTCCACACATCACTGCCAAGAGTCTTGTTCAGCACAGGTTTCCCATGGGCTCCCAGCCCTCTCTCAGAAATCCACCTGCTCTGGTGTTGGTCTCCTCCATGTCCTGCAGGTGACCTCTGCATCCCTGTGCTCCTCCATAGGCTGCAGAAGCACAGCTGTTCCACCATGTGCCTGGAGCACCTGTTGCCCTTCTTTCTCCACTGACCCTTGTGTCTGCAAAACTGTCCCTCTCACACATTCTCACTCCTCTCTCCTCTGAGAGCAATTGTATCTTATCAACATCTTTTTTTCCTTCTTGAATATGTTATCACAGTGACATTACTATCATTCCTGATGGGACAGGCCTTGGCTGGAAGCAGGTCCATCATGGAGCCAGCTGGCATTGGCTCTGCTGGGTGTGGGGGAAGCTTCTGGCAGCTTCTCACAGAAGCCACCCCTTGAGCCCCTCCCACTACCAAAACCAGGCTGTGTGCCCATTGATTTGCCAAAGAGAGAAATAGATTTAGGAAGGATTTCCTCTAGGTCCTGTTTTGACAAACAGAGACATAGGACCCTTTCAACCTTCTTCCTATGAGCATGTCTACTGTCTCCGGTTGGCTACCACAGGCCTGCCCCTTGTTGCAGAGACACTGGCTCTGTTCTGTGGGGTGAAATGTGGGTCCAAGTATCAGAAAACTGCTTGACATTTCAAGTCTGTACTTGTAACCCTAAGTCATAGCCGTAGATCACCATTCCCTACGCACTCATATGTGCACATTCTTGTCCAAGAGGAAAGCTATGAGAGCAAATAAAAAAGATGAAGGCAAATCTATGAAAATCTATGAAAGAGGAAGATCTATGTCATTTATGTCTCTATACACAGGACAAGAGCTGACCTTTGGGGTTTTTTTGGGGTTTTTGGGGTTGTTTTTTTTTTGTTTGTTTGGTGTTTTTTTTTTTTTTTTGTTTGTTTGTTTTTGTTTTTGTTTTTGTTTTTGTTTATTTTCCTAATGTGGGTCTAAGAATGCAGGGTTTGGTAAAAGATGACAGGAACACAGGGAAGGGCTTCTACTCTCCTGAGCATTTTCTGCCATGCCATTAAGGTTTTCTTCTTTGAGAGAGAGCACTACACAGATAGTGACAACAACAGAAATGGGAAAAGAGCAAAAAATATATCCTTTTAACTTCCTTTTAGTAAAAAGTACAGTACAGGCCCATCAATGGCCTTAGCCTGCTCATTGTGATCTCAGTTTTGGGATGTCTTGAAAATGCTTCTTTCACACGTATTGCAGACTTTATCAGAGGTCTGGTAAGATGAGGCTTCAGTGAGATACACCATTCACATAAAAATGACAGATTTCAGTCACAAGATGCTATCAGCAGCTTGGGAGATAGTGAAATGAAAACTCTTCAGAAAGGAGACTGCACAGAGCAGTTCTGCTGAAAGATGACAGTGCCACAGGATGACCTCACACATCTGATTCCCTGCCAGCAAAGGCAGATGGGGCTGTGTGGTATGCTATAGGCACTAGGTTGCTTCCCTTGAGTGATCAATACAAGGGCTCCTTGTATTTGATCACTCCTACCCACACACCTTCTACTGAGCACCTTATGAAAAAGTGATCGGGGGGAAACAGAAATATAGAAATGAAAGTATCGGTGCAGACTTTTTTTCAAGGGTTTTCAGACCAGCAGATTAAAGCCAAAGGTGAACCCTATTATTATTAGGAATACTATTTGGCAAACAAATGTATTACAACATTTCAAACATTGAAATTTAGAATGCTTGCAAATTTTGAATAGAAAAATCCCACACAAGAGACAGGTACAGAGCTGTCCCTTTCTTGAAGGATATGCAACACTGGGGAAAGCTTCAGAAGTATGCTTAAAACATGATTAGCGCTGTTGTTTTTCACATTTTCTCCTCACATTTTAAAATCATCTGTGAAAGTTAATGATGTCATGGCTGTACCAGCTGGAGAATGGCACAAACAAAGTGTACTAGAACAGGAGTGACAGACTGGAGGGCAGCTCTAATTAATAAATGGCTTGCCTTGCCAGGCACAAAGCAGTTGGGTATTGACTCAATGCAGAAATGAAGCTTTTGCATGAGTAATAAAGTACTAAATAAAGCAGTGCATGCATGTTTTGAGACGGTACCTAGCAGGGGGTTGTATGGAGAAGCGAAGAGTGTTGGGGTTTTGTTTCTTTGTTTACTGCTTTTTCCTTTTGTGCTTTGCTGTGCACTTTTCAGTCTGGAAGGGTGGCCAACAGGGAGCTATTCTTCTGCATCAGCAAAGGGCTCCACCACAGCCCTCATTCCTCTGGTGTCTTCACTCTCTGTAGAGACCAGTACAGAGCACTGACAAAGTAAAAAATTCTTGCAGCAGGTTACAGTCATTTCCTCGAGTAATACACTTTCTTCAGAGTATGATTTGTCATTAGATATATTTATTTTTGATGACTCTATGCAGGTCTCTGTTAAAGTGAACCATCAACTGTTGGCATATATTTTATTCCATTCTCTGTGTGTTTGTTACTTTCTATACCTGTGGAAATCTGCAAGAAGTCGTTATGTAAGGTGATGTCTATGAAGTGTGGTTTTGGTCTCTTCCACCCACACTTCTTCATTTGTTGTTGGAATATCTGTGGGCACCACAAAGCTGAACAAACTCTCATTTTAGCCCTACAAGCCTTTTAAGCTCCATATGGGTCTTTAAGCTCTGTACAGATGATGCACACATCAAAACTTTAACTTTGGCTTGCTGTGCTTGCAAAGTCTTCTGGTAAGGCTGTGTTTGCCTTGGGCTTCTCCCAAAGTCTTATACCCACACCTCTCAAATAGACCAGTAGCTGGGCAATGCTCCTTTCTGTGCCTCAGTCTAGGCTGATTTGGAGGTTACTTGCTCTGGGAGACACAACAGTGGATATAAATTGATGTAAACACTAGAGAGATATTTTTTATACAAAATATGTTGTTCATAGAGGGAACAGATAAAATCATAATAATATTCATCATGGTTGTCATCATCACCATCATCATCTGTAAATTGAACTTGGTCTCTTCTTATTCATAACTAACTCTTCTTTGGAGTTTGATCGCTCATTTTCCTGATCCTCATGCTCTGAGCTTTCTCAGACTTTATCTATGACTTAGAAGTGTTTTATCCTTTGCTCCTCCTATAGCCAGCTTGCTTTGTCAGGTGCAGGAATTCATTAATCAGTTCCATTGCATGTGGAAAAGGACTGCTTTTCTTTCAAATACATCTTATTGTTTGGAAGAGAGAAGTACTTGATTCCTTCGTTTCTGGTCCCTGTACCAGATGACCTGGTAAAGCTGGTTTCTGTCAGGACACAAACCTGTCTCAGACACAGACCAAATGTCATTTAGAGTAAACAGTGTGTTTTCCTATTCTGAACCTTCTTCATGCATCACTTTTTTTTTTTCCCTCCAGACCTAGTAGTGATTTATTTCAAATTGAACTTTTGGGTTACATATGAAACTTATAATCATAAATTGATAAAAGATACTTAAAAAAAAAATCAAACAAAAAAAAAAACTAAACAAACCTGAAGAAACTATATTTGTTTTAAATAAACTTAACATAGGCCTACAAAACACTCTTCCCTAACACTATGTTGAAGTCAAAAGTTAAATAGTCAATTCTATTGCCTCTTCTCACTCAAGCAGAATTGCTTGGGCAATGGTTTTAGAGATGGCACTTGTCTCATTATCTGCTGTCATTTGCAGCCTGTGCACAAACACATGAACTATTTGGTCACCCCTAAGTATTTCTAGAGAGCAATTTACTTATCCCTTGCACATATCTACCTGCATATCATCTTCTGTAAGTGCCTCCATTCCTACCTTGAATGCAGTGACTCTAGGAGTGAGTGTCTCAGGAACCTCGCCTCACATCTCTGTTGCTGTGCCTTGTAATTTCAAGGTTGTGTAGATAAAATTATCTGGTATTATGTATCTTGGTGATTACACTGGAATCATTATCAAGGACACTTTTGCTTCCACAATTGCAGCAATGGAATTACATTTCTGACTTAAAATTGGTGTCTGTTAAATGAGATAGTGGCTTTCTACCTTCAAGGTGTTACCAATTTCCATATCCTACTTTCTTTGTGCACAAATAAAGAAGGATTTTATCAGCTCTCCCCTCAAACTCATCTCAGATTTCAACAGCTCTGCTGTGTTTTTTCCAGTTCATGCACCGACACCTCTGAAAATTCTTAGACAGAAAATGGGATTACAAATGGAATCCTTAAAAACAATGGCAAGATAACTGTTACATAGGTATAAGATCTGTTTTAATTTACAGAGTATGTATTAAATCACAAGAGTATTAGTTAGAATAGGGTGCATCAATTCAGAAGAACAAGAAAATAAAAATAAAAATAAAAATAAAAATAAAAATAAAAATAAAAATAAAAAAGAAATAGAAATAAAAATAAGAATATAAAACTAAAACTTAGAGATGGAAAAAATATAATGTCCAAGACTTACAATTTTGCTTTACAATTCTACTTTCAAACACAAATATTTAGAAGTTATTTCCATATATACTTAACATAAAACATGCTTTTATTTTTTTTTTCCTGTAAGAAATATAAAAATAAGATTTTTTTTTTCTCAGATTTCTTGTGAAAGAACTATACTGACTTGAGATCTGCCAAGGACATATCCATTACTGAACCTCCCAGGCATGTGTTGAGCACTCTATTAGTACCAGGAAATGGCATAAATCTTACAATTAGGATAGAGTCAATGCCAAAGTTATTAACTTAATACCTAATTTTAGTACAAAATAAGCGCGCCTTTTGGAAAAGCTTTTATTCACTAGGAAAAAAGAGCCAGACATTGAGAAAAAAGAAACAATGTAACACTTTTGCAAATTTATCATAGTAAGTTTTAATTGTCATTCCAAAAGAACCACATTGTTGTCATAGAATCTGTTCTTGCTCCCTGTATCCCAAGGGTCCTGGTTTTAGGACTGTTATGCAAAGACTGCTGAGGAGACTCACTGTTAGCAACTGGTATAGCAATTTCTATCACTGCAAGGATTTAAGGAGTACAATTGCCTGTCTCAAACACTCTCAAGGCCACAGAAGGACTTTACTATGAGATAAGCACAGAATGGAGCAATAGGATGGCGCTAACCCAAGGCCTGGTGGAGGGAAGATCTGGTTAGCTCATCCGGGTTAACACATCCTGACAAAAATTCCCACTGTCAGTGTAAAGGAGTAACTACTTATATGCATACCACTGGTTAAACAAAGATCACTCCAAGTTATGGGACAGATGGCATCTGTGACCACAAAGGACCACCAAGCCCATGGATACATGGAACTTGGACTGTAAGAGAAGGCACCACTGTGGGAACTTGCGATAAGAATAGGTGGTACTATTGTCCAGGTGTTGTCTCAGACCCTGGGGGAGGTTAACAAAGCTTGAGGGGAAGAATCTATCACTGCTAATGGACACAAAGAATGCAGAATGTATGGACCACAAGGAAAGCCAACTATGAAACTGTGCTGAAATCAGCTCCAGTGGGTAAAAGGTAATTCTGGCAGAAGGAGATCATGATGACAGACTCACAGCCCATCAACCCAAGAAACCCACAGACTCAAAAGTAGAGAAAGATTGAACTGAAAGACTAATGAATATTAGAAGTGAGGGAAGCTTTTAACCAATAGTACACGAGAACTGTGTATCCAATGAGCCTTAATTCTTATGTTTGCAAAGAAGTATAAATAGCGAAAATTTTGAACAGCAGTGCAAACCTCCATGACCGAGAAGCTCAGTGTAAAGAAAGAGCAAGTGGATGCCTCTTGTTACCTCTCTATCTCTCCTCTCTAGTCTATTTCTTGTCAATTTCTTTCTCTTGTCTCTTTCTTTGTATGGCTCTACCTCACATTCATTGTTACATAAAATCTGTGTTATTGACTTTGGCATATGATCCTGCTTGAATCTTCATTCCAACATAGGTATCTTTCACTGATCAGATCTTAACATTACACAAATTATTTGGTGTGTATTTCCATCACAAACCTTGTGGTAGATTTTTAATGTGAGTATGTGTTACCCCTGCCAGGCTAGGTCTGCTAGGAGAGCCTTGCATCCAGCAGAAAGTATAGTGGTATAATAGGAATCAATTTCCAGAGCATTAGTTGCTGCTGGGGACCTGACATCCAAACTGTATGCATTTTGAGGGCTCTTTTCTTTGGATTAACTCTAGCTAGGACCAATTTGGTCCTGGTTTCTTGAATACTAACTGAAAAGTGCTTTGGGGTCCTGTTTTGTTTTAGTTTCACCTGAGAATCAGGTGCAATAGGCAGGGAATAAGATTGGCTTCCAAACCTCAATTCCACCCTGAATGGAAGCACTAATGCAAGTTCACTCAGTAAGTACTATATATTATCACTAGCAACAGGTCTCCCCAGACTCCTTCTACAATAAATTGAGCAAGCTGGAAGTTAGAAGTGCCCTTGAGCATTAATTCTGGCTGTACCAGTGGCAGTGCCTCCTCTGCAGGAGCTGTGACTGCAGGGAGAGCACTGAACTGGCATTGACACATACAGGAGTAACCACAGAGTTAAAAATAAATCAGCATTTGGCTGTTTTTGCTGGATCAGTTTTGGTTACATTATCATCCCAATTTCTCTTGGGCTCACAGGAGGCACCATTGCACTACATCCCAGAGATTTCTGGACTCGGCTGGTGTCCAGGCTGGACCAGTGCCCAGGAGAGTCAAGCCCACCCTTGGCCAGTCTGTAAGGATTCAGATATTATGCTCAAATTTGGAGCAGGTGGAGGAGATGAGGATGTCTTAATTTCTTTTCCTTATACACTCAGAAGATCCCTTGTGACTGATTCAGGACCTAGAAATATTGTAACTCTACTGATGAGAAAAAACCAGCTGTTCATTGAAACACAAATCTACCAGGATCAATATCCTGGTTTACAATGTTTCCTTGATAAAACTGAAAATAAGGATTGCATTAAGCTTAGTTTTATCCTATGGTTTTTATCCAATTGAGAGAAGGAAATTTCAGTTTTCTGAAATAAGATTCTATTGAATTTCCTGTCGGTCCATGAATAATTTAGAATTTCAACTTCTGTTTAAATTTAGAAAGGAAATACGTTCCAAACAGATTTCCCATGAGAAAAAAATTCCCTTGTCAGTATCTCTAGGCCATAATTTTTCTGTATTCACTTCCTTGCCAATAATGCTCTATTATGGCTGGCTCTGGTGAGAGCTTATGGAGTGTGCTGAATCCTTCCTCTGTGTTTTATCTGTATCTCACCTCTATTTCTTTATCTGTACTCTGTATGAATGTCGGTTCATCCTGCAGCCTTTGAAGGTAACAGTAAGAGATCAGGAGGAGCATAACTAAGGTCTGAGGCTTACTGCACTTCAAATGAGAGCTCATGAACTGATTGATTCATCCTCAAACCACCCTTTGTCTTCAAGGACACTCAATTTAGAGGCAACTTCCCGCCTGTGTGCTATCAGTGGCAGCATCATGGCCATAGGCATTCTACCAGTGCTTTGGGCAGAGAAATGTCTCCCTGCATTTGTCTGAAAAGTGACACCCAAGGATGTTGTGGCAATGAAATAATACATATTCAATTTTAACCAGAATGAACATTTTGCATACTTTCTTCTCCAAATTCAGTACATATTTTCAAATGTATTACAGGTAGCGAAGGTCAAAACTTCAGAACATCCCTTTGAGAAATGTCTGCTAATGGCGGCGCACTCTATCTCAGTAAAATTTACTCACAGAAACATACATCATAAAGCTGTTTTGTTCCTTAATAAGGAATGTATATGTAGAATGAATTTTAATGCATTGCTTTTACACCATTGATTTATTTTGTTCTAATATTTTGCAATACTGATCCAATTGGTTTGAGAACGCTGAAAATTTCTGCATTATACTATGCTTATTTATACCTTTGTCTTATATAAATTCATAGTTTATTTAAAAATTATCAATAAAAATAAGTCATCTTCATCTAATTCCTTTTTTTGGAGTAATGGTTGGATATGTAATTTATTTTTACCTGAATCTTATGCACCTACCAACAATGCTTTTTCACTCTCTTTTTATGTGTTATTTATAGACAACCAATTTAGTAGGGATTCAATTATCAGAACAGGAAAAAAAAAAAAAAGGTTTTCATTCCTGGACTGAAGCCACACAAATTTTCAGATCATGAGTAGGAAAAGAAAGAGGATTTGGGGTGTTCAATAAGGCATGCAGATGCAAAGATGCATCATGTCCTTTCATTTGGTTTACGCTGCAAAACAACTGTTTCTTAATCCTCTCATGGTAAAATCTTCATCTAACAGCCCTTCAGCAAATTAGAAAGCATGGTCTTTGAAGGCAATCTTTCTTCAATAATGGAGGCTAACAAGTCTGCCAGAAGGGACACATAAATGTTGCTGCAATTATTCCATGTAAAAAAAAAATGTAGTTGTCATCTATAAATGTATTATTATATGAACAGATGAAAATCCCCACTAGATTTTCAGCATATTTGAAGTCATTGATGGCGTTTCTCTCATGACAAACAGGTATAAAACATGCTATCTGCATTAGCAGTCTAATGTTCCAAAATCTAAGACTAAAACAATATTTAAAATTATATAAATCATGGAAATATCTCCTTCCATCTAGTTTTATGAATGGCAAAATCCAAGCAATGTTAGCTGATCTGCTGGAGACTGGAAAGCTCCAGCAGAAACACAAAGTTGGAAACATTCACTGTGTTACTCAGCAAAGTTGGAAATGAGAAAGTGATTAAGAGTGATGAAGGATGTGAATGTTTGCATTGAACTCTGCAGCTTTTAACCACTGTGACACTGCATACTCCTGAGACCATACTCTTTGGAGGAAGTCCCACTCAGTTTAGCAGGTACAGCAGTAACAAGTGCTGAAACACTTTTTTTCTCATAAGGACAGGTGTTCTAGATGAATTTTGTTACTAAAAATTACTGGCTGTCTTTTTTAGCCTGTGAAACCTCTGTTTACTGACAATCTAGATTTTCATGCTCTGAATTGCCCCCTGGATGAAGCTGTTTCTCTCTATCAGCTCTGAGGGCCAGGGAGACAAGGTTTGAAAATTTGAAGTAGTCTTTTAATTGAGCTCATAAGAAGTTTCACTTTCTAATTACTTTTCCCTGGTTTCATTTAGCAGATGATGTCTTCTGGGACACATTCTTACTTTCTACTTCAGCCTTGTGACATAAACAGTGGACTTCAAATAGGATCTCCACTGCTAGGAGCACCTCATGCAGCTGTTTCCTCATAATATCTATGCACTTGATTGTCAGTATTATCAGAAGGCAGTATTATCTAAGAAAAAGTGTGAATAGAGATGAGAAAATAATATTTTATGGATGATCCAGGAAATTCTGCTCTTAATTTTCAAATTAATTAGCTTTGACCATCTTACTCTACTTTCATGTTTTGTATATGAATATTTGAAAACCCAGGAAAGCAGATTGAAAATAAATAGCAAAATATAGAAGAAATTTACTATAATATTTTAACTAAGTCTATTCACTCAAGAAATCCAAGTCTACAAGGTGTATTTAATCATGAACATAAAGGTGTGACATGATCAATAGAGCCAAACAGCATATTTCAAACCAAATGGTCTTTGGGGCAAAGTTCATCTCACTTGTCTGTGACCATTGAAAATGCAGACATGTAAGTCAGATCAAAAGGTCTCCCTTTAATTGCACTTGTCCATATGGAGGAGTAACAGCTCTAGTGGGCAACTCCTCCCCACTGCTGTAGACATCTGTATGAGAAGTTGATGAGCTTTCTAGACAGAGGCTGCAGTGATTTGTTCACATTCAGAAGTTTGAGAAACCCAAGTGAAGGTGTGACCAGTGGACAACTTCCAGCAGTGCACATCCATGAGTCCTGAAAACTGTAATCCGTTAATGATGAAAGCCAGCAAGCAACAGCCCCAAGAGGAGATCCAATCTCATCCACAGATGATGGGAAGCACAATACAAGAGGCAGAGAAGACTATGATAAAATTATAAAGTAAGGCACTCAAGATCCTGAACAATGGGAATAACATAACAAATTGTTTAAACAATACCCTTTACTCACATGAACCTCAGGGAGGATGAAAATACTCACTCTACAAAGAAGGTACATTCCTATCTTAAGGTGTAGAAACACAGGTAGGGTGTAGCTGATGAAGATAAGACAGCAAAACTGCTCTTTATCACTCAAAATCTCATTTTTCACTGCTTGTATCAGATCATAACCTTGGTGGAAACTATCAACTGCTGTTGGATTGTAAGTAGAATGGTCTGGGGCAACGTGAAGGCAAAATGCTTTTTAAGATATTTTTTTGGGAACATTTACTATTTAAATGAGTAGAAACTTAACATTTACTTGATTAGGTGCTCTTTTCTAGGAATGTTTGAGCTGTAAACAATATAGTACATAACAGCAGTCACATAGGCCATTCCCAGTGATATCCTTGGCCACATATTGTTTCAACATGAATCTTCAACAGAATTTCATCTACTTTTCCACTTAAAATTTCAGGATTTGTGGCTAACTACCCATTCATATATGGAATTTTATAACAGATCATTCATTCTGTCAAAATAAATTCTATGAAAATGCTATCAAAACTAGAAGTTTTGTGAAGAATAGAAGAGAATGGAATAGAGAACAAGTCTTATGAGAAAGGCTTGAGGGAGTTGGAGCTGGTTAGCATGAAGAAAAGAAGGTTCAGGGGGAACCATATTCTCTACAAATACCTGAAAGAAGGCTGAAAAAAGAAGGCTGAAATGAGGTGGAGGAGGTTTTTTTCTCCCAGGTAATATGTGACAGGGTGAGAAGAAATGGCCTTAAGTTGTGCCAGGGGAGATTTAGATTGGATATTAGGGAAAAATTCTTCATTGAAATGGTGGTCAGGCACTGGAAAAGGCTTCCCAGGGGAGTCATGGAGTCACCATCCTTGGAATGTACAAAAAAAAGGTGGATGTGGCATGATGTGAGGACACAAATTTATTTTAATAGAGAACACAGTGGTACTGGGTTGATGGTCAAAAGCACTTTATTTATAGATATCATGTTGTCTTCCTCCTCTCCTACCAAAAAAAAAAAAAAAAAAAAAAAAGAAAAAAAAAAAAATTTAATAGTTTTCATGTGCAGAACAGAAACTTTTGCAGAGGCACAGATCTAATAACAAAGTAGCAAATGGTACCTGAGTTCGGCCTTAATGTGAAACATGCATTGTGGTATGGGACACATGCAGATCTGGACTCCTCATATAGAAAGCGGATGTCCTAAGGTCCTGTTGTGTTTAGGAATGCTGAGCAGGTTACCCCTTCCAGTCACCCTTTCCTCCTTGA
Organism: Zosterops lateralis; assembly: GCF_965231275.1. Taxonomy (NCBI): domain Eukaryota; kingdom Metazoa; phylum Chordata; class Aves; order Passeriformes; family Zosteropidae; genus Zosterops; species Zosterops lateralis. Next base: position 35,485,401 of record NC_139763.1, read on the forward strand.
CTTTCAGAGGTGCTGGGGATGCTTCAAATAAAACACAGATTTATTATCTTTACTTTTGGAAAGTGCTCACCTTTTGTGTATTTCGCACGCCCTCCCTAAGCAATACTTGTTGTGATTCTTTCCCACACTAGAAACGATTATTCTAGATTGGATTCAGAACCTGGAAATAACTCACAGGCACAGGTGATAACATTGCTGGTTGAGGCTTGTGTTGCCCTTGATATGAGCAGACAATGGGCAGAAAGCCTAAAAACCTCACAACTTTGCTCCCTGTTACTTTACTGAATAAAAGTAACCAATCATTTATCAAAAATAATGTCAAGTGATGTTTTTTCTTACATTAGCCCATGCAATATAGTTGTTTTTCTTTTATCAGAAAATATAAAACCGGGTGTAACCATTCAGGATCTAACCCCATCAGCCTTTGCATCTGGTACCATCATGTGTGACAGCAATAGGTAACAGACATTTCATGTGACAGGCTAATAATAAAGTCCATAAATTTGATGTTTTATTTGCTCAGAAGGAAAATACTTTCCCAGTTCCTACTGACTGGTATTTGTTAATGCCTGAAGCATAAAGATATCATCCTTCTTTAGGTTTTTGTTTTGGTTTTCAATATTCTTGAGCATTCAGCTTTTTGTCCCTATCGAAGATACACACAGTATCTCAGTCTATGTATCATTCTTTGCTTGTGTGAGTTTTTTCATTATTATGAAAGATGAAAAAACTTACCTATAAAAGTTTATAGCAATGCTTTAGCTACCAGAATCTTATTCTAAAGGCAGGGTGTATACTACTGGCACAATCTTTTGCATCTGGAAGCTGGGAGCCGTAACACATGACAATCTGCTGCAGGGATATACTAAGTATGATACCTAAAAGGTACTTCAGACTAGTTGTTCATAGGACACTTCTCTCTGAATATATAGATCCTGCCTCTTTTTCTATTTTTCCTCCCTTTCCGGATAGTATGCACCCAAGGAGATGCCTGGAGAAATCCCTGGGGCTATGAGGAGGGTCAGGCTTGCAGCCACCCCTCTTGGTTGCCCTTTCCTACACACAGACCATGACCGGTGTCACCCTCTTTGGACGATTATATTTTCATCTAATTTCACCAGATGTTAAGTCTTTCCAATTCAATCAGAATATTGTGACCTCACCAAGTTCAAGCCCCAGACAAAACTCTCTGTTAGTTCTTGCCCACTTTCAGCCTGCTGTAGCAGTCCTGGGGTCCCATCTCTGACAGCCTTACTGACCTGGAGAATCCCCTCACTGCCCAGTCCTGGCAGCAAACCAATTCAGATACATAGTAAATACCACAATGACCAATCTAGTTAGATCTGTCCCTAGAGTGTTACAAATGGATGTGGGGGGGTTAGATAAGTCTTTGCCTTTTGCTCAGGCAAAAGCTGCCTTTTGGCAGCAGGCAGTAGCTTCACTGAGGCAGCTAGCACCCCAAAACCCACTGTCATTCACAAGTTCTTTAATAATGGCTGATTTGGTCTATTATAGAATGAATTATTTATTCAATAGACATAAAACTTACAGACATGAGACTTAAAACTAGCATTACACAGGAATAAGGACAAAAAGAGACTACTAGTAGATATACGAGCAAGAGGTTAAAGGAACCTATTAATGTTACAGCTAGAGAAGAAATAATATAACTTAGGCTACAATGTATTTACCATCCAAATGTTGGTGGGTCACACATCCAGATCCTTTCTCTCAATCTCCAAGGAAGTAACTAGGGAACCTGTGTCCAGGCTCTGGGCAGAGGCCTCCCATACTTTCAGGGTGTGCATGTAGAAGGTTTTGCTTCTGTGATAACTTGCGTGCCTTTTATAATTTGTAAAATAATGTATCTCAGTCAAGAATATTTCCTTTATCTTTTCCCACATCAGCTCTCCAACTATGATGCTGATTCTTACCTGAGGTCTGATCCCTTTTAACACCAGAGATGACCCCTTGCTGGGTCTTTCAGCCTGGGTTATCTCTATATGTACCAACTATATGGGTGTGGGGGAGACATCCTGCCACATAGGGACAGGCAGAAAACAAAAAGATCTATTAGTTTTAATCTTTTCAGAAAACTGAGTATAATGATCATGAGTGTATATAGCACATACAGTGGTAGCGCACATTGCAATCTTTACTTATAAACTGTGAAATTTCAAAAGAAGTTTTTTCCATTGAAAACTTAAGGCCTTCATTGCAAGCAATGAAAATTGCATACTAATTGTACAAATATTTCCTGTCATCACTGCAAGACTGTTTTTTACATAATTTTCATTGAAGCAACAGAGCATACATATAATTCTAAATTTCATAGCCATTAATCTCCATTATTTTGTTAATATGCTGTGCCATTGCCACATCTCCAATCAACCAAAAAATATACTGAATAGTTAGTTCTAAGAGGATCAGCACTTTCCAAAATAATTGTTTGACCAGCTATGAAGTGTCTCTTTCATATAGAGTCTTTACATTAATGACTGGGTTTAATGAGGCTAGTTAAAAGTCAGAAAGAAGAAATTTGTTCTCAGCATAATAAACTGCTAATTACTAACTGCAAGGAAAAAATAAAGATAAAGAAGACTTTGCTATTACGGCACATAGCAGAACAACTTCCATTCTCCTCACATTTCTTGCATTTGTTACAAACAATTGCAAAACTCTTTTCAAGGCTTATTGGTCTCTCTTTCCCTACACTACTCTGAGATAAAGAAGCAGCTTTAATGCCAACAGTGCCATTTCCATTTTTATAGAGGGTGTAGAGGTATTTTAAGGAACATTGCCAAGACACTGAAGATTGACTCTTAAAATTTCTATTTTTCTGATTTTTTTTTTCATTCAGAAACTGAGTAACAGACACTTCAAAAATTCCTGAAGGAATGGTATTATTTGGGAAACTGTTTTCATTTCAAAATACTGACATTTGGGTCTAGAGAATGTCAAAGTTATCATAACTACAATAGTGAGTGACATTCTAATACGATTTCAAAACAAAGGTAAAAGCTACCTAATGAATCTTTGATTATTAGTTTTTTCTTCTTAAGTCAAATTAGTTCCTATTCACATTGCAATACAGAGCTGTGCTCCATGACAGCCATCCTTGTCCTTGTGCGCATGCACATAACCCATGTTTGTTTGCATGCCAGCAAGGCACTGACATGACCTTCCTCTCTCTCTGGGATAATTCAGGCTGGAAGGGACCTCAGGAGATGTCTAATGTAGTTAGATCCTAAGCATTCTGCTTTACTACATTTAACTGGGACAGTGGTTTACAGGTGTCATGGTTTGAAAGCAAAACGAGTGAGAGGTTCCAAGTCAGAAATACAATTTAATAAGAAGAAAGGTAAAAAGGTAAAAATAAAATAAAATAAATGCAATAACACAAAGGATCACTGACAGAGTCAGAATACAGCCTGAGCAGGATGGTGGAAGCAGTCCAGATGAGCTGGTCTTACTGAAGCAGTGATCCTATAGAAAGGTCTGGTAGCTCTCATCCTCTGGGAATCCAGTGGGTAAGGGCTGCTTGTACTGTCCAAATCCCAGCTTATATCCAGGTGAGAATGCTTGGCTCCTCCCCCTGGGTGGAGCATCTCACAACGGGATGATGAGTTGTGAAGTGGGTCCTTGATGGCCCATTAAACAGAGATAACTCCTGGAGGGAGTTACCTGTGAGTCATGGGCAAGGCGTTGATGGGCCATTAGCAGAAGACACCCCAAAGGAAGGGAGCCTGGGAAAACATTGCCTCATGTGGTTTAACAGTTCATGAAGATGATGATAGAATAAATACTTTGTGTACATCCTACACTACAACTACACTACAACAGGTCAGTATCTCAGTTCACCACCTGATTCATATCTGAAATTGTCAGAGAGACAGAGATGGAAAATCCTTCAGTTCCTGATATTAATATGATTCAAATACATCTTCTCCAGAAGCTAATTCCACCTATTTGCCTTTATTAAATGCATTATTTTATCTGAGATATAGTTGTTCTTCCAGCTGTCACATTTGTTTTGCTACTATAGTAAAAAAAAAAGGAGAAAAAATTAAGAGCAAAAGAATCACAACTAGTTGTGTTCTCACTGAGCCACAACATCAAGTAAAATCAGGATATAAACTCCATTAGAAGATTGCAGGCTTTATAGGTTTATCTGCTACACGCAATGTTAAAATATACTCTATTACAAAATGTCTGTGTTTTGCTGCTGAAAGCAATAACTAGCAACATCTGTGATGAAATGTGTCTAAATTGAATTGGCACTGATATGCTATTGCTTTCCAGGTATTTCTATTGACCATAGCATCCTAGCACTGTTTTCAGTGCATTCTTGCTGGCAGTGAAGCATGTCAGGAAAACAGCCTTGCCACCCACTTACTTTCACTTTCTTGTTCTTCAGTTTTAATGTTGAAAACCGTACCTCATGGGAATGACAGAGGCTTTAGAAATATGATAAACAGGTAGACAAGTGGATAATTAAGAAGCATTTGAAGTTTTGTGCAGAATCCACTGGGCAAATAGGCAAATGCTTGATAGCAAGTTAGAGGCCTATACAGGATATCAACATCAAAGAAGGCAGAAAAAAATCTGTTATGTCTAAATTCCAACAGCCACCTACTCACTTTACATAGTTCAAACCAAAATAAATAGCATGTCTGTAAAGTCACATTGCAGTAAGTTGTAACTCAAATCATCCACCCATGTGATTGAGTTTTCTGAAGTTCTGTATGTTTTTTGTTATGTTTTATATTTGTTTAGAAATGGTTTGTTCCTGACACCCCTTCCACCTACCCTCTGATGATCTTCTCCCTGAGTGATGCTCTGTCAATCACCTTGTTAGATCTGGAAGATTTGGGGCTGAAAGCCATGGGATTCATTTTGGGGACAGGGCGACACCTTTTTCTTTTGTTTTGTTAAGTTCCCCTGTTCTGGGTTACACCCTCCCTTGCTAGCTATTTGTTCTGGGTTCCCCTCTCTGGAGGAACACCTACTCAGTTAAAAAGGGGTGACTCGAGGCCGGGAGCCCATCTGTTGCACGAAGTTTGGCTGGGACAAGAACAAAGCCTGGTAAACCCAAGCAAGAGTCCACTCTCTTTGTTTCATGCCTTTGACCACGCTCCAGACAGAAATTCCAGACCTGCCAAAAACTCCATCATATCACCACAGGGCAAAAGCTGGCTGGTGAGCAGCCCTGGAGCAGTGATACACCAAAACTTCATTTAATGATAAAACAAACTTTAAATATTGTGTACTTGCAGTATTCCTCAGCAATCCATGTGTCTTTCCCACTGAGATGGCCAAATGACGAGGATGAGCTCCTTTATAGCAGGAGTTCAGCCCTCTGTCTGCAGGTGTCTGTACAATGATAATCAAGACTTTCTCATTACATCCCTGTCACAGCTGCTGCACAGAACTTGTTTACTAAGAACCAGAGTCACTTTCAGCCATGAGAGAAAAGCTGGCAACACGAAGAAGCTGCTAATGCCTGATCCCATCAGAGGCCACAATGGTTCTTCAGGCATCTCTCAATGTCCAGCAAAGTGGAAGCTGCTGTCAACTTGCCTTAGCTGATACTAGGACGATATACTTAAGTTAAACCTTCTGCTTGAAAAGAACTATAAATAAATAGTTTCAGATATATAGCCACACACATGTATGTGTATATGCACATATGAATATTCACAGGCTTGCTATGAACATATGTGAAAACCATCTTTCTTTCTTTCTTTTTTTTTCTTTCTCTTTCTCTTTCTTTCTTTCTTTCTTTCTTTCTTTCTTTCTTTCTTTCTTTCTTTCTTTCTTTCTTTCTTTCTTTCTTTCTTTCTTTCTTTCTTTCTTTCTCTTTCTTTCTTTCTTTCTTTCTTTCTTTCTTTCTTTCTTTCTCTCTCTCTTTCTTTCTTTCTTTCTTTCTTTCTCTAGATAAATATACATTTAAGTGGCAATTTATTTTAATATTTATTTCTTCATATCTCGTTTAATTTAGTGTAGTTTTCTTTAAAGAATGGATCCCATGAAGAGTTATTTTTAATATAAAGTTTACTTATAAAATCCAACATTAAGGTTAAAATTCAGGTTATGCTTTTCTTACAGGGTACTGAAAACTTGGGGATCTCTTGCAAGGTCATTCACTTTAAACCCAAGACCTTTCCTGGGACACCTGCCAGGTGCAATCTATCTATCTGAAGCCATGGTGAATAACATTAGGACAGCATGTCCTGAAAAGCTGGTAGAAAGGTGGTTTCTTCCAGCCAAACTTCAAGCAGGAAACATGGACCTTTCCTTGGAAAAAGCTAACATTTTGAGGGGTTTTAAATACCTTTAGAATATATATGGTGTTTTCAAAGCACTAAAATATCTTCCCTCACACTGAGATTCACTCCATAGGGTCGTGAATTTTAAGTGTTTTGTATTCAGAGCCCAAACAGTGCTCCTCTCTGGGGTTTTAAGGCATGGTCTTGGTGTGAAAATCTTCTGCTGACCACCACTGTAGTATGAATGTTCTAATTCTGCTGCAGAAGTGAGACACTCCCAAGGATTCTGTTTGAAGGAGCAAACAGCTGCTGTCGGGGCCAGGGCAAACATCTCAGCTTTTCAGATCTGTACCATGGGGGAAACATCACATTTTGATAACAGTTTAGAAGACCATGAAAGATCCTTATTTCTTTCTTAGCAGTGGAAGATGCTGGATCACACAGACTGGCATGCAGCCTCTGTCTCTGCTTTCTGGTGACCGATGAATTGCTGAACATTGTTCCTTGTCCGCTCAGTGCCCAGGTCTGCATCCAGCTCAATGCCACTCATCATCTGAGCTCCAAACATTGTCTGCTCCTGTGTGCCTTGATTGTTTTATGACAGTTGTACAGTCACACCAGCCAGTCTGCTCTCCACACAGCCTTCTTCTTCCTTGTGGCTATGTCCATCTTTTCTATAAATGCTGTACCTCATTAAAATGAGGTGAGACATTGTAATTTGCTAGGAGTTGTCAAGTACAGGTAACACCATGTACCAAAAAATCATGAGAAAGAAGAATGGGAACAGACATCAGGAGCAAGATAAATAAAAACAGACAAATAGATGCATGTCAGAAAAATTACCAAGTATGCCAAACATCCCTGTCTTTAAGAAGTACAATATCAAATTCACAAAGGTTATGTTTGCAGTCCAGATCCCACAGAGATTAACAATGAATTCCTATTCACTGAAGCAAAAATTGATTTAATTTTTGAAGACGGCTATTTTGTTTATGCTTCAGCAGAAGTTCAGAACTATCTTTGTTCTAGATAGTTGTTCTCAAGTATAGTTTTACAGAGTGAAAAATTATTTTTTTGAAAGTGCATACAATGTTTGAAAAGTCAGCAGCTCAAATACTTTTAATCTGAAAAATTACTGTAAAAGCAATATTATAGTATCCTTTCCTCTTCTCCCCTGCTTTATTTCTGATATCAGTACAGTTAATTATTAAGATAAAAAGTACATTAGAAATGAGGCACTTTACTATAGCCAGGGTAAATGTGTTTTCCTGAAGTATTATCAGCAAAAGCAAAATCCACTTTGCAACTGAAGGAGAAATTGTAAGTTCTATTTCTTTTTTCACACTACTGTTTTCTTTAACCTGGGCACAAATAAATTGCTTATTGCTTCTTCTCCACAAGGTTTTACTTATAAGAGCAGTAAAAACAGGCAAAAATCCAAACAAATAAACAAAAAAAAAAAAATCAAGAAACCCACCAATAAAGATACAGAACAAGTCTCTGAAAAAAAACCCCACATGCCTTTTTTTCTACTATCAGTTGCTTCCTGTGTATTTCTTGCCTTCTGTAGAAATGAATATAAATTTTCTAAGGAAAAAACACCCTAAAATGTTCATCAATGGATGAAATTGGTTTAGTTCCCTTTTCTATATTAGGCTTCATTTTTTGTAAATGGAAGAAAATCAATTCACATCACATCAAGGGCAGTGTTTGGTGCATATCATTCCTCCAGCAATGTTTTCACAAAAAAATGGGGACTCAGATGTTCCTGAATGAGAGTGGAACAATAGGAGCCAGAAATTCTATTTAATGTACTGCTCAATGATAATTACAGATAAGTATACTCTTCTTCCTTCTTCCAGATTCAACAGACAGCTGCTGTCATAAAAGTTATTGACTGTGTAAAGATCATATTGAGGCCAGGTATAGATTACTTCAGTTCAGAAATGCAGTAACTTGAACTGTTTCAGATGCCGTTAACCTTTTTGTTCCTATTATAGATAGAAAGAAAATTTATAAAATCAACCCCAAGCTTATGCAACTACAAGCAATGTAGTTATGTAATTTGAAGTGCAACATAGGGTACATTCCGGTGCTTTGAAAGGCTCACAGGCCTGAATCAATGCCATAAATCAGAGGATAAAATTCTTGTACAGAAAATAGATTTCTGCTTAACTTAAAGTAAAACTTAGAATTTAATTGTCAGTACAGGTCTGATGTGTGGGCTGCAAACTCTACTGTCTTTATAACATAATGATATCCTGACAACAGTGGGCACATTTGCTTAACATGATATATATTATTTTTCTATAACCAGAGAGACCAAAGTCATCTGATGAAATAGTATTATTTATGATGACTTTATAGAACAAGTATTTCATGGTATGTACCACAGTGCATTCCATGCATTATGGATGGCTTTGATGTTAATCAACAGATTCTCTGTTTGCCAGAGAAGTCAGAATTGACATATGATAGAAAATCATGGGAGCCCTTTTATTAGACACGGCTTAGTATGTCAGAAATTGTTTCTGTTCCCAAAGAGACCAGTGAATTGTCAAAAGCAATTGTGGATGTTCCAGAGAGCCAATCATCCAGGGAAAATTATGTACAGCACTTACTGGCTACAAACAAGTTGTATATTTTTGCTGTCTGCAAGATGATTGAAAACATGGAAAAACAGTTTCACAGAAAGCCACGGTGGGCTGTACATTAAACAACTACAACAAAAATCTGCCCTTGTATCTTCCACATATTTTGAACTATCAGTTTCCCTTTGACATTTTTCCAGTTCCATTTCTAATGTACTCAAAATAAAATAAGAAGAAGGGTTAGGCGAAGCCCTGTGTCCTTTAGCATGCCTGGAAGAAACCTATTAGCAGTATAAAAAATATCAATAATAATTATCTAACAATATTGACATGTTCAGAATTACTTCCTTATAATGCTGCTCTTCCAGTCTCTACAAGGTGTGGCTCAGAAGCCTCCTGGGTAGGGATAGGGTCTTTGCCTTTGGGAGTCACTAATGCAGTTTTTGCACCCTTGATTTGTCCAGCTATCTCTTGACATCATGCAAACTTTTAATTCCACCATATCCAGTTGTAAAATTCTTTGTGCAAAATGTGAAAGATAGTCCATTTTTTTTGTTGATGTTTTAAATATGAAATTTAATGCTTTCACTATATCCCCCTTGCACTGAGAAAAACAGGAAAAATCCATTCCCTGTTGACAACGATGTCAGCCAGCATATTACTTGTTCCTCTTCTGGTGACCTCTCCTCTCCCACCTGATGAGCTCTTACATCTAGTCATCCTTCATTTATGACATCGTTTACCTCCTTTGGCCCTTGTCATTGCTTTCAGTGGATCTTTGCATCTTGAACACTTAATGGAGATCTCAGGTCTCCATCCAGTAAAGTAAAAGTGGCAAACATCCTATACAGTGTGTTTATACTGAGCCATGAGACTGCTGCTGTTCTGCTGCTTCTCCTTTCATCATACTTCCCAATACTTGTAAACAGCTCGCTGCTGACCTGGTTGTTGTGAGACTCTCCCAGCAGCCTCAGACCTCTGGCCTGGAGGAGAGCTGCTGCCTTAGAGGAGCCAGAGTCTATGTCTGTGTTGGTACTTGGGCAAGGATCTGGGCAGCTGCATCATGAAAAACTCAGGATTTAGAACTTGGCTGAAGACTCATGTTCAATGGTGGGGCCAACCTTTCCATCAAATGTTTTTCTCTGGAAGTAGCCATGAACTGTACTTTTGGAAAGACTTTGGCCATGTCAGTTAACTGTCCCCATCTTTACTAGCACACTTCAACAGCAGCCTAACCTATATGGCAATGCTGTCCCAGACTTGCTGTTGCAGTTTTGAATGTAAATGTTTTGCACTGGAGACATATTTCATATTCTATACCCTAGTTATACTAGTTGAAGTGCTGTTGAGCACAATGTGATGCTTATTATATTAATCATATTAAACTCCATTAAGGAATTAAATTGTGTGCAGTTATTGTGGGCTTCTTATCTCTTAGGTTTTGTTTCTTCACTCTCTTTAGGAGGGTGGAAGGTTTTAATGAAGCAGCCTGTGCAGTGAGCACTAGCAGCTAACAGCATGCTGCTCCTCCCTTGCAGAGCAAGAACTATGAGGCCATCTAGGGTTTTTTTGCTTGTCTGTTTGTTTGTTTGTTTGTTTTCTATTTCAGTTGAGGAAACATATTTATAGAACTTAGAATCTGCTTGCAGGACTCCTGGACATGCACAAGTACTGTATTGCAATGTGAGGATCTAACCAAATTCCCTTTAGAAATCACTTAAAGTTCTGAAGAACAGTCATGCAGGACCAGTTGCGAACTGAAATTAAGAAATAAGGTGCACAACAGAAACATACTGGCACCATGTTGTTTCATTCAATCGTGGCATTATATTTTATTATGCATTTCAACATCATCATTTCTATTTAACAGATTATCATTGGTGTGTTCTATAATAAAATTTTTAAAAAGGAATGGCAGATTTTGGTCCATTTTGCTTTTGCCTTTGGGCTTTGACTTGATCAAGAGTAATATGAAAACATGGGTTTGGCAGAAGGGGACTGAATTTTGCTTTATTACCTTGATATAATTGGAGTCGTGGAGAGCATGCCAACTTGAAAGAACTGACTTATGGGATTCAATGAAGAATCCCCAGAAGTAATAATTAATGTCATTGACTGTTAGGGAAAGTGTTAAACAAATACAAAAGGGAAAAAAAAAAGGCAAAGAGAGGATGAGGTTTGCTGTTGTGTATAGTTTCAAGGATACTTGAATTTTTGGAATGCCAGATATTAGGCTCAGATGCTTTGCTTCAGAACTCTGATAAAGACATCTAAACAGAAGCATGGCAGTGTTCTAAAAAGGTATGCAAATCCATCCATAACCAAGTAGAACCTGTTACTATTTCCAAAACAGAAAGCTTTTGTCAGGCTTTCACATTCCAAGCTCTTTTTTTCTTCTTCACATGCCTTTGGCTTTAATTTTTATGAATTTGACCATAGGCAGGAAGGTATTGAAAGTTCACCCCTGGGGGTGTCACTTTCAGCAGTCAGACCCTATGAACTAGCTATGGAAAATGGGGCTGACACCATCAATCACTTACTACCATTCACTCTCTGCTTCAGATTCACTCACTTGTTGGATGAAACCAGGGAAGATCAAGGAAGATTTTGGCGCAGTGTGTAAGTGTGATATAATTTAAGTACTAATTTGAGAAAAAAACAACTCAAAAGTATTTTCATTGCAAATCAAAAGATGTATTTGGATCAGTGTTCTGGTTTCAGTTTCTACCGTTTCTTCAGTTTCTGGTTTCAGTAGCTTTAGGGGAAAATTCAGGTGGAATAAAACCTGATCGTTTTCTTGACAGCCATAACTATCTATCTTGACAGTGAATAAAATTACTGTTCATTTAAATCTGAATTTTGGTTAAAATGTATATGAATAGGAGCAACTTGGCATGGAAGAAAAACACAACAGTGAATGATCAGGGAGAGTTTGATGCATTTTCAACAGGAAACCAAAATTACTATTTTACTTTGCTGTCACCTTAAAATGCCTCTCTTTCCTGTGGAATTTTTCTTCTATTTCAAAAAGGCTTAATAATTATCCATCCAAGGTAGCAGAAGGTTTTTTAAGAATTTTAAAAACTAGAGCACCTTAATTTCTCCATTTAATTTCTCCATGACTGACATTATGAAAATGGGGCACTTATGAAACTGGGGCACCTGGTGACCTCGCCAAAGATTTATACTGAAAACAATAATGTTAAAAGCAGATAGACAATCTAAATTAATCACATTTTTATAAAGCTAAAATTATTCCTGTGTAAGTAGGAATGGAATTTGGAGAGTTAGTATGTATATATTTGCATTCAGCCTGTCTGGGGACACACAGTCAGCACATGGGCAGAAAGCTGTCAGGCATTTGCAAATTCAGTGTGGCCACTTCTGAGTGAGAAGATCTGAAGCTGTGCCACCTCTTCACCATGGCAGCCTCTTCACCATTGGAACCACAATCTCATGACATGCCTCAGCAGCAGGGCTGCATCAAGGAGCTCTTCCTCTGACCCCTCTCACTCCTCACCTTTCAGTCCTTCTCTCTGGACAGCCTCATGAACCATACTCAAATCACATTTTAGTGGGGAGTTTCTGAGGACCATCTCAGTTGGTGCCTGGGCCAACTAGAAACACCCCTGTGTGCAGACTGGGTCATCAAGGAAGTTTCTCATCCCAGCTGCACCAGGAGCTGCGCAAGAGGAACCATGGGGCAGCCCCATCAGACAGGCTCATGCTGCAGCCACAGGGCTGAAGGACTCCAGCTTGAGGGAACACACTGGCTGTGTGATGGAGCTTGTTCTGAGTGAGGGCATCCTGCTCAACCCAGTGAGGCTAAAACCCATCTGAGCCAGATGCCAGGACATCTGTGGATATAGGGGCTTAGGGATGCAGGGGAGAATAAAAAAATAGCTGCTTCTGAGGAACAGATGCAAAATAGCTTGTTACTAGCCTTTTCTCCAGTGTGCCAGAGACAGAGTGAAGGCAAAGGGATCTGAGGGAGTCTGCATAAGTAAAGTGTATGCACACCTAATTCATTAGAAATCTGAACTGTTATGGGAGTCCTCAATAAATATGCAGTTTGAACTCTGTCTGCAGTACTGCGCTGTTCATCAGCCAGGCAGGGGATATCACTATTTATTCAACTGCCTGAGTGGAGAGGGCCACTTTGGGGATAAAAAGCTTTTTCACCTTGGAAATACAAAGGAAAAAAGTGTGGGAAATTATTCAGTAGCAGAGGAAAGTACCCAAAGCACATCTGGTAGCTTTGGGGAAGAAGAGATTAATATATTATCTATATATCTGTTGATGCCTTTGTACATTTCTGTTGTAGGTATAAAGAGTGTAAACATTACTATGTTTACAGCATTATAGACAGGTTGTCTGTGGTGTGTCACACCTGCACATTCCCCTGGTAAAGCTATGTTGTAAAAGGCACTGGCACCAGTCACCTTCCCAGAAAGTAATGTGAATAGTTATTAAAGCACCTGGGGTTCCCAGGTTACGCCAGGGGACTGAAGAGACTGGCTAGGCTTGGATTTGAGGACTGTTGTGGCCTCATTTCACATTTCCCTCAGTAGGTTTTTGTACTGACTCCAGGGCAGGACAAACCTGTGGAGATGTGTGTGGGAGAGAAGGAGCAGAGCAAGCCTGCCTCTTGGCATGTGTAAGGCGTGTGTACAGCTCAAGACTAATTTTCTTACACTTTTAGGACATGCTTGCACAGTAGTGTGAAACCTGAGCATGGCTGCTGGTGGTTTTGAGTAAAATTCAAGCTCCTCTCTACTATGCATCACAGAGTTTTCACACAGGCACTTGAAGTGTCAGTTTGGTTTCCACAATCCCAAGTGCTCCTATGATTTTTTTAAATGGCACTGTATCACTTAATAGTCTGTCTTTATTTGTGAATACAACACATTTTCTGTGAGAACTTCATTGTGATCACCAAATTATTCCTGAGATAGTTATTCCTATCTTATGAGGCATTAAAAAATAGTCTTTACTCTCTACCATATCTGAAGTACTTTGTATTTCAGCATTTACACCTTCTACAAGATAAAAACAGCACTTAAATGGGAGGGGGAAAAAAAAGCAATTACTGCTTTCTTGTATATGTCACAGTTTGGGGATCTTACCAGGGAACTGGAATGCTCTTGATGTATGAGCTCCACTCCTGCCTTTGCTCTGTTAGAACATTTGGCATCAAAAATGAAATTGGAATCTAGTGTATACAATGTTAAGAAAAATTGCATTTTCAAAGCCGAGTTTAGAAATATGACAGTCCTTACAGCCTGATTATGGAGAGGTTTTATTGTTTGTTTAATTTAAGGACAAAGTATGGAACAAACCAGAGTGGCTTAAACCTGTATGTTTTCAATATCACTGTAGCATGACATTTTTACATAAACCACAGTGGCTGTGGTGGGACATTGCAACAGGGAATCAATCATGCTCCCTGTGAAAACAAAGCTCTGTTTCACAACTACTTATTGACTTTTATTCAGTTTGTATTGCTAAGAACAATTATGTTGCAAGAGTAGTTCTGATATTTACCAAAAAACAATTCTGGAGTCCTGCAACTTATTAACTTTGAGACTGTCTGTAAGGGTTAATAAGGTCCATTTTCGGTCACTGTTTATCAGTGTTTGCTGGCAGAGATTAGCACTTGGAGTTAGGATCAGTGAATACTAATTCAGGAGCTACTTACAGCTGTTTGCACCTTGACTTTGACAGTGTCCATTTTGGAGGGCAGAAACAGCCTTTCTCCCTCCCTCTTTTTGCAGTTGGCTACCACATTTGCAAGATCCATATTAATTTAGATCTCCAAAGGAGAATCAATTTTGCATGTTTTGACATGAGAAAATTTATCTCATTGCCTTTTGTCTGACCCTGCTTTTATTTTAGTTCTTATTTAAATTCACACAGAGTCTTTATCTCAAAGGTTATCCTAACATTCATCTTTTGTATTTGTCACTGGAACAACTTGTTCTTGTCTATTGTATGAATATAGCCCTCAGATCTCCTTGAAGATCTCCTTCTACCCCATAGTCCTTAAGAAGAGAAAATAATGATTTCAGTAGTGTTCCTTCAAAAAAAAATAATTACACCCCACCAAAAAAAAGCAAAAAAAAAAAAAAAACCAAAACAAAACAAAACAAAAAAAAAACAAACAAACAAAAAAAAAAAAAACCACAACAACAACAACAAAAAAACACACCCAGAAAAACAGAACAAATCCTTATCATTCTACAGAGATGAGGTCACAGCCAGGAATAGCTTAAAAAAGAGACTGAACAGGCCTTGCTAAATCTGCAGAGGGTTATGATGAATAAAACTCATGGAATCGTGGTGTATTTTCCAAATATGATGGTTAGTGCAGCGTAGAAAATAGCACCATAAAGGCTGTAGGCTGTCCCATGTTAATGGCAGCTCATAAAAACAAATCCTCAAAGGGCACATCTCCTGTTGAGGTTGTGGATGTGAAGGAACTATATATGAGTTTTTATTAAACCTTAGAATCAATATAAAAGAAGAAAGATTACCTGCTACACATTGCTGAAACTGGTCAAAGAGGATAGAAGACATCTTCAAAGATACTGAAAAATACTTAACTATCCTTCTTCTATTCAATGAATATATATATAAAAGGTAGAAGCTGAGACGGCAATTTCCCTGCTCCAACCTTTATTGTTGAGGTGCTCAGGTTTTCAGACAATTCATTCTGTGCCAAGTCACCTTGAAACCTGGAAAAGACACGTCCAGAGGAAATAGGGGAACCTGCCCTCCAGAGATAATGATTTTTCTCCGTCGACTGTAGAGGGAGCCTAAAAACTAACTTTGACTTGGTGACTGACAGGCGTAGAAAGGTGCAGGTTGAGGTGCAACCCCTCTGGCTCTGTTTACAGCCATGCACCACTGCAAACAGTCAGAGCTGGATGCATGCTCAAATGGAAGAGAGCACATATGACTTTGTGCATTTTTTCTTCCTTCCTGTGTCTTTAGTAGTGTTACTCAGCAAACATCCATCTTTACATTTATTTTTATTGCCATTGCATGACCATTATCTTTCAGGCAACTCCTAAATGATTCTGCTTAGCTAGGATTTTCTTAATAAGAAAAAATGAAAAGCTACAAGAAGCTCTTAGAGGCCTAGTCTTAAGAGTAAGTAAAGAAGTTTGTGATAGAAACACAAGGTTTCTTCTCCTTTTTCACTTTTTAAAACAAACAAACAAACTGGTAAATAACAAAAATAAATACTTTTTGGTTTTAATGTGTACCTACCTTTCCTCTGTTATTGTGTATTTTGAATTACGAGTTTTGTTCAAAAATATTCCTGTGTCCTGTCTGCAAAATATCATGCAAGTACAAAAATGTAATAGTAGATGTTAGTATTGAAGACATGCTCATCAAAACACACAGAAAATGAGATTTATCCTTCATGCTGTGCACTTGATAGCTGCTTTAAAAAAAAGGCATTCATCTGTATCAGAACATTTTAGCAGACTACACAGTTTGATGCATTTTACTGCTTAAAATTACTTCTTAACCTTCTGACATTTCACTGTTTGGATCTAACAGGGCACAAGAATGGAACCAGGCAACAGTGATTAACAGATCATATCAAGGCTGTTATTATGAGCCACTCTTTCAGAAGGTGAACGATGGATACCCAAGGTGCCTATGCAGAGTGAAATCTTTGGTGATGAAGGATGGGGTGGAACTGATTCATTCCCATTGTTTCAAAATTTCTTCCACTCCATAATGGAAAAAAAAAAAAAAAAAGCTTCTGGAATTTCCCTGTAAATTCTACAATTATTTTTGAGCTGGTAAGGAACATGTCATTTTGAGAAGTGAAAACAAAATGTTTCAGTTTTTCACCAGGTCCACCTCTGGCTTTTTTCAGGGTGTATCTCTTCATTGCTCAAATCTGACTTCTCTCCTAAATGAGACTCCTGCTGCAGGCTTCTGTAGGTCTCAGAGCAGCTACCTCATCAACTGCAGTGCAGCCTGACATCTTGTGCAACCAGGACACTGGTCTAGCCTACAACAACCTTTAAAAATAAAGCATCAGTGATTAAGAGTATTTTCAGCCTTAGATGCAGAAAACAAAATATGTATACATACACATTCCATGGAACTTTCACTCTCCTGGCCCAGAGATGACAGGAATCACATCTAATGCCCAGCAGACCTTAACAAAAGGAAAATACACTGCCTGCACTTCTCCGTTCTTTACAGCTGGCATATGTTTAACAGTAGTGTTATTTTATAAAAAAAAAAAAAAAAAAAAAAAAAAAAAAAAAAAAAAAAAAAAAAAAAAGAAGCTTTCAAAGGATGAGTCTTTAATATCTAATCTTTTACCAGAGTTGACTTTTCATTAAAGCACATCAGATTTTTATAATTTAGTCTTAAAAAAAGAAAAACCAAAACTGAAACCAATGGCCACCACTAAAGAACCAAAATAAACTATAGTCTCTGAAAATTTCAGACCTTCCCTTCTTACCTCGTGCTGGAAGATGGGAAGGGCCACATTCTGCTCCTGAAAACTTTTCAGGGAGAACTGTGAGATCTTTCATGGCCTATGCCCGTGGCACATCTACGTGTATAGTGGGTGACGGGGAAACAGGGAGGACCATGTGCTTCCACAACACTGGGAAGGGATTCTGGATCCTCTAAAAACTGCTGGGAATTACCCACTGACCATTCCAACAAATGCAGGGATATTGAACTAGAAATATAATTCTTTTTTTTTTTTATATTATGGGAAAGGAAAATCCAACATCTTTTTGACTCTAAATATCTAGACTTGGCCTTTTCCAGGAAATTGCCCACAAAAATATTTGATTGAGGAAGCTTCAATAAGAGCAGGCATACAGTTGTATTCATCCACTGCTCCCCAACGACAGTGCCAAGCAGTTCAGAGGATCATGCCTACAGGATCCCATTGAGAACCTTCCTTGTCTTTCTCTATCCTAATCTCAACCCTTGAAAAAGGCACTTATTCATCCCAATTTTCATAATTTCAGGTAAGAGGAATCCATTTGGTTTCAGCCACAGTTGCAGCAACTCTTTGAAGGATACTTGCCCTGTGGGATCTTGCCTCTGATGTTATTTTTTACCCGAAGAGTTTGCACATTCTGGTTCCCAGTGCATTCAGGTGGGATAATATAGTACAGACCAAGGTAAAGGAAGTCAGATAACCTTTATTATAGAGAGGCACATACTGGAAAGAGAAAAACAGTGGTTTAGAGGTAAGCAAATCTTTGCAGTGCCTAGAAATCAGTCATGCCACGATTAGATCATAGCTGTAATATTATGCATATTTATTTTCAAAGAAATTCAAATGGTCCTTTTGCACGCACAGTTGAAGAGACCTTGAAAGAATTTTGTTTCTCAGTCCTCATCAGTCTTAATTGCTGCCTTTTCAGGGCAGTACACAAAGTCACCAGTTCACCTTTCAAAGGTTTGACAGGTATGTCTTATCACATCAGTTAAATCAATGCAAGAAAACTCTTGGTTAGGAAACCTGCAACCAAGTCCAGTAGCAGGACAGCAGTTAATTCTTCCCTGCCTCTGGCCTCATGTTCACCTCTAACAATAAGCCCAGTAATAAACCAATTAAGCATAAAATATTTATAAAGGCAAAAATAAGAACAGAGGAAGAAGTGAAAACCAACCATCAGAAAATTGTGCTGGCATTTTATTCTTCACAGCTGATTTTCATCTAGAAGATTGCTCAGTCACCCTTACAGCACAGGCACTGCAGCATTGCGTAATGCAAAGCTGGCTGTAGGGTGACTTTTAGTGCTCCCTGCCTGTGCTCTGCTCCACTCTTTCTGTGCATCACAGGAAACAGGACTGTATTTGCTTTATCAGGAATGCTGTTCAGCTGTTTAAAGGAGAAGTAACAGTCTCACCCTCTATTGCTCCCCTGTGTAAGTAAGGCATATCCTTGACTCTCTGCTGCAGTTTGTGCCATGGCTCAGCTCAGGCAGCCTTTTTAGTCAGGGAGAGAATGCAGAGGGTGTTCTGCCAGCAGACTTGATCATCCCCTGCCCAAATGAATGCTACATTAGGAAGCCCTGCAGCTGGAGAAGAATAACCAGGACAGTGTGGTCCTGACAATGCTGTGCAGGGATGGGTCACAAGGAAGAGAACACCAGCTAGTGCCCACTTGCAGCAGCTTTTGTGATATACATGTCTGCAGTCTAGGACATTCACTGTGCAAATGCTCTTGAAAAACACCACGTATGTGCAACATAGCAGCTGGTTAGGGGTGGATAGTCCATTTGGATCTCAGGGGAGAGGGCTTAACTAACTTACAGGAAAGTTATCTGCATTGTAGATGTAAAGTTCTGTCAAACAGTTCTGCCCTCTGTACTGGCATCTTGTAAACCACCTATTAAGATGCTCTGAATTTTGGCCAGAACTTGTTTTGAAGCCAGTCTGAGGGCCAGGGAATGGGAAAGGAGGCTTGCATCCGGAAGCCAGAAGCTTGAAAAAAAGAATTTGTCATTTTTAAGCATCATGATCATTATAGCTTTTCCCTTTGAGACATCTGTGAGAGAGATAATTTATACTAGATAACTTTCTAGTTGTTTTTGGAAATGGAGGCATCATATGTCAGAGCTGGTTTTCTGATAAGTTTCTGCTTTGGCTGACTTTTTCAAAGTTTCTGCTTCCCATTTGTTGGGCTTATTTTTGTGTGATGAACTGAAATTTAGTTACACTACATTCAGGAACTGAGCTTTATATTGGTATTAACTGAAGGTCAGTCTTGGTCACAAATATTTCTTTTCTTAGATATAAAATGAAGGAAAAAGAACTGTACAGATATATCTGCTTTCATGGATGCAATCTCTCTTTCAATACAAGAAATACTATATGACCATTCCTCACTCCCCCAGATGATTCTACAATTTGTACTTTAGGTTGTGAACAGCTGCACTGTTATTGCCTCCCTTTCTCCACTTTTACTACTACTGATGATACAGGAGGTTTTATTCAACAGAGAATTAAGAGTCTGCAATTAAGTTCCTCAGAAGTACTAATGACACCAGTAGTCCTTAAGCATGTGCTTAAGTACCTAGCTGATTGTTTAAAAATTGGTAAAATAGGTACTACAAACCAAATTTTCTCCATTTCTTAGTTTTATGAAGCAATCTGGTCTATTCCTCATTCTGTCAAACAAAATGTGGTGTAATACCAGAGATGGAATCTGCCTGGAAGCAAAAATAGCAGAGAAAGCTACAGTGCTCCCCTAGAGCATCAAGGGAAAGGTTCAGTCCGAAGCATCTGGGCTTGGTATTGCAAAAATTAAAATAACAGTAAGACAAGATCTTTTTAAATATAAGTTTAGGTTGTGCTTTAGAATGCTGTATCATACCTGTGGTATTATGCAATGCTACAGCATCTTTCCTAACTTAATTCATCACAAATCCTCATGTGATATTTCACATTTTAATCAAAAGGTTAGAATAACATTTTAGCTCCCATTTTCCAACATGAGCTGGAGAAAAATAAGTAGGCACAATATTCTGTCTAATCCCAGATAGCTTTTTTTTTTTTTTTTTTTCAATTTGTTAATGTTTTTGGATACATGTTTCTCATCTCTGTAAGGGTGAAATAAGAGGAGTTTGAGCATAAGAGATAAAAGATCCAGGGACTAAACATAGTATGTGGTACTAATGGCTGGCAGCTAGCCATGCCAGCTCAGATCTGGTATGATTTGAAGGATATAGCAAGGAGGCCTTTTCAGTCTTTTTACAGTGTTGATGCTTGTTTCTTAAATTTTGGGGCAATTTCTTTCTCTCTGTGCTAAAAAATAGGTTCCATTTTCAATATCAAGTATTAAAAACCTACCTTTTCATTATTCTCTATCCATAAAGAAAAATCGTCTTCAGATTTTTCAGAGCACAATAACCATAATTCCCTGATCTAGTGGATGAAGTAGACCTTCCTGAAACCTGGGAAATTTCAGTTTAGACAGATGAGGTGCTGAATTTCCTTTCTCTGCTGAGAATCTTTTGACAGTACTAATCCCCAGCTGCAACAGTAAATACACTGAGCTTTAAAGATGACTAAATTAGATACAAATCCACAGGGGATTTCCTATTACCTTCATAAATGTAAGTATCTCCTGCTGATTAAATGCCCTGTAAACATTCTTAGACAGTTACTCATGCAGGTTGATTGTACAGTAGGACTAAAGAAAAGCACCTACTTAGCTGAATAAGGTATCCTGGAAACATTTTTAAAGTGGTAAGAGGCTAGAAGAAGAGGCTAGAAGTAAAGGCTAGAAGAACTACCACAGTTTTAGCACCGAGAGGAAAAGAATAGCTGGGTACTGGTGGAGGGGCTGTGCATCTGTCTTGTTCATGCTTCCACCTCCCAACAGCACTGTAGCTTAAGTTATATCTATCTTTTCTACACTCCAACCACATATTTGTACCTAGATAGTGGGGTAAAATAGCACTATCATTCCATTTTCACAAGTTAATTGAATGGGAGAAATGTAGTAAATTATTTCATCTAAAGTACATAGAAATAGATTGATTTGAATAGATATGTGTAAAAAATAACATATATTTTTATGTGTATTTACTACCACATTTTATTTTACCATCAAATTTTCCTATAAAATTTAAAATAGAATTAGTTGTCACTTAAATGCTTATAGCTCCAATGGAAATATCTCTGTTTCTCTTCAGTTTTAAGTGCCTGTTATGGGGCATCTATGTGGGCTTTTTAGTTATGCAAAGATTACCAAACATGATAATGTTTTTGAAAATGAAATCTACAGTAAATATTTTATATACAACACATATTGTTTATACTAGTATTGGTTTTGGAGTTTGCTTTTGGTTTTTTGGTTGGTTGGTTGTGGGGTTTTTTTTGTTTGTTTGTTTGGTTTTTTTTTTTTTGTTTTGTTTTTGTTTGTTTTTGTTTTTGTTTTTTTTGTTGTTGTTGTTGTTTGTTTGGTTTGATTTGGAGTTTTTTGGTTGGTTGGTTTTGATTTTTTGGGTTTTTTTTTTCTGGTTGGTTGGTCTTTTGGGGTTTTTTTTGGGAATATCAGTGATGACATAGCAATACTAATACTGAAACAAATTTAGGAGTTTAACATTTAACTTTTGCCAGAAAAGACATACTTGGGAGATGGATGCATCAAACAGTAATGAGTCATCTCCCACATGAGTGGAGCACAAAGTTCCACTTGACAATATTCCCAAGTTTCCTTCCCTGACGTGTTCCCACTGAAACACAGAGTACCTAAGGGACAGATAGATAAATATTCCCTCAGCTCAGAACGATTCTGCATCTTCTGCTGAGCCCACAGAATCCAAAAGTCAGTCCCACTAAGCAGAAAGAGATAATTCTCCCCCGCCTCCTCCTAACAAGAATCTTTGATATTGATCTCCAACACAGATATCTTTTCAGGAGGTCTGTATGATTTTAGAATCCTCTTCAAGTTCCTAGCCTGGGACAATAAGGAAGTGGGATGGTGCAGCT
Organism: Zosterops lateralis; assembly: GCF_965231275.1. Classification (NCBI taxonomy): domain Eukaryota; kingdom Metazoa; phylum Chordata; class Aves; order Passeriformes; family Zosteropidae; genus Zosterops; species Zosterops lateralis. The sequence goes on from NC_139763.1 coordinate 35,507,761, forward strand.
CAAATTGCATTTTGCTGGTCTTTCTTCTTCAGCTTCTATGTTCTCCTTGTCCTCAAGGTACCCTCAGGGTGCCATCCTTTGAGACTTTAGCTAAATATTTATATAGATGAGGGCACTTTGTTCTTTTATGATTCATGAAAGTGTACTGGCCCATTAGCATCAGCAGGAATAAAATCCACTTTTCCTTTCATTTAAATAAATCTCTTGCATCTGTATGACTCCATCAGTCTGACAGGCTTAACGCTGATGTACCTTTCTTTAAGTACGGACCAAATCAAAGCCAAAGAACAAAATGTCCAATAAACAGGGAGCTCTATAATTCTTTTAGCTGAACAAAGGAAAATGAAACAGAGTGAGATTACACAAGGTGTTGACATATTTAGGCTTCTAGTAAGGCACCTAATATTTAGACTTCTGTAAGGCACCAAAAATGTTAGACTGCACTAAATCATTTAGGAGAATGAATGATGTAAAAGAAATATGCTTTTCATTCAAAGAATGATTGGGCATGTCTCTAATCACTTTGAAGGGATATTTTTTAAAAAATAGAACCTTCTAGCCTTTGGAATACAACTTTAAAATAATTTTCTTATATTATTATATGACTTTCTGATATGCAAAAACTGAGAAAATTGGAACCAAAAGGAGAACATGGTTAGGGAGTATTCTAATTTGGTCAGCAAAGTGGAAATTTCAACACCAACTGAAGTGTACTACCAAAGCCAAGAAAAAGAATGAAGCTGTAGGATAAGCAGAATAACAGCTGCTAGCCTGGGAAAATAATTGCTCTGAAAAAACCCAGAGGTAAATATTTAGATGAACATAATTTCTCATGGAATTTTATGATCAAGAGATTAACATGATAAAGTGAATATATGCATCAATTGATGAACTGTGTTGAGACACTGTGAGCAGAATTCAGCTGCCTAAACAGGTGTCAGTGCCCTATGCAGGCCTGTTCAGTTTCCAAATCACAAGACCAGGGTGCAAAATTATGCCAAAGGACCTACCAGAGATGAATACTCAACTGAATTGGCAAATAGAAGTTAAGCAAGTGACCATCTAAATTTCACTAGACACATACAATTAGGCAAACAAACCCTACCTCTGTTACTACTGAATTTTAGTATCAGTGTAACTGCTACCAGGATATGGTACTGTGCTCTACTTTCAACATCTTATTGTGATGACTACAAGAAACTCAGCAAATATTTTGAGACTTAAAGAAAAATACATCTGACCATAGGCTAGATTTTCCATCTGGGAAAGTTAAGTTTGAAAATACACAGGTTTCCAATGTAAAAGGTGAAATTCTGCTAACTGCCACTCAAAGACAGATGCATTCTTAGCAAAAAATGAAATGGGATTTTTCACATAGGTGTTAAGGGTTATAGCCTGGGGGGTGGGGGGTACAAAGAGTTTTGTTAGTTTTCACTTATTACTGGAAAGAGGCAATTACATCTGAAGACTTCCCTAAAAGAGCAGCTCTAGTTCAAACAAAAATTAAGTTTGGTCCTCATGATGGATGTGAATTGGGTTTTTAATCTGGGTTCATGAACTGGGTTCATAAACTACCTTCACTATACATTGCAAGAAAAGCAAATTATAGACTTGGGTTCAAGCTGATAGTGACCTTGAGAAAAGGGAGAAATGGGTCAACCGGAATCTCATGGTGTTCAATGAACAAGGGGAAAAGCAAAGCCCTTCAGATAGAGAGGAGCAGCCTCGTGTACCAGGGCATGCTGGGGACCCAGGATCAGAAAAGAAGCTTTGCAAAAAAGTACTGAGGATTCTGGTGGACAGTAAGTCAACCTGTGTCACTAATGTGCCCTCAGGGCAAACAAGGCCAACAGTTCTGGTCTGCATTAGGAGGAGTGCTGCCAACAGGTCTCATGAGTGGAGAGACATAACTGGGAGGTCCAGCTCTGGACAGCCCAATGCTGCCGTAGTGGGGAGATTTGGACATACTGGAGTGAGTAGAATGAAGAGCCACCACAGTATTAAAAGAATTAGCACAGGTATAGGGACCTGTGCTAATGCCACACACAGAAGAAATGCAGGGTTTGGTTTCAAGTGCTAGACTCAAAGTCGATTTAAATTAACTCTGAAGCTAGACTTTGAAAACATAGAAATGAGATCAGAGACTAAGCAAATGCTTAAGCATGTTCTTATAATTCCTTTCAGAGAAATAGATTTTGTTTTGAGAATTGTTTGAAAAAGAGAGCATATACAAATGGAGAGGTGAGGGGGAGTCACAAGCTTTTCTCAATTGGTCTGCTAGTAGCAATTTTGACCTTTCTTTCATAACAGAACTTTCAGAAGATTAAAGAAAAGAACCAGTCCTCGGAACACTCCAACAAATATGAACCATTTTAGAGAGTAGAAGCTATTTTTAGACAGTCCTTTTTATAGACTGATTGAATTATCCTTAGCACAGAACTAGATTTTCTGGTTTACATAAACAATGATTCATTGTTTTGTGATTTGCAGTTCTGTATAGCTGACTGAAATAATGTTTAGTGGCCAGTCATTGTGAAACTACTTTATTCTATACACAGGTGAATTAAAGGTGAACCTAATTCACACATGACAAGAAGAAATGTTAATAACATGCTTGATCAACTGACTTCTTGGGGAATGTACAGAAAATAACTGTACAAATAAATACAACAGGCAAACAGGAAGAAAAATGGGCAAGGAATCCACCTGCCCACCTCAGGTATCTAACTTGCACCTAGCATTTTGCAGTCTGGTATCGAAGTCTCTTCCAGTCCTTATCTGCATATGAAGAGGCGACTGGAGGTTTCCAGAGGGATAAATGGATTGACTCAGATGCCTCTACTGAGGAGCTGAGACCTTCAAAGATGCTTATTTCCTCCTTATGCCAAAGGAACTGAAGCATTTCAGGGCGTTCCTTCCATCTGAGCACAAAATTTCTGCCCCTGCTACATGCCTGAGTGAAACAATGTTCTGTTGATGCCTTATCACAATGGAATGGATCACATATTCAAAGTCTTGTTCTTTCCTATGAAAAAGCCTTTAAACTTTCATTTTTTGGAAATTTGCCAGCAATTACTCATCCAACAACTCTGGCCTTCCAAAAGTCTTTTTATCCATTGTGAAAGTAAAGTACTCATATACTCCATACTTCCCAAAATGTCTCTGCTGTAACCTCTAGTAGGTTCTCAGCTTATTTACACAGCCACCAGTACTACCACCCAACTGAGAATTGGATTCAATCCACCAACAGAGAACTGGATTCAAATTGCAAAACCTTTTTGCACTATCACTGATAGTATCAGTCTCATATAATTCACTTAAGACAAATGTCAATTAACTATTTGGAGGTCAAACCCCCAAACGTTGGTAATTCCAGTTGCCAGTCATTCGTTATGCATCAGAGCTATATACTCATTGTGCCTGGACACAGCTGTTTAATTTAAAATTAACTATCTGCTCAGTCAGGGGCAAGATATTTCCATTGGTGCTTTTTGAGAAAGGGGGAGGAGAACATAAAATCACTGAAATGTTTCACACGTGGGGAGGAGGAAAGACCTGCATTATGAATCAAGCAAAGTAATCAACCCAGCTGTCCTTTCCCCATCGGCTTCAGCCTCTGTCATATAAATTAGGGGTAACCAACTGTTTGGATAAAATAAAAATATGCAAAAAAATTCATTATATTTCAGGTTGCCTAATTCAGAAATTTAAGGATAAAAAGTCTTTGATTTAGATTGATTGCTTTAGTCCTGAATTTTCTTCAGGTTGTATGATCTGTGGGTGGGGAGTTCTCACCTGGACAAGAATGCGTCTACAAATATATAAGTACTTATCAGATTATTCTGGGGTTTGCCCTTTGCATTGTGAAAGCTGTGGGAAGAGAAGAAGCTAAAGTTAAGGGAGGAAAATCTGAAGACAGGAAGAATTTTGAAGACACATTCATGTATTTGATGGGATTTATTCACTCCCTTGAAAATTGTGCCCATCCCTGAAATAATAGGGTTTTCAGATGTACTGAGAAATAGGGTTTGCTGCTATCCTTGGTCTCTGCCTTGGGCAGAAAGTCTTGGTTTCATTGACGTGGGATTGTCAACTTTCTGCAATTTAAGGGAAGGACTCTATAAAAAGATTTCCAATTTGAAAAATGCCAAGGAAGTAGAAAGTGTCAAAGGTGTTAAATTGAGTGCGCAGGGTTCATTATTTCAGTAATATACTATATGGAATATAAACTGAAGCTGTGAATAAATTTTATACACACACATGGTCTTCACATACCTTACCTTCTGATAAGATGACCTTTTTTATATAAGGTAATACTGGTTGCCTCTATAGTTAGGCAGTTCCACCACTTTTGTTTAGGAGAAGGTTGAAAACCCTTTATTTTTCAATATATTTTGCTTTTACATTCAGCAATTAGGGTGAAATGATTCTACAACCACTATGAGAAAAGATTGGATGTACAATTAGGTTGTTGTTTCCTATTTTATACTTCTCTAAAAAACCAGAACTGAGAGGCATAGAGGGTTAATGTTAACCCTGGCCAACAACTAAACACCAACCAGCAGCTCACTCAGAGGGATTGGGGGCACAATTAGGAAAAAAAAAAGCAAAAAACACTTGAAGCCTGAGATAAACACAGTTGAAGTGAAGCAAATGGGAAGAAAAAAAAAAAAAAAAAAAAAAAAAAAAAAAAAAAAAAAAAAGATGGAAAGCCCATCACTCATTCACTCCTAATATCAGACCAATGTTCAGTCAGGCTCTGAGCAGCAGCTGCCTTGGAAAAATCTAGTCCAACTTCCCAGTTTTTACTGTTTAGACAGTTTAGCCCAGTTTTTGCACATCCCACATAGTATGGAATGTCCTTTTAGTCAGTTTGGGTCAGGTGTACTGGCTGTGTCCCAGTCCAGATTCTTCCCAAAGCCCAGACTGCTTGCTGGCAGGACAGAGTGAGAAACAGAGAGATCCTCCTAGACATTGAGTAAGCATTGATTAGAAACAGCTAAAACATCCCTGTCATCAACACTCTCTTGGTCCCAAATTCAGAAGAGCACTACATGAGCTACCAAGAGGAAAGTTAGCTCCATTCCAGACACTTGTCTAAATACCTGACTCACAGCCATATTTCTTTAGATTTTCAGCCACTGCTTCCCTTTCACAAGTTAAAGCATTCAAAACAAGTACAAAGTCAGATTGCAGTGTAGAGTGAAAATGGGTTTAGTGTGTCTGATCCCCTCCACTTGTATCGACCAGTTAGGCTCCTATGCTACCAAGTCTATTTACCTAGACTTGACTTCCTTTTTCACCACGTGGTGTGGTATGTGTTTTTCTAATAACAGAAGACTACTTTTCATCTTCTTTTTGCCATCCCAGTTTTCAGGCACATCATATAGGTCACAACTGCAGCAGCTAGAAACTTAGCCTTCTCTATAAAGAGGTACCTCTTATTTTCAAGGTTGTGTCTATGACAGAACTTAGAAGATAAATTGTGGCTTGCAGAAACTCTTAAACTTGCCAGCTTGGGTCTTAACAACAGTGAAGCCAAAATACCAAGAGGCTAAGGACAGACCATAGGACATATCAAGATCCCAAAATAAATATTTATACAGTCTGTATCAAACTAACTCAAGTATCTTTACAACTCAAAATATGTAGCGTAGCAGTTTCTTTGTACAGTAGAGAATAAATAAGCCATTCAAGTTGATGCCCTGTCATAGCTCTTCTGCATGGGAGGCTGATATCGTGGATAGACATAACAGAAATAAGTTCTCTATGACTGGAAAAATTCTTATCTGAGGTATATAGATAATTAAGGTGTTTGGAGTTTTATCTAGGAAAAATCCAGGAGCATAGAGGATCTAAGAAGACACTTTCAAGATGTTGTACTCAATGGATGTCTCCAAAATCTTGAAATCAAGCAGAACAGGAATGGTAGGATATAAAAAGTTGTGATTTAACATATAAAAGAGTGTGCTTACGATAGATCCTGTTTGGAAATCTAATATCAAAGGTCCAGAGAACCCAATTAACTTTCCAGTATTTTCAGTAATTATTTCTGAGAATTTTCCCAAACAGAACAGGTACTGCATTAGCTTGTTACAATGAGAATGATTTCATTTTATTGAGTTCACTAAAAGGCTTTTAATCCAGAGCATACATACTAGAACAGCCATCAGTGGCACAGGAAACCTGCATGCTCATTGCGTATTTTGTTCTAAGGGGTACCCATGAAACTCCACTAATACAAATTTTAATTTCCACTAGCCTATGTTGATGGAACAGTTGGACATTTCCTCTGGAAGAGTCCATCAAGCTCCTTCTGTGACCAGTTGACAGGGCAGGCATCCCCAGAGCTGGTACACACCTCCAGACACATCCAGTAGATTTAACGGGGACTCCACAGGTTAATTTGGACTACATGCAATAGGCTAGATGTCTTCACTGTGTGTCATGTTCACATTAGCATTAGTCTGCAACATAAATCACATCAAAGACACTGATTTTCTCAGTCCACCAAAATACATCAGTGATGACCTGAGTCTTGACTAGCAGGGATCTTGGGCCAGGCAGTACACAGAATCTTAGATGTTTCTGAGGGAGAACTGGACTTCAGATACCTGAAACAAAACCATGGAAATTTCAGTGTTAAATGTAAAATAAAATAATAATAAATAAAAAAAAATCTCTTGTTCTCTTTTGTTCCCTTTATTTTTTTTTCTTCTGCAGCTTAGGGAGACTTTTTTCCCATTTCTTGTTACAAGAGGTATTCTAATGAAGGTGTCTTTCAAATCTGTTTTGTTTCTTGTCAGCTCCCTTTGGAACTAACAGCAATGTCTTCAATTCTGGCATGACTCACATCTAAATTTTAAAACATATTTTGATTTATAGACAATGAAGGAAATAGTTCTATATTCTGCAAGTTTCACAGAATTTTGCTTTTCTTAAGACAGCAGATTTGCTTAAAAAAAAAAAAAAACCCCAAAACAAACAGCTCCAATTCAATGAGTATTCAAAGGACACTGTTGGCACAAACTATGACAAAAAACTAACTCCATTATGGTCCTGCTCAATAAATCAGGCTGTTTTTCTCCATGCTATACAGAAAAGAATCTGAACAGTCATCTAAATGTTGACACAAAATTTCTTTTGACATTTGGATGTGCAACTAGCAATTTGTATATATATCTACTAAATATTTTCTGTCTATAGAGAACTTAAGGAGGGCTGTTTAAGGTTTGTAAAGCCAATCAAAGTATATATTAGTAAGAAGTTTCTACAGCTTTCTGTGTCAATTATGCTGAAATTGTTGTGAAACTCAAGGGAGTAAATTAGGTCAGGAAAGAACCTGCAGCCTACCCTGGCACTCTTTGTCTTTCTTCTCCTCCAAGACCATCCAAGACAACACAGGGATAGCAGCAGCTGCCAGAGCCCGTTGTTTGCTGATTGTACAGGCAGAATCCACTGAAAAAATCCTGTGATTTCCACTGCACCAAGGAAACGTGTGTGTGTGCTTGTGGTTGGTGACTTTCCGAGCTTCCTATTTTGTCATTCAACAGTGAACTGTCTAAGGGAAAGGACACAAAAAGCGTGGGTTTCCAATCTTTATTGACAGAACTCCCACTTGGAGCAGCAGCAGAGCAGGACTCTGAGGACAATGTTTTGAAGCTCACATCCTAGGAAAGTGGATGTGGATTACTGACTCCTCTCCTGAATTTCTCTGTAGTCTTGGACTACCAAGACAATGCAACATCAACTATATGAAAATGCACTCCTTTGATACAGTCCTTGAGACTTGGCATGCAGAATCACTGAAATCTGGACTGATTTGATGTCGTACACGATGTCAACAGCTTACACATTATACTGCAAACATCCAGTATTAGGTTAGGTTTCCACTCAAGTGAGAAAAAAAGGCTTCTTCAAAACCTTCCATCACCCATTATAGTTGGATGGCCTGAACCTCCATAAAACTGCTCTCTGTAGCTAAGAAGGGAGGGTGGTTTAGATGCCTAAAATAGGGAGCTAGGTATGCTTTCTACCTGCAAAAATATCAAGCAGAAACACCTACCTGGCTTCCATCCTTTTTCAGTGAAGATCCATTCAGTTCTTTGCAGCCATTTTCCATCTGGGTCTTAACATTCAAGGAATTTTCTCTAAGTGCTTAGCACTAAAGCACAGTTGCAGAGAAAACTCATATATCATGTTTGAGTCATGTGGAACACAAGACATATCTTCCTGATGCTCTACAGCTTATGTGCAATTAAAAAACAACCTGCTCTTTTTTATTGGTAGTATAATATAGATCAGAGAAAATGAAGACATATTATAAAAGTTCGGAAATAAAGCATCTGTCTTAAAGCTTGTCTGTTCTTTAATATCTAATTTAAATACACTATTCCCTAGTCTTTGCTAAGATAATTTCATGTGAACAGCTTTAAACCTCTCTTTAATTCCAGTTGTCTTCAGCAGCTTGCTGTATGGCTGTGTGCATTGTTCTAGTGAAATCCATTTCACACATACAAGAAAAGGGAATTTGCCCTGTAGAATTCTTTTGACGTTTTATTGAAACAATTTTAATTTCATTTTTTGTCATTCGAAATAAAGAAACATTCCCTGTCTATGAAACCAGACACATTCCATCTTTAGGAATTTGCAGAAGGCTGGACCTGAACAATTTTAGTGGGGACTACTAGCAAAGCATCACAAAGGATGTCTTGAAACAGGGGATTAACCTTTTCGAGAATGGGCTGCTGTTGCTAGGGCTCCCAGCACAATAGAACCTTTCTCGTTGTGTTTCCTTGCTGTTATCAGCGTTTAAATCTCAAAGAAAAACTGTTCACTCTGCAGCATGTTGTTGTGGGATTCCAAATAACCCAGAAGGATTTCGAACTAGCATGCATGAGACTACTGTAGATGTAACAATGGTGATAGTACTAAAGAATGTTAATGTTTTCTGTATGATGAACACTTTTGAATACAGTTACTTTTAGTCATTAAAAAAAATAAATAGAAAAACATGTGTGGTTTTAAGTGACAGTATAATAAAATTGTAATGTCCTTATTTTTCAGTTTTATATTTTGCTGTCATTCCCTCCTCTTTGTATTAATAATCCTCATTCTATTTTTCATGCCCAGTTATGAGCCTAGTTATATGTATATATGTATTTAAGCATACAGTTATCTCTCTACATTCTTAAATCACCCTGTTTGCTGGAACAAAATGAGCTCTAAGCAGAAGAGCAGACATTTGTGTAAATGGGTGGCATCTGTCAGCCTAGGTGTGAAATCCTCTTTGGACTGTGGCCTTCTTTGTACAAGCTGAAGCCTCCAAGTGCCAAGATAAGGGGGTGCCAAATGACTTACAGAATGTTTCCAGTAATATCATTAAGGAGTGATCAGCTAAACCTTTGAACATGGTTATCATAAAATGTTTCACCAATCAATATTTGCACATTTAGGTGCCAAACTGCAGAGGCTGGAGGCCAGGAGTAAGGGTGGCACGTGGTGGCTGTGATGAGCCCTGTGCCCAGCCATGGCTATCAGCTGCCAGTCTGTGCTTTTTCAAAAAGCTGGGGGACCTGGGGGCAAAAAAGGAAAAGGTTGTTGAGTGACGAAAATCTCACAAAGTGTTTGGCTGGTGCAGTGTAGGTCTGAATTGTCAGTAATGCTCGGCAGCTTTATTGTCCCTCACAGGAGAAATGTGAGTGAATGCATAGTAAAAGGAAAACAAATGCCTCTGAGGCATTTTGTTTAGGTGTTTCCAGAATGCTTTCTATTTGTAGTCTACAATTTAGAACAGGAGTTGAAATGTGAACTAATATCACAAAATTAACATCCCTGGGTTCTGCAGCATAAATATCAGCACACACCTGGACACTGCTACTGCCAGCGAAAATGTATTTTTTTTCAGCTCAAGAGTCTAAAAACAGGGAAAATTCAAAAATTATGTAAGTATTTATTTCCTAGAAGGAACCCTAGATGATTCTAGCCACTAAAGACCTACAGGCAAGTGTGAAACTGTTGGTAGGATGAAAGGAGCAATTTTCTCTGAGCAATAAAAGCTTCTTCCTCTTTTTAGCTGTCTCTGTCACTTAACCCATTCTCCTTGGTACACTGCCCCTGCCATTTGCCCTGCCTGGCAGGTTAGTGGTCATAAGATAATGAGCACTAATGAGTTTCTGCAGTGAATGTTATGACTTGGCTGAGGTTAAATATTACAAGCAGCCACTCAAATAATGAATGATAAAACACATGAAGGCAACCTGTTGTTAGCACTTTGGCCTTTGAATGTCTGAAGTTGCTTGTTATTCGTTCTGACATTTAGCACAGGTATAGCACAGCCAGCAGAAATCAGCAGCAAAAGTGAAGAAAGTTGTTTCAATATGCAAGCCATTACATATTTTGAAAATATCTGTTCTACACTGGTTTGGCAGGTTTTTTTTCCCCGATAATGTTATTTGGCTAAATTGTCTGTTTTGACTGTTTAAGCATATAGACTTGTGGGAGGAGTACTTCAAAATGAACTTGTCAGGGTTATTTTTGTTCCATTCCCCTTCAGGAACAGCTGTGATATTTTTGGATGCAGTATGGAAAATAACATAACTAACAAAAGTGAGTTGTCATGAGCAGAACACAGTGATTTTAAAGTTTGTTACAAAAATACTGTTTAGATTGATTCAAAGTTATTTTAAAATTCTACTCAGATTCTCAAAATAGTTTTGAACAAACAAAATTATATATAAGAAACTTTGAAAGAAATCATCCTGATATATTCTGAAAAAAGTATCTCAAAAAAATTTCAATGCTATTTCAATAAACCTGAGGTAGAATGGAAGAAGAAATAATAAATATTTGTCAAAGAAGTAACTGAAGACTCATCTAAAATGTTAGAATTCTTGCATGAGAAGTGAGATGCTTTCATTTCAGTTCATGCTTCCTTTGCTATTAAATGTTTAATGAGAAATTTAAAACCTGCAGCAGAAGAGAATGAAACACAGATTGTGTAACATAGAATCTCATATAGTCCAGCAATGACGGTGTTCAATGATGGATGTATTATAAAACTAGCTTTTTGGGTTTTTAGAAGTGTTCTTTCTAAGTTAAATATTTTACCTATCCACACTGTTTTGATTTGATAACTTTATTGACAAAATTGTTGGAAGTCAATTTGCGAAAAAATATTTAGAAATTCTTTTTGAGTATCAACCAAAAGCCAGTCATGGCCATAGATGTAGCTTATAAGTGTCAAATATTCTTAACAGGGAAAGAATTTTTTTTTACTCCCACCAAAAAGAAGCAGAGCTAACTCTTAGAAGAAACAGCATATTTTTAAATCCAAGTGTCTGCCATCTAAATATATTCCTGTTTACCAGAACCAATGAAAATTTGATTTCTTTGGTTTTCCTCAAGTCCTTGAGCATGGAAAAAAAAAACCCAGCGGATATATTATACATTATTAAACATAAATGAAATGTTTCCTGCTCTCATACACAGCACTAGAATGGATCCACTCCTTTATTATACCACTTTTAAATGTAGGCTTGGGGATGGGTCAGTGTGGGTGTGGTTGTTTGGTTGGTTTTATTAACACTGGACTTTGTCATATTGTCTTAGGATTTTTTCCTCATAACTATTCTAAATGACTAATTTATCAGAACTAGTCTTTATCATCAGAATCATATGAATTTGAAATTATTTTAATTAGACAATTTCAGATAATAAATATTTCCAATGCACTTTGCATGTCTGCCCAAGCTGCTTCTCATGGGAAGGTAACACTGCTTATACAAGAGGTTTAGCTTAACACTGAAAGTTGTGTTGCTAATTGACTTTGTCATCAATCTGTTCTTTTTATGGCTAAATGATGTTTCTCAGTAAAAACATCAAAGAAATCAGGTATCATACATGACTTTCTGGAAAAGACCAGTAATGACACTTTAGAGTTTCCTTGTTCTCTTTAACCACTCTGGTAGGTTGAAACAAATGACACTAATTCCCATCATCTTCTTTGCTTCTTATGGGTGATGAACTCATTCACTTTTGTGAATATCTTTCAGATGTGTAATTCAGCTGACTTCTGGCAGTTCTCAACTTCTTCAATCTCAGGTGATAAACATCTAGTAATTAAATATATCATTGAGGACATAACTTTCAGCATTTGGACATATCTACAGTCATAATATAGAGATCCCTGATCCATGTATATGTTTAACCCTCAGGTTTTTCACTGATTCATCAAATTGTCTCAGAAAAAATATTTTAACATCCTTTTCTACATACTCTCTGACTTCCAGTCTGCTACTGAACCCTCATTCATCTGAGCCTTTTTCAGCCAGGTTTTAATACTACGGTGATTCAGAAGTGTCACTTCACTTTTCCTCTCCTCCATTTCTCGTTTTTAAGTACTTCACATCACAGCCCAGTATCCCTGACACCTGCATGGTGTCAATCCTTCAAGATAAACTCATTTTACCTGATTGTATACCTGTTACTGGAAGTAAGATTTTTTTCATCATAACCAACTCATGTTGTTTGTTTTTAATTATTGTTTCTATGCACTTAGATTCCTCTTTTGGGAATGGATGAATTCCAGTGATATAACTCAAAGCTTCTCTTCTTTGCACCTTTTAGCCTAGTGTAGAAAATCTTGACCCACTCCAGTGTATGTTCCTGTTCTGATGCCAAGAACACTCAGTAGAGTCCTCCCTGATATTTTCAAGAACCCTAATCCAATCGTGCTTTTCAGTTCTTGTTCTCTTTACATCAGCTTCTGTGATAGAATTTTAATTTTACTTTTCATAATTAGGGCTTTTTCCTGGCACAAAGTCTGGTTTTCTCTACAACCAGCTACCAAGTACTCCTTGGCTCTCCACTCCTCATTCTTTTGCACACTAAATGTCCTGTCTTCTCATTTTCCAACTTAACTTGTGTTCCCACCTCTTTTTTTTCTTCTTCCATGAAGCAGACCTCCAGATCTGAGTTCTCTCTTTTCCTGTGTTTCCAGATTCTCTTTCTTGTTCTGGAGTTTGCCCTGTAGTTCTGCTATGCAGCACATTTGCAGAACATAAATATGCCCAAAATTCGAGATCCACAGCTCAAGCATATTGTCACGTGTTACATCTTCCCTCTCTTCGACATCCTCGAATCCTGAAGTCTGTCACCACAATTGGTTATGCCTCTTATTTCTCTTCATTTTACTGAGTTCCAGATGATAACTCTACAGTCAAAACCAATATGTGTATTTGTATACTGCTGGCAGAAAAAGGGGAGGAAATTATATCATCAAAAGTTTTAACAAAGTAATTCAGCAGACTTGGTCTTTATTGAGAGATTTCTTTTTTCATGACAAAGTCTTTTTCAAGTTCATGAATTCCCATTAAATTCTGGAGTCTTAAAACAGTTTGAATGATTATAGCACAAATGCATAAGCCTTTAGCTTTAATTTCTAATATGTGTAGGGTAATTTATATTTCTTTATGGGAGAGAGGTTATAAAGAGCTCATATATATATTTCCCCTGCTTTTTTTTTTTTTTTTTTTTTTTTTTTTTTTTTTTTTTTTTTTCCGTGCTTTAGAAAAGCTAGTATCAGGTTAAGATCTGTGCAGTTATAAACCTTTGCCACTGGCAGGAATCTAGCAGTCACAAACGATTAGTTCTTTCTGTGAATGGTTCAAGGTTAATTTTAGCCTCCTAAACTGTCTCCTGCCAGATCTGATAAGTTTTCTGCTTTAGCTCCAGCTGTCTGGTCCCTGATGGGATTTGGCTACAAGGAGGATGGCATTATCAGCCCATTAACTATCACTAGCAGGAGAACTGTGATGCTGATGAATATTGATCACCTGTTCCACGGGGTTATCAGATGATGCTGAGTGAACCTGACGTTTGGTTGTTTCTGTGGGCAGCTTTTACTTTTTCCTGGCTGATGGCATTTTCCCTGGTTCTGCCCGTGGAGGAGGACAGCACAGCAGGGCATCTCTGCTTTTACCATCAACAGGTTATATTTGACTGCAGGAAGGGATTGGAGTGAGCATTTGGCCCCCTCTCTGTCTCCCTTTTCACACAGATTTGCAGAACATTTTTGTTAGTGAAGGCCGAGTGGTTAGAAAGGATTCTGAATGGGCTAGCAAACAACCGGAGAGATCTATGTGTTGCTCTCTAAACTGAGGACGGTTTCCACCACTATGGTGACTCGGCTGTGTCTAGGGTGGGTAGGTGCATTTCTGCTGAAGTTGTGCCAGGGCAGGTTTAGGTTGGATATTAGAAAAAGGTTCTTCCCCCAGAGGGTGGCTGGGCACTGGAGCAGCTCCCCAGGGAGGTGGTCACAGCACCAGCCTGACAGAGCTCAAGAAGTGTTTGGACAATGCTCTTGGGCACACTGTGTGATTTGTGGGGCTGTCCTATGCAGGGCCAGGAGCTGGACTCGATGATCTTTATAGGTCCCTTCCATCTCAGGATATTCTATGATTCTAAAAGATGTGGAAGGTCTACCCAATAGGAGAGCAGTGTGAAACTCAGATTCCTAGGGACACTTGAAATCAGAGGGTGTGCTTGGTTGTTTTGTTTTTCAGAGCAGACAATTATGAAAAAAAAAAAAAGAATCTGTATACTGCCAATATTTTCTTCCTAACCAGAGCAATATTTCTTAGGATTCTGGAGGCTAAACATTACTTTGGGTTTTTTTCCTAAATCAGTTTTGGAAAAAGCATGTTTTATTACTTTTCAAGGCATAGCAGCACAAATTCTGGGACTAGAATCAGGAACAATGCATTATTTATTAATGCATAAAATATCCTGTCAACTAATAAAGTCATAATTTGATAAAAGTTCTTTACTTTGGATATTACTTCTCCTTTTATTTCATTATTCTAGCAGTCACAATTCATTCAAGAGATGGGGTAGGGGGAATAGGAATAAATTATGGTTATCATATTAAGACAAAAAGTCATGAACAAATATTTGCTAGGAGTAAGCAGTGTCTTGGAATAAAGATATAAAAAAGTGACTTAACATTATCTGATCAAAAAAGAGGGAACAAAAAAACTAAAAGAGATGGTCTGAAAATTTTTCAGTGTTTTGGGTTTTTTTATTTAATCTTGCTCCAGTGCCTGATAGAAGAGGAGTAGACTTTCTATTCAAGATAATTGCATCTTCTTTTAATTCTGAATTAAATTCTCAACAGATTTTTTAAAAAAATAATAATAACTGTTGTTAATAATTTAGTTTGATAGTTTTAGGGAACATAAGAATAAAAATGTATTGTTTTCTTTTTTCCTTATGCGTCTTTAAACCAGTGTCTAAGAGTTACTGTCTTCATGTACAAGTATGATTTCTGAACATGGAAAATTGTAGTAGCAATCATCATTTCCTCAGCCTCTTTTTCAGCTTAATCAGTAAAATGGGTATCAATTTTTGCATGGGAAAATCCATATACGAACGTTAGAGGAAAAGGAGATTAAAGTGTCTGAAATGGAGATGATTTAAGTGTTGTGCTCTTACTTTGGAAAAAAAATCTGAAAAAAACCCTTTCCTAATTTAGAAAGGGAAAAAAATGTCATAGCCTTCAGCAAATGGAAGCTTTGGAAAGCTCACAAGCTCCAGCTGCTGCCAACTGGCTGTGACCTGTAGGCAAGGCTTCCCCAGTATTGTAGCAAAATCTTGGTCTCCCCAATACTCCTCATTTTGAGAAAGAAGGCCTGCCCATCAAAATCTCTGCTCTACTCAAAACACATCACGACCAATACACTTTTGCCAGTACATTTGTTTTGACACATCAGCCCATTTTATAAATGGGTTTCTGTGAGAAAATGTTTTCTCAAGAGGCTCAGGTACTTAAGTGTTTAAACTCAGCAGCATTAAAATGTAGAATGGTAGATGAGAAATTGGATGGGGAGAGAAACAAAAAGGAAAGAAAACACAAGAGTGACATAAGGGTCTGTTGTGGTTTGTGTTTTGTTATTGGGGTTTTTTTAAAGTTAGAGATCAATAACACTGTTATGGTCTTGATTACTCAGTGGAAATAGTTTGAGGAAAACACAGAAATGTAAATTGAAATGCTCAGCCACCAGTTACAAATGTGTTCCTCTTGATGGCAGATTATTTTCACACCTATAAATTTGCAAACACTATTTAGCTGGACTTTGCATCTCTCAGATGTTTGGCCTTTACTGGCAAAAAACCAACCAAACAACCAAACAACATAACCCTGAAAAAAACCAAATGGAAAACCACCATGGAATCAACTAGCACAAAAATACATGAAGGATGAAATAATTCAAAACCAATTTTTGTGTGATTTCCATCCAAACTCCTGTTTCCCACTATCTGAAGTGTTTTTCTTCTTCCCAGCTGGGATATCTGCAAGATGTGTTTGTGACACCTAAACCTTGAAAATCACAAAAATATCTTTTTTGATCAAGTGTCACCTGTCATAAGAATAAGAAATTAGGAAAATATCAAGGAATTATATTTTTGACAGAAATGTAATAGAGGAAATCTAATCTTCCTTGCCCTTCTTGATTTTTGACAGTTAATTTCTGATTGTAAATTACAGTAACTTTAGTAGGATCCTATGAAGCTCCATAATGCCTTTATAGAGCTGACATATCTGTGTTCCTGTGCGTTTCAAAGAAGTCAATCTTTCCAGGATTGCTAAATGATAGAAAAGCTTAATTGAGTTAATACTTCCCTTTTTATGCTAGGAAACAGTAGAAACCTATCCACAGTGAACATGGGGTTTTACCTTCACAAAGCATTTTTGGAGTCCCAGAGGAAAAACAAGCAAATAAATTAGAGGTGCTTGCTGAGTGGTTAAGGCTGGACACAGGATGTGCTTGCAGACCCAACACATTTGAAGGTGCATATATTTGACCATAAAGGATAGACTACTAGCAGCTCTCAGGAGAAGGAGCAGAGCACCCAATATGCCATTGTTAGAGCAGTACAGTTCTGTATCAGTTCAGGAGATGTGCTGTGACACCCATGGATTGTTCAAGAAAAACTCCACAAGCAAAGAAGAAAAGAAACAAGAAAAACCAACACACACACAGATAGATACACACACATGCTCTCACTCTTATTCTTGTTTCACATTATTTTTCCCCTCTGTCTCAGACCATGGCAGAACAAATGCTGGTATATAGATGCAGTCAATATTTTCTACAGGTTCTTAAAAACTCTCTGAGGACATCACTCAAGTCCAATAGACCAGAACAACCTGTGGAGGTGACTGAGCTCGCTATGCAATAGAGGAACCCTAAATGACACAGACTTGAGCTGTCTCTGGAGAAATGCAAAGGTGTCTTCCACACCTCATTAATTGTGTGACTGTGACAGATAAGGGACCTCAGTTAGGGACGTAAACAATGGGGCAGAATTTTCTCCCATTCACTGATTTTTCATAGCTCATCTTAAAGAGAAAATCAGAGCTGTCACTGTTCTGTTGGTTTCTCTAATAGAGAATAATACAATTTCTCTTTGCCTGACAGTACACATCCAAGTATATTTCTATGCAAAAAATGGGAATTGTGGTTCCCATGAAAGTATTCATGTCTTCCAGAGTGACTTACACTCATTGGGCTTGGTCCAGCTTCCAGCAGAGGAGGAGCAACTCAGCCATTCTGGAACAACAGCATCCACCTGTGGTATAATTCAGATGCAATAACTGTGTTTTGAATTCATAATTTGTCTAAATGTGATTTAGCTTTTAAGTGCAAACAAGCACTAATGTACATGCTGTCAGGGATAAAAAAACACAAACAAATTCCAGAGAAATATGACAGAGTAAAAATATCACAATAACCACACTTGTGGATGTCACCCTGCATTGGAAAACTCAGGAAAAGTGCTTGATCACAAAAGTGCTTTTGGTTTTGAGCAAAAGCTTCTTGAGCCTTTTGAATTCTGTGTTTGGAAGCTTTGAAGTTGTTTCATCTTCTCATGGTGAGCCTTGTAGGGGATGGATGTGCATACTGTCTTTCTGGCCTTTGAATCTTCTTAACCCTTATATATGTTTAATGTTTTTAAAAAGCCATCAGAAAGCTTATTAAACACAATAGCTAAAGGCATAGCTACAGAATATATACTTCAATGGGGCATTACACATCAAAGTACTGTGACAGAGCAGGACTGTGAAAACACTGATACTGGGACAAGTTTAATACAGTTATAAATAAGACTGTTTTACTGTGCGACCTCAAAAGTGCCTGTTCAACAGGCAAAAAAGAGTATGTGGTGAAGTGTTGATTGTAAATGAAAGCCTCAGACATCCAGCAGCATCAAGCCATTCATAACCTCTTGAAATGTTTTCTAGAATTTGAAGAATTAGCCTTCTTTCCTATTTCTGATTAATTATCTGTTCTGGCTCTGCTAGGGGCGGACATCTTGGAAACAAGGCACCATCTCTCAAACCTGCATACTGATATTGCAGTGCAGAAAAAGGCAGCTGCACACTTCTTGAGGCTATTGTTGTGCTACCTGTTGTGCTCAGCCTGCCTTTGGTGATGGCTAAGCTCAGTGCAATCAAGTTTGCACACACATCAGGAATCAAAGACACAAGTGAAATGGGCAAGGGGTCATGGGCATGTCACTCGTTAATTTCTGTTCATTGATCTTAATATGGTAAAGAGATGCTGATTTTGGAGTTGGATATTCTTTCTGCCTGGTTAATGACAGACAATGTTTCCTATCCCTCTCTGCCCACTGCCTGTTATTGTCTCCTTTCCCTTTGCTGTGAATATTTGCAGCATTTGTTTTAATTTGGATGTGGCGGCAGGCACTCCAGTGGGGAAGAAGCTGCTTAGGAGCTAGTTATTCCACATAATTCTCCACCTCTTGGTTTGATGGGGATTATTTAGCATAGGAGTGATTATGCAGAGAAGAACATTTCCGAGCTGCTGAAATAAAAACTGCTCTTCACAATATATTAGTGAGGTGGAAGCTTAAAGGGGCATGCTTAAAATGGTCTCTTCTGAGAAATTAGGAAAGATCAAAGGCAAAATAACTCTTAATAGTATAAAAAAACTTTAGGAAACTGACACAGAAAGAGCTCTAGAAACCAGTTCATGCATTAGAAAGGCATTGATAGAAATCACTGACAAATTATTGTGCCCTTAAAAGTTCTGGGAGTCTGAACAGAGAGCGATTCTGATGCTCTATGTATGGTGCCATCAGCACCTTGCACCCACCAGTTTCCTTACCTCAAGTAAGTGCCCTAACCATTTGTCACAGTTACCAGAAGTCCATTCTGCCCTGAAGAATCCTTCTGAAAACATTTAATTGCAACCATATGTTCTCATCAGAAACTTGAACAAGTCAGCATTTCCTTTGCTTGTCATCAAAGCTTTATCACCCAGCTCTAATTGCCAAATCTATCACAAGGGGCTGTAGAGACAACTAAAGGAGTGTATTGTTCATCTGCAATTAAACCTTCACCTCAAAACTGATTGCAGGTATTGATACTCTGGCCAAAGCTGCTGTGAGTCCTTCCTACTCAAAGCAAGGCTGATAGGCAGGCTCAGGTTATGGGCAGAGGGATGGGGCAGAGGTGGGGGAGGCCACCTGTAAAAGAAAAGTTACACAGGGCACTTGCCTAGTGACTGTCTGTACCTTTTTTGCCCAAGGGTATGTCACCCACATTTGTTGTTTCTTTAGAAAAGTTGAACTAAGGCAAAAAGGTAGGA
The DNA here is from genome assembly GCF_965231275.1 of Zosterops lateralis. Lineage (NCBI taxonomy): Eukaryota > Metazoa > Chordata > Aves > Passeriformes > Zosteropidae > Zosterops > Zosterops lateralis. Next base: position 35,527,434 of record NC_139763.1, read on the forward strand.
AAAAAAAATCTGACAAATTACTGAAATAGCAGAGTTTTAGCTCAGCTAAAACTGTACAGCTGCCTGACAAGCTGTTGTGAGCACAGAGCTGGAAAACATCATAGAGCCAGCCTTAGAGAAGGCTGAGGACAGTGACAGCTGAAGGTTTGGGAACAACATGCACAGGAATTCTGATTTGCTATGAAGGAATTTCTGCTTCTTCTCAGAACACTACAAATGGTGAGGTTATTTTGTTCATCAGCTCCTACTACAATAATTTCTTTACCCAAATTTGTTTAATTTCTACAGAAAGCAGATGAACATGTTTTGTCTTGTTCATTAGATTTGTCCTGAATGATCTAATATTATGCTTACAATAACTGAAATAAAATATATTAATTGATTCTTTAACCTCATTTCTGACCATTAATGGTACCTGCTTTTCACAGCCATATGTATTTGTGATAGCTATCCTTATGAAGGCCCCTGGCTATAACTGTGCTTTCAGGCTGTACTTTCATCTGCTTAATTCATTTCTCAGACTTTAAAACTGTCACATCTTAATAATCTGCTAAACCCTATAAAACCTGTGCATTGCTTACATCTATAACCACAAACTTTTCACTCTGCATTAACCATGACCTGCTTGCAACACCAATAAGGGAAACTTTCATCAAATGATAATTCACTAATAAAATGTTTGATGCTTACAAAATAAATAAACACAGAATCACAGAATATGCCAAGTTGAAAAAGACCCACAAAGATCTTTGAGTCCAACTCCTGGCTGGCCCTCCACAGCACCATCCCTAAGAGTCCCATCATGTGCCTGAGAGCATTGTCCACATGCTCCCTGGGCTCTGTCAGGTTTGATGATATGACCACCTCCCTGGGGAGCCTATTCCAGTGCCCAGCCACCCTCTGGATGAAGAACCTTTCCCTAAAATGTAACCTAAACATCCCCTGATGCAATTTCAGGTCATTCCCTGAGGTCCTGTCACTGGTGACCACCAGAGAAGAGATCAGTGCCTCCTCCTCCTCCCCTCATGAGAAAGTTGTAGACTATTAAAAGAAAATGACACTATCTGCAATAATGAAAACATTAGAAAAATTTAGTAGTGTATAACATCTTTCAGATGATGGTGCTAGGTTTATTAATACCAGCATTTTAGAGACTGAATAATCCTTTGATAGAGTGTTGAATATTACCTGCTTCAACATGGGTAAATAACTTTATAAAAGAAGCAATTTACCTGTTTTAAGGGCTCCAGGCACTTCCCTTATCCTGTTGCAGTTTGCTTTGGAGTCAAATATTTCTGCTAGGATAAGATGCTGCTGGGCTAATCCTGTCTTGGGCTGCATCAAAAGCATTGTGGCCAGCTCAGCAAGGGAGGGGTCCTCCCCTTTTCTCTCATGAAACACTGCCTGGGGTGCTGCATTTTGCTCTGGGGCCCTCAACATAAGAAGAACATGGAGCTGTTGGAGTGAGTCCAGAGGAAGGTCACAAAGATGATCAGGAGGCTGGAGCACCTCTCATAGGAAGTCAGTTTGAGAGCACTGGTATTGTACAGACTGTACAATAAATTCTCTTTGGGGAGAATTTAGAACATCCTTTGGTAGGTTTAGGTGAGATATTAGGAAGAGATTCTTTACCTTGAGGGAAGTGAAGCCACAATATGTTGCCCAAAGGAAATGCAGATGCCACATCCCTGGAAGTGCCCAGAACAATGCTGGATGTGGCTTTGAGCAACCTGGGTTAGTGAAAGCTGTCCCTACCCATAGGAGATGAACTCTAAGGATCCTTCTAACCTACACCATTTAATGGTTCTGTTATAAGATTCAGTCTGGTAGGTAATGAAAAATGCAGTTACAACATGCCGGCTGTCTGACCATCAGACTTTTGGTGTTTCAGTTGAGGTAAGTTTTGAGAGGAAGCTTGCATGTGAAGTCACTTTGCAGAGTTTTCTGCCTGGCAAAGGGAGCAACATGGGGAAAAAAACCCCCGTGACATGTTTCCCAAGATGTAATTTTGAGTAGTATGGCCTCAGTTTTGGAAAAATATTTGATACTATAGATAATGAAGATTTCAGACCCACCATGATCTGGGCCCCAAATGTTGCTGTGATAAATGAGGCAAGGGAGGGATGAGAATTTTCAGGAGGTGTAACAAAGAAATAATTTCATAAAATGAATATGATGAATATGGGAAAGTAAATGCAGGTCCTGGAAAGGATTTATTGGCAAGGCTGTGAAGATTCAGACAGATAACTTCAGGGCATATATGAAATGATAAATCACAAGTATCACGGAAGACCTACACTTTTTCTTTTTAAACTTGAACTTTGCCATTGCAGAAATGAAAGCACAAACCTCAGTATTTCTGCTGATTTCATACAATTTAACTTAAATAACTATAACACGTGTTTTCCTTATCTTCATAGCTCCCTTTCCCAAGTGAATAACTATAAAATGCTGAAATTTTTATTTGGCCACTAATAAGAGAATAGAAATTCTAACTGAGAAAATGGAAAAGAAGATTAATTAATTAATCTTTGTCCCCTTACAGGGAAAACAGAATACATAGAATTACCTGTCATCTGATTTGTAAGTATGAAATAATACTAAGGTTTCATTTATGTTTTATCTCACCATGAACAGAAACTTGTCATGGAAGAAGGTCTGTGGGAGAATCAAAAGAATGGGACGAAATCTGAAAGGGAGCTACTTGGCACCAGGGACTTAAATACTGCCCTCATTAAACACACTTTTTTTTAGCATTATGCACTGGAGAGCAGAAGCACCAAACCAACTAGCAATAAATTCTCTAAAGCTTTCTCACCTGCTCCTCTCTGTAGGTTTTTCATTGCCCAGGTGTACAAGGGCTTGTCTGCTGACCCAAACTAGTCAAAGGGATATTCCCCACCATAGAATCTCATGCTCAGAATATAAACTGGGGGGAGTTGGTTGAGAGCTGCCAATCACTGCTCAAGGACAGGCTGGGCATTGGTCAGCAGGTAGCCAGCCCTTGTTTTTCTCAGGTTTCATTCCTTTCTCTTTTTGTTGCCTATTTTGTTATGATTATATTTCTACTAGTAGAAGTTAGAAGAAATAACATTTTCATTTTTTCTCAATGATGAAACTGTTCTTATCTCTACCCATGGGTTTATCTTTTTCTCCAGTTCTTCTTTCCTTCCCACCATGGGAACATGGCAGAATGTGTGCGTGAGAGAGGAACTGCATATTGTTTAGTTGCCACCAGGCTTAAATAATCCCATCAATGACACTTCCAACGATTTGATATGAATCAAGGTAATATTCCATGCTATTCGATTGCAAAATAAGAAAATTAAATATCAAAGGCATGTTAAAATACCTAGTTTTAATTTTTTTTCACAAGTGTAGCTGTGCAGTTAAAACTAAAGGAGAATAACATATCAGATTTCATCAGATTTGAGGTCTGAGAAGAACTTTTTGTGAGATCTCCATTATGCCCTCTAGGATTCTTGTTTTGCAGAGCAACAGCAGTGAGAACAAAGGATATGACTTGTTAGATGCATAATTTCCATTTAAAATTAAAATAGTGTCAGTACTGACTAAGTTGTTCCAGGAATTTATATACATTTCTCAACCCAACTGACAATAACTTCAGCCCTGTTATGCTTCTGTGATCTTTCCTTCATTAAAATATGTAAATAAATGATGTGGTAAATTATCTCATGTCTAACTCTTGTCTTGTTTGTAATCTAGAGGGAGATGAAGTTCTTAGAACAGGGCAGGAAAGACAGAAAAGACAAGAAGATTAACTTATCTTCAATTTCACTAACAACACGTTTTTTTAAAATAGATGTTTATTCTTTAAAACATGTTTTTCTAATTGCAAAGGAGTGATCCTTTTATGACAGCAATCTTTTACCTTGAAGTGGTAAAGAAAACACCCTCTAATAGAGATTCCCACAATTTGAAATTAACCCTGAAGGAGTTCTCCAGAGCCATTACAGAAAGCAAAGAATATTTTTTTTAACCTGATTATTTGTATTCTAAATAAAAATAAAAAAATAAAACCCCTCCATTGCTCACTCTTATAATAAAAAATGTAATTATTATTTATTCATTCCTCATGCAAATGATTGTTGTTGCCAATAGGCAAATAAAATGAAGTAGTCTGTCCCAAAGAGTTTATAATTCATGTTTGCATATAATGGATGGGAGAGGGATAAGTAAAATGGAAGAATAATGGCTACAGAAAAAAAGGTCCCTAAAGGCCCTTTGGTTTATTCTGCATATGTCAAAGTAAAGTGACAAATAAACATACATCTGTGTTTGAATGTTGTATGAAGCATACATAGCATGGAATCCTAGTTATGGTCTGACTAAAGCTGTGAGAAGAAGCACCCTGTGTTTGTGGGCAAAGTACTCAGTCAGAGGGGAGAAGCCATGAAAAGCGGCAATAAAAAGCCAGTGGAATAAAAGCACAAAGTTGATGGGGAGGAGGAAGGGAAGTAGGTAGGAACAGGAATGCACCCCAGCAGCTGATATCACAAGGCAGGGAAGCCTCATTCTTGCCATGCAGTTTAGCTGGAGGAAGATCTGCGGGCTGCACCAGCAGATGGGAATTCCCCAATGATGGTCCCCTTCCTGCTGTTATGGGGAATGGTCTCACATTCTTCAGGCTTCCCAAGAGCCCAGAGCTGTCTAATGTTGACAGTGCAGCAAACTGGTGATGCTGAGCTCAGATGTGCCAAGCTGCTTTACAGAAAAGGATCTCTGGGAGCAATTGTTAAAGGTTCTTTCAGACAGAAAGAATAAATATGTTCTATATCTATCAATAAAATGCCAATTAAATAATATAATAATGGTCAAGTCACACACAGAGCACTCAGTACAATCCTTGATGACCGAAGAATGAACAAAAAATATTCCTTCTGGCAAACCAAATGAAAAAGTGAAAATTAAATACCAGCATCTTTCTTCTATAGCTGCACAGGCTTATTTCTTTAATGAGGAATCCCCCTTTGCTCTCTTATGAAAGAGAGCTCATGAGAGCCAGGAAGCCAAACTTCATTTCAGAAAAATACTCCCGTATCAGTGGAAAGGATGAGTATGTACACAAACCCTGAGGAAAAAAAAAGAAAAGAAAGAAAAAAGACAAGAACAACAAAAAAAATCCTTCCTGGCCATGTTGCCTACAAGAGCAGACATCTGCCTTTGCATTTGAAAATGACCAAGTAGTGCCAGTTGGCATTTTAGGTTGGCAAAATGTGCACAAGTAGGGCACAGGCTCAGAGTGGTTATTAGCCCATTGAAAATGTAATGAAAAATCTGTGCACATGAGTAGCTTAAAGATAGTTAAACATGATGATTAAATATAAAATGACTGTAGTTTAAGAGCCTGTCTCAGTGGACATATTTAGTCTTGTAAAAATTCCAGAGCAACCAGACCACTTCCTTAACTGTAGTTGTAGCTGGTTGTGCAGACAACTGGAGGAAGTTTGAACAGGCAACATGGGATTGCACAGGCAACCCAGGATTGTTCACAACTGAGCATCAGACCAAGAGAATAGCATAAATAAAAAAGTGATTTAGCCTTCCTGTGCCCAGCAGGGGCACAGAAATAAATGCCTCTTCTGCTGGGCCAGGAAGGAGGCCTAGAAACTCTTGCCTGCCTATGATAATATCATAGCTTCCAACAGGGTCTGAAGAAGCAGATTTGTAATTGCTCACCAGGAGCAGAGGGAAGGGACAGGCTTCTCTCCTGGACATTGGTGCTTTCCTGCCATGCTGAGGTGGGCATCTTTGAAAAACTATGTGTTTATGACCTTTACTGCTCATCAGTCTCTTTGAATACTGGGGGTTTGGAAGAAGGGTCTTGAGAGAAGAAGAGCACTGGTTGATATCTAGCTGACTCTGTGAAAGGCTGGATAAGGACAATGACAATGGTTGCCTCTCACTCAGGGATCTAGCAATGACAGCATCTGACCAGGACACACTGTTCTCCAGCTTCCCACATCCCCAAAGTAGAAGCTATCCCAGAGGCCCAAGGCAGCTTCTTTTCTATATTCTTTTTTGCATCCATAGGATTGTACAAAAGAGATGGGAGAAAGGTGCAAAAGTTTCCATCAACCCGTGTTACATGTTTTCCCTCCTATGTTCCTGTTAGGCATTTCAGCTTACTTTCGTGGTTTACAGGGAGTGCACAGCAACATCTTCCCCATGGGAATGCAGCTGCTGTGCTGTGCCCTCCCTGCTTTGCTGAGAGCACCAAACCAGTCCCCAAAGGGATGTCCAGCAGCAGATCCACCAGGAATGACCTTCCTTCCACGTGGAAGAGGCACCTTCCTTTCTTGACTGTATGATGCAGTATAGAGCAGAAACATAGAGCAGAAACCCCCCCTTTGTGGGAAAACAGATAGAGAGAGTGCTAAAGGCAATCCTGCTTTCGATATATTGCAGCTGTGTTAATTACCAAAGAGTGGGAACAGCCTTGCCCTCACAGCTGGGTGTGATAAAAGAGTGAATTAGTTGGTAGAAAGTTAGCTGGAGTCTGGTGGCTGTGCTGTGAGGAGGAAGGACAGGAGGTTATGTGAGGGACAGATAAGGTGAGCCATTGTATAAGGGGCAGACAGGGTTAGGTGGCTGTGCCAGGGACAGGGAGCTGGGACTGCAGAAGGAAGAGAGAAGAAGGAAAAGGAGCCAGAGCTGTGAGGAGCTGCCTGTAGAATTGCTCTATAGAAAAAAAGGTATGAAAGACTCCTAGAAAACATGGTGCTGATACTTGAAGCCCTCTGAAGTTTTTAATAAAGCACTCTGAGTGCAGTGGCTGTCTTGACTATGACACATCCTTGCCCCATAGAACAGACCCTAGAAGGCAAAAGGCTCTCTGCAGTTTGCAACCACACAGAAAACTGCAATCTCTCACTGGTCAGCCAGAGACTTCTGCATCACCTCAAATACCATAGCAACGTTTCTATGAGATATGGGAGCAATTTACTTCATTAGCCAGCTTATTCTCTTGATTAATGCTAAATTAATTTATTTTACTGATTTTGATGGCAAAAAATACAGAAAACAGTACAAGGGTACTTTATAGCTAGACTGCAATCTTGTGTTTTTCTCTAAGTGCTACAGCCTGTTTCTGAGATGCTGAATAATTTCTGCTTTCAGAGGCCTGGAATTATTTTTCATGACACAAATAAAAATAGTTTTCTCTTTCAGCCTTTCTTCTGGCTAATGTTTTTCAATTTTATGCAAGGTTCTTATAAAGTAATTTATAATGCTTCTTAGTTTGAACCAGCTCTGCAAAAGCATTTTGGATATTGGATCTATTAAAGCATATTAAATCATAAAACACTATTAGAAGTGCCCATCGAAGAGTAGATAGAGATGTTTAGCTGTTGTGCATAGTATTGATTTCGCTGAAAACTGTGAAGCTGCTGACTTATATAAAATTAGTAGAGCAACTAAAATGGAAAACTGAATTTATGTAGAAAATGCACAGTTAGGGAATCAAGTGATTGTTGTAAACATTCAAAGAGGGAAAGAACAATCCCAGATCATGTGTGGTGCAGCAAATGTTAATTCAGAGGGATTGCCAATAGATATTTTACTCCTATAAGTATATTTGAAACACAGGTTATTTTAAAAGATCCTTTTATTTTAATAATATGTAATTTCTTTTTGTTTCTTAAAACTCAGATTTCAAAACATATTTGTCTTTAAATCTTTTCCTTTTTTCCTTATTCCTTCTTTACTCTCCTTGAAGAGAATAGGATTTGAACTTCGGTTATGCTTGTGGATCCTTCCAGCTCAGGATATGCTATGATTCTTCAGGAATGCAAAACTCAAAGTCTGAAACATATAAAAGCAGGAAGAATCACAGGAAGGATAACTTGAAAAAACTATTTTAAAAAAGGCACACACAAAATCCCCATCTTCTCCACTGAACTAAGCATGGAGAAAAAAAAAATCACTTTTTGGATGGGAAAAAATGAAATGGTTTAAAAATAATTAAGAGAGTTAAAAATGTTTATTTCAGGGGTTTAATTTTATTTTTTTTTCCTGTTCAAATAATGTAAGGAGCAAAAATTTTTTTTTAACTGGTTTCATTACTTTGTGCTGTAATGGTAAGCCCTGGCACAGCCAGCTAATCAGAGCTCTATTCAGTCAGGTGCTGCATTCATTGGGACACAGTTGCTTAATTTGTAAATCTGATGGTAAAATAAATTGGGATTTTTCAGATTGGACAGAAAGGGCATAAGAAGGACAAAACAAGAGTCTTTTGACAGACTCCTCGTAAGCAGTTCAAGGGAAATCCTTTCACTGGCAAATCTAATCATTTAACATCAATCCAATCTAGATTCTGTTGAATATTAAGAGCAACCAGTCACTTGGAGGCAAAGAAATTCCTTCATATTAAACATTTACATTTAAAAAACAAGAAGGAAATTATTGTCCATCCCATTTGTCTCTAAAAATTAATTCACATGATGTTGCATCAGTTTGTTTGAAATGCAAGATTCTGGTTTTAATGGGAGAATTGGTTTTAAGTGACATTGTGACACTTGCAAATGGGTGGTGGCTCTGTCACCATTACTGATGTTGTCTAAAAAAAACCCCTAAAAAACCTCAAACTTCTCTGTAATGAGTTTGCATCTTTTTTTACAAAAGTTTAGGGAATCTAATGACCATGAAGAATGTGTAGCTCTTAGCCAAGTCTGTCTGTCTGAATAGACTGTTGGCGCTGGCATTTTCTGGACATTCTGTCCACTGGCTGGAATTGAATTGAATTTTGGTTCTAATCATTATTCAGTTAATGAAAGAGGGAGGTTGTTTGGGTCTTCTTCCCCTTCTAAGGTCTCTGTAGAAATGAATCTGTAGGAATGAAATCTGCTGTTGTACATAGGTCATCATAAGGTATATTCCTTACTTTGAATTCTTGACCTTTACCCCTCTCTTACCCTCTTCTGAGGATTAGCATAATTTTCATTGATGCATTGGCTTTCTGCTAATCTTTTCCATAGGGACAACCCTCCTGAATAAAATTTCTGAAAATACCAGCAGAATTGGTTTCATTTCAGGGATTAATGACAACTCTAAAAAGACCAATAATAAATTCTTCTAGGTTGCTTAACCGCACTAGAGCGTATCTGAATCATTGACTCACTCCATGCTACCATTTTCTGCTGAATAATTTTATGTGAAAGTTATTTTAAATGTGACCTACAGTATCCCAAAGCACCTCAGGCTCATCTGCTTTTATATTATAAACATCCTGTTTCTTGAAGACAACATAGTTATACAACTTTTGAACAAGGATGAAAGACAAGGTTGAGGCAAACAAATAGTTCTTGTGTCACTGGAAGAAACCTTTACCCAGCACAGGTAGACCTGATCATGCCTAATGCAAGGCACTTATTTACATGCACGTTATAAGGACTAAAATTTGGCAGTGGTAGAAATTGTAAGTGCTGTCTTTTCTTTCCAAATCTGCCTTTAATATGCAGTATTCTCTAAATAGAAGATATTAGCATGTTTCTAGCCTCAAGAAAATTGTAAAGAGGAACTTGGGTATTCACTGCAAATTATTTCCTGACACTGCAAAGGTTTAGAATTTTTTTGGCACCAAAGTACTGCTGTGCTACCCTGTGATTTGCCTTTTCCCCTTGGTAATTCATAGTGACAGACTTTTAAACAGAATTACATTCCCCTAAGCAGTTTCCTGTTCTCTGGTAATGGGCAGGACAGTACAAACAATAAGGAAACATGACTGGAATACAGACATGGCTGTCCTTGTTTGGCATCCACACAGAGATAGGTGTTCAGCTTTTTTTTTTTTTTTTTTTTTTTTTTTTTTTTTTTTTTTTCAACAATGGAAGAACCCCTGTGCCCTCCATGCATTTTATTTTGGAGGCAAAATCAATGCGTTTGGGAACATGTATAAAGAGGGAAAAAAGTTTAGAAAAGAAACCTTGAACACTGTTTCTCAAAGGCTGAAGGCTGCTGTTCTCATGATCTCAGACCTTTAAGGCAGCTCAGCTCTTTCACAAACCTATTGTTGCTCCACCAGGATGCTCTCATTGTGGACACATATTTTATCCAGTCTCCTCATCCCTTACGTCTGTGCTATCAGTTCATAATTGAGAGGCAATATAGCCATACACCTTTTTTAAGAGCTTCAGAATAGAATGCATTACTGCCACACATGGCTGTAAGAGAACAAAAAGCTTTTTTGAGCATTGATCTTTCTGTGGGGAAAGAAGGAACCATTGTCTTTTATGCAAAGAATAGTTAACACGTAGCCTGGAACACGCCATAGTTATCTTCCTCCAAAATCAGTATGTCTATAGGGATGATAACTGCATATTTTTATATCATTTACATATGCTAACACTTTTAATGGCTTTGAGAAGGAAAAAAAAAAAGGATAAATGTGCAGATATCTAGAACCCACTGTGGGAAGTCACAGGTATTTACTATTAAAGAGCCATATGTGTTCTGTGTTATTTTGTATGTATCTTCCCCATCTTTTACATGCCATAAAAACATAAAATAATATCACAGTAACAGATTATGGATTGGTATAGCTTCATCCACTTCTATCTACTTCCATTATAGGATTTACTGTTATAAATTGATAAGACAGGTCTGACTCTAGCATTAAACCTTTTTTTCCCACTCCCTCATCTAGAATGAAACAGTTTTTCTGTGATGCCAGCCAACTATCTGAGACAGCAGTGAAAACTGCAAGAGAGAATTCATAATTAGCCTCTGTAGCTCTATTGCCAACAACCTTTTAATCATCAGAGATCCTTTCTGAAGAAATTGGTTTTTGCCCTTGTTGCAGAAGATGAAGGGTCTGATTTTGCTCATAAAATTTATAAGACTCAATGTCATTAAGTTATTTTCCTTTTTCTTACAATTTTTTTCCATTCTCCAGCACAAGATTCAAATGCAAGCTTGCTTATGGTCAGACACACACATCCTGTGGATTGCATTGCAATAGAATGGAAAGGTCACATGTTGAAGAAAGGAGCAGGGTGGGATCAAGTGGTGCTGAAGCACCTTCTATGAGGAAAAAAAATAATGGAAATCTCTTAGGTGGAGCTCTAGTTTTACTTAGAAAACATGGAAGTCAGACTCCCAGGCCCCCATCTGATCAAAGACCCTGGTGCCTCGTGGTCAATTTTGAGGCTCTTGGTCCTCCAAAGCTGAGGCCAGGCCTCTGAATAAGTCTCTGCTATGGTCAAAATTTGGTCCCTTACAAGGGGAACTAAAAGGGGGGGATTTTTTGAATCAGGAGCTGTTGAATAGTTTGCATTAATCACACTTTGAGCCTCATTTTCCAGGTACCTTATTCAGCTCTACATTGAGATGTCTCTATTATGGACATGAAGCCCAGAAGACTGTCATAAATGTTAAATGCTGTTACCCTTCATGTAAAAAGGATGAAAAAGGCACACTGCTAGATTTGTGGTGGTTGAAGTGCAAGGCTAATCTTTATTTAAAATCCTGAATGCTAACATCTCACTTAGACTAAAGGTTAGGCAGGATAGATCTCCTGTCGTATGACTAACACAAAGTTTAAGAGCCATGGATTATATTTTGAGTGGGTTTAGCATACCTTTCCCCTCCTTGCTCCAGACTTAATGGCCAATTGAAGATGACTGGACTCCAATGTTTATCCTGATCCACAGAACCCCTCTCCTCCTGTTCTGCCCTCTGCCTGCCTCCTTGCCAGGAACATCCAGAGGGAGATTCATCCAGCCTAAAAGCTTGATGTCTGACCTGGACCTCAGAAGGCTTCAGTCTGCCACAAAGAAATAGGTGCTTTTAAAAGTGAGTTGTGTGCCACTTTTCTCCTCTTATTATAGAGCTTGCAGCCTATTTAACTCCTCAGAGAAAAGCTCCTTTCCCAGGTTCAGGGGTTGCAACCCTAAGCCAAGCAAGAAGAAAACACCAAGCTTGCTTAAGAGCAGAACATGGGGAGAGACATAATTAAAGCTGGCTGCTTTTTAAGATATTTTGGTGACCAATGTGGTAGAAAATTGGAGGAAATTATCTCAGGATTACCATTTCCAACTAGAATTTAAATTTGAGAAAAAGACCCAACTAACCCAGCACTGAGCTGTAGTTTGTTTCACCATTTTTAGTTAAATATCTGTTAATAACTGAAGCTTCACTTCTTGTTTCAGTTTCAGAAGCACAGATTGAGAGAACGTTTGCTTCTATTTCCTGTTTCAGGTTTTATGCTGAGGTCAGGGCAGTAATTTAAATGTGCATCAAGCAAACAGAACATGGGAAGATTTACTTCCAAAACAAACAGGACATCAGGAATAATTAGAGCTTCTCACTCTTTGCAATAAAATAGTGATAAGCAAAAGGTGTTGCTCTCCAGGCAGCAATGTCTGAAGCAGCCTTTCAAGACAAACAGAGGGTTGCTATTTGTTTACTCTATTTTTTTCAAATTGCTTTATTGGGATTATATTATCTTTTCATCAGCTGGCTTCTCCACAGTCTGTTTTACCCCTGGCAATTCACTTCTTCCTGTATAGGTTACATCATTCATATTTCTTTATCTCACCCTTTCTTAGAAATTGCTGTCCAACCTCTTGTTTTGTTACTTATCCAGTGCACTAATTTTTTTGTTTTCTGCTCTGTCTTTTCCCACTTTCCTATTCCAATTTACCCTTGATGGGTTCCAGTTACCTAACACAGCCAGACAAGATCTCCCTCTGGGGAAGACTTTCTGCAAAGACTCCTCTCAGTCTCCACTCACTCTGTGGTGAGCAATGGAGTTACTGGAGTTCAGAGACTAGTTTCACTAAGACTCTGGTATTTAGAAGCAAGCTGGGTAAGAGGAACTAATATTTCTTGTCATACAGACTTTTTGAAGTTTAATCCCTTCATTCTACTATTTTTCACTTGTATCCTCTGGCTTTCTCCAGATTTTTTCCTCCAACAGTTCCTACTTTCCTTTTAAAACAGCAAAGCCCCTCTCAAAACTTGGATTGGTTTGAACACCTCACATCTGAACATAATACCTTCTTTTTTTGAAGCATTTATGTTTCAGAGCTCTATCTCTAGCTCTGCAGCAGTACTGGGACACCACAGGAGAGCAAAGTCTCTGAACTCTGCTACAGTTCCCACACTGGAAAAGTAACTTGGATGCAGTCAGAGCATCTCCTGGTCTTTCTGCATTCACGTACAGATACATAAGTGAAGCCTTTAAGTAAAAATGTTGTTCTATTTTTCCTTCTCTCAAATGCCATCTTTTTTGCCTCCTGTTAGGAATGACTCAAATTCCCATGTATTAGTCCGTTTTTGAGCTGCTAATCTTTACCCTTTATGCCCACAGACATGGGCTTTTTTTCCCACTTCCACCCATAGCAAAAGTTTAAAAGTCCAAGACTGTACCAAAAAATTATAATCTCATCTGAACTCATATGATCTATGCTGACAAACAACCATCACTCACTACCCTCATCCTTGCACACCTGCAGAAGATAAGCAGGGATGCCAGGAGTGCCCTGGCAGCCCCAGCTTTCCAGGGTCCCTGCTGGCAGCACAGTGTGCTCAGTGCTATCTGCATCTCATCAATCATATCTGAGAATGTAATACCAAGAAAATAATCTACTTAGGAAGTATGGGGAGGGGGAAGAGGCATTTTTATATAAAATTAGCCAACGAAACTTCTCAGAACTGTATGACTTAAGTCAGTAGGAAAGCTGAAGGAGTTTGACCACAAGATGATTCCTGGCTTTTTGGAGTAGAGAGCACTAGGCTTTCACAACATCTTATAGGGCTTCTCAGGACCTTCTAGTCCCAAAAGAATCACCTATGATGTGGTCAGGATATGTCAAAACCTGTATTATGTAGACATGGATTTAAAGCACTCAAAACCAGGACATGAATTCAAGAGCTGCTAAACCCAAATTTTAACCATACCCTACTCCCCACCCCCATTCCCTCCCTCTCCTCCTGCCCTGAGAAGGCTAATTCAGGCACAACTTAACTCTTTATGGGTTGTTTACAGGAATCAGGACTGAAAAATCACCGCAGAGAAAGACTAGACACTCTGGTCAAAAGCACCGTTGTAACGTGTTAGAGACCAAGTTCCCTTGGAAAGAGGATTCTCCAAAGTAAAAGTAGGGGATTCCTCTGTTCCCTCTCTTGGATGCTGAGCTACAGCACAAGTCTCTTATGTAGCTTAAAGCCAGAGTCTTCATTGCTTTCTGAATCACATTTCCAAAGGAGCCTTGTTAATTTCTCCTTTCTGTTGCAATTCTAGACAGTGCAAGAAGTCTTTGTTAGTGAAAGGCTTGCCCAGGGCTGCCATTCCAAAATCCTTCATGAGTAACTGGCATTCACCAGAATGCAAACTGCACTCCAGAAAGTGTGATGTTACGTATGTCAAAGAATTGAGATCTGCAAGAAGCCATTCATGTCATCAAGCTCAGGTCCACTGCAGTGTATTTAGCCATCTCTGCTCTAATGGAACTCATTGAAAAATATTTAAATTTCTTTAATTCCCCTAATTCTGTTAAAACTATTCCTGGGACAAAACTCTGGACCACAAGAAAATTTCTACTGCTGTTCGGCCTTATTAATCCATCACTGAATTATTGGTCTTTGTGTCACCATCCCTGTCTTTTAGTTTAAATATTTCTTTCTCCATGTCGTTTTTAGATGAGAGCTAGAGTTCCTCTACATAGAAACAGGTGCTGGGCTGTTTCAAAGAGGCACTCCTGTGCCCAGTGCAGCTGGGATGTGTTTAGACACCAACCATCTGGGTCTCACCTGACACAGATGCTGTTTGTAATTACCCCTATTCTTTTGGAGGAAAGAGGGAAAGAGAACACACAGAGAGAGTGTAATGACCATCCCTTGCAACAGTTTGGCTTTTTTTTTTTTTTTTTTTTTTTTTTTTTTTTTTTTTTTTTTTTTTTTTTTTTTTTTTTTTTTCCCAGGGATGTTTTTTCTTTTTGGGTTTGATTGCTCCTTGTGTCTCTTGCAGTTCCTTTTCATGTTCTGAGGAGGGAGGATTTTGGTGCCGTGGGCAGGCAGATACACTTCAGCCCTCTACCAGCCACCACTTTCCTGCTGGTGAGCAAAATGTCTCAGATCTGGCTGCTCTAGCACTATGCTCCAGTGAAATAAACCAACCAACCAAAACATCTTAAATAAGACAGGGATGAACATCATATTATCAAAATATCCCACCAAAAATATTTATGCTCAGGACTTGCCTAATTTAGGAGCAGACTAACTCATTAGAACCTTCACCTGGGATTCCCTCAGGCACCCAGAAACCTGCTAATGTGCATGACAAGGACGTCCTCTGTCTTGACAGTGGATGCTCCTATATAAACTCTTTTACCCAGGAATAAGGCACATCCATGCTTAAATCTTCTACAGTCTGAACTATATTCTGAGCTCTCCTAAGTTTCTCTCGTAAGGTTTGCATCCCCACAATAGGCACTGGGACTGCTTTGTTCATCAATTACCCAGCTTACCACCTCTTCAGTGCTAGGGCAGCGAGTTCCCCCTCTTTCCTCACTCTTCCAATTAATCTCCCTCTTTCCAGGAGCACAGTACAAACAGCAAAGGATTAGCTGCTCTGGGCAGGTGGGCTCCTCTTTCACAGTCAGTGCTGAAGTTCTGCCAGGCTTCAAATACAGGAGAAAAGCAAAGCAGTCAGTCTGAAGCTCTGCAGCCTCCTGAACACACACTCACCTGCAGCAGGGAAGTACCAGCTCTGCTGTTTCCTGTTGTCTGGAGCATCATCTCAGCCCACATTTCTTTTAAGCGTCCATTTACTTTCATTTTTACTAAGAGGATTCCCACACTACCTTACCCACATCTCACCCTACCAGACTCACCAATTTTTTCTAACACCTGCAGAGCAGTTTTCTTAGTTTTTGTTTCATCTCCAGCAACATTCAGACCACTCAAATCCCATGAAAACTTGTCCTTCTCCTTGGTTTCCTCTGCACAACTATCTCTATTCCCTGAGATTGAAAGCTCTTGTTTCCTTTTGCCAGAAGATTTCTTCAGGCCCATAGCTGTCAGTAAAGCTTTTTCGTTGATTAGCATAATGAAGTTAAACTGAGAAGAATTAGTCTTGAGATCAAGAACTGTATTTTTCTAGACCCACAGAAGGCTTTATGAGCTGCAAGCCTGACTGTTTCTCCCCACAGCCATACCAGCTGCTCTGGAGAAAAATGTGTACTTCATCTCACTCCCATTTGTGATCCTGACAGCTATAATAGAGGCTCATCTCAAATACACAATTTTTAACTGTGCTTCATAACTTGATGTGCATTTTTGGGGAGGTGGATGGGAGAGATGGCAAGAGGCAGCTATTATTTTGCCTGGCAGAGGGGAGGTGGAAAGCAAGCCAGCTGCAGGTAGTCAGGGTGGAAAGCTGCTGCTGTGCCATTTTAGAACTGGCAATTTGCAATCGGGAGAGACATTTTTTCTCTTCTGCCAGCTGGAGGCTTTTGGCAATGTGGTTATGCTTTTAGAAACCAAACAAATCAATCTTTCTTAGTTTCCCCCAGAGTTTTGGATTTGACCTCATGAGATTTGATCTAAAGCTTTTTACTGCATCTAACTAACAAAAGATTTATTAAAAATGAAAGAGGACACAAGAAAAATAGGAAGAAGTACAAGTGTTCATCTGTATTCAGTAAATCAACTGCTTTGAATATATGAAACCCAAGTGGTTCTGAATTTATTTTCCATTCATGAAATAAACCATTTCATGCTGATGTAAAGTTACCACTCCAGTTTAAGTCCCTTTAAAGAAGTGCAGAGGTTTGAGTTGTTCTGTAGTACTCTGCATAAAAACTCTGTGCCTTGTCTCTTTAGCAAGCTTTGATGTATGGTTTGAACTTATGGTATATGACTATTTGTTCAGCAATAGAGCACTAGTTTTAGTTTTCTATTTTTAAAATATATTTTTATGTCTGTATTATTTTTCTCTGGAGATTATGCAGACAATGATTTTCTGATTGAAATGGATTGAACTGAAAGGCCTAAAGATTAAACTTATCTTTTGCTTAGCACTGGAGTTTATGAAAAAAACTTTCAAATCTGGAAATTATTTATCTTGGTCATTATTTCAGAGAAAAATTAGCCCTCTAACTCCTACTGTGTATTATGCCTACTGAGGTGTGATTTCAAACCCTTTTCATCACCTGTACCATATTTGTAGCTCAACAACACTGTAGCACTAAGTTGTAAAGCACATGCAGAAATCTGAGCATATGCTTAAAAGGAATTTACTTATTAGAGTATGCTCAAGCACATGTTTTTATACTAATGTGCTTTGTAAGTGCAATGTCCCAAAACATCTACTCTCAGGCCAATTAGGCCATGCAGGTTTATGAAACTTCACGGAAAGGAAAAAATTACAAATTCAGTCTAACCTATTCTCCAGATCTTTTCATTGGCTTTACAAGAATGCAGGATAGAAAGGTATTTGTAGGATCAAAACATTAATAAAACTACTTTGCAGATATTCAAGTTCAAAAGCTATTGTTTAGATTACTGTGGTGCTGTCTCCAGACCTCAAAGCCTTTGAAAAAAGAATTGAATGATTCTGCATGACTTTGTCACTGAATTAAGAGGCTAATGTTTCAAAAAAAGCAACACCCAGCATTTGACCTTTTCAGCTGTACTGAAAACAACAGCCACGTCATATTACCAGCTATGGTGAAACAAAGGTAAAGAAGCACAGAAGCTAAGACTCATTTTAAGAGAAGGTAAGTCATACCCTTAGCATATGGGACCGAATTTCCCAATTGCTCTTAACCTGAGAGCTATTCTTCAAGAGCATAATCAAAGTCAAGATATAGAATCACTTAGGTTGGATAAGACCTCCAAGTTTATCCTACCACAAACCTAACACTGCCAAGTCCATCACTAAACCATGTTTCTGTGTGCCACATCTACAAGCCTTTTAAATATCTCCAGGAATGATGACATAGCCTGGAGATCCTGTTCCAAGGTTTGACAATTCTTTCCATTAAGAAAATTTTTTCTGATATCCAGCCTAGAAAACTCCCAGTGAACACTTCAGGTCTGTGAAGTACTTAGTCTGATTAAGATTTGGATAACTGCTTTTTTATTTTTCCTCTTTTCCAACAAAAGCAAATTGCTGCTAATTTCCTTCTCCAGTTTTCATGCAGCCATCAGACATGAAACAAGGGGAGGGAGAGGAGATGAAAAATCAAGCATACATATTGTATAGTCCTTCCTGGGTCCTCATGAACAACAGTAGTGTGATGTGGAAAAAAAAAAATTCTATGCAATGAATCCTCTCCTATAGTTCAATTCATCATTGTCAAAAGGAAAATCTCTTCTAAGTACAATTGTGAAAGATACAGAATTTAATTTTCAGAGTAGAATGAAAGACATGCCGTTCACTAAAGGCCTTTTCCCTGAGCTTGTTTAAGAAACAACTTAATTGCAAAATGTTGCACCATCTAAATAAAATATGAGAAACGTTCATATATATCCAGATCACTTCAAACTTGAGGAAATTTGGAATATTGAGTATTTTAAGATTTTAATATTATCATTGCCTTTTCAATATTACCTAAGTTAAACCTTTGGATTAGACAGCTTCACTTTGCCAAAAGAAATCATTCAGAACCTGTGTTATGCAGGAAATACCTGCATCTTGGGTTTTTATTCAGGCACAGGATGAGAATTGTACTTTTCAGTATTCCAAACAATGAGCTGGTGGTAAAATGGTTTCTGCTCTACCAGAGCATGGGTGATGACTGCAGCAGCAATTGTGTATCAAGTAAACGTGGTATGAAATGTGGTTTAGAGTTCCATAAAACAGATGGCAATGCTTCTCCTCATAATAAGCAGAGAAGCTGTGAAATTGCAGCTTGAATTCAGTGTCCAGACCCAGCAGGGCAAGAGGGAGTTACAATACTGCAATCACAACTGCTCTGCCAAGTGGCTGCATAGAACAAAACTTGTTTCCATCAACTCTGGGAGAAGCCTCCCACCTTTACAGAGAACCATAAAGAGAAGTCACATATGAGAGGAAAACAGAGGTTAGAAAAAAAAAAAAAGATTAATGCTAAATTATAAAAAAGAAAAGTCTCTGAGAGCCTAATCTCCTTTTCTAAATCACTGTTAGAGCCAATATTTGTAGCCAAGTTGCCGAAGCTCCAGCTCTGTGCTGAAGTACTGTGTAATTGCTGGGGGATCTCTTCGCTTCAGAGGTGCAGAGCAATATGCATTTATCCTGCTGGTTCTGTCTGGGATGAGAGAGAGACATCTTCTGGGAGATTCTGTCAGAGTGATAAATAACAGAAATAATTTCTAAAACAAAGGAAATTACTGATTTGGTGAAATTTGTTTTGTTCCAGATAAAGCAAGTCACTGCACACTATTTTATCTGTGGCTTCAGCTGCTGAACTAGGACATGTTTTCATGATGTCAGTGCTCTGACTCTCAGTCCCTGTTGCATCTCCTGACTCAACAGCTCCAGAATTTTCTCAAGCACTCTTTAGTGCAGATTTAGGGCTTTAATAGTGGAAATAAATCACAATGTAAGAAGCATTTAGAGTTCTATTAGATCATGTATCTTGAAACAAGTCAAGTGGGCTGTATTTAAAGGATAAGGCTTTATGTGTCTGAAAAAATGCTTTTAGAATCTCCAAATGTGAATTCCTGTGTGATGCTTCAGGGAAGGGGTCCATATGGTCTTGGGGCATAGGAACAGAAAAAAATAAGCTGACGAGTAGGTTATATTATCAGTGTATATCAAAATGAGGTGCTAAAATCTCAAAAGCAGGAGGAAACTTGAAAAATCAGATAAGATTCATAAAGAGATAAGATGGTTGCAAGATGCAAAACATTACTTCCAATGAAAGATTCAAAGATGTCAATCAAGCTAGCTTATGAAAAATATGCCAAGAGATGCCTTCACTGCCTGTCCATCCCCACCAGGATCAGAACTTGGGTTCTCCAGGCCAGCAGATAAAAGTGTAACTACATCAAATAGCTGGGAGCTGAAAAGCTACCCTGATTCCCTGATTCAAAAGTGAAATGAAGCTCATTTTTTTTAAGCTGAAAATATTTTGTGGCTGGAAAAAACATATCTAAGGTGCTCTGTTTCACTGGAAAATTTTAAACTTGGGCTGGCAAACTATCTAGAGGAGACAATCCAGCCAGTTCAAATCAGGATTAGATGATCATTGCTGTGCTGAAGATCAAATTTGCTGTAGATTAGCTATGTTGCCTTTTGAGATAAGAAACTGGAGGGGGGGGGAGTTAGGGCAAGACAAAAAAGAGAAGAAAGAGAAAAAAGAAAAAAATTAAAAAGAGAAAAAGAAGAAAAAGGAAAAAAAGAGAGAGAGAAAAAAAAGAAGAGAGATCAGAAAAGAAAAAAAATTTTTTTCTCAGGCAGTTTAAGTGCATGGATAGCTGGCTGAGTTAACAAGAGCTCATACAAGTCCTATGAGGAGTGGCTGAGGGACTTGGGGTAGTTTAGCCTGGAGAAGAGGTTCAGGGGTGACCTTGTCACTCTCTAGAACCACCTGAAAGGAGGCTGTAGCCAGGTGGGGGTCAGTCTCTTCTCCCAGGCAACCAGTGACAGGACAAGAGGACACAGTTCTAAGCTGTGCCAGGGGAAGGTTAGGCTGAACATTGGGAACAAGTTCTTCACAGAAAGGGCAATTAGACATTGGAATTGGCTACCCAGGGTGGTGGTGAAGTCACTGTCCCTGGAGGTGTTTAAGAAAAGACTGGATGTGGCACCCAGTGCCATGGTCTAGTTGATAGGGTGATGTTGGGTTATAGATTGGATTTGATGATCTTAAAGGTCTTTTTCAACCTAATTGATCCTGTAATTCTGTGATTCTACAATGTACAGGTAGTGGACATTTACCTTAGGCTACCAGTCTCTTCTGTCTCTGGATAGCCAGAGAGATGGCATCATGACTCATTTGCTACTCAAACAGCATTCTAGGAATTGTCCCATAGGAGTATTATACTCACTCACCACAGATGGAGCCTAACTCATGGGCTTAGGCCATCTATCCCACTTTTAGATGATTTTAAGTGAGATAAATGCTACTCTCTCTTCTCAATACACCATATCAGTGGAATTTTTAGATTGCACATTTTTTAGACTAATTTTTCTGAGACATAGAAAAGGTTTTAATATATTAAAATAATATAGTAGAAGCATGAAGTAGTTTTCACTCCAGAGATAATGTTCTGAGGCATTACCCAATTTAAATTTAAAAGGTGTTTATAGCTACTTCTGCTATTAAGTTGCATGTCTTTGTACAGTGATTCTGGGATGTCTCATTAACTTCAGCAGAGCTGTGCAATGTAAAGAGAAAAGTTCTCTGCAAATGTTTTACATTAACTTTCTTGAGCATAGTCTTACTTGTAAAGGACTGACATCATCTTCCCTGAGGAAAAAAAAAAAGGAGGATTTGTCCCTTAGCATCTTAAAAGTATTTATTCCTTTCTTTCAGTATTTTTAGAAAAGCCTGAGATACAGCACACATCTTCAATATATGCAAATGTGCACTAAATAATCAGTTCCATAAATGTGGGCAAGCTGAAATAAATTTTGTTTCTACTTTCAAAACAGGGAAGATAAGTGATAGATTAAATTGATCTGCTTGTTTGCAAACAGTGTTGTTGCTTGAGCTAATTTTGAGAGTTCAGGCAATGCCAAGATAGAGGGGAAGGAAATGTTTGTTGATCTGTATTCTTTGGAAAGGACATAAGGCTGCTTACTATCTTAATGTGTCATGCATTCTGACTATGAAGAGGTGATAATATCACTCAAAAAGTGCCATAGCCTGGTTTTGGCTCTTTTTTTACTTTTTCTTTTCTGAGATTAGGAAATCTTGTACTTTAAAGTGATTGGTTTCAATCTAGGCACTTTGTCTAAATAAATGAGTCAGTGCTGTATTTTGACTCTTCTTGATTGCCAGTGTGAAAGGAATGCTTGGCTCAGGTCCATTTCCAAAGGGAGAGGAGCCAACAATTGTTGATGGGTAGAGTGTGGAAGCCAGTAACTATATGTATTTGGAAACAGCACTCTTGGCCACTGGTCTGTTTTCTTCCTATTACCTTCCTTCAGTGTTGCCACAGTAGACTGCCAAAGCACAGTACATTTGTTTTAAAAAGGAATAAAATTACCTTTAAAGAATTGTTTGTGGCTTACCCATTCTGCCTGGCCTGATGTACAATATATGTTTTGCACTGACTTCCTCAGTTATTGCAAGATGGGTCAGTACACTCAGCCTTCACCATCTTAAAATCATGGGAGTTCTATCTTATCTGTGACAGATTTCATGTTAACTTCACTATAATCTGATTTTTACTTTCCATGGTGGCAGCTGAAGCAGAAACCATGTCATAGAATGAGCCAGGGCAGCCTGACACCAGAAGTGAACAAGTATGTAGGAAATTTATTTAGGATCAGCATTTTAATATCTGCCACATGTTGTTAACATGTTAGAGTTAACACTACTGTGCATTTGGAAGAGGTGGACACAAACCTGATGCTAAATAACAAAGTCATTTGTTTCTACAATATCAATTCTCACTGTGTATTAAAGTAATTGATAGTTATGTAGAGTCAACTATGAAGTCTAAATATTTATAAAATATAATTTTGGAAGTGTAGCTAGATGGTGGCTCCATCTAGCTCTTAAGGTCAGGTTTGAATTGGAAGCAAGAATGTTCTACTTCATTATGTGCAAATAACAGTGTATTCACACAAATTATAGGACTTGCCTTTTCAGTTTGTAAGGTAACAATTGACAAATAAAGTAGTTAATTATTGAGGAAATTATATTTTTTTCTAAGAACCATACAGCTCTCTTGTCAGAAAGTTATTTATTTCCTGTGAACATTCATTGTTTAAATAACATTACCTTATCAAATTCCCAGACAACTACATTCATTCCCATAAGATCCATTTGTTCCTGTAAGAACTATTCCTGTAAGAATCTATATTTATTTGAACTATCCTTCATAACAGGTCCCTTTTTAGAGATTTTATTTTTTTTAAGTTTTGAATTTGTATTCTTATTTGAAGAGGGAAAAAAAAAAAAAAAAAAAAAAAAAAAAATCTGACATGGTTTCACTCTACTACCAAAAGCAGTAGGCTAAGATCACCTTGGTACTTAGTGGATGCTTCTGTTTATCTCGGGCTTGAACAGGACAACAGATTTTTGTGTGCCTTTTTGTGCCAAGGTGGAGTGACTTCAATTTCTGAACTAAATATTAGCCTGGGAGGAGTATTGGCAGGGAAATATCCATTTTAGAAGTTGTGAGCAATGGGTCACTCTCATGCTAATCAAAATAAGTGCAGTCATTGTGGACGTGAGGGAGAATCTGAGTAGGACTTCACTGCCACTGACCTACTTTTCTTAGAGCTTACCTGGCCTATTTGCCTGGTGTCATTTCAGAGGTATCTTGTAATTATCTTCAGATATCAGATCTACATGTTCTGATATGAAATCACTCTCAGGGAGGACCTGCTTTCATGTTGGAAGGTTAATTTGTTTACTTTCAATTTACCATTACTGGGTCTTGTTTAGCCTTTCTTTGCAAGGTTAAAGAGCTCTCAGGTATTTTTTTTCTATACCTTTGTACCTACTACAAAGCCACCTCTCAGCCATGAATTCAGTGAAGTGAAATACAGCCTTGCTCAGATCTCTGGAAATCCCATGACCTTAAAATGTGAAATTAAATCAGCTCTAATAATTTATCTGTGCAGAAGTAAAATCATCGTCATCTTTTTACATGTTTCATATATATTTTTCCCTAGATGTTAAGAATTATTTTGGACTTTTGCAGCAGTATCACAAGTGATTATTCCCATTCACACTGGGAGTACTTTACAACAATACTAGGTTTTTGCTCCAGATAAGCTCACATGCTTATGTGACATTGCAAAGCTGACACAGTTTTCTGCTTTTACTTCCTGAGATAACAGTTTTACAACTAGCTCAACCGTATTTTCATGAACTGCAATGCTCTAGAAATCCCTGACTTTAGGACACTTTTTTCCCCCCTCATTCAGCCACATCTGTGTTCTCAGTTCTCACAAACCATGCTTTCAGTGTTTAAAACAGATTTCACTGGACTGAGACAGTTAATAAATTGGTTCAGATTACACTGAAAGTGTACTCTCTATACTGTTTGCTAATTCACTAATCCCTACTCCACTTGAAACTGGTTGTGCAAATATTGTGGAGCTTTGAGAGAGTTAAAACTGATGGTAATCTCATCCCATCTAGTCTGAGTAATCCTGGATACACTTCTAGCAGCAAGGATGTTCCATGGGAACGCTATGGCAACATCAAAATGTTGGCTGTCTAGCAGGCTTACTGCATCCTGTGCATGATCCGTGAATAAACAGAGGAATTTAGTTCCCGGAGTGTCAGTCTGGCACATTTCACAAGCACTACATTCACTTACCAAAAAAAAGTCAGCCAGTTGTACAGAGAATGTGCTATAGTGACTGAGTGATAAATCTCCTGCTGTGTACCCCTGTAGATACTAACTCTAAGAAGCTAAAAATAGATCATACATGGCTTAATTCAGACAGGAAATATGCTCTCCCTCAATTTGTTTATTATTTTTTTCCCAGATGCTTTTCTCTGTTCATACTTCTTTTTTTTTTTTTTTTTTTTTTTTTTTTTTTTTTTTTTTTTTCAGTGCATTTTCTTCTTAGACTCTGGACACATGAGCATGCTTACTTAGATGTGATCTTCCTCTGAATCAAAGGCTGGAGATAAGGTCACTTGAAGTGAAGTACCAAGTTTGAGCTAAAAAGCCCAAAAGGGATATTAGTCCAGGGTTCAGTGCATAGGAACATGTTCCTATTGTTTCTAGTCTACTGCAAATGTGAACACAACACTGTGTTTGCACTTGGTTCTGTCATGCAGAGATTTCCAGCTCCTCAAAATGAATACAATCTTTATGCCCCCCTTTCCCTGTGTATCTTGAAAAAAGAAAATGCAAGGACTTTTATAGGATTATGTGGCTTTTTTAGATGGCACCTAAAATCAACAAGACGGGAGTAGGGTAGACCTTACTCCATTTAAAGTTCCCTAGACACTGATCCCATGCCTGGAAAGACTCACTGAGAAGAGACCAAAGAATCACAGAATGGTTTGGACCAGAATGAATCTTAAAGACCATCTGTTTCCAACTCCCCTGCCATTAGCAGGGACATCTTCCACTAGACAAAGCCCCATCCAACCTGATCTTGAACACTTCCAGGGATGGGACATCCACAGTTAGTGTGGGCGACATGTTCCAGTGCTTCAGCACCCTGACAGGGAAGTATTTCTTCCTAATGTCTAACCTAAATCTTCTTTCTTTCAGTTTGGAACTGTTTCCCCTCATTCTATCACTACACTGCCCAAGCCTCTCCTCATCTCTCCTGTATGCCCCTATAAGTGCCCTAAGGTTGTTGTAAGGTCTCCCCAGACATTTCCAGATGTTTTAGTGGTACTTACGATCTTGACTGAAACTGTCCAGGGAAGTTTCTCTGCAAATTATTCTCATAGTTTACCACCATTTCCATCAAAATACTTCTATCTTCAATACAGTTTTTTTCTTCTAGTTATTTGAGCTTGGATAGATTCAAGCTATCTTTGTACTGCCCAATGTCTGTTTTATTTTTCACTCCATGAATGTGAACATCATTTTTAAAGATTCTTTGGTAGACATAGGTAGAGTTCCCTGAAATGTACACAACTGAAGTGTGTTGAAAAATGATAGCATCTGAACTGACTACTATCCCACTGAGGGGGGAAACCCTAGTGTTTTCTGAAAATAAGCTTCATAAAATATATCAGTTCTACACTCAGAGACAGTCAAATAAAATTAAAAATAAAATGGCTGCCAGGGAATTTTAGGAAAGACATACACAACTAAACAGAAAATACCCTCTATGTAAGTCGAATGAATAGGCAGGGGCTACTCTTAAAAATGGCAAAGACACAGTTTAGGGAGGATGCATTGTACAACTCCAGAGAAAGGGAAAAGTGGCTGGCATTAATTGCTGTCTCTTCCAAACCATGAACTCGAGTTCTGAAACTAATATGAACTAGGATCAAAACCAACAAAAGGAGGTTATTCTTCATGCAACAGTATATGAGTCATTCTCCTTTTCAAAGAAAATGAATGAAACTGCAGATGCAACATTACAGGGGTTCAGGAGAAAAGGGGAGAAGTAATCTTAGCCCACTGACAAGACAATAACTTTGTCACTTGGCCACTAACAAGGCCAGTTGCATCCTCTGCTAAAGCCAGTGTTGCCATTATGATGTTTGATCCTTTCCTCACCTTTATAGGAGAGATAGAATTGAATTGGAAACAAGTGAATTCAATATCCTGTTTGAAGAAGAGCTTATTTATTTACTTTTTCTTGTTGTTCTGACCTTAAGTTAATACCTCTGGATAAAAGCTGACATATAAAACTAATCTTAAGACAGAAACAACGTCACGATCATGAATGCCAAATTTCTGCATTAGAACAGCTGATGAAAGTGCCTTAAAGATTAATGAAGCTTAAGGAAATAAAGCTGCAAATTTTAAAACTGATTTAAAAGAGTAACTTATATGTACAAAGGTGGTTTAAGTTCAAAACCTCCCAGCACAACATACTCAAGCATTATTTTTGTTGAACAAAACAGTGAAAACTCATCTCTGCACATGTTTAAAGATTGTATTTTAATCACAGACTGAAACAGAATGATTTACAAAACTGATGGTTAGATTTAAAACCAACCACTACACCTTTCTGTTGGAATATTTCCCCCACACCCTATCAGATTAGGGATTCAAGTGAAGAACAGAGCTGTTCACGTTTGCCTTTGGAACTGAACAGTGATTTCCAGGATGATGACTCATGCTGCAAGAATTCACCTAAGATGCTTTTCAATGCATTTCATTTACCCAGCTGATAGTGGCTTCTTCTAGGGAAGCCTGCTGGCTTCATCAGAAATCCCAACCATCTTGCAGCTTTCTGTCCAGAGCCTTCTCTGCAGTTCCTCATCATATGCTAGGTCAGCCGACTTTGTCCTTTCCTCATTGTAAAGGTAGCAGCCACCGGCTCCTTCCACCTTGGGCGAAACTGCTGCATAGATGGTTGTAGAGGCTCCTTCCTCTGGGGTCTGCAGAAACAAAAAAATCCAAATTCAAGTGAGGCAGGTACAGCAGAAGAATCATATCACCACCATAGGACCTTATCAGTGGAGAACATTTTCCCCAATTTTGCTTTACTCTTCTGGTCCTTATGCAAACCTGAAGCTTGTAATAATAAGAAAACCACTTATTCAATTGGCAGAGTCCATTTCTTTAACAGTGCTATAAGATAGCTTAAAGCCAGAACAGATATTTGGAAAACTCCAGTCTATTTTTTCAAGAGTTAGTCAGATGGAGCATACAATATAATTGATTTAGCATTCACAGTTAGAGCTAATAAACCCAAAAGCAAGCACAAATATTAAAATCCTGATTTAATTATTCATTTTGCAAGGATGAAAGGGTCTGTGCTCTGCCTTAAGAAGATGAAGGCTATGTTGTACATGCAATGGGTTCATTGTAACAACAATGTGACATGAGCAAAAGATCATGGAAACCATGACAGCAAATCAAGATTTTGCAGTTCTGTCCAAGCTGGCAGGTAAATGAGGGAACTACATTTTAGACACAGCATAGTTATCAGGGTACTGCTCTGTCATAAAGCAAAATGCTGAATGATCTACAATGCCTGATACACCATGAGTATTAAATGAAAATTAATAAGTGAATAGCTTAGAGTGATAACTCCTTTCATCCTGAGTATATGCAAAAATTTTACACTCTGCATTCAGAAGGATCACACAGCTACCACTGAAATTATTTCCATGGCATTTTTATTTTAATTAAAGGACACATTTAAAACACAATATTTGATATGCTTTTCCTTTATCAGTGATATAATTATGATCAATGCCTGCTTGATAATAATGTATCATTTTGCAATCCTTACAGTCATTATCTAAGGCATTAACTGTACTGATGCGGCTCAGAGCTTTGTCTGCAGCACCTGACAGGATGCCTTTTCCTGAAGAACTCACTTGATGAATGAGACAGTAGTGAATAGGTTACTCAGTGCCTTAAAAAACCTAATAAATCTAAGTAATTGGAAGCTTTTTGTTACATTTCGTTTTTTTAGAAAATGATTGTAATATGATATTCTGTCTAAAATCACTTAAAAATGTTCATTTACCTTGGTTCAGTACTCTACTACTACTTACCCTTCTTTATCCTTGAGGAAAATAGTGCTATTCATATCCAGTACATTATGTAAATAGCATAAAGGGCCTGCAAAATTCTTTGCTCACAGAGTGGTTATATACTGAGCAGCGGTATAAAATATCTTGATATTGTAAAATAGAACAATGATGAATATAAGCATTCATATTTTATACAACTTATTCTAGATGACAGAAAAAAAAAAAAAAAAAAAGTTTTTTTAATATACTCTTGTGCTCTACTTCAAAAAAGCAGTGACACAGATAAACCATTACTTCAAGTGATGGTTCACTGGACTTTATGTTCCTGAGTTTAACAGCTCTCCAGCAAAAACAAGCATAAATGTCAATATCATGACTCCCAAATCTTAATGACAACAGCTCAACACTAAAATACTTTAGAAAAATTGTCTGTGGGTGGAATTTGTGTGATTATGTTCTTATGAGCAAGGGTCTCTACAGCCTCAGAGACTGGTTGGTATGGATATTGTAATAGCATCAGAAATACCACACTGCCTCTGCTGATTCAGTGGTAAGGTTCTCCTGGGATATGCAGAATTTTTCAAGACTTTTACTTTTAATGATATGCCAATTAAGTTCCCTACCAGAGGAGATCTATACCAAGAGAGTGGTCAAACACAGGAGCTGGTTTCCTAGAGAGGTGGTTGGTGTCCCATGCCTGTCAGTGGCATTTAAACAACACCTTTAAAGACACGCTTTATCATGTGGTCAGTCATGAATTGGTCACTGCTGTCATAGATCCCTTTCAACTGAAATAGTCTATTCTATTCTATTCAAAATAATATCAAATATTTTAAATAAAGGTTGTGCATTAGTTGAAAGTGCTTACATGCCCACACTGTCGCTTATAAGCACAGTAACACTGAGCATCCATTAAAGTCAGCTTGTGTAACTTTTCATACTATTTACTTTGCTCCTCCCATCCACCATCTGTAATATGCTGAGTTGAAAGTTCGGTACAAAATTCCTATTTAGCTTCTACCACCTGGTGCAAGAAGCAATTATATAAACATACAAGGAAAAAACCCAACTACACTATGTTAAAGAATTAGCCACCACATGAAGTGTGCAAGGCCAGGTTGGACGAAGCCCTGAACAGCCTGGTCTAGTGGAAGATGTCTCTTCCCAAGGCAGGGGAGTTGGATCTAGATAGTCTTTAAAGTGTCTTCCAACCCAAGCCATTCTATGATTCTAAGATTCTAGGTATTATGGAAATGTGATAAGGAAAACAATTTTTTCAGTGCAACAGAGAGTGAGTTGCTTGCATATGACTAATGAATTGTCTTATTCCATCTTCTGAGTGCTTAATTAATGATAAAAGTTTTAATTTCTCCTTTCCTTATCTCTTCATTGTTTTGGCATATTTTCTGTTTTAACGAAAGAAAAAATGAAACCCTGCACCAGGAGTGCCCTGCCCTTCCTGCTGGGCAGTTGACCTATTTGTTTTGAGAGGCTGGAAGTAAAACACATATTGTGATTCCTTCTCTGGATCTTGTCCATGCCTACTATGGCAGCAACTGCACATCCACACACAGAGTCAAGACTCTGGGAAAGTGTTGGGTCTACTACACACCCCAAAATCAACTGCAACAAACAAGGACACACGGACACATGCAGACATCTTGTCTGTGCACCAGTGCCTGAAGATCTCTTGGGAAGGATGAAACTGGAAACAGGCTGCATCCACTGGAGCAATTAATGTGCATCTGGACAAGGAGCAGGATGAATTGTTCCAGCAGTGGCAGACTCACTACTCGTTGCCAACTTTCCTTTGAAGAGCTTATCCATAGCTTTTCTTTTACAACATGATAGGCTATCAAAAGATGAGGAGGAACCACAAAGCCCTTGTAAAACAGCCACAAAGAGGGAAAGCAACACATCTGACCCACCCTTTGATGCCAGTGGCTTTCTAGGAAGGAGACCACCTGATAAAGGACCAGAGAAATCACCAGCCAGTAGACAAATATCTTGACTTATAAAATCCCAGGATGTTTGTCATGATGCTCTATACAAACATACAATGAAAAAAAAAAAATCAACTACACTACATCAAGGAATTAGCCATCACTTGAAGTGTTCAAGGCCAGGTTGGATAAAGCCCTGAGCAACCTGGTCTAGTGGAAGATGTCTCTTTCCATGGCAGGAGGGTTGGAACCAAATGGATTTTAAAGTCTCTTCCATGGAGTATTATACCAAGGGTTCCAGGTAGACAGGAAGTAATAACAACTATAATTCAAATCACAGGAGAGGATTCTTTACACATTAATAAACAGTAAAACAATAATATTCATATATACAGAATCAGTAACATCTTGTTCATTAATTGACTGAATTTGTCCTAAGAAAAAGGGGATGCCTATAAATTCCACAATGATTCTTCACTCTTCAGTTCCTAACGTATTGGCGCTGAATTTTATTTTTAAATCGGATTTTTGTTTACAAACTGTTGTATTATTAGTATCCAAGGAACTATAATTAATGCCTTTGTAATATACAAGTAAAACTGATTTCTGCTTAACTTCTTCCTAATGAGATTCTGAACCCGTATTTCCCTTCACTTCTTATAGTTTTGATCACAACTTTTACTTTCTTTTTCAATGAACTATATGTTTGTCTTCAACAGTAAATAAAAATCAATTTAATTTAATAAAATTATATTGAAAGTACTTATCTTTCCTCATTAGATGTATAAGTTGTGGAAAGAGAGAAAAGATAGCAAGTGACCAGTTTATGTAAGCAAACATACATAAAATGACATTATTTTGGCACTACCCATTCCCAAAGAAAAAGCCTTTTTCTTTTTACAGAAGCTCTGATATTTCTCTTTTTTTCCTTAAATATTCATCAATTATAACTCATCAACAAATAATAGTTTTCCCTCAATATGAAATGCAATATTCTGTTCTAGGAAAACTGGGACAAGTGCTAAGAGGGTTTGTATTTTAGTATGCTTTTTTAGGACTTGCTAGTTCATGCATTTTGATTAATGCAATTTTAAGGGACATATAATTTTTGTCCATACTAGGTGCTAATTCTTGCAAAATGTGTTAGCTGACAACAGTCAGTTCCTACAGCCATGTTGCCATGAAAAGTTACGTCTTTTTCATTTGTCTAAAACAGGTGAAATATCTTAACTCTAGAAATCATGTCTGCATCAGTTATACATGATAGCTTCATGGTGCTTTCCATGGTAATCCATGTACTCATTCATTTACACCTTCCCCTGAATTTATACCTCAAGTCCTGGGCAGACAGTGTGTTATGTCCATCAGAAACCAGAGAAAACTGGACAGGAAAAAATTAAATAAGCTCCTTCTCTGTAATCCCTTCATTTTCTCAGTACCACTTGCAGCAACTACCAGCAAAGAGTGTCAACTGTTTTATGTGTCATAAGCACTGTGACAAATAGTTTGAATGGAAGCATGCATGTACTTCTATTTGTACTGGCTAAAAAAGTTTGCCATATGATTGAAAGAGCAGCAGTGATACAAGCCATGGTATCAGGGGACTTATGACTTTGGAATAGCTTCCCCTCATCCTACTCAATCAGAAAATTTTACTTGATTTATATTTCATGAATTCAGAACTCTGCCATCTTCAGACATTATAGGAGAGAAAGTTGGGCATAGAGGACAGAGAGCAGCTGGCAGAATCACTCACTGACATCACAGTTGAGTTTTGAGAGACATGAGCAAGGGGTCAAACAGAGAGATGTGCACATCAGACTGCCTGGTAAGCTGTAAGATCACTTAATGTTGAGGGGAAAAAAAAAGAAAAAAAAAAAAAACACATGTTAAAACACCTTTATCCCTATAATTTGTGCTGCAAAATACATCAAGTATTGATGGAATAACCCTCATCAGCAACATTAGCTAGTCTCATCAAAAGTCGGCTTAGAACCATGGTCCTAGCTCACGTGCCATTCATTTAATCATGCACTTTTCAGTTCATGTGGGAAATCTACTCGTGAGCTGACAAGTTAAACAAGCTTGCAGATGTTTCTTGGTTTGGTTTTCTTTTTGCCACAGGTGTTCATGGTGTTTGCTCTGTGGCTTTGCTTTTTTAAATGAGTGAGTTCTATCAGGGTGTTCCTGGAGTGGGAAACAAATTCCCTGGTTCCAGCTACAGAATGCACTGAACAGGCAATCTTCTGGGTATCAGTACTCTTCATAGGCATTTTTGCCTATGTTCCTTCACCTTTATTAATTATAATTATTCTGGTAATATTTTTTAAATGCTGGTATACTACTGACTTACTTCTGTACTGAAAAACTCTGTATATGCAGAGTTTTTTTCTTTTTCTCTCTTCCTTCAGGAAAGACAATGATCATCTGTGATACCTGAGCAGTACTATGCATATACACTATAGGGATTATATAGGGATTAGCAATAACAAAGAGAACATGAAATTACTGTTACTTGGTACAGCAAAGTCTTTCATCTGCTTGGTGGCAGCTGGTGAAGGGGTGACACCCAATCACCCTCAATGCACTGTTTGACTCTCAAGAACAAAGGCAAACACAGAACATGGAATAGTTTGAAAAAATTTCAGAAACAGAATAGCTGGGATTGTGTTCCCATGAATATTAAAGCAAACAAGCTTGTGAGAAGCAAGTTACCTGTGTTTTAGGGTGCACTGATTACTATGCCCCATGAGCCACTGAATAATTTCAAAGCCAGAGGTCTTGGGAAGACACCAGGTTACTTTCTGGTGCAAGAGTCCAAGGTGAAATAACAACAGCTGCCGTAGAGCCACAGCCTCCAGGTGAGGACAAGGGGCTCTGTGTGTTCAGTGTGCATTGTGTAACTTGCACTGTCTAGACCTCCTAACGTGATTGTTGCTTTGAAAATTTCAGACAAAAAGCAATCCATTGAAATACTGAGTATGAAAACAAAGGCTAGAAAGGAAACTATGACGCAGGTGTATGGACGTGTTCAGCCACCTCTGATCAATGAGGCTGCAGCAGCTGACTGTATGTCCTGGTGAGACCAGTGGCCAGGACCAACTGTCAGGTCCCTAGGAAGCCAAACCTGCCAGAGAAGTGTGACAGCACAGCTTTTCTGCAATCTCTGCCTTCACTCAAAAGCCCTGGTTTCCATCTGTGTTTCATCTCTTTCCTTCTATTCTTTCATATGTAGCCTGCTATTATGCTATTTCTATCCAATTTCTGCCTTAATAATACACTAGAAAGAGATATTTTATTGAATATAGTTCTCCCTAGGTACTCAGTCAGCACCACCAAATTAATTTCTCTTCAATCCCCAACTTGTGGCGATGAGAATTCTTTAATAAATTCACTCCATAATAAAATTCTTCAGATTTTGTCTTTGAAAGAAATAGCAGAAATGGCTCAGTTAAAGTGTGAAGCCTTTCTCCTGGCAATGTTGTGGATGCAGAGACAATTTCTTAATCAAAGATATAAATATATAATAAAAGATGAAACTTTGATGAATTAGAAACACAAATTTTCACAATGAAAATGCATCAAAATTTGGAGGGAAGGGAGCTTTATAATCTGAATAATTCATGACCATTAGGGGAAAAATAGAAATTTTCCCTGAGCACAAGATACTGAAAGAACAGAAGCAGAGACAGGTGGCAAACAGACACAGAGAGTATCAAATCCCGAATCTCCTTTTCTTTTGAAAGCATATTTTTTAGAAAGACCTTAATAAAAATTCAGGTACATAAAGAGACTGGGAAGTCCCACCTTATCTTCACATCAGCCCCTGCATAGGTGGCTGGAATGCCTGTAGATAAGGCAGACTATGAAAGAAAGAAACTGTCCTCAAAGGACTGTCAGGGTCAGCCTGTTGCTCAGGGGACCCAAGAAGGAGGCACATGCCCAGGTCCAAATGCCTCATTTCCCATGAATTCTTTGATGCAGCTGGCAGTAGGAGGCTTTAATTGGGTTTGTTGCAGAGATATGCCTTCTGAGAAATCTGTTTTGCTGAAAAATGGCCAAGTAGCTCTGCTCTGAAGCCATGGGGTTAGTCTTGTTGCAGATTCAAAACTAGAGCAAAGTTTTACTGAGGAAGGCTTTGAACCGTCTTCTTCTAAAGCAGCTACTTCATGCTAAGCAGGTGTGCTGCTTCCGGCTAGGGTAGAGTCAATTTTCTTCACAGTGGCTGTTATAGGACTGTGTTTCAGATTTGTGCTGAACACAGAGTTGGTAATAACGAGATATATCTGTTATTGCTGAGCAGGGCTTACACAGAGCCTAGGCCTTTTCTGCTTTTTACTGCCATGCTGGCAAGGAACGTTGGGAGGAGTCACAGGTGGGACAGGTGATCCCAAGTGATCAAAGAGGTATTCCAAACAATATGACATCATGTTCAGGATAGATAAGGTATGGAGAAAAAAATGGGGGGATATTTGGAGTGATAGCATTTGTCTTCCCTAGTCACCACCATGTGTGAAGGGGCCCTGCTCTCCTGGAGATGGCTGTCTGCCCACAGGAAACAGAGAATCAATTCCTTGTTTTCCTTTGCCTGTGTGAACAGTTTTTGCTTTCTCTATTGTTATCTTTATGTCAACCCACGAGTTTTATACCTCTTAGCCTTTCTATTCTCTCTGCAATCCCACTGGTTAGAGTGAGTGAGCTGCTGCATGGGGCTTGGTTGCTGGCTGGTGTTAAACCACAACAACAGGACATCATGGGTCATGTCAAATAACATGAAATAACTTGGATTCTCAGGCAGCTGAATGAAGCTCCTCCTGGCTGGCCAGTTTTCTGGGCTGCACTGAAGAAAACTCCATTGATTTCAAGGAGCAGCTCCAACACTGAACTCACTTTAAGGTATTATAAATAATAGTATATATATATTGTAAATAATGATATATATAAAAATAATAAAATTATATCTGTGTCTTAATTTCAAACTGAATGTCTCTCAGGTTAGAATTGCAATATAATGTTGGTGATGTGAGCAGGACTGTTTGTGATCCATACTTTGCATTTTCTAAGATATTAAATAGAGCAATAAAAGAACAATGTTCACTTTTAAGCAATTTTGAAATAAAAAAAAGAACCCAACTTTACATGACTGAATTTGAGCAGGGACTTGAAACTTCGGGTCAAAGTCATTAATCATGACTGAGTCCTTTACTCATTTTGTCAGGTGCATTGAGGAATATTACTTTGCCTGGAGGCTGATCCCTAAGCTTGCTCTGCAGCAGACAGGGATGTCTTCAAAGTCAGAACTGAGATATCGCTGCAGCCACTGGAATCACATTACACTTGTTACCTCACTCAGCTCAGTAACAGTATGCAAAATTTGACAGATAGGAGCCTGCTGCCCCAGACATTGCATAAACATCCAACCAGAGACATTCATTTGCTGGAACATCCAGTCTCTAGGAAATAAGACAGGCAATGATAGGCAGAGAGAGCTGAGAAAGTACATGTACTTCACAAAATACTGAAGCCTCTTCTGGGAGCATAACACTCTGTCTGGTTAATGAGTTCTCTGGAAACCAGGTGATTTTCTGCAGCAACATATTGCTGAGGATGCCTGAGTTAAATCACTGGATATCCTCACATAATCTGGAATTTTCTGCAACACTTCTGTTTAGAGACCCACAAGAGATTTATTGAAGCAAATGTGCAGGTTAGAAGAGATGAGGAAAGAATGAGTGTCCAAAATCCTAATCCCGATGCCTTGTGCACTAGCTGTAACTGCTGTGTTTGTAAAGGAAAACACACCATTTATTTGTTTACTTCCAGCTTTAATTTTCACTGCATTATCTTACATGAGTACATAGGTCAGCCTTAGTTTCTTGAATTCTTTAAAAGACAATAGATTTTGGCAGTCAAAACAACACAGCAAAGCACACAGGAGTATTTGTGTTTGAAGTGGTAGCTGCATTTTTAGCAGCCCCAGAGAATAAGAGGCACAGCAAGGCTCAAGGCGCTGAAGACGATGCTCCTGAGTGCACATACCTCTGAACAATTTACTACCTGCCTGCCCATGCAAACTAAGATATCTTTGCTGGCTTTTGTAGAAACATAAGACTTCAGGAATAATATACATGGCAACTTCTGATTTGTAGCCCCCTACCATCATCTCTACTATTTACTTACTGTTTAATATTTGACAAGTCATGTAGCGTGTTTTCCCTTGTTAGAAAATAGAAACTGACACATCCCACTTCACAACTTTCTTATAATGACTGCTATTATTTTTTTAATTATTGCAAGAACTCAGGATGGGCATGGAACTCCTAAATATTTAAAAGAAAACCACAATATAGAAAGCCTTTATGAACTATGATGAGATCAAAAAGCAAAAAGACTATACAGAACACAGACAAAATGAAATAAACCAAAATTACATAAGCCAGCAGCTATTTCACAGTCTCTTCTGTTTTAAATTGCTACAACCCCCATTTTGCACCTCAAACAGCAGCAAGACTATTTCCAGCTGTGGGCTCAGCCAGATGGAGAAGGGCTGGGAGAAGGTGGCTGCCAGCCTTGGATTCCTATCCTGCTAGAAGCACCTCTTGGAAACAGACAGTGAAGGTGTGAAAGTGTAAATCTTTCCCTGGAGCACTAGGTAAGGTCAGCAGAGAACACTCCTCTGGGACTCAGGCAGGCCATATGCCTACACTGCCAAAGATGAAGACCAGAACTTGTAAGATGTACAAACTAACTCAAAATGACTACAGGGTGCTACATCTATACATTAATAGCATGAAAGATGAAAATCTGTCTGGGAAGATGGGAGAGATGAAAGCAAAAGTACACTTTCCTCCAAATTTCTTAGCTCTACATTGCAGTGGCATGCTAGCCGGGCTGTAACATGTCCTGCTGATGGTTCTGCTCCACACAAAGCTCCTGCATGGAAAAAGACCTTCACCTTGCAGTGCTTATCCTCATCCTGGGTCTCAGCTTTTGTCTCCTTATCCCTGAGCTGCCAGGAAGAAAGTTTAAAGTAGGAGTTTAAAGCAGGTCACCAAATACCATTGTTGCAGTTCAATCCCAGCTGGCAATAAAGCCACTTACTCCCCTCCCATCCCCCAGTGGGATGGGGAAGAGAGTCAGAAAATTATAAAATCCACAATTGCTCACTACCTACGGACTGAGGCCCCCTGAGCAGCAATCAATGGCTCCTGGCCAACTCTCCCCAGTTTATACACTGGGCATGATGTTCTATGATATGGAATATCTCTTTGGCCACTTGGGGTCAGCTGTCCTGGCCATGCTACCTCATAGCTTCTTGTGCATCTTCTCACTGAAGAAGCAGAGCAGAGCAAACTGAGAAGTCCTTGGCTTAGTGTAAGGACCACTTCGTGACAGCTACAACATCACTGTGTTATCAGCATTATTCTCATACTGAATCCAAAACTGTACCAGCTGCTAAGAAGAAAATTAATTCTATCTCAGCCCAGAACAACCATTTAGCACTGAACATGCCCCAGCTGCTCT
Organism: Zosterops lateralis; assembly: GCF_965231275.1. Lineage (NCBI taxonomy): Eukaryota > Metazoa > Chordata > Aves > Passeriformes > Zosteropidae > Zosterops > Zosterops lateralis. Next base: position 35,565,172 of record NC_139763.1, read on the forward strand.
GAGTTTCTGTTTTTTATAGAATTATTGTGCTTAAATTATAATTTCACAAAATTCCCCAGACTGAGAGGAGAAAGTCCAAACTGGAAGACAGATAAAGGTGGTGGGGAGGGAAGGAATCTTATTCTGGAAATTTGTTTCACGTAATTCCAGTTGCTGTCAATTTCATAATTTAATCTTGAACAATAAACCAAAAATATATAAATGAGAGGGTTAAATTACATCTGTCCCTAGTAACATAGCATAAAGATGGAAAACAAGAAGACCAGACTTATTTTCTGTAGTTATTTTGGTGGAAGACTAGACTTAGGCGAGAGTGACTCAGATTTTCTAATCATATCTTTTTAACAGATAGTTCAAATAACTAATTACAGATTTTAGATCCTTGATTTTGCCCAATAAATTCAGGGCTTTTCTGTTTAAGTAATAAAGCCCTTGAAAAATTACAGTTATCTTCATTTTAATTAAACTCTATTTTATCAGGAAGCAGCTTGTAAAAATAAATAAATAAATAAAAAGTAATCTTTTAAACAGAACTACCATTTCCCATTTTCTATCACAATACTATCAGATTGCTAAAGTCATGAAATAACAGATAGATTCTGAAACCATATTATTATGGAGCTGTCTATATAGTTTATCCTTTGTTACCCAAGAGAATTTCTAAGTTTAAAGGCAAAAGCTACAGTCAGTTGCAAATTGACATATCTGAATGCTTATTAACCCATCAGAATCAACTTGTTTTTAACAAAAGAACTAAAAATGCAAATGTAAAGGATGGCTGAATATGATTATTCAAATCAAGTATTTTGTTGTGTAGACTGAAAGTGAATTTAAGCTCTGTAACTTAAATCTTTTTGTTTAAATCAATCAACCTCAGAGCTCTTCACTATCTGCAAAGGAAACTATTGATGGCTTAAATTCAGAAGAAACCCAAAGAACATGTACAACTTAGACAGGCAAAGAGTGCCATTGATTTCAATGAGATTAGTCTCTAAAACTATGGCAGAAAAGATTTGAGGCACCATATCTTTAACTGCAGAACTCACTAGACAGAGAGAAAACACTGACTCTCAATCACACACTATTCCCAAGGTTTGAAATGGAAGCAAAAAACTTTTATCTTCAAAACAATTACTCAAGAGTTTCAGGTCATCGCATTTAATCAGCTAAATGATCTGAAAGGAGGGCAGGCTGGTACTCATAATGCAGAGGGAGGTATAAGCCTATGGAGAGGTGATACAGATTTGCAGGGGTTCTAAAGGAAAAACAAGTGTCAGGTCTTGCAAGTGAAACAGATAAAGGAAAGCATGAAATGGCATGTACATAAAATTGGTAATTACTGGTAAGTAAAAAGACCCAGATCTGCTATCCACTGAAGTTGTCAAATTTAATACCTAGACTTATTTCTAAGAGGTTTTTGTAAACCTTCATTAAGGTAGCAGATGGAGGAAAAAAACTTGTGTATCCATTGCAAAAGCCAGGATTGGTGACAGATGTAGTCCTTGACATGTTCTTGTTTACTTTTCTGGGTGACAGAAGTCACAGCAGAGGTGTCACATTGTTATACAGGTGACATGGTGTACACCATTCCTGTATGAATGACTACACTGACCTGGCTTTTGTTGGAGGAGGAATTGGTTCAAATTCCAAAAATAAGATCAATAATGTATGATCAAATCTCATTAACTGAAACAGGACAATGAAAAACTGGAAATGAGAAAACCATTTAATCCCTTTCACACCAAACATCTTTCCACAGTAAGCTATTAAAAAAAAAAAAAAAAAAAAAAAAAAAAAAAAAAAAAAAAAAAAAAAAAAAAAGAGTTGTGAGGCATGAATGTTAAAAATCTCAACAATCTTCCTGAAAGTTTTCTTATTCCTTTTATTTCATCTTCAGGTAGCTCCCGTCTCTGCAGAGTTTCTGTCTGGGGTTTTGATACTGGACTGATTCAGGGCTTAGGTAGCCATGGCCCAGAGGCTTGTTCTTGCAGAACTATTGATAGACAAGATAAAACAGCAAAAAATTACCCTTTTCTTTTCATTAAGCTCTCCAGGAGAGTTCCTGCTGCACTAGAATTCACAGGGCTTTTTGACATAAAGGTTAGAGCAGTTGTTTAGAATGAGAAATAAATACCGTGAGGTTTTGTGGTTTGATGAATACATTTTACTGATTCATCTGGTGCTGAAATAATTCACTTTATTTAGGAAGCTCAATATTGAACAATGCTCTTTGGTAGTGTCATTTTGCTATACACATTCTTTGGCCCTGATAGTTCAATCAACGAACCCCCCTTAGCCCCCCTCACTCCCTCACTTGAGGTGATACATGGCAAGCAGCAAAACTCCAGATGATGAAACTTCTGCTTCCCAGGAAAAATTCCAGATGAATTAATGCAGAATTGTGCTGAGGTTTAAGCAACTACTTTTAACTCATAAAAACACGGGCTGAGGTCTGTGTTTCAGACAGAGCTGGAACACCAGTGCTGGCCGCTATCCTGGCCCTCCCCTCTGACTCTCCTGCCTGCACAGCCGCTTGCTTAAAATTCTGCTCTTCACCTGCAAGTCTGCAGAGCTCTGCACCCACCTATTGTTATTTAACATGTACTTCACTGTGGAATTGAATTGTTCCAATCAAGATTAGGTTCTGTTTCTCTATGTAGTATGCAAGGCATGTCTGCAGACAAAACTTTCATCCATTTCTCTACCTGCCTTTTCATTGTGCCCTACAACAACCTCACTGATAGTCCCAGTGCTTTTTCATTCCCTCTTCTTCATGAATTCTTAATGAACACCAGGCTCTCACTTCAAGCTCACTGAAAGTGGCTGCTGCATCAGTGTGCCACTTGCCCCACTGGCTCAGACCCCTTCCTGCAGACCATAAGCCATGTGGAGGAGGAAGGGGCTCAGGGTAGGAGGGCTTCCCAGTGCAGCACCAACATTCCTTGGATCATCCATCCACGTCACTGAGCCCCTTCAGAAACTAAAAAGGGGTAAAAAGCAGACTTCAAAGCATGAGCTCTTGGAGTAGATGGTATTTACAATCTGTGGTGCAAACAAAGGAGCGAGTACAAGCCTTATCGTAGTAGAAAAAGGAGAGGAAAATACTAGGTGAAACCTTATCAATACATTGACCCAGCCAAATCTGACAATAAAGTCCATAAGAAGTGCCAAACCCCTAGAGCAGGTCGGAAAACAAAGCTCCTCTTTGAAGCAAAATAGTGATGTGACTATTGTCAGAATGTCACATTGCTGGACATGTGGGGCTGCAGTAAAGGATTGCGAGTGAGGCTGCCACAATCCCTACTGCTGCTTGGCCCTTGCCAGGGCATAGGACACTCCTGCAGCTGGGGAGACAAGCTGCAAAGCCCCCTTTACTCTGCAAATCTCCTGAGCTGATGTGGCTATAAGGGTGCCACAGTCAAAAAGCAAGGGTTTCCAAGCAGCGCAATTTTTATATAAAAATAATCTAAATGGTTGGGTTTTATCAATTGCATAAACTCCTTAGTGTCCAAAACATAACTGACTTTTGCTTTTAAATCTGTGTTCAATAAAAGATGACTCCAACTGATAGTGAACTTTGCAAAGTCTGTAACATGGTTCAAGGAAAAATACATTTAATTTCTCTAATAGCTGCTGATAGTCTGCGAAACAAATAGTTTTAATTATTTTGTCCTTGGTGAATTTCAGCTCTCATCATTTAATCAAAAAGTAGCACATTACCAACAATTGAGATTAAATGGAGAGACATACAGTAGGGAAAATAGGAAATTACATTAGCACTAAACAGTGACAAATATGTCCGTCCTTCTTCTTGCACTCTTGTCCTGATACAGCAGAACATTTACAATGCCCTGATTAAAAGAACACTTAAAACCTCAAATGACCTCTTTAGACTTTTCCCATTTATGATTACTGAAAATGTTGATGTGGCCTCTGCAATAATAATAAAAAAGACTCCTTTCACTTGTTGATGAACAATGTACAGATTTTACACATTGGTGTAAAATAAGTGCTACTCATTTTTTACTGGCACTGCTGATGCATGAAAATAACTACAGAGCTAATCAATAGGTAATGACTATATTTCAGGAGTAATGCTCTATTCAGAGGAAAAAAAATGACTGCAATTCACAAACAATTATTGACATCATGAAGCACATGAATCAATGCCCACTGGAGATCTACACGTTATTTAAAATTTCTTCAGCAATATTTGTCTTTGTTCCTTAGTCCCAGTGTAATTTTTCCTGTCTGTTATACTGTGAATATATTAAAGGTTAGTGTGAAGATATTGATGACAACTAGAATAAAATGTAAAAGCTAGACTTCTGATGGATAAGTCCAACTACTAGCAGTGGCATGACTACTGCCAGAGCACTGTAGCCATGGGATTCCATGGAAAGCTCCTTCTTGCATAAGATATTTTTGTCACAGAATAATCAAGACTTCACCTCTTAAACGTCCAGTATAACTCTGCTGGAATTCATTTTTTTAAAAGAATTTCCTATTGCTTTTTCTGCCTGCAATGGTTTGCTGCTGAGAGCAAGTGGGAGGGCGTGAGGTGGCTGGAGCTGGAGGTGGTGTGCCTCAGGGCTTACTGAGGTGTACCAAGGAGACAGATTTATCACTGGCTCCTACAGGGAACCAATGAATTCCTATTGGCCTAATTCTCTAAATATAGCCATTTGCCTTGTTTTATTGTTATCTCTGTGTAGAGCATGGGAAAATCATGAAAGGCTGAGAAAAACAGTCCAAGATACAAATCTGAATTCTCATTTGTTAACACAGGGGAGTGAACAACACATCTGTTCTTCATTTGCATAAACAAATATCTGAGATGTACAGGGCAGTGAAGAAGATGATTACCACTGGTTCTCACATTATTCTTTTTGATTCACATGTGGCTTGAGACATGGCTGTTTTACAACCTGACGTGATACTCCTTGAGATTTTTAACTGCAAATCAATTCTGCTTAGCTCAGAACAAACATCTGGTCCTTCCTTAGAAAATGAATTGAAACAACATCATGCCTACCATCACAGCACAGCTACTCAAACATCTGACAACAGTTACCAGCAGCATCTGATAGGAGAGACAGATTTTCAAAAGAATAAATTGCCCAGCTGTGACTAGAAACATATTTGGGTGACTTGCTACAGTTCTGCATAAGAAAACAGCAATCATTTTTAATTACTAACGTAATAAAATGAGGAAAAGCAGTATTGCTCTTGAAAAATCAGGAAGATTCCTCTCCTAGTCTAAATTATTATTATGAAGAATTTACAAATACTTTCAGATGACCAGAGCAGAACAAAAGCACACCAAACTACAAACATAACCACAAAAAGAAATTCAAAGAGAAAATAGCACTAAGCTACACATCTTTATACAACATGTTTCTCTAATGGGAAATAGATACCTGAGCCAAGTATGCTCTTTAACTCCTTCTCTGAAAATATAAGCTCGTTTCCAAAGAGCTCACTCAGGGTAATTTTTTTCCTTTTATTTAAGGAAGTAGGAGGAATCATAAAATAAGATTGAAAATTATCTCAGCATACACCTCATTTGGAAGTAGTGGAGAGCTGCTCAATCTTGTAAATCTTACTTTTGTGTTGAAAAGGAAATAAAATCTAGACACTACTCTGGCTGGAGCTAACTGCTGCTACATTAGGTAAGTACGAATATAACTATTTCAAAACTATAAACGATGAAGTAGGCTCAGTGAAATGGAGATAAAAGCATAGCCCAGAATATATTCACATAATTTAAAAATAAACATTAAAAAATGTATTTATGGGGTGATGAGCAGGAAAGGAGCTGCTCTTCCAAAGCTCTGCGCATACAGCCCTGCTGGCTCCTGGTTTTCCAGTTTAATTTAGAGAAAAGGTTACAATCATCGATCTCATTCCATGAGTTGTCAGAAAAGCCAGCCCTACACATTTCATCATTAAGAAGCCCCAATGAAGAGGTGTTTTAAGCATTTGCAATGGAGGTTAACTGACCACTTGCCAGCGGCTCTGTAGCTCTGCCCTTTTTTCTAATTCAAAAGTATATTAACTGGAGGACAATTGCAGATGTTCTCATACATAATCTACAGTGGCAATAAAAAACAGCAGATAAAATTAAAAGGATCCTGCAGTCTCCCAAAATATTCAGTGCTTTGCATTTCGTTAGGGTTATTTATCTATCCTTCCTAAAAATTCTTAGGTGTACTGAGATGAGTAAGGTTAAGAGTGGAAGAATATTATTGAAAACTACTTAGTAATATCTCTTTAACTTGTAAACCTACAGTAGGTAACATTTTTGGTTAGTATATGATTAAAAAGGAAATTACATTTTATTAATATAATTTTGTATATTAAAAACATCTATATGTCGAAGTAAGTAATATTTTAATATGAAAATTATCTAATCTCCACAAATTTAAACAAAGAGACTCCAAAACATGAGAGGTACTCCAGTCTCCTGAATTTTAGGAAATTTTGGAAATTCCCTTTTTCTGTGTCAAAGGCACTAAGTAACCATATTAATACTTGCAAAATTCTATTAATAAATACCTACTGTCATCCAAATTTTTACAGAAATACAAGTTGATAGTGAAAACATATAAAAACATGAAATAAAATTATTTGCACTTGCTTAACAAAAATACCTTCAACCTACCCCATATAAAAATAAAGGATTTTTTATGCAAGAATGATGCTTACATGAAGAAATACCTGGTAATACAAATGACCTAGCAATGTTCTATTTACAACAGAAACTATGGAGTGTTTAATAATTTCTTGAAGTGGAAAAGACACATGCATCTCAGTGACATGATTCATTGACAGAGATTTCCACCATAAATATAACAGAAATGCTACAGGCTGCTGACAGCAATGAAAGGTGAATGAGAGATTACTGAAATACAGCTAAATTGTGGGTGTCTTGAGACCTATGTTTCAGTTCACCACACCATTTAGTTTTTGACAGTTCAAATTTTCTGTATAATCCAAAGGATTTATTTTGAAATCTAGACAGTCATTCATATCAGGGGGCAAACTTTTACTCAGTCTTTTGGAGCACTGACACATTTTAGCTCTCATAACAGATCCATGGCCAGTAGTCTGCAGCAAGCCTATTGCTCTGATTTGAAAGACCCACCCAAGAAAGATCAAGCACCCAGTTTTGACCTCCCTATAATATCACATCATGGTTTAAATTAAAAAGGCCACAAAATCAGAAAACCAACCAACCAAAAAAAAAATTAAAAAAATTATTATTATTTTGAAGCATGTAGTATAATTTCTCCATAAGAAAAATACAGCAGGTAAAAGTGAAAACACCAATTCAGGTCAAGGAGAGCTGACATCACAAAAGAGGAAAGTAATAACTTTCCTTCCCATAGAAAAAATCCTGAACAAACTCTGTTCTGGACATTTTAGAAACGGAAATCTTTGCCTTTCTACCTCCCATGAGTCTGCTCTGGACACTCATTTGGATTCAACTCCTCAGCTGACTTCCAGCAGGACTGCAAGGCTGCCCAATATTAGTCATCTTGAAGGTATTTTAGATGCAAACCAGGCCTACTTGGGAAGGTCTCAGACAATGGCCTTGATTTCTCTCTCTGTGGAAACAGGGGAAGCTGTGTTCACTCATTTAAGAGTCACACTGTGGCCCATGCTTGCCCAGCCTCTCTGCTGAGAGGTCCCTTAAGCATTGACCAAATCATGAAAAGCCCTGTTTAACACAGGTTAGAGACCAATTGCATGGGTCTGTCAGTTATCTCTACAGCTCCATTTGCAATTTATATTGGATACTTTATTTTTCTAAGAGCATGTACAGATATTTTGACCAGGACATTAAAGGTCTCATTTTCATTGACTGCTCTTCAGGCTGATCCATAGCTGTCATTTTCCCTTTTTCTCCTGTAACCAAAAGCAAGGACTAGCCTGTTGGACAGTTCAACACAGCTCATCAGCAAACTGGAAAAACTACTGTCAAGAAAGGCAAGGATGGAGATGAGTGCAAGAAACTGCACATCTTCACCAAATGTTTTCCTAAAGAAGAATTTGCTAGGTACTCAACCAGTTCAAAATCAAAATGTACGTTCCTTGGAAAATCTTCACTTTTGTACTCTTATACTGGATTCCTTTTTCTTTTCAGGATGGGAACAACCCAAATAAACCTGGGGCAAAAAAAAAGAGGATTCTAAATACAAAAAGAATTCAGAAGCAACAATCCGTCTTGGGACATCTCTAATCTAATTTTGCAGATAACCTATCAGCTGACCTTTTCCAAAACCTATTTAAACTTCATCATTGAAACAACACTGTTTTTATACTGCCACATTGTGGAAGCCATTCGCAGAGTATGACTCCAAAGATTAGAAATAAGTTTCTTCTTTTTTTCTTATTTCTTTCTCAGCTTCTCAAAGTAAACACAGTCACTTCACTTTAATTCATTCTTGTCTTGAGTAAACTGTTTCCCTAAAAGCATTCTTACTCCTATTTGATCAAAGACTATTGCTAGATATCATGATATAAATTGACAATAAAAATAAGGAAAAACAATTGCTCAGAGCTTTTACAGAGTGAATATGAAACCAGCTCACAAAAGGTGTGCTGTCTTTATGGCAAGAGTGACAGCACTGGTTCCAACCTTGAGCAGGATGGTACCTGCTCACATCTACAAAGCCTAATGACTCTAATACTGCAAATTCTTTCTTTCCAGCCAGGAAAGCGTGTCACAGATTGTACATCAAATGTACAAGAGCTGCTTCCAAGCACTGGAGGTACTTTATAATTCCCTTGGCTCCTCTGAGTAAACTACTGTGTAGTGACCTGGAGATGACAAATCCAGGTACCTGAGCACAAGCACATTTCATATTTTACCACTTTTTCAAAAAGCTGAAAATAATGACACCAGCAATGACGCCTGCCTTTAACCTAGAACTATAACAAATGGGTCAAAACTTTCATGAGAGAAGTCGTGGAGCCAAGATGTTGGGTTATGAATATATTTTGCAGTGAAAATGGTGCTTGAGGCTTGCCTTACAATAAGGAGAAAAAACCTACAAAAGTGAAAACTGAGCATTAAATGTATACAAAATAATATTAACAGGGTAATTTAAAAAAATCCTAAAAAACAACTATGCAAAATGCCCTGCTTCCTGTCTTCCAGGTCTTCTGGAATGGATTTCAAGCAACATCAGCTGAATGTAGTAATATAAACATTTGAAGTACTTACTACCTCTGGAGATTTGCAGGCCCTCTAAAGCGATTAGGGTTCAGTGTATCTGTGCCAGCCTTAATCCACTTCCCGAGATAACAGGCATATAAAATAGGACACATGTGCCACAAACCTAAACCAGGCAAGAAAAATAAAAGGCCAGCCCCGGATCAAGGAGAACCTCTAAGGAGCAGGATCAGACATGTCTTACATGCTTTACAAAACAACAGTACTCCATGCAGAGGATATGAAATCAAATCAGATAATCCTTGGTAGAAGAATAAGTAGGATTTGAACCTTTTATGTTCAGATCTTATTTACTTCTTTAGCAGGTTCAGCTACACTTGTATAAAGCCACTGATGAAGTACCACAAACTTCATAATGATGGAAGTCATCATTTCGTGTTCAGAGGAAAATGGGGACCGAAGTTCTTGTTACTGATTGTGATGCATGAGAGTTGTGATAACTAAACTCCTCCCTGAAAAATTACTAGGCTACATTCACAGCTAAGGCAGTCATAAAAATAGCCTTTGTAACTGGACAATGTACAGCCCTGACAGAAAAAACAAGAATACTGCCCCATAGTGTCTGTCCTACATAATGTTTGGAATCAAAAAACAGTTTGGGTTGGAAGGGATCTTAAAGATCGCTTAGTTCCAACACAACTTCCAGGGGCTGGGATATCTTCCAGTATCTCAGGCTGCTCAGAGTGCCATTCAGCTCAGCCTTGAACACTTCCAGGGATGAGGCATCCACAACTTCCCTGGGCAACCTGTTCCAGCACATCACCACCCTCAGAGTAAAGATTCTTTTTTTTCCAAATATCTAATCTTAATGCCCTCTTTCATTTGAGTTTGAGGCCATTTCTCCTTTTCCTGTCACTACAGGTCCTTGTAAAAAAACTCTCTTTCTTGTAAGCTCACTTCAGATACTGGAAGGCCACAGTTAGGTCACCACAAAGTTTTCTCTTTTCCAGGCTGAAATATCCTAATTCTCTTCACCTTTCCTTGTAGGAGATATGCTCCATCCACCTAATCTTCTTGGTGTCCCTCCTCTGAACTCACTCCAACAGCTCAATGCACTTCCTGTGCTGGGGAGCCCAGAGCTGGATGCAGCACTTCAGGTGGGAGGCACCCAAATATACTTTCAGTCGGTACAAGTTTATTTTCAACATTCTGAGCTCCAAAAACAACAAGACAGCTTTTCTCTTTCTACATTTTTAATCATCTTAGGATAGTAGATGACAAGTGACAGACTGTGGAAGACTGAATTTTGCATCTTAAGCTTGGCAGGCAACAATACGGAATAAGAGACACAGCCAGCCTCAGCATTACTACTGCTGGCTGCAGGGATGTGACAAGGCTGGGGCTCACAGTGCCTCTCACAGCAAAACCCTGGGAAAACAGACCTGCCAGGCACAGATACACTTAATTGGGTAAAATATTGATAAGACAGTGAGTTAAGTTTGTAAGTTGGTGGTGGCTAGCTCCAAGACTTGATGAGCAATTAAGAGAGATGGGGAGCAATTCAGTTTTTCAGACCGTGCCTGAGCCTAAGACCAGCAGCAGCACCTCCTTCCTATTCCACTGACAGAAGAGTAGGTCAAGATAATGGGGCCAAATAAATACCACTATAAATCCCATCTCTGATAAGCTCTCCAAGTTCATTCTTGTTTTATTGCACATTGGTCTGGTTTCATCCAAATGCTCTTCTGCATATGTTCTGTATTTTCTGCAGAGTGCCTGGTCTGTGGCAACGCAACCCCTGTGGTTACTTCCCCTTTCCCCAGTACTGAGATGGCACAACACAGATGTAGTCATTTCCCTTGAAGAGACTCATAGACAAAATTTAAACAGAATGTTTAAATATGTAATAATGTACACAAACCACTAGGTCTTCAGAGATTGTATTAATTATATGTTTGTGCCACATCTAGGGTGTGTAGAAAAAATGGGGACTAGAGGCACTAAACCAAAGTCCCTTCTTGTGTTTACCTATTAAAATCCACCAAATCCCAAGTATTTAGCTCAGAACACAATGAGAAGAAAAAGAACCAAGTTAACTGCATCTCATAGTATATCAGTATACTTTCTAAAATGCAACACAGAAGTTTAGGGTTTGCAATCATAATCATTACTGTCATTACTAAAGTCAGAGGTACTCATGACTTCTGAATTTAAAGTTTTCATAACTCACAAATCGGGTGGTGGCTGACACTGTTATATTAAAAAAATATGTTTCCTGTTTCCACTTTGTCCTCAAATAGTAGACGGTGCTTCCTTCCCATGGTTCTCTCTTGCTACAAACATTAGGTTATTATAAATACACACAGGGAGTACACATAACTACCCATGTAAATGCATGGCGATATCTACCTGATAAACACTTATGAGAAATACATTTCATAAGTGACTGGGATTTCCTCACCCAGGGCTGATGCAGTGAAGGCACACAATAGATTACAAACATATATGAGAAAAACATTTCATAAGTAACTGGGATTTCCTAATCTGTAGCTGCCCACGAGCACATTTCCCACTTATATGGGAAATGGTCTAACACCTGGGAGCTGCCATTTGCAAAACCAGCTTCAGAGCAGATTACTTGTGTCCCAGATCTAAGAACAAACCTTTACAGTTCCTATTCTCTCCTGTGAACATCCAAAATCCTACCATCTTCAGTTCGTTTTTTAAAAAAACCCTAGAAAATAAACATTGTGTACCTTTGAAAAGGATTCATCTTAACCAGCTTTATACCTTTATACAGCACAGACATCTACAGCTGAGCTAGTCACCAGAGGACCCCTTTGGCATTCACAGGGATAAAGATAAACTGGCACTTGAAGGACTTAATTCAGCTGTCTAACTCTAGATATTTATCTTAGGATAAGACAGGTCCTATAGTAGCAGTGACTATGAGGAAATCACATCTCTGATGCTGGCATTCATATTGTAGACATTATGAACCAGAACACCTGTCAGAGGTGACTTTCAGGCATAGATACCTGAGACCTCTAGAAAAGGGGATGTTTTCAGCTTCTTGGTAGAACCTGACATTTCAAGTCAACCTCTGAAAACTCAAGAAAATCACCAAAAATTGTGTCTCTGTTGTTCAAGGAAGAATTTCCTAACTTCACACTGAAAGGTCTTCAGTCTCCTTCAATTACTGGTAATATACAGACTGTCACATTCATAAAGGGGAAAGGAGGGCCTGTACATCTCCAAAATCTCCTAAAAATATTTTTCTCTGTAGTGAGTAGGGTCTTTAGGTGATGGGGCTCTACAAATTTTATCAGCATTTTTCTCTTAGGGACACATAACTCACAAACAGCAAAGCAATGAGGAATCAAAATAGACCACATATATATATGATTATGCAAATATATGAATATATATATAAAATACACCTGAATATGCATTCACCCATCACCACTCCTCTGAATCTTTTGATTTTAATTCTAAACTGCTGCTTACCCATAAGCTCATTTGGAGGATTTTCCAGGGGAAACCAGTGGTCTTTCTTCTTAACTCTGTTCTACAACTCATTCACATGAAAGACAGAAACTGCCTGCAACTCCTGTTCCTACCCTTGCAGAATAGGTAATTTCATTGGGGTTGTCTCCTCTCTCTTTTGTTCTTTCTCTGAGAGATAAACCAATGAGAAAGATTCATGTCTACTCTGTATCCTGCTGCCAGTGGATTCAAGTTTCCAAGTAGTGTTATACTACTTGACCAGAAGAAAACAGAATTTTAATCACATGGTGATTGACTTAGTACTTCTCTGATGCACAAGGAAGAATTACAGTAGTGTGATGCTATGACTTGTAATTTAAAAGATTGTGCTAAGGTCTAGTGGAAATATCAAGATTGTCTAATTCCCCAGTCTTTCAGCCTTCTTTACATTAGAGGCATTGAGGAGATCTTCTTTTTAACTGAATCAATCCAGAGTCCCTGATGTCTGTTTGATCCACAGCAAAATTATCCTTCTTTTTTGTGTTTTCTCCATTTTCAACAAGTCTGACTGGGAATAGATTACCACACAAAGGTATTAATCAAATACTTAGGAAAGTACTACAAGGAATAGATTGATTGATGGAAAATATCTTTCCTAACTAACTCTGTGGTTTCTGAATATGAAACCAGTTATAGATTACAGGATGACAGGTGCTGATGTGCTAACCCTGGTTAGGCTCATATATTTTCATAATTTCTTAACTGTTTACTTACTCTCACCCTAGTACAGCAATGGAAGGACTATTTTTCTCACTCTTTTTGATACAAATTTGAATGCTTTCACATAAAATGAAATAATCTTCATTTTATGTGTCAGGTTAAATCAGAAATCCTCCACCACACCAGAGTTAAGGATAAACCCTTTCTTACACAGTAAGACACACAGCTTCTGACATTTCAGTTGCTTACCAGTCCAAAACAATTTCACACAGGGCAAGCATGGGTTTTCACATAGTGTACAGTGTAGCTTTAACCTGCTTTTCTTTAGAGCATTTCCTGGGGTAAAAAGAGTGAATCTTGCAGGTAATATTAGACATAGAGACACTTTTCCTGTCCTGTAAACAGTTTTGAAAGATGGAAGAAAATCTTCCCATTTCACACTGTCAGAAGGAAAAACTCCCCCAAAAACAAAGGGATGCTTCTTTTCCTTTAATTAAGCAACTAAAACTGCAGGACAGGACGTGAGATGTATCTCTGTGCACACTACATCATTTTCTGCTTGCTCCATGGCTGTGTTTCAGCCTGTTCCAACTGGCACCCTTCAAGAGGAAGCTTGGGCGTGGTTTGGGGATAAATCACACCAGCAGCTGCTCCAAATAAGTTATAAACAAGAACTTCAACATCCCTGACTCCCTGTGATGCACTGCAACATAATCCCACCCATTTTGTGCTGTCCTGTACAGAAGCCATACACTCCTTTGCATGCCATTTGCTGAGGCAAGCAACACAAATCCTTCATTTTCCTGCCATCAAAACACCCTGACACAATTCTCAACATGTCTCTTCAAATAAATATTTTAGCCATTTAGACATTAGAAAACATGCAGAAAAATGGTGATATCTTGGGATGCAGGAGAGTCACAGGTTCAGTGGAGACCAGGGTCCAATGCTATTTATGTGTGCACTGAGAGACAGCCTACCTTGGATGGGTCTGACTTTGAACAGACAGACACACAGGGAGGGATCTGTGTTCAGAAGGCTCTGTGCTCAGTAGTTACAGTAAATAAAGCAGCCAAGCTCCATCCACATAACCCATAATATGCAGGTCCTGGATACTTAACCAAGTTCAGAGGTTCACATGCAAGAGAAAACCCCAGATCACCAGGATTTGGTAGCTTAATAGTAGATTACTCACTTGCCTTCTCAGGCCAGTCCCTCCATCTTTCCCCCTGGAATCATTCTGTGGCTGTACAAATAATAAAATACTTAATAGATGGAAAAAAGACACCTATGGCTCTGAAAGCTTAAATCCCAGTACCAATGTGTATAAAAATGGTATCTGCTGAAAGACCAGCGTTCCTGGATTCAAGTAGATGGTTTTCTTCTCTGTGTTTTTGACCAGAAAAACCTTTTGTAAAAATTAACCGCAAATTACACGTTTCTGCAAGTTTTCATTTTGTGAGAAAAACCCAGATTAGCTTTATGTGAGGACCACACACTCTCATGCACAGAAGATGTTGGTGCTGATGAATTGCTGCTTTCAGCTGTGGGATTTAATTACTCTCATTCTCTACAGCTGGTGTTATTATGTGGTGATGTGTTTGTCTTCTGACACCTGGGGGGTAGGATGAAATAAATTTACTATATTCACCATGCCAAAGGGACAGTTTGAATAAGAAATGCTGCAATAAGACCTGCATGACTATGTCCTCTGGCATGAATGATGAATCCAGGTCCTTTAGATCTTGTTTTCTAGACATGCTTACAGACTGGAAGAATTTTTTAAAAATGTTATCAGAAAATTACATTAATGTTAAGCCTATTTTGACAAGTCCAAGGAAATGAATTGGTTTATATTGATGTCTATCTAGCCTGTGCTCCTGAAGCCTTTCCCTTCATTTTTACATGCTGCCAGGGTCACTAATCCTACTCGTTTTCAGTTTGTCAGTCAATAATCACTTACATGGCACTATGTCTTTGGAAATGACAGCTGAGACAGGATCTGATGCAAAGCCTTGCTTCCACAATGCCTTCCTAAATACCAATCTGAGCCGGCTGAAAGGACCAAACACTCTATGTCTGGTAATGACATGTTCACCAAGCTTGTCATAAACAAGGTTTTGGGGAACTTTACAGCTCTGCTATCTGTCAGATGTCTCTACTTTGATGCCATAATGAAGTCATACAAAGCAGAACAGTTATTGGACATTAATGACAGGAAGTCCCTGTTATCAGACATTAATGAGAGTCAACTTTTTTGTTTTGCTCTAAGGCATTTTAATTGTATCACGAGCAGAGACCATCTGGCTTAAGAATGAATATTCAGTATCTGCTGCAGATGCAGAAAAATTTGGGAGGGAAATGGTACTTCCTGGTTTCCAGCTCACATGGTACCCAACACTAAAGCTTGTATGTTGAACACATAGCTAAATTGCAATTTGATGCTCAATTAATGACTTGATTTTTTAGGTTATTATTATCTTATTAATTAGTTAGTGTTTATTAGTTTGCACTTTATCTCTTCAAAAAGAAGATGAATTTATGTTAAAAATTACTAAGGACTAACATACTTCACTGCATTCTGCAGAGGAGTGTGTCAGCTCATCAGGCTTTATTTACTGAGAAGTCCTAGGGATAAAAATATTTTTTCTTTTTTAAGGAATAAACATAATTTCTCTCTTTTGTGACAGGTGCAGTTCATGTTTATAAAAAATACAGAGAAAACATTTGCAATGTGAAAATTTAGAGTACCACAGCAGACAATAACTTTTCTGAGAAAGAATTCAGCTGAGAAAGAATGAAACCATCACTTCTAAAGGGCAGGCATCAATTTCAGAAATGTTATGGCTGTCACCAGAAGCTTTAGTTTGGCCTATCTTATTTCTACAGCAATGTCTCTCACTGCAACTCGAGGGGGAAAAAAACACCAAACTGATTTAGCCAAGACTTTTCTGAGCCATGTATAAAGTCTAGAAGATGATGTTTTGCAGTCTTAAGAAAATAAAGCTGTTAATACTTTGAGTAAATTATGCATATGTATCATGGCCTATTTACAAGCCTAGGTCTATTTGTTTAAGTACCTAAATATCTTGAGGCAGCTCCAAGGCAGACACCCTTGTCTGCCACACTGAGCTGCCTCAAACACGAGCAGCCCAGCAAAGGTGGGGGCCAGGCTGCAATCCCAAAGAGGTATTTGATTTGAACATAACTTGAACCAGTGCTGGCAGAAATGCATTGAAAAGTAGTGGGGGCTCTGCCCTTTTTATTTTGGAATTAAGTCAAACAAGATGTTGACTTCTCTCCTGAGGGAATGTGATGTGATGCATTTCCTCACTGAAGCTCCCTGGGCTGTGCTGGCTCTCAAGAGTCCCATGTTGCAGTGAGTGAAACAATTTCCAGCACACGTTTCCAGAACCCACTTTGGAATACCTCAGGGTAACAACAGTTAGTTAAGCCAGTATGATTAGAGAGCTATCACCTCATTTCCGCTGCATTACTGCCATAATCCTAGAAGGAAGATTCATATAAGTGCTCAGGAACAAAATTCCAGGGGAGAAAAAAATCCATACTAGCAACTATCAGCTAATATTACCAGACAACTGAATTTTCTTGTATTTGCTTTCTTACTTTTCTTGGGGGAAATTTACCTTAATGCATGAGACCAACAAAAGACTCACAAAGTCTTGAATGCTGAACACTGCAGCCCTCAGTAGAGCACTATTAAAATTACCAGACAGGCTTTCAATATGAGCTTGCTGTGGAGCTAAACATCTCCTCGTGATGCCAAACAGGATGCACCTCTGGGACAAAATGCTCCTGAACACATAGATCTATCCTAAGCAATAAGCAGAGTAAAAGTTGGAGCTGTAGCTCAGAGGTCTAAGGGAGGATGGGAAGAGAGACAGTAAGAATTTTCCTCTCCTCTGGCTTTTGGGAAAAACACATTGAGTGTTAGACAAAAATGTGAAAATCTCAACCTCGATAACTGAAGCATTCAGATATCCAAACCTGAGGTTATTCTGACTCAGAAAGCAATTGATACATTTGCTTTTCAAGCAGTACAGGCATCACTTTTCCATACAGGTCAGTATGTCTGTCTGTCACCTATTTCAAGGCAGAATTTTTTGAGCAGTATCTCATCTAAAGGAGAAGGAAGTGATCAGGAACTATCAATGGCAAGACTGTTAGGGTTGTAAGAATAGGAATCCCCCTTGTGATAAATCATTTTCAATGCTCAATGTAATCCAATTCAGTCTCTAAACATCACTAGTGTAATACAAAAATGTCTCCTGGGCACATCAATAAAACTGGGTGGGATTGACTGCTGTAAACAACAAGAGACTTGAAACTCACTCTCTGATGCAAGAATTTGGTCAGAATTTAGTCTCTTCAGACGAAATTCTAAGCACAACCTAAAAATCTACACGAAATTTTTATAGTAGCAAGGTGAAGTAAGTCCAATGAAAAAACACCGCCATGCAAGACTGGTATTTAAAATGGCAATCACAAGAGGCAAAACAAGTTTAATGTACATGGTTTGGCAAAGCTGCAGTCTGCTTCTTTAAGAATGTATTACTGATTATGAGCATTCTTATTACAATTTTATTGCAATATTCAAGGTGCACTCAGAAGATACTATTTTTTTAAATATGGGTTTATTTGTTTGCATCTTATTTTACAGTCATTCTTCCAGCCTCCAGTTCATTTCTAAAATGAAAGCAACTGATATTTCCATATCAAAGTTTAAAATTAATTTGCTTTGTGGAACATGCTCCTTGATGTAAAATACTTCATTTTAATTAGGACATTTCATTTTCTCTAATGGAATCAGGTTCCATTTACTTAATCCAAAACTACATTCTGAAAAAGATATAAGCAGTACACTTTCTCAGCACAAGCCCTTCAAAGGCCTGTGTGCATGAGGAGATTGCACCTACACAGCTAAACTGATTTCAGGCTTAATCTATTTTACACCCCTACAAAACATTACCCATAACTGAATCTGCCCCATTTCTGGATGAGTTTTATTAAACAACTTCTTGTTTCCTAGTGCAGACCAGGATGGGATAATAAAAAAACAAATACCATTACAAGTATGTGTTAGAATGGAAAAGCTAATTAAAAACCGTCCCATCTCTCTAAGCACATGTGACTGGACCCCACATCCTGGAGCACAGCCATCTCCCACTGCCACTTTTGTACAGTGTTTTCTTCTTCCATTTGCCCTCCTCTCTGTAACATGTTGTGTACATGTAGACTATGCCAGATCATGTCTGCTGCTCTTTAAGAGAACGTACAAGTCATTTCTGAGGAACACTTTGCATATTCTGGCTCCATGTTAGGATGATGTCCTGCCCCCACGCACGCACAGAAGCACGTGGATAGATCAGGGCAGAGATAACCAGTGCACAGGCACAGACTGTGAAAGGCATTCCCTTTCCCTACTGTGACAGCTTGCTCCCTCCATTTAAAATAAATGTTTGTTTGCTGGAAAGCCTGTCTTTATTGATTTTGTACATCTCATCAGCACAGAGAAATGCAATAAATACCATACACTATTATAAACTCTGAAACACCTTCAGCTCCAGGCCGACTGCAGCTTTCATAATAAAAGGGCACAGCAACAAAATTATTTTAAAAACAGAATACCTTGAAAAATAGCCAGGCTGTCATCCATTTGACCACTTTCACAACCCAAAAGACATGCTTGTAGAGCTCAGTATCCACTACTCCAGGGTCTACTACATTAGCAGTCACATGGCTTCCATTTGCAGTCAGAAGATGCTGTAGTCGATAGGTAAACAACACAAGGGCAAGTTTGCTTTGGGCATAGGCTCCATGGGGTGAATACGAACATCTGTACACAGGAGAGAAAAAGAGAGGGAGATTCATGTAAAAATAACCAGAAGGAGAACAGAATTGCACAAACATCAAATGTACCACATTATGCAATATCCAGATCTACACTGAGTTGTCAGAAGAATCAGCTTATCACTGGCAGGTGTGTTGTTTACTCAAGTTCTGGTGATTATTCCATTAGACACCAAGTCTTATTTATAGCAGGGAAAAATATTAAAATAAAATTACACAATACCTGCCAGAATCTCTCTGTCGAACTCTTTAAACTAGAAATGTTGAGGCATCAATCTCTGGGCTATCATCACCTAGAGGCCCTCAAACTTCTTTCCCCTCTTTTGCTCTGCTCTCTCTAAACATATACACCCTATTCCTACCTATTAAACCCATGACTGACCATACTACTTCTCATTGCTATTATTATTGTTACTGAGTCAGTACCTACTAGTTGAAGGTTCCTGTGCTGGGATGGGTAAGGTATTCATTGCAGCTGCCCTGGTCACACACCCGATTGTGCACAGCTAAGAGATTGATAAAAATATGGGGCAAGGAGAGCAGCTGCAACTGTAACCACAGTTTACACAGTCTACAGGCCCTATACAGCCTTTAAATCACAGATGGCTGGCAGGGTCTATGCCAAAGAGGTATGACAAAGACACACAAATTCCAGGAGTTACAGCAAAACATTCCCAGTTGAGACTCCTGTGCACCTCTCTCATGTGGATGTCAAATATGCCTTTCTTTCAAACCAAGCTTTCTAGGAACTGCTGAGTTGGGTTTCATTGCATGCAGGCAGCGGTACTTTGTGGGTTTTTTTCTTCTTTTATTTTTTATTTTTTTTTTAATAAGCAAGCTAGTTTCAGGCAAATTAGCAGGTATGTCACTTAAAATGTTCTTCCTGACTAAGGCCTCAGCATCACTTCCACAAATTCCTGTGCCATAACAATTCACTCCTGTAATTACTCATCTAACCTTTTTTGTGCTTAGCAGAACCAAAGGTAAATGGTGGCATTACAGACAGCTCATAGGCAAAGCAGGAAGGAGCCTAAAGCAACAAGCTCCTGGGAACAGAGAAATTGCTTCAGTCTCCACCCATTTTGCCTCTGTTAAAGCCTGGAGGACTCATGCTGCATGCTGTAGCTGCTGCCCATGTGGGCTCAGGGGTTAGGGTCCATGCAGCAGCAGAACCTTAACCTGTTGGTGAAAGGTGACAGAGGGGCACCCACCCAGGAACAGAACTCTCTTTCCTATTTCCTTCCCTTCCCCTAGAAGCTGTCCTGTCTCTGTTGTGGCTGCAGCTGCAGCTCCATCCTCTACACCTTCACCCTAAGTGAAAGAAGAAATGCCCAGACTAGGGATGCTCTTATTCTGCTGGAAAGCCTGCCTGTGATTTCTGTGGCTGTTACTACATGCAAGGTTTTTATTTTGAATCAGTAGTAATAAACATGTCAGTTCATTTTGTTATCTCATTCTTGTTGAATATCTTATTTACAATATCCTGTGCACTTCACCACAGAAAACCCTGGATGTTAAGAATCAGGTGGACTCTCTACAGAGGTATAAGGCTACTGAAGCAATTTAACTGTCCATGTTATCTGAAAGGACTCAAAAACTTGGAGGTACCACAGAAAATAATACAGCTTAGCCACAGGAAGTAAAAGACAACAACACTGCATCTCTTTTCTTTTTATTTTCCTGTCTTTTTTCTTGTACAAGCAAATCACAAGCAGTCTACAAAAGCATGATACAGCTTGAGAACCAAAAAAAGACAGCTGATCACAGGTGGCCCTTGCACCAACCAACGGCCTCAGCTGCACTGTGCTGGATAACATACCTTCATTATCATGAAGAGATCACCTGCACCTTTGGGCAAAATGGTCTATTTAAAGAGTAAAGAACAATCACTGCATGAATATAAAAGTCACTTGGCATTAGTCAGGAAATTGCAGTTACATTTTAAATTCAGTAACGTCCATGCTCTGATCTGAGACACTCAAAATGTCACCTTATGCTTCATGCATATTCCAATCCCTTTAACTTGAAGGACCAGATCCTCAGCTGCTACCAGCTTCTCCTGTGCACAGGCGTGTGGGGCAGAGCTCACACCACCCATGGGAAGCAGCATTCATCCCAAGCCGCCTCCGGCAGCCAGCTGGCAGCTAACCCTGGCACTCCTCCATCAGCACCACCATTCCCCCACGGAACGCAAGCTGGGGCACGGGACAAGCCTCCCCAGCTGAACTAGAGTGATCTTGTCTGGTAAGTGGCTCACAGGGAAGCAGAGCTGGAGACTATTCTGACTTGTTCTGCCTGGGTATAGTCTGGCCTTCAGTAATTTCAGATGCCAGGCAAGAGGATACTGAATGCTCCCCATGACTCCCCATTCCCACATTTTGTATGGGTACTGTTTTGACTTACTTTGTGGCAACGAAGCATGAACTACAAGGGCCAGATCCTCCAAAGCCTTGTATTTTGCATAGATATGTATGTCAGAGAAACATGAGTGCTGAGAAGATATAAAAGCTACCCAATCAATGAGGAAGCCTTTTATATCATAGTGCAGAGATGCAAATGATCTGCAAGGCAGCCAGGAATCAGACTTCAATAACATAATATAGATATGAAGAATATAAAATTGGATACACACAGCAAAAACTTTAGGCAGAGCCACTGCAATGATTACCTTCTCTGAACCCAATTTCTGTGTGTTTGTTTTTTGCTTTCCAGGAATCTGACATCAATGGACTACATAAGACAGAGGAATAACATGACACAGAACCAATGAGGATTTCTGTTGAACAACTGTTTTGTTTGTCAGACCCCATTTTATTAGAATCATGTTGTTTAAATGCCACATTGAAAAAATAAATCAGCACAGGTTATTTGACTTCCTTACATCCAGTATTAAGTTTATGTATCAGAAAAATAGAACCACATAGGCACATGTACTTACACCATGATTCTGTCTTCTATGCATACACATGTAGAATCACAGAAGGGTTTCGGTTAGAAGTTTAAGATCACCTAGTCCTACAGCCCTACCATAAGAAGAGACATCTTTCCACTTGACAAGATTGCTCAAAGTACCATCCAGCTTGGCTTTGAATGGATGAGGTATTCACACTGTCTCTGGACAACTCATTCCTGTGCCTTACCATCCTCATCATAAAAATGTCTTTCCTTTGTCCAATAAAGGTCTACCCTCTTTTAGTTTAAAACCAAAAAATGTATGGTTACACATTCTTACACATGGAGTTATCTGGCTTTAAAGCCTATGCATCTAAATCTAAATCTAGCCTCTCTTGACACTTTATGCTCATATGCACATCTTTTACAATGAATAAAAGTATAATTGCATACTAAATAAAATAATTTTGACATTATGCCTTTCCACATTTTCTGAAGGTTCTAAAATCTTTCTGAAATCAAAGTGCATACAAGAGGCAAACCATCCAAGCAGAACACAGCTTACCACCAAACTGTGCTAGCAGAGGAGTGCACACGAGGCGCCTCTGACACTTGGACCTTTGCTGCTGTGAGGACACAGGGTATCGATGCTTCACAGGCAGGCAGGGAGATTCTTAAGCAGAGAAACTCTACCTCCTAACTAGGCAACCAGCCAGGCAAAGGACTGAAAGCTCCCAGTGGTGCCGGTCAGTCAGCTAGAGAGCTAAGGAGGTACTGATGTTCAATGCCCAGGGATACATCCTAATAAATACTGCCCACCCAGCTTGGGCGATGCCAGGCAGTTTGTGCTGTGATATGGCAAGCATGTACACAGTCAGTAGGAAAAATAGAGTAAGGATTTGGTGAGAAGTTCAGTGGGAAAGCACAGCATGCCTGGCATCAGTAGCTTGGAGAACTTCACGCTCACTCCCTTGTTTGAGTGGGGCTGGCTGTGGACCACTCTTCCTACCACAGAAAACAGTGGCATCCCCCAAGGGATGCCCCTCCATAGCATTTTGCTGATGAAACAGGGAAACACACAACTCACTAAATGAAAAGTACAGGAGGAGTAAAGGCAAGCAGGATTTAATTTGCTGCTTTGAAATCTGTCCAAGAGAGCACCAATACACAAGACCTTCTCCTTTCTTTGAAAATAATGGTTTATGGATTCTATACTGATAAATAAAGGATCAGGATGAAGCAGATCCTGCATTTTGTGTCCAAATAATTTTTAGCAGAAGTTCTTACTTCTGGCTTAAGATTTTTTGCAATATAAACTTTGACTTACTATTACAAAAATTAGGGGAGAGAAAAGAAGGAGATTTGAAATTTTGTGAGAACAAAATAAGTAGGTATTCCATTATGGAATGAGTGCCTTGAGGTTTGCTGATTTTTTTTTTTTTTTTTTTCCCTTCTTTTCCCCCAGAAGCTGATTAGCTGATTTTTGCCACTTATCTCCATGGTGCTGTCTCCAGCAGCAATCTCCCTATGGAATGTATTTTCAAAAAGTAATGAGAAGCCAAATTTCAAACTGAAGCCTGCAGTGGCTAATTAGGTATTTAAATATGGACTCAGCTGCTATCCCAGTTTGAAAACTGGATTCATGTTTAGCACATCTCTTGTCAACTTGTTTCTGCTCAGGTTGGCTTTAGTTGCTCTGATTTCTACAGCGGTCTCCCATTTATGTCCAATGATCCCATATTTAGTAAAGAGCTAAGTGAGGACAGATTACCCACTGAGTAACAGGGGAAACTGTGCTGCTCAGCACAGATCACTTCCTTCACCCTCCTGTGTGTGGGGCTCTCTTTCTGCTTTCGGATTTTTCACTCTCATTGAGGGCTCCTTTGGCACTGGGCACACATAACATACATTATGGACTCACTGACAGCACCCTGTACCCCACCACATCTTGCTTCAGCAAAAGGCTCAGAGGACCTATGGCCATCCTGACTGGCACACAGATTAGTTTAACCCAACCAGTGCTGGCACTGAAGCTTTCCTGATCTGAACCTTTCACAACTGTCTTGCATGCCATCCTCCTTTCACCTGTCACCCTGCTCCCCAATTTCCAGTGTGTTCATTTGCCTGGAGGGCAGAGTGCACCAAGATCAAACTGCAAAAAACCCAGCTGCTCTGTGCTCCATTAAAAGACAAGTGATGCAAAACGTGGCTGACATGCTGGGCTTTTTAATGAAAGGCCACACAAAATTTCAATATATGCCTTAGGATGAATCAGGGAATTAAGCAAAACATAGGCTTGCTGTATTAAAATGACTAAAGCTTCCTAATGATTTATGTATTAATCTTGCAATACATCATCACCATTGCTTAGTCAAGACTATAAAAGTCTATTATTAAACACTCATGAAGCTTTCAGAGTCTTAAATTTTCTTTCTTCAGGGAATGCAGCACAACATTTTTAAAGTTTTGATAAATTTTGCAGCTTATTTTGAAGCAGCTAGAGAAATATATTGGAAAATAAGCATGTCTTTACTGTTTATCACAAGCAGTTTCTTTGTCTTCTCTTATGATAACGCTTGAGTCCTAAATATTGTTTATTAGATTAAAACAGGCTTCCTGGCAGTACTAGATATATTTTTCCTGTGAACACATCTTCTGAGTCTCATTAATTGTGATTTTCTCTCAATAAAACCCAACCAACCAACCAAGCAACCAACCAAACAAAAAAGAAATATAGAAAAGGAGAAAACACCAAGCTGGAGAAATGAAAATAAATATATTACAACTACCAACCAGTATTTTACCACTTGAAAGAAGCATATACATTAGTAAAACAAAGCTCAAATCTAAGGTATTAACTTCTCTGCTTTTGAGATGTTGTTGCAGTTATGTTTTGTACAGCAGCTGTCCTGTTACCAACTGCTATAGGCTATTACACAGTCACTCATCTCATGTACATGAGGGGCATTTTGTGTTCCTGAGCAACTTCTCATGTACTTCTTCATGTACATTTCTTTCACATATGTGATGTGCAACCTTAAAAAATAAATAGTGACAGTATACATACAACAGCTAAGGTGGCTGAAGTATAAATGTTGAGTGGATAAGGAACGCAAGCATTAGGGACTCCTGAGGAGCCCTCATGACCCTGTGATGAATTTGATCTGGAAGGCTACCAGACCAATACATGAAATTAGTGGTTCTACACGAGGTCAAAAGCATATCCTTCATGTCCTAATTTGTGTCATGGGGGTCACTTAAGCAGTCATAAGCCAGTGGCAGAGCAAACCATCTTGCCTTTCATTACTCTTCCTGCAGCAAGCTCTTCGGCTCCACATGTCGCTCACACACAGCTCTGGACAAATCCAGGCTTTGTCTGTAGTAAAATAATATTTTTCTTCCTAAAATTAGAGCATAAGGGTAAAAGCCCAGAGCTGAGAAATGCTCTCTCTTCAACAGGTAATGTGTTGGTAATGGTCTCAGTAGCTGGTATCTCAGCAGATCAGTGACTCCTGTCTTGTGCTTAACCCACAATGCAGGAGGAGCCACAAACTGGAACCTGGGCGGTGTTTGGTTTTTGTTTCTTTTTTAAAGCCATGTTTCCCAGCTTCCAGCACTTCACTGTATAAATACATAACATTCAGTGACTAGCCCTTTCTAACAGCCTTTAGGAAATGCAGAGGGAACAAAAATTAACTTACTGTCTCTTGAGGACTACATTTAATAAAGAAACACAATGTCTTTATTTTAAAATCATTTATGAAAGACAAAATAAGCCAGGGCTTGTCATCTGGGCGTTACTGTCATCCAGATGGAATCAGCATCATTTTTCATTTGGCTGATCCCTACTCCTAATGGCAGGAGGTGAGATGCCAAGAGCTATTCTGCTCTACTGAGAGTTGTTGTGTACATCTCAGTTGCTGTGTGCTCAGCATAGCTCTCAAATGCATGGACTCAAAGGCTGGTCCTCCCAAAGTCTCACCAGAACCAGTACCTTTAAATACGTAATTTTTTTCTTTCTGTGCAGATGGTATTAATTTCAAATGTTTCGGATTATTTTAAATATCAATGTTAAATTCAAATTATAATTACTGTAATTCCATTCTTCCAGGAAATATATGTCTTTATTTAGAATGATATAAATTGCCACTTTTCTACAGTCACAGCAACTGATGTAGTGTTAAGTACATGCTAACAGTTGAAGTGGTACTGAGCATAATAGTATCTCTTCATTCAAATAAAAATCTCCATTAAACAAATGAATGAGTAAATATATAAAAGGAAGCAAGGGTTTGCATTGCTTTGCCCAAGAAAAAGATCACAGCTTCAAGATCTACATTCTGTGTCTTCATGACCCTTTTGAGGGATGGGGAAGTAACATGGACACATATCTTCTCATATTATCTCTTGGATAATCTGGATCTCAGGTTACTGAAGATTGTCACACATTTTATAAGAACATCTATAGGATTATAAATAGGGGGAGGTACTCTCCACTCACTTGTGGAAAGCTTCGCACTTCTGCAACAGAGCTTTTAAGTTAAAGGAAGCAATGGGAGGTTTTATGGTTTCTTTCCTTTCACCAGAATGCACCTAGGACCACAAAACTCCCAGCAATAACTTGAATAATCCAAAATATTCTGAAAAAAACATTTCGAAAGTGGTGTCGACTTTTGCAGATTAGCTGCAACTTCTGAGCTTTTCATTCTGGGACTCAAAAGGAACTGTAGGGTCTGAATAAGTATAACAAGGTGCTGCCATTTCAAATCCAGCACAGTGCACTAACTGTGGTTGGCAGATTTACAGTAGACTATGTTGGTGTATATGCAAAGATAATTTAAGGCTTAATTGTGGTGGGCTCAACCCACTGCACAGCCTTGGATTTAAGGAGAGGCTGAATGTGTTCTGCAAGAGCAGTTATTCATTACACTGAAGGACTGGTCTGTCTTACTGGAGGAAATGTGCCTGCAAAATCCTTTTTCCTTTGAGATATCTATAATTATTGTGCAGAAAATGCTATGCCATCAATCTTTGTTTACATAAATAACAAAAGATTAGCAAGTCTGGCACAACATACTTTTGAAAATCAGTTTCTGCTCATTGAAACAATTTAGCAACTTCTGCTTTTTAGAAGTTTTCTTATGTAGTGAGAATGCGAACATCACAGCTTCAATCTGAGTGATAAAAGTGACTAAATCCAATATATTAGTTAAGACAAGGAAAAAATTATTAAAAAGACAGCTATTTGTTAAAAGCAATCACAAGAAGCCTTCTCCTCATTTGGAAGATCCTCCTAGGCTAAAGAAGAAATACAGCTGAATGCCAACAGGTAGCAGAGGTATTAAAATGTGCAAGTTTTCTGCATCCGTGAAGTGGCTCACAGTCCAGACACAGCATGAAAAGCTTTTGTTCTTGTGAGACTGTACATCAAGAGCATCACTCATCCACTGTCAGAAATCAGGTGGGATTTAAATAAGATTTGAATATGAAAAGGGCCTGTGAAGAGGAAGGGTCTTACCTAAGGAACATAAAAATTCCAACTTCAGCAAAACGCAAAAAACCTACATGAAAAGTGTAAGATACAAAGCAGTCCACAGCCAGCATTGCAAAATGGTTATTTCTAAGTACTGACAAGGACAGTGTCAGCAAACATTTTCTGTACCATTTGGCCTTAGAGTTGAGTTTTGGGGTTCACTTTATAAATTTCCCAACACTGTGTCACCCTGGAATATTGTAAACAGGGATCTGTAATGGAAAACCAAGCATTTCATAAGAAGGGGCATGGCATGGCCTGGGACCAGAATGCTTTAAGACCTCTTACACTTGCAGACATGCCAGAACCTAGTCAAATCTGGCAGGTTTAGCTTTCCAGGAAATGACAAGAAGTTTCATGTCCTGAAAAACCAACAATGTCACAGAGCTGTCCTGCCCCAGCCCTCACTGAAAAAAGAATGTAAAGAAACTGCTGCTTTGACAGATTGATTGATTGATTGATTGATTGATTTTTTTGTGGCAATTCAGGTACTGATCATGCCCACCACTCCTTTAACATCACTGTTAAAAGTTCTTGAGCTTCCCCTAAAGCTACTGCAAGCCACAGTGCTCCTCAGTCTCTGTCCCTCTTGGGGAGCTGAGATTTTGCTGTGTTCAGCCCCTCTCCACTCCCCATGGCAAGAAAGGCTGGGCTACCACAGCATCCAACACATAATGAGAACAAGAAATGGAGCAACAAAGCTACAATGCTATCAGACATTCTGGCAGTATCAAAACTCCTGGGGGCTAAAATATTTTATGTTTACAGAGATTCATTTTACTTAGAAAACATAGTTTTCACAACATTTTTTTTATCAAGAACTTGATTTAATTAAAATACCAATTTTTCTTCACAGGTTTAAGTTTCAACTGCTTGGTCTTCTTTTGAACAGATTAAGTTCTTCTCTGAACAAAGAGGTTTAGGACGAGGAATAGAGAAAAGGTTAAGAGTTAACAAATCACAGAGGCAGAAATCTGCCTTCAGTTCCCTGCACAGTACCTCATAATCCTTAATGCATGTGGCAAGACATGGAATGTATGGCTATGAAGAAACAGGAACACCAGCAGGGCTGAACTTGGAGGGGGTTTCTGGGAGGTGAGCTGAAAATTTTGTCCATTTCTCTAAACACATTATTCCAGGGATTTAGAGGCATGTGCACCAGCCTTCTCCAGCTATGCCAGGCAGCCCAAAGGACAACTCCACTAACAAGATACTGGGAGGACGGTGGTAGTTAAGGCAATTGAGAGAAATGCTTAAAACACTTGAATAATCACCCAGGACCTGAACTCCAAAGCTTTTAAGGTTAATTCAGCCTTAATGAATCTTTTTGCTAACAGAAAGTTGTTAAACTAACCTTCCCCTCTCAAGAGCAACAAGCTCTCTCTCTGCTCCCAGTTCTCCAGGTCCCTTTTGCTCTCTCTGTCATATGAATGCAATACATTAACTTTCAAATGATCATAGAACCATCTTGCCTCTCTGGAAAACAGCACATCTGTGAGAACTACTGTCCTGAACGCCAGGCAGAGCTGGTTTGTCCCACCCACCCCATGGTGCAGGGAGAGGCTGGGCAGCAGGAGCACCCATATCTCAGACACTTCCCAGCATGCTGCAATTTTGAACTAGTTCAGAAACAACATGTCACATCAAACCAATTACCATTATTAACAATCCTTTGTTAAGAACATTAATTCCTTTAGACAAAAAGGAATTTAACATTGTAACAACAAAGTAGCTACACTTAATATCCCCAAATACATGTTAGCCTGACGTTATCTTTGCGGTATCAGTGTTACACTCTGTTATTGTTCTGCAGAAGTCAATCAACCCTAAAAGCATTTTGATTAGACAGAACAAAAATACATCAATAAATGTAAAATGAAAGCTTTCCGAAGTTGACATCCTAACTTAAATTATTCATTTCTTTGTTATTGGTTGCAGGAACAGACAGGTATGTACAAAACACTTGATGCATTTGAGACAGAACTCTGTCTTTTGAATTGATGAATTGGTCTGCTGATACAGTAGCCTAATTTTATTTTTTTTTTAAATTAACTTATAGAATTTGAGATCTGTGCTTCCCTAGTAATCTCATTTTCCAGGCCAGACAATTTTTGCAATTAATGCTAATTGCTGCAAACACAAGGGATCATTTTGCAAAGCAGCAAATGCTTTTGCATTTATACAGAAAGTATTTGGCAAAGAAGGACTTATGTGCATGCAGTAAGCATTTAAATACTTATCATCTAACTCTGTGCAGGAAAACTTGATAACCTGCTGCAGGAAGGACACATCTAAATGAATACAGCACTGTACTGCAGTTGGCATTTGGTCCTGTCAAGACAACATGATTTATCTTGCAAATAGAACCAGAATATGAAATAGAAGACAACGTGGAGGAGCTGCTTAAACAGCAGGACTCATACAAAACCATGAATTCCATGAGTTAAATAAAACCTATGATGATATGTATCTATCTAATTATCTAGAACAAACTTTTATGATTACAATTTCTGTATTTTTCACAGCATTTTATTGAAAAACAGTCCAGTGAAATAGCTCTTTATATGTTATTATGAAAGACTTCTGTGGTGACTAAATTTGATTTACACAAAAGGGGTAATAATGAAAATCTCTCCTACTTTTTTTACAAATTTTCCTTTATTATATAAAAAAAATAGAAAAATACCCAATAGCACTATGCTACTACTATGCTACACCAGCTTCATGTTTGTTTTTGCTTGAATTTAAGATGTTATACTTCTAGGTCTTCCAGATAGAGAGAATTAAGAATCTTTAAGAAACATATCAATCATGAAAAGGCACTGAAGAAACTAAATGGATATTTTTAAAAAAGAAGCCTTTAAAAAAAAAAAAAGATGTTGACTCATCAAACCATTCTTAGTAAAAAAAAAAAAAAATCTATTTTACACAAATGTCCAGCTTAAAAAAAAAAGTTATTTGAAACTGATGGAGATACTTGAAAAGGATGGTTTAGAAATTAAAGGTTGTGAGTTTCAGTTTTATTGTCATACTTCAAAATCAGAATACCAGTGTACTCATAGGGATAATTACAAATAAATTCAAAAAAGATTTTTAGAACAGTGAAATCAAATGTTTTGGTTCCAAAAATGGATAAATATTTTCCAAATGTGATTCAGCATCTTAGCTTTTAGTTGCTGCTCATAGAAAATATTTTCCAAAACTTCAGTAATGTTGGAAAAAAATCCTCAACTTTCTGCCCAAACTTAATACAACTTTTTTTAACCAACAAACATCACATAAACAGAAGAAAAGATGAATGAAACTCCTCATCCGAGAACAGGAGGTCTACAGACACTTTGTTTGACAGATTTTCTCATCAGTACCTAACACTTCCTGTTACAGCTCCTTATGAACTGCCTAAAAGAGGAGATAAACTGGAGCTGCCTGATCTCCCCAGAATCTTCCCAGATATAGGGCAGAGTTGTTTATCCTATTTTACACCAGCTAGGACACACATGTGGCAGCTGGGAATTTTGCAATTCTTTTTATTTAACTTCTATTGTCTCTGACATGATTCATGCACTAGAGCTACAGGGAAAAATACAGAAATTATATCTAATATATCATATTCATCTTGGAGAGTTTAAAAAAGAAAATCAGCTCCTTCTGCAGTTGGAGAGCAGACGAAAGGGAGCAGAAAAGTGTGACTAACTGTTCTTGAATATACAAGAGATGTGAACCAGAATAGGAGCTGTGTTACTGTGGCTGGGGAGTTCATAGATCTGTGATTCACAGCATTACAGGGCCCATTTGGTATGCAAAAAGAGAGCATGATGAAAGGAATAGTTAGTCATGGAGAAAAAGCTAGACAGAACACACAAAGATGCTAACCCCTGGGAAAGGAGCATATTCAAGTGTTATCCACAGCCTGGGAAAGAGAATACGGTCTTTTTTTCTTTATTTTCCTTAAAATACCTTCTTACTTCAGTAGGCAGAGCACTCAAAGGAATGCCCTACACCTCAGCCTTGAAAGAGCACCATAAACTCCAGTGCATTGCTCAAGCCTACCTCAACCCAAGTGGATGGTACATATTTCTTCAAGTTTTTGCTAAAACCAGACAGCCATATTCTCTCATGACCATACTTTTTTTCTCCTCTCAATTTAGGAAGTATTACTTGAGGCAGGCAAAAGAGGAAAGAAGGCCATGCTAGCTGTGCTGCTGGAGCACACAGTGTGCTACCCTCTGCATGCAATTGCTGAAATCACCACTGTGGAAATGCTTGCAGATTGCCTGTGTTTCTCTTAAACTTTCACCTCCTGAAAACCATCGTGTTCAAAGCAGGGATGAAGGAGAATGATTTGCCTTAGGGATCTTCTTGTCGACTCATGTGATTGCTGTTGAAAATGGTCTGGATCTAAAAGACCACAAAGGCGTTTGATGTTCTTCATATATATCCTTCAGCAAAAGAGCTGGGAGAACAGTCAGTGCTCTAGTGTGTGCGCGTTTGCATTTTCAATAACACACATGAAACAAGCTGTGCCCTGCCTGCTTGGAACAAGCTCTATCCTGCCTTGATGTACCCATACCATGTCTCTTACACTGGTGTGTGTGTGAAGAGGAGGGCTACGAAGGGGGAGAAATGGCATTCGCATGGAAGAGATGAGAGAGGGGCTAGGGAGAAAAGATAGGAAGATAAATGGAGAGGAGGATATGGGTGGGTAGAAATAAGACAGCCTCAAATAAGAAAAAAAAAAGAAAAAAAATGAGAAAGGGAGGGAAAAGGTAATTCAAACAAAAAAGCTCAAAAGACACAGATGAAGAAGCAGGCAAGCATGAAGAAAGAGACAACTAAGGAAGGAAAATAATGCAAACTGCAAAAAGACAAAATTAAATTAACCATCCCACTGAAAAGAGCTAACCAGAGCAACATGGGATAAATCAGATTGGTAAGATGGCAGGAAACAAAACAAAGAGGAAACATGGAGGATAGTAACACAAGCTTCATTTAACACTGTTCAGGGGACAGGCCTTCCAACAATTATTTGTTATGCAGTTGTCCTGTGATCACTGATATGGATGATGTCTGGTTTCAGATCAGATCTCTCTGCAGCAAATACAAGCAATGAGGAGAAACAGCACAATGTGACTGCCAACCCAGAGTCTCCTGGATGGGAGAAGGATTCCACAGAAAGTCAGTGGTAAAACAGAGAACTGAACCTCAGTTTATTGTCTTCTTTAAGTCAAGACAAGTCTTTTGCCTTTCCTTCTCTGCCGTGCTTGATGGATGAATTCCTGCTCCAGTAATGTCACTCACCTCTAGTCAGGACACTATCCCAACTAGCATCTAGGAATAATGGGACAAGAGTATGGAAAACAATTCAGCCTGCTGCAAGCAGTAATTTTCCCAGCACAGAGTATAGCCCCCCTTTCTCCAATAATGACTCCAGATGGTTTTGCTGCTTTCCTGCTAGGTTAAGACTACCAGCCAAAGTGGGAATATACATCCAACTCGTAAAATGAATTATGAGCAACTGCTGCAAAATAAAGAAAAAAAAAAAAAAAAAAAAAGTAGAAAAATTTTAGAATGATTTCACATTCACACAAGCAAAAACGAGACATGGCATCACCAGGAAACTGCTTACCATGGGTGTCTTTACCACATCCATTAAAGCTCATGAATGTTGCTGTGAATCACAAGGCATCTCCAGGGCCCTGTGGAGTAGGAACTGCCTGGGTATGATACTCCCAGCAGTCCTCCTGCTAAACCCCCTGCTCATGCTGTAGGGACACACTCAAACATACAAGTGAACTCACTGGTTTTTGCAGCACTATTTATGGTGATGTCAAACTATTCACCTGAGTGGGGGCTTTTTGGCAGTTAGGCTAAAAAAAAAAATACCCAGGAGCATCTTTTTACAACCCAACCAAGGAAAAGTTTGGACCTGAATTTACAGTCCATTCTGGGTTTTACCAGTGTGCATATGTGCAGGCACCACTGCTGCCCCTGAGTGATTCAGAGCATCTGTGTGGGAATGAGCAGAAAAAATCAGTCAGAGTCTGTCATCCTTTATGGCTCTTCCTACATCAATAATGTTGAAATGTAAAGGACACAAAAGCTGCAGGTAAATCTCACTGGTATATTATTATTATTTACGTCTGACTAGACATGTTCTTGCTCAGCCATAACTTTCCAAACTAAAACGTTTCTGGTTCCTTTAAAACGTGAGTTAATAATGATAAATCAAAGATAGGGATGATCCTAAATTAAAGAGGCACGGTACAAGGCCTTGCTATAATCAAGGAAACTACTGTTGTCTGGAGACACAGAAGAGTCACATTTAATTCTGCATTCCACACTTTAGCCCAAAGAAATACTAATCCCCTCCGACCCCTTGCACGGTGCCATCCAGCACATGCCCATCAGAAACAATGAACACATACATCAAGTGAAGAGTAAGGGTAATTTCCTGTGGTTGTTTTACAAGCAAGAGATTAAACTGTGACTATCCTGCAGAGGTTTAAACAATGGCTTGTAATAAAACTGATGCCATAATATGTAATCAGAAGTTTGACATGCCTAATGCAGCATTCATATGTAAAATGTCTGCAGTGGAAACAGCCCAGCCCTCTAATTTTAGTCTTTGTTCTGAAATGAAACCTTAGGCCAGGTCCCTCTGATCACCTGCTGAAGTCCCTATCAAAGGATGGAGACAGATTTTCATGGCAATGACCCAGGAGTCAGACCAGCTCCATGCAGGCGGGCAGGCAGAAGCTCTCTGGAGAAGGCAGGCTCTGCTCGAGCCTGTTAGTGAACACGTAATTGCCACGGATGACTGACTGCATGGGGAAATTTTGATATTTATCTCAGTTATCCTGCCCATTCCTCTGCTAACTAAACCACTCCACGTTGTTTCCATATGATACCAGAGACATTTACCGCATCATTTAATGTTCCTAATGCTAGAAATATCCCACAGACATTCATCCACAGTTTTCCTAAATGAAAGCAGGAGGTCGGAAGTCACCCATGATGCACTTAAACCCATCTTACTGGATTAAAACCCCCGGGTGGGCACGATCCGGATCTCAGGAAGCGCTCGGGGGAGCACAGGGGGTGACACAGACAGGAGCAGTGAATGGCCAGGGCTGTGTCAGAGGGCACGGGCCGGGGGGGTGGCACAGGGACAGGCAGGGGCGGGGGTGGCTGTGGGAGCTGGAGCGGGGCTGTGCGGGAAGCCACAGGGGATGTCAGGTGCAGGGCAGGACAAGGCGGAGGGGGCTGCGGGCAGCTCTGGCGGGCAGCTCTGAGGGAGCGGCAGCTGCAAGGGGCCGGCACAGCAGCCGGGCAGGAAGGGCGAGCCCCCCCAGAGCCCGGCCAGCATCCCTGCTCGGGGGACAGGCAGCGAGCAGCCACAGGCTCTGTGCAGGCATCCTCTCGGGGACCAGGCCTGCTAGCACCCACCCAAGCCGTCTCCAAACATCCCGCTCATGGAGCAGTCCCTAACTAGGCAGAGGTGAGTCCAGGCGCTGCAGGCGCCACAAGCGTCACTGCACTGTAAGGATCAGGAAGCAAAGTGAGGTTTACAAAGTCCAGAATAAAAGACGCCGTTCAAAATTTACAAGTTATTTGTACCTTTGGCTCGAGGCTGCAAGCTTTTATCAAATATTAAATGTATTAAGCAAGTGCTCGAAAAGCACCATAAATTGTATTAAAAAAAAAAAAAAAAAGGCAACAGCACCCGACCTCATGCAGTAGTCAGTAACAATTCTCTTGCAGTTTAATCTGCGCACGACAGATCAGTGAATACCAAAAAGGGATCGGTACCTGCTTTGTAAGTCGTTTAGGTGCAATTTGCCTACATAATGGGTGGCTGATGAGACAGTGATGATCCTAGCATTGTGACTGTGCGTTCCTGATTGCTTCAGCGTATCCAGGAGGAGGTTAGTCAACAGGAAGTGTCCCAAGTAGTTCAAGCCGAAGTGCTCCTCAAAGCCATCCTCTGTCTTCCGTTCAGGGACCAGCATCACCCCAGCTGGAGGGAAAAGTAGAGGTAAAACCCGTTGATTTATTTCAGAGGAGCAGCAAGCTAGAAGGAGTATGAATCTCCTGCTGCAGACAGTAAACATATCATTTAGAGCAGTGAGTGACTGGTGATGGGATGCAAAGTAGAAAATGATTGATTTCTGACAAGAAAAACGTTTAAACCCCCACTTTGGTTTCTTTACCCAGATAATGTGCTGACTGACTCTCTCTCTCTCTCTTTGCAGGACTGTGAGTTCATTTGGGAAAAGTGTTTTCAAGAGGTGGGAGCTGGGCAATCCCAACAACATTCCCTCCATCAAAGCTCTGAGCAATGGAGACAAGACCAGGCTAAGCAGCAGACCTGCTCTCCCAGACAGCCTTCTCCTGGGTCCTGGCTGGAGTTTAAAGCTCTGGTGAGTCTACATCTGAAATCTGCAACTTCTGTCTCACTGGTGTGGGTGAGAACAGATGTAGTAAATTTACCCAATATATCTTAATTACCATGTTACAAGCAGCTGCATATTGAAATTAGGTCTTCAATGCTTATTTTGGCAATATTTTTGCATAAATTTCCACAAACCACAATTTTCAAACTCAGTGTCTAAAATAAGTATCCACATCCCCAACATGCAATGTTGATTTCAGCATCTTGCAGAGAATTCTGAGCTCATGCATAAATTATATCACATATTGAAGCTGTGTGAGGGACAGTTACCCTGCTCAATTATAGCAGAGACTTGAATGCTATAAATTATTCTTATTTTATTAAAATTTAATTACTGTACAAGTAGACATGACCTTTGTCATTTAAATGCAGATGGACATAACTCATGGAGAATCCTGTTACAGGATGCTTCTCTCTAACACCCATACATATGATACAGCAGAAAGGCCACCTCTACACACAAGACATGAGAGAGTGTTAGCTTAATCCTCATGCCACTTCATGTGCTCACTTAAAAGCCTTTAACATCGCATTTCCTGATGTCAGCCTGACCTGATGATTGCACATTAAATGACCATTTTAAATTGCACATGCTGTGCATCTACATCGCTGTTTTTGGGGTTCCTGACACCTGACAGTCCTGCTTTATTGCTGCCTCTTGGGCTGAAGATCCTCTAGGGATCTTTTTTAGTATGGCAAACACTCATAGGGATTCACCTGTGGCTTCCTACTGCTTAATGGAGCAACTGGAAAAGCAATGGGAGGGGAAGAAACTCAGGAAGACCACAGAGAAAACAAAAGGGTTGGATGGAACACAGTGTACCTGCAAATGGAGAACTTAAGACTGAACATGAGAGATGTTGACTGGTGGTACAGTGAAAGAAATACAATACAAATTACATGATGAGGCTCCACAAAAGCTGATTAGCATCTCCCTATGTCATTGACTGCTGTAAACTGTGTATAGTCACATCTGTAACAGTGGCTGGGACTGAGAACTGGCATGAAGGTTATGGAGAGATGTTAATGCGAGACAAGCCCAGCTGTGACTCCTTCTTATTTTCTGGGAAGAAAGAAAAGATGGGAATGGCTTGGAGATGGAACAAACCCCAAGCTCCCAGACAAAGTCTTAGCCTGCTACAGTGCAAGTTTTAGCACAGACAAAACTCAGCATGAGCTGTTGGAAGGCAGATGGAAACATTGCTGCATCTCTGAGCACCAGAGCTAGTACAAGGAATTAATTTGCATATCTCTGAGGCCATCCTGCCCTCCAAAGCTCTGGCACTTGGAAAAGGTGAAAGGAAGCAGTTTGCCAGAGTTCTGTTTGCAACAATACTGGTAAAATACAAGCCCAAGAAAGGCAGCCGATATAAAAGAGCCCTGGCACAGCAAGGCTGATCTGCATGCCAAATCTTGCTTCTGCATCTGCTGGGATTGCTGCAGGGCTCAATATAGGACCCCTCCATGCACAGACACATTTCTGTTGGTTAAGTCAGATGGGAGGATGGAGAAATTTGTCCTGAGAGAAGTGTATTAGACAGCTGCTACAGCCGTTCAGCTTTGCATCATGACCAGCAGGCAGACACAAGGAGGCTGCCATTGCTCACATTAGCCCCGAGGATGCCTCTGCCACAGCAGCTTCACCCTCAACCTCCAGAGAGGCACAGGATTTCCAGAACACATAGAGGCTTTGCCCTCAACCCCAATTAGTCTCCACCATCTGTGCTGTACATCCTGGAAGCAAAGAAACAGATCTGAGCTCACATCGGGAGACAAAATATTTTCATTTATGCAATGCACAACTGTAAAGATACACACTCCCATATATTCTTTTGCTCATTCTTCAAAAGCATCCCCTGAGTAGAAAATCTGGTCAAGTCCTTGAGCAGGCACAATCACCTCTGCCTGCATCTGATGCTATTACAATTCCCCTTTTGTCTTCAAGAGCTGCTCAAATAATGTTAAGCCAAAACACCTTTGAAAGACTTTTGTTTGTTTTTTTAAAGGGCCTCATCTTTCAGGTAGTTCATATCAAGGTCGTCAAAAAAATCTTGCCCAGTAGTCTGAGGGCAGTTTCTCTTATTGGAGGAAAAGCCATTTTTAATTCACTAAAACTGAGCATACAGAGAGATACCCAACAGGCAACCTGAACCTGTCTCCTTTCACAAAAGGGAAAACCTTGTAAGTGTAGCAGCAAGCTCTCTTTTTTAAATTATTAACTACTTAACATTTAGTAGATACTAAAAGTGGCATGCTATTGATTTTCTTTTGTCCAGAAACATCATCAACTTTACTTAAGGGTCTCAAAAGTTAAGTCAAAAATGAAAGCTGGTTCTATATTTAATTCTTTGAATTAATCCAATACTGCTTGAAACACTAACAAATGCCTTATCTTTTCATTGTAAACTAAGACTGATGGTGTTTATTCTTCTGGTATGGAATCCAAGCAACTCAGTAGCTTTCTGATTTTAATTATCAGTAGTCACCCTTACAATTTTTTCAGAGTGTATGTGAAATTTGAAGTGGCAGCACACAAACCATTAATGCCAAACAGCTCAGTTCTGATACAACCTTCTTATATGTTTTACCCTGTGATTTAGCTGGATTGTCTCCAGAAGATTAATTTTAAAATATCATTGATGACATCAAGGCATAAGAAAATGAATTAATAAGTAAACAGAACATGAGCTTCTACTTTGTAATTGATTAGCTGTTTCTGAAATATTCTGGCAAAAGACTGAGAGTATGGGAACAAAAAACTGACTAAACAAAACACGGATATGTCATTTTGCAAAGGTAGAAGTAAAATAGAATAAGGAAAACATTTTTCTGCAAAACTATGGTGAACAACTGTTCTTATGGGTATAGTAATACATTCCAGTGTGCTGCAGCTCTGCATTTATTGTAATATGTTCAAATTATACACATTTTTAATTAGCTTTAATGAATAACAAAAATTATATCTTTTTTTAATTCTATGACTAGGCAATAATCATATTTCTCACTCAAAGAATTAATATACTTCAAGAGAGCTGTCTTTGCAAGCAGGATTTTATAATGATTTTCTATAAAAGTTTGTAATGAAACTCTTGGTTTCTTATCCATCTTATGTAATTTAAAGAACAAAATGGATCTGACACTGCATGCAGTATAACAAAAAATTTTATGATAGTTGTAAATATTATAGGCCAGGCATACCCCATTTTATTGAATTATACAGGAGAATTTGCACTATGCCTGCTCGTACTGCAGATGATGACAAATATTGCTCTATCTCCCATACCTCCCACTGCAAAGATATCCTTCATCTCCTTTATAAAATGTGCTTTAAGAGCTGTAAAAATACAAATATTTCACTCATCTAGATTTATTTACAGTGAGCTACCTTGAGGTTTTTAAAGTCAGTTTTCTCAAACTCACTACAAAATAAAACTTAAAAATTTCTTTGTCACGTACAGAACAGAATGTCAGCATTCCCAGCCAGGCTCACAGAAGAGAGTTTGGAGGCAGATTCCCCTCACACGAGTTCTTTTATCTCCAAACAGCCAAAGACTGGGCAGATAAATCAATAGGTGAGCCACAAACACTTACACATAACACCTTCACAGCAGGAGGTGAACCTTTATAATCACATTCACCCAATTCTTGTTATTTACAAGGAAGAGATACATACTGTACCAAAAATGTTCCCAAGGGGAAAAATTAGAAGACAGTTATTTCCAGTGAAGCACAAAGCCCTTCCTCCCTATAGGCTTTGCACTGTCTTAGCTGATGCCTTTAGCAGCATTTCCAACCCCAAGAGTGCAGCCACATGGGGCAGCCCACCCCACTTCACAGAATGTCAAAATTGCTCTGTCCTGCACACCCAATGCAACAAAACACCTCTGAGTGTATCTATGTGTAAAATAGCACAGCCCACTTCTCACCTGAGCAGAAGAACCATACAGCAGCATGCCCTGGCTAGATTGCTTGTTCCACCTTGTTCAGTTGGCTATGCAACCCCAGAGTATGCCTGCCCTGTAGATCTCTCCTGGCTAGTGAGCAATGAGAACATGCAATGCCTTATTGTAAGAATTGCCCCCAGAAGTGCTTACTGGAGGCAATAACTGTGCCCACATGGCTGCTTCTTACAGGTACTGCTTCTTCCTGCCTCGTGTGGGCTGAAGAGCAGTGAATTTGCAGCACTGCTGTAAAAGCTGTGATGTAGGTGCTTATTAACCCACAACCCCAACCCAGAGTCCAGTGCTACAGGTATGCCACATGCCTATTGGTATCCCAGGAAGGTGTTCTGAGTCTCAACAGGACCACACACAAAAGCCAGATTAACAGCGCATGAGAACTGAAAAGGTAAAAAATCCTAACAGTTTAGAAGAAAAACACAGATGAAACTTGGTGTAGCTTTCCAATGATATTGTCTTATTCCCTGTCTCCCCAGAGGGAGCTTAGACTCTTGTATTTCCTAATGTCTTTTGGAGCTTTTTATATGTGTGTGTACACACGTTTCTAAAGCAAAATGGGAGGAAAATGAAGCAAAGCAAGAACTTTTACCCCATAGCATAACAATGGCACCTGGATGACACATAGATACCACACCAATGCATTTGACCCTTGGGGAGATGCAAAGCCATCTGTTAGTCTGTCTGGCATCAGTGCTGGAACAATGTCCTGTTCATGGACCTTTCCTGGAAGGTACTGGCCACTGTGAAATTAGGTTTGATAAAGGACAGGGAACAGAGCCTGGGGTTGTGAAGAAGAGCCATCTCCAGAGGATTAGGTCTCTCCTACGTCATCCCAAGACTTCTTCTCCATAGGAGTCTGCCTGAGCCTCTGCTCCAGTACTGAACAAGTTCCCCTAAGCTCTCATCTCCTGGTCTCTTCTTCCCATTGCCTTTTCTGATCACCTTTCCTTAAGCTTCCCCAACTCCCTGTGCC
This sequence comes from Zosterops lateralis, assembly GCF_965231275.1. Lineage (NCBI taxonomy): Eukaryota > Metazoa > Chordata > Aves > Passeriformes > Zosteropidae > Zosterops > Zosterops lateralis. Next base: position 35,606,239 of record NC_139763.1, read on the forward strand.
AGGCAAAATGCATGGCCATGATGCACCAATGACAGTGTTCTGCTTCCCAGCCTCCCCTCCTCCCTTACCCCATAATTCAGTGATCCCATGCTGATCTTATCAAGGAACAGCATGTGTTCAGGAAGGAGGGGAGAGGTTCAGCCCCAGACATGCATATCAGCTCCATCTACCTCTCTGCTTCCCTGCAAACGCTAAATTCCTCCTCCCTAATTCTCTTACCCAGCCACTGTAGCTTTTTTGTGTCTCAATCCCACATCACTCTGCACCCTGCAGGCAGCTGCCTGTCACACACCTGGCTCACCCTCCCCTCTCTGCTGAGGCTTGTTTCCCGCTGGAGCCATGATCCATGGCTCTGAAGCTCCTCCCAGCTTCTCCATCCCGGCTTCAGCTTCAACCAGCTGTGACTAAGTTACAAGTTTCTTTGTACAAGTTACATCGAAGTGGGTGATCAAGCACAAGAGACATTCCAATCCCTTCTCCACCAGAAGCAATAATTCTCATCTCTGTTAAATATCTTTGCAAGTCAGAGATCAGTCAGAATGCCCTCATGGAGAAAAGATTTAATCACATAGTACCCAACAGAGACTCCAGTCCTCAAGGTTAAGGATTTGATCCTTGTGAATTATATGGTGTCTAAGCATTTCCAACCTCTGACTGAGACATCTACAGTTCAGATATACCTAATGTCTCTCTTCATCCTCACTACCCACCCCAGCTCTACCTCAGTACTTGCCCTCTTGTTACTTTTCTGATATTTAACAAGAATATATGTTATGTTCATAGTTTAATTCTCTAGAAAAGTCTTTTAATCAGAAAATTCAAATGTTTTGCAACCAAGGTTTCTGTCATCCTGATAGTTCCCAACTAACTGTCCTGTTCCTCCTGATTTATTAAAAAACTATGGACATTGATCTAATACCAATATCCAACTATGACGGACAAAGACTCTCTAACAGTTTAAAGTTAGAAAGTGTATGTTTATTACGACGCCGGGCAGCGTGCGGGATAGCTCCCAGAAACACACGCGCAATTTACAGATCATCACAGGGCCTTTTATCTACAGAAGTATTGAATACACAAACTACAAATGCATATTCATAGCTCTGATACCTCCCATTCCCCGCTTCGTATGGTAATTAGCCCAAAAAGCCACCAAGCATGCGTAGTTTGTTCTTTGAAATGGGTCGGTGGTCTTTTTAATGGGATGGGGTCCCAAAATGATGAAGTAAGATTGTCTTCCTCAGCTCTGACTTTTTAACCTTTAGTGTTTGTGACAGCTAAATCCTGTTTTTCCCAGGACTGTTTGATTTATGATTGTATTGTATTCATGGGGTCTATTGATTATTCAGGATGCAGAAGCCCTAGTTTGACAGCTCCTCTGATTGATCGGTTCCTTCCAAGGATTATCAGTTCTTTCAGTCTGGCTTCTGTTAGCAAAAGGGAAGTCCTAGCTACATTATCTCAGCACTATCTATTTTGACTACAGTCTTTAATTCTTCTAAATCTATGCCTCACTCCCACCCATCAACTCTTCACAGTCTATTTTCATGAGACAGAAGCTTCTCACAGAGATTATGGACTCATGATCAAGGACTGAGGCCACCAGCCTGGACACTGGAGAGACTGGAGGAGGCTGAAGTGAGACCCAGTGCCCATCTCCACCAGGCTCAGAGGCAGCCAGGGAGAGGAGATGGGATGCTGGTGCCCAGTCTCAGTGCTGGTGCCTTTGCCTGCACACAGCACCTCCCACCACAGCTCAAGGCTGTGATTTGGGCAGAAAGACCTGCTCAGGCTTGACTTGGGACATGCTTGGTACAGGCAAAATATTCTGTGAGGAACACAAAAAAGCTAGCTTACAAAGGGCAGTGCTTAGCAGGCTTCTGACTTGACCCATCAGGGGGATATTCCTTATGTGGCAAAAAATGCAGCCACTGACACAAAGGCAAGATCTTGTCTGCATTCAATTCCACACTGTGTGATAAGAGCACAGCCTTTGTGAAAAACCTTGCCATCATTTTTGACATTAAAAAGTACCTCCTAAGATATTTGTCTTATCATTGCTGGAAACAGATAAACTGTTTTATCTAGCATTACAAAATAAAATAAAGGAAAATAAAATGTCAGCCTAAGACAAATACTTGTCATGGAAACTCTTAGCCCAAATACTAAAAGTTTGGCTAAGTAGTAAAGGAACTGAAAATTGAGTAATGTCTTACTGCTGGTGCTCTCAGACCCACCTATAATATTCACAAGGGAGAAGTGCACTATATCAGCTGTGCCAAAGAAGATAAAGCAATGTGTCTTTCTTAGTTTCTCAGTAGGTTAAAGAAAAGGAAAGGAAAAAATGCAGACAATCCATATTCAAGGACTGTGAGAAGGACAACCAAATCTTGGTAGGCTCAGAACATACCCGAACCAGCTGTAGTACCTCCCTAAAAACAGATTCACATTCTGAATCAATGTCACACCGGTACATGTGAACACAGCACAAGCTGGTTCATTGGAAAATGTGCCAGTTAAAAAAAGTGTTCCATAACCAAGAATCTGATTTTATACTAAAAGAAACCAGAGCATTTCTAATTATATCTGGTTCAAAAAAACTCTGTTTTCTAAAAAAATATTCTCAATGACTGTTTGGTTATTTGAGTTGGCACAATGGTAAATTAGCCCACTCACAATCAGAAAATAGGAGAGTCAGTCACAGCTTTCTAATTCAATAGGATATCCTCTCAAAAGTAAAATATTTAAGTTTGCAATTTGTATATAAAATATTTTAACCTAAAAACTATGAAAAGATTAAGTAAAAAACCCCCATGGTCACTCCTGCCTTTCAGAAAAGCCAATGGCAAATGTTCGACACACTTAAGTAGAACTGGTTTGGTTTCCTAATCCATCAATAGCTGAATTTTGTATCTGTCTTCCACTGATAAAATGTTCACATCCATGACATAAAAGCAAATGGGTTGAAAACCTGCAGCATGTGGAGCCTGAGATATTTCCCCTTTCACAAAGTGTTTGATATCACAGACAGAGAAAAAAAGCTTTGGAAATAATCAGAAGACAAAGATAATATCAAACAAAAGTCAGGATTTTCATGAATGAAATCCTTACTCTTTGAAAGCCAGAAGAGTCTAAGGTTGCCCCTCTAACTTAATAGTTCTTCCAATAAAAAAATAAACCTTTTATAGGAAAAATCTCACATCTTCTTATTAGATACATGTAATTCTGGCAGACAAAAGTGCAATTCAAGTATAATAAAATCTCTAGCTGATGACTGCTGCTAAAAGTCCATACGCCAGATAAATGTGGGCATTGCACAACCCTCATTTGCTTTGAAAGAGCCAGGCTGGATACTGTCAGCAGTGTCATGGTGCTCTGACACATGTGCCCAGACAAGTTACTCACAATACCCAAGGCACCTAGTACCTGTGAAGAGGAGTGTGCGAGCAGCCAGCCTCCCCACAGTCAGCTCTCTCAAAAGATGATCCCTTCCGAAAAATCTGAGATGGTACCTGTCATGTACTGAAGTTCATTTAAAAAATATGGCTCTGAGAGTTTCCTCTAATTTTAGAACATGTTAATACTGCATGTTAAGGTCCTTATGAATTTCCAGGTTTTCTCACCATATATGGAAGATCCATTGTAAGCCAATCTCTCCCCCACCTCAAATTAACTTTTCCAGGTTAAACAATCTTCCAAAGGCTCAGCTCTTCCATGATATCAAGTACTTATCATCCATTACATACAGGTAAAAGGCTATTTGCTCTTCTGTTTATCCCCTTCTCTCTTTGTCCCTATCCCTCTACACTTTTTCCATCACATCTTTGCTTGGGTATTGCTCTAATTTGTCTTAGAGGAAGGATAAAGATGAAACGTGATGTTGTAAGCAAGACACTGGAAGAACTTTAATGAGATGTCATATCCTGAGTTCACCACAGCTTTCCTGTGTGGCTGGAGGAGAAGCATTAATTTCAAAGAAATCCAAGTTTCACTGGAGTAACAGCAATCCTCACTAACTTTCCCTCAAGGCCTTCTGCAGTGAATTTCCACATCTCTGAGGTTTCTTTCCTTTTCATCAGAACAGTCAGCATAGCCTGCGGATGCTACAGGCAAGGGAGCTGGCTCTTACCTAATCGAGTGGGACAGGATCTTTTCATAGATCCCACTGTGATAATTCCAAACAATTTAACTATTAGTAAATTCAACTTATAAATGCAACCTGTGAGTAGGTAAGTATGTATAGAATTGTTTGCATTTGATACACACCCTTATTCCTAGCCCTCAAATTTCACTCTTCTGAAAATCTGATCCTGAAAATACTCAAAAGCAAGAATAATTTAATATATGATCAACCAACAGCATCCATTGGACTACTCAAAGGACTCCTGGCAAAGGATTATGGCTGACCTGCATGTGGCTGGATTGTGTGTAGGTAACACAAGGAAATATATATATTTCACATACTCAGCTACCAATACAGCTTTTAATGTGCTCTAGGAACTGAAAAGGTAAGCTTATAGAGACTTACTCATTCTACCAAGATAGACAGATAATTTCTCAGATGATCCACAAAGTACCAAATATGACTATCTGAATTAGTTAGAAGTTCAGGAATATTGATTTTAAATTGGCTTAAATAGGCTTCGATCTGAAATATCTTAATGGTAATCTGTCTGCAATAGGTTAATAATAGCCTGACATCTCTAAGCTGCCATTTCATCGTTAATGAGTTAAACAGTGCATGTTTGGCATCCAGAGGTTTCTTGGTGTCACTCAATATTTGTGATTTTTGTGTTGGCTCTGTTGGTTTTAAGATCATTAAGTACTGTAAACAACATACAAGCAAAAACATTAACTACAATGTGCTGAGAAACTGTTCTAGCACGCAGAGAAAACAACTGCCTTCAAGGTTAGAAAAATATATCACTGGCATGAAGCCATGACTACTGGTCATGGAATTTTACAAAGTGTTTTAGTATCTGTCCCTTTTTCAACCACAAGAAGACAGCAGACTTTCTAATGCATTTTAACAGCAATGCTGCTTTTAGGAATGTATTAAATAATTAACACTAGTGTACATGCTGTAATTTGCTAAATGCTTTTCAGCTGTACAAAGACAGTTCTTTCTAAAACGAAACTAAAAATTAGCACCCAATTGCTAATTAGCAGACTAGAAGACACATTCTTCTGACCTTCTGTCAGATTAGGCTTTTTGCACTGCTTGTGCGGCATCCCTCTTTCTGTGGTTCACAGTTCAACCATTTAGCTTACTTCTTGTTTTGTACAGAAAATGAATTTGTTTTCTATGTCATAGCATTTTTCCCTTTTTAGCACTAGCACATTACATTAAAAAAAAAGTTTATATAATACTCTATTTGCATTTTTAATATGTTTTGTTTATTTTAAAAACCAAGAGCTGAGCATGCACATTACTGATGCAGAAAGCATAGTAATGGAAAAACAGGCCCTTATTTGTCAGCTGAAATAATGCGTGCATTCAACCAAATTTTTCCTTTTAAATTAGAAAGTTAAATGTACATGCTAAAATAAGCTATAACAAAAAGAAGAGGTGACTAATGCACTAATCTTCATTTAGTTGAATACCTAAACCTTCACATGATTATTGTGGGACCTGGATGTTTAGCTCTAGGAGAATACTTTGAAACTTAAGCTTTTAGTATTAATTTAACTTCCAACTAAATCCTTGAGTTAGGTAAGGGATAGAGAGGAAGTGATGAAGAGGCATTTTTAAAAAAAAATCACCAGTGACCTTAAAAACTGCTGAATTTCATAACAATCTTAGGTCAGACATGTAGTATTGATTATTTATTTGGTGCAGTAATTGATATGAAATCCCTTGTCTTTAATAATATTTCAATGTTAATTTCATAGCTGGCATCCTTGTAAAATGCTGGCACTTTTTTCAAATAATCTTCAAATGTTCAACTTTTTGACAGATTCTCACAAGTCCTCAATGAATATTACCTTCAGATACATACAGGATACATATCCATGGAGAAAATATGTGGAAAGTTTGCTAACATATTCACACAATTATATAAATCAATTTAAAATATTTAGATTTAAGCAATTAAATAATACTAGTATGTAGTGCAAAAATTTCAGTGTAACGGTGCTTGCATTTTGACACTAAAGTAACAGAAGTACAGCCCTGAGAATAAAATGCTTGGTCCTATGAAGACAGAAATAAAAAAAAATTACTAGCTTGATGACAGTAAGTACTAGCTTGCTCTCTTAAAACCAACAGAGCCAACACAAAAATCCACATATTAGGAACATTAGGAGAACCATTTTCATACAGCTTTGTTTCTTGGATAGGAAGACACATTTAATTTTCATCCAACCCAATTCAGCAGCAGCTAGGGGAGAAAAAAATCCTGTATTCCAGAGGGCTTCCCAGTTGCTTCAGCCTCATCATTTTTCCCCCAACTGCCCTCTAAACCCTTGCTGACAATGGTGCCTTTGCTCATGGTCAAAACTAGTGCAGGGTAGGGGATGTCTCATGGGTGCATAGAATTAAAAACTCCTTTTCCCACAAAATGCTGTTTTTTCAAATAGTGTTGTTCCCATCTATGTAACAGTTTCTACTCTGCATGTTTAAAAGTAAATCTGGAAATACTTTGTAACTAGGCTTAAATATCCACAAATTAAGTATAACTATAACTAGGCTTAAATATCCACCTCTAATTATTGCATGATTAAAATAAGAATGGTAGGCTTTTTTGACTAATCAAAGAAAAATAAACACTTAACATTCCACAAATGTTTTATATCAATCAGCAAATAAAAAACACTTGAATTTTTATTACAGTATTTACTTGTGTTACTGAGAGCTCTTTAAGGCATCAATGAATATAACAAACATTTATTTGCAGCATGTTTGCTCTCACTAGGATTGAAGTGTGCACAGGAAAACAGAAAATGTTCTCTGGGATGTCTTAATAAAAACATATGTAAATAGTTGGGAAAACAAGAGCAGCAGCATGTAACAGCAGAAAACTTCTAAAAGAAGCCTAAATTGTTGCTCGTGGGTTTTTCCCCTAGTTAAATAGACAAGTGAAAATTCCCCTTTATGACAGTGCATGCAGAGCATGCATGGTTTCTGGAAGAAAATTATCATACAGGCTGGCTTCCAAAAATACTGTGGCTATAATAAAAAATTAGATAGCAAGTATGTAAATAACAAAAGCTAAAATCCCTAAGAATAATGGGATTCATTCAATTGTATGAATGCAAGATAAATATTGTCCTTTTAATTTGTGCTCTGACCACTGAGGATGCAGTTTTATGAACAGCTTTCCAGTAGCACCTGGATCTATGCTGTGACTTCTCTGAGGTTTCTGGATAATTTGCCAGATTATATTTCAGGTGGATTAAGCCCACAGCCCAGCTCAGCAGCCACCCACAGTAAACAAGTGTTTATACAGGGAAAAACATAAGGGGAGAGAAAGCAAATAAAAGTGAAAAGAGAGATTTTCTACTGGCATAAAGTACAGCTTCTCTTTCTTTTCTTATTTTTCTTAGAGATGCTCAGATTCTTGTATAATTGCCTTTTTTTTTTTTTTTTTTTTTTTTTTTTTTTTTTTTTTTTTTTTTTTGTGCTGGAGAGCTAAAAAAGCACAGGAAAGGAAGCAGACTTGTAATAACAACATGAGCAAGTGTGGCATTGAAGTGTTCAGACTTCTCACCTGATGATCCCTCAAAAAAATGCAATTTAATTCTAGAAAGACACACCAGTTAATGCAGCCTTATGGTAACCTGCTGTATGGTTCAGATAATCTATTTGAAATGTGAAGTGATAGATGAGACCTCCATTTGTCACTTCTTCCCCTGCAGATATGAGAAGAAAAAAAAAGAACTCACCATTATTCACCAGAACATGGAGTGGATAATTCTTTGCTTTAAACTGCCGCACAAATTGCCGTATAGACTTCATGGAAGCCAAATCACAGTATAAAAACTCCACTGGGAGACAAGAGGAGATAAAAAGGAAGAGAGTTAAGTCAGTTACAATGACATAGACATCAACAAGTACACCTGTCATAACGTCAGGAGTAAAATAAAAGTTTTAAAAAGAAAACGGACTTTTCAAAATCATGCATGAAGCTGGTCTCAGGTTCTTTCTTTCTCCTTCCTCCTTTCATTTCTATTTTCAAACTGTTGCTTCTTCACAGAATGAATACAAGGCAAGTGGCTGTCAGGAGTGAAGGAAGGCATCAGATGAAGCAAATATGCATCAGCCCTATTGTTCTTACTACTGCTACCATTTAGGAAGAGGAGCTACAGTGCTGCAGCACTGAGCTGATCAGGACATGGCAGCTGGAAATCAAATGGGGAGAGGAGAAGGCACATCAGACACTTCAAGGTTTCCCTGTGTTTCTGATCCAAATACACTGCCCTTTGTTTTTTCCCAGATTATCTGCTCAGTACCTGTGGTTGGAACAGTTTGTAAAACACAGTTTTACTACCAGTAAGAGATGAGCAGCAGCACACCCTGAACACAGCAACTCCACTGATCACTAAAAGCAAAGAGAGCATCATAAGTAATGCTGTGGCTCCTGTGGGCATCCAGGGACATTTGGTGTCCAGGTCACCTGGGAACAACAACCAGCCATGAAAATGCCATTTAAATGTGGGTAAGAGTCCTGCTGACCCTTGGCTTTGGCAATGGCAGCGTGAATTGAGAGGAGCATACCTCACATGAATATTGTGGGTGGCATCCTGCCTACACTGCTAATGTCAGTCAAAGGGCAAAGGTGGCAGGGACGGGGGGCTGGCAACTGCACCAACAAGGTTGCTCAAGAGCAAGGGTGTCAGTGTGTCAAAATATATTTGATATCAGTATGTCTTCATTTCCAAGAAAACACACAACAAGCGTCCTTTTTGTCTGAAGCACTACTCAGCCACTGACCTGTATTAGGATGCTGCAAAATTAATTAGTCAAAATAAAAAATATTATTTAAATGCCCCAGAAGCTTTAAACCCATCAGGTCTTAAAATTCTCCTGCTGCAGTTGTTCATCTTTCAACCCCAGGCTCTCACAGCACTGCCTCATTGATCGCCTTGCCTTGCATGAAGCTATGACCAGAGTTATGAAGTGAAAAGAAGCAGTGCACCCTACCAACAGCAGCAGCTGTCCCCACACAACAAACAATCCAAATTCTTTACAACCTCTGCAAAAGGGAAAAAGAAAGAAAATTATGACCTTGTCCAACTGTTTTAGCCTTTAAAAAAGTATACATTGCATGCCAGGCTTTTGGTTTGTTTCAGCATTAGGTATGTTTTAAGGAAGAAAATATGATGCTCTACCACAGATATTAGTCTCTCTTCTGGTTTCCTACTTGTCACTGTGGGAATCCAAGTCAGCCAACTGTTGTCAACTCCACCCTGCTAAGACACTAGGGCTCTGAGGTGGATTTGCTTGAACCTCCTCCATAAAGTGAATTTTCCAAGAAAGTGTTAAAGGTGTTTCAAATTGAGAAAGTCAAACAATACTGACTTCGTGACTAGGTCCATCAGAGAGAAAGGCAAAGGCTGAAAAAAGCATCTCCCCTTGTTCACTGTGTGAGCCCTTACTGTCCTGTTTTGTTTCAATGAGCTCCCAGATTTCCCAGCCTGTGGCAACTTCTGCACAGATGCTCAGTCTCCAGGATGATTTTGGCCACCTCATCAAAGGACTGGGGTTTCAGAAGCTCACTGTGTTTTCCCCCTTCCCTGCTGCCCTCTCTCCTCCTGGCCCCAGGGCTGCTGCCCTGTGCTCCAAAGGAAGGAACAGCCACCCCCTTCCTTGCACATGGGTTCCCCCATCTCTTCTTATGAAAGAATCAGCCTTTGAAAGAAGGGGAAATTAAAGAGATACAGTTCTTCAAAAATGCCTTTCTGATAGGAGGATTAAACTATTGGATAAATAGGCTCCAGTACAGGCTGTAATAAGACCTTTCCTCTTACTCTCTTCCCTGGGCCATCAGGGATGTTCATCCTGTCCTTACCAAGGCTCTGAGCTATAATGCCTCTTTATAGCATGTCAATACAGTAAGAGATTAGGAAGGCCTGCAGGCACAACAACAAGATAAATAAAAAAAGATATTCACAACTGTTATTTAATTCCTTTCCAGGAGAACAGTTTCTTTGGTTCCCTTAGTATAAGGCTTTAATAATCCTTATATATTTGAAACCTAGACAGTATTAGTCCTCTGAAATTGTCTTAGTGAATGTATACAAATGATTCAGTGGCCTTTTCCATTAAAAACAAACAAACAATCAAACAAAGAATGCTTATATTCCAGTTATAAGACAGTGTAAATACATTTTTTCAAAGTAGCTCTAAAGTAATACCATTTCCATAACACTGTCCCATGAATCAAAGAGGACAATTTCTGGATCTCTCTGCAGACCTTTAGGTGCTCAGCAATTTTCTTTAATTTCACTGAAGCCCTGCACCTGAAGATGGCAAGGAAATGTAGAAGTTATTAACCTCTATCAATGATGAGAGTTGCTCAGGCCATTCCTCCTGTGGCCTAGCTGCTGTATAAAACCACAAGAATGGCACTGTAGTTGCTCAGATATCTAAAACCTGGTCATAATAAATTATTAATAATTAGTGCAACAATGAGTGAAGACCTAGACGAAGCTTTATGCTGACTCTGCTGTTGTTCTGCTTCATTAGGCAGCTCATCAAGGAGAGAGATTAGAGAAAGCATGATCTACTTCTTAGGAGGCAGTAACACTGCCAATGAAGGAGTCACTTTCAATACAGAAATATTTATCTTGGTACAGGAGGCATTAGGCCTTCATTAGCTGTGGTATTTTGTGGCACAGTGCAGGCTCCAACCATCTCTTCATCATCAGTATGAACTCTGACAACATTATTGACTCTATTGCCACTACATATGCAAGAGAAGCAGACCTCTGAGGACATCCACTAAGCTAACTCTTAATCTCTTCCCTTATCTGACCTTGCATTGCCAACAAGAATAGTGGTTAGATAATGTGTGCCAACAAAATGCTTTTTAGCCTGACCAACACAGTCTCATCCTTCCTGATAATTAACTTTTTGCTGCAGCTGTCTGATGTCTCCTCCCTTAATTTTTCAGTTCTGCACAACAAATGCTGTCCTTCATAATGACTGTACAGTGCCCAGACTAATGGCACACTAGGCCAGGGCTGTCATTACTAAACTTATTTACTTGCTTACTCGGGAAGCATGTCCTCATATTCAGTATTTGTAAAGTACTTTGCCATCAAAAGACCAGAACGTACTTCGGAAAGGAAAACAAACAGACAAATCAACCCCAAAACCTTTCTTTCTGCTCACAGGGCAGGAACACTAATGGCCAGAGTCCCTGTTGGTGGTTATCCGTGCGTGGCGGCTCTTTGCCAGGGAGGCGGATCCGCTGGCACAGCACCGCACCGGCCCAGGCACCGCTCCCCTCCAGAGACTGCCAACGTGTGCCTCCAAGTCGTGTGCTGGCTCAGAGACAGGGCTTTGGGCAGAAACTGAGTTTCTTCTTCATCCCACTGTGATTTTTTTTTATCAGTGTACTGAAGAATTACAAATTTAGAAGCTAAGAACAATGGTAAGTTTTTAAGAATGTTTTGAAGCATGCACAAATATACCAAACACAACAGTTTTTTAGATGCCCTAGTTAATAAAGAACAGTGTTTGATAATCAGAGCAAATGATCAAACTGGATTGTGAACTAGGAATGTAACTTGAATTACTTCGTGGAAACAAGAATGTCAATGTTTTTTCATATAGGATAGGTATGAGCAAAAAGAAGGTGTGCATTAACAGCAAGAAAACTGAAACATGCCAGAATTCTTGTCTTTTACCACAATAGTGGCCTTTCTGCTTTAGAGTTTAATAATCTAATAAGTTTTCAAAACTACCTAGTCATTTTCATTTTCTGTATGCTATTAGGTACAAGAATGGAGAGTAGAAGCTACATACAGAATAAGCTACATACAGAATATCTGCAGCTAATGCCTCTGAAATATTCAAATTTCCAACTCTACCCCATTTTATCTCTCCTTTTCTTGTACTACTTGCTTTCAGATACTTCTGTAGTGACAGACATGCCCATATTTCTTTCTTCTACTGGATGTGTCCCATGTTCTTATCTAAATATTTTTTCCAGTGAAAGCAAGTACATCCATAATTGTCAGACACTGGCTAAAATTTTCCCTCTTAAAAATATTTTTCTACTCTTTTATTGTAATTTGATGGCTCAGTTGTCAGGGAGTTATTAGCTTATGAAATACAGAAGGAGCAAAATCTCCCAAGAGACAGCCAGAGTTACTTATGCTATTAACCACATATGAATAGATATGTATATGAAGGTGCTACAATTGCTCCTTTCCCTAATTGCTTTCTTTCAAACATGTATCTGCCTGGTGCAGCAACTTTCCAGCCACAGCGAAGTCAGCACCGTGTTTTCTGGCTGCAGCTCATGAGGCCCCATACAGACCCCACAAAGCCATGCTGGATGCCACATGTGACACTGCTGAGCACATGTGCAGTGCCTGCTCCTGCATTTTACACCCTCCACTTGCTTGGTCATGGTAACTAAAATGAGAGAGCCTGAATGACTGGCATCTGGTAGCTCCTGGAGAGCTTTTTGACACCCTGAGCCCCACAAAATCCAGGAGGAGGCCCAGCGTTAGGAGAGCCTGACACAACCCCTGAGTGTTCACACTCCCATGAGCTTCCCCTTCAGGGTTAGCTTCCCCATTTCTGTCTGTTTGCTTCTTCGCACCATTACCACACCTTTCTTCACATCCAGAGCTCCCCTCCTCTGCTTTCCACACCAGTACAGTTGACTGTGACTGCACATTTTCTTTGTGTCTGTATCACAGGGCATAAAAAGCATGAAATGGGAAATTCTGTCTGGTATGGAAGGAAAATTCAGAAGCAGAAAAGAATGGACAGATATTTCAGTGAATGATAAGGGACTGTAACTTCTAAGATATCTACTGATCATTTGAACATAGGAAAATGCAATGTTTTGATTTCCTCAAAGAATACACCACTTAGGCTTGGTTTAGATCCAGTTAAAATGAGATAAGGCCACTTACCAACTACCACTTTTATGCATTCAGCTCTAACTCACCATGTTGAAATTTTTATGGACAGCTATAGCTCTGCTTCAGCAGAAATCATAAGTCAAAGTCCACTCGCTTTTAGTACTTATGCCATAGCAGTTTTCTATTATGTTTTCAATGCCCTTGTGTTGCAGAGGCATTGAAAAACACAAGCAGGGGATACATTCTAAGGAAAGCTGCAAGTCTGCCCAGAACTGCAGGGAGCTGAGGGCTACAGAAAGGATTGCTTTGCCAGATCCTACTTGCCACCCTTCTATCCAGTGTCTGAAGATAGCAGAAGGAAGAGTTATTTCTTCAGCAAGGAACAAGGAATGCTTCCTAGACAAGATAATAAAAAATGGTGTTCAGTAGTCAGGTATTCATGTTCAAAAAGGCATCTCACAGGTATATTGCATTCTGGTTTCCGTATCTCCACAGTGGGGCTATACTTTGGCATCTGCACAGCAGCAAGAAGAAATGCTGTCCTGCTCATAAACAGCTGAGCATGATTCTGAGAATCTGGACAGTGCCATGGAGATGTTTCTCAGAAAGGACCCTGGATAAGTCAAAAACCTACCATCTGCTAGATGCTGCACTACAGAGCTAGGGAAGCTCTGTCAGCAAGGTGGCAGGTGAAAATGAAGTGGAGCAAACCTCAGGAAAGAAAGAGCATGAGCTATGAGAAGAAGAAGACATAAAGCAGTACTGACTGGAGTCTACTTGCCTTTTTTCATCATGCTGTCCTTGCTGTGAGTGGAAAATGCAAAAGCAGTCCTACACTGCTAACACAAACTTGTGGTTTATCATTCTGGGTATGTGCAGCAGCACACAAAGTCCCCATCTACAAAACATACCTCCTGTTAATAGAATTTTCCTACATTGTCTGGGGCTCACACAAGGGCCGTGATGCAAGTTCTGCTCAGACATGCATGGTGACAGAACACTGCATGCTATTCAGGACCATAAAATGCTTACTTTAAAAGGACCTCTCAGTAAACAAAACCAAACAAAACCTTTCAGGTAAATAAGACATGTACCAACCAACTGCCTGCTGAGCACAAGGAGAGGCAGCCAACATAAATGCAGCAAGCACAGTGTCTCCTGATTATGCCATGCTCCTGCCTTCACGCAGTAGATGTCTTCATGCACCTCTCTGGCCTCTACACCACAAACCCTATATAATCTCCTCCATTCTGCATTAGCAGGCAAGATTCACAGGGGAAAACATTAAATTGATTAACACAGAAAATCCTAGTATGTGCAATCCTACCCATGACACTGGTCAACACTTAATTCCAGCTGTGGTTATGGTGACAATTTGCAGAATTTTGGCTCCTACTCCTTTCAATTAATATACACATGTGACCTTGGACCAATGCTTACTAGGCATTTTATAAGTTCTCCCCAGTATTATTCTCTATCTTTTATTAGCCTGAATAATTTTGTGGCTCTTTATCAGACCACTGACCTTGCACAGACTATTAACAGAAATAATAAAGCATGGGTAACTCTGGAGCAGATTTACTGTTCAAGCTGATGTTTGTGAGCTACCACTGAAGAAGAAGACAAATGGAAGACATCCATGTGGCCAAGTCTGTGAGTGTAGTGGCACAGATCAAAATAGTGAGCATATTTAAAGATGTACCATTTGAGTATTTTTTATATTAAAAGATACACTCTCAATTTAAGGCAGCCTAGTATGTCTACAGTCTTTCAGCAGGCAAGCAAGAGCACTTAAATTCAGCTGCTTCTTCTTTGAGTCATCCATTCTAGCACCTCTAACTTTAAAGGCAGTATAAAGAGATGAACTTCCTGTGCCTAATGTCAGCCTTTGTAAACAGCCTCCGTGTGTCATCCTCTGGCCAGTTCAGGAAAACAAAAGGTCTGTATCACTGTTACAACATAAAGGGAAATCACATTAGACAAATATTAGGAATTCATGCTTTTTTGTTTGTTTGTTTTTTCATGAAAGTTTGAACTTTTTCTGCCCAAAGAGCTACTATAAAATAAAGGCACTTTGTGGTGCCATTTTTTTAACCATAGAGTTTACTAAGAGAATTGGGGGAAAACATCTTCAGCTGGGAGCTGTTTCCTTTCTCAGAGATGGAAGAGTAAAATAAAAAAAGGAACTAGCTTTCAGGAACCAAACAGTCTCTCTTAGCTACTTCCAGCTCCAACAAGAAAAGTGTGTGGCCTAGTAAAGTGATCCTTTACATCTTTTACTTGTTACATTCAAGAAGCACCCCAGTAGCTCTTGTGTACTGCTTAATCAAAATGGAAAAAAATTAAGGAAAATAATAATGTTCCAGTTCCATCACTACCAGCAACTCCCATTACTGCTAAAATGTCAGCTCATCACAGGAGAGACCCCTGAACAGCTTCACAAAACACATTGCCAGAGCACTGGGACCTAACAGCAGTTCAAAAGGGAGGGAAGATCATCTAAAGCAACACAAATGCCCAAGTGTGACTCTGCTGGTTGCAACACCAGGTGGGATGTAATTCAGATGTGCTAACATTTTAGCACAGTTCATACAGGAATGGCATGCTCTGGGTTTTCCAAATATGCAAACAGCACTTTTTGTGTCATCTGACATTTTCTGTTCAGTGGGGCCAGAGCTTGAAAAGAAATAAGCTGCCATCAGCTTGTCAGAAAAGTAACCTTGGGAGGTGATGGCAGCAGTGGGATCTACAACCAGCTCTCAGGCTGAGAAAGGTTATTTCAGCTTCCCATGGGTAAAATTTCCTCCAGATTATTCATTGGGGAGGCTTAGCTTTTTTAGAATAGCACATATACAATAATAGAAACATATAAAATTTCCTCCTGTGCTTCCTCCTCATGGGTTCAGGTGCTCATCACCCACGTTTCTGACTGTAGAGAGACGAATGATGTCCTCCCCTGTTGCTATGGGAAGACTTTGTTTTCACCTCTCTGAAGAACTGTTTTGGGGACTCCTTCTGTCACCATTTTGAGTACCTATGGGTGTGCCTTCACATAAGAAAGGAAATACGACTTTGTCTCCTCATAGGACCATTTAGAGCCCTGTGAAGAAATGGTGGCAAAATGCCATGGCCACATTAATTTCAGTCTGAGCTTGATATTCAGAAGAAAAAAAAGTCTCACAGTGAAAATGCTTCACATATCTGTTTCTGAGGATTGAGGAAGGCAGCCTTCCTCCTATTAACAGCTAAAAATGCTTTCTTCCCTCCAGAATGATCAAAACCAAAAAGACATGGCCAGGTAAAATCCCTCTGATTCATGGGGACAGAAGAGTTCACAATGAGCTTCTGAAGATTCATGATTTATGGACAGAAGATAGTTTAGAAAACCTTCTTTACTATTATTACCCTAATTTCAGGGGGGTTGGACTGGATGACCTTTAAGACCCCCTTTCAACCCAAACTATTCTATGATTCTGTATACTTTTAGGCATCTTTTTCTCTTGCTCCCTGGTGAACAGATTTTTATATTAAATTTCATTGCTGTATTTTGTGAATTGTAGATATGTTGTGGGTTTTTTTCCTCTCAGGTGACATTTACTCCTTGGAATGGCTTAACTCTATACTGTGACTTATATCTCATTTAAAACCTAAAAATATATGAAATATATGCAATACACACAACACGTGTCCTCTACTGACACTCTCTGTCGGGACTGAAACTCAAGTGAAGAGCTTTTTGGGTGTAATACAGAGTCAAGCTGTTAATGAAGATAAAAGTCAGCAAGTCTTATACAAGTTGACAAAAGAAGAATGTACTTCAGAACAAGCTCTGTTTCCAGTGTCTCAGCTCTGGATTTGCACATTCCCACTGCATCTTGGGTTGTATAACTTCAAAGTTAAAATATCAAATCACTCATATGATTTGATGATCGAGGACACATACAAGCATGTGAAAGAGAGATGGCAAAAAAAAAGGGCCAGAGACCTTTTGCTGGTAGTCTTCTCCTTCAGAATATTTTATTAGATGAGTATTCCAACTAAAACAAACACCAGCACTCATCTTGAGCTGTTTCTGTCTCAACTTGCAGAATTTTTTTTCTATATGAACAGCTTACTTTTCCCAAGAAATGTAAATTTATTTATTTATTTATTTATTTATTCAAAATGTTTTCTCCAAGCTAGCCAAACCCTACCAAATTCAATGCAGCTTCAAATTAGATACCTTGCTTTTATCTGTACACCCCCCAAATCTTGCTTCCCTCAGCCTCCCTAATTTATTTCACTTTTAGTGTGAAAGAAGCCCTCACACTCCCACTGCATACATTTTGGAGGAAGAATCAACATGAGCTTCAATGAAAAACAGGCTGTTCAGAAAGTGAGGGGTTTGCTAAAACAGGGCCTTAATTACAGACTCCCATAGAGCCATAATGTTTATAGAACTGACTTTTTGTTTTAGTTGCTACAATAACAAACTTCCAAATCCAGTAATTCTGCTTTTGGACTGAAATGGCTTAGTGCTGATGATAGCCCAGTTCCCACAGTAGCCCAAGACTGAGCTGGGCCACTTGGTCATTGTTGGGGTAGATCTGGCTTCTGTCATGGATGTAATTGTCAAGAGATGTGAACTGACTTGTAATCTTCAGTCTTATAAATTTTACCTGCCATTCTAGATTTAAGTATCAAATGTTTCAGTCGAAATTCAGAATGCAACCAGCATGTCCTACTCTGTCATGCAGGAACTTCTTTCCATAAGCCAGTAT
Source organism: Zosterops lateralis (assembly GCF_965231275.1). Taxonomy (NCBI): domain Eukaryota; kingdom Metazoa; phylum Chordata; class Aves; order Passeriformes; family Zosteropidae; genus Zosterops; species Zosterops lateralis. Next base: position 35,624,043 of record NC_139763.1, read on the forward strand.
GAAGTATGTACTTGGAGATGTGAAATAAATCACTTCTAGTAGGGTGTTTGTTATTCTGTCTAGATATTTCATAGATAATATAAAACTTGGATTCCTGGCCAGACTTTAATAATGGAGAACCATTAGGTGATGGTAAAACAGATCTCCTATTGGCTACATTTCCTGAAAAGAACATACATTTTCTAAGAATATTTGCTTACATTTTCAAAGGCACAAAAATAAAAACCTCTGGTGTGAAGAAGCATGTTTGTAATAAGCTTTGGTATTACCACAAAAAACTTCAGCAAATATTCTGCTTCTGTGAGGTAACACAGAGAGGCTGATAATGTCTCTGCTTTGTTGTACTTCAAGGATAGAAACCTTGCAGATTCAACGAAAATAAAAAAGAAGGGAATAATATTTTCAAGCTTCAGGCAAGAACAACTTTGAGTTGTCCAAAATACATCTAGACATGAGAATTATCCATAAAACATACTTTGAAAAAGACTACTTCCTTTTCCCCAGAGGTTTTCTGCTTTTCCCTCTCATGTCAGTCCTAGTGCTCATGAGGCAAGCTTGAGGGGCTCTCAGAGCCAGCTTCAATCTACTTTTTTTTTCTTTTTTTTTCTCTTTATTTGGAGACACTCTTTGCATGGATAATCAAGTCACAGCTCACCTGTGGCAGCAGAGGTAGCAAATGTGGCATAGAGGAGGCAACAGGATGATCGGGTAGCAGGGGTGGCAAAAGGCCAGGGCCACCCCTTCAGATTTAGGGCCAGAATGATCACAGCTCACCTGGTTTCACCCAGTGGTGTGGCTGCTCTCCCCTCACATCCTTGCCCCACTTCATTCCACCCACACAGGTCTGCTGGTGCAACTGCTTCTCCCGGTGCGTGCCAACCTACACCTGGGATGTTACCTGGGTTATGGTAAGGACATAACAATGACTTTGCATAGCAATGCTGTTGTCCTTTCCCACTCCTCCAAGAATCAAGATACATGGGCCTAATTTTTCTTTTTCTTCAGATCTGGCACAAGACCGTTTCTCTTTCATGCTTAAGCAAGCTTAGGTCTGTAGAGGGCTTCTAAGATATGATTCATCTGACCTGTTTCACAAATCTAGTTTAAGATGTGATGAATCATGTCTTACAACTATTTATTCCTCTCTACAGACTGCAAAAGGAGCTTGGGGACACTGACTCAGATTAAAATCTCTGCATTATGAACCTCAAAACTTAGGTGACTTGAATCCTAGTGTTCAGCTTCAACTACTAATGAACAAACAGAAAAGATGTGAAAATATCAGAGAACTGGGAATGTGTGTGGATGACTCAGTGTTATTCACCATACTCAAGATTTGGAAAAAAAAAATAGAGAGTGAGAACTTCCAGAAGAATCTTGCCAAAGGCTCATAGATACTTGTAAAAAAGAAAATTCATGTTGGAAAAAGACAAGAAGCCTTTCAGGGACTGTTTAAATTCTTCCCTTATTGTGAATGCCTCTGAAATAACTGTGGCTCCTCAACAGAAAATTTGAGATACTGTTGCACACTCTAATTGACAAACACATCCTGAGAGTCAAAGATGGTAAAGATAATTGTAGTGGCTGGTTTTGGTGAAATTGTGTATGTACATGCATGCAACTGAGACTGAGCTTAAGCAAACTGCAAGACATCATAATTTTTACAGTAATGACACTCTAGCTATGCATCCCAGGTGAGAACTGGCAGCTTTGCTGCTACTCTATAAATCACACACCTCTCACAGCTACTAATCTGCTGCAGAGATCTTTCAGGCTAGCAAAGTGACAGGAAAAAGAAGTGCAGAAGAATAAAATGCTAAGAATAGAACCAGTCTCTTGATTGCTGCTTCACAGGCTGCCCTATACACTGGATCCCACCTTCTTTCTCTTTTCACCTCTATACAAAGAGGTATTTCTTATTATTTTTAGGATATAAAAAAGGCTTTTTTTTTTTTTTTTTCTTTGAGAAGGATTCATCTTTAGGAAACTTTAGATCTCTCCCCTCACCCCATCCTGTTTTGTTGCTTTGTTGTTCTTTTCATCTCACCTCCCTTGCTGGTCCTCCAGAACTTTTAACATGAACACTCTAATGTGGTGTTCCCAGCCAGTGATGGGGCTTTAAAGCAATTATCTTTTATAGTACTTCACTACTAATGCTGACCTGGAATTTCAGGCAATGTCAGCCAGAGCCGCTGAGCAAGGAGCCACAGGGTTCTTCTCCTCCATCTCAATATTCAGTGCTTCTGATATTTTCATTCTTCTTGAAGGCAAACTGACTTTTGGACATCTGTATAATTCTTGCCTTTAGGCATATGCATCCTGTGTATTCAGTATTGGCTCATGCTGATGAGTATTTTCATTAGACATTTTGTGAAAATTCTTCCTTTTCTTTGAAAAAAATAATCCTGAGAAGGCTATGTACAGCTGGAAAAACTATACTCATTCAGGAACTATTTAGTAAAGAAAGAGATACTTTTAACCGTCCATAACCCCCTTTTTGCAAGAAAAACAAAGCAAACTATCTTTTCTGAAAGTACATCTTAGGGCGGGTACCAGATGAACAAAAAGAGGATATTTAAGGCTTTCTTCTACTCAAAAATCCAACTTGTGCATGACTAGTCTTTTTCCACTGCCCTTTACACCAGCTTTAGGGAAAGAACTACCTGTACAGGTAAGTCTTTGTGTTCCTTTTCAGTCTTTGGTCTTTATGGAGATACTTCTGGACTTTCAGTCTCCGGACATTATGGAGATTAGCTAAATTAATTTTTAAAAGATCTTGGTGAGATAGTTCTCCAAATCTGAATTTCTCACCTTCAGAAGGGACACAAGGCATGGATCAATGTGTCAGTCTTACTACAGTGAAGGCAGCCAAGCCTGCTGAATTGGTGAAGAGAGATGTATAGCACAGTTAAACACATAAGAAGAGCATGAATCTATTTCTATGCACATTTTCTCTCTCTTTAGCAGGGAGGAGACCTTCAGTGGAATCATCTGTCTTTTAAAAGGCAAAAGTCACAGCACTGTTTTCTTCTTTGGTGCACACCCTTCAGGGAAAAGCCCTTTAGAGAGGAGAGGGAGAAAATGGATTCTCATCAGTTTGCTTATTCCCAAGTATAACTCAATACAGTTAAAATGGATTTTTCCCTATTCTTTAACCTAAGAAAAATAAACAGAGAAAAACAAACTTCTTTTAAATTTTGCATCCTTTGCAGGGAATTAACAATGTATGAAATTATTCTTCCTACACTTTCTGATATATTATTGGCATATACTTAATGAAAAAGCTAGAAATTCTCCTCACCATAGACTGCTATTTCTAATTCAGTGAAAACTGTGATCCTGACACTATGAAGAAGGGAATTAGACATCTGCACCTGGCAGGATACTGGATCTGAGAACATAAAAGGTTTATATTTCTGCATATTGATAAACTAGCATTTTTGGGAAAGATAATCCCACACACACATATTGGGAAAAAAAATCAGATAATAACTTTTATTAATTTGAGCATGAGATTCTAGCCGGCAACCTTTAATAGCAGGTCTGGATCTGAATGGTACTGTTTGAATACATTTGGAATTGCTGCAGAGCTCCCAATTAATAGTGCTGCAAGATCAAAAGTCTGTGATGCAAAATTTTAGTGTTGCAAGTCATAACATATAAAACCCACACTGCCTGCTTTTAGCAGATTCTCACCCACCAAAGTTCCTCCATATGCCCGTGTTTATGGCTCAGCTCCACATCTGTAAAAGGCTGAATTTGGCTTCCAATGCCACAGGAGGCATTGTACAACCCACCCTAGTGCCAGGACAGGTGGTGGGTCTCCTTCCTGCCCTCCCTCTCCTATCAGGAAAGGGCAGCACAGATGAGCTGATGCCCACCTGGGAAAACATGTCAGCTCTGCCTGGGAAAAAATATGGAGTGGGGCTGCTGTGAGACTTGGAGCAACCACCCAGCCCTGGTGTCACTTGTGCTTCCCCCTCTTACTTCATACGAGTGACACAGCTGTTATTTTGGGGGACTAAAGTAAATTTGGTTAGCTCTGGATTAGTAAATTTGGTATAAAGCTCTAGAACAGCACATTTCTAATAGGTAGGTAGAGTGCTAATTTAATGGTAAATTATATATTTGGGTTAGCAGCTTGGCTGCTTTGTTGTTTGGTTCTTTCAGACAACTTGGATGGCAGCCATCAGCTCTCTGTGATTTATCTCTATTTAATTTTTCCACTTTTTCAGACCTTTGGCTGTTGGTAATTCAATTTCTGGCAACTGTAGACCTTCACTCCCTATTACAAGTTACACCCCAAGGCAGACATACTGCCATCTGCACTGCAATGGTGGTGGTAGCTAGTGGATGCAGAAGGAAGTGTCCAGATGCCACTTGGGCTCTGAAACAGCTTTAATATACAAAGGACTGTTTGGATTAGAAATATTATCTAAGTCCAAATATGAGCCCCTCAAAAACATTAGGGTACTCTCCCAAGGGATCACTCCACTCTGTAATCCACTTCTGCATTTTGCTTGTCCTGACAGCTTTCGTGGATGAGGAAAACTAAGTATTTTCCTTTGCTCGGCCTCCAAAATCATCAAAGGAGGAACTAATCCCCATCCAATCATCCTTCATACACACTCACTTCACTTCCCACATCTTTCCTGATCCTCTCCTCCCAGTCTCCATGCTCTCCAGAAAAAAATCTTCTTTTGGGAGATTTTGGCTTACAGCGAATCATCAGCCGCTGCTTTCTTGAGAAATATGTCTTGTTCCCAGCTACTGGCAGCAGCTCTCCACAGGTGACAGGCATGGAGTAGTGCCACAAAGTGCTGCTGTACCTAAGCAGGTAGACATCATCCCCTGTCCAGCAAGCCTGAAAATGATACTAGTCTTGGCCTGAATTAAAGTGGCATGATTATATTATAGGCATAAATTACCTCAAAATCTTTCTAAAAAGCTCAAAAATACATCACCTACTGTGAGGTGGGAGGACAATTCAGGAATGCCCAGGTCAGCAGCCATATAGCCCATCTTTCTGACCTCCTGCGTGACACAGGGCCTGAGCCCACACTCATTCAGTCCTGAGTCAAACTTACAATTTCTCAATGAGCTGTGGCACAACCTGATGAGCTACTAGCAAGAAACAAGCATGCTGCTACTTCTCCATGAGCTGGTTATCCTGAGATATAGTAAGCCTATGTGACCATGGTTACATCTTCCTGTCCTCTGATGAGAAAAGGGTAATACAGTGGTTATCCTGCATGATAACTGAAGGGATGGAGAGTTGCTCATGACACCACTGGAGAATTCCTTTGTTTTTATGTCTCCTTGAATAAATATTTAAATGTACAAACTGCAGGTTTATTGGCATCTCCTAAGCAGAGATCCATCTGATATTACCCAGGCAGTGTTTCAGCTGTCTCTACCCAAAGGCTTTCTGATAATGTATCTTTAAGCTTTCTGGACTTCACAGTGAGAATGAGAACATTTCATTTGCTCCTTGTTGATAGGCACAGCTATCTATAATACACATGCAAACAGCTTGTGTGGGGACAGCCCACCATACCCAGCCTTCATTTCTGTTTTAGGGCTACCTTCCCAAAGAGAATAGGTGAAATGGAAAGACATCAGGCTCTCTAACACCCACCCTCTGATAAACTGTTCTGAAAGTCATGACAAAAAAGGTAAACCGATCCTGAGTATTTCCTATTAAAAAAAAACACCTTCATTCTTGTTCTCTAAAGACATCTTTGCTGTTGGTTTAGCAAAGTTAATGAAAAAGAAAGGGAAGCCCAAGCCAGAGAGAACAGAGAACAATTTAAAGACACTTGAGGAACATGGAATTAAATTCTGCTGGAGGGCAATATTCACTTTCCACATAATTTTGTTTTTGTGGAATAAAAAACTTGTTACAGCTTGGCAATGCTTTTAAGGAGATCTAAATTTCTAACAGAAAACAAACCCTTTAAGATGCTTGACTTGCATTGTTCCAAATTATTACATTCTTTAGCTCTAGTAAAGATGGTTTTGATATTTTAATATCTGTTTTATTAACATAAGCAGAAGTTGTATTCTGTCTGCATAAGATGGGACTCAAAACAATGATTTTATACTACTTAAATGTAGGACTGCTTTCAAATATGTAGCAAAAAAACCTGTGAAAGGAATTTGTACCACAGCCAAGATTTTCAAAACATGAGGAAATCAAGAAGAAAAAGGTTTTAAAAAGGTACTTTACTCAATATCATTTTACTTACAGAAGCTGCAGGAAAAGCACCAATATTGTCCAAACTTATCACTTTCGTATTTTAAGAAGACTTTCAAACACTAAGAAAGTGAGGCACAGACTGCAGAGCTTTAAAAGACATGGCTCTAGAAAAGCCACTAGTCATGAAAAACCTAAGTATTCAGGTGGGCCAGCAAAGATTAATGTGCAATATGGTTTATATACTTGAAACACCACAAGATTAGAAAAACCACAGAAAAAGGTGAGATTGTTTTCTCCAAACAGCGAGAATCCTGCAGGCCCTTGCTGCAGTTGCAGTTTAGTGGGATCCCTTTGAAGCTGAAGGATGAGCCGTCCTGTGCGAGAACATCAAAGTAGTCAAATAATGACACACTGGTGTGGCAAATGCTATGGCTTTCCCTTATCTGTTCACAGCTCTGCCTTTCTGCAGGGCAATGAGGAGAGCATACCAATGTGCACAGGGATGGCCCGGCAGATATGGATGCTTGTCTGTGATAATAACAAATGCTACAATTATCAGATTCACAACAAAAGCATGGAACTGAAAAATTACTAATTCAGCCTTCATATCACATTACCTAACCCACCTGAAAAGAATGTAGTGGCAAAAACTGTTATGAATTTTGAAAAAGTGTTAAAAAAATCATCAGACCATGCAAAAGACATCTCCCTAACCTATGAGCCGTTTCTTGGCCACTTACCACATTTATTCCAGCAGTCTGTGTTCTCGATCCGTTAAAATGTAGCATTAGCTGGGGAAGGTATTCAGTGCTAGCTGAATGTTTGAGAGCTCCTTGAATCCAAGATTTCAAACAGCTTTGTAAGGAAAAGTGACAGTGTTTATTGGGAAGGGTAAAATACAGGAAAATAATCATATACACTTGTAGTTAATTATTTCACTATTGAAATGCAAAAATTGATCTATGAAAAATAATTAGTAAGGGCTCTTAAGAGTGAAAATACAATGTCAATTTTCTAAATTAATTTAACAGTTGATTTACTTTAATTAATGATAAATTGTTTATTGCAACTTTCTTTAATCACCTTCTATTTACACATGGGAGCCCCAATCTTGGTCGCGTTATAGAAATCACTGTAATAATAAACAATGCAAGATACTATCTAATCCTTATGGATTTGTGTTTGTTTGTGGAAGAGACGGCAAAAGGATTGAAAGGCTTTTTTTAATTTTATTTTACTAAGTTATGTGCAAACAACCTATTTGAATTTAAAGTTAGGGAGCATGGAGGGAGCAGACCTTTTCAAATCATGGCCATATATACATGTCCTATGTCATATCCCATGAAAAACACATCAACTTATACTTGAAATACATTTTTTCTTGAAGCATTGTGAGAAGTGTAAGGCATAATTTCACTTATCCAGCTGATGGGAAAATAACTTCTTAACCTTCTGACCTTCATGGCTAGTTTACACCTCAATGATTTTATAAATTGCCTTTTACTTTGAATGTGTTTCTACTGGTTTCATTATTTGTCCTAGTGACATATCCATGAGCAGCAAGAGCATCTTCTCTCACATTTAATTATGTTTGGACAAAACTAGCCAAGTTCACTTAGTCCTTTTTTGTTGAAAGAGACTGTTTACCTCAGAAAGTCTCCTCCATTTCAGTTTGAGTTCATTTTACTGAACTTGAAGAGCAGGATAGTACTTTGTATTTTAGATGAAATGCAATGTAAGTTGAATATTTCCTAATTTCCTTTGGGTATACACCACCAAATACATCTTAGGATCATTTGTCTTTTCCACAGGTATATGAAAGCCTAAACCACTACAGATGTGGCTTCTCTTTGTCGCCTTTAGTCATCCTAGTAACACTGAACACACAGGCATCCCCCTCTTCCTCAGCTATTTTTAACAGATGAGCTTTGAGTTTACAGCTAAAATCTTATTTTATGTTACAGCTCAGGGAAGACTTTTGATACCATACAGACAAAAAATCATCTCAGTATTAATATTTTGCAGCTTATTAGCACAGCATACTTCTGCTGAATTTCATTGCACCACACAGAGCTTCATTTGAGATTATTAAAATTTAATATCAAGATGTTCAACTAAGCAATGCTGGAAAATCTGCCATTAAAATTCATTTAAGTTTCATCCTACCAATCCATGGAAAAATCAAGTATGACAGGCTCAGGAAAGTTCACATTTAAATAATGCTCTTTATACCCCCATACAGAGCAGATAGAAAAAGTCATAGCAACATAGTCACAGCAACTTTTTAACATACTACCTCTTCTTTGCTCACACATTGGGGGTGTAGGGGAAGCAAAATGGGAGAGCAGAAGAAAGGACAGTGCTTCAAGGTAAAGGTTTCTGATCTCATTGAATGGAAAAATAGCAGATAAAGCATGTCACGAATGCAAACGAAAATGAAGACACTTTCCACAATGTATAATAAGCTATAGTAATGTGAATAATAAAAAAAAAAAACAACAGTTACTTTGGCTTGAATTTTTGTTGGAAGGAGATAAATTAAACAGCATAGTTTTGAACAGCTTTTTTTCTCAAACATGTCTGCATGAGAAACTGTTAGGAAAGATAAGCATGAAGACAGTTGGATTTTGTTTTGGTTTTTTTTTACTAGACTTGTGGCAAAAGAGGTTTTTTTCTTGGTGATGTTTTTGGTTTTGTTATTGTTGTTTCGGGTTTTGGTTGGGTGTTTTGGGGAGGTAGATGTTTGTTTGTGGGTTTTTCTATTTTTTTTTAATGGTAATAATTTATTTTAAAACTTGTTTCCAGTTTCATCAATAGTACTTAGCTCTTGGAGGCCTGCATCTCTATTTTTGACTTACATTCTAATCAGAGGAATCAAAGTGCTCCAGACACACTGTCCCAGCCACAGCCAGCAGATCTGCAGCTACTTTGGCTTGGCTGAGTTCCTGGCAAGCAAACTCTGGTTCTGGATCTACATAGCCATAAGGATAAACTTTACTTTCCTGACTGCAAACTTCTTTCATACTTTTGATTGTTCTCTCACTCCTGTTTGATAAGCTTTATTAACACAGACTGTATTGATTTTTTACATATTTTTGTACTGCCTTTATCATTATTGTACATTGTCCTACCATCATGTATGTCCTATCACAATTTCCATTAATACATCATGTCTCTTTTATGACTTTTTTTCCTAGTCATATCCCTCCTCACCATGTTATTAGTTATAAAGGGAGAGGGAATCGATGAGTCAAAGCTTTTTTTCATTATTTCTTCATACTTTGCACCTGCCACAGAGGGAATTGGTTTTTTCCCACTGTACAGATAGCTCTTGCACTTGTGCTCTGTCTAAGCTGTGGTGGAGAATTGAAATCCATCTGCTCATGAGTGATTGCTACATCCAAACCAAGGACTTGCTATCTTGTCTCCTGCTTCCTGCAGCCACCTGTGGGGTCAGATGTCCCACTTTTGGCCCAAGTCTCTGTCCTGTTATTTAAACATACACCTTGCTGTGCACTCCTTCTCCAGCACAGGCCAGACCTGGGGGATCCCAGAGCAACCAGTGGAACACTGAGGTGGTCATCTCCATTCCATCAGAGCTGTGGCTGGGGTCAGGACAGACAAGCTTCCTCTAACCCTATCCCCTCAAAGCTTGTGAATCCAACCCCGACATCTCACAGGATTCACTACACATCAGAGCTGTCACTAGTGAACATATTCTTACTCTGGCCCAATGCTTATGGATTAGAAAATGGGTGGCATGTTTAAGCACATGAACAGCAAGTAGGTTGTGCGGGATCTTTGTTTTCTATTTTTCCCTTAATGAAATTCCATTATGTTGGAAAGAATTTTAATGAAATGCATGCAGGAAACAAACAGAAATTGTTTTCAAGTTAGATTTAATTATACATTAACTGTGAGTCTTGTATGCAATGACCTGATACAGTACTTAACATGTTTATTATTAGAAATTTAATGATAAGAACAACCAAAAAATGCTTTTTGTCCCTCTAACAGTTGGATAAAAGCATAATTTAATTGGCTTATTAATGGGTAGAAAGTCAGAAGGACACAGGAATGTGACTATCTGCCCAGAGGATTAGAATAAACAAGTATGATGAGAAAACAGGAATGTTTATGCTTTCACTTTCTCAGATGATAATTGTTAGCAGTTATATAGAACATGAGTACTGAGATAGTAAATGACTTCCCCAGTGTTACATTTGTCAGAAGTATCTTGAAGAGGGGTAGCTGGAGATGTTTTGTGATGTTCCTGTTTGCTGCAAGTCTGTGTCCAGACAGGATAATAATCACCCATGAGAGACTGCATTCTTTGTGCATTCTACTTCTACCATGATGCTAAAAAATGAAACTGATTTACTTGCTTATCTATTCCAGCTTTTGTTCTTTTGTTAAGAATCCATTGACCCATGTAACTATTTTCTTATTCACCTCATAACAGTTTTCTCAGAGAGTTGGTGAGAACATTAACTTATATTTCAGAACTAGAAACACTTCTCTCAGAAAGGAAAACCATTTTGATCTAAGACTAGACAAGATGAAAAATTAATCTCTTCTTGAATTTTTTTTCAATTTATTTTGTTTTATCAGCCATATTATTAAACCTGATTTCTGTTTTGACCTTCTCTGCCTTTAACTGAGGGACATACATTCAATGATACCCACACCCCCCATTCAAATTTTCAGTCTAATTCTAGTCTTCACAAGAGACCACATATTATACAATCACTGCTATAACCATCCCAAATATTGTATTACAACTAGCTGGTTTTCAGCTCTCCCTAACATGTTCCTTGTTGCTTTTGTTGTGCCTTTTATTTTTCCCACTGCTGCTAACAGCCCTTTAGTTTTAGTACTTTTTGCATTTTTTCTCTTAAAATTTATGACAACGGACTGTGCTATTCCAGGGAAAATCTACACGGTCAGGCAGAAACTCAACACAGATTTTTTGCCTGGGGTGTAAACTGGCAGGATGCAAGCTGGCTCTGGTCTGGAATTCGATGTAGAGTTGTGCATAAGCAAATACACTTGGCCAATACTTGGAAAACACCTAATTTTCCCTTTAAGGCGTTTTCTCCAGTTCTTCAGTCATTTCCTTGATCCACCCTTATACTTTCCCTAGTTTTTCCAATACCTTATGTGTGTGTATGCATACATGTATATATGTACACACATAAATATTTTGTTGCAGCAAGTCTAATTTTTGGAATATCATTTCAGGTACTTAAAGTCATTGTCCTTCCTTTGATTTTGCACAGTACTTCACAGACTAACAGACTAAGCATTCTTGACTTCCTTAATCTTAGGATCTTATTTTGTGGATCCACTGTTGGTTTAGGGTTGTTTTCCTTTTATTTTATTTTATTTATTTATTTATTTATTTATTTATTTATTTATTCCTAGAATAAAAGAGAATGATGCATGCAATTATCAGGAGCACACAGAAAATCAGTTAAGGCGAATTCTTGATTTGCCTACTTTTGTGTGGCCTATGGGTTATCCCAATTTATTAACAGTGAAATTACTCTAATGCAAAGCAAGTAATTTAACAGGTATGTAATTTGAGGGGTGGGATTTCATTCTTTCATTTCCAGGCCAAACTGTAATTCTGCCAATTTGGGCCACCTCTCCTTGCCCCCAGAAACCAACCACTTCCAATGAAACATCAGCAAGAGTATGTTTTCTAGCCAGAACTTTGCATCCACACTGTTCATGCAGCTGAGAAGCAGCTGGCCAGATTTTAATTGAGGTTTTCCAAGTAATGGACCTCAGCATGGGATCAAGCACAAAGAAGATACGAAGTAGCTGAAAAGGAGAAGATGTGACAGACATTCAAATGGTAAATGAAGCAGCAGTAGCTGCTGTGGGCAGGTGTCCCAGAGATATGCAGCAAATTTCAGTCTGGAATGCCTGGATGATGCCTCTTTCACACCTGGCCTCCTGAGGTTACAAACAATCCTTCTGGAATGTTTTCTCCCTGTGGTGGTTCCCACACCTGTACCAAGGATGCCGGCTGCACGCTGGGGCTCGAGCATCACTGTGCTGCCACTGGGCTGTACCCTGTGGTGCCTGTGGGGCAAGCACCCTCCTTCTGCTGCAAAGAACCCTTGGCTCCTCGTGTCAGCACCTACCAAACCTGCTGACAGTCTCCTTCACTCTTAAGTCACACAAACCGTGGAAGACTGATGGAGGCTGTAGTCCAATTCAAACCCAACATGTTTTGGAAACATGGTGCTGTGATAGAACAGTGCAAGAAACTCATCTTCTAGGAAATCAAATTCTCTTTAGATGAAAAATACATGGAAACAGCGACAAAGAATATGTCAGACCTGTACTGCAGGGTTTCAGTATCATTTGCCTCATACTCATTACTGAAATTAATTCGCAAGACTTGCCATGATATGCTAACAGGATACAGCTGTAATACTTTAAGCTGTTGTTAAGAATTCAAAACATGACAATCAGAACAGTTCTCTTTATATACAATTAGAACATTTATTTGCTTGTTCATCACAAAATTAGGTGGTAGAAGCAACCAGGAGCTGGGAAAGCAGCCAAGCAATAAAATTGATCGATTGCCCAAACACATAAAAATCATATCCACGGCTTTCAAACATTCTCTCAAAAGCAGAAAATCAGCTCCTCAACATTACCAAACAACCTGCTGAGACAGGATGGCAAACCTGCTGTTATACAAAGACAAAGTTTGTCTGTGCAGTGTAGGTTACACAGTTACTGGTTGCTCAAAATAGTGTGCACCTCCATAAATATGTCTCTGTTTAAGCTAATTACCAGAAATTATTCAGAAATGTCATTTTTCTTTATTCTTCAATTACATCAGACATACAGTTGTTTGTTGAGGGAAAACGCATCAGTCAAATCACCTATTTTTTTTTTCTGAAAAGATGCATTCATTTTACTTTTCAACTGCTTCTTTCATAAGGCCACAGACCCTCTCCCACAGCACATCAGTTTTCTTTCATTAATACATTACAATCGAAGTGGATCAATCCTTACAACCAAAGGATCCAGATTTCAAATTAAACCTATTTCTCCTGGACTGCCACATCATTCACTCAAAGTCATCACTGTCCAAACCAAGGATTAAACAAGCATTTAAGTACAAATGCAATCTAAATTGCAGAAATGGAAGCAAGTTTTTTACATTCACAAGCAGATTTTTCAGTGAAAGGCTGGTGTACACAATCTCTAGTTGTCATCAGAAGAATAAGAAAAACAATTCAAAACTGGGCAAAACTAAAAGTATTTTAATTAAGCAAATTATCCGCCATTTTATTGAAGGAAATCTCAATAAGAAATCTGAATTCAGCTTTGGAGAAGGTGCTGAATACAACTCTCTGTGCTCTAGTCAAAGTCATCTCAAAAACTGTTTCTGATCCTCACTGACTGAACCAAGGCCACAGTTTTACATTCAAAGTTTACATTGGTTTTTGTTATTATGTGTGACAGCTTTAGTCAATATGAAGGATCAGAATTCATGGCACAGAGGATTTAGAAGGATTCAGTGTCTTGCCCTGGCAGAAGCTATTGAAAATCCAAGCCTTTTCAGGCTCCGATCAAGAAAAAAAAATACTGCTGACAAGTCCAAAAACTTGTTGAAATACTTTTCATGGGAGAAGTTGCTTATGAGACAAAAATCTAGCAAAAATATGGCAATAAATATCTTCAAAGACTTTTGTAAGTATTAACTAACAAAAATTAATTTCACTAAAACTTCTACTTGACTCTTAAGTGGTTGGTTAAACAGAACAGCTAAACAAACCTATCTGCATGCTTAAACTAGAGCTTCTGAAACAAATTTGATCCACATAAATTACTAAAAATAATCAAGCATCATGAGTTTTACCTACATGTATTGAATGGACATTACTCAGCAATTTCTGAACTTTAAGAGTTGCAATAGTCCTTTTGGTTTTTAAATTGTGGTTCAGTTTTCCATATCATTGTAATTACTGCAGCTGCACTGTTGCCAGCGAAATCCTAGACTCTAAGCTCTTGGCTATGACAGCACTTCTAAGTAATCACCATGGAATACTAGGCTAAACTCAAACAGGTTTCTTTTTATGAGCTATATACATGAGCAAAAGCTAGAGCATGTTTAAACAAAGCAAATCAATTCAAGTCAAGCCTCCCTACTTAATAGATTCACACAGCTTATTAAGAAGGGCAAACATACTTTAATGAAGAACACCCATCTTCTAAATGAGAGAAATAAGGCCTTGGTTGTGCTATCCAGGCAGGGCAGGGCATAGCCCCAGTTTCAGGATGTCTCAGTGCTCAGAGAAGCAAATCCAATATGAAATGAGTTTACCATGAACTTTTCACGCCTCTGCCCATTACTTTTCCTACTTGATACCTAGCAGAGCTGTCTTGATTAGCTGATGACTCCTCACTGGGTTCACCACCCTTTGCAGGATAGCAGGACTCATGGCTAAAGTGACTTCTTATTCAGATGAGCTTTCCAAATGACAGGACAGCTTCTTCCTCTTCCTCTTCTACAAAATTCCCAAGCACTTTAGAAACTTGTAAGGTGTAAACAAATACTGTCTCTAAATAAATATTTAGAGTAATATTCTTAGTCAGTGGAAACTACCACCATCATTTCCTATAATCAAAACTCTTCCTTTCACATATTTTATTTCAACCCTAGTAAAACTCAAAAAAAAGTCAAATTAAGTTGGTCAACAATTGTATCATCCTTGGACTGTGACACCTCAGATGCTAAAAGCTTTTTGCACTGACTTGTCCATTATGGGAAACAACTGTAATGATTCTTCATTTGTCTGTGAGGCAACCACTGCCATGCTAGAGCCTGTAAGTGATGAATGCCACACTACAAACATTATTTTTAAAAGGTACACACACACACAGATTTGGAGGTAACAGTTCCAAACCAAGAAACTCTACTCTCTTTAGATTATACCATACTTGGGTAGGAAGGTAGTCAGAGTATTACAAATAACATCTTTGAGAAGACACAGTTGGTCTGATCTTTGTATTTTGCCCCAGTACTTGTAAGTATGGACAACATAGGCAAAAGAAGTGTGAAAAAAATGTATTATTTTAATTTGCAGCACTTAGCAACTCCTTAACCATGGTGAATTTGTCCAGATGAATGACTAGAATGAATTGAAAGGCTCAAAAGCTCCAGAACAGGAATTGATTAGCTGAGAATCTCTCATCAGAGGCACTGGGCATAGGTCCATGGTTCATATACACAGAAACACATCACATTCAGAAATTACCTGCTTAGTTCATCATGTAAATTTTTACAGCCAATTACAAAATACATGCTAAGGAGTGCTTCATATTCCAAGGGATTTTGATCTCTATGAAAATGATTAAATACAGAATTGGTAACTAGATTAATCATTTAATTAAAAATTTAAAAGGAAAATATAGGAAAATGAAAAAAATTACAACACTGTGACTTCATGCAGAATTAAGTCAGAATTTCAAATAGAAAATCCGGTTTGCTTGGAGGTTTTCCTGTTTATCATATTTTTAAAACTGTCTATCTGACATCATAATTTACTGTGCACAGTACATCTTGCAGTCATTCCTGTTATCTCTCTGGTTGCATCAACTCTTTGACCAAACAACTTGAAAATACATGGTTATTTATAAAGAGTATTCACATGGATAAAATGCTAATATAAGTGGTATTGAATGGCATTAGAAAGCTCACTAACACTACTGAACAGATTAAATTAGCATTCTTCTACAACATTAAGACTCCATCACAGAATGCAGCTCAGAGTACATGCCTTTCTCTATCTTTTGTTCAAATTAATGCCTGGCTTTTCCTTGTTTGTGGCTCTATACTAATGGAGAATTATGATGGAGCACTCAGTTGCTGCCCAGTACTATTACTCACAGGAGTCCCAAACCTCACCAGGCAGCCAAAATATACCTTGAATAAATAATGTGGTATATGCCACATGAATGTTTGCTTCTGTCATGAACAGAAATATCTTAATATTTTCTTTTGTTTTCTTCTCCCTCATCAGTCAGGAGATACTCTCATGAGCTGTAGATACTTGTAGTTTTGTAGTTAGAGCAGTATTTCCTCATTATCTACTACATTTAATACATGCATAGGGCCTGAAAAGAGAGCTTTTCATACACAGGGATATGAATTCTGCAACAAGCTGCAGAGAGAAGCGTACATGGATAAGCTCAATGCCGTCTTGACGTGTTTCTCTTGGCTGGATTTTTCTCCTATCTTGACTTACACTTCTTTTTCAGACAGGGAATTCTATGTAATGATATGTAATTGTCTTTATGATTCTGTGAAATAGTGGGACCATTAAAGAAATACAGGTTCACAGGCCAGAGGAATTCATCTGTTTCTAGATATTTCATGCAAAACTTCATCTTCCCTCCTGTGAAAACATGAAAGCTGAAATATCACAGTCTGTCTTAGGTGTTTCCAGGGTGGGATCTCCTCTACAATTCTATCTGTAGTGGGCTCTTTCAGAAGAATTATTTCAATATACTACAGTTAATGTATGATATCTGAATGCAAATCCTGCATAGCTGGTGTACTGAAATTTCTTGTATGACACAAAATTCAAGCTCTCACTTCAAATTTATGGTGTTACAATGATACTTTATGGTGGGGAAAAAAAAAAAAAACCAAACAAACCTAACAAAAGCCCTAACTGAAAAGCTCTGCATTATAAATTTTCATTCTTTTATAAATTTTCACTGACATCAGGTGATCTACCCTCTTTGTACTGAGTATCCATGAATAAGCTGAGGAGACAAGTAGCCTGCTGGATCAGAAGTATTTACAAAGCAAATCTCAAACTATTTCAGCAGTCCTGCAGTGATGCATGTGGAGCTTGATATTCTTTGTGCTGGAGTCAAAGATACATTCACATCAGTGGGAGGCTTTAGAGAAACAAAATGAAAAAAGGAAGGATAATGATCAAGACCGTTGAAGTCTCAGGGGAAGCTGTGCATGTTGACCCAGACTAAGGCTAGGTAACATAGCATGACGTAAGAGACTTGGCTTAAAGGAGGAGGAGATCAAGCAGGCAGATGGAAAAAACAGATAACTAAAGGGAATCATCAGAAGAATTTACATCGCAAAAGCTGAAAATAGAGGCAAATATGACCAGTAACTTGGGAAAAAACTTGATGGTGATGGTCAGTAATTTAGATGAGCTTAAAGCAAGACAAAGTATAAGATTTGGAGATGAAATGATTGACACCTTAAGCAGGGGAAAAAAGAAAGGGGGAAATAACCACCAAGAGAAGTTTCCATATTACCCTATTTCTAAGCAGAATACTTCTTACTCCCTTAGGTGTTGCATGAAGCTTCTAGAACACTTGTAAATTTTTTAAATATAACTGAATGTAGACAAATCAGAAACAAACTGATATAAAAAAAATTAAAATTTTTAACAAATAAATAATAGTAATAATAATAGAGATAATTTGAAAGAGCTTCTGCAATAAAAACTCCTGCTGAAAGACATGAAACAGAACATAGAAAAACATTTAGCAGATAATATTTCTACAGGTTTACAATAACCTGTTTTAGAGCAGTGAGGATACTTTCCCACTCTATCATGTCAGTCAGTCTGTGAGACTGAGAATGAGCCATCTGACCAACTGGAAGCACAACAAAGGACCAGCAGGAACTCTACTGACAACAACAGAAGATTAAAGAGAATGAACAAATGCATTGAGTGTCTGCTTCAGAATTGCAACTGGAGAAGGAATACTGCTGGGGAAAAAGAGACCAGAGAAAAACAGAAGGATTCTATTCTGGACTAGCAAGGACAGAAATCGAGAATGCACTCAGACTAATCTCCTACTAGGGTGTCCCAGGACAGGTCTACAGTGCATAGTTTCACCAAAAGGAAGCTTCAACACTGATCAATACATAACATTTCCTTTAGAGAGGAATAAGATATAAAATATCTTTGAGCTAGGGGGAAAAGCATTAATAATTTCAGTGAGAATGACATATATTGACACCGAGCTGACAATGTCCTTTGGAGAGCTGTAAATATAAAAGGTCTCTAGGAAGATGAAAGTTGTGACTAGGAAGCAGCAAGATGAACTAGAGTTATGCAGAAGTAGCTATGGGAAGCAACATAGGTGTAGGCTGTATGATACCCCACTCAAAAGTAATGCATGAGACATAAATCAGTGACTATAAAGAAGAAACATATACACTATCTTTAGATTTAAAATAAATGACATTGGAATTGCCTTCATTGGTACTGCAAATTCTGTTGGCTTATAGCTACTTTTGCATGGCACTTCTGCATCTTCCCAGATCTGAGGTGGGTTCTGCATTGTGTCTGCAACCAAAATCAATGATTTCTGAAAGGTGCAATGGGAAGGGTTCTCATGTTTCTAAAACCACCTTCATTTTAGCTGCAGATAATGTTTAGTGAAAACAAATGTGAGATAAATTAGAGCACAGAAGTGATTAGATTATTTAGAAAAGGTGTATTTGCCTCACTTGGTGAAATCTATTTTCTGGATTTTGCCCAAAAGGGAAAAAATGGTGTCTTAGTCAATGAGCATTTCTGTTTCTAGTGCAAACTGTTTTGAGTTGATTAATATATTTGACAGTAGTGGAGATGGAAATTATTAGAAAATTGTATTTTAAATATTACCTTGAAGTTTTAAGCATACATTTCAATAATCTGAGATGAAATAATTCAGTTCTCTAAGTATTATTGATCCAGAGTAAGGATACTAAATTTTAATCAGAATTATACTTCTCTTTCAAACTATACTGCTTTTACAAAACATACAGTGTAGTTTAAAGGAAAACCATACATTTGTTATGATTACATTAATGTTAGGCAGATTACAACACATTACAAAAAGGATTTAGTTAAAAGTAATGTACAGGAAAACCACTAAAGAAAATTCACCAGCACAGATGATCTTAAAAATACATAATGAGGTAACTCTTCTTTGTAGATATAACAGCATATTGTGTATTTATACTTCTACTGAACATTTACTCTTATTTCTGCTTGTCTCATCTGTTGAAATCTGAAGCTCTGTTCTGTCATTCACATTGAATCAATCTACTCATATTGACTTAATGAAGAGAGAAGTACCAAAAGTATTATTCAACCAATCTGGACATTGGGTACATAATTTTCAAGAGCAATCAGACTTCCTGAATTCATGTTTCTCCTTTCATCTTCATACAAGAGTGCTATTGTCACAAATACAGAGTATTGAAGGATATAGTCAACCCTAATCTAATAGAGTATTAGGAATATTAGGTATTTCTTAATAGAATAATTTAGTTATGTAAAAGGAATAATGCACAGATAGGCCATCCTTTGGATCCACAGACCTTGTACACAATACATGCAAGGTTTCTGCAATGCTGAATTTCCAGGCTCTGTGTATTACCAGAATAAAAGAAGGAAAAATAGAAGCTAGAGGCATTTGAAAAGCATGACAGCTCAGAGAAATCATCTGCATACCATCTATATGACACAGCTAGAATAAGTCCAGGAGTGTTCACCCAGCTGCAGCCTAAGGGATCTGTCATGCAGCCAGCTGCTGCTGCTATTTGACATCTGGGATCTGTAACTGGCATTGAAAAAAAAAAAAAAAAAAAAAAAAAAAAAAAAAAAAAAAAAGGGGAAAAGAACTGAAGAGTTATGTGAGGTTAACAACAACAAAATTCCGTATCTCTCCCAACACTAAAGGTATTTCTAAAGAAAGAAGTAAATTTTGTTGCCGAGGATGGAGCCTACTTGCAGTGCATGCATACAGCAGACAAATGAAAAGTCAAACAACTCCTGGCAAATGAGTGAAATGAGTGTAACACAATGAAACTCTCAGAGAAACACACTCATATTGCTAAAAGCAGCACCCTATACCCATATCTGACCAGCAGTTTTGTTACTTACAGCTCTGCTTCAAAGATTACCACGGCTAATTCACAAATTCACGCCGTGGGGATGAGAACTCCATGTTAAGGCTGACTCAGTGGTCTCAAGCATTATGCCAAGGGTATCCAATTCTCCACACAGAGGAAACAGCCTGATTTCCCCTGCCTGCTTAACAGTGCTTACTGGGCATAGAGAGATGTTTCAATCAGTGAAGTGACTTCCCTGAGAATCAGCACAGCTGGGGAAGAAGAAGCCATCCTGCCAAAGAAATGCCCCTTGCACAAAAGCCTGGATCCACACCAGGGACCAGGTACACAGCATCGATGTGATAATGCAGATGTGTGTGTTCCAGGTTTCAGCATTTTGCAAATCTCTATGAAAGACAACAAAACTGTCAATCAGTATTTCCAAATTACTGCATAAGCTGCAGACAGCCTCCTTGTCTGTGGCCTGAGTACTCCATCAAAGGTTACTCTCTCTATCTGAAGAGCTTCTCATCCTCATATGACCCCCTCTTCCTCCCATGACTGAGAGCACTTGATATACACATGATTCAGATATGCCTACATGAAATCCCAAGAGCTTTACTAAGTGTAATTTTATAGAAGCAAACTGCCTGCTTCTCTGAGCTGGATCAGCAATGTTTCCCCCTGTCAACCCACAATGCCAGTGAAGCTTTGAACTGCTGCAGTGAGTCTCTGAGAGAGAAACCTCTCTGGCAAAGATCATGGGTGGAAAAAAAGACTTCTGTGCCCCTGCACGTGTTTCTGTGGCAGTTTCTATATTTACATCTTTGGGGAACTAACTCTGGGCCAGATTTTGTCATTGTTGTTCACAGTGAAGAGTATCTCACTGCACAAATAGTCCCGAGGGACTATACTGAGGCAATCTGGATCGTGCTGAAGAGCTCTTTCCACTGTGAAAGGTTTATTTTTCTGTCTGGCTCAAAGATGGCTTCAGTTGAACTATTTGTAGCATTCATGGTGGTGGCAGCCTGCAACCTTTACGTAGGAAGGAACATATCTGCCAAGGGTTCTCTGCTCATGGAAGGGGCAGATGACACTGCTTTGAACTTGGAGCATCTGCCTGAAATACGGAATGAGAAAGGTAAGGTGTATCTGCATTACACTGATGCTATGCACAGGCACCTCACCAGCAAGTACAGACACAGTACTGTGCAGATCTCTGCAGAATAGACAAAACATTCCAGACAAAGAAGACTTGGCCTTTGCTCTTGGCATCAGACAATTTGCAGCATTGTGCTAGCCTGGAAATTACATTTTTGGAAGCTACAGAACTGAGAGCTGTAGCTAACATGTCTAGATGTTGATACTGAGTACATGCACTAGAAGTGTGCTTCTGTATGAGGGTTGGATGCTGGAGCTGTGGCCATCACACCCACAGTCTTTCACAGAGGTCAGAGCTTCTTTCTGAGGCAGTAAGGAAAATTCCACTGCACGAAGCAAATGCAAACATACATAAGGTATGTCTAGGGATATTCATAGATAACAGTTAGATTAATAGATTAACAAGAAAAGTAACTCCTAATATTTTTGTATTTTCCTTTTAGCATATCTACATTTCTCTGAAATCTTACATAGCAAAGTATCTCATTGATGAATAGCCACTATTTGGCACAATCAGAAGGCAGTTTGGATGCCCAGAGATTTTACTGTGTCTCTTGCTTCAACAAGAAGACACAGGCAGAGGAACTGAAATAGGGAAAAATATCAGTTGTTCATGCTTGGCCTTAAGGCAGAACCATCAAATAAAATTTTGGAGTCTCAATGCAGATTTTAACTCACAGATCATGTACCCTGGCACATTTACACCAATCAACATCATACAGAAAAGAAAAGTTTCACCACTGGCTCAATTCAGAAGACCCATGGGGAGCTAGAACTGTTCACCAGAAACACAGAGAAATATAAATACACTGTGTAATTTCAGAATATTCAGGAACAAAATCTCTGATCTCAGTGATGTATTCTTGTTACAAAAATTTATAACTGGCTACGTTATTGAAAAATTCTGATGGGTCCTAATCTAAACTATTTATTCCATAAATGGCACAAATTATTTCATGCCCTTTACTGTTTCATTCAGTGATCCAAGTTCTCCCTGGCCCCCAAAGTAAAATCAAAACTAGAGAAAGAACAAACCGTTAGTGTTGCAAAGGTTAAATCTTCCCTTCTGTGCTTGTGATCAATAATGGTCGTGCTCTGGCTCTGTTAACATGGGGCTCAAATCCTGGTTGACATATCTTGAGTCATACAAATTTCACCCAGGTTTAAAGATAAGGGACTGGGTGAGGGCTGGAATGCAACACACAGAAACTGCAGAAAAGGAAAACTCTTTGGGTTCAGGGGTGTAAAAAAATCCACCAGGTTGGTTTTGGGTGATGGCGGGGGTGGCTGATAAACATAACCTTGGACCAGGTTGTGGCCTTTCCCTTGTGGGTCCTCAAACACTCCAGCCCAATAGGCTAAATGGATCAAGACACAAGATCAATGCTTTAAAAAGCAAAAAGAGGGGGAGCTAAGCAGATTTCTTTTTGTTAAGGGTTACCCATGCCAAATGGCTTTACTGGACTGAGGCCAGCTATCCTAGCACCCATCTCTTTTGAGTTTGTCTGGAAGTGGTAGGTGTATTATTTGTTAAATTATTCTTCCTTATCTCATATAAGAAATATGTGTATATATATATATATATATAAATTTTCCTACAAAGAGACACCAATTGTTTTGTAGCATATTGAAATATTTATATATATATATATTCCTGGGAGCCTTTAATCTGTTCTTTCACTAATTCCAACACTTGTCCTCCCTGTAAAGGACTGAATTATTTCATGGCAGCAAAAATTCAGAAAGAAAGGAGGTGATCAGTTAGCTAGAGTTGCCTAGATGTCAGCTGTCTAGCTCCATCTAGCCACTTAGGCTGTTGTCCTTAATAGAGCTCTCTAAGGTGCAGAAAATCACCTTTCAGATATGCCACTCTCTCTCCTGTTAGTAGTGAAAGTGTTTGGGTAAAGAGCTTGAAGGACTCAGTCAGTTCTCAAATGGCTGAGGCTAGTAGGGAGTTCTGAGCTCAGCCCAGTACCACAAGCGACGGAGTTCAAGATCCCAAAATCATCCTCACCAGCAGCACCAAGTGTTGGTTTCTTTATTTCTTCATGGCCTGCCAAAGGGCACTCCAGTTCCTCAGGACCAGTTCAGGTGAATATTGTCCTACAATCAACTGGAGCAAACATGCAAGCCATAGCAACACAGCAGAGCTGCTTTTTACACAGTGGCTTTTGCTGAAACTGAGCAGGAGGAGGGCTTGTCCAGCCCATCAGTTACTGCTCCTTCCCACAGCACTTCCCATCAGCTCCCAGGCACTGGTGGCTTAGACATGCTTAGTGCCCAAGCTATCCCTCGGAGGAACTTCAGCAAGTGAGAAGACCACAAGTTACTCAACACAGTCCACAAAGGCTTTCTCAGTCACTGAGTTTAAGCAATAGCATAGATGAGGTTAGACAGACTGACCAT
Organism: Zosterops lateralis; assembly: GCF_965231275.1. Lineage (NCBI taxonomy): Eukaryota > Metazoa > Chordata > Aves > Passeriformes > Zosteropidae > Zosterops > Zosterops lateralis. Next base: position 35,647,706 of record NC_139763.1, read on the forward strand.
AGGATGCCCAACATTAGCTATGCCAAAGGACTGTTTCTAAAGGGGATATCATGCTGAGTAATGAAAGGCCTTCCTTCTTTCATGGAATAAAAAAATGCATGAAGTATGCCTGAGTTCCTTCCTCACAAAGGCATCTGTTGCTACATGAATGAGGAAAGAGATCCATGCTCACTGTCTCCTGACATCTTCAGGAAAAAAAAAAAAAAAAAAAAAAAAAAAAAAAAAAAAAAAAAAAAAAAAAAAAAAAAAAAAAACAACACCCATATCTGAAAGAACTTGTTTGTACCAGATGAGGTCCTTACATGAGATGAAACTGAGGTATTGATTCAGCAGGGTGGATAAGATGCTTCATACAAACCTCTAGGATATATATCTCCCTCTAAACCCATGTTGCTAGCTCTTGAAATCTCCAACTTGCATAATGGTGAAATATGATTTTATCACTTGATCACCTCGATCAGAAATTCAAGAATCTCAATATTTCATACATTCACCACATTCTATCCCACCCCCTGTGGAATGTTTAAAAAAACACCCATGTCCCTAATGGTTTTGACTTGATGACCATTTCCAATTCAAGCAATTTGGTGGGAGCATGTTATACTGTACCCTAGTTATCCAGAACTGAGTAGCTTTCTGGGGTTTCCAGATTTTCTCTCTGGAAAAACAAAGGTTTTTTCTCTCTGGAAAAACAAAGTCAGCACTATATGTACTGCTGTCTTACCCTGATATGGGATGCATATGCTACCAGTCAGAAGCACTTTCTTGGTCATTAAGTTTACACATAGCTCTTGAGGAACAATTGGGACCAGATTATATTTCTCAGCCTCAGAAAGCTATGTGCCTATATCACCCAAAATCATGACATGGGAAGGTACTATATAACAGGCACTGTTATACTGAGCCTATTACAGTCTAAACATTCCTAAATAGGTCCAAGGCTCTTTGATCTTGGAGATGAAAGAACAACATGATTCAAAAATACAAGTTAGGCACTTCAAAAAGCTAAAGTTAGGCCTGGCAACAGCAGGCAAAATTTTTTTTAATAGTGTAACTAATAATCACTTCATACTGCATGTGATATATTCTTCCTAAGTTGCATCAGATGCAGTCTTGGGGCCTCTTTCTCTTTCCATAAAGATCTAAGAAAAGGTCTGCTGATCATCTTATCTTACATCCTACTGGATTCAACTTTTTCAGTATATTACATGATTTGTTTTTCTTAAATAACCTTGAGATTTATGAGTTTGCTTATAGCATTCATTTATTAGGAAATTATTTCACTAACACAACTACCTTTTTTCCTATGCTTTGCTGGCGCCCATGTTTTCCCTCCTGCACAGCAAAACCAACTAAACCCCTATTTCTGTCTATTTTAACATTTCCCAGCTTCTGTCTGATCTATCACAACTGCACACTTTGAAAGGCTCTACTCAGAAACTGCATTTGAGTTAAAAAGGAAACCATTATTTAGGTAAGCATCTGTACTTTTCCCTCTGTTACTAGAGTGAGAATAAATATGGACATGGAAGTTCTAAAGCATTCTAAGGCATCTTGTTTCCCATTTCCTCCAGACCCCTGCCCGTCAGTCTTCCTGCAAGGAAACAAGGAAGGGAAGAATACATTTTATGGGGCAATGTTTCTATTAGATCTGCATAAAAACATTGCACCTTTTTTCTGGAGCTCCACCACAAAGAATTCGTCAAACATGGCAAAGATGATTAATACGCTGCAACATCTTAGGCAGGAAAGCTTATCCTACAGATGGATCAAGGAGTCCAGGTGTTTGGAAAGTTGTCCCTTGTCTCTTCCAAGGATTCCAAAATCACATACTGCTTCTGGAGCCTTTTCAAACCACCTTGTTAAAACACCTGGGCTCTCTCAGCTCTCTCTGCTAGATATTGCCATGGGGGAGTATTACATATTCCTCATGTATGCCTTGATATAACTCACAAAAATAAGTGATCAATGACAATGTGAGAGCCAGGCATTCTCAACTAAGATCATATCAGCTCATAAGATAGATTTTTTTTTCTTTTATGCCTGCCAATTCTTAATTAAAACAGGTAAAGTAAACACATAAGTGCTAAAATTGAATTTGGAAAGGATGAAATCCCCAAAGACAAGCTGTTATTGACATGTTAGAGAAGAAACAAAATATTACTTCCTTTATGAGTTTTCACTTTTGGCTTACATAAGAAAAGATTAATATCTAGCCAAAATGTGTCTCAATTTATAACTCTCCCTATAATCACATAGTGAAATTAAGCTTTTAGATCTTCACTGTAATGATAAATAGGACATTAAAAAAAAAGTCCAAAGAACAAAGCATAATCATGAATTCAGAGGCTGAGATGACTATAATTAAAAAGTCCAACATTTGCTCATCTTTAAGAACCATTCCTGTATCTCATCCACATTGTTCTGCTTTCTGAGACTTTCACAAAATGAGCTAGGATACTGAAATGACCATTTAGTCAGCAATTTATATCACTCTTGAAAGTGTATATGAAGATTCAATACCAACTGCTGTTTATTTATTGTGTTAAAAAACATGAAGGATCTGTGTGTATCCAGTTCATGTGTCCAATATAGCCAGCAGCTCTCCAGTTGCAGTTGACTTCACAGTCTTCCCTCAGCTATTGCTAACTCTTCCACCATTATTATTGCATCCCTAGGCTTGGACCTGTTTCTTGAAGAGATAAAAATCCTTGTGAGATAAAAATCCTCTATGCTATAAAAGAGCAACTCGAAAAATCTTACATTTATCTACTTGTCTGTCTTCATGCTAGTACCTGCAACCCTTTCAGTTCAATATATCTATGTTAAAGGCACTTGTCACAGTATTCACAAAAACCTCTATAGAGCCTTCTAATGTTCTTGCTGGCAGCTCATATTTTCCTGACTCCTTCTCTTACTCCAACAAAAACGAAAAAAAAGCCTCCAGATTTATCCAACTTTTCTCTATATATTTCCTTGCTGCATTCACTTAAAATCAGCTTCACTTTCCAGACAAGGTTTCCGATCAGTCGACACAGCACTCCCATTGCTCTGTGTCTAACTGCTTGCTCTTCCATCTTCTCAGCAGACTTGATACCCACACACTGCGGTAGGTAATATACAGGAGAACTCCTGAATAAAATACCTTCTTTCCAAAGAAGCTACACAGCAGCAGCTTGCATCCTAGCATGCTACCTTCTTGGTGCCTTCAGCTCCTTGCTTTTGCAACCTGCAAGCTTCATTCTTCAGTTCCACAGAGCTTAGTACAACTGTGTTATAAGATGGAGTTGATTTGTAGCAAAGGCACTGGCTATTTCCAAATCATCTTTGTTTTACTTGAACATTTGCTGTTCTGTACACACATCACTGGAAAAACAACCAACCAACCAACCAACCAAAAACCCAGCCCAAGTTTTCAGTGTCAGGCTTGTTTGGACCCCAAGCAGAGCCTTTCCCTGTGCACCTCACTCTGACTGATGGTCCTGATGGTTCACCAGGAGCAGTCATTGCCTCTACATACTGCCAGTTTTGAGCACTCTCCAGAGAAACATAGTGGTTCCTTTGCTTCATACCCGAAAAAGTGCTAGGTGCCAGGTGTTAGGTATGTTCTGTAAAGCAGGCTGAATAGACAGGTGGTGAAAGTTGCTGACAACACAGAAATATATAGTTTAACAGAGGCTTGGGAGGATCATCAGGAACTTCCTGAAAAATGGAGCAAAAGTGCACAATTAGACAACATTTAACAGGGGAATGATTGCAGATACATGAAAGGTGTTGCTCCTGAGCAGAGAAAAATAAACAGTGTTCTGGAAGAGTGTGACCTCTTCAAAATAAGAAGCTCATTAAAGGAAGGACTGCAAAATGCCTGCAACTCTGTGCATACTGTGGGCAGGGGTGTATAATACAGGGCAACTAAGATCTTTGATTTGTTGCCTGTAACTAGCATGAATAAAAGAAAACAGCAGTTACAGAGACTATTTTTGGCTTGATTTCACCCTTAATAAAGAAAAGCCTGGTTCAGCCTCATTGCACTGGAATTGCAAGCTGTTGGGAACACAGAAGAATCCAGCTGCTTGTCAGGCAATGTGCAGATGAAAGGTGACTGAAACCAGCTAATAGCCAGTCTTTACAGGCTACTCTCCCTGCAAATTAGTCCGGTGCTCTGTGGTGTTTTCTAAGCAGTCAGACTCATTAGCATATATGAACTCTGGCATATACAGAAATCACACCACTATTCAGCACTGTACAGGCTAAATAAGGGTTTAGAAGCCTTCAAAGCAATCCTTGCAATTTACCGTAAATTCATTGGAAACAAAAATACTACAAGGCACGCATTTTGAAATATGTAGTTGAATTACAGTTCTTACTGACTGAAGAAATAGAGAAATTTACTTTGCGGGTCTTTTAGTAGCAATGTGTACATGGGTAGGAATAGCAGCTGCCTGCACACTTATTATGATTCATATTTGAAGAGCCATGAGACTTGCCTCCCAGAACAAATTAATGGCCAGCTAGGATCAAAATTCTGGCCTTCCTGGAGTACCTCTGAGTAACTGTCTAGATTAATCGCCGGAATTGTCACTTCACTTTCTGATAAATCTGAGGCAGGCTTCTAATTAAGGCAGTACGTTTGAAATGGTGAGGTAGAATCCCTGATTAGGTGAAAGTCTATTGTAAGTTTTCCATTATTTTGAAGACATGGAATTGCAGCCCTAAACCCCATTATTTAGAAGGCTATAATACTCCCCACACAAGGGTTAGAAATATGTGGATGCAACAATCAAGTAGCTTTGTGAGTCATGTTTATTGAATGTAATCATACAAACTGTTAGGTACAGAATGCTTGACAGTTCTTAGTTCTGCATAAAAGACAAGTTCTTTTTTGACCATAATATTATATCTGTTTTCCTTTAATGTTCACTCTTTAAGGAGTTACTTGGGCCTTTGCAGGGAAGGATATGAGTCAACTTAAAAGGGAAAAGAAAAAAAAAAAGGCAAGAAAGGAAAAGTAACATTAATGGGTTTTTTTCTCACTCTCTCTTCTTAAAGCTCCAGCGTGGTTTTACAGGTTTCTACCTGCTTGCTGTTCATGTCCAGAATGAACATAAAACCACTAAAACAGCTTCCCAGATTTTAATAATGTTTGAGAATTGGGTCAATATATGCCAATAGAAGCACTTCAAATGCACCTGCCACAAAAGAGAAGGGGAAGAATGAACAGGGTTTTTAACCTGATTAGTGGTGATCTGTAATGCCCTTTCAGCCTCTATAGTACAAAACAAATAGAGCAGTGTGAGTCTTCAGTCCCTAGACAGCAGGAGGAAGCTCTGTGCATGCATGCCATGGATAGAGGCTTTGGATGTCCTTCCTCATAGCATAACTCAGGGGCTTTGCTTGCTAACCTAGAGAAGGAGAAAATGTTTATCTGTGCAAGGGATGACCAAAAAGCTCTCATGTCAAGGGTAAAAGAGAGCCACACTGACCAGGAATTGGATGGGGGCAGTGATGAAAATACATAGATGGATAAATAGAGGTTAAGTTCCTGCCTTTAAATTTCTGTGTCTGCCCACTGATACCTATTTCTGCCTTGCCTTTGGCAGCCAAACTCAGAATTTGTAGTTCTGAGACATAAAAAAAAGGAAGGCAGAAATATTTAGAAACACATACAGGACTTGAGAAGGAAGGTTTGGGAAAAGGACAGAGAGATGGTTTAGTGGGAATGGAGATGCCAGGAAGACATTGAAATGTAGAGGGCAGGAACACAAGAAGAGAAGAAAACCCATCAGTAGCTATTTCATCCCTTTTAGACAAAATTAGCTTAATGATTCAGTAACTCTTTTCTGCTTTTCAGTTGAATAATAATGGAAGTTATCTTTCAGGCTTTTCCCAAGGCTAGCATGATACCTCTTCCTAGGACAAAAACACCCACTAGACATAGCATGTCACTCTTACTTTGTGTTTTTTAATTTGACAGCTTTGAAACTAATTTAACATAATAGTTACCAGAGAAAGGATATCATGCAATCCATATCATTCATGTGTACTCTTCCAATCCTATATAAAATCAATGAAGAACCTTGTTTTTCCTGGTTGGGCAGTAGGTTTATGTCTCCATCTCAGTAGCCAGCTAAAGAGAAACTAAAAAAAGTTAACATAGTGGATGAAGTATGGAGAATAGCAAATCACATTGTTCTATTTATAAATGTGCAACTTTTCTGACTGTACAAGCACCATTAATCTGGGATTATTTTTAAAACTGAAAACGAAAAAGCACAATAAAGCTACAGGTTGTTGCCATTGATATTTAATGCTGGCTTGCATTAAACCACAGAATGCAAAGCAACTCCTATGAGTACATGAGTACCATCTTAAATATAATATGAAACAGCCAGATATGTGTTACACAGCTTTATTTTCTGTCTGTATTTTTTTTTAAAGAAAGATGGAAAAAGAGAGATAAAGTAAGGAAAGGAGAGAAAGAGTGAGGAAGAAAGAAAGGGAAAAGAGACAGAGACAGAGATGGAAATACAAACGTGCCAGGAATGCTGAACACTTTGGAAGATCTTCAGAGAAGACAAGGAAAGTTAAGTATGCAGAATGGAAAGGAAAACATACAGTTTTCCTTGATGGAACATTAGTGTGAAATATGCAAGCTGAGGGCTAAAACAAAGCCTGTACCCTCACACATCCTACCTGGAGGTTAAACAAGTCTTGAGTGCACTGTGCTAGCCCAGATCATCCTTGTAGGCAGGTACAGCTGTGAAAGCTGTGTCACTTTTGACAGAGAAACTCTGAGAGTTTCTGTAACATCTTGGTGTAATAAATGCAACTTCCAACAATGAAATCCTGAACTATGGAGTGACTCCCATTCTTTATTCAGGGAACATCTACTCAAAAGTCTGCTTAGCATAAACACTAAATAAACAGTCAGCCCCTGCACGTAATATTTTCTAGATATGATCTTATGCTCCTTCAAGTTTATGTGGCAGTAACTTCTTTCCAGGTTTTTCTTTCTCTCTGTCTTCATATGCTTCTTCATCCTTGTCTACTCCTTAGACAAGTTGTTGATTTTCTCCTTAGTCTCACTTTTCTCCCAGCCTTTGGTATCTTTCCATTTTTTAGGCTTATTAACATGCATGTTAGTGTCTTAACTGTCTAATTTGGATTACATTTAAAACTAAATTAAAAAAATATGACCATTTGAAAAGAAAATTGAACATGAAATGTGAAATTCATGTTGCAGTTTTTTTCTCTCCTATCATTCTGTTATCTGTTTTCCTTTTTTCATCCTTTTTCTCTCATTTTATATGTCTGATTCAGTTGCTCTTTGAACACACTGGTACATATTCCTTTTTATAGCGTCCATTGCAGTAGAAGGCTGATTTTTATTTAACTCAAAGGCTAAACTATATTTTAAAAAATATTATCTGAAATAAATCTTCAAAATCTGAAATTAACCCTCAAAAAAGAGAAATTATTTAAAAATGTTTTAAAACTAAAAAGCGTCAGTAAAAAAAATCTATATTTATACCATCCCTCTGAGACTGAATACTCCTTATATCATCAGTGACATATAATCACACCTGGTGCTAAAAAGAAACTGAAGGAAAAACATCACTAATTTTTAGCACAAGAAGATGGTGTGTTTTAAAAGGTTGCTGCAATGGCAGCTTGTGGAAAGGGTCCATGAAGGCAGGGAAAGCACCACCCAGGTCTGTTCGTCCTCAAGCTGCAGAGAACAGACTGAGGCAGGGGCCCACAGCCACTGTTTCCTTTCAGCCCTCATCCACTCCTTACACCACTGTCCCAGACTCCCAGAGCATGTGATTCTTACTGTAGGCTGAAAGAAATTAATTAAATCCCCTGTTCTGTCCTCATTTTGCTGCCTTACAAATCTCTAAAACTGGGGCTGGCAGGTAGCACTTTTCCAGCTGAAATGAAGGATTAGCCATTTTGCACCTAGCTTCTGAAAAATAACCCCCATGGAAACACTTTGGAACCACAAAAGAATGACTTTCTTTCAAAACATTATCTTCAGAAAATAAGGTAAAATTACATTTAAGATACTAAGAATATAGGTGCTATATTTTCACACAGCCTAAGAATGGTATTTCCGGACTATAATTTACATTACCTGACAAGTTCTTTGTCATTTAAACACAACCAAAACCAAACCAAACCAAACCAAACCAAACCAAAAAACAACAAAAAAACCCAAAACCAAAACAAAACCCACAAAAAAGCACCAAAATCTTACTAAGATCTCTATTTCAGACTCCCCTAAAGACTGTGCACCCAGTGCATGAGGCTGAGACACTGGGCTCTGCCCCAGACCTCTGCCTGGACATCCTGCTCACAAGGAGACAGCAGCAGAGCTCGGAGCTCAGAGGGGGTGAAGGAGCTCTCAGCTCAGCTTGTCACCTCCCCAAAGCTGCTGCAGCCATGGTGCTTTCTGCCCATCCCCACAGACACACTGCCAGACACCCTGGGGCCCAACGCTCACCAATAAATGCCAACATTGCCCCAAATGCTCTACTTTTGATTGCACTGAGATGAAGAAAAAGTTAATTGGGTATGGGAATACTGCAACAAATTGTTATCTTTCGCAAGCAATGGCAAACATGCTATTTTATCCTGCTGGGTAGAAACATAGAAATGGGTAGTGCTTTCTGACTAGCATGTTTCTAGAGGTTCAATAAATTAAAAACAAGCAAACAAACAAACAAACAAACAATATTCTGTCTCTTCTGTCTCTAGGACTGATTGAAAGGGCATCTAGAGACGCAATCAAAATATAGTTATGTATCATTGGTAATTGTCAAGGTAACTACAGGATTATGATTCCAGACTAAAAAGTTGTTTCATATATGTTCTAATATAACAGTTTTCTCCCAGCCACTTGAGATCATCTTAACTGGAGGAAGACTCTAAGACTCTCAGGAGAACTGCTCAGTATATCAGCCTTGCTCTATCCCAAATGACCACATTTTTTGATATCTCCCTCTATTATCTATAGCTAATATTTCAAAGTATGGGCCTTCATGGCACTGGAGATGTGCTTTGTCTTCTACTTTCAGAAAAAAAGTCTTGAAGGAAATCACATTTGAAGACTTCACTTACCCAGGGACAGAACAATTAATTTTTGCATTAGCTCAAAGGAAAAAAACAAAAAACAAACCAAACAGACTGACGGAAAGAGGGTTCAGACTCACAAAAAAGAAGTTTTCCATAGAATACTTCCATATTGTGGCAATTTTTAAACAAAATCTTTTTTAAAACAAACTTTTGCAAAATTTTCTTGTTAAAAAACCCTGAATAATTTATGGTATGCATTTGCAAGTCAACACAAAGCATTGATAACAGAAGTTTATTAATTCAAGAAGATTTTAAGGTCTAGATTCTAAAGCAAAGATTGTCTTTTATAGTACAGCAGTCTGGGACATAAACACATTTGGGATGAAAAGCCTTTGATCTGGATCGGGCTGAACACGAACTGCCACTTTTCAAGTTAATCCCTTCGACAGAGATTCTGCACTTTCTCTGTGTAATTTTGTAGATATGAGGGTAAAAGTGTTTCTGTCTCTCTTTCGGCAATAAATACTCTCATTCAAACAGACATATCTCTTGGAAAAACTCTGTCTTCACAAAAAATTGTTCCAATTAGGCCCATGGGATTTTTGCATGGACTGACTTTCAAGAGCTGAATGTAAGCTAGGAGAAAGCCTGCAATATTTTAGGTTGGAAAATTAACTTTTTACAGACTTCCAATTCAGAAGCCCCCAGCTGCCATGACAAAGTTTTGAAAAGGAGAAATTGTTTTTTTCCTTATATTATTTTTCCTTCCTTTTATTTTCCCTCTCATATGCCATCAAATTATTAAAGAGACAGAAGTACATGCACTGTACTATTTAAATGAGATCCATGTTCCAGGAAGCTTAGTTGTTGTAAATTACTTTTTAAAAAACTGAAAGTGAGCATAAGTGAGATTGGAGTAAAATGAAAGGAAAGAGAGAACAACAGCAAATCTTGCTCAGAGCCATGGAGATCTCACTCCAACCACAGGCTCACATTTTTCATGCTTGGAAGCTAAAACATTGGCAAGGATTATTTTTCAACTAGGTCAAAATAAATATTGGAAAGATGATTTGATTTATTTAGTCTCCTCAAGTCACATCAGTTGTGAAGAGCTACTCTTGCCAAGCAGCCTGAAGTCAACAATAATCTTCGTAAGAGAAGTCAGTGGCAGACATAATGTTAAAATTAAATAAGGAATGAAATACAGCTGAGCACTATCTTGGGGAAATTAATCAGGTGGCGGTAACAGTTCACATCACCTTGTCTAGAAACAGTGCCTCAAAATATGAAAAGAAATCCAAACTGAGACATGATTATTAGGCATGTAATGATTCTCATGTTAAATGTTTGGCTTAATTAAAGAGTCTATAAGTATCTTCAGGAATATTTCTTTTTCTTCTTACAAGCAAGATTTTCTAGCACCAGGTATCAGAAAAGACCATTAAAAAATGCTGGCATTACACACTTCCTGCAAGACTTTAGGCTAAAAAGGGTTTTAAAGTGTACATGAGCATGATAATTTACAGTCAGATGATGAAAATGTGTCAGAGATGACATGCGTCATGTAATCTTGAACACATTAAATTTGAAACCTATATTTTAAAACTTCAGTCTTAAAAAAAAGTCTATGCCCTGCATGTTAAATGAAAAAACAAAAACCAACAAACAAAAACCAAGAACAAACCAAAAACCAACCAAACAAAACACACAAAAAACATCCAAACGAACAAAAACCACCCAAACAACAGCAACAAAATCAACAATGGCAACAACAATTAAAAAAAATAATCCAAAACACCAAAAGAAACAAGAATGGAAGCTGCTTCATTCTTTCTCCAAACATCAGCATTCCTACATGTCTTCCCTTTGTTTTACAGAATGTTTTCTTACTTGCAGATGTGATTTTTTACACTGCTATGAAGTTCTTTTCAAATACCTACTTCTCTAGACTATATTATAGTCAAATTCTTGCTATTCTTACCACTATATGCACCTAAGAGTCTTAATATTGGCATTGGATGAACACTGATACAGTTTCTGGGAGGCCCTGAAGTCCTCGAACCTGTGTATGTTACAGTACCTGTACTCAGGTCTGGACACTCAAAGCAGACAGGGTTTCATGTGGGTTTGGCAGCTAAAATTTACTAAACTTACAGAGTTCCAGGGTGGCTGAGGCTGGAAGGAGATTGTCCCTTCTCATACTGGGCCACCTGGAGGTGGTTGCCCAAGACTGTGTTCAGATGGCTTTTGAGTATCTGTCAAGATGGAGAATGTACAAACTCTCTGGCAACCTCTGCTGATACCCAAAAGCTCTTATGCTAAAACAAAACCAAAACCAAAACCAAAACCAAACCAAACCAAACCAAACCAAAATGGTTTTCTATTTTGAAATGAAATTTCTTGCATTTTAGGTCATTCTCATTGCCTCTGGTCCTGTCACTGGGCACTGCTGAGGACAGCCTAGCTCATAACCCATTTAAGAACTGGGACATCTATTCAGAGCTTCAATCCTTTGCCATTGAAAAATAGTCCTTGAAACACAAATTAAGCATGGGCACACTGGCATTGGTCCTTCAGAAGTGAGGACGCTCCTCTCTAGCTATGATTCCTCTGGAGCTTTCCCATAATGCTGCAAGGATGGAGCTGACAAGGAAATACCAGCACTGCCTGCACACTCAGGCTGACCAGCATCTGTTGTTTGATGTGCAGCTCACACCTGGGAGGTTGCTCACACAGCATACAGGCTCTGCTTATTTCACATTTACTTCAGCCCACGAGTTGTCCATGCTCTTGGCAACCAGATCCCCAGTACAGAAGCCAATGGCATTTCCACAGAAAATATTCTACTTGTTATAAGCAAATTAGCTTCTAAAGCTCTACATGTAACCCACAGAAGACAGGTCTCTATAATGTAGTTCTTGGAAGAGAAATATGAAAGCATTCCAGAGAGAAAACAAATTGCTTTTTTCTTGGCTTTGTCTTTCAGTATATGCTGGCAATTTTCTTGAAAACAGACAAGGTCTGGAAATAGCTCACACAACCTGCTTGCAACTACTGGCTCAAGATGGAAAAAATAATGGCATATTAAAGGAGGTGACAAACCCAGGAGCACCTTTATTCAGTCACTGCACAACATCATGACTCTACAAGTACCTACAAGAGGATCAAAATCCTGTGAAAGTCTGAAATTGGAGCTTTTTCCAGCCTTGAAGAGGCAATTTTAATTTGAAACTCCCTTTCTCCAGATTGCCTTCAGTAGGGCAGCACAATCAGCAAAATTCTAACCTCAGAGCTTTGGTGCCATTAGTCACACAAAGCTTTGGTGATTTACAGTCAGAAAATCATTTCAAGTCATCTGACGGGACTTTGTTATTCTGCCTACAGCTACACCTGTGCACTTCTTTGTCTCTAAGTTTCAATTAGAGATAATTTAAATAAGAGAAAATCATGTTTCTTAGTGGCAGAGCCTGTTAATGAAATGTGTTTTACATTTCCAATGGAAATAGGGATTCAGGAAACCAACAGGCAGAGCTTGTGCCTGCATTATGAATACATTTCACATTTGAAAGGCTTTATCTCCATCTCAGTATCCAGATATGCAACTCATCCTCAGCTATGTGAACCATATTCACATTGCTCTGAATTTCTGATTTGTCACACCGTTAACATGACTATTCAACTTCCAAAGTCTTTTAAAAACTCCAAAAAATAGGGAGTTCTCTATTAGTTTAAGTATCTGTAAGAACTGAGAAGGGAAATCTTGTATCATGTTACACTGGAAGTCAAAAGGAGAACAAGAAAAGACATAAGCAAAAAGACTTACTAAATTTACTCATGGTTTTACATCAAAGAATTATGCAAAACAAACAGAAAAGCAGAACAATTGATTTGAAAACTTTTCACTTAAGTAATTTTTTCAGAGGGCTCTGGAGACACCTTTCTGTGGATTAAAATTTTCCCTGCTTAATGTGAAGCAAAAAGTCACCAGCTTTACTGGATAAGGGACATAAGTGCTATGAGCACAGAGAAGAAGTATTAGCCCATGCATTACTTTCTTGGTCTCCAGAAAGGAGTCTTCCATCTCTTGTGCATGGGGAGGATCCAGTCACAAACTTAGATCAAGTTTAACACATCCAATATTTTTCAATATTCAAATATTTTCATATGGCTTTAATATACCTGAGATAACCTCAGATGAGACTATGGAAGGAAAAGAAATCTTAATGTTTAGGCAAGGTTCTTATACCTGTCATCAAGGGACAAAGCAGAAAAACTGCATTTCCCCACAGAGTCTTGCAAAGTGGCATACTGTCAGACTGAGACTTCTCTACTCCCATTCATATCACCATCTCGGCTTTCAAGATGTCTTCATAAGCCTTGTGTTCAGCTGCACAACTCTAACTGAGGGCAGTCACTGACCTGCTAAAGCCAAGATCTAGGGTTAATGCATCACCATGAGAAAAGAAACCATGTAGATGGAAACTGCACTGTTATTGTCCGGAAGCTCTTTAAACCAATCCTGCAGGTCTTTCAGCATCAGCAGTGGTATAGAAAGGATATTCCAATAGCAGGATGTGGTAGAAGAGACAAAGTAGCCACATTAGGTCTAGCCACAAGCCCAGGATGTTATGCTTTTACAACTCAAAACTATCCCACAAAAAAAAATCTTGCGTATGCACACTTGTAGAAGATATGTCTCAAAAACAAATATTTTCCACTATTTTTGACTGGTTGGATGACCACTTCCATAATGATATCTTTGATATGCCACGCAAAAGAAAAAGTCCTGGCAGACATTTTTACACATATTATCAAGGCATCAGTCCTTGCTGAACTGAACTCCTTGCTGAAGACAACTCCAGCTGACACGCTGCATATTCCACCACTAAGTTTAAAAGTTTGTGTATTTGGGAACTCAGCAGATGACTTCCTCTAGCCTGCAGGGAAAGGCAACAACAAACTGTCTGGTGTAGAGCATAAAAAGCTTGACTGCTCTGTTAAAAATGGTGCCTGATATGGAGCAAATGTTGGTGGAGAAACCACCCATGAGTTATTCTGTAATTACACATGGTACACAGCAGCTATATTAGCCCTTCTTCTTTCACATCAGTTCCTCAATTTCAAATCTCTAATGAAAAGGAAAAATTCCTTATTTATTGGCAAGTTATACTACAAAAGGGAGCAAGAGACCTTGTCATCTCCTTATTCCCTGGGTGAGCCACATGTAGCATAAATATCTCCAGAGAATGCTCTGGGAAATAGCCAGGCTTGTCAAATGCATGCGAATTGTTTTTAAGACAATTCATCCTACTATTTGGCCCACGCTGTCTTGATGTGGGTCAGACTGTAAATGACACAATTTGGTTGCCACTGCATTCCTCTGACTCTGAGGGAGAAAGTCTCTTCTTCCTTTCTCACCTGACTTCAAATGGAAGTATCATGAATGCTGTGAATTTAGCTCGAAGTTTTGTAATTGTGGTTTTATTTGAATTGCCGCAAAAATGTTGGGTGAGATTAAACGCAGGCTTCTCCTTTTGAAGAGGTCTACAGTTAATATGACTTTTACACCCTCTTTTCTCACTAAATGTTAATTTTTTTCTCCTTTGACTCTAGTTGCAACTCCAGCTCCTACATTCGGGTTGTGAGAGCCTTCCCTTGGTACTGTGCTATGTGATATTTATGCAGAAAGTTTTGCTAATTGCTGATTCCATTGGCATTCATGAACCTTTGCTGGAATGAATGAAGCTTTCATTCATGTTTATATATGAATTTCCAACATTTGTATGTTTGTAATCATCAGGCTAAAACCAGCTTTCATTTGCAGAGACATAAGCTGAGGGTAATTGAGTTAGGAGATCGAATTCTGTTATATAAATGGAGAGATTCTTCTCCAGTATCATTGAGAGCTGAGTTTACCCCAGAAACCTCCCATTTCTGCACCTCAATGAAGTTTGTCCATGACTGGTAACTATGGTTATGGCTCCATTAACAAGCAGTTTGGATCAACAGAAGTCCATTTCTGGAGCTCATTTTGTGCTGGGCACCTGCCACAGGCACTTGCTGCAGATCTGTGGAAGGCTTAGTTCAGATAAACTCTTAAGTTTGTTCTCATGCTGTAAGGCTCTCTTACTGCTGCAACTCACCTCTCAGGCCAGTCCTGCCCAAAGGGAATCCAGGCCAGGATCTGCAGTGCCATTCCTGACAGGAACCTGTGCTCAGCAAGCAGCCAAGAGCTGAGGGCTGCCTGAAAAGCACCCAACTGATCTAACTAAGGAACACACTACACAGACACACCCTATGTGCAAATCAGAGACTTATCCAATTAGAATATCTCTGTGGCAATCCTGAGCCATCAACGATTTTCCCAGCCATATAATTGACACTATTAAAAACACAAGTTCCCAATTAAACAAATGGAAGGAAGATGAATGTCCACATCATCCTGGCTTCTCCCAGCTTTATGATTCAGGGTGTAGCAATGTGTTGCTCTTGGTCTTTTGGAAATAGTGTCCATGTGAGAATTTTAATGACAATGCAGCGCTACTTCTGGCCTATTCTGGATATCTGAGGGCTGTGATCTCTTTATCATGGAAGAGGTTCTGATGGTTAAGCTAATTGGGTCTCTCATGCCCCAAGGAGCTGTAGCTTATTTACTTCTACACATTTGCCCATTTATGTCCTCCCTCCTTACACTTTGCAATAGGTTGCCCAGAATAGAGACCCAAAATTTAAACAGTCTGGAATCAGCAGGGAGAGGAACCGAGAAGGTTTCTGATGCAGCACCAGGGAAGAGGATGGGAGAATGGAAGATGTGATACATTGCTTAGATTTTCTGAGTCCTTTAGCATCACTGCTTTGTAGGTAAATGGCTGCAACTGCTTTCCTTTCCAGTACTCTACTCTCTCTCGCCTTTGGCTCTGCTTTCCATGTCTCCAGCATGGGAAACCAGGCTTCCTGCCTCCCTATATTCAGAAGTTTTGTCCATCTTTTTTCTTGTCTTGCCATGCTTTTACAAAAAAATTCCCATCACCAACATGCATAGCCTTTTTATTACTATCCTTTATCCTCCTCTGCAACTGTTAGCACATCAGCTGCTTCATAGGAATTACTTATGTACATGCTTTGAATCTCACTTGTCCCAGAAGTAAGTACAGATTATGTCAAGTAAAACTACTTACCCTTAGATATCAGACAGAGCTCCAGACAGACAGTGGGCCGAGACAGAGAAGGATGACAGTGCCTTAAAAACATTGTAATTACTTGCATTCAATAAGCCTGGCATTTTCCCAGAGCTGTCTCTGGGGATGTTTGTGCTATGTATGGCTCAGCCAGGCAACAAGGAGAGGACAAGGTCTTTTGCTCCCTTCTGCTGTCTAACCTGATAAAAAACAAGGACATTTTCTTTGTTCTAAGAGATCTCAGATCTGGATAACAAACTGATGGCATCCAGTCATGTTGTTTGTCCATACTAGCTATATTGTCCCAATCCTTGACTATACTGGCTGCCCAACAATTCAATTTTGAGTAGTTCTCCTTCAAGAGTCTGATGTTCCTGATGGGACCAGTTTCTGCAAAGTAATGTTTTCATATGGGCCATGAAAAATGTTCCAAGAAAAAGCAGGGGAAAAGGGTCAAGACAACCAATAATGTTTTTATGCAGTGACTTATGCAGATCTTGAATTGTAGCTTTTGAAAAAGTGATACTCTTGCACAGCCCTGCCTTGATCACAGTATCCACACAAACATCCTATTAAAAGCAAAGGGCAAATTCATTGATATAAAAGTAATACAGGAGTGGAACTCAGTTCTGCACAAGTCTTTTGTACAGGACATTGGACTTGTAAACACAAATTTCCCTCAATCAGTGAGAAATTCTGAAAGGACAATTCTCTTCCAATTTATTTTTAGGCAAACCTGTCGGAGCCTGAGATTACTTAAGCCTCAGTCAAAATAATTACAATGAGAAACAACTTCAGTCAACTTTAAACACACTTTCAGCTTCCTCAAACTGACATCTATATCTTAACAGTTTATAACTGAGGGCTATAACTGACTTTACTTAGAAAAATCAAGACTGGAGTGCTAGAAAAGCCTGTGATCACACAGAACGAAGAAAATAAGACGGACCTTGGTTAATTCAGCTTCATGCAAGTCATGTGACTTAATTACTTCCAACTGGTTTTGGTCTCTGTACAGAAACTTCCAGCAAAAGATTTTAATGATGTAATAATTACCTTTTTCCTTTCATGATGCTTCTAACTATGCCTTAATTTATGAACCTTTTAACTAGCATACATGTATCCTGAGGCTATAATGGATGCACATTTATTTAAGTCAAAAGATAAATCTTAATGAAAGGGTTTTTTAACACAATAATTAACATGTATTTTGATCATCATAACAGTAATTATTAGAGGCACAAAACCAGAATCAGATCTCAGAAGAAGACATGAAGATCCTAAATAGGTTGGACTAGGAACACTGCCCTATTATTTTGCCAAGAAATGACACATCAAAGCGTCAGGAATGAAACACCATGCACTACTAGGAACTACACCCAGTGATACCCAGGGACAAAAATATGAGCTGCACCAACCTCCACCCTAAACTGTAGATTACAGTCACAGAGCAAGAAGTGTGGAACATGCCTTTCCTCTTAGTTATCAAGCTATGCTGTCCCTAATCCTCTGCAAACATGATAGATCATCAGATAAAGAAAATAAGAGAAGAACCACAAAAAAGTAGGAATTTAGGCTTTCATTTTTATTTATGATATGATATTTTCATTTATACTTAAAAAAATGGTTTTACTTTGCAAAGTACTATAACCTATTAATATGTCCAATAACCCAATAAAGCAGCCTTGATCTTTCAAAAACCTATTAGCTCTTAAAACAAGCAAAGAAATTGAGCACACCCTCTTATCTGCTGTCATCCTCCTCTCAGCAAAAATTACTGGCATTCTGAATTTTTTCCTATTTATTAAATCATACACATATGCATATGCAGGCAGACTGTAACTTGCAGGTAGTCCTTTTGCAATGACAAACAGTAAAGTCAAACAAGGCTGAAAACATTTTTTAAAAAATATCCTATGCATTTTACCCCTGAGTCAGATTTATTTCAGGAATTTGGTTCATAGAATCACAGAATCCTTTGGTTTAAAGGGATATTAAAGACCATCTAGCTCCAAACCTCCGGCCATGGGCAGGGAGATCTTCTACCAGAGCAGTTTGCTCAGAGCCCCATCCAATCTGACTTTGAACACTTCCAGGGAAGAGGCATCTACAGCTGCTCTGGGCAACCTAATCCAGTGCCTCAAATTTAAAAAAAAAAAAAACAAAAAACAAAAAACACCTTAGCAATACACAAGGGGACATGGGGACATCATATCAAGGGAGATGGAAGCAAAAAGAGAGGAAAAATAGTTCCTTAAAGGAAAGGCTATAATATTGTACCTTTTCCAGTCAAAGTTTCTTCTTTTATTTTCCTCACCGCTTCTTGGCCATCGCTTTCACTGTTTCCAGCTGTTAAAGGACAGAAAATGAAAAATTATCAATACAATCAATTTAAGGAGTGCCACTATGAAGTGCCAACCACAGCGTAAAACCAGTATGAAGTTTTCAGTGGAAAGGTGTGCTTCCTGACTTTCAGGCAGCAGAGGCCTTCAGAGTGCTGCACAAATGCACTGCAATTCACACAAGTTCTGCCAGATTATCTCATTTATTCATATGAAATAGGACTATCTACTGGACCAGCAGACTTGAGATTTGAGTTTGTGAGACAAGTGAATTGCATCAGATCCAGATTCTGCAAAAACTTCACTATAGGTTCGAGTAGACTTCCCCTTGCTCTTTTTCCAAAATGAAGACTTCCACAGTTGGAGGAAAGTCCTGACTAGCCTGTCTCAAATAATCATGAGAGGATTTATTAGTGTTAGCAAAAAATGTGACTAAGCATCACATAAATGTCTTTTGTGCCATTCAGCTTAGGTGGGTGGTTGCTAATTGTCTGACATTTGTTTGGCAATTTATTTATAACATATTAAAGGAAAAAAACATAAAGCACAAGAGATATGGGAATTGTTAATACAAGATAAATTTTTAAAATTAACATTCAATTTATCCATCCACAAATATTTTCCATAGCATGAAAAATCAAAATAATTATTGCTTATTATCTAAATTGGATAAAAATACTGATATCTCATGAACTTCATGAAGTTGCCTTCTTCTTTTCCCCATTATATAAAATTCTGCTGAAGTTTCTATATAGATTTTTTTCTTGTGCCAGCCTACAAGTATCCTTCATAGCACCAGAGAATAAGAGGAAGTTGGAAGTGACCTCAGGAGGTATTTGTTTCAGTCCCCTGTTCACATTAGCTGGCACGTTTGTATTTACTCTAAGATGCATTATTTTAAGAATGGAGTTTTAGCTGTGCTTCTGCAGTTAAAAAGGATTTGAAACACATCTTTTTTGTTTTCATGATATGCAAGAAAACTCAGCATTTACATGAATTTAGCCAAAATTAATACATTTAGCATTCCAGATACCAGAGAGAAAATAATTCTCACATAAAATCTTGAGTCATACAGGCGTACAACTGTTGTCTATAAATTCCATTAACTATGGAATTATATTGCTCTGACGGAAGGAAGGAAGGAAGGAAGGAAGGAAGGAAGGAAGGAAGGAAGGAAGGAAGGAAGGAAAACCCAAAACAGCAAAGCAGATATTTGCAGTATTTTCTTCTTGCTGGTTTTCCCCCTTTAAAACCATCCAGCCTCGTAGAGAAGAAAAACATTCAGTTTGATGATAATTTCCAGATATAGATGTAACATCAACAAACAAACCCTCCAGTGAGACTGCCATTTCTAGGGAAATTGCACAGGGTTTATGGGCAACAGATACATTTTCCTCACTGTTTCACCTCAAGTAATGTACTAGAGTAGGATTTCAACTCGGTGTGTTGTTATTAGGCTGGATAGTGTTATGTTAGAAATAAAAATACTTTTGTGCCAATTCTGTGAAAATCTTATTTGATTCCTCTTTTATTCAGCACCTCTCATGCAGAGAACAGGCTTTCTAAAGCCTCCAGTGTCTTGATTTAACTCTCAGTGTGTTCATTTAATTTGTTCTTTTAAAAGAGCTTGTGTTCACAACAAATTTTAATTTGTTTTATTTTGCTGTTATATAAATGGTTATTCATTAAAGCTTGGTGCCTTCCAAATGAGCTCATTTTATTCATATTTGCATATTTTTCACTCTAGACCACTGGGGAAAAAATATTTTGCTAAACAGTCACTTCAGATGTCTGTTTCCAGCCTGATTCAACAGAGTTTGAAAACCAGATGCTGAACGCTGGGGTATTCCAAAATTGAAACAGCCTTGGTGAAAACTGCCACAGTAATAGAGGTTTTTGAAATTCTCCTTTCAAAGAAAATCCTGTAAGAAAGAATAAAGACACTAAACAAATGACCAAAGTCCTTACAAAAAGTTCAAAGACACTGAGATCAGAAGGATACCATGAAACTGGAAGGCTAATCTTGGCTGCTGGGTTAGGTTAAGGAGATCAGCACCCCCTTGCCAAGGGCGGATGGGAGAGGAAAGGGACATTGCACTTTTGCACTGCTCCCCTTCTAGTACATCCTTCCGGGATCTTCTAAGCAAAGTGAGTGGTAGGCATCAAAAAGATTCACTTCCTTTTAAGTGCTATATTAATTATTCGATTTTTTTTTTTTTAAGCTTTTTAAGTCACCAAGCTAACACAGTCAGCTTTGGGTTGGGAAAAATCAAAACTAATCTACATCTTCTTGATGAGAAGTTGGGTCACTAAAGGGTACAACCTTCAAGAGCACTGAAGAGGTGTACAGCACCTTAAACTCAGGAGGAGGATGGTTTACTAGATGAGGGCAAATTTCTTACTGCTGTCATCTGGTTTAAATCTGCAGTCATATTTGTCATGATTCTTTAATTTTATTTTTTTTTAAGAAAAAAATTTTACACAAAATAATCCTCTGGCTGGACACTTTTTCAATGATTCACCATAATTTCCATATGTTCCACATACCAGAATTTATCCATTTAAAGTGTTACAGCATCTGTAGCATAAGATCTGCCTACTCTGAATTCAAGTAGTTTGAAGGGAAGGGTAAGAAAGGGAAGAGAGATCATCTATTTTATGCAGTGAGGGAATCTTAAAAAAAGCTTTGAGAAAGAGGGATTCATTGTCTTGGGAGCTTAGATCATCAAAGTACCCAAAACCATAATAATCTTGCTTTTCATGCTAATTTAAAGTGTCTACTGGGAACTCAAAACAGTTATAGTTGTCTCAAGAACTGTTTATGTAAGCTGTTCAGTGTCCTACCTGAAGGGTTTTTTCCATTTAGTCCACACAGAATAGTGAAAAATTTGAGTGAAAATTATTCAATAACAACACTGACTAAAATCAATTCTGCAAAAAAACCCCATATAATATAATAAGAAAATAATTCTAAACAGATGTACCCATAGAAAAGCAGATATCATTTCAATGGCATAAAAATATAATTTTTAATAAAAGATGGAAAAAAAGGAAAACATATTTAAATACAACACTTTTACTCATCTCCTCCACATTCACTTACACAAACATCACAAGTCAAAGCAAGTTTATATAAAGCCACCAGAGAAGTACATATTAAAATTCTTATCAACACCAATAGGCTTTGGATCTTATCCTAAATGTCAGGCTCTGTCATCTTAGTCACTTAAGCAGATCCTAACTTTGAAAGTTATTTCAGGGATTTCAATAGAATTATCACAGAGATTGCTCAGTCTGAACAAGGCTGGAAAAAGCATGGCCTGTAGAAACCCAGCATGGGCTAAAACCACATTTTCGCTATTTAACGGGTTCTGATACATCTATGTGTATTTTTTATACAATATTTTTAATTTCTTTGAATGTGAATATCTCTTCAAAAGAGTATTTGCCACTCCCACACTGAATTTATGTACAAGACTGATCCTGAAAGAGAAAGCAAGAGCAACTTTTCCAAATGATGTTTTGCAAAACAAAGAATTTGAAAACTTGATGTTTCAAGGAATTGCACTTCAGGGCATTATAAGGAAATTTAAAATAGTCTGCGATCAACAATAGAGCCTGTAAAGCTTAAAGTTGCCTGGAGACAATAAACTCACAAATCCAAAAAGCCCTCGCTTACCTAAATTTGTCAAGGGAAATATTTCCTGACTTTCAGTAAATTAGCACAAAATGAAGGCAAATAAAACCTTTTGGAGATGAACACCAAGAAGATTCAAGGCAACCAGCATGTGATGCCCAGGGAAAGACCTGACCCCTCCCCCCTTGTGCACAAGGCACCCCTCAGCCTGCAATAAACCAGTGCAGGGAAGCCCAGGAGAGCCGGCAGGAGGGAGAGCTGCCCAGGGCCAGGGGAGCTGTGCTGGCACATCACCTCCCAGCTCCCCCACACACCCCAGACACTGGCAAGTGTGACCCCGTCATCCACCAGTGCCTGAGGAACCTGAGATAAATGCTCATCCCTTGACTTATGATAATTATTAACTGATACATAATTATGTATCAGTTAATCCCTAAAACAAGGGATAAACTTCCAAGGTGTGCATAGCTCCTCCCTCTCCCCACTGCTGACTTCAAGCAGCCCAAGCTCAGAAGTGGTGTCCATAAACTCCTACACATATGTGCATTACCAGGAAAAGCTTGGTGGTTATCAATTCTGTATAAAAGCATACCATCTGATTAAGGAATTGCAAAGTATAATGGTTAGATGTCTTTGTGCAAAAAAATATAAAAGTTTCCAAATGGAAACTTGAATCAAGATGCCTCCTCAGAGTAGCATAATCCTCATTATGATTGAAGGGGAACTGATTTCTTTGAAGCACCAGCCTGAAGACAGGGCTTGTGAGGGCACCAAATCCCTCAAGAGAAAAACAAAGTCCTATCAGCTGGTGTTAGGAAGATTATAATTTTATGAATGTGCACAACAAATAGAATATGCCTAAAAAAGAGGAATAACTGCCTCCAAAATCTCCAAGGATGAGAAATTTGAACTCAATACAGTACGAGCAGGTTTTTAAAGTCTTCAATAAAAGGAATACAGATTTATTAAAATTTGTAATTTATAAAATCTTCAATAAAAGGAATACAGATCTTGGATCTCATCCACATAGCATTTAAGGCATGGATTTCAATAAAGTTAGGTATAAGGATGTGACCAGCTATAAAAAATAAATTCTGAATGTGATACAAACTTCCTTGTGTCTAGAGATACCACATGTCTTTTGTCACCAAGTTCATCACACAGCAGCCACTATTAAATATATGCCTTTTTTACATGAAAGGTGAAAACATTGTTGTAGGTGTTCCTTTGAGAAAAGAAGAAAAAAATGAGCAAGGGAGACAATGTTGATTTGCAAAGAGAAAATGTCACCGTAATTGCCTTAGATTTCAGCTACCCATCTGTTCCAACAAGAGGTTAAGAACAACCCTGGTTATCAAACCTAAGATACATCTAGACAAGTGCCCTCTTTCCAACAATAGCAGATGCTTAAGGAAAAGAAATTACAGCAATAAGTCTAGGACTGATTTTTTCCAATACACCCTCCCAGAAGCAAGAAGTTTCAGAGATTTCCTGAATCAAAGGTCACACATGGCCTCCCAATGAACGTGGCCTGCATTATTTCATCTAACTGCACTTTCAGTTCCTTCAAGTGCTTGTCTGCCAAAGAGTTCTGGGACAGCAGGCTCTGTGATTTAATGACACACCTAATTACACTCAAAAGGTTGTACTTCAGTAGTTTGTTTGTTGTATTATTTATTTTGTTGGATGTTCTCTACTTTGTGTACAGTAAGACAGGGAATGACCACTTCTCGTTCACTTTCTACACCATTCATAACTATGTGATACCACACCTCAGTCATCTGTTTGGAAGCAGAAGGACTTTGTTCTGTGCCCCACCTTGTACAAAGCCATCCTGTACTTCTAACCATCACTCTCTAGTTTTTTCCAGTTCAACCAGACTCCTTTTGTGTATGCACAACAGGATGAACCAATGGTTTCTATAAAGGAAGAGGGACGCTTTCTGTCCTGTTTTCATCTTCTTTCTTGCTAAGTAATATAATTTTATTTGCCTTTATGACTGGCATGAAATATCGATGACGTTGTACACAGAGCTTTCAACAATAAATCACAATATTTATTTAACTCATTGAGTAACAGTTAATTTAGACCCTATTCTTGTAAATGCATAGGTGTGGCTGTTTTTTCTCTTTTTTGTATTTGCATTTACTAATACTCTGTATTTATCCATCCCTTCATAACATAGTCATTCACTATTGGGAGATTATTTCCTATTTTTCATAGTAGTTAAAGTTTCACAAGGCATCTCTGGACACCACCTAGTCCCAACTTATGCCACAATTGGTGGCCCAGGACCATGTCCAGTCAGATCTCAGGTATTTCCAGGGATGGAGACTCCTCAACCTCTTCAACCTCTCTCAGCAGCCTGTGCCAGTGTTTGACCACCCACAATGTAAAAAAAAAAAAGTTTTTTTTTCCCCCATTAAGTACAAAAGATCCCCCTAACCCTTCTTTCCTCTTCAGGCTGAACACAGCACTCTCAGCCTCCCCTTACATATCAGAAATTCAAATCCTCTAATTATCAATAGTCAATACACCCTGTATTCTGTATCTGTCTTTTATAAATGTACTGAACATCTATGGGACCACGAGTATGTTTGCTCCAGCTCAAAGCTGATAAATTATTTCTCAATATTGTTTTCTGCCTCTAACTATTGCTAAACTACAGGAGATCTTTCTCTCATCTCAAGACAAGCCAGCCACTTTAAATCTTTTGGCATGAATCTTAACAAAAGATTTTGAAAACCAGGATTAAATTAATTCACACAGTTGTTGAATATTTCAAAACATTAAGCATAAATTCTTAATGAATAAATCAAACAAATGCCTAGAAAAAATGCACTAACTCTTCCAAAATTCATTAATGCATATTTAACTCTACATTTTTTAAATGCCTGGCTTATTTTTTAATATAAAAACCACATATATTAGGCTATGCACAATGTTCTTCCCAAAACTGCCTAGCATCTTACACTTCTCCCTTACCAAAGATGATTTAAGGTTCTATGCAGCAGATACTAGTCCAGAAATACTTTTACACATCTGATGGATTTTGGTTTTAATCACAATGGCCTGTTTTAGACTGGTTTAATTTCTTTTTGATGTATAGTACTGTATTTATACCAAGTTTGTAACAATCTTCACACTATTTTAAGCTCTGTATCTTTTTAGCTGCTCATTTTGTATGATTCAGAAACAGTGAACAGATTGAAGACTACAAGCCTATTTGGTTGCTCCTCCTAAGGATGCCTTTCCATCTCCCTGATAAAACTTGTTTTCCTCTAAACCCTTTAAAACCATTTTGAAATAGGCAGACCAGAGCAAAACAAAGTATTTAAGGTTCTGGCCCACAAGCGATTCATACAGTTGAATCAGCTCATATTGCCTATTTAGTTTGTTCATTTTCTAACAATTTCTAATATTTGCACCTTATTTTAATTTTGCACCTTATTGAGAACCACTGAGTTTCATAGAATGACCTATTTTGACCCTGAGATCTATGTCCTAAGTGATGATGGTCAACACGAAATCCATAGTCTTTTTCGGGTATTAAGAATTTTCTTCACATCTATCTCTCCATATTTATATACATTGAACTGCACGTGCCTTTTAGCACTCAGCTTCTTATGGTCTTCCTGCAATTATTCACAAATCCCTGGTCTTTATCACCAAACTGAACAGCTTGATACAATTCGAAGGACTTGTCACTTCATTATGTGCTCCTCCTATAAAATTATTTGTTGAAAGTATCATATGTTAAAAGAGGCACAAACATGACAGTCTTCCAACAGAAATTAGGGACTGAAGTGTTTGACAAAATTTGTATGTGTTTGGAAGACTGTGTGTGGCTGCGTGCACATGTATGGTGCATAAGTAACAGTACTGTAAACAGAGTTTTTCATAGCCCTGATTACAGTGCACTGATATGATAGAACCTGAACTGAATCACAATTATAAAGCAATCTGCTTGTATTTTCTTTATGCTCATACAGAAAAAAGAAATCATCACCCACTTTTTATAGGTTGGTAAAATTTTGACACTTCCTGGGTAACTCTGGAACTCATTCAGGCCTAAAAATAACTTGGCTGAAATTAGGAAGATAAATACCATTCAAGAAAAAAAAAAAAATGACCCAAGCATCTCATAGATCTATGTATATTAAAAAAAAAGACAAAATAACCCATAGAAATTTTCAGTAATTGAAATTAAATCAAATTGTCTTTGAAAACTAACAATTGCACCATCTTGATAGGATTTAACTATCATCTAAAGCCAATTTGTAGTATTATATAATATAAGAATTGTCTGGTTCGAATCCAGCTTGAAAATTGGAAACTAATGGGAGTGAAAGAGGTGACAGAAATATCTCTTGCTTGGTCTCCTGCAGGGCTGACCGAGGTCACACAGAAGTGCTGAATCTGGTGATGGAAGTACATTTATTTATGTCAAAATTGCAGGGCTCAAGCCAAAATTGCAGAGCTCAAACAAGTAATCTGAATACATATACATATATATAAATATAATGAGATTGTTTTCTTCAAAGTGTGAGCCTGTATTAGAAACCTATGACATTGATACACTCAGACACTAAAGATTGATTACACTGTCCTGGACCTGGTGTTTTGTACCAAGCAGCATATATATAACATTGTCAAGGTGCAAATCTTTTGATTTTCATTCACTATTTTCAGATAGAATGATCAAAACTTCTATATTAGATATTATCACACATTAACTCAGCTTTCTTTTATTAATGTTCTGATATGTTTCTTAGGGGAAAAAAAAAAAGAAAAAATCAAATTGAGGCTCTCCTTTTTTGAGTCAACCATTTTAACATGCACATACAGAATCCTCATAAAATTAAACAACTGTGAACAAGGATGGAAGGAATATGAATAGTTTATGCTTTTTCATCAGTCTAAACTGAGACTCATAAAACTGTGGCAAACACCTTGAACCAGAGGTAAACTGGGTTTTATGCCCTGGACTGCGGGAGGTCATAGAAATGTCCAGGATATCCTGATTTCCAACGTCTTTATTGTGAAGAGCATATTTATTTGTAAGTGCACACAAAACGCTACCTTCAATATCAGTCACTGCTGAATACAGTGTGTCATTTGCCTTCTCTCT
Organism: Zosterops lateralis; assembly: GCF_965231275.1. Lineage (NCBI taxonomy): Eukaryota > Metazoa > Chordata > Aves > Passeriformes > Zosteropidae > Zosterops > Zosterops lateralis. The sequence continues at coordinate 35,675,069 of NC_139763.1, forward strand.
CTGAAAATGAAACTGCAAGTTTATTTATCAACTAGTAAATCACATAGGAGGGAGCAGGAGCTCCCTGTGTGGCTTGATTCTGAAGATTCGTCACAGCCCTCAGTTTTCCCTACTGGGGTTTGCTGTCTGCCATGAGATTTTCCCAAAGTAAAAGCCTTGCTGACTGTGAGTAAAGCTACTGGGAAAAGCAGCCTGGCAGAAACCCTCAATGAAATCTATCAAACAAACACACAGAAAATTACTTTCATCATTTCAGCATTTGTCAAAACCTCTTTCCCAGGGAGAAGATGAGGGCAGGGTGAGCAGCACCTGCAGAGGGAAACCATCAGTGGGGGAATGGAATCCTGTGCACCAGTGCTGGAAAGGGAGAAGGTTTAAAAAAACTATGAAATCACTTGCTGTAAAGGCTCTGAGTGAATACACTGCCTTTTCATACAGTGCCTACTCACGTTCCACAAGGTAATATGCTTTCTACTTATTTGCTTTCCTCATTCCATTGGTGGGTTGGATTTAAAAGTAGGTTGCTTCAAATATTTACTCCTCTAAAATGTCAAACTGAATCAAAATCATATCCATCACAAATGGTGAATCATTTTTCACATCAGACATTCAGGCTTGACTCATTTGCCTGCTGCAGGGATATCATCCTTTATTGCTACAGTTCCTATAATGGGAAACAAGCATTCAGTGATTGAGCATGATTGACTGTAAGCTACATGTGAGTCTCTCTTGCAAGCCCAAATTCATTTAACATCCACACCTTTGTCACAGAAGTTCATGTCTATATACAAACATAGGATGAAAACATTTCTAGAGGAGAACGCTTGAGCACACTTGCTGCCTTATTTGAGCCTTGTGTGGCCTGAAGCAGAATGTGCTAATGCATGCCAATGTGCCAACAGATATTTCAAACATACTCTGGACACTTGGGCCCAACAGTTATGAGCAAGGATGGAAGGTCATTGCATTTAATGTGCTTTTGAGACTGTTATGATCTTGCAGCTGGAAAATCGCCTGGGACTATCCATTCTACTGACAGGGCTGCTTTGTTCTGAAGAATTTCACAGGCAAAGAAGAGAGTTGTGACTCACAGGGCTCAGTGTTTAGGTCAGAGTTTGCTCGGAAGAAATGAATCACATGGAAGACTTACTCATCAAATGCTTCCTATAATTAATTTCATTAATTTATATTTGTAGGGATTCATAATGCAAATAGTAAGATTGATAGAATTGCAGAGTGAATGCAAGTGTGTGTGTTTGTAAGCATCAAAATAAAGAGCAAAATGTTAAAAGAATGCCCCTTATTGACAAACAAAAGACATGTTTAGAGGAAACTGCTCCTGTGCTATGTGTGTCAAAGCCCCAGCACTGAAGACCACCAGCAGATGACCACGCACTCTGCCATCAGGAGGATAACAACTCCAGCCTACAGCATAATACTTATACCATTCTTTTTCCTGTTAGCCCAGCCTAAAAATAGGCTATAGGCAGAGCCTATAAACTGCAGACAAGGAAAAATGTACTGAGAGCTGCTGAGCAATATAAAAGATCACAGAATGGTGGTGGTTGGAATGGAGCTCTGTCCAATCCCCTTGCTAACACAGTTCCACCTGGAAAAAGTAACACAGGTCACATTCAGACAAATTGTTGATATGTCCAGAAAAGGAGACTGCACAACCTCTGCGGCAGATCTGACCATAAACTAGTCTGCCATTTCTGATCAAGAAAGACCACAGAGACAGGATAAGGACTCGGTAGCTGGCTTGACCTTTTTCCGTACTCAGGTGATTCTCACAAGATCATATTGAGCTCACACATCTTGGTGCTTATGTGAGTACAAGTGTGAGTGTGAGTGAATGAGATTATGAGGGAGTGGTTGTGAGCTGAAAAAATTCAGCTTATTTAGAGACTCTGCACCTAAACCTCATCTTCCCGTTCCCAAAACTCTCACATTGACTTTTGTTACACAGAAGACCCTAAACTTTAAGTGATACAAAATAAATCTTAAAGAAAAAAAAGAACGTTCTATGCTTCCATGACCCTGGGAAAAGAGAAGAAAATTATCCTTTTTGTTTTCCCACAGAGTACATTTTTGCAGTCCACCTTAAAGATGAAAAGCAATTTTAGTGAAATATTAATGCTGTCATCATTAGCTACATCTAGCTACATTAGCAACATCTAGCATTTAGCTACATAAAGCAGCATCTACTTGCATTTTGCAGACGCTTAGGTTTGACACATCTATTAAAATATGTATGAGTAAGTGGTGTTCCACCTTCCACCTGTATGATTCCAGGACAAGTCCATTAATGTTACTGACTGCACTACATTAAAAGTCCATGGCTACTATGCTCTCATCCATTGTTTGGAGTGGGTTTGGTATGTGTACAAAACATTAGAGAGAGCAAATTCCGTATAAAGGTTGAACCAAATGGCATCACCAGCTTGATAGCGTACAATGAAGCAGAAATCTTCAGTGACTCTACAGAATAGAAGTCACAGTGGTTTAGGTAAAAATCTAGTTAAGGAAAGATGAAGTGAGAAAATGTAGCATTTTAAACATATAAGTATTCATTATGCTACATTCTGATTTAGCAGACATTTAGTGCATAAATATATATATGTGTACTAGAGAAAGCTTAAAAAAATAGGAAGTCTCCTAAATGTTGTCTGTGGTGGAAAGAAAAAATGGTGCATACAGGACAGCTTTTGAGTTCGTAGAGAAATTCACTGAACTTCAAATGTCTCACTCTGACACAGTCACCTTATCAATTCTTTATTATCAATGGAGAGAAACAAGCACCTACAGAAGGTGAATTGCCCAATCCATCTAAGATGGACACAACTGAATCTCTAGGTATTTATTTCCTTGTCTTGCCTACAGAGGCTTCTTACAGTGACAAACTGAGAATTAAATGTGTAATTTTTACGTGGATGAAGTTATAAAGGCTTCCTCTGTCCTTGTAACACAGATCATCCCCCACTAAACACTGTAATATTCCTTCAAGTCTTTATTTTTTTTTCCTTTAATGAACATTTACACACTAATGCTGATTCATAATTCCCAGTAACAAGGAACTAAAATATTTTTGTAATACTCATATTTTTAAGTTTTTTTATTGTTTACTTCTTATCTAAGGTAGTAAAATTCTTCCAAGTCCTACAGAAAAAATCTCATCCACTATAATTTTTAGATCTTGGAAAGCAAAACATAAATTAATCTTTATTTGTACTAAATGCTAACAAAATATTCTTCTTCATTCCCTTGACATATCCTCACTTATGCTGGAAAGAAAATACACCTTAAAAGAAAAAAAAATTACTTTATTAAGCAAAAAGTACATTAAGAAAATAATGACTTTACCTATTATCACATGCATGCCAAGTCTTGCCAAATGCTTCACAGTTTGGTAACCAATTCCTTTAGCGCCTCCAGTCACTATAGCAACCTTTCCATTTTGTGTAGGGAAAACTATATGAGAAAAAAAGAAACAACACAAGGTTAGTTCACAATAGTAACACAATTAAGAAGCTAAGATGCATTTTAAAGAGTGTACACTTAACAGACCACTCAAACCAGGCCAGTTAACAATCTCATGAGCAAACTCTGTATGGAAATAAAAACTATGGAATATCCACCCTTATTTACTGCACCATAATTTTCCAGTTTTAACAGTTCATGGAAGACTGAGATTGACAACATGAAAGGCAAACATCCACTTCAGAAATTTTCTCATTTCTATTTGCATGCATTTCATCATCCTGCAGTCATCTGACCTTTAAAATTTCCACCATAACTTTGTTACCAAACAAGGTGGAAGCAGTTACGTCAGCTCAGGGATGGCTTACTCAGCGTGTACAGGGAAAAAAAGTCAATTGGCAGCATGATACCCTGAAAATTTCTTGAATGACAAAAGACCTGCCTCTGTCAGTAACATGGAGGAAAGATCTCAAAGGTGAGCCATCAAAAGTACACCAGCTGACCTGCATATTTCCCTGCATAACTGAGCACTCTCCCTTCTGAAAATCAGAAGGCCCTGAGCCCCAAAGGAAGCAGGAAGCAATCTTCTTGCATAAAAGCCCCCATCTGCTTTCCCCACCTACACCAGCCCTCTCCCACAGAAGCCAGCATCCCTGATACCCGCTGTGCTCCTTGACCCACACACAGCCTGGCAGGCAGGGAATGCTCTCAAACTCCCTCTGCTAGAGGGGTGGCTTAGACACAGCCTATGTCTCCTGCATCCCCAGGCAGCCCTTAGCCTGCCAAGTGAGCCAAGGAGCACCTGGGATGGCCCTTGCAGAGCAGCTGCTATTCCTGCTACAAGGCCTCACACGGGGTGCAGGTTGCACAGCACAGGCTGCAGGTTGGACCATGGAGGGGGTCCTGCAGCCAAAGCAGAGCAAAGGCATTACCATTGAACTGCTTGGGAAAGGCGTGAATTAATATCAACTACAATTGTTTTGGGTGGAGAATGCTTCATGTGAAGCAGCATGTGGTCCTTAGGTGATCAAGGTGAATTTCTAATTTGCTTTGGAGTAGAAGCCATGAGGTATTTGCACAGGAAAAATGGTACTGAATACTCTGTTTTGCTGAGGTGCAGTGTCCGTAGGCAACACTATAGATAACAAATGTTAAAAATATGCCGACTTTCATTTATCAAAGGACTTTCTATTTTGATTTCTAGGTTTTTAGGGGATTGCTTTGTTGTACAACACCAACTCATATTTTACATAGTTATGAAACACAGGACTAGCACTGATACAAGCTTCTTTCTTCACAGCAACTTCAAAAAGGATCCACATTTCACCTTTTCTGAAACACAATTCTTTCCATCATGATTCAACATGAATTTCTTTTCTCTTCAGGTAACAACTTGGTTCTTCCCATCCCTGAAGGACAGCTAGAATTGTTTGCAGTTCTTTGAAGGTTAACTCTAATTACAGTGATATGCATGCACATAGGTGTCCTGACATATATAATTCAAGCTAACTAAAACTTCCCCAGGAGTTTTCTTAAGAGACTTCAATTTAGTTATAAGCAGCCCTGCAATTTCCACCAAAAATACTTCTAATCACAAACTCTAAACAAAATGCCCACATGTCCAAATCTCGTCAAGAAAAAATGCATTCTTTTGAGCCTGAGTACCTTCTCTTACTCCTCTGCCTCCCCATGCCTCCCTTGCTTCCTGGCCTCTCACCACATTGCTGATCTGACATTTGGATTTCACTTTGCATACAGGTGTTGTCACTCATTCCCATTACTGCACCACTATACCTACCTATTGAATAAGAAGTAACATTTTAATGCAAAATTCACTTAGAAGAAAATTAATGAAAGAAAAGGGGAAAAAAGAAGTCAGGACTGGGGAAGGGGCAATGCCATGAAGTGAAAATGGAAAGTTAGAAGAGCAAAGTGATAACAGGTGATGAAATGGTTCTTAGCAGAGGACATGATTTAGCAGATGAAAGATGTCCAGTCCTATCCTGTCCATGGTGACAGCAAAGAAAAGGACAATTTTTTGGTTTTAATGGCCACTTAAAGACTCCACTGTAAAAATGCATACTGCTCCTCTGCGTATCACACAGCCCACTGCAACTCTCATTTCTCTGTGTAATCCTATATTATTGAAAAAACACAACACTGCCTGGCACAACGCAGTCTATCCACTCACTTCAATCAAAATGGGAAATGCAAAGAGAAAAACTGAAATACAACAGGGAGGAGAGGGAGACAGGAAGAAATCAAACTCCTCAATTAATACTTAATTGTTGCTAATTTTAAAATTATGTACAGTTTCCATCAAGTCAGATATCTTAATCTAAAATGAATCTCCATTTAAATGAGACATGGCTAGTATTTATATAAACAAAAGTGGTCAAAATCAAATACAGGCTCTGTGTGTGAGCCAGGGGTAACTCCAGTGAAAGGCAGTTTATTAGTGTCCTGTCCTCTCTAGAACTCCGGTTCATGTGGAGTTTGCAGTACACCCAACTTACAGTGTTAAAACACCATCATGATGATGCCCAACACGAAATTTTCAAAGCAGACCTGGGCTCAGCCTGGTTTTCAGCAGATACTGGTTTATTTTATGTGAGAAGTTGGGCTGAGTGCAGCTGGAGCCTCACTACCCCCCAGGCAGGAGGCAGACACCCTCCAGCTTTTCAATGCCCAGAGGGGTTCCCTCTGGCATTTCTTGCATCTCATTTAAACCACCCCAGTTCTCTCTCTCCCTCTGCTCCTGGTAAGGATGTAGATACTGATCTCAAGTTCAGAGGCATAATGCCAGTGATATCTCCCTGGGACATGAGAAACGAACAACCCTGTGCTAATGAAATCCCCTGACCAAGCAGCAGCTGTTAATTTCCCTTTGTGTCCAGAGAAACCAGCCTGCAGTCCTTAGGTGCTCCTTCATCACACCAGTGTCTGAGAGAAGCTTCTCTCAAGCTGCAGGTTCTGCCTGCATTCCAAAGTATTTGGATGACATAAACCTGTTTACTTTGCAAGTGGATTACCCTAAAGCAGAAAAATAAGGCAGATTTATTATGTCCTGATATAGGGACATAATAATTCTTTCCCTTTTAAATATACTTCTTAATCAGAAATAAATTCCATATACAGAGACATCTTTGCACAAACTCAATACTACAAAGAATGTAAGGCTATTCTGTAATTTTAAAAAATACTAATTTTCAAGGGACTCTAAAACAGGGCTGCCAGGATTCTCCTGCCAAGACCACAGAAAAATTAGACAGTCTGCAGACCCATATCAGTGACCAATTCCATATCAATGACCTGTTCCTGCCAGCAAAAGCTCATCTCTGGGGCAAGAATGAGGGTTATTAAAGAAGCCAAATCAAAATAAAAGCATTAAACTTTCTCTTTTTGTGCAGAAATACACCACATGAACACAGATAATGCAAACCTCAGAAGAAGTGCTTCCCTTGAGAGTAGCTTACTTTGGTATTCTAAAACCTTTACAGCACCTTGTGCTTGAGGCTCAACAGAAAAAAAAAAAAAAAAAAAAAAAAAAAAAAAAAAAAAAAAAAAAAAAAGTATTAGAAGTTTATTTAAAGCAATTGAATCAAATTTTTACAAAGTTCCATCTCCTACCTTACTAATCCAGCATCTACATTGTGGCTCATTATGGGTCATGTGGACAATAAAATAGAATATCTTTATAATAATTTCATCATTAACCTTATTTTTAAGCCACTGAAGGCAAAGGGTAGAATTTAGATTGTCTGAATCAGTCACCAGTACTTATCAGTGAAGACTTGAGCACAGCAGAAGACATCCAAGAAGTTGGTCAATGTCCACCTGTGAGGTGCCATGCTGGGACCTGCCTGCACCTCCTGAACTGGCCACGCAGTGCAGGTGGTATTTGTGCTGGAGAGATACCTACAGACAAATCTCAACAGTTTTTTGGGGTTTTTTTATTCCTCCTATAACTGAATAATTTACATGCAAAAATTAGGCCTGAAGGTAACTGGCAGAAGTGCAGATGGAAAAAAAATAAAAAGAAAACAACCAACAATGAATATTTAGTTTCGTGACTGAATAACAAGATCCAAATTTGGAGCCATTCCTGTATAGCAACACTGAGTGAGAAAAAGAGGGCAAACTGTAATTTCCAGTCCTTGTCTAACACCACAGGACAAGGCACAATCAAGTTCTTCTAGATGGATTAAAGAAATCATATAGCTCAGTGAACCACAGAATTATTGAGTAGTTTTTCCTATTGCAAAATATTTCGATTCTTTTTTCCTGATTTATAGCTGATGTTGAGATTATAGCCATTAAGCAGATGGAGAAAAATAATTCATTTTCCACTCCGAGAGGCAATCAGTAAACTGCTGGGGAACCCATGCAGCTTTTAGCAACTGCCTTTTTTGTGTGCCTTAAAGAAACATCTCCATAAAATTCTAGTTTGGCGGAAACCAGGCAAACAGGGTCTGGATTCAAATGTCATTCCAGGACTACCCAAACAGAAGACAATTTAGGTACTCAAATCCTGATAGATAAGCCAGACAAACTGTGTGTGCCTCGAGCCTGTCCTTAGCCTCTGCAGATAATTTTTCAAATGCAAATTATCTTCCCAAATTTGCACACCAAAATCTTTTCTGCCGTTGCTGCTTCCAATCACTTCCCTAATGAACATCAATATGCAATCAAGATTGAAGGCCTTTAAGGCTGGAAACCAGGTAGGTGGCAACCAGCCTGACTAGTCCTTCTGTGAAAAGGCATCCTGCTGGTTTCAGCAGTTGAGGCCATCAGGCCTTCTGCTGATGAACAACTGCCATGCACACATGCAGATCCACAGGCACACAGCCAGCAGGTCCAGTGTGCCTCCAATGGCTGGGAGCATGGTGTGAGGGAGACTAATCTGTCCAGGGACAGCACCTGTTTCCAAACGCAATCAGAGTTTTGCATCAGAAAGGCAAAAAACCTCCCAGCTTTTGTTAGAATCATGAGGAAATGTAGGAATCAGAGAGAGGCTGGCTCTGGAGCTACTCATGGGAAGAGAAAGGTGTTGAAGAACCAGAACAGCAGGAGAAACCAAACCATGGAAATGTGTCCCTTGCCCTACAAACCCATAGGTATCTCAAAGTGCTATTAATAGAAGAGCAGCACTCAGATGGCTGGAAGAATTTCAGCAGCCAGGGGAAGACCTAATTTAATAAGACTCCAGTGCAGCCACTGACAGGGAATACAACCAGTAACAGCTGCACAAAACCACAGCAAAACCCCTGGCACACATAAGACTAAGCTTCTTGTTTAACTTAGACACACACAGAGCCTGAAATGCTGCATGCCAGTGAAACAACAAACAACAACTCACAATTACCAATTCTGGAAACTCACAGAAGTTCCACCCCTGTATTTCAGGGGAATGCATGCACAGCCTGTGCCCCATGAAGTGGACATTTCCACAACACAGCAGAACTCCCACGCAGCAGCAGAAATTTGTCTGGGCTGCCTGAACACCTGAGAAGCAACCACTGCTGTAACTCCAGCCAAGGCACCACATATCCAGAAATCCTGGACAAATGGCCAAAGTGCAGTAAGGCAGCAAATGAGACAAAAGCAGAGAAGCTGCTAGACACCAACTAGAGAAGCCGAGTGCTCAGTCAACGGAGGAGATAATGTGTACACTCATCCCTTCCTGACATTGTCAACACAGGAACAAGTGACATTTCTTCAGAGTTAGCAGCAAACATCTGCTGAGCCAGACTAATGATTTTTTAATTGCCACTGAAAACAACTTAAAAAAAACCCCAGCAATTGAACTTAAGGCTGCTCTAAATTTATAACATTTGTTTAGCTTTTTGATAAGCATGCCAACTTGCTTATAGGGATGAAGTGATAACATTTGCAGGCAAGATTACAAGCCCTTCACAGAAGGCTGAGATACAAGCTCCCAAAATCCATTACAGGACTTGTTCCTAGATATCTCAACACATGTGAAACTCATTCTACAAATGAGCAGAATGGCTCGTTGTCCTCTTGTTTTTTCAACTCATGAACACACTGTGGAACCTTTGGGGGTATTAGAGAGCAACAGGTATTATTAGAGTCCAATATCACAAGTTTGGAGCATGAGCATCTACAACAAGACCTAACTATAGTTAAAAAGCCCCTACATATTAGAAAATATGTAAGAGAAACTGGTGCAGTAGTAAGATGAAAGTTATGATGCTAGCATTACAGTCATGAAATAAATATTTTTTACTAAAGAAAAATAACAATACCCTAAATAAGGCAGCTGTTCAAAGCAAAAGCTTTTGGCACCCAAATATAAAACCTAGTAGAAAGAGATCTCTCTAGCAACAGTGGGAAGGAGAGTGGAAAGCTACACTAAAATTTCATTTGCATGACACACCTATCTGCATTTCTTCTAGCGATTCTTGGAAAGACAACATAAATGCAGATAAAGGGAGAAGTGCGTGTGGAAAGCAGGGTGTGGAAGGGGAAGCAGAAGGAAGTGTTAGACTTTTAAATAAGACACAGGAAAAAGTTTTTTCGGTCAAGATGAGGTAATTTTCAAGTGCTTCATTCTCCTTTCCCCTCTCTTCACCTTCCCCCCACCTCCAGGTATTTAGGTGAAAGAGATACAGCTCTAAGCAATTTAATACACCTGAATCATAAATCTCTGCATAATGATATTGTCCTCAAGGCCAAAAAAGGACCCCAGTGAGGACACTGGCACTGCTACTTACAGATGCAAATCAACCATGGTTTGGTGGGGTAAGTCAAGGCACTGATCCACAGACTGCTAGAAAAGTAAGCTACATCTATTGCCAAAGTAGTAAAAAAATATATTTCCTTTCCACTTACACGTGTATTTTCAGTGCTCTGTTTTTCAAAGCATACGACTGGTGTGTTTGCAAGTGAAGAAGTTTTGGCTGGTTACAAGAGCCAAAGGAAGATGCATTTTCATACATCTTTTTACTGGACCCTGAGTGCTTTTGTATTATTTGTCAGATAGGATGCTCAGTAATGTTAGTCTTAGACTCTGTGATGCTGCTGAACTTGGCAGAAGGGCTGCATGGAGAAAAAGATAGTTGGAGTTTTCAGAAATTATATAATGGTAATTTTCCAAATTGATTTCGGCTGTCCTCAGTCTGTCTGTGAAGAACCTCTTCCTCCAGTAATCCCCATGCAGACCTTCTGCATCAGGATCATTGATCATACACAGACAAAAAGCTGGATGTTGCCACCTCTCCCCGAGAAAGAAGAGGATGAGAATGGAGAAAACTTAATAGGACTGTTAATTTGGAAATTTTTGACATTTCTGAATTGCCTTTCTCTCAGACAATGGGAAATAAGGCTGCATTGAAAAACGGTTTGATGAAGCATATATCTGAGATTTTTACAATACAAGTTCAGGCTGATTTTGACAGAGATATCAGGAGATTTGATCCTAACAAATACAGAGCTGCCCTAAGGTAAAAGAAAGCAAAAGTAGATGAGAGGGTGCAGTTCCCGAGTCATGAATCTTACTTCTGGCCACGTTTGCTATTCCTGAGTACTTTGTTCCTTTTGCCAAAATTCATCTGAAGATAAGATATTTGAATTTATTTTTTTTTTTTAATGAGTGCCAAATAGATTGAACACACCATTATACAAATCAGTCAGATGGAAAATACCACAGTGCAGCATTAAAATCTGCTAAAAATTCATCAGGAATCCAAGTTTGTCCACAATCTGCTCTTGAGAATAAAGTTCCCAACCAAAAGTGTAGGAAAAGGAGAGCACTTGATCCCTGGGAGGGGCATGGGGTAATAGAGAAGGGATCAAGAGATGGAAAAGTTGCCTTACATCTACAAGTACAAATTATATTAGTGAAATTATGGTTCTGCAAGTTCCCAATAGACATCAAGCAACTTCTGCCATCACACACTAGTCCTTGTCTCATATAGTCTTCCTATTCCTGGCTTAAGCCCATTTGTTTGTTTGTTTGTTTGTTTGTTTTTCTGGGGAAACACTAGTCTTAAAGATTATTTCAGAAAAAGGCTGATAGTACATTTGACAAACTTGTGCACAAGTTTTCACACTCTTGCACCTGAGTACCCACTGACGTTACCCCACACAGCATGTTTTGCTCCACCGTGCAATCATTTTGTGTCAGGACAGATGCCAACAGAGGACTCGGATGAGGCCATGAAACATCACCTTCTCTTGGAAGGGAGGGTTCTGCTGCCATGTCTGGACAGGAGAGGCATAGGGGACAGCACTGTCACTGACAAGGCACAGCACTAGCTCAGCTCCCAGTGAGCAGTCCCAGCCTCAGTCATAAAAGGCACTTCAAAAAATATAACGTTGGGTTTTGTGAAATAAGGGCAGAATGGTTGTTGCAATAATATGAAGAAATCCCACTAATTCCTTACACTATACTGAACAGGCACAGCCTGCATATGAAAGATTACTGGATTTGTTAAAAATATCAGGAGTAGAAACACAATGCTAGCTCCAAGAAGAAACTAATCTTCCCTACATATGCATATATTTAAAGGCTCCATTTACCCATATCATTTTTAATATGGGAAAATACTATCACAAGAGTAGAGAAGGAGATTTTTCCATTTGTATTCTCTGCTCTGCTTATCTTTCATTCCTTTTATATATTTACCTATTAAGTCTTACTCTTTGACTTTCTTCTCTTTCACTCCAGTCACACTAAAGACAGGGAAGTTGTATACAGGTGTATCTTTAAATCAAGAAAAAGCAGCTGATTATATTTTGAACAGATTTACTGATGCTTACTCCCATACTCCCTCCCTCTGGGCAAATGTAATTCTGCAATACCTTGGGCAATGTCATTTTATGTAAAACTTCTCAATGCTCTTCAAGTCATGTCATCATGTAATTATATTTTTTTCCTGTTGTGAAATGAGAGATGAAAAAGAGGAGCTTATCCCAAGAGATTTAAATAGGGGTAATAGAAATAACTCTGCATAGTCTAGTAGCTGCAGAATGCATTTTCCCATCCTGCAAAAGTTTGAGACATTAGAATTATTTTTTCATTCTCTACCAGGACCAAAGATTGTCTAGGCTCCAAGATTTCTCAAACAGCTAACAAGTAGATGCAGCTGCATCTGACAATGCTTTACATCCCTCAGGATGTAAAAAACCATTTCAAGTCCTTGCTCTCAGACATACTCTGAGCATACAAAGGCCTTCTCAAGTGCAATCCCCTGTTTCCAAGTGCTATTTCCCTATAGAGAAAGTTTCATTTTAAACAAACATTTGAAATCTAAAGACACTTTTTCTGCTCACTAAAAGCCCCAAATCAATGTACTATTTTTCCAAATCACGTTCAGAAATCCAGTAATAAGCCATAAATAACAAACAAAATGAAATGTGAGTAAGCTCAGAAAAGGCCTTCCCTTGGAAAGACCACATCCCATATATCTCAAAAAACTTGACAGTTATCTGCATGAAATGTGGCACAGAATTCCTAAGATTTTAAAATTTCATATCTGTGAAAAATTAGCATTTGGGTTATAGTTTTGACCAAAAAACAGGGCAATGGCAGTGAGTTTGAAATGCTGAAGAAAATATGAATCAGCAAAGCATGACACTACTGGCATCCCATTACAGACTGAGTAAATGTCATAACTGACTGCAGAGCAGAAACCTCATTTCAGAAAACTGTAAGTGATGGTTACTTCACAACAAAGGGTGTTAAAAGGAAAAAGAAAAAAAAAAGAAAAAAGAAAGAGAAAAAATAAAAAAGAAAAAAGAAAAAAGAAAAAAGAAAAAAGAAAAAAGGAGGAGGAGAAGAAAAAGGGGAAGGAGACAGAAGAGAAGAAAGAAGAAGGAAAAGAAGAACAAGAAGAAGAAGAAGAAAAGACCAACTGCTATCCCTGACTTAATCCCAAATACTGTAAAAATAAACCTAAGCAGGGAAGTGTCCACACCCTGCATGGAAGAAAGGTTCCATCATAAACCTTCAAGTCTGGAGAATATTTGAAGTGCCCAAAGCTCAGAAAATGTGGAAAGTCAGATATTCAGCATATGCTGAAACTCATAATGCTGCAAGTCAGCATTCTCCTGGAGAAACTGGCTGTTCATGGCTTGGACAGGCATACTGCTTGCTGTGTAACATCCTGGCTGGATGGCTGTGGCCAGAATGTGGTGGTGAATGGAACTACATCCAGCTGGTAGCTGGTAACAAGTGAGGTTCCCTTGGGCTCAGTATTGGCATCAGTCCTGTTTAACATCTTTATCAATGGTCTGGATGAAGTGATTGAGTGCACTTTCACCCAGTTTTCAGATGACACCAAGTTGGGTGGGAGTGTCGAACTGATGGAGGGCAGAAAGGTTCTACATAGGGAGAGCTTGACCAGCTGGATTGATGGACCAAGGCAAAGGGTATGAGATTCAATAAGGACAGCTGCTAGGTCTCGAGTTTGGCTCACAACAACGCCATGCAGTGCTACAGGCTGGGGGCAGAGTGGCTGGAAAGCTGCCCAGCAGAAAAGAGCTGGGGGTCCTGGTTGACAGCGGCTGAGCATGAGCCATTGTGTGCCCAGGTGGCCAAGAAGGCAAATGGCACCTTGGCCTGTATCAGCAGTAGCGTGGCCAGGAGGACCAGGGAGTGATTGTGCCCTTGTGCTCAGCACTGGTGAGGACACACTTCGAATCCTGTGCTTGGTTCTGAGCTCCTCATGACAAGACCCTGAGGGGCTGGGGTAAGTCCAGAAAAGGGCAATGGAGCTGAAGAGTCTGGAGCACAGATCAGATGAGGAGCAGCTGAGAGAGCTGAGGGTGCTTAGCCTGGAGAAAAAGGAGATTCAGGGGTGACCTTATTGCTTTCTATAACTACCTGAAAGCATTTTAGCAAGTAGAGGGTAGATCTTTTCTCCCATATAATAAGTGACAGGACAAGAGGAAATGGCCTCAAGCTGTGCCAGAGGAGGTTTAGATTGGATATTGAGAAAAAATTTCTTCCCTGAAAGGGTTATTATAAAACACTGGAACAGGCTGTCCAGGGAAGTGGTTGAGTCACCACCCCTGGAGGTTTTTAAATGACATGTAGATGTGGCACTTATGGACATGGTTTGATCATAGACTTGGCAGTGTGGGTTAACTGTTGGAATTTTCCAACCTAAATGATTCCATGATTCCATGATTCATCAGCACTTTCATATGCAGAAAGTGAAGCAAAGAGTGATCTCATTACTTATGGTCAAACTGGAAAGACTGATCTACTTACGGTCAAACTGGAAATCCAAATCAAAAGCAAAATATTAGTACCTGCATTTTAGCATCTCACCAGGGGTATTAAAAAGACAACAGAAAACAATTTATGAATTGCACTATGATCTATATCTTTCAAAAGACAAAATATTTTGAGTTTTATTTTCATGACAGTATTGACAGTATCATCATATTCCTAGATAGTACCGGATATATTGTATCACAATCCCCAACATCGTCTTTACAGCTTCTACTTTTACTGCTTGTGAATTCCAACATCTCTTATTCTGACCACATGCTATTAAAAGACTGAATTAATCATTCCATCTTACAACACAGATGGAGAGATACCGTCAGGCAACCAATACATTGGGAAAGTCGATTCTTTAAATATTCCCTTACTATATTATATTATGTTCTGGGAACGTGAGGGGTGTGTGTGTGAAGAAAAAAAAAATTTGGAAAGATGATTGAGTAGTTTAAACTGCATCTCCTCTCTTTCCAGAGACAGAGAATGTAATTTCCATATCCCAATCAAGCTTAAGAGCATCCAGCTGAAGGTCACATTCAGATCTGCCTCTTCCAGCCAACAAAAATACTTTGCTGCCACTCAAACAGTCCCCTCTGTTTCCCATGGCTTCAGGGTGACAGTATTTCCATCAAATAAATAAGCAGAAGTCACGAGTTGTATACAGAATTTAAAAGGTAATTGAAAGTTTCTGGAGTAGTTCACTTCAAAACACTGCAATCACTTGTGAACTGAAGTGCCTGTTATCATATACAAAGCTCTAGTAATTAGAATCAGGAAGAGAGGTACAAGGTGATTAGAGAATATTGGGAAAAATCTAGTTGACAGGAAACATAGCACATAAACCAATCAGTACTAAAAATTTCCCTGAGATACCTGCAATTTATTAAAACACAAAATGTTAAAAGCACATTTCCATATTATTAAAAATTTTTCAAGTTACTAATGATCAGAAGCCATTACAGCATTGACATTAATGTGAGATTAACCTCAGATGCTACTGACTTAATAAAAACATGGCAAATAGTCTCAACATCCCTTCCTCTCCCTCTCTGCCTTGCATCCACATCCTCCAAACCCACTCCTGGCCAACACATTTACTTCTTCATCTGGCCAGCACCTGGTGAGGAGTCAGGGCAGTGCCAGAAGCTGTCTGTGGATTGTCACTCCTAGAGCAGCCTGTCCACCTCTCGGTGTATGACCCAAAGCAGTGGCCACAGGGAAAGGGAGGCTCACGTGGCCTGTGTGGAAGCCACGTGAGGTGGACACTCAACAGCTGCACAGCCCCAGAGGTGCTGCCCGGGCAGAGCAGTGCCCCAGCTTGATGTCCCAGCTGCACCAGGCTGCCCAACCTCTGCTGCCACATGGCACCTGCCCAGGGCCACCACCCAACCTCCAGCAGCAAAAATCCATGATGGAACAGAACCTCGGGGGGTTTTAGTTTTTATTTTTTTAAAGACAGTTCACTGAAGCCCCCTAAGCCTCTGGATAGAGCTCAATTTTGTAGTCAAAACTACTTAAAAATCAGTTCTAACTTGGAATGAGAAAGCACAAAGACATGTACATATTTTGTCTTCAAGACAGCTGCAACATTTTTGTTCCAAATATGGAATTTTATTCATTTTTTCTCTTCTTTGATAACACAAGCAGGTCAGGGGTTTCACATGGAGTAGGAATGTGCAAGTACAGAAAAGTCTAGACTATACAATATATATAATTTCCTAATTCTCTCATAAGAGTCCTTTACTAGGAATAAACTGATTTAGTTTCAAAATCCTCTTTCTCAATGCATGCTGAAATGATGTCAAACTCGTGGACTTTCTTTCAATTTTTATCTTTCCTGTTCCTCATAAAATATGCACTGAAGTTTTCACAGGAAAACAACTACTTTGCAATAAAGCTAGCTAATTGTTTTGCAAGATTTTTTTTTTTTATTAGATGTTTTTATTCTTCTATGAAAAACTTAATTTTGAATGAATTTTTATAGCCCATCAATCTAGTGTAGATTCATGAGACTTAGGGAATTAGTTAACTTAGAAGAACAGCTACTGTGCATGCTCTCTAATTGCTCTTCATCGAAATTGTCAAAGATTTTTAATATGCAGTTACTACACAGATTAAAAGCTGTTAAAGTATATCTCCATTTAAGAAGCCATCATTCCACAGTGTCATTACCTGCTATTAATATTTCAATTAGAGAGCATCACATGCTCCTCTGAAGAAATGCGCAACTACTCACAAAACAAGTCCCATTATTTATAAAGCTCCAGGAGTATGACACAAACATCCTATTTTTGTTCCTACATTTAATTGCTTTTTATAAATATCTTCCCAAAATTTTAAGGGATTAGCTCCTTTCATATAGAAATATGCAATTGTGTTGACAAACACCTTCCAGCCATTCTGCTTCTAAGAAGGGAGGTGACAGCTACAGGAATTATACTGGCAGTTCTGCAGAGCCACTTTACTACCTCACTCTTCAAACAGGTGCTCAAACAGGCTGATATTTCATAGTGCATCCTGTCAGTCCTTCTCAGGACACCAGCCAGAACTGGTAGCATAAACAGGCTTCATGCCTGTTTTTTTTCCCACCTAACCAGAGGATTTAGCTCAAATGTTATGGCTCTGCAACAGACAATTCAGTGCAAAATATTTTTCAAGGTATAACCCCTTTCTCTTTTCTGAGAATTAAAAAAACCCAAAACACTTTATTTACTATAAGAGATCTTACAGTCCTATTTTCATCATGCCAAGCTGATAATCAATTTCCAGTAATGCTGATACCTGGAGCTACCTCTCAAAGGATAGACCTTGTCTAGCCAGGTAATAGTGACAAGACCAGAAAAAATGGCCTGACATTTTGCCAGGGTAAGTTTAAATTACATAGTAGGAATATTGTATTGTACATGTAGGAATACATATTACATCTCAGTTTCTTCACTGAAATGGTGAAGGCATTGGAACAGGATGACCAGAGAAGTGTTCAAAATACGTGGGGATGTGGCTCTTAGAGACATGGTTTGCTGGTGTGTTGCAATAGGACACAAAATAAAGATGCTTGACTCCAGTCAGAAGGCAGTAGAAATCAGAAGACTTTTATTTACAATTCATTCAGCCCTTTTATAACATGCTGTGCTGAAAAGGCACATTATTGGTCCATAGGACTGACACCTTTCTCAATGGCTAAGTAACAGAAACAGCAAACAACACCTGTTGTTATGGGAAAGGAATACTGTTTACACGAGGTTGTTTTGGGGAAAAGAAAACTGTTGAAAAGTTTCCCTTGGGAAGAGCTCAGCAATTCTGAGGCTCAGAAAATATCAAGTCCACACTGGTGAACATGGTGGTGCTGGGTTTATGTTTGGACTTGATGATCTTGTAGATCTCTTCCAACCTAAATGATCCTATGATTCTAAGCCAATAGACAGCACTTTTGTTCCACCTCACACTAAACAGCAAAAAGTTATAGCTGTGTTTAATTTCTGTTGGGTGTTAAATAATTAAAATAATTTGAATTAATCTTTCTTTTTAAGAAGCATAAAGAAAATTGGCAATTTAAACATATCAAGGGGAGGGAAAAAAAGAGCTTGAGGAATAAAAGCCCAAGAGCTTGCACTGGCTTGTTTGGCAGCTCTCTGCTGTTTCCAATACTTTTCTCTCTAGGCCTTTTTCCATAAATATACAAGGCCTTTGAAATGCATGTGTTACACTGTGCACTGACTTCTAGGTGATTTGAAGGATATGACCCTAAAATGCAATTTCTATTCCACACTCCTTATACCTCCATCCCTGTAATACATGGTGTAAACAGCCAGCCCACTCATACTCAGTTCTCTGGTGGGCTTTGCCAACAGTTAGAACCTCTCCCAGGAAAAAATGCTGGTGATGCAGAAGGTGAAAGGTGAACAGCTCCTTGCAAGAAGAGAAAAGTGAGCCCCTGCCAACTCTGCAAGCTGCACCATCAGCTACTGCAGTGCTTGCATCAGCATTTCTTTTGTTATTGTACTTGAAGCTTTACAACTATCCATACAGAAAGTCCAGCAGTGCTGAGGGTCCTTCATTTCGGCCACAGTACTACCGCCCTCCCAAGGCATTCTAAGACATCTGGCCAACATGTCCTCATGCAGTCTGTGACCAGTGCTGCTGTCCCAGTAAAAGCCCAAACTCTGTTTCAGGCAGTTACTGGCATTCTCTGTTTTGTTTGAGGAAACAGAAAATATTATCTTACTGAATAAGCTGTTCTGCAAGTGCTGCCCTGCTAATCTTTGTGGTAACTTTACAGGGGAGTGCTTTGCCCAGCATGGAGTACACCAGCACAGCCAGCCCCATGCAGGTTTATCCCAGAGGAGAGATGCATTCAGGTTAAAAACTGGGAGTTGCAGTCAAACTTGAGGCACATAGGAGCACTTCAAGAACAAAGGGACATCCAGAACAACTCACCAGGATGACATCACCTACACTCCTTCAACAGCAGTGACATTTCTCTTGGGAGCACAAGCAGTTTGCCAGCCCTGTATTTACTCAGTCCCTTTTGTAATTGCAAGTGTCAGAGACTGGGCAGGAAGAAGAGGTCTCAGCATCTCCCCTTCCAAGCCACCATGTGCCAAGCCAGAGAAGCACACTGCAAAGCCATTTTGACACAGACCCTGATGCCTTTGCAAGGAACAGATCTCTGCCTGCAGAGAGGCTGCTGGCAGAACAGCCAGACACATGCTGCCCACTGAGCCTCCCAGCCTCAGTCCCAGTCCCCACAGCCCTCAGCAAAACCACAGCCAGATCAAACTTGCAAAGATGACTTTGTTCTTTACACCAAAGAGTAGCAGCTTGGAAGAATCTGGACTGAAAAAATTGGACCACATTGCTAAATTGCAATCATTTTCTGTATACATATATGCGTATGGATATGGTTTTTCTTCTTTAGGGAAGAAAACAAATACTTTGATAACTGAATTAGAAGACTGGGAAAAAAATTATACTTTTCACTTGTGCCTCACTAGAATACTTTATGACTAGTATTAATGAGTAAATATTGAGAAAAAAAAAATCACCCTGAAAATTGATATGGAAGATATGGATAGAAGATAGAGTTAATAGCAAAAATCCCAATGACGGTCATTATATTAGAGCATAAACTAATCAGTCCATACACCACTGTAGTACAACCCTACCAGGGCCATGCTCAAGCTGAAATCCAGGCCTCAACATTGCCCACCTATTTTGTTGTTTTACATCCTCTTTCTTGTATCTTCAAATATCCCTTTCCTCCTTGGAGTGCTGGATGACTACACATAATGTCTTTAATAGATTGACTCCAAAAAGGAATCCATGATGACCACAGGAAGAATACTTGCCTACAACCAAGTGCAAAGAACTCTGCTAGCACCTACTAGGCACTACTAATGGCAGCATTTGCATTCTTCACACTTGCTTCTGATTCAAATTAGTTGCTCTTCAAATATCTGTATCATATAATTAGGAAGTACAGCATCATTGAGAGAACATGGATTTTGCATTTCTTGACCTTTTTCCTACTAATTTTCAGCAGACTATTTAATGTTAAAATTATACACCGTGCAATGCGGCGATTCCAGTCAGGAATGCACAAGTAAGACTCATATATATAGGTAGTGGTATTAATTAGCATGAAAACACTCCAGCCAGCAGACTAGGTGATATCTGCATTCACCTGGATGGCTTTATTCATTAACGAGCTTTTATTTTTGAAAAATATGTCCAAGAAGTCCTTGTACCTCAGCTATAAGAAGCGTTTCATAGCACAAATGTCCCACTTCCAGTTACCGAGCTAATATCCAATTGCCAGAAAGACAACAGTTACTGTTCTGCAGACACTCTGCTCACTGGGATACGTTCAGTAAAAAAAATTGCAAGGTCATCACTGTGTCAGTCTGGTCTGCAGAAAGTATAGTGCCTGTAACATTTGTTTAAAGTCCTTTCATTCTGTGTAATTCTTAGACTGTTGCAGACTTTATAAGCCATTTGCAGTGAATTTTTTTTTTTTAATTTTATTTTTTTTTTTATTGCACTGAATTTTTTTTTTAAGAACAAGGTCTGACTCCAGCTCCTCTGTAATTTCCTTAGTCAGGACTGGCTGACATGCTTGTTAAAAAATACTGTTATACAGAACTATCTGTTTCTGTTTTAAAAATAACCTTCCTAGAACAGAGTACACCTTGTGGGTTGGCTTTGTAGAGAACACAGCTTTGGGGTCCTCATCAGCAGTTTCAGTACAAATGGCTAACACGGAGCATCACCTGCCTCCTGCTGCAGCACACCACACCTGGGCAGCCAGAGCTGGCAATCAAACCCTTGCACACAGCATAGTAGATTAAAAGCTTAATCCCAAATTCATTGAACACTCATAAGGTTCATTAACTTCAGTCCCTGGTTTGTACACAAGAGAAACATCAACATAAGATGCAAGGTCAGGAGGTAGCAGAGCTTTGCTTTGATTTGGAGTGACATCCTTTCCTCACGCCAGCGAAGTTCACATCAGTTCACATCTGCACTCAGTGCAGAGCTTACCAGGTGCTTACTTATATCAACCATGTTACCAATGTTACCAATGTGTCAACAAGAAAAAAAATACTTCTATCAACCATGTTACCAGTGTTACCAATGTGTCAACAAGAAAAAAAAAGAAACGTTTCAACTGTTCCCTCAAACTTCTCCTTCAGAAACAAGTTCAGTGCATTATTTTGGTCCAATTTTTCTTTTTTTCTTTACCTCTCCAGTATAACTTAAAATATTGAGCAATGTTAGCAATCATGGCTAGGCATTCTATCAGACAGCAAAAGGTCCATTTTCCAGAAAGCATACTCTGGCAAAAAACAGGCACACAACAAAAAGCAGAAGTGTATCAGAGCCAAGCACTCTAACACAGCTTTATATAACTCAGAGGATGTAGGTAGGATGGGGACATTTTCTTGCTCAATGAATGTTCTGTGAAGTATCAAAGCTCTCCTAGCAGAGCACAAATACAATGAAATGAAAACAAATGTCATTATTTTATTACAAAACTATTTCACTTCTTTTTCTTAAAAGCAATCCTGATGTGAAGCTAAACTTCCCTGCTTTTTTGGCTATCTGCTTTGGGAACCGCAGCTGGCAAATATTTTCTTTCTTTGCTAGCAATGTGCCCATTTGAGTCTTGCTATACTCCACCACATCTGCAGCTTTAATGCAGTAATTCATACAATATGATAAAGTAAAAAATCACTATCTCTAATGACATCTGTAATTTAGAAACTTTGAGGATGGAATGCTTGAAACTGACAGGTGACAGTTTCTGCAAACACCAAGGGAGGACTGTGTGTGTGTGTTTGTGTGTGTGTATATGTAACATTTTTACTCTTAACTGCATGAATCCTGCCCTGTCTGCAAGGCAAGGTGCTTAATCTTAGAGACACGGATATTGAAGCATTTCCTAAGAATGCATTTGTTCAATGCATTAAAGGTTTTACCACAACTGAGTTGAATCAAGAATCACACATCATTGCCCATGGAATTTCAACACTACCCCAGCACTGTGCAAGGGAGCTCCAAGTAAAGCATTTGTGGTGGACAATACCTACATGGTCTAAGAAAACTACCTTATTACTTAGCTACTACAAAAATATCTCTAAAAATAACATCATGGGGTCCATGACTACTTCCACCTGCCTTCTGGCCCCACAAAATGTTAGGAGGCTGCTTCAGCACTCACATCTAAACCAAACAAGACTTCTGGTTGTGCAATTTGTCCTACACAGGCAGTCTCGTGATGGAGTCCACACAAAGTCCTGCGTGACTCAAGACCTTAATCCACCCAACTACACTGTTGGTAAAGCTCTTATATTCCTCAGCTGAGTTTCTACAATCTCCAGTGCCTTCAGCTGAAGTGTGGCTAAATAGAATTTGTTAAGCAACTCCCTCTATGATGTAAAGGAATAATTGCATTTTCTAGCTCATTTTCTTGAGTTGCAGCATCTCATCATTAGCATCAGAGATGCTAAAGCTAACAGAGCTTGCTCTATCATCTAAACAAGAAGATCTTAGGCCAAATAGCCCCGAAACTACAGAGATTAGGAGACTACAGAAGTTTGAATTTGCACAACCAGCCATTGCTTGGCAGAGTGCTGACTTGAAGATAAAGACCATATATCCTTTGCAAAGATACCATCTGCCCATCATTAGGCTCAAATGCACAGATGGAATCCATCACTTGGCTCTGAAATCTATCACTGCTCCAGCTGCATGAGCAAAAAGGAAACAGCCAACCTCCCACCTATAATAGTGTACCCCCAATTACCTCCTTTCCTTTGTTCTACATTAACAAAGGAGCATAAGTTCCTGTTTACTGAGGAAGAAAGATCCACGCAATAGAAATGGTTATTCACATCTGCTGAAATTGTTTTTATGCTTGTTACAACTAAATCATTGAAACCGAAACACCTCACAAGCAGAATGATGACTAAGTAAAAGAGGCTTGCTCTTTCACTTGTACCCTCACTGAAACACCATGGGTCTGGTTCCATATTGCTATGCTGCAGGTAAGGGCACAAAATGAGGTGCTTACATTTAAGCCTTTTACTCAGAGGCTTTTACATTTAAAAATGTAAATATTTGCACTTCATGTTCTCCCATGTTTGGGCAAAACGCAATTATAATTGCCTCTTTCAATAACAGAATAATTAAGCCTTCCAGCTTATGAATTGTTGGGCAGATTATTTCTCTTACTTTTGAAGCTCACCTACATCTGAGACCTGAAGTGTTCTGATGGCTTTTTTTGACATAATAATTCTATGAGTACTAACCTTTGAAGCACAATAGAAGACAAAACGGACACATGCAAAATTAAAAGTTGTGGTTTGCAATTTCATACAGTCCACCCCAAACTACCATTATTTAAAAGATATTAAAAGAGATGCACTTGTGATGTTGGCATTTTTAGAGGGTCTGAAGGCAGAACATGCACTATGGATTGCTTTTGGAGATAAGGTCCCTAAATCTGTATTTAAACACCTAAATCAAGGAGTTAGTGGGTAGACTTTGCAGACTCCTTTTAGGTCACATTTTGTACCACTTTAATCTTAGCCTAAATATAAATATAAAATGAATAAATGATTTTGTAGTCCTGGTGTTTGCAAACTTATCACCTGGCAGTGTCACCTTCTGCACAATCTTCTTCTAGGGGTGGCCTATAGCCACCTATGAGCCCAAGGAAGAAGCAGAATCATGGCAAAAGCCCTGGCCCATCTCCTTCTTTCAGGCATGTGCAGACCAGAAAGCAACCCCAGCAACACAAAAACACAGGGAAAACACTCTGGAGGAATCTGTTTTTCCCTCTGCGGAGCACAGCAATTTTCCTAAACAGCCTAGAGAAAAGGCAGAAGTGCAGCCAACAGATCAACTTTGCGGACTGAGCTGATCCCCTCACTGCAGGGAAGAGCTGTCTTTGGGATAAAAAAAGAATGTTATCTTCCATCAGCTCTAGCATACATTGCCAAAAAAGGCACAAAAAGCATATTGCAATGGTCTTAACAACTGACAAACAGTTTCATGTATTATTTCTGAATTTATCTCTCCAAAAAGAACTGTGAAATCTTTGTGAACATTGATGAAGAGGAGGTGGGGTGGTGTGGGCAGAGCATGCGTACGGTGATTTGTCTGCAAGACTACGGCAGAACTGGTCCATGTGAGCACCTTAAGCCCACTTGGGCACTGAGTCATACCTTCAGACACAACACCCGTAACATTGTGCTTTTCTCCCTTCATTTCTCTGAGCAGGTACACAGGAATCTCTGAGCAGCAATGCCAGTCTTGCATTCCTAACACCACAGGGTAAACACCATGTTATCCTCAACCCACTGCTCGTGCAAACCAGGCAGCAAATCATGAACAGTGCAGGTAAACTTATGCCTGCATTCACCAGTGCTTGAAAACATGCAGGTCACATTCTCCTATTCTTACATTTGGAATACAAGAAGTACACAACAAATAATACAGCAAAGAGCAGCACCAACATACTTGCTGCCTACACAGGAAATAAAGTGGGGCTAAGAGTGAGGGACTAGAAGGGATACATGCTCCACTCATCCACAAGACTGGCTCTCTCACCACAGCACTCACTCCCTTGGGACCAGCCAGATTTATGATCAGTGGCAAGTTCTTGGATTGCATGTGAATGTTTATCTATGTAGATCAATGTGTCAAAATACCATCCAGAAACAGTCCCTTCAGTCCACACTCCCACAGGCTGGAGGCCAGCTCACATTAAGAGCTTGAATCTCCCATCTTGTCCAATATCTCATTAATGAGAACTCCTCCCTGGCCATTTGGGAGTGCAGGAGTTCTTTGAAGTTAACAGAGCTCATTGCCAGCAGCATGTGAACACCAAAACATGTGTAAAACAATTGTTTCACAGAGTTCTAAAATGTCAGACTACAGGAAGGTTAGTCATTTAGCATTTTTAAATGCTATCAGGATTTTGGACAGGAATTGGAGACTCCTGATAAAACTTCTGTATTTTCCCTAGATGGACTCATTTCCTATCTGTTCCCATAAGTAAAGCAATTCCATTTTCCACATTTGTTATTAAATTCCTTCTGTTTATGAAAATTCTGCTGTGTGCTCAAGAAACTTTTATTTGGTGCCAAACCACTGAGTGCATCCCAGATGCACAACCTCGCACCAAATTGCACTATCACCCATAACACAAAACTGTGCATTGCTTGCAAAAGCACTTAATTTTTCTCTCACACACATATCACAAGGTCGTGCTTGAGAAGATGAAAGTTTCCCTTGGAGGACTGCATTTGCAACATGGGACAGAACATTTCTGGCATGAGCTTTCCTGATGCTGAGTTGACATCTTCCTTGTTATGACTGCAAATTCCTACCACTGTAAACCTCACTGATGACTCATGAGAAAAAAAAAAACTAAACAAAAAAAGCAAAAAGGGAGAACGAAACCCTTTCAAGTGCAGTGTCTGTAAAGACACAGTGATACACAAAATATCTTAAATTTAAAAGCAAAGCAGCATCTACTGGAGGAATAAAAAAGAATTTTTTTCATTCCCAACTGCAAGTATGTGGGGACAATGAACAGATAGAATATTGTATGTGATCAAAGAAACTGCCTTATTAAAAATAACCCTATTCTGCATTGTTTGGGGAAGCACTGTGGAATATGACATTCACATGCAACTAGTGACAAATATAGTCATATTTTCAGTGAACTAAGCAAAACAAACAGATTAAATCTCTACAGATATCTAAATTATTATCACAAACATTTACAGATGCATTTTAATTGTCTTTGACCTAAGAG
The DNA here is from genome assembly GCF_965231275.1 of Zosterops lateralis. Classification (NCBI taxonomy): domain Eukaryota; kingdom Metazoa; phylum Chordata; class Aves; order Passeriformes; family Zosteropidae; genus Zosterops; species Zosterops lateralis. Next base: position 35,701,129 of record NC_139763.1, read on the forward strand.
TGTTAAAATAAAGACAACATTTCTCACTTACTACAAATTAAAGTATCCCCTCCTGACTCTTATACTTACAAAGAGCACTGTCCTATGCTTCTGATAGCTGAATCTTGGTGTACCTCTAGCCATGGCATTTATTCCAGGAAAACCACTGTAAATGTTACCCCCAAAATATCTATCAAAAAAAAAGGAACTGAAGCTTTACTGTCTATATAAATATTTATTTCGATGTCACAGAATGCTCTTTTCTACGTCAGTACTAAAAACGCAACTATTTGAATAATCACAAAATTTCCCAGGCACAGCTTCAGCCTAGAGCACAAACCAGTATCTTGTTACAGTTTTTACCTTAAACCCCTATCTAAGGAGAGCAGCACAGATACTGTTTCTTCCCTGACAGGCCTATTATGCCTTTGACTTTGAGTGTAGCTTCCTAGCTGTGCCGAGCTCAATTCCCCCGCATATTCCCTACACAGGCACTTTTGGTCCAAGTGAGCCATGTATCCCAGTGTACATCACTGGGGAGAGGAATCACTGGCTCTGCCTTTTCACACCACGGCACAACTGCAGTAGTCCCCAAGGACTGGAATAAGAACCTGGTTTAAACTCTTTCTGAACTGAATTTTATTAGAAGTCTCTAAGAGAAGAGAGAAGCTGGAGTTCTCCTACTGCTTGTACCCAGCATTCTGCCAAGCCAGGGCCAGGGAGAGAAGACAGGACAGAAGATTTGGCAAACTCAGATCACTGGAAATAAGTATCTGTGATGCAAGGAAACCAGCACACATGTGCAGCACGTAGTAGTCTTTCAAAACCTCTGAAAAAAAGTTATATCTGATCATCATGTCAAAGCACTGCAGATGGCAAGCATCGTTTTTGTGATCTTTTGGCAGCAAGAAAAATAAATACCACTCACTGTGGAAACATCAGCAGAAACGTTCAAAAATCTTAATATTTTAATAATTCAAATTTCTGCAGCACTCTGATTTGAAAATAGTTGCTGCAATGGCCTTTGAATTTTAAAAAACATAAAAGTCCAATTGTATTTTAAAAACACAAGTAAGCTCAAAGACAGTGGTTGGTTTTTAATTTTTTTCCATTTTCTTAATGTTAAACTCAATTCCCTTGTGGCATTTTAACCCAACTGTAGGGGCACTGAAAGGAACTGCAACAACAGTAAAAATATATTTAATTTATTTTTATTGTTCAATCTAAAGGAAATTATTTTGTACTTAAAAAAACAGCATTATAAACTGCAACTGCAGAGATGTTTTGAAATTACAATTTAAATAGTATTAAGACATGCTTTACTGATATGTTCTTAAGGCAGACATAAAATGAAGCTGTATCTTTAAATTCTCTCTACAGCACCAAATGTTACTAAAAAAGCCAAACCAATTTCCATAATTTCCCTGTGTTCTTTAAAAATGTTTTGAATTTAGCAGAACATGAATTTGGAGGAGATAAGGAAAGACAGACCATATAGTCTGGTCCAAGAAAAAAAAAAAAAAGCCACAAAACTCAAAAGACCATGAGAGTCCTTCCAGCAGAGCTAAAAAGACAGTCTAGACTAGATAACACCATGCAAACCAGGATCACCAGATCTTCAGAAGGATACTCAGAAATAGGGACTTCCAAAAAGAGGATGGTGTACAAAGACTAAAATGTGATTTTTCTAGCATAAAGTTTCCTTTCCCCAGTTGTCATGGAATATGTAAAATACACTACTTCTGTGTTCATATCCATGCACTTCCCCTCCTTCAGAAATGATGTCCTCAGGCAGCCCCTTCTTTTTAAGCTGTCACATGAAAAGGACAAAAATCAAGAACTACACGTCACTTTTAAGTTTTCAGAAGTCCTACAAAATATTACAAATAACCAATTTGTGTTTCTTTTGCTTTTAATACATCTGCCTGCTTACAAATGCTCCTTTAAAGCTAATTGGACATCATGACATTGGTTAAAGAAAATGCTTGAAATTAATCAAATAGACTGCTGCAATAGAAACTTAAAACAATACATCCTTTCCATTAATAATACAGAACTTTATTGCCCTCCTTTAAACCAAAGCACTTCAGACATTGTTTGCTGGAAAAATCACCTTTTCAACTTCAGTATGGTTCAGGCTTTTCTCTTTGTCTTCGCATAATCCCTGATGGCAGAGGGAGGTGAAATTTGTGCAAGGGTTGGTCAGCAACACAAAACTGCCTTTAGTTATATTGTTACCCCAAGAAACCTCACCTACCCACTGAGTTTTAATCCTGAATTTGCACACCTAGTTGGTGACAAGGGCAATTCTTCTTTTGAAACAGAGTACACACTTTGAGAGCCTGTTTGAAATTCACTTTTTTAGCATGAAAGTATTCAAAAGCTGAAGTTCGTTCCTCTATTGCCCCTCCAAAAAGATGTCTCAGCTGCACGGAAGAGAAAAGGAAATGTTAGGTTGTGGATTCAAAGTAGCTGTCAAGAAACAGAAACATAAAGCTGATTTAATAGCATTGCTAGGATATGTGTTCTGGGCCACCACTTGGCAGAAACACCAGGGTTAACTCAAGTTGTTGCAATATTTAAAAGAGCTCTGCAATTCTCCTCCACCAAACTAAACAACAGAAAATCTTGTCCATAAATGAAAAACACCACACGTATTTAAGCAAGAGAAACCATCTAAACTTCCAACATTTTTCATCCTCATTTTTTTAATCCAAAAGATTTGTACAGCATTTTTAAAAAATAACTTACAGGATCAAAAGAAAAATAAATGCATAGCTTTAAATCCTTAGAATACAACCTCCCCCTGTTGCGGAAGAGTTCAAAGTCATAAAGTGCTGCAGATATGACCACACATCAGACAAATAATCTAGTAACTAACTTATTTTTCTGGTTTATTTAACAATATTCCAGGCTTAGAACATTAAATAAAAAAATCTCACAGACAATAGGTAAGACTAACAATGGTTTTGCTCTTTTTTTTTTCTTTTTCTTCTCCTTTTTTTAAAAGAATGCTGAGACACATCAATTGAACCGACTACAATTTTATTTTGGATACCAAAAAATAAAAGAAGCTGGAAGGAAGAGAGTAGTGCATTGCACTAATCTCAGTAAAACTGCTTGTAAGCATCACTGTTTAAGTTCAGCCCTAGGAGGATGAAGATGGATACAATGCTGCCAGCAGGGGAAGGCCAACTGTGGACCAAGGGTGCTCTGGGCTTTGCCTTGATTGTGAGGGCACAGCTTTAAATTATGCTCATGTAAGACAAGATCCACACACTTCACACCAGCAGTTGTGCAGGTCCTGGAGGGAGGGCTTGCAGTGGTGATAGCAGCTGCTGCAAGTGATGACCATAAAAAACAAGAGCTCTTCCTGGCAGACTCTGGGCTGTCACAGGAGCTCATGTATCTCGCTCCCTTCCATAATTTGATTTTGTTGCCCTCACAGATACCCTATATACTTGTGGAATTTTAGGCCAAGCCTGTGTTTTGCACCTTGGGCAAACATATACACCTCTTCAGTGGACATGGAGAGTAGCTACATTCAACAGGATGCACAGTGAGTGTACTTTGTACAAGTGCAAATCAGTCTTCAGGGGGCTGGAAAGCAAAACCCCAGGCTTACCAACAGCCAGGCTACACCACCTGCTAACTGCATTTTTCCCAGGCTTAAACATTTTTGTTAATGTAGTTGCAATTACTTACTTCACTGTTCCTTCAGCCTAACCTCTGTCCTTCCTCCTCACTCACCCATCCCTTCCCACCACCTACAAAGAACAGAGGCCTCAAACTTTCAAAAACTATTAAACTGAACCATAAACAAACAGTTTGGCAATAGATTCAATTCCATTGCCATTCTCATTTCTGTATGTTCCTGCTGTCTGTGCCCCTTTTACAACCCAACGTCCACGGGTGCCATCAGGATGAAAAAAACCCAACTTCTTCCACCAGAAGAGTAACAGACAGATATTGCTTAACATAGTTGTAGACTTAACACCGACGTGGGGGAGTGAGACCCCAGTAACAGAAAAAAAACCCCAAGCAAACCTTGATTGTAACTGAAAAATGCCAAGAGTCCTCCACTGCATCTCAGTAAAAAAAGGTGGTGCATCCAACTTTGTGTCTAGCATGAACTCTAATCATGTTTATAACTGCAGTATTTCATAAGAGATGGGGGCAGGGAAGGGGTCTCAGGTTGGTTTCCTTTCTTTTTTCTTGTTTGCCAAGTTCTCAAAAGGGCTTGAAACACTTACATTTGGAGACACAAAGGGAGTAGTTACAATACACAACTAATCCAAAACAGTACTCAAACATTAGACTGGACAGGACTAAAGTCCACTCTACAAACTGAATCAAAAAGAGACAGGTGAAAAAAGTTTTTAAGTGCTAACATAACAAAAAACAATTTTAAAGATTCACTAAATACATATGAGGAAATGGAGGGGTCCCCTTCTTTTAAATATATTTACATAATATTAAAGCTTTTAATTTTGCTTTTCTTGCCAACAAAATTTTCTAGCTACCCTGGGTGAAGTCCCCATTAAATGAAGAGGTTAAGGATTTTATAACACAGATAAACCATCAGACCTGTGGCCTGCAGACGTCTCCCTGCCTTCTCCTTCCCTCTCTCCCTTACCAAAGGGCTGATGCCTTGCCTGCTACAGACAATGTGGCATCAGCCACGGCATCGGCACAAGGTGAAGATCGCACAACACTGCCTTGACCCCACACTTGGTTCCCACTTTGCAAAAGCACAAGAGACTACAATCAGGGCTTGCTTAGACACAAAGCAAAACAAAAAAAAAACCAATTTTGCCATTTAGCTGCAGTCAAATGGCAGAACTGCACTAATGTGGACACAGTGATACCAGTTTAAGTGTTAATGTCACGTACGCTGCACTGGAAAGAAAAATAAATTATCCTGGTATAAATGCATCCACATTACAGCCTATGCCAGCACAGTATCAGTTAAAATAACACATCAGTCCCCTAATCAACAGAATTACACCAGGTGAACTTTTCTAGCATAGACTAGACCTAAGACATGAGGTAGTGAAAATCAGGCTCAAGATCTTTTTTCATTCCATAGACATAATATATTCTAAAAATATTCACTGCTCAGATCTATGGATTTTAAAACATTTTAAAATCCAAAATTTAAAGCTAGCATCCTGAGTCACACAGGATTTACAAATGGAGGCATAAATTTTAAAAACTTCTTCAAGGTCCTAACTCAGGAAAATAATTTTATGATAGAAAGCACATAAGCATGTGTTTGTCTCCCACTGAAACAAGTGGAAAGGAAGCACATGGATAAGTGCTTTCTGAAATCTGGGCCACAGTCAGAAATCACGGTCTTTGTAGAATTTATTTCCTCATTCATTTCAGTGCTGTTTGATCACAAGTCATTCATGTTTTAAGACAGTGGGAAAAACACAGACAATGGAAGCTAAATCAAGTTTGTTACAACTGTTCAATATTTACAGCATTCATAGCATAAAACAGAAGAATTTTTGGTAACTTAAGACAAATACCTCTTTTCTTTGTCATTAAATGTACCGCAGCAGTCCTATTAAACAAACCCACTGTCTCGAATATTAAAGAAATTGTTGTTTATGTTTACTGAGTCATTTAAATTAAAAATCTGTTCCTGTTCCAAGCCCCACTCTCCTTCATCTTCGTCCTCCGGTTCTGCCTCAGACCCATTGCGACTGTTTTCATACAAAAAGATCTGCTCATCCACGTGAGCTGGGGCTAACCGGTTTCTCTTTGCACTCACAACATTAGCAGAAGAACCAAAAAGGCGTTCAGGGAAGACCCTTGTGGCCAGAATGCACCAGTATTTTTGAAGAACCTTTGGTAAAACTGGGAACAGTGCTAGTCTGTCAGACCACCACTTCAACGGGTCCTCATTCAAACCGAGGACCTTTTGTGACTTGAAGTTGCTCAACTCCTCGACAATTTGAGCATGCCACTCCTCCTGGTCTTCCACGCCTCCTGTCTGGCAAAAGATCTCTGCAAGCATGTTGTTGATGACACTGGTAGGAGGAGGAGTAGAGGAGATGATGATTTTTTTCATAGGGGGCTCTTCTGAAACAGTGAAGAATTTCTCCTCAGTTCTAAAGCTATTCTCTTTTACTTTCTCCAGTAGGCTTTTTGCCTCTTCCACCACTCTGTTTTCCACCTGCTGCCTCTCAAAGGCTGAAAGAAAAGGCAATTTCTTGTAGCGGGGATCCAAGAAAGTTGCAACATTGAGAAACATGTCTATCTCAGGTGTGTGCTGGTAGGTGGTTGACAACTCTTTAGCAATCACCTCCTTTGCCATGCTGATTTCTTTCAAATCGTTCTCTTTGATGTTCAGAGTAGTATTCAGAAGCATGTGGAGAAGTGGCTTCACCATACTTATCGTCGGGTACTTTGAAGCAGACATCATCTCTGCAACCTGCTTGAAAGGCTGGAGCAGCTCCACCAGCCCTTCGATTGTATTCCACTCACTGGATTCCAGCATGAGGTGGTGGTTGTTGCTGTCCTCTACGAGAACAGCCGCAATGACAAACTGCTGCTCCTTGAGGCGCTGCAGCATAGCGAGCGTGCTTCCCCACCAGGAAACACGGTCGCTTACCAGCATGCAGTGGAGGATATTCTGCTGCTTCTGCTTTTCACTCAGCATGTACATTGCGACCGTAGACTGCTGAAAATACTCCACCAGTTTTCGGCACCTGGCAAGGAGGTTGCAGAGTTTGGGGAGCTGAAAAGCTTGTTGTATTCCTGCGTTAAAAGTGTGGCCCAAACAAGGCATCTGTACGGGAATATCTAGGAGAGAGCAAGCTTTAACAATGTCTTTACTGTAATCTGTTGTAGCACCAAAGACTTTTGTATTGATCCCCCACTCAATGAATGTTTCATAAAGGACTCGTGTAATGGTCTCTGCAGTGTTATCCTCTGGTACTTCGAACGTTTTCAAACACCGCGAGTTCACAGCCAGGCAGTTGGCAGGACTGTTGCTGAGAAAGTGAACTGCCACAGTTACATATGACCTGTTCTGGTTCTCGCTCCTCCACATGTCTGTGGATATGCCACACCACAGAACCTCAGTCAGCTCTTTCAGCACAATTTCTCTAATAGCACTGTACTTTTCAGGAATTGCTTTTGTACAGAAGTATTTCCGGCTCGGAAGTTCATACCTGGGGTCTGCTGTTCTCAAGAGGGCCTTGAAGGTGGGTTCATCAACAATGGAGGCTGGATACATGCCCTCACAAATTAAGCTGATGACTGCAGATGTCAGTTCCTGATGTTTTTTGTTTTCATAGTTCTGGTAGGTCTTCATGATGAGGCTATCTTGAACAACCTGCTGTGATGACTCTGGCTTGATTTTTGAAAATGCTGTGGCAAAGGCTTCTCTCATTTGCTCGGTGTTACTTTTCACAAACTCACAGAATTCATCAGGGTGATTTTTCTCAAGGTGGTAGGAAAGGTTGGACGTGTTTCCTGAATAGGCAATCTGGGCCATGCAAATACGGCAGTAGATCTTCTTCCACTGTAATATGCATCCTTCCGCATTGGTATCAAACCCAAAGTACTTCCACACTTTACTCTTTGCTCTCGGGTGAGCCACTAACTTTAGGTCTGATGGGGAACCTTCTAAACTTTTATTCTCCATTGCTTCTTGGCCACCGTCCCACCTTTTGATCCTTCACTCATTAATGAGTACCTGATAAAGGCAGTAAGATAAAGATACAATGAGAAAGCACAAGTTTGACCACACTCAACTATGTGAAATCAGCGTTTCTGTGAATGTATCAAGAAACCTACTTACTAATTATATACGCAAATTTAAAGATGAAATTTGCAGGAAGTGTGACCTACAAGAAGCCCACTGAATTGTCAAAAATCGAAAGGGGTTTTAATATAGCCCATTCTCTGTGAAACTGAGCTAGAAGACCTGAGTAAATCTTTTTTTCTGGAATTTCCTAATTCTGGATAGAGAAACTGTAACCACTACCACAGACCTGATAAACTACTGTCACAAAAATTAGTCATCTGCTATACCATTTTCCTGCTCTTAAATTAGAATGAGACCAACATCCTCTTGCCTAAGAATTACCAAACTTTGCTGTTAACATTTATTTCAATTGAAACCTGATACTGAAGGAGCAAAGGTTTTCTTGTTTGTTTACTTTGAAAGAAGTTTTGTTAGCTTGATCTCACTGTTACAGCTTTTGCTTAAAAAAAAAAAAAAAAGGGGGGGATGCAAATTATGGCAATAATCTGCTCCTCTGAAATGTAAAGATATTTTCTAACTGAAATAACACAAAAAGGAACTTGAACCTACATGCAGATCAGCAATACATGTCTGACACCTATCCTGTCCTTCTCTTTCTGAAATCAAAGCCATCTCCTGAAGTACTAGCTCACAGTCATGGTTCCTGGAATCACAGTGGATTATAATTACAGGAAAAGCAGAGAGGTAAGCATTAATAAATGTTATTATCTACATCATCTGGAAAATAATTTTGCTGCATTTTCTTCAAAAGGCTACAGAAGTTGGAATGGGATGACACTAGAGATGAGTGTGGAGATAAAGCAAGACTTGGCAATCTGTACCTTGATATCTGCACAGGAAAACACTTACTGTGCCGTCACACGCAAGTGCTACTTGAGGCCTACAGTGCCTCTGCAGTAGTGCTGGCAGCTGGCACCCAGCAGAGCTGATCTCACTACATCAAAAAAGCCAAGTTGCAGCACAGCACAATTGCACCCTGACACTTAGAAAAATCCAGAGAAAGAGAACAGGAGAAAAATGTGAGGAGCATCAGACTGAAAACAATGGCATTACTACTTCTCTGCTCCTCAGGAGCCGCACCTGTGTCCAAGCCTAGAAATCCTAAGGTGGTAAGACTGGCTGGTTAGGGCAGGAAGAGACAATCTGACTTTTTCACATTGCTGCAAGGGAATACTTAAAAAAAAATAAAATAAAGTATGTGTACAAGCTTCTCTGGAGTGCTTTCTGCTGTTGGTGAACATTTGCAAGAAAAGAGAGTTTTCTCTCTGAACTACAGCTGGTATTTAGCAACATTTTCTGAATGTCTTGAATGGAAAACCCAAGACAGGTTAGCCAATACTAAACATACTTATCTAAACACAGCTGATGTTTTAGAAGCAGAATGAGAGATGCAGGGCAAGCATTTTACTGGATTTGTTCTGAAGATTTACTTCTGGGTGTAGACACTTTGCATTTTTTCCTGAGGGAGGGGCAATGTTCTGCCCTACTAGCATGCCTTCTACTGTGATTCATTCATTCCCTTAAGTTGCCAGGATAAACTATTGATTCAACATGGTAATGCTGCCTAATTCCAAACATGTGCATATCAACAGCACCAAGGTATGCAATCCCACAAAAACTGATGATTTTGAAAGACCAAGTGGTGTAATGCATAATGAGGTAACCCTGCCATGCCATCAGATAGAGCACTGACATACCATATCGATACATATTATCATAGCTTTTAGATTCCTCCCTTTCAATCCACAACATGGTGTCTGGAGGACGCACAGAGGCCCATGGCATTTCATTAAATCTTAGTTTCCTCTGCAGTTACCTGACAATTCCTGAAAGTAAGGAGGAAGGCACTGTAATAAAAGAGTTGATGCATCTTTAATATTTAAAATTAGCATGACACACCTTGGATCATAAAAAAGTTCATCATCAACTGACAAAGTAGAAGTTATTTCAGAGTATGGGAGTGTTACAGACTCACCCCACTCTTCATTCTTATGTATGTCACAGCTTTGCCTTCATTTTGTGATGTATCAGGCACTTGGCAATAGTGGCCCAGAGTAGCATTGCCACAGCTAAGAATATGCCAGTATAATACAGCCTTTAGCTCAAAGGCTGTATTCAACTGTTCATCATCCCTGCCTCTCTTCGAGTGTTATACAGCATAACTGGCATTACAAACACAAACCAAAAACCCCACACCTCTCATTTTACTCCCAGAAGAGGTACACTTTTCCATTTTCAGTGAAACCGTGTTCATAGCTTAGTCCTGGCAAAATCAACAGCCACCCTGAATTCCCACCCACAGGAGAGCACCTTGGGAGAAGCTGCTGTTTCTTTCCCTTGCCTCCTCCATGCAGCTGGCCAACACCATCAGCCAGTACTGAGACTGAGGCTTCTGAGAGCCTATAGAGAGGATCCTCTGCTGCCTTTGCAGTGAACTCTGCTGCCACAGGAGGAGAAGTCCAGACTTTCTGGCACTAGAACCTCATCCCTGCTGTTCTTGGGGCAGGCTGTGCTGTCGCCTCACACCTCTCAGACCCATGTCTCATTCTCCTAACACAAACCCATGACTTCCCTCTCCAGGGCAGGTTTTGGGGCAAAATATTAATGCTAGTGATGACTTGTGTCATGGAGGGCAGCCACACTACCCTTGCAGGCAGAGCTCAGTTTCCCCATTGGTGAAGAAAATTGGTTAAAAACCCACACAAACAGTCACTTGGATTGTGAAACTGATCACGGGGATGTGAGGAAACGTGGGGGGTGCAGACACCTTAGAGCCTTAGCTCTGCCTCCCTGTGTGAGCATGCACAGCAATGGCACCCTGTGGGTACCCTTGTCCCACAACCTTTGCCTCAGTCAGCAAAGGGGCAACCATAAAGCAAGTGATTCCTCATTCTGAAACTAACTTAATAACTATTTTAGGGGCATGCGTGGGGAGAGGGTTTAACTGCTCGATGTAACTGCATTTTTGCCTGCCATCAATCCTTCCTACCTGGTCACTTCTCTACCCACCTCTGGATGATTTATAACCTGGACCTCACACAGCTTAGAGCAGGAAGCTCTAATTACGCTTTACTCATATAAAGTAAGAGCCCTCAAAATATGAACCAAAATTAAGAGATTATCCTAAATCAATATTTCACAATTAACTGTAAAGAAACTTGGTACAAATAAGGATACTGAGTGACTAAAAATTGAGGAAATAAAAAAAATGTGTGAAATTTCAATCACTTTTAAGAAGAACAGGAGTGACCTTTAAGGTCTTCTTAACTTAATCCACATATCAACCTTCTTCAGATACAGTTTTGTACACATTACAGGTTCCAAATTTAACTATAAAGACTTCAAAAGTACTACATAACACTCAGGATTTACGTTTCCTCTACCAAATTTCAATGGAACATCTTGAGTAGAAGAAAAAATGCAGGAGGAAGATACTAAATAAATTCTTGAAGAAGCTTTTAATTATATGAACCATTTTTCTTTTCAGTAGGATGACTTCTGGTGATCACATTTCCACTGGTAATATCCTGGTGTCACAATTTATATTAGTTTATTTTTTATCAATCCACTGATTAGATCTGTTTTTTTAAAACGCAGTTTTAATAAAGAACTTGAGTCATGCAGGGCTTTTTTCCTCCCTCCAATTAATTAAGATTAAGCACTGTAAAGAAGTCCAAGCAGTAATTTCTAAGAAAAGTATTAATAATTTAAACCATTGAACACTAAAACTACATTATTAGCAGTTATATTGTTTATGCAATTAGTACTTGCAGAAATATTTTCAAGTTTAACTTAAGTTTCCCTTTATTTCTGCACTTTTTTCTATGTTGATTTTAGTTAGCGAAACAGTCACTGACTGCATACCCTGTTTGTAATCTCAGCTCTATATTTTCCTTCTCTGAGCTTCAAGATCAAAATTTCAGGTCAACTTCCCTATGCTGTGTTGAGGTGGGGGACATTTACTTGAATGGAGAATGTTACTACTGTTTCAGTTTGCAACTCAAAACAATTACCAAATTTTTGCACTGAACCTAAATTTCAGAGCTCAAGCTCTTTCCCCAAAAAAAAGTCTTGAATTCCATCTCTAAAAATCAGATGAACTCCAGTAGGATGTGAAACAACACATGGCTCACTTTTCAAAGCACGTGTACCAAGAGCATGCAACTCTTAAGGTAAGGAAAAATAAAAGTGAAACTAGTTTCGTTTACTTGGATTAAAATCCTGAGCACTTCTTCATATCAAGGATAAGAAAGCAAGCTTTTCTTGGAATATTCAGAGGCAGAAGGGCTGCACTGAGACCAGAACCTTTCACTCACCTACAGAGCTAAAGGATGAGCCAGCAGACATCTCTCTCTTTCAAATCTTCGAAACAAGATCTGCACAGAGAGTGGGAACTCATGGAAACTGGGACCAAGGAAGCCAGGATCAGAAGAAGAGCTATCTCTGCCTCCCTGTCCTGTCCTTCCCAGCCCCCCTTTACAATTCCAAGCTCTTCCCAGGAAGGCACCCTGACTATAAAGCACTTGTACTTGTGAGAGTTACGGACACCCCCTCAAGAAGATACAGAAAAATTTAAACACACATACTTTTCTAGATTACCCTCTGAAAAAGGCAGTCAGGGTTTTCTTACAGGAACTGTAGTTTACTGATCCAAGCTTGTTCTAAAAACACTTTTGCTTTTTGTTGCACTGATGTCACTATTTTGAAGTTATTATGGAAACAAGGTTCATCTGGGTAAAAAGGTTCCAGTTGTTAAGGTGAATCATTTCTTTAAGCAACGGCTGGACACAGAGAGTGAAAGCAAGGCAGCAGGTAACTGCCAAGAGAGAACTGCATGCAAACAACTAGCTGAGGAGGAAACCATTTGTCCTTGGAAAAAAACATCCCAAAGTAGAGCTCAAAGAAAATTTTTCACATCTGTCAAATCTGCCTCGGTCTTACTTAGGCAAGTGACATTTCCTGCGTTGAATCTTCATTGCTTTCCTCTGGCATTTCCAAATTCAACGCTTTTTTTTTTTTTTTTTTTCAATAGCAGCAAAGAGCACAGTGCAACAAAACACTGGGTCACATTTTCATCATGCTGCTTCTCTGTGGTTCCAAAAAAGATTCGGAAAGTGTTACACACCCTAGGTAAAATACCCAAATTTCCTCTGCCAAGAAACGCTAATGCTAGAAAAATGCTCAGATGACTTCAAACCATATGCACATCTGTCCTTTTTGTCACCAGGGTCCTCTCATTTCTTTGAGGGTTTCATGGCTGCCTTTAGAGAATGAGAAAGGGAATCTCAGCAGAAGAATCAGGAATGAATAAAAAGTACACAAAACACTACCCAAGGATGCGACATGTGATAAGATGAACAAATAAGCTCCTATTGTGTAGTGTACCTGTTCCATCTTCTTCCCAGTACTTCAGATATTCTCTATACTATGGTCCTTCCGAGCACACCACAACACTATACCAATACCCTCATGTATCTGAATTCCTTACTGAAATGCTAGACCCTCTCAACATTACTTTTTTTACTGTTCCTCTGGTTTAAACTATCGACAGGGCCACAAAGGCTCACTTGCTGATAAGAAGAGAAAGTTAAGGCATGGACTTCAATGCAGCTGTATGATCAGCTCTGATGATAACCTACCCATCTGCCCGAACTCAGTTTGCTTTAAGTTTATAAACTCAGGAACATGTTAGTCTTCAAGAGCAATGTGAGCAGATCGTTGTTTTTCTGACAAACTCGAAGTTTCCCCTAAGTCAGCATTTAACACGTTGCTGATCCAAATCAGAAGAGTGCAAAAGCCTAACTTCTCAAACCAACGACTAACCTGAAGTCCCTTAGGAAAAAACTACAAGTGCCACCCACTTGTCAGCTTAAAGGCTATCAGCGAGTGTCAGCCGGTATCAAATACTGAGCTTGTGGAGCGCAGGTACATTCCTCTCCTGGAGCAGCAGGGGCAGGGCACAGCCGGCCGCCCCGGTGCGGTGGGGGCAGAGCGGGCGGCGGCGACAGGAGCCCCCGGGCCGGGGGAGGCTGCCCGCCGCTACCGCCTTCCGAGCACCTACCTGGGCTAAGGGAGGGAGCGCCCGCGCGGCTCTGAGCCGAGGTCTCGGGAGACACTGTCAGAGAGCCAAAGAGAGGAGAGGAGAAGCGGGGACCCCTGGCCCACGGAGCCCCCTCGCCGCCTCCCGAGGCCACAAGTCAGGCCGGCGTGCAGCCCGGCGCCCGTCCCGGGCCCGGCCCCCGCCCCGCCCCGCCTCTGGGGCGGCCGCGGCCCAGGGGCCGGACGGGGCGGTGGGGCCGGGGCCCGGCGCCCGGAGCGAGGGTGGGGTGCGGCGGGGGCGGGGAGGGCGCCCAGCCAGTCGCGGCCCCCCCGGGCCGCTGCCCTCGGGCGCCGCGGCGGGTCCTGCTCGGCCGGCGAAGGGGAGCAGGGGAGGAGTCCGGCGGCGGCGCCTCAGCCCCTGCCCCGCTGCGGGGGATGCGGCACGGCCCGGGCGCCCTGCGCTACAGCCAAGGTCGCGGCTGCCCTGCCCTGTTCTCCCCTTCCCTTCCCTTCACTGTCCGGCCGCTCCCGGCTGGGCCGCGCGGTCTCGGCCCCAGGGCCCCGGAACTGCCGCCGGCCCGGGGTGGGTGAGGGGAGGCGCGGCAAACTTTCCCCTTCCCGCGGCGGGGGCCGCCGCCCCCCGGCCCGGAGCCGCCCCGCCCCGCGGCGCCGGCTGCCGCGCTCACCTGAGGCCGGGGCGCAGCGCGGCTGGAAGCGGCGGCGCAGCTGGTGCAGGATGACGCGGAGGCCGATGCAGTACACCCGGAGCAAGGGCACCAGCGCAGACAATAGCGACATGGCCGCCTCCCGCCCCGCGGCGGCAGCGGGCTCGGGGCGCGGCAGGGAAGGCACCGGGCGAGCAGGCGGCCGGCGCGCTGTTTCCGCCGGGCCGGGCCGGGCCGGGCCGGGCCGGGGGGGCGCGGCCCCCACCCACCCACGGAAGGGAAAGCGCCGCCGCTGTCACAGCAGCGCCCGGGCTCGCCGCGGCTCCCGCCCTTCTGGGCATGTGCGGTGGCGGGGGAAGGGACGGGAAGGGGCGGCGGCGGGCGGACCGGCCTCGGCGGCGACGGCGCGGCCCCGCCGGGACTCCCCAGCAGCTGGACAGGGGGAGACAGACTGAGAGAGAGAGAGGGACAGGGGGAGACAGACGGAGAGAGAGAGAGGGGCGGCGGGCGGCAGCAGCGCGGGGCTGGGGTGGGGGCGGTGTGACAGCCCGCCCGGGAGGCCGCCGGGACCGGGGCGCACAGTCTGGGACAGCCACAAGCCGTCACCGCCTGGGCCGAGTGGGGCACACGGCGTTGCTTCAGGATCCCGTGGCTGAAAGCGCTCACCGGGTTGTCTCACCATTTCCCTTCACTCTGGCACAAACCAGGGGCTGCTGCGGACTCCCACGGCGTCGCTGGGCCTGGCCACGGCCCCTCTCACTTCGGGCATCCCTCAGGCTCGCTCCTCTCGAGCTCTCGGCTGCAGGTACCGATTTCTCCAAATGTAGCTCAGTGTACGGAGCCTTCCTACCTCTGGAGCCGGCATTTTACACCTGTCTGACGAGTACCTTTTACAATGATAACCAGTACATTGCATGCTGTATCTCCAAAGTTTCATGTTGTCAGTTTTCAGTCCTCAGCCTTAGTTTGAGTGCTTAGTCTGAGTGCTCGGGACAGAAAAGCGGGTCCTGTGTACCCGTTCTTTGGTAGGCGGCTGGTTTCGGCTACAGGAAATAGAGCCTAGCCCCGGTGCCGTGGTTTTCATTCACAGAACCGCTGGGTTTTCAAAAATGCAGATGAGCCTCAGTATCGATACAAACCAAAACTCCGTCATTGCACAATAGGAGACGTTGGCCCATGTATTCAGTTTCAAATCTTTAGGTAACATTTTGTCTCTGAGAAAGATGGGAAGCTATACAAAGTTTTGGAAGTGTATTTGAAATGTAATCTCCTAGTCTTTAAAAAAAAACCCCACTCCATACTTTCTAAAAAACAATACAATTAACATTCTTTTCAGTGTCAGATTACATTGCTCAGCAGAATTGACTTCATGTCTTCTGTCAGAAATACACATAATGTAGAAGCATAGTGTGTAGTTGCTCCAGGACAAAACCAACCATTTAATTTTATGGATCTCTGGTGATTTTTTTATTATTATTATTAACACATAGAATTAGGCAAACATAAATAATAGACATCATTATGTCACATCAATGAGGGATTCATTCTTAATGTATATTTTTTGCAACCATGCATGGAGTTAAGTAGAAAGAGCAACACATAAAACAACATGAAAGAAGAAACACGTTGACTAAAGGTGAATTATTCTTTCAACTTATCTCAGTAAAAATCAAATCTCGACTCTTTTATGTTGCTTTACATCCTTTTCTCAGAACTACACCATTAATGAAAGCCCTTTCAACATTAAACTGTGAAACTTGCCTACAGTGTATTTACACAATCTGTATATAAATAAACCATACTTTCTCAGGTTTTCTACTATAATAAAATCAATTGATGCATATTCAAGCTACTGCAATAAATACTCCTCTTTTTTCAGACAATGCTGTCCAAGGAATTAGACTGAGGGAAAACTGATGAGTTAGCATTACAGTCTTATTGGACCCACTACTTTTTCTCAGCATATTACAATGATTTTCAGCCCTCTATGGTTCATGAGTACAGCATCATAGAAAAGATAAGGAAATTTTTTTCCAACAATGTATTAATTTTTTTTCTAAAGGGCATGGAGGAGGAATGAAAGTAATTACAAAAAGCTGTAGTCTTTGATTCTTTTCAAATAGTGTTCTAATACATACTCATTTTAATCAATACTTTCTTTTCTTTGGTTTTCAACAGCTTGCATCTTCTTATTGACACCTTGTTGTTTTTTTCTTGCAATCATTTACTGCAAAGCCTCAAGTATTTAGGCTGGAATCTCATCCATCTACTTTAGATATCTCACTGAGACATTATTACCTCAATGAAATTTTAGGTGTCAGCCCTGGAAGGGACAAAGGGACTAATCTTAATTCTTCAGCTTTGCTGTATGGGCAGAGGACACAGAGAAAGGCACTTCTGAAGACCTGCAGAAAATGACAGCTTTCTTTGAGGCACTTAGAGTGCCTCCTTCTTTCCACTGACTGCAAGTGAACTCACAGTGCCAGTGGGCAAAGCCAGCCTGCAGCTGGAGCACTGATTCCCTCTTGGAAACTCATCTGAAACACTCCTAACACTCCATCAACACAGGATCCAGCCTCTCTATCCCTACTGCAGGACTGACGGTAATGAGATCACAGTGCTTCCACCCACATTTTGCATAAAGATGCAAAAACTAGTAAGAAAGGAAGTGGGTGATGTTTTTAGACTCTAATTAAGCCTTGAGCTCCACTTCTCAGCAGAGTGGCTTAATCAGCAACCATTGGGGTAGTGTGGATGGTAGGTGTTGCAGCTGAGTGCCTGTGCAGCCTGGAACATGAGGCACACGGCCACATCACAGGAAACAAAGGCAAACCCAAGGCTGACTTAGCAGTCCAGATGCTCTCTGGCGCAGGGTAGAGAGTTACAAGGTTATGCTTTGTTTTTCCTGTCTCCTGTATGGCACATCTTTTCCATATGTGATTTTGTTCTTTTTTTTTTTTTTTTTTTTTTTTCTTTTCTCTCTCTTGAGATGAGAACTGAAGCTAACAACTCCTCATATCCAGACACAGTAGAAGAGGTTGATGCCTTCTGCCCAAGCATGGCGTAATAGTTGGGGTAGTCTTGTAAGATGTCAGTGACACAGCAGTCCCTCTCTAATGGTAAAATGTACACTTGCAATCCTGTGCTTAGCTCAAGTCGTGCTCTCAGCCTTATGCACCTATGTGGAAACTGATGGCCCATGTCAGAAAAAGCCAGACATAATTCTGCTAATTTTTCACACTTCTAAAACGGATTTAAATGCCTGTCTTCCTAAGCTGGATTGTATTGGGACTTGAGGCAAGAGATAAGTGCCTATCTTCTCAGAACAGGATCTCCTTAACATGTGTGGGTGAATATAGTTAAATGCCTGAGGAGCTTTCAGGTTCAGTGGGGAGTTGCTCACAGTAATAGGCAGTGCTGGGAAACAGTCAGTTGGGATTGCATCTGGAATTCATGGTAGGGGTTTTTGCACCTGCAGACAATTTTGGCAAGGTGCAGTGCATTTTTTGGTTTTTTTTGTTGTTTTTTTTTTTTTTTTTCCTTATTTCTTCCTCTATGCAAGAAGAGTAATTTTAGGTACCCTGAAACTAGACATCATCTTGCCTAATATTGGGCACTTGAGCATAACAGGACTATATGGAGCAGTAAGCTCTTAGACAGCCTTTGTAGTAGCTTGGGGAGGGTCAGTTACTTAGAAGGGGAAAGAAACTTTGCCAAAGGGAGAGGTGTCTGCAAGCTACATGGTAGAAAATCCGAGGGACTGAGTGCAGGCTCCTCTGCTGTGGGCAATCATCTGATGGGAAATACTGTTCTTCACTGGGGAGATAGACAGTGGATTGTTCTAAGACAAACTTTTTGTGTAAAAGAACTGTGCTACAGCATTTTCCTGTGAATGGGGATGGCTTTTGGTCCCTCTCAGCCTTTTTCAGATAATTCACTTTTTTTACCCAGTGAGACAAAATGGTCTCACTGGAAAAAAAAAATTACCTTTGCCAGTGTAGCTATAAGGAGGTGACACCTAGGAACACAGTAAAGAAAAATCTGAGGGCTTTTTAGCCTAGCATTTCAGTTCATGGGAATGAGGCAACAGTGTTCAAATCCATATTCCCTGAAGAATCTACACTTTTTAGACTAGAGAAGAACAGATGAAATATGGATTAAAAAATGCAGTGAAGTCTTGGAATAGGGAGAACTTCCCCTCTTCCACAAAATGCTCAAACCACTCAGCTGTTATGCAAGAAGCATAGTGTGCTTATTGTTCCTGCTGAGTTGTTTTTTTGGTGGGTTTTTTTTTGTTTTGTTTTGTTTTGGTTGGTTTTTTTTTTTTTTTTTTTTTTTTTTTTAAATCAGCCATATCTGCAGCAACTGTTGTATTTATGCCTCTAAGTATTCAGTGCATGTCACATGTTCAAGATCTATCTGGTGTGCAAAACCTGGAGCAGGAGTAGTTTGGTCTGAGTTTGCATTCCTCTTCCTTCATATGCCTTCTCCATATCAGATAAATTCTGAGCATCCTCCCTACAGCTGAGTCAAGACTCAGAGGCCAAAGAGTCATAAGAAGGTATGCAGAAAAGAAGCAATTACAAAATAAAAAATAATTTTTAAAAAAATCTCCAAACATGCATCTCCAATCTCACAAAACTTGCATGGAGACACAAATATAAAGCAGGTGAGCTGCTAACAAAAATACACAAGCTTTTGTTAAAAACTTCTATCATAAAACACTTAAAAATACTACATATATTTAGAACTGAGCAGGGGTGTTAACAGGCTTCAAACTGTACACAGCAACTTGACTTGGCTGAAAGAAGAACAAGTCATATGGAAATTCTAGATGCAACCAGCATTATTTCAGCAGTCGAAATCAGTTCTTATGTAATTCCTGGATTTATTGGAAAATATCTGTAAGTAGATTAACTGATTGATTAACATACATGAAGTTTCAAAAGTCCTTTGACAAAATCCTGCGCACAAGGGATGATAAGCACTCATGGAATAAGAACCAGTGTATTTGTGAAACAGAAGAATAGAAACAAAACCCCACAGAGAGTGAAACAAAGGGATTTATTTTCATCAGAAATTATGCCCACTATAGAAATGGCTTTGTTGACAATTAATTTGTGTTAAAAAATATCTAGTGTCAATAACTGCCATGTGATTATTTCAGTGTTTGTATAGGGATGTCTGCAAGCACCTGTGGCATTCCCTATGCAACACTGCCCAACCCACAGATAAGAGTATTTTGTTAGGGTTCAGCAAATGGAACAGGAAGATTATTATGGTCCAGAGCAAGAGTTTTCCATGACACCCAGGTCCTCCACATGTCTTTGATCTCTTCCTTAGCAATACTGTAAGATAAACACATCTTTAATCAGAAGTGTGGTTAGCACCATTCTAATATGAAGGAAATTATAAAGCAGAATCACCCCTCAAAAACTGGGCATCGTGAGTTGACCTGCACCTGTATTTTTGTTGCATCTGCTTGCAAGAATACTTGAGTGCCACATAAAATAATATTGCATAAGTAAAGGTTTGTGGGGAGAATGTAGTAGACCAGCTTTCAGGTACATGTAATCCTGCCCATCCCCTTATCCAAACGGGATTATGACAACACCACTACTGTTGGTATTGAAGATTTGGGAGCAGAGTGCACTGGTCTCACATCTGTGCTGTTTGTGGGCACTTCCCTGAAGACTGCACTCACTGCTGTTGCAGCTGGCCAGTCAGCTTCAGGAAGTGGTGGGATTAAATCCTTTGAGGATTTGAGAGTCTTGGTTTTGGGCACATCAGCTATAGATTAGTAGGTGACTCCATGCCACAAGCAGGATGTTCTCACACTGATGATAGATGGATGATGAGGTCAAGCTGAGAGATGGAGTTTGATTGTCAAGATCTTCCGAGTTGGACAGAACTGGCCAAAGTAGCAAGGATTGTGCCCCATTAGGGCTGTGACTGATGTTTTAGACAGTGACTGGAGGCACCTGCTGCTGCCAGAAGGTAATTCTTACCTGTTGTGAGCTTTTCATACAGCTTGAAGTGATCTGGCTTTGTTCCCCAGTCTGTGTGTGCCGCACATCATTATGAAGATACTTTTCCACATGTATTCCTATTTCAACAATTGACTTAGACTGTATTCTTACATGTTGTATTTAGAACCCACAATGCAAAAGCATTGGCTCCTTGGGAGCAGGTTCTGACCTCAGTGCTCCCCCAAGTGTGGGAAGAGCATCTCTTATTTTTGTTGGTGTTTCTAAAGACTGACTGGAGTGTTTCCAGCTGCCTGTCTCTGTGGCATAAGAGAGAGCAAAGGCCATGATGTGTAGAACAAGCTGGAGGGAAGATCAGGGCAAAACATGATGCAAAGCAAGCCATGCAGGTGACAGAAGATAGGAACTGTGAGAAAGCCTAGAGGTTGATTCAACTTGGTTTGACTTTGCTAAAAAATGGTCCAGCTCACTGCTAACCTAGATCATGTCATGCAGTGGGAAGGATGAAGATGGGCAACCTTCTGGTCTGTGTGGTGAGGATGTTTGAAAGCAAGTGGAGCTGAAAAGCCTGGTGCAGTAAAATCATCTATCTTGTGGCAGGGTTGGGGCAGGGGCCAGCTGCCCCTTGCTGACCCCAGGCAGAGGCGTGCTGAGAGTTGGACCACAAACAGGAGGGATGCAACAGTGACCTGAGCTGGGACGTGTGCAGGGCCCGATGTTAACTTTCTCCCTTCTATATCAAATATACTGGAGGATTTTGAGAGTAGGAAATGGTCTGGCAGTTGTTTAAGCCCACTTTACCCCTCCTTTTATCTATTCCCTCTGGCACAGATGCTTGGCAGTACTCTTTGTCAATGGGTCCTGTCTCCTTAATCTCCCTAGACACTTATTACTGCTGCAACTTGTTCCTCTCTTCTCCTTGTCCTGGGACAGCCAGTGCTCTCTCCCATTTTTCCCAATTCCATCTCTCTTTACTTTCTAAACACCCAGACAAACCTGTCTCTCTATCTGCCTACAATCACTGTATTCTCTGTTCTCTTGATCACACCTGCCTGTCAGTTGTCCAAAAAGATTACGTATACCTTGAATTTTCCACTTACTTTAATAAATGAATGATTGCAGTGTTATATAACTTGTTTATGTTTGGCTTGTGCACTACTGGTTTGGACTTCAGCTATTCTAAAGCTTTACATTAATTCACCAAGCACAAAGGAACTGTGTAAAAAGCTCACATGGCCAAGAAATTAACAGACCCAACATTATAAATTTAAATGGAAAAGTTAAGCAAAAGAATAAGTAAGTCCTGCTATTCTTGAGGACAAATTCACATATGGCATAGACAAAGTAAGAGGAGACATCTGACGGCTGAGGAGACATTGTCATTCCTTGTCCTTGGGATGAACCAAGTAAACACTGAGCTTTATTTTTCATTCTTCATCTCATTTTTGTCAGTGTAAAAGCAACTCATAATGTGATCAATGCCAAATTGCCTTAAGAACAACTGCAGAAAAGATTCAGCATGGTTCACACTTTACACTTTCTCTAATATTTGTCTGTGAAGAAGTGCAAAATGTTTCAGAATTGTAGTTTGACCCCTAGAATGTATTCCCTAGAAGTTATCAAAGAAAATTAATTCTGCTTATAAAAATAATGTAAAGGATGGAAAATGGCAAGGATTCGTCCTGACAGCTGTTAAGAACACACTTTCAGTTTTGATTGATCACTGGAACAC
This sequence comes from Zosterops lateralis, assembly GCF_965231275.1. Lineage (NCBI taxonomy): Eukaryota > Metazoa > Chordata > Aves > Passeriformes > Zosteropidae > Zosterops > Zosterops lateralis. Next base: position 35,723,314 of record NC_139763.1, read on the forward strand.
ACTCCCCAGAGAAGCAGTCATGGCACCAAGCCTGCCAGAGTTCAGGGAGCATCTGGACAACGCTTAGTCACATGGGGTTTTTTTCGGCAGACCTGCGAGGAGCAGGGAGGTGAAATCAATAATCTTTTCACGCCCTTCCAACTTGAAATATTCTATGATTCTATGTCTGATTCCAATTTTACATATGATACTAGTCTTCGTATTTTTTAGAGGTCATAAACTATTTCAATTATATGTAATCCATTACTTATGATAAATTAATTTTAAAATCTATTAAGATGGCAGTTTAATTTAACATCATCATCACATCCCAGTCTGCTGAGACAGTACAGAATGAAACATCAGCCATTTTTTAAAAATCTCTCACTAGATATTTTCAAATATGTAACCAAGTGGGTAATTCTCAGTCCTCTGGCTTCCCTGAGAGCTGAAATTGCTTGAGCCTGATAGATGAAATTCAGAATCCCACGAGGTGCAGTGGTTAGAAATGATGCATTTCAGATTCTGGATTAGTCTTGGCTTCGTATTACTTTCTAATCTGCTGCTGCTGTTTCAGTAATATCAGCCATTTACATCCAATATTTAATGACAGTAAGCCTAACCTAAAGGACTCAGACATTGCTGCTTGTATATATGTTAAATTCTTAGTGTCTGAGTTTGGGGTTTTTTGTGTGTTTTTGTATGTCTAAGAGAATGTGTTTAAGTGCCAGCATTGTATTATAAAATGACATAGGTATTTTACATGCATAAGAAGCTTTTAAAACAGTTTTATAACAAGTATTTTTCATCAAGTAAAAGGCCTTAATCCAAACCAGCCAACAACTAAAGAGATGACTTGCAATCTTTAAACCTACTTCTTAAAGCTAGGCTATTTGTTTTCTAGAAACTTGCAAAAATACCATCACCCTGTCAGAACTGTCACTCTAACTGTTAATTGATAAGTATAGGATAAGCTGCTTTAGCAATACAGAACATTTTATTCCATAATCCCAGCTAGAAGATGTTTTCCTACCCCCTGACTTCACTTCAAAGCGGATTTATCTAAATTCTAGATTACTAAAGTGAGTTTAGACTACTTCAATAATAATAAAAAAAGAAAGTATATACATATACATTGTAAATGTATATGCACATTTATGTGTACAGAAAGTAGAATAACATTTTCAAATTGTATTAAGCCTATGGAATGGGAATGGCATTTCCTGCACCTAGGAGTGAATGGAGAAGTGTTTAAATGTATTGATTTATGCTGTTATTTCTTTCCTCAAAAGAGTAGGGATTTTTGTATACAAATCACATTACAGCATTGTTACTACTTTGAACAAAGGAGTTATATTGGTTATAACACTCACTAGCTACACAAAACTAGCAATGGAGTCCAAATTTTCCTGGTAACCACATAGTCAAGTTCAAGCCCTAGCAAACAAGTTTTTATCCATCAAAAGTATAAATCCAGAAGCTTTACTACTGTTTCAGATTAAAGAATAAGCAACCAAAACCATATATTATGTACAAGACGAGTGGCTTTATGGTTACAGTTTCACTAGCTGAGTTTCTAATTGCAAAACAAGGGGGTTTCCTGCAACTTGCATGTTGCGTCTTGCAGCCATTTAACTTCTGGCCAGACTACCTTTTATTGGGGTTTTCCTTTTAATTATGAGACTATTAACAGCCAATTCACTGTGATTAGGTTGTTTTGTTGGGTTTTTGTTTGTTTGTTTGTTTGTTTGTTTTGTTTTGGTTTGGTTTTTTTTTCTTCTCAATGAGAGGCCAAGATAAAAACTACATTTTGAACCAAAGCTTCCCTTGGTTTTCATTTGTCACAATATCAATTACACCCTTGTTTTGCATTATCTTGCAACCAGCTCTTTACAGTATGTCATTAATAGCAATCAAGGATCTGATTCTGTCTTTCTTGCTGCTGTTGAATTAATAGGGAGAGTATGAAGTGAAAAAGAACTTTACTGCTTCATCAAAATACAGTTCATTTACAGAAAAGTGCACAAATTTTCCTGTAATCAGACCCAAAGAAAGGCCCCCTTTTTTTACCTGCAGGTTTAATTTTTTTCTCTATTTAATTATGAACTGTTCCTGCTGCTAATTAAAAAGTTAGTTTAAATCATGATGTTATGAAAAGAATTTACTCAGCTTCAGAAATGCATATGGAAGAATGCAGGATCTGTAGTTCAGGGAAAGATAAGAAATGTTAATATAAAGAGTATTTCATATATTTATAGAGCAAAACTGCAAGTGTAAGCTAGGCAGAGACTAAAGGATGAGTAATAAGTGAACCACCAACAAGGGATGTTCTTGTTAAGGCCTGCACAGGATCAGCTAGTCATGCCAGGCTGCTGCTTACCCTATTTTGGACTGCAAGGTCATATGAAAATACAGATGACAACAGCTCTAGATGTTTTCCTAAAATTCTGCTCCTGGGCTCTCTTGGCCGTCTCCAGCAATAGCGCACCTCATTACAGCCATGCAGCCCTGGCATTAGAGGGTGAAATCCCTTCATGTGCTGGGAGTGATGAGATCGGTACCGCCGATGGAGACGAGCCAGGATATCTAATGCTGCAAAATGCCTCTGAGAGCATCTGCCCTCTCATCAGCACACACAACTGCTCTCCATCTGTGCCATTCTCCATACTCCAGGACTGCATCACCCCTTCATCAATTAGGCCATTATGCTGCTAAGGACAATTTGTAAGTAATATTTCTGGTGCACTTTCTTTTCCCAATTACATTTGTTTGCCACTTAAAAGAAAAAGAGAGAGTGGGAAAAGAAAGAAAAGAAAGGTATTTGCAATGAGTTCTTTAAACAGTTTAAATAGAAGGCTTGGTCTCAACTTTTCCTCTTTAATTATCTGCTTTTGCTACTTGGAATTTTCAGGGCTGTTTGATCCCTGTAATAACTTGTGTGATTTATAGTTATAATGATTTATTCCTGCTAGGGGGGGAAACCATGCTGATTACTTCTCCCTTGTTTTTGCTGTGTCATTCCCTATGCTCACAGTGTGTATTGCAATGGGTTTTCTAAAAAGACAAAAAAACCCAATCAGTATAATTTTCTACAAGCAAACACTTGATGTACACATTGATATACAAGCTGCTAACTGTATCATAGGTGAAAATAAACACACCTGTTGAGTGTATGTATAGATGCTTCAGGTTTTTTCCCAGAAAAAAAAAAGTGATTTTCCATATAACAAGAATCATATGTGTTTCCTGATATTTTCTTGCCTACACAGACCAATCTACTGCAATCTTTGGGCGTTTTACTATGCACTAGACTGATAGTTTCAATGGTTTTCGCTAAATAACTTCAAGCCATATTTCTGATCATTGCACTGGATGATGGGCCTACTTAGTACACATACTTAAGCTTGCTTGTTGGTTGTTTTTTCCTTAGTTCCCAGACCAGCCAGATTATGTTTATACAAACTACAATGATTCCAGTAGAAAGGCAAAAAAAACAGGATATGGTTTTATGTATTGGTTTGTGTCCTTTGAATGAAATTCATTCACACTTTTAGAGAGAGACAAGAAGTACATAATTTTGAGTGCTCAGGAAGTGATTTTTGGTGTATTCAGACCTCCTGCACAAAGGGGAACTTTGCTGTTCTTTCAGTATTAGCATCGTGCCTGCAAATAGAAATCATATTACCTTCAATTACGTTTAACTATGCATCAGTGCCACACTACTCACTTCAGGTTTATTCTGAATTTACAAGAGCAGAATCGGTTTTACTACCCAGAAGATACATTTTTTGATAACTTGTAGCCACCAGTAAAAAATGAACATAAATTATTAGTGACTAAAAACCATACGCATTTGAAGTGAGGAGGGATTTTATCACCTCTGTCCAGTGTCTCCAGAAATTATCATTGGTGATGATAGGAAATATTTGTGTCAGGGGAAAACAAACAAGCAGGCAGAGATGGTGCACATCAGCTCTATGCTCTGCCACACATTAACTCATTTTCTTGTCTAGGAATCACCCCACAGATTGACTGGTTTTATTTACCAGTCCTCCCAGGCAGAGTTTGGAAATGAGAAAAAAGTGTGTTACATTTATTTATTATATTGTTTTCTTGCTTCAGTCCATTCTCTACAAAGATTCTTTTTATTTTTCTTTTTTGCCTTGTACCTGCACTCGAAGCTTGAGGCTGCTGCTTCTGACCTCTCCACAGAGAAACCCCAAACCCACGCTCTCATGTCTCACTGTTGTGATTCTTCTGAGGGGCTGGCTGTGAAGGGAAGAGGGTCACTTCCAGAATACCAAACACTCCCAATTGCCACCCACTTCCAGCAGCCTTGGAAGCAAAAGAAATCCTTCTGTATTTTGTGATAGCAGATTTGCAAAATCTTAGGCTTTGCCTATTTTTCAGTGTTGTTTTTTTAGTTGCCTATGGAATAAAACAATTGAAATTATTCAAACTAAGAAATAAGACGTACTGTGTGCCTAGAAAGAAATATATCTGTTAAGATCAGTGACAGTTACATGACAAAACCCCTATAGACTAATTAGTAAAGTCAGCAAACAAACACTGGTTTCCTAATAGAGATTTTTTTTTTTTGATTTTTTTTTCCCCTCTGATAATCTGCCAACTCCTCAAGCATATTTCTTCACCTCCTAATATTTTCAAAGGCACGGTCAATGTCTCCTGCATCTTTAGCACCCACCAATTCCAATCAAAATATCAGCAATGAAGATGGATATCCCTGTCAGGCATCACTTCATCTCCTAGTAGAGCAAAGAAGGCAAAGCCAGAATCATAAATCACTTTCCTTCAAGGGTATAGTCAAGTGACATGAGAAGTTAAAGGTTTAAAATGAAGTTTCAACTTCACCTGTCACTTTCTCTGCCACAGAATGACAAAACCCCAGTGGATACAATCCAGTTCAAGGAAGGAGAGAGAGGCTGCATGGTCTTATGGCCCATACTGCCAACTATCTCCAGGCCTAGTACTAGTTATGATCCTTGGAAATGTTCAATGTAATTCACTGTGTCTATGGTCAAGAAAAGCCAATTTGCACCTGTTAGTATCTTTTCAACGGTTATATAAATTTCTTAGGCTGAGAATTTTTTCTGATAATGCATGAAGAGCAAGAATCAAAGCCCAGCAAGTTCATGGATTGCATCTCAGTAGGTTTCAATTGCCTTGGACGTGACATCCACCTGCAAAATGAAAGGGCAGAGCTGCACAGAATATTCAAGAATACTGTAGAAAGGAGGATGAGGAGGGAGGGCTGCCTGGAAATACCCAGCACTTTTTCAGGTCTGTAAAAACAGATGACAAACAGAAAATAAAACAGCAGCCAGAATGACCTCCCAACACAAAATATTTCTCTCCATCAGTCCTAACAAAAAGGCCTTGTTTCTCTCCAGTAGTCCCTTTAAACAAGTCAGGAGCCAAAGGAGCCAATCCTTCATCTTCTAAATCCTTGAGGGCTTTTTCAGCCCTAAGAGTGGCCTGTCTGCTTTTGGGGCAGGTTTCCCAAGAGTGGAAAAAAACCAGTGATAGCTGAAATGTAAATGCTGTAGAAAATCTATTATCCAAACCACGACTCCTCTGCTTTATCACTAGTCACTGCAACACTACCTTTGAGTCTCAAATTTATTTACTGACCACAAGACCCCTGTAATTAAGCCATTATTTTGTTCCAGAAAGTGACCCTAGGTTAAAAAAAAAAAAAAAAAAAAAAAAAAAAAAAAAAAGGAAATAAAGGCATTGCATGATTCCACATAACTGCAAATTATATCCTCAACTAACCTCATACAATGTCATGAATTTTCAGTGGGGTTGCAGGTAACTGGAAGGTGGATTTGGACTGCAGAACCATAAAACCTTTAGGACAGCAGCTAGAAAAACACCAGTCAACTTGTGCTGCCCAAGCCAAGCTGCAGGGCTGATGGGGACAGCTAAATAATGTTGTAAATGTTTAAACTGAAAAAATGTTCCAGATGGTATGTTCTTCCCCTTAAATCCTCTCAGGTCTCACCTGGGGATATGAATATCTCTAGACATAGTCATAAAAAAAGAGGCAATACCTTAGAAAAGAAGTCAAGTATACAAAAATGTATTTTAGCTTCTGCTTGAGTGGTTTACTGGAAAAATCTTAAACTTTCCATACATATTTTTCTTTGGTTATCAGTAGCCTTTTCTTCTCTAATCTCGTAACCTAACCAAGAAGGAAACATATCAAACAAATGGTGTCATAAGAAGTCAGAGACATTTTATGCTTTGGTAAGATCCCATTGCTGATGTTAGAAACAACAGAGCAAAAGATTTAAATTACTAAAAGCTATTTTAGAATAAATGTGTCTTGCATAAGTTGCATACACAGTACAAAAATAAAAATTAAGGAAAATTGCTCAAATAAAAAAGCATAAGACGTGAATTTCAATAGATTACAACATGTAGGCTAGCATATTCTAGCTGCTATTCTATTTGGCTTCAGAAACAAAAGTATTTAGGATAATTATCATTACAACCAGTAAGAATTTCCATGCTTGGGAAAACATTAATAGTTCAACATTTGTTTTCATGCTGATTCAAAATTAAAAAAAAAAAATCAAATTCTTCTCAGAGAAAAATTCTTAAAAATTCTGATTTTTAGGTATTCTATATAGATGCTGTCAAAACACTGCCCTACATATATCAATAGCTGCAGCATTTAGTAGAAACATATCATTTAATTCATTGTTCCAATATGATTACAAAGTCAACATGAAAGAAATAGGAAAGTTTACTCTTTCAACTTACAAACCAGAATATTTTGATGTTGAACAAGAATGTTGTGGAAGAGATTCTAAACACTGTGGAAATGTCTTCATACTAGCTAAGTTTTGACACCTTCCAGCACCACTTCTTTTTGACAATATCCTCATCATGAAGTCTGTCTTTTGTTCTTTTTTCTTTCCTTCCTTCTTTTCATTTATATTAGTATAATGAGAAAGCAATTCACTAGTGTATGTAAATTTCTTTTTTTTTCAATTTTTTTTTTTTATTTCAATGCCTATAGGGAAGCCTTCACATCTTAGGACTAATGTGCAAAACTGAATCCTCATAAAACCCAAGAAAGGCAAGTAAGCAGATAAAATGATGGACAAAGAGAGGTGTGCATTTCAGGGGAGAGCTAGGATTAGAAGCAGCGTAGCCCTGGGTTTCAGACTGGGCTTCAGAATGTCATGCTTCTGGAAAAACAGCTCAGTCCATCAGTTCACAGAAAAGATTGCCCAGCTAAAGTGTTGTGCATAACCTCAAATGTTATGTCTATTTCTGACCACGAAATTGATGCCAATGGGAGTGCAGGTAGTGGGTGGTGCCCTTGCAGGAGTCTGTTAGTTCAAATCAAGGCATACTCTTCTTGAGGCAGAGCTCCTGCCTCTCCCAGCAGCCTGCCTGGTTTGCACCCCAGAGGCATCTGGGCTACCAAAGAAGAGGCCCTTCACAAGGCACTCCTGGGTGTGCAGGTGTTCAGGCCATGCCATGGACTTGCTCCAAAGTGAAAACTGCTGGAGCACCAGATCCCTTTTCCTCCAGTCTGCTTCTGCTGAGCTAGTGCAGACATAGCCATATTCCTGCAACTCTGAAGCTGAGATTGGACCTTTTTAAAGTATTTGTGAAGCATGATCCTTAGGAACATGGTGAAGATGCTAGGGAAGCATACAAGTTTTATGGCAAGCCACACCACAGGTGTGTTACCTACCAATGAAGGTGGTGCTTACACTGGAAGGTAGAGAAGTTCTCCTGCACTCTCTGACCTGTCTCTGTAGCCCTTTAGTCTGCTTTTCCATGTCTGGAAACTCGGTACTCAGGCAGGATGTCTTCTGTGACACACTCACAAATGACTCACAAAGTTCATTGAAAACCCAAGCTGCAACACACAATAACCTGCTGTTCTCCTTCTGACAGACAACTGCATCAAAAGCTTTGCTTGAAGTATGGGAAAATCGATGACGTGTCTCTCACCCCACAGCAAGAGCTGCAGTTCCACAGCCCAGTTCATCCTGTCCCTGCCCTGTGCAGGCTGTGCTCCCCAGCCCTGACTACAGGGTCCCCATGGGGAATGCTGCAGTGTCTCCTTGTGAAACTCTTGGGCACCTCTGCCTCTGCTTCAAGTGGCCTGCCTGTGTGTTGGACAAGTAAAGGATTTTCACAGAGCATCCTCCATATCCAGGCACCTGCACATGGTGCCTAAAGATGGGCACTGCAGGGATTTGCTCTTCACTTTTCTTTTCAATAAACTGTCTCCGATAATTGCCTTGGCTTTAGAGCTGAAGGCCTCTGGAGTAATGAACAACTGTTATTTCTAGTACAATGGGATCGTTGCCTGTAATGTTATCCCTTAATTGCTACTGCGGTGCAAATTATGAAAAGCAAGAATATCCAAATATAGAGACACTTGGCCCTTGTGACAGGAAATTAAGGTCTCCTCTCTGGCACTGCTGTGTGCCCTGAACTCCCACTCAAGTCAAAATGAATTACATACATTCAATATTTTGAAAAACAAGCTCTTAACCTCTACAAACGAGCTTATAGAGTGCATATCATGTGTGTTCTCGCTAACTCTATAAATGTCCAATCCTTTTTCAGATCCTAGTAATCTCCTGAGCATCCTAGTCCCTTCAGAGTTAATGGCAAAACTTGGCTGAAAAGGATGAAGTACATTTTTTTAAAATAATGAATAAATCGGTGGGTGTATTATAATTTGAAGTTATAGTGGTTTGGATTGCTTAATCGGTTATTTTTTTATGTTAAGAAAAAGATGGCTAATGTTTCTATATCATCCAAAATATAAAATCTCCTATCTTCCCTCCTATTTTTGACACCTTGAGAGTCTACCATTTTTTCATCCATCTTGGATAAAATCTTTTCCATACCTGTTCATGCCTTGCTTTGGTGCTGTACTCTTTAGAAGCAATAATGACCAGAACAAACTTAGACTTCTGAGAATGAGTGTGTTATCTCTATAGAGCCTTTTTAATATTCCAGGAATTAAGAGTCTAAATGTTTAATCTCCACTGTGAAGTGTCTGAAAAGCGTGGTATTGTCAAACAAAAGTGGTAAACTGCTGAGGAAAGGTCCAATCCTTCTCTTACTGATGCCAGTGGGAATTTTGCCAGGAAGCTCAGCATGATAAGGGTATAGACCAAAGTAATCAGTTCTACAGATGATTACATGAAAAGCCCTTCATTATAGCATGATGATTGAGTATTATTACAGTCATGAGACACAGACATATTCTGGAACCAAGACCAAGAAAAATAATGTGTTAAGGCTATTCCTCCTCTGAGTTTGGCCTGTTTGCCAGCAGCCTTTCATCTGACAACTTTTCACATGTTAGCACAGCTACTTTAGTTTTGGCCACAGCCTGATATGCACAGCAAAATGAGCCCAGATTTCTTGCTCCATAGTTCCTCTCTGCTAAAGGTCTCTCAGCCCACGAAAGCTGTGTCATTTGGTAAATAAAATATTTTTGGCAAACTCAGGAACATTGCACATCGTTGTCCATCTTCTCACTTCAGTCCAAGGGTACGTCTTGCTCCATAGGTGCCTCTTTCAGGCTGGAGAAGGGCAAGTAGTTCACGCTTGTGTGTGATGGCTGATGTCTTGACGAAGGGACACTGTTGCTCAGACTCCCAGAGCCAGACTTCTGCAGCCTCACCCAGCCTGTCCAGTGCTCGACTGAGAGCAGGAGGCAGCAGGAGGTGATGGCCATGAACTGGACACTGAGGACATGGATGATGTGTGCAAGCTAACAGGGTGCCCTTGCAAACACATTCAGGATCTTCACAGTTCTTCAGGGAGCATTTGTTAGGCAGATACACTGATGCAGTTTTGCAGGGTTCATCCAAGAAAGTGAAGTTGCACAGTCCCCTGCAAAAGCAAAGTCTGTATGAAGATGGGAATATGACTAGAGTTTGTATTAACTTTGGATTAAAGTGTTTTATTATTACTTATGTGTAAGAAGGTTAATTTTCTATTATTTGGGGGTCAAACAGGAGCCTGCGTTCCTTACTGAAATCAATAATTTGTCAGCTTAGCAAAGTCTGTATTAATAAAGACAAAATGTAAATGTTTATAAAACATGCACAGTCACATCACTCAGTGTTACTAAACCATTAATAGTGTGTGATTCTGGTTTGTATTGTCATAGTCACTGCAGTGATAACAGTAGGAAAACATACATCCACAGCAAGTTTTGGATACATTTTGGGGACGATTTTGTTCACTACCTTACTTAGGATAGAAGTTCTAATGGTGCACTTTAATTTATTTTCCACATTTGTATGTTGCTTACATTTCTTATCTGAAAGGAACTGTGAAACTCTTCCACTGCTTCTTGCCTGAAAGTGCTCTCTGGATTGCAGCTCTGATTTCTCTGTCATGATACATGTTGTCAGGCTTTATTTCCTCTTGAAATTATCATTAAAATGGTACATTGGCAAAAAAAAAAAAAAAAAAAAAAAAAAAAAAAAAAAAAAATTGTAATGGTTGGGCATTCTGAAATTTCTGTTATTTTTGTAGTAGCAGTTAATAATTCCCTGAAGCTATGCATTCGATTAAATACCTTTTCTTCCTGCAGTCCTCTCAAACATTGGTAAAAAATCACTGCTATTTCATTCCAACCTCTCAAGTGATGGCCAAAAAATCAGTTGCCTAGCAAGCAGAAGTACTATTGTTTGTGCTAAAAGGTCAAGACAAAAATGTGCTGAAAACTTTCTGGATACTTATATAAAGAGATGAGTTATGACATGGAGTTATTTACTGCACAAAAGTGTCTGTATTTGACCCTCTGCATCCTGCTCTCACATACTTTATGTCACTTTAAGGAGAGGAATAACTATTTCTCAAACAAACATTCTGATATTACAGAAAGATAACAACTACCTCTTGGTTTAGATGAACTCAAAAATGTGCCTAGAAAATCATTTGTCATCTGCTATAGAAAAGTCAGACTTCCAGCTTAAGCAATAACAGTATGGAATCCTTTTCTCTCTTTGACCATGTACAAAAAGAGCCGGCAAATGAAAAGCTATTGTGTTTATTTTCTATGGGCAGCTACCACATAATAACGTGGTAATACTTTTCATGGAAATCCATCACACAATATACATATTACAGTTCAGAATATACTCTAACCTATATTCTACCCTATACTCTAATGTATACTACGCTTCAGTTCTCAGGATCATTGCGCTGAGCAGCTCACATGTTACACGTTACAAACATGCTTCTCCTTGCAGTTGGGTGGATGTATTTCTGGGGTGCTACAAGCTCAATTGGAGTGCAACATTAATTTCATACAGAAGCCTTTGGAAGTGAGAGATCAGTCTGGGTTTAGGCTTTGTTCAGGTCATAGTGGGAAGGTATAAAGAGAATCTATGTCCTTTACACAAACAGATTTGGCACACCTATAGCTCCTATGCTCTGGAAATGCAATTAAACTGGCTGTCTACCACCAGCAGTAAAACCAAGAGTTTTAAGGGGGTGGAGATAGGGGTAGATGTAACCTCAGCTTTCTTGTGATTTTTAAGACTCAGGAAAAATTTATAGGAAAGACAAGAGAGAGCACAGCACCTCTGTCACATGCTGTGCAAAGCTGTCCTGTCAGCCACGCAGTACACTAGAAGGCATCACTGCATCCTACATCTTCTACAGTATAACAAGAAAGTCTGACAGACAAAGCTTTCACTTTACTCTCACACAAGGTAAGAGATCTGGCTGGAACAGGCAACCAAGCTGAAGCAAAATGCTTCTTCCCCTTTCCTTACCTACTGCTATGGATGCATAAAAAGTGAATTGCACATAAAAACATAAGGAAGGAGAAAGAAGCTTCTTGTTTTTATTAAACTCTCAAACTTTGCCACCAAGTTTCCAAATTCAAAATACTTTATTTTTCTACCTCATCTGTCTCAACCCAGACCACCAGCTAATTCATATCTGGGTCCCATGGTGAGCTCAGCTGGGCTGGCACAGCCTCTGGCAGCAGCTGAACTCCATGTGGGTTCAGTATCCCACTTGGAGGGATTCTGGCAGGGTCAGGACTCTGTCAACTGATCCAGAAATCCAACTGGCTATGAAAATGTTTACAGAAGCATTAAAATAAAATTCCTTTTGTGCTATTAATTATTCTTTCTCTCCAACTGTATTGTTTGTATCAACCATTTCTGAAATTACTGTTCTAGAAGCAAATGCACTTGCATTCTCACAGACTGATCTTTTGAACTGATGATCTTTCTCAAAATCATAGAAACCAGAATCTTAGAATGGTTTGAGTTGGAAGGACCCTAAGGATCATCTAGTTCCAACCCTCCTGCCATGGCCAGAAACACCTTCCTCTCCAACATTCTCATCCTATCTTCATAGGAGAAGTACTTTTCAACACCTTAAAAAAAAAAAAAAAAAAGGAAGAAGAGGTGGAGAGGTATTTATGATCTAATAAGCTTCTTAATAACCACAGTAACCTGAATCTTTTAGAGAAAATTAGCATTTATCTCTTCCCTGGTGTAAATGATTCTAGCCCACTTTCCCAATTTTCCTGATGGTGAAGTATTGCTAAGCAACACCACTCTTGCAGGTCAGTTGCCACTTCATGTCTATACCAATGTCAAATTTTTTTTAAGGCCCACACTATATTTTTTTCAAAGATTATGTTGCCATTTAAGAGCATTTAAAACTACTTAGCTAATCTTCCTACTGTAATACTAGCTCCTGCTTAGTCTAAAGCTGTGTTGCTATGGATGAATATTGCTTGGAGTGTCTAAATATTTGGAAGTAAAACCAGCCATTTTCTTCAGCGGTATAATGAAATATGGTATAAGATGAAGCCTGATTTTAATTATAAGTTGCCCTTTCTCTTATTCTGCCTGCCTTCCCTGATTTTCATGCCAACAGCAACTGTTTAATTTGACTTGAAGGAAAGCTAAACAGTTAGCCTCAAGCAGCAGATGAATCATTCTAATATCTGATAACTTTTCCAAATAAAGGCCTCTCTCTCCAGGAGCAAATGTCAGTCTCCATCACTTAACAAGCTTATCTAAGCCCATGTAGTAAGCAGGGACATGCTCACACTCAAAAGCTAATGGTGGGATTTTCAGTGTGTTGCCAAACTGCTGAGTAGTACAGTGATATTGCTGATTTCCAGACAAAGTTCAGCACACAGCCTGTGCCTTAGCAGGCACTGAGAAGTAACAGGTATAGGACATATTGCAAAAGTTCCAAACCATGCAACCCCCCCAAAGTGTAAGGTGCTCCTCAGTGGGCCACTGCTGGTGCTGGGGCATCTTCTGCTCTTGCTTTGCTGCAGAGGTGCCCTTCCTGTGGGAAGCCCTAGCATTACCCTTACAGTTTGATCCAGACACTCACAGACTTCAAAGTGCCAACTAAATATGAGTTTTCATAAAAGTAAGCACTCGGATACAGCACAGAGACCTTTTTAATGCCAAGTATCTCATTAAATTGTCAAGCAATTGTTCCTTGCAAGCAGCACTTGGAGTAGCAAGAACAAACATGGGAGATAAAATTCTCCAGCGACCTATGCTGCTAAACCAGGACTTCCAGAGCCAAGCGCTCAGGGTCGTGAGTTCAAGCAGTGCTTGGCTTGCACCCAAGCCCCAGGAGCCCGGGGAAGCAAAGGCAGGCCATGGAGCAGGCGCCTCTCCCCGCCCTGGTGGCAAGTTCTCTGGGCAGCAACTCCCTCTGGAGGCTCTCCCCAGATCCTGCTTCCCGTCACCAGCCCCAGCTGGGCAGGAGAGTCCACCCCAAACCACCATCAGAATGTGAGGCTTGGGTGAACCTGGCTTCTCCCAATGCATTTTAACAGGTGTCCGGGTCCAAATAGCATCTTCAGACAAAAAGAGCATTCTGCAAAATTAGTATTTTAGGAATTGTTTTTCTAATCTGTTACTGAGTCTGCAAACCTTTCAGGATGGTAAAATCCTACCTTTTTCTCCAATCCCGATCATTAGACACACACTTTTCCTAAAAGCATGGGGAGGCTAATGGAACCAGAAGAAATTAGAAAGTTAAAGTTGTGAATTCTAAGAACAGAATCTACTAAAACACAAACATGACAGTTGTCATCTCCATCACAGTATTTACAGCAATTTTTCTGTTAAATTATTCATGTATTTTCACCAACACAGAGGTTAATAATTCAAGCCATTTCAATTATATTTTTATATTGATGTCTCATTTCTATTTGCATTTCTTGTTTACTGGATCTTTGATGGGATCCATACAAACTGAAGTTTCTCATAGTGCTCTGAAGCTACATTTGGATTATCACAACCTTCAAAAACTTGAAGGTGATCCTAAGAAAATTTAAAAGATGGAACCAGAGTTGTCACAGAGATCCAGTGACTCCAGTAAACCTCTACAGAGCCCCAGGACCTCCCTCATCACAGGGACAGCAATATGCTCCCTGACTTTTTTTTTTTTTATGAAAACCACAGAGAACTCACATGCATTCAGCATGATAAAGACTGAAAGTGAAAAATTTCTATCCAGCTTCTAAAATGTCAAACAAAATGTCAGGTAGCACTGTAATAAAATAGGAAAATCTAACATAAAGCAGGAGTACTCTGATCGGCACGTTGCTTTCTAATGAATGTCACACATTCAGCAAAACCACCAGGCCTCAGAAATAATGAAGTAATGACAGGATGAAAAAAGTCACAGCAGTTCACCAGTAACTCCCAGAAAAGCTCCTTTATGAAGTGAATCTGTCTTTGAATACTTCTGTAATTGGACACATCTTAGGATCAAATTCTCTCATCAAAAGGTTAATATTAAGACCTCACTAGAGGCAATGGATCTTTATGGATCTAAGAAGAAAAGTTGGCTTTCATTGGTGTTCCTCTAGGGAGAAGGGAGAGTAAAAAAAAAAAAAAATTAATGGTGTTCAGCTGATGGAGAATGGCAGACCTTTCTAGAGATGGTGATCCAAGATAAGTAAATTAGATGATGGAGACCTCTCCTGCTGCCACTCGAAACAGAAGATCCAAGGAGTGCAATCCTAAAAATAATTATTTATGAATCCCACAAAATAGATCCAGTGGAATAGACCCCTGAACATTATAGGAAATGAACCAGATCTAAATCCTGCACAGCAAAATTTGTCTTGTAGATGGGGAAAGTGAAATTTGCAAAACACATCCTTGATTTCTTAATCAATTATTATTACTACCCTGTAACCAAAGAGAAGTCTACTATCAGGGAAACACAAGATCAAGGATGCTTCCAGTCAAAGCAGACCACTCATGAGATGTGAAATAAACTATGGATTGCAATTTTTTTTCCCATCTATCTCACTGCAAATGTTCCTGTCTAGCTCCTAACACCTGGCACCTTTAACACAGTCTTCCAGTAAGCTGCTTGTCAATGTTAGTACAAGTGTTTACTGTACCAAAATCAGTCTTCTCTTTTTCAACACATTGTGTTCTTTGAGAGACACAATGTAGAGTGTTTTATTGCCCTCTAGACATTTTACAATGTCTAGTAATTTTATTTTTCCCTGCAGAAAGATGTGGCATTATCCAATATGATTTTATCTTTGTAAATTCATGTGGGCTGCTCCTCATTCACTCGTACTTCAGATATTCAAAGACATCCTTTTCTAGCATTTGTATCAGTAATTAACCATTAATAACTGTAACCAGTAATTACCTAGCTAAACAGGCAACTTACTGAATGGCAAAGGTGGGATTCTTTGCTTAAATATAGTAAAGAATTGCATCCTTTCTCCCCTACACATTTATTGTCTATTTACAGATGTATTGTCTCTTTAGCTAGCTACACAGGTGTTTTTCTTCAGCTGTTTCTCTACTGGTTACAAATTTCCAAAATTCTTTATAGGGGATGAGGCCATTATTCTGATGTAAGAATCATGTGCAGGTCTTTTTTTAATTTTTTTTTTTTTTTTTAATAATTGAAAGAATTTGTATGGAGTTCAGTTGGTACACAATTATCCCACTTCTTTTTGATAGACTCTGAATTCTCAATAACTTGGTGTTTATTGCTATCCTTTTACGTCCAATATATTGGAATGCCTATAAAATCCTGACATTTTTTAGCATTCACTTCCTTTGAAGTTCAACAAGATATAAACACCTACTGTCCTTTCCATCTTCACAGCTGCACCCACAAAATATTGTGCATTTAAAATATAAAAATAATCTCTTGGCAGAATAACAGCAACCTAGAGGGCCAAGTATATAACTGCCTAATAGATCAGAGCTATGGGCTCATAAAGAACAGAACTCTAGAATTATCTATATCTAAAATGAAAATAATTCTCAAATTATAAAACCACAAAATCTGAACAGTTTAGTATTTTCCTGATACTAGCAATAATTAAATCAGATTTTACAGCTATTGCTATACAGTTTTAGAACTAAAATATATTATCAAGAACAGGATGTTGCTAGATAAAGAGGAGTCATCAAATATGAAATACCCACGATGGAGAGCTTCAGTTGCTGGTACACAAGCTGCCCAAATGTCACGAGACAGAGTTTACAGATGCAGTTTTTGGACTTCACCAATGATTGCTTCATACCGCTGAAAGTCCTACAAAACATGGGAAAAATCACTTTTGTGGATTCAATCCTAACCAACATTGTGGAGTAAGCTTAGAGGTAGATAGACACTGAAGCATTTAAAGTTGGAGGTTCTGGAAAGTTCTGTAGCTTCCAAAAGACATCCATATTTTTCTGGCAGCTGTGTGTGACCAGTATCACTAGTAAATGACAGCTGAAGCACATCAGGAGAGCTTCTAGACTGCACTGCACTGCTCAAAGAGAAGGCCTCTCACACTCTCTGGGAGATTTGTGTGTGATGTAATCCAAGGTCAGCAAAATGGCAATAACAAGCAGTCTTATTTTAAATACGTGTTTTTGATCCAAATCAAAACACTAATGTAGATGCTTTCCATTAATGCCATGGGTTGGTAGTTAAGTTCTTCTAATACAGGTTTGCAATGCTGTTGCTGTGTCATGGTGCTTGTTCTTGACACATTTTATCTTCAGTAAATAAAATAAAATTAAGACTTAGAAAAAACATTGCTCGACAGTGGGCCGGATGAGTACTCTGAAAGTGCAATTTAGCCTTCTGGGCTTTTCACTTGAAAGAAGGTTTTTTCCTAAAATAAGCAAAGTAGAACCTTTGCAACTGAACTCAAGCATCTCACAGACCTTGAGAAAGACTGTATCAGTAAGGAATTGCCACCTATAGATAAACAGAGATGGGGAAGGCAAGAGAAAGGAAGCCAAACTCAGACAAGCCAAGCTAAGAAAATGGAAGGCAAAGCAAGGCCAGGGAAAGGATATCATAGAGTGTCATGAATTCTCTGATGCTTGTTATCTCAACACATTTGGTATCATAAAGCTGCCAAGTGCAAGATAACTTTCACAGATCTGTCAGGCTGCTGTGTTACAAGCCCTGCCTGACCATGTCCAGTGCAGCTGGAATGCAGCCTGAGCTCCTTCTTCAGTCTCCTTAGAGACTGTGGGAGGAAGGGAGGTATGTTGATAAGGCCATAGAATCTCAAAATTCACTGGGGCCAAACGTAGATCTGATCAGGGAGAGAAAGGGGCTCAGTATATCCATTTCCTTACATCCTAAGAATCCTGCATGCTCTTAAGGTGCACTCTGAATCTCTCTAGATTTGCTGCCTTCTTCAAACAGCTCCCTCTGTGCAATGTTCTTTTGCCTCCCTAACAGTCTTTTCTATTTCTTCCATGCAACTCCCCTGCTCCCAGATTTTAACACAACAGTGAGTACTGTATCACTTTTTCACTGGTGGAAATATGAATTGAAGATATTTGAGTGGTTATTTTCAAAAGCAACAAATGAGTTGTCATAGACAAGTACAGAAATAAAAGTGAAAAATGCTCAGAATATTTATTACCACTTCCTTAGTCAGATGCTACAGACCTAGATTTTGCAATTGAGAGTCTAATCATTTCCAAAAAACTGGTGTAAGAGAATACATGCAATGTAAAAACATAAAGATTTTCTGTCATGTGCTTCTGTATGTTTCCACCTATATTTTTGTACAAATAATGAATGCATAAGAGGCTCATTTCCCCAGAGAACACAAAAATGAAAGTACTTGCTGGAAAAATGCAGATGGACGAGTTTAGCCAGGAGATAACTCGAGTTTAGGATGGATTAATTTGTTCATTATTTTTCTTTAAAAACTTTGCAGGAAACCTGGCAGATAAAAATTGGTCCAAGATCTGTGTTTTCACTGTCAGTGATGCTTGTGCAAAAGCAAAAAAGAGTCTTGGCACGACAGCAAAGGCACCAACATAAGCACAAGGCTATTCCATTTCTACACAGATTTCAGAGTGAAAATGGTAGGAAAACCAAAATAATTTTCAAGCTGCTAGAGGGTACTGTCAACTGTGAAAAATAGACAGACAACTATAAACATAATTATTCAAGTGCACCCTCTTAACTAACAGGAAGATTTTGAAGGGCTAGCACAGAACTTTTAAATGTGCTAAGCAAGACAGATAGATAGTAAACAATTATGGTGGTTTCCTCCTTTGCAAAGTACTTTACAAAAGAGATATTAAGCAGATTGATTTGGTTCCCAGCAGAATGCACACAGAGGGAATGCACTTGATGCAGTTTTTAACTTCATTTCTTCAGCATCCCTGTAAAATGTTCTGCATAGCAGTACCTTCTGAACAAATTTGCTTGGGATCAAACTCTAAGTATCAATTAAGACTTCACTAGAAAATCTACAGGACTGAAGAATGAATATTTGGTCTTTGGGGCTGTAAATTAAGAGGTCATATCCAAAGTATTTTTCCTTTTGTAACATGAAAGAGAAGACTCTCAAAGGATTACTCCAGTGCTGTCACTGGTCTGTGAGCCCCTCTAAAAGGCACGTGCCCTGGAAGAAAAAGGTTCCCATTGCTGTGGGGGCACCTGTTACTGTAGCTGCTGCTCTTCCAGGTACATGGCAAAAGAGGGCAGTGGAGCACTGTACATTTCAACAGATTAAACTAATGATACCTGCAGATGTTTTCTCAACATTTCTTTGCTGTAAAAACTATTACAATACCTAAAAAAGCAATCATGTGGTATTAATAACATCCAGACAGTTTAAACAGAACATCTCTTTTGTTTCCACTGAAAATGGCATTTCTCTCCTAGAGAGCCTTATAATCAATCGATTGAAACGTCATTACTTCCAAATCTCCAGTCTCAGGAGGTATTGCATTTTCACCCACTAATAGGATTCTCCATGTTGGTTTCTTCTGAAATACCTCCTTCACATGCTCTCCAGGGAAGTTTGCATTCCTGCCTGTAACACATCTCTCAAAGTTTAGAACAGCCAACAGTAGTTTAGGTGTCATCACATGGAATGGGTTTTGTTTCCATTTCTATGTCACAAACAAGAAACCATGTTGGTTTTAGCCAATGTACCATGGTCAGTCACTGCTTATGTTGAGTTCTTTCCTAACTTATTAGGCAGTTCTACCTTCTGAACCCTTCCTAAGTGTTTCTAGACTTTGTATCACATCCATTTCAAAACGTGTTCATTCATGTAACTTTAAACATTCAGCAACATCATTTGTTTTTCCCACATTTAACAAAAGAGCTTGAAGGTCAAAGGTATCTTCAAACATTTCTAGTTTTACACTGCAAAATAATAAAATCTGAAGTTCAGGGTTGCTTTGGTTTTTCAGTTGGAGTCTAGGATGACGATTCCTTTTGCTGAAGCAGCGGTTCCCATTTCAGTGTAAGCTGACATATATAATATGTTGTTAAAAATAATGACATATTATTTAAGAGGAATGGTCACAGTAAAGAATCCTGCCCTCTCTACCAAACAACTCCCTTTCAGCTTGTGAAAAACAGCCTTTAGTCTTTCTTTAAAATGACAAAGGTTTACAGTGTCAATATACTCCTTGGGATGGGAGTGCTCTAACCAGATTTATTAGCAAAGCTCTTACTTTAATATTATAAGCCAAACTCTGGTACTCAAATGTCATCCATTTCAAAATCTCACGTTTATTTAATGGCTATAACGTGTCTCCAATGTTCCTTTGATGCAAAAAGACAAGGGGATGTGACAAGATAAACTTTGATGTGCCACATTCAACCTAAAGTTTGAATTATTTATAAATGTTTGGAAAATTACATAAAATGATAGTGTACGATATGCAATCCATTACCACTACATTCTCAGATCAAAACACAGTAATCACCAACATCATTATCTTATTTCAGAGCAGTTTCAAGGGCAGCTCACTGGACTGGGACTACAGAGAGTCAGTTTATAAGCCTAGTTTTTCCAAATAACAAAATCAAGGAAGTGCCCCCAGCCTCCTCAGCCTCAGTTTCCTCTCTTTTAAAGCAGGGAGACTAATGCTCATCTTTTCTGTAAAGTGTTTGGACATCATGGTGTACATAGTTTTCATATTTACAGTATAGAGGCTAGATATTATTTCTGTTATTATAGTTTTTGTTCTATTTTTACAGGGATATTGTATTATTCCTACTGCTACAGTTTTCTGCCTCCAGGGTGCTGGGTCTTGAGCAAACACAAATGCAGGATGGTCAAAGTTGACTGCTGTTTACATTCGAAAAATATTTTAGAAGTGTAAGACCATCCTTTCCACACCAGTGCACTTAAACTTACAGGAAAATCAATAATTTTCGCTACGATTGACTAGGCTTTTTCCAGTAGGCCTTGCACAGTTGAAAAGGCACAAACCACCCTCAAATATAAACAGAAAAAACTTGCAATACTGCTGTGCAAAGGTGCAATTTCTTACTGTGAGATGTTTAGAGAAATACTTTTATGATTTGGTTAACTCTCTGAGACAGAAAGCCTTTCTTAATGGAAGAAATACTGTTCATTCTTTGCTTTTATTAACTCATTTTGTTCTTAACCAAGTAATAAAGCAATATTGTATTTCAGAGGTGTACCCTAATAAGCAAACTAAAACTAACCCTTCCTTTCTTATCTCCTCAATTATTCCTGATTTCCTGGCATAGGTTTTTGTACACATGTCTTTAGACTGCTTTTTAATACACAACTATACATTATGATTTTATCATTTGCATTTTATATCAAATTATAAAATTTACATAAAGATAGATAGATTGATAGATAGATAGACAGACAGAAATTCAAAAAACTAAGAGCTGAGCAAGTCCAGGTCAAGTGAAAATCAAGTGATTTTCTGATTTTCCAAATCTCAGTGTTGGTTATAATACCACAAAGTTTCTAAAAATATTTTAAAATCTAAAAATAAAAATAATCTCAAAATAAGGGCATTCCACATATCAAAGCTGAGGATTGTCTTGAAAGAGAGAATCCTTTACCCAAGGAGCCGAGAAGAAAAGGAGACAGGCATGGGTGGACCACCATCTCGACTAGAGATAAAGCCCACCCAGAACGTTAATTCATAAGTGCCTTTAATTTGCAAAGGAGTTCATTTCCATTCTCACTCCTGTTGGCGTAAGTGTAATGAAAAGCCATAGCAACTTCACACCGTCAGGAGATCCAGGAGATGCTTTTGCAAACCAAGTGGTTTCAACCCTTCATTTCTGGGGCACTGACCCAGCTTATAAACTGTTTAACAAACTATAAAAAACTGTGACCTGAAGTTAAGCAAAACAAGGAAATCAAGATGGGTTTGGTGGTAATAGGCAAATGAAGTGACCACTTTCAATTCAAGCATCACTGGTAATAAATTTGTGCACATATGTGTGTTTTTATAACATCTCTTTAAATTCCTGATAACAAACCCTCTTGTTGCAAACCTTAATGTAACAGATATTACACAAAATGTTTTGAAAAACAGAACCATTAAAATTGGTGAAAAAGAAACCATCAAAATGCAGGTAAGTAGAGGGATTTACATGTGGGTTTAAATTTTTAAAAAATTAACTTTTTACACATGGGAAAAAACAAAATTAAGCTTTCCTTACCAAGGACCATTATTCAAAGGACAAATTATTCTGGTCCACAAGTGCCATCTGCTACTATTACAGTGAGCAAAAGAAAAATGTAGTCACTTTCTGCTTTGAAAATGCTTATTTTCCTCTCCTGTGATGCTCAGAGGTGATGATAATTTTGCATTTTTCAGTCTGTCCCCTATCAGGGCACAAAACCTGCTGCCTACACATGAGAAAGGAAATCCAGCACAGGTTTCTAGCAGAACAGCTCTGGTGGGAGAAGAATGAGGCTGATAGGTGGCTTTAGGGCTGCATGTTAGGATAAGAAAGCATGAAGAGGTTGTGTTGGAACTGAAATCAAGCAGTAGACACCATCCAGCCAATTACGAAAGCAACATTACACTCTTACAACATAAGAGCTCTGAAACTACCCGCTAACTGAAATGGTAAGAGAAAAATAAATGGATTTCACAGTTTAAGCAACTGCTCTACTCATACAAATGTAGGTCAAAAAGAAATTAAGTTCCAGTTCCAGTTCCAGTTCTAGAATCACAGGACTGTAAAAGAAAGGTTATGCACAAGCTAAATTCAAAAAACATTGTATCTTAAAAATGGCAAATTAAGAAATGTGTTTTATACGCAGACCAAAATGTTATTTGATCAAATATCTAATAAACAGATTGCTACATGCCCATGCTGGGTCACAACATCATCTTGTTTGATAAGGCACATCACTCTAAACATTGTATTGTGCATTTGAGCTTGTTTTCAAGACTGCATCAAAGAGTGATTGCCACAATACAGCACATCCTGATGTCACAGCTCTGCAGTTCCCCTCCTCGCTAGAGACAGGAGAGCCTCTGTCAGGGTAGACTCTTCTGTCTTCAAAGTGCCTCTCCACATAAGAAATGCACCTGGGGTTCACCACTTCCCAGGGGATTTGCCTGACATGCTCATCCATCCATCCATCCATCCATCCATCCATCCATCCATCCATCCTATACTGTATATTGATCTTTTCTTCCAGCTACTAGCAAGATATCCTGCTAAACTTTTCCCATCCCACAAAGCAGTTACCACTGGTACCTTCCATCCAGGATGCTGCCTTTTGGTGAACCCTCTCCTTGCTGAATTTCAAGAGGGTTTTTTTTACAGTTATCACAAGAGCCATTTGATTTCTCTAGTCATCCAGAGGACCACAGTGTGTATAGGAAGTCTAGTTTGCCTAGCTGACATTCACAAAATAGTAGCAGAATATCCACAAGCTTATCCAAGAATAATTTTGGTTCACACAAAGGTTCTCAGGAGTGCTGACTCACTTTCTTTCATGAAATCTGCTGAACCAAAGGCACACATTACATAGCTATATTTTTCAACCATATACCATGAACATTTCTATTTCATGAGATAACAGTTTGCCTTTTAATTTAGTAGCACTTTGTATAGACCACACATTACACTTTAATAGATGTTACTAGTTTTAAGTTCTGTGTATTACATCAATCATTGCCAAATCAGCTCAAAAAAAGGCTACACAGGCTGAAGAGTGGCAAAGGTGGCTGGATGTCATCCTAAGTGCATCACTTAGTTGCTACTTTCTGCAGCCTGGAGAAGGACTCCAACTGTTTATTAACGCATATATGTATCCTCAGAACCAACGCCTGTGCTAACAGAAATTGGCACCACTCCACTGAAGTCAGCTGAATGTTTGTAACAAATGAACAGCTCCTCCACAGCAAGCAAAATTCTGCCTTCCTTTATGTATCATCCCACATGCCCATAGGATTTTGCCTTCATGATTAAAAGAGAATGACTCACAATAGTGGCTGCAACGTCTTCCAAGCCAGTCCTGCCTTCGTCTGTTGTGCTCTACCCTCCTTTCAGCTGACCTTGTTTGTGTGGCCAAAAGTTAAGAGAAGCAACCCTAGGCTGATAATAAAGATAGTATTATTTTATAATACCATCATCTGTTTGTCTTCAGAATTCACAGCACTTTCAACATGCAGACTTAAACTAAATTAATTTGGTGTCAATGTCTTGTTCCTAGGACAGAAACAGGCAAAAAATTTTAATTCCTAAAGTCAGCAGCAGGTTCATAGAAGTCTGAAATAAATAGATTGCATATACTATCTATTCACATGAATACTGTGTAAAATTTTAAAAAGGGAATTGTCATGTGAATTTAATAGACAATACAGAACCTTATTGCTTCATACATAATTTAGTTTTAGAACTAAGAAAGCTTTCATGAACTCAAGTTAAAAAAACAAGTTTTCTCTTCCACTTTTAATTTAAAATCTCTCCAGGCTTGTAAGCCCACATGAGAGGAAAAATTAACGTCACTTCTGAATTCTCAAAAATAGCAGTTTATGCATTCAAATATGTAAGGTTTTTTCCTAAGCTCAAAATGTTTTCATCATTTTTGATACATCTCCAAGTAAAAAAAAAAAAAAAAAAAAAAACACCACAAAAAAAAAAAAAAAAAAAAAAAAAAAAACACTGAGGTATAGAAATGTGGTTTTTCATGTGTTTAGTAAGGTGGGGGGTGGCAGTGAGCCTGTATACTAACATGAGAGAATCACTGTTTAAACCTCTGACAACAGATTCACTGCGGCTCTTGGATTTGGACTGAAAATAATTACTCTTGATAGCTCCATCCTGTAAATTTGGATGACACTTTTGTGTATAATGAAATGCCAGAATAAATGGGACCCACTATCACCTTGTGCATCTTCCCTGCTCTACCCTGAGTCTGCCCACCCTCCAGACAGGCAGGCAGCTATCACAGCACAGCTCCGAGCCCTGAGGAAAAGGCTTTTTCTACTTAGGAAAAAAAGGTACAATGGCCTTCTGCACTAAGTATCTTTTTCTCTAGTTAGTAATCTGCTTTCCACCTTAATAAAAGCTGTGAGTAGCTTAGGTATGAGACGACAGATTTGGTGTTGAAGCACGCCATTCCCATGAGATTGCTTTTTTCTTCAAAGCCACAGTTCACATTTAAGCCAGGCAGTACCTGAAAATCCTACTATACCAACTACCTGTACGGCCATGACAGTTAATGGGACAGGATTTGAACAGCTGAAGACAAACACAAAGATAAAAACTGGACCAAATTACAGAAAAAATTACACAAGAGTATGCCCAGCATGATTATATTATACTCAGAGCGATGTAACTGAATTAATTTCCAGTACCTAGAAATGTGCTGGAGTCCCCACAGAGGTGTAAGAATTAAACAGGCTATAAGTATATTGCAATTTTTGTCTTCAACCTTCAGGCCACTATGATCTGTGAAGGCTTCAATCCCCACATATGAGCACAGTGATCATTCTGCTCCAGTGGTGCACTGCCAGGTACCACTTTAGCCCCACGCCTCACCATATCCAGGAGTATTGTATAGGAACTGTAGCTGTAAAAGGTAAGGATGACTAGGACCACTGGGAACAGATTGCCACTCAGTCTCAGTCCCAGTTCTGTGCATCTATCCTTTTGTTTTACCTGTAGCATGTATTAAGAGTTAAGGAAAGAGTGCATAACAAGAAGTCAGCCAGTGTTCATTCTCATAAAAGACTCTCAAGAATACTTGCTTGTTAGGATCATACCATCCTAGCGCAGTTCAAGTTGGAAGGTACCTCAGGAGGTCCCAGAAAGTAGGGCCAGCTTTGAGGTCAGAACATGTTCAAGAGATCTTAAAAACCCCCAAAGATGAAGACTACTCAACTCCAGCTCTAGTCTACAGAAAAGACATGAACCTGTTTGAGCAGGTCCAGAGGAGGGACACAGGAATGACCAGGGGAACGGGGAGCATATCACCTCTGCTATAACAGACTGAGAGACAGACTTTTCAGCCTGGAGAAGAGAAGGTATCAGGGTGAGTTTATGGCAGTTTTCCAGTACTTAAAGGGGGCTACAAGAAAGCTAGAGAGGGACTTTTTACAAGGGCATGCAATGATAGGAAAAGGGGAAATGGCTTCAAACTGAAAGAGGTTTAGATTTAGAAAGGTTTAAATTAGATTTTAGGAATCTAAAAGAATAAATTCTTTACTGTGAGGATGGTGAAAAGGATGCAACTGCTTGTCCAGAGAAATTGTGGATACTCCATTCATTGAAATATTCAAGGCAAGGCTGGATGGGACTCTTTGCAATCTTGTCTAGTGCAAGGAGCTTCTGAACAAATTCAAGCACAAAAAGGAAGCTCCCAGATGAAGCAAAGACATGCGCACATTGCCAATTCATGTACATAGCAAAAAAGTTTCAGAATTCCTCCAGAATTTCTCCATGTCCTGGGAAACCACTTTCTGGAGAAGAGCCACATTTTCCTTAGTCTTCCTTTTATAACCCACATACCTATAGAAGGGGGTTTTTTATTGCCCTGGATGTCTCCATCCAGATTTAATTCTATCAGGGTTTCACCTTACCTAACCCTATCCCTAGCTGCTTGGACAATCTCACTGTATTCCTCTCAGGCTATCTAACCTTGTTTCCATCCTCTGTAGACTTCCTTTTTGTGTCTGAGTTTGTCCAGGGGCTTCTTGTTCATCCACATACACCGCCTGGCATTTTTGCCTGAGCTCTTTATTTGGGATACATTGTTCTTGGTCTTCTAGGAAGAGGCAAACCTTGAGTATCAACCAGTTTTCTTGGGGCCCTCTTCCCTCCAGGGCTTTATCCCACAATACTCTATCTAGCAGATCCCTGAGGAGGCCAAGGTCAGCTCTGCTGACAAGCAGGGTAGTGAGCTTGCTGAACTCCCTCCCCACTGACCTGAGGATCTTACCCTTCACTGTTTCCTGGCCACTGCAGCCAAGTTGAATTATGCTGTATCAGTCACTAGAAACATATACTGATGGCCTTCTGTGTGCTCAGTGTCTTCCTTTTATCTTCACTGATACCAAGACTTCATTAAACTTCCACTCAGTTATCGTCCCTCTAAAGCATGTCAGAATAGTGTTGCAGTAGAAAATAAAAACAAGTCATTAGAATGGAGATTGGTAGTAAACTCATTTTTAAGCCCATTTATATACACATACCTCACAAGGGAGGTGATGATAATATGTTCAGGAGTGCATTAATCATAAGAGCCATATAAGAAGGATGCACTGAAGGTTACCTAATTATGTCATATATAGTGTCCATGAAGAGCCCAACTTAATGAAGACCTTGTTTAATTTTTTGCTGTAGATAGCATGATTACTTTGCTGAGTATCCATTTAATAGTGTTCACAGCACCCAAAATTCACCACTAAAATGGATACTGAATAGCAAACAAAATTTTATCCATGAGTTTGTCTTTACCCCAAGATGCAATAAATACAGAAGAAATACAGAAGAGGCTATTCATACAAAAAATACTTTTTTTTCCCCTAGCCCTTGGTAATACATTGCTCTATTTCATGCAAACCAAAACATTTTCTTACTCAAGTGTTACATAAAATACCATAATACCCAAAAAGCATCATAATCCTGCAGCAGGTTTCACTGTGAATAAGTTTTAAAGGCTCATAACCTCAGGACGATTCTTTCATCCTTTGCACTTAAAAACACAAATACAGAAGATATATTACATCAAAGAGTTGTGTATTTGTACATTTGCAAGAAGATGTTGGCTATTACTGGTTTGAGGCAAAATATCACAGTTCTGCTATCTTCTCTCTGAGATGCTCTTTTCTCACATACATTTCTTGGTCATAATAGGTTAATTACCTAATAGGATTTTTCCCTGGTAAGTAGCGACTTTGTCTCTTAGAGGTCAATGGAAAACACAAGACATAAAAATCTATTTGTTATGAATGTATTTCTTCCAGCCCACATAACCAGAATTATTTTTTTCCAAAGTGAAAGGAGAATTTGCATTTCCTTTATAAAATTATGCATCTACAACACCTATATTCAACATCACTCATGTCTGATCATTGAGTCCTCAAGAAAGCATCTGCAACACTATCTGGTTTTCAAGCAAATTCTTACTGGGGATTATTGGAGTCGATTTCAAGGAAAAAGGAAAAAAATCATTCATGTGAACATTCTCAGCTTGCTCTAGAGTTGCAAATTTCTAATTTGATCACATACACTGTACAAATGTATATACATATGCACAGGCATATGTATGCATGTATACTTATATGTACATACAGTTTCTGTAAGGACAGTGGCAATTTTTGTGCTCTGAGCTTCTCATTTTACTTTGCATTAGCTCCACTTTTTAAAATTTGAGCACACTGGAGTCTCTCTTCTACTGTCTTCATATAATACACTTCTTTCTTTTCCCAAGCCTTTGTCTTTCTTCATTAGTCACAGGCAATTTTTTCCACATTTTTCAGAACCATAATTCACAGTCAAATTATGCTCTACAATGAAACTCTGAATGTCACCTTATTGGTATCCTTTGAGTATGATTTAATGATTTTTCAAAACCCCAGTAAATATCTTTAGTATTTCAAAGTAATATATCAAAATATTCAAAGTAAGAATGCAATGCTCAACAGCAGACAGTGTTACAAGTCCCTCCAAGCTAAGACTCACATTTCCTCACTTGGGTAAAATTTTAAAAGTTATCAGAATGCCACTAACAAGAGCAAATGCTGCTGTGCAACTACATGAACCATACCAGCAATGCATATTAAAAACAACCTGTAATTTTGTTTATGCTATTTTAATAGACATTAGGGTATTTAATTTAAAAAACTAGCTTCATGTAGAACAACAAACAAGCGTGTGTTGCTTTCCAATACACTCATCATTGGGTCAGCCCACTTCAGGAAAATCAATCCGTGCAGTTTGTCTACAAACCACATTACGCACCAAGTCACAGTTCAGAGGATTAATGCTTACAAGGAAAAGGAGAAAACACTCATGCATCAAAGAAAAGCTGGGGGAAAAGCCATCCATTGAGAAATGGCAGCAGAACTTTGCTGCATGTTTGAATGTCCAATTGCAGCCCTGATGCAGTGCAGGGAGGGAGCAGCCAGGTGAGCATCTAATGGCACATGGTACCCGGAGCAGAGATGGATCTTCAGGTGAAGAGCAAATACGCGTTTCCCATTACTCCCTTACACCACCTTTTCAATAACTCCTTACACACAGAGTTTGTATTACCATTACCAATGCAAGACTGTTATTCTAGCAAAGCATGAAGCAAAATATGGCCCGCTCACGCTGCAGGTTTAATACACTTATTAACAGTGACACTGTATTCCCTAAAACTGCCCCCAAATTTGTCACTTAAAGGGCCCTGCCAGTTTCAAGTGTTAGAATGGTGGTATCAATTATACAATTAATCCCAACTATCCCACCTCCAAACTGTTTATAAACACACAAACTGGGCCAAGTGCTTGTCACATTACCAATAATCTAAGGCTCACAGATTTTAAGACTAAACTGTGACTGTGAACAACTATAAAATCAGCACCTTGCATAAAACAGACAGTAGAAAATCAGTCCAAGACTGGGCCCTTCAACAAATGGGGCTGGAGCTTCATAGGGCAGACCTACAAGTCCTGCCTTACAGCAGCTTGAAGGCTCTTTGCTTTTACATTCACCCGGAGGGGAAAAAGTACAGCTGAGCAATCATCTGACACAAGGACGTCTCGAGGATGCAGCACTGTCCATCCCTGGACCCCAGCTAACCTTCCATGTCTGCGGAGACCCTCCTATGCTGGAATCACCTTCAATGCTCATTTTAAGCCTGTTTTAGGGAAATGGTGTAAGATGCACAGAGGGCATACCATGAAGACACTGATTTTTATTAATCCATTTTAAAGGGAAGAAAACAGAAAATAGGCAAATCTGTGATTTTTATTGCCCAGTTACTCTTCTTACATGCCACTCACAGAAAATATTTAATAATTCTGCAGGGAATATGTCTGACTAGGAATTGACTAGAGAATGACTTTTCCAGAAACATACTGCATATTTAAGTCTGATGTGACAAGACTCCTAGGACCATTCCTATAGCATGCCACCTTGCAGTAGGAATTAATCCATAAAATTCATTACACTTCTGCTGATGAAGCAGTGTAAACTTCACAGTCTTTTTCCACACAAAAAAGGCAAAGATTTGAAATATCACTTAACACAATTTTTCAACAGCCTATTAAATAGCTTTTGGACTAGAACATACTTTCAGACCATGAAATCCCTAATTTTTGCAATATGGTAAAAATTTTCTCTTGGCTCAAGTATAAACATAATAACAAGTTGTCTTTGCCTTAAACAAAAGCACTACTCACAATGTTACAACCTGTCTGATCTATATCATCTATATGTGCTGCACTGCATCTCAGTCGCTGGTGATATTTCAGAGTTCACCTTTGAAACACTACCATACATTAAGATGGAGCAAGATGGTGAAAATTGTTGAGCTGGGACATGAGCACAAACACCAAATAGAAATAAAATCATCACCAAACTTCTAAGCAAACAATGAAATAATTACAAAAATAAGATCTCTAGGTATTCCACGGTAATTAATTCTACCCTTTTTACTGTTTTAATACCTCTCTCAACTTTAGTAACATCATGCTGTTACAAATTCACATGCTAATCTGCTAATATATTTTTGACTCTGTCAAAACCAACTGCAAAATTCCACGCAGAGCTGAGCAAGTCCAGGATATCATTCCCTTCTATGAGGCGTCGCTGCAATAGGAAAAGGTGTATTTCAGATCTTTAGGTTTTTACACCTGCTAATACACAATAATGAACACACAGTATCGAACCAAAGCCAACACATCTGTGATTACAACTACAAATCAAATTCAATACTGCTAATCATTGCTCTGCTTGTTTTTCACTTCTGTCAGGCTGGAAAATACCCATTTGACTTTATACAAATCTTATATGAATATTTATATATAAACACCTATAGATTTGCCTTATTTAAAATAAAACCAGGTATTAAAAAAAAATTCTACATCTTGTCTCCTAAAAACAATATGCTTAAAATAATAATGAGCCAGCTGGAAACACTAACGATCAGGCAATAACTGAAGGGACTGTTTCATGGTTTCTACAATTACTAAGTTGATTAATGTCAGTTATGATAGGTAGTACAAAATATGTTTGGTCATATCAACACTTCAAATATTTAATCACCCGCACACATATCTCTTGATATTTAAAGTTTCCTGAAAACCACATAAATTTGTCACATTTCATCCAGTTCCATAAATAACAGTTTGGTTTACTGTGAAATAATTAACACTAAATGGCAAAGCCTCTATAACTGTCTAACCTGCTGGCTCCTGCCAGCTGGGAGAGGGGCAGAAGGTGTGTGCTGCTGTTAATTCGGAAGGGAACATGTGACACAACCTGACATGTCAAAGTGTGAAGAGGTTTTTGCCACTTAGGTGAAAACAAGTATCCTGACGGGGAGGGGGAGATGAAGAGGACTTAGAAATTGTTTTATTTCCACATCATTATATGCATAAGGGAAACACAGCTATAGCCATTTTTAAATGTCTGTAAGAGTTTCCCCCTCCTCCTCCCTCTTCCCTTGCTGTTCAGAGCTGTTGAGTAACAGACATTTCAGAGGATGCATGGGGGAAGTAAACAAATGCATTGCTCCTGTAGTTGCAGGGCAAGGAAACATTGATGTCACTGCTGTTATGATCACACTAGTAGCGTGTGTTAATGGTAATGCCATGTTTGATCAACTAATCAGGTCAAAAGCCCTTCAAAATGCACAAACCAAAATGGCAAGAGAATCGCCTTCCGAACAGTTTCCTGCACGTACAGACCTCTGTTACAAAGGCGAGCTTTCGGCCACCAATACTCAATGTCAAATCACCCTGAATCACACCATTACACTTCACAGTTGGCCAGATCCCTGTTCCCCCACTTGAAACGTGAATTTGATTTTTCTTCTCTTCCCCACTGTGTACACGCACCCGCACCCTGCGGCATCGAGTGCATCCCGCCAGGGATAACGCACACAGCTGGAGCTTGCTCCTCTCCCTGACAGCTTGCCTGTCAAGGACAGACACAGTTACAGCCCAAGTGGCTGGGACCATTTTTCCTTCAGCAGGTCTTTTCCACTTTAAACACAATGTGTTGCTGTCTTTTTGCTTCAGCACAGGATATCCAATACAACCAAACAGTAAGAGCAGAAATCGCCAACAACAAATTCTCTCAGGTGGGAAAACGGCTGGACAGGATACATTCCCTCCTGTGTCCCAACACAGTCAGCATGTACATGTTCATCAACTGTGTACTTTTTATCAACATTTTCTGAAATTGCCCAGCTTGAGCATGTGGTAAACGGTTGAGCATTAACCCTTTTAGAGAGTGTAGCACGTAGGAAATGCAGTGTCAGTGAGACCAGACACAGAGTGCTACCATCCAGAACTTCCCATGCACATTTTTCTGTCATTTCCCCCACTTCTCTCCATCAACCTGGCCCTAGAAAGGAGAAACTCATTCTGTTTCACATCCCCTCCACGAAGTCCGCTTGCTGGCAGTGGCCGGATACCTGACATCCTCCCTGCATTTTCTGTAACTTCCCAATTTGTCCCTGGACTGATGAAGCACTGACTTTCCCCCATCCCCTGGGCTCACCTTTCAGGTCTGCCTGGCGGCGCAGGCACCGCCTGCATACCAATGTGGGGCCGCAAAGGCAGCGCGGCGGCCGCTCTCCGGCACCCGCCCCGCGCCCGCCGCTCTGCCCTCCGCGCCTCGTCACCTCGGGAAATGTAAAGCGGGGGAACAGGGGGACGGCGGCAGGCACAATTCATCCCGGCCGGCAGCACGGGTCCTGCTTGTCCCCCAGGGACACGCGTGTCTGCGTGCAGCAGGCGCTCCGGCACGCACATCCCCCGGTGTGTGTGTGTGTGTGTGTACGCGGCGCGTGCATGGGGCGCCCGTGCCACATCCGTGTGTGTGTTTGTGACTGTGTGTGTGCCAGGGGAGGGGGGCGGAGCGGGGGGAGGCAGCCCCGCCGCACCCGCGCATCCCCCGCGCCGCGGAGAGCGGAGACTCACCGGGTCACCCTGGTCTCTGAAGGTCAAGCTCAGGTTGGTTTCTCGGTCGCAGCTGTCCTCCGGGCTCTTTCGGCTCGGCCCTTCGCTCGCTCTTTTTTAATTATTTTTCTTTTTTTTCCTCTTTTTTTCCTTTCCCCTTCTCTTCCCCGGCTCGAGCGCCGTAGGGCGGCCGCCGCCGGAGGGGCTCCCGCTGCCGCCCCCGGCCCCGGGGGGAATCCCGGCTCCTAAGCCCTGGCCCCGCGGCGCCGCTCAGATCCCATGGTCGCAATCCACATCGCGGCAGATGTACCACAGAATCACGTAGAGGATCAGCAGGATGGCGAAGATGAACAAAGCCACCAGGATAGCCTTGGTCACCGGAGAGATGAGGGACTGCATGTCACCCGCGGAGCGCCGCCGAGGACAGACGACTCGAGAACTGCGCGGGTCCGGCGAGCGCGGACGGATCCCGCGGCCCCGCCGCCGCCCCCGCCGCCGCCGCCGGCGACCCGGCGGGCAGGGGCGGCTGGCGCGGAGCGGGTGGCGGAGGGCCGGGGGCCGCCTGGCTCAGCGGCCCCGCTGCGGCGCCGGGGCGGGCGCGGCGGCTCCGGGGCGGGCGGGACGGGGCGGCGCGCACGGACAGCTCGGCGCGCCGGGGCTCCCGGCCATGGGCTCCGCGGGCCCCCGCGGCTTCAAGCCCGCCCTGCGGCGGCGGCGGAGCGCGGCCGGGCGCCGGCAAACTTAGGCGCGGGGGCGGCCCATGGGGGACAGGTGTCGAGCGCCCGGTCGCCCTGCAGGTCTCCGACGAAAGCCATCCACGGCGGAGGGAAAGTTGCGGGCGGGACGCGGCGGGGAACGCCGGCCCCGGCCCCGGGGGAGCGTGCGGGGCAGAGGGAGCCGCGGGCAGCGCGGGCAGCCCGGCCGCAGCAGCCTGGGACCGCCGTGTCCCGCCCAGCCGAGGTGTTCCCTCCCCTCCCGGCCGCTCGCCCCCTCCTCCTCCTCCTCCTTCTCCTCCTCCGCCGCCTCCTGCGGTCCCCCCGCCTCCCGCCGCCGCCGCGTAGCGGGGGAGCCCCGCCGGCCGGTCTGTGCTGTGGCGGTAACTGTAGCGGGGGGCGAGGCAACGGGATTTCCTTTCCCTGTCCGCCCCCTCCGCCTGCGCTTGGCATCTCCATCACCCACATTCCCCATGACAGACCGACCCGGAGCGGGGGCCGACGGCGGGAGGGCGGCTGAGCCTTGTCTCCGTTCTCTAAGCAGAAATGCAGAAATGTCCCTCCTGCCCACCTCCGAAAAAATAAAGTTGGTGGGTTTTTTCTTTTTTTCTTTTTTTAATTCAGGGAGGTCGGCATGGGTCACAGCCTGCCAAGATTTCCTCAGTGGCTCTGTGGCCTTTGGTATATGCGCCAAAGGTGCATCAGGACAGATAGACTAAAAATAGGACAAGAAGTCAGAAATTGGATGAGAGAGCATCGCTTGAATATTCACCCCCAGCAGCAGGTCTGGTTTAGCTTTCAACTCACTCCCGAGTTGTGCAGCTCCAGAAGTGCCCCTGTAGGTGGCACATGACGTGCACACCAGCCCTGGCACTCGGCACCTGCAGTGTGCCCAGACACCTGCCCCGCACAGCTGATCAGGACCGGCTTCCGGGCCACGAGCCAGGTGTCCCCAGACCAGCCCTGTACTGCAAGGCAACCAGAGGTGCAGCACCCTTCCCTCAGGTCACCCAAGTAGCTGGGCACCCTTGGTGGGACACAGGCTGCCCATGTGGCATGAGCTGCTTCTGGTACAATGCAAGGAGCTGTCACCTTTGACCTCTAGTGGGGACAGACCAGGTGCATCTTCACACAGGGTGCTTGCTGGATTTCAGTTCTGAATGCAGTTGTCTCAAAAATACAGAAACATAGAAGAACATCATTGAACCATGTAAGAAAGGGCTGAAAGAAACTGAGACATCATCCCCCAAAAAGGACAACTTTATCAAGAGGGAGAAAGAAAGACTTAAACTTCAATATATAAAAAGCAGATAAATGAAAGACAATCAAATTTGAGAGAAAGAAGGTAAGATGCTGCTATATCGCTAATCCAGGCACAAATACTCTAGAGGAAAAACTGTTATTAATGCTGAGCATAGGGATTTAAGATGGAGTGGAAAGAAAATAAGAAAGAGAAATATTAGGCTCTTAAATAAGGAGGCCTCCAATACAGTAAAATGTCTATAGGGTATGAGATAATATTTCAAGAGAATGTGTTGCAGGACACATTACACAGCTTTTCAAAAGAGCTCAGCTTTTTTGTGCAGAAGGGGTGGTTAGCTCTTGAGGGATACTCACCATGCCTCATCTGTCTCTAATGCTTTCATTTCTCATCTGCAGTATGCAGATGGCTGTTTTCCCCACCTTTTTCCTTTGGTATGACCACCTTGCCCTGCAAAATTTCCACTGAAACTTTTGTGTCTTTTGAAACGATTACATCTTGTTTAGAGCTGTCTTGCCACCGGGGTGCAAGTACCAAGTTCATACAATGCAGCTTGGACTCCAAACAGCAACTGTGCTCATTAGTTTATCATTTCCAATTCAAAGGAGTTCTGGATTCTGGAGGCAGATGGCTGGGTGCTCATGTCTTGTTCTTTGAGACAAATGTTTGCTGGACATTGGTATTTCCTTTGTAGGACAGTGTCATTCCATGTAGAGTAGTCGTTCAGCTGATTCTCACGCTCAAGCGTTTGTGGATTGCCATCAGTCTTCCTTGGCTTGTCAGCTCTCAATAAAGTGGTACCAAACCTGGCAGTGCCAGACACAGAGGTAGCAGTGGCAAGGGATGGCTGATAACCTCCGTACTTGTCAGCAGGAGAAGAAAAATAATGCACCATCATTTCTGAAACCAAAATGTGATTGATTGTGTAATGCACAATCTGTTCTGAACTGGTTTTGAAATCTGTTTGTTTAATTTGCATGTACTTATGCATGAGGGCATCCCTGAGTAATTAAAAATATATAGTCTCTCTGAGTTTGATGTTCTGTCACTGGTGGAGCCTGAGCCAACACAGAAATCACAAGTTAAACAACAGTTGCATTGCCAAAGCTGTCCTTAGATAAGAAAGCTGATTTAAACAAAGAAGTAAACATAAAAACCATCTTTGTTTTCAGATGTCTTATTAGTAAGCAGCTGGGAAGAAGGAAATCAATCTTTGCCAAGCGAAGAGAGATAACAGTGATGGAAAAATCATTTTAATTTCCACCTAGTAAGCTGATATTAAATTAAACAGGAATACTAATACATGTAGCTTTTAGTTTTCTCTTTCTTGATTCCCTTTGAAAATATGCTGCATCAAATATACATTTGCAAGGAAGAACATGCAGAAAAGATGGGTGAAAAGACCCACAGTCACAACGTAATGCAGACAGCTTTAAATGCCCAAATTAAATCCCACGCTAATGTACGGGATGCTTGTGCGACGTAAATGGCACAAGGAGACCGGGCTGTTTCTCGTTAATTTCACCAGCAATCTCAGCCAAAATGAAGTTATCCCTGCTCCCTGTCGATTCTCCAGTCCTCCTGCCAGGATGTTTATTCAGACCTGCTAAAATCTATTGGAAAGGCAGGGTCAGTTTTATATCCCCAGGCTTGGACAGTCTATGTCACTCTGGATTCTACTAACAGGAGCAAATCCTGAGGACTCATGGTATGTCCTGAGCCTGGGAGGGGATCCAGAGCCATAGGATCCCTGGGAATTGGCTGCAGTGTTTGACGAGGAAACAATCAGTGGCATGTGCTGGTGGATAAGGCTTGTGCAGACAGAGATTGCTGCTTGGAGAACTTGTGACTGTTAATACTCTCTCACCATAACCTCAAAATTGGCAGCAATGCAAAACCAATGTGTTTCCCTCTCTCAGTAAGGACAGGGGCAGAACACTGATAAATTGAGATTAAAATAAATCACATTTTTTAATTTCTTTATCAATGAAAACATCTAATCAGCCTAATAACTTTATTGTTTTAAGGCAGTTACTTTTGCATAGAATTTCAGGAGTGTCAATGAAAGGCTTGTGATTTACACTGGTGTTAGCTGGAGGCAATTCTGGTGCAGATAGTCAAACACAGACTGATCATTTCTAAATATAATCTCTCATTGCATGCCCGGTTTCCAATGGCTTCATGGGAATTTTAAACCCAAGAAAAATATAAGAAGACATTTTCTGGTTTATTAGAGTGATTTTCAGATTTACAGAATGATTCCTTGGAGCATGAGTGTCAGAAACATGTCTAAGATGCCCAGTGAGTGCACATGGACAACTGTTCCTGGAATGTATCTGCATTGAAAAGGGTCACACATGTTGGAAACACTAGAGGCAATTGTGAACAAACAAGCTTGAGTGCAGCAGTTTGTCTGGGATTGCTGCATAGTGCTCAATGCATGTTAATTTACCCCAATTCTCAGTCTATTACCTTAAAAATGGATATATTCAGTAGTTTTTGCTGTAGAAGTTTTATTACTCACTGACTTCAACAAAACCAGAATTTTACCTAATTACAAGAAAGTACGGTTAAATTAGTGAAAAATTTAGTCTAATCTACTAAAATAATGCTTGAATGTGAGCAGAAACAATAGAAAATACGTTGTTTAAGGGACTGGTGGTTCTTATCAGAGCCTTCCGACTCTATAGCATCTTTCAAATAATTTCCAAGCCAAAAGTGATGAAATGATTGTCTGGCAGCTACCTCTAAAGCTAGCTTTGGTGATTTTTCAGAGTGGATGTATGTCTATATCATACAAAACACTGATGGAAGTGGCAGTAATTAGATTGGACAAATCCATAGTTTACATGTCAAGCTTCAATTACTGTTTTTTAGGCCAAAATGTGCTGTTGCTGAGACAGTGTCCATTCTGTGAATTAGAAGAGAATTATAACCATCTCACATTTTATGATGATAGACACAACATAAAAGCCTGGGTAGACATGAACACGCCGCATAAAGAGCAATCAAACAGGAAAAATCTCCCTCTCAAAAGAGTGAGCTACAAAACAAGATCTGAGTTATCAGACACATTAATTAATGGACCACCCTTTGGTCAACTATTTGGATGAACCAAAGTAATGAGAAAAATCATAGGAGTTCATAATCCATATGCAATATTCAGAGGATGCAGTTTAATGTAAGGGGTGTAAGAGTTTACATTTCGGAGAAATTCACAGCCAGGAGAGATATAAAATAATGGTAATTTATGGGGAGAAGAAAAAGCCCTTATTTGCCACAGCAAAGAACAGATTAACTGAGTCTTAGGCACAATGCAGCTTTGAAAAAAAAATTTCTTTATAGAATACTTGAGAGTAGAAAGGCAGGATGGAGACAGGAGTTACATATTGTCAGGCTGCATCACATCAGTAATACCCTCCTGGGGTACTAGAGTTCCATTTTCCAGGTTAGAGTGTTTGTGAAAAGAAAGGCAAGAAAAAGTAACTAAAATTACTCAAGGCTGTAAGAATGGAATCTTTATTGAATCAAAGCCTCAAACCGGGGCAGAAAATAAGGTAGATCTACTTTCCCAGATTCTCTTGAAGCTACAGATACAAGCCCTGCTATGTTTTCAGGGAAGATAACAGCAGAGAATGGAAAGATCTATTTGCCTTTGGGTTTGCTTGGAGGCCCCCTGGGCCTTTCTCAGGGCATCTGGCTTATGGCACAGGCAATTACATTTGGGGTAGTGTTTGTGCTATTGCCTCACACACTGTTGGGCCTGTCCTTGTGCTGGGCATGATCCAAACCTGACACCTCATCCCAGAAAAAGAGGGAAGATGGTTTGTGTGACGATGCAGCATGGCCTGGCCATAGGGACCATATTCGCTGTATTCCCCAAGTTGAATTTCATCGTGTACCTAGCTGAGGCTGTCTTTGATGTTAGCTGGATTTATTCTTGATGTCATTTTGTGCTACAGTGACTTGGGGTTTCTAAGAGACCACGAGAGCAAGTTATATGTCCCTGTGGTTATACAGTGGGGTTGAGTCTTGGGAAAGCTCAGCCATACTCCTGCCTCCGTGTCACTGCTTTGCTACCCAGGTTTGGGTGATTTACTTAATTCTTCCATCCTGGAAGAGTGGAAAGTGGATGTGATTGCATTACTTTATTGTTGTGAATGTAACTGTGAAATACTGCATGTTCTTGAATATCATCCTTTTTCAGATATCAGCCCACTGTTACTGGATCTTCAGGAGAGGAACGTGTGATTTGACAGATACGCTTCCCTGACAAGAA
This sequence comes from Zosterops lateralis, assembly GCF_965231275.1. NCBI lineage: Eukaryota > Metazoa > Chordata > Aves > Passeriformes > Zosteropidae > Zosterops > Zosterops lateralis. Next base: position 35,762,458 of record NC_139763.1, read on the forward strand.
AAGTCAAGCTGTTTAGAGAATGAAGGTACTCCTAAAATTGCCACTTGCACAAACCCCAGCTGCACTTTTGCTCTTCAATTTTATCAACAGGAATTTGAAAACCTGGAATAAACTCAGCAAGCAACTTAAGAAAAAGGAGGTTCAAAGGAGTTATCTCTGACCTAATTGTCTAAGAACACTTTTTGATGCATGTCTTTTGGATCAGAGGACAGAAGAGAGCTTAAGTTAGGCACATGTTCATCCTAACAGGTAGCTAATATGGCTCAGCTATGTTTCCATCAGATTTCAAAAGAGAAATCTGATTAAATATTCATGCCTTCTTCTTACGTGGTACAACAGTGGAGAAGTCTATAAAAATAGGGGGGTTTGTTTGACTCTTTTTAAATATGCTAACCTAGCCTTTTTTTTCATTAAGTGCAGGGAGAGAAAAGTATACAAATTCATTAGACCCTTCCCTTCCCTTCCCTTCCCTTCCCTTCCCTTCCCTTCCCTTCCCTTCCCTTCCCTTCCCTTCCCTTCCCTTCCCTTCCCTTCCCTTCCCTTCCCTTCCCTTCCCTTCCCTTCCCTTCCCTTCCCCTCATCCTGCACACTCCTACCTAAAAATTTTACAAATACTTTGCGTTATAGATATTTTTTTTGCACTGAAATAAAATCTCTCCCTTTATATCATATATTTGGAATGAAAAATCTCTACTGGAAACCAAACCCAAGGTGAACTATTTAGAAAAAATCTGGGAGTTGCCCAATATAATATTGAGTTCAGAGGAAGAGCTGGTGGAGAAGCTTTCCTTCATTTTTGCATGCACCTTTAGAGAATCCTTATGGAGTTAAAGATTTGGATATTGGACATCGAAACAGAATCCTTTCAACTCTAAATCATTTTCTCTAGCCAGTGACCACATAACTTTACTTTAGGACTAATAGCTCTACTTACCCAACCACCAGATACACAGTTTTGTTGTGATGGAAATTGGCTCCAACAATCAAGCTGCCATTTAAAGAGCAGAAAGCTGTCCTGAAAAAAAAGGATAGCCCATGTGCAATGTGAAAGATATTGATATACCTAACAAAAGGCTCTATCCTGAGCCTGTTTGAAAGATGAAGAACAATGTATTCTGCAGGGAGGGCACTGTTCTTGTCTTTTATCTGTCTCTCAATAGTAGTAAAGAGAGGTTAGACATGGTCACTGCTAAATGCTGCTATCCTTTGATGTCATTTATATTTTCTTCTATAGATTTTTCTTTTTGCAGGAGTCACAAGTTTCTGTTCAACTTGCTCCTCTGTTTCCACACCATAAGAAGTTAAACTGGCCAGCTAAGAGAAATGAATCCCAAGCTTGCTTAAAGAAGCAGCTTAATACTTCTGGTTTGATGGGTACTGGTGATATGTTATTCTTCTCTGTGTAGCAGAGTGGCATTGGTGTCCCCCATCAGGGCCCACATTGCTTTGAGCATTTTTTCTAAGAGATAGCAAAAGGCAGCCTGTGTTTGGAGAACAGTCAGCGGAAAGGCAAAACGTGTGTGCAACAAATAAGGCATTGGGAAAAGTAGGTCAGGGCTGGTCATGACAGAACCACTTGTTTAAACGAATGTGCAGGATTACCAGGTTTTGAACAGATCAGCCCTGAGTGAAACACGTAACTCTCCCAGGAAGCTTTGTTTATCATGGCACCTGAGGAGCCTCTCAAAATACCTATCTTTACTAGTGGATGCTGGCCACTGACAGGATGAAGCTTTAAGGAAGTTTAGGAGGAGGAAGAGGATGCTGATACTAAATAGGAGACTGAATTTATTTGGAGTAAATAAAAATTTGGTTTAAGAAGTTTAATGAATTCAGCTAATTCAACTTATTCAAACATAATTACTAGCAGAAATTTCTAACATTTCAATAATGTATTGTCAGACTAGGAGAAAATATTTTTTGATGGTCCAAAGAAGCCTTTCAGATTCAAGTTTGACCCAAGTATAGCATTCAGAATGCCAGATCTGTCTTTAAGGATTTTATTATTTTTCCTCTTCATTGCTATAGGCTGCACTGTGCTGCAGTAGGGATGTGTTTCCTGAAACAGATATTCAAAAAGAAAACCATATTGGGATACACAGTACAAGAACTGAGCACTTTTCTAAAAAGATAGGCAAAGAAGTCAAGGAAAGTAGATTTATGTTCTCTTCAAAGCACCATGCCTGATTGTTGGGTGAAAAAGGGAAAGATAACAGTGCAGCCCGATCAGTAACAGATGAGGATTTTGTCTGTGTAAATGCTATTTTCCTGTCAAGATCACACTGTCTCCCTTCTGAGCCCAGAGCATGTGTACTGGCTGTCTTCTCAGGCTCTCCTTTGCAAGGGGGCGGCTCAGCTTTGGATGCGTGGATCAGATGCAAGCTGAGGAGATAGAGCCAGAAGGTTTGTGTGCCTCCAGCCTCCTAAGAAGCAACATCCTGCCATTCCTCACCCGCGTTTTGTGAAAGGAGCATGGTTTACTGCACAGATTATCACCCAGATTTTGACAAAGCTAGTCATAATAACCTTGCACTTTTAATTGAACTTTATAGAAATCTCGTTAGTTAAGTTTGCCTGTCTGTCTTTCAACTTTTAACATATCTGTCTTTTAATTTTAGGGAAATTCTAAATCATGGAAAAGTAAACATTCTCACCCTTCGGGGACATGGACACTGGAAAGCAGAAGGGGAATTAAGGGAGTGGATTGTTGAGAATTTTTTGCTGGAAAAATTTCCAAGGAAAAATATTCATCTCCTGAAAACAAGCTCTTGGTAGAAAAAATTCAGCTTTGGAACGAGCATTTTGGTTTACACTGGGAAAATGGGTATGTTGGTTCTGCCACGCCTAGCCAGATGAATATTGCCAGCTATGCTCTCTGCCTACAGGACTTTATCAGAGGCTCATTGTGGGGCACCAAAATACTTCAGTTTTGCACCATCTTGGCCCTTCTCCTGCTTCCTTCTCTCTGGAATCTAGGCAAGTGGGGTAAAACTGCCATAACCCACATTCCCACACTTGAAGTTTAAATCAGACTTAGACTCACCTGTTTGTGTAACATCACCTTATCTTTAACTGTAGTTCAATGGGCAGAGCTAAAATGTATCAGAATTGGATCCAGTTTCCTACCCTGCCCTGGGCTCCATGGATAATGCCGAACAAACCACGTAGCCTGAAGACATAAAATAGGGATAATATTAGCTCCCTCCATAAGTGTCTCAGGATAAATATAGGGGCTATGAGTAGCCATATATGACCAAAAATGGAGCAAATCAAAGCACAGATAAGTATTGTCATGAGAAAGAGGAACAGATTCAGAGACAAGAGCTTGAAAACTGCCTACCCATGCTGTAGTCATTAAAGCCATCGTGAAGGCAGGCAAAGGAAAGTTTAAAATTAGATGTGCTCCTGATGTTTTGGCTTTTTGTGCCTTCTGCATTTGAAACAAGTTGTGGAAGCCACAAAGCACCAGTAGCAGTGTTCTTTGCTCAGTATGACCAGAACAATCCTGCTCCATGTTGTCTGTGCCAAGAAGGAAAGGTCAGATCTGACCTGTGACCCCTTTCTAATGTCCGTGGCAGGTGCCTGTGGGAAAAATTAAAAGCTTAAAAGATACTCCTTGTCACAAAACATTCCTCTGAGGAATTGTACAGAGCAGAATGTGGAAATGAGGGAGAAAGCTTCAGTGTTGGGGGAAGACACCCTTCCTACATTGCAACAATCTGTAATACTTAGAGAAGGTTTCTTTTTACATTGGTGAAGCAAATCTAATGTGCAAAAGTAAAGCCTGCCAAATATTGAGGACAACTGATTTCAACACAGAAATGAAATTGCTGATTCTCATGTCTCATGGGCACTGTATATTTTTTTATTTTAGCACAATGTGCTAAAAGGTGGTTTTGGTACAACAGAGTACAGGTTTTAAAAAGTCTGAAAATGGAACAGACTTGCAGACTGTTCAAGTGTCTGCAGAAGATTTTGTTGAAAAATCTGGAAGCAGACATGATATTCAAACACAAAATACAAACCACTTTCTAGCATCATACCTCAGAAGTCATTAAACGATCATATTTTTGTACCAAGGATAAATTTAGGAGATAGGCTAAAATTTACTGAAATTGTTAGTTACAAATATGTCATGTTTGCCTTCATAAAAAATTAAACTAGCAAGATTTTATTACAGTTAAATTGATTAAATTAAGTTAATAATTTCTCTTAACTAAGGTGCAGAATCTAATAGGAAACAGTTCAGACTCTTTCCTTCCGTATATCTCTGGACAACCTCTGCTAATTTCTGTTAATCCAGATAATATTCTTAACAATATTGTTTATGTTTTTCAATTTTTTTCAGTTTTTTCAAAAGCAGGAAATTATTTGGCAAAAGTATTGACATTTCTAAGCTACTGCACATAGCAAACAAGTAGTATAAGAGCCAATAGTCTTGAAAATATGCATCCAGCATTCTGTCTGTTTCTCATACAGTGCTTTACACAGAATTATTTTCATCCTTTCCCTTGTGCAGGAACTGGGAGAGCTTCTCCAAAACTTTGCAAGAATGTATATATTAGGTATGAGATCAAAACAAGAACATAAACTAGAATAGGAAAGCAGCAGAAAATCAGACAGCAAACACTTTGCCATTTTTGTTTGATTTATGTCCTTGCATTTGCATGATGTTTTCAGCTGAATCCTGCACTATTAATGTCAATGCACTTCTGTCATTAATGGTCCATAACTTACTAGAATGTTCTGATTTTCATAAATTGTTTTTTAGATTCTTTATCTGCTCTTCTTCCCTGTTCCATAGCTATTTCTTTGTTGGTCTGGTTATTTATGTTAAGACCAATGATGCAACCTTCAGCTATCTCCAAAGTTTGCAGCTTGATCTCAGTAATGTGTTAAGCTAATGAAAACCTAGTTGTAGAGGCAGGTTGCTGAGTAATAATAGTTTCAAAAGCAGATAATAATAAGAGCTCTAGTTGGATAAAAATTAATTCTATCAAGAAAAGAGAGCTCTCAGCAGGGAAAAATACCCACATAGTACGGTGCTAATAATTTCTAAGTGTGCCACTGGTGGGCTGTTTCTTCATTCATTTCTTCTTGTCTGAGAGCTCCACCTAATGGAATCAAAAGGGAGGTATCAACCCTTTAGATTTTCCATTAAAATTCCTCTCATTACTTTCATGCTGGTGTTTGCATATTGCCAGGATGGAGTGTGGGAGGAGGTGCATCCTATGATTTTTGGAGTAAAGGACAATTAGTGAACAGGAATTTTGTACTATGTAATCTGCTTTTTTAGTAGCACAGGATTTGAACTTACTGCAAATTCTATAAAGGCAAATTTAATACAGATAAACTAAATGTCTCTGATTTTTTGCACTCAGTTTGCTTAGCTTCACGATCTGTCAGTTTGCACAGTGAGGGTTTCTTACCTGTGCATACCACTGCTGCACATCACTGCAGCACTTTTCATGGGTACAAAATAAATAGCTTTCAAGATCCGAATCTGCAGAGAGAATAGATGAGACCGTAGGACTACTCATATCCACACAAACTCAGGAGACTATGCTATTGTTACTGCTCTAAAGTATTTGATGGCAAAGCATTCCCAAAGATGAAATTTCCACCTTCAGTATTACCCCTGCGAATATTCAGAAATAAAGAATGACTGTCCCTTCCCTCTGCCCTAACCAAAATCATGTATAATGATAAAAATCATGAACCTACCTTTTATTTGATTCCAGATTTTCAATTTTTTTATTGTTGCTGCAATAATGTTTTCAAGGTTTTCTTTGCAATATGGAAAGGTAGATATTTCCCTTTTTTGCAGTGAAAGCTGAGATCCTCACAGTAAGCAAGATCCTTTAGTATCCAAGACCTGAGGAACATGATGTAGCACATCATTAAACCTGCAGCCTATAAAAAACAAGACAATTGCGTGTAATGTTTTTAAAACCTTAACCCCATTACTGATAATGTGGGTTTTTTTGACTCAGCACAGAGAGTTAAACCAAATGGAAGATGATAACAGGGACAGCAACAAAAACAAAGCAACACAAATCCTTGAAAATGCAATGAGGATGCTGTTTGCTGAGGAATATGGCTTCCTGATACCTGTCAGGCTAAGAACATTTTACTCTTCAAACTCTAAGTATAAGCCAAAGGATGCTACGTTAGAAAGAGGGCTGTGGGTGCTGACAGGTGTCTAAGGAAATAGAGAGAAAAGGCCATCAGCAGACAGGCAGTTTCTAGTGTGGAGAGAGAGCAGCTGAATCAGATGCTCTGTATTCAAAGTTGCAATGAATGGCTGAACTTCAGGTGAAGGGAAATATATCCAGATAATTGTGATGCTTTAAATAACATAACTGTATGCCAGGACTCATACAGTAGTGTATTGATATTGTTACAAATATTGTAATATAAGCCATGGTAAACTGCCTCAATTCAAAAAGGAAAGAACTCCAATAAAATCCCTGTGTGACTTGGTAGAAAAGGTAAGGAGGTCACACTATTGCAAATTACGACTTATGAATGAAATTACTTGATTCTGAGGATGTATGAGAGGGAATAGACTGTGGAAAATGGTAAACTCACCATAGGGAGATGACTGGGCTGAAATTGGAGAAAACTGGAAAGTTGTATTTAAATTCTAATGAAAGATATAACAGTACAGAAGTTATAAGGTGAAATGCAATTGCTGCTTCCTGGATGGAATGTGGTTGGCATGCATGAAACCTATTCCACAGTGAATCCCCACAAATTCAGCTTGCAACCTTAAGCACATGTTGAGAGGGATGAAATGGGGGGTAGAGAGTAGTGAAGACATCTCATTCAGGCTCTGTTGTAATCCTTGCAGGGAGGGAAACTGGATGGTATCATGTAGCCAATGAAGTGCACAGCACCTGCCAGCCAGTGAGAGTGGAGCAGATGTATTGCTGCTGAACCAGTAACTGGCAAAATCTCTCTCCTCGAATGAACTTGGTTCTTTATAACCTAACTGTAATGTTAACAGACACCTCCTAGGTGTGCCTGCTTCCAAGGTATGACCACCCCTTCACTGGGCATGTGCTGACTGTTTTCCTGACCATAGAGCATGGTGCTAATAGCACTAGGGCCATGGTTTGAGCCCCTTATGTATAAGAGTTGGACTAAATGATCTGTCTGGGTCACTTCCAGCTCAGAATATTCTGTGATTCTGGGATTTAATATATTTAAGAGTAAGAGAATTTTACACCAATCAGTAACAAATGTATGACTGGAGTCAATTAAGGTCCACCCAAAATTTAAAGAAATAATGTGAAAGTTAAGAATGAAAAGAAATTGTGGAAGACTCCATCATAACTTTTGAGATCAGCTGACAAGGCCGAACCTGTCTTCTCCTCACAGGAACACTTATTGGATAAAAAGAAACTTACTCCATGTGTGCTGACTGATTATCTCAAAATAGCTTTCATTGGTGATTACAGCCTCTCTGTATATTGCTTTAAATTTGGTTTTTGTTTTCAACTGCAATCTTCTAAACTTAGCTTTTCACAGTTTTCTATTATCAGACTGCTTATTGATAAAGTGTGTTATTCCATAAACTATTTAGCGTGTATCCTTCAAGGCTGCTAGAGGTCATACTTTAGCATTCAAGGTTGCAATGAATGGCTGAAGGTCAGGTAAACGGAAATACATCTGGATAATTGTGATGCTTTAAATACCATGTCAGTATGCCAGGACTCATACAGTACTGTTATTATTGCATTGATATTGTTACAAATATTGTGTTATAAGCCATGGTAAACTGCTCCAATTCAGAAAGGAAAGAACTCCAATAAAATCCCTGTGATAAAAGTGGGTAGATCCAGGAGGGGGTTACTATTCCTAAATTTTTCTAAAGTATTCAGCTCTGATTATCAGCTCATGTCCCAGAGCAAGTCAGACAAACTGCCCTCCAGTACAGCACACTGGTCAGTGGAGTCCCCGTAATGGGACACTGGCACACTGGGCAGGCATGAGAGTCTCAGCTTTCCTGGGGCACTCACAGACAGAACAAACATAAATGGTTCAAGGAACCCCTTCTTTTATGTGATGTTTGCATACTTGCCCTACAGAACATATCATGCTGCCTCTGCTGAAAGGAGAATAATTGTTGCAGGGACCACTGGAGTGATCCAGGTGGGTATTTCTACATCCCTGTTAAATCTTGTGGTTTGTACCTGTGGATAAGTGCAGAAATGAGGCTGTGCTCTGAAGGCCTTCCTTACATGTCGCTGTAAATTTGTTCTGCTCTGGGAAACTCAGAAATGACACATATGGCCATGCTTGCACTTTTAATGTGGTGAAGAAAAAACGTGAGGGTGTGAGTCTCACAGAATACCGCTGCTCATGACTGCTTCTTGCCTCAGGCTGGAGCTAGGAGAGGCTGCTCCCAAAAAGCTGTGAGAAAGCAAAAGGCTACAGGTACTACAAGCTTTCTTCTTGGCAAGGAGGCATAGCTGATTCCTAAAAACAAGCAAGCTGGCACCTACTTCTAGCGATAGACACATTTTAAGTAGTCTTGTGCCTAAAGTCTATGTAACATCTCCTGTTTCTGTTGTGGTACAACCTGACTTGTGGACACTCAAGAGCAATACTACAAACAATGACATTTCATTTGACAATGTTTTCTCTATTAAATAGAAACTGAAACATGCTGAGGGAAATGGAATGGTTTTTTTTAAATGAAACTGTATTAATTCAGCTACAAGGTATCTTGGACTGTGACAGTCTGATTTCTGGATTATTTTATTCCTATATATAGCAACAATGGCAGAGCTTCACCTCATGAACTTTATGTGTCTGTAGTTTTGTGACCATGTCGGATGCACATCTGAACTCCCTTTGCTATCGATGGAGGGAAATAAGCACTTTCTGGTGTACCATTCATTTCAGAAACCAACTTTAGCATGAGGTGTGTCACTTTGTAGAAACAGCCTTTTAATTATATGATAAATGGAGTCTAGACAGCTAATTCAGATATTTATGTCCAGCCTTGGTCTGATGAAGTTTGCTTCTGATGCCTACACTAGACTGCCATACACATTTAGAAGAACAGCATAACTGTTTCAGGCGCCTGACTTTCAGCTGGCTGTTACTGAGGCACCATGGGTTAAAGCAGGAAAAAAACAGTGAGAGGTTTGGAAAGAAGGGGTGGTGAATAAAATTTGCTGAGATTTATTTCTCGGTTATTCCACCACTCAACCTCATGACTTCTACTGTCAACAGCAGCTGCTTCATGAGTCACCATGGTCAGGCTGATCCTTTTGCCCTGGCCTACAAGTTCCCCAAGATCCCATGAAGCTTTTATACTGTCAGCTCTCTGGGGTTTCCCCTCAAGTGGAATGTGGAGAAAAGTTTTTGTGGGAAAGAGTGTGGTTGACTGCAATATGATGCTGATTCAGTGCTCCAGCTGAAGTCCCACAGGACACACGTTAAAATTGGCAGATGATGCAGAATTCATTTCATGTGATTCCTGTCATAGCTAATACTTCAAAGTAGCTGATTTCTGCTATGTTGTATGTCATGCTTTTCATGCATTTCCTGCTTCCCTCCTTTTCCCTGCCCCAGCGCCTCCTTGCATCAGTGTTTGCTTTTCCTTACTGTTCTGTATTGCTGCCTGGTTGTGCATCATTTATGTGGTGGCTGTGTCTTTCGGGGTTGTGCTGCAATAGAGAGACAGCATCTGAAAAATGAGACTCAGCAGCAGTGCAAAGATACAGCTTTTATAGATCTCAAAGAAAAAATACGTATAAGATGCGCAGATCTTTTTACCTGCTTTTATTCTACTGAGGATCTGAAATCAGTAAATGCTGCAACTGTTACTTAAAGAGGGAATTAATACAGGTGTGAAGTCAACTGAGTTGTAAAGATCAGGCTCATTCTTTCATCTTTGTGAAAATTGTTCATCCACTGTTGATGAAAATTAGTTTAGCTGTACTGCTGCCTCTAAAGCTTCAGCTATGCTAGAAAGTTTAATATGCAGAGGATTGTTCTCTGGCAGAATGACCCCAAGAACCTGCACCTTTGGAGCTCACAGACACTGACAGCAGTATGGTCACTTGTGCACAGTGTATTTGGACCTGTCAATGGCCCATGCTGACCCCTGAGCCACATCTGAAAATTCTCTGGGCATCTGGTCAGACTAAAACCATGACCTGAAACATTTTTAAAATTTAACAACAAGGTGTGTTTAGTGTGAACAGCCCACACATGGCCTCTATGTCCAGCCTAGCGTGACTGTCACCCAAGTGCTCTACTGCAGGGTCAGGTGGTAAAGGGGTGCTTGGCAATAAGTAGTCATGGGGAAAATAAAACTGTGTATAAGCTATGCTGAATCCTGAAAGTGACTGTTATTGTTATTAATCTTGGTATTCAGCTCATGAGTTATCATGGATTCAAAATTTATGAAACTTTATAAACAAGTGACACCTCAAACTGAAGAACAAATTGTGAACATTTCTTTTGTAGTGATCAATTTTATAAAATCTTTAATCTTAAAAAATCCATTAAAGTAATAAAATTTATAAAGATATGGGAATATATGCAACAAATTATGAACAATTGGTAGATTGTTCTGCCAATTATTTACAGAAATATGATTCCATAAATATGGAAGTATGTTTGGTATTATATATCTACCCAGATGAGCTTTTTTTGCACAAACTTCGAATTGGAATTTTTTTTTTTTTAATTAAATTCATTAGAAGTAACTGCAACATACTTCTGTTAAAATAATTTCTTTTTTCTAAGTCAATAGCTCATAAGCTGATCTTTTTATTTCTTTAGGGAGTACCACTGTGCCAAAGACAAAAATTGTCTGCTCTGAGATGTTAAATTATTTCCCTGGCTAAGACCCAGAGACAATATTGTTCAGTTTGAAACATGCAGGCAAATTGGTGAGATCTATGCACTACCTCTCTTTAACTGCACACTGTGAAAATCTCTAGGGAGAGGTCCAAAGGCTTTTGTATGTGAAAACAGGGAGAGGATAGTCTTACATACTATCCCACGAGGACTGAAGAAGTGATTTGGGAGCTATATGCTGTCTCTAGCTGCCAAATTGGAATTATAATATGTTTCATAAGGTCACCTATGAAAGAGTTCAAAGCAGGAAAATGCAAACAAACCAAAATCAAAAATAAATACATACTGAGGATTCTCCTACTTCCTGCCAAATTGAAAGCTGAAAAAAAATTACTTTTGTCCGGTCAAATGAAACATCTTTCATTTAGAAGAAAATATTTCCTTTGTTTCTGTGACTTTTCTGGGGGAAACAAAGGGGGTTTTGTTAAAAACAGAAATAAACTTCAAAATCAGCAATATAAGGTGCTATATTGCACGCATCTTGACATTAACTGGAGCGCAGAAGTCATTGAATGCATCAGATGATTTGTTCTTGTGGGGATTATTAAAATTCATAAGGTCTAACATTCTTTCCATGCTGCAGTGCAGGTTACTTTGAAGTTTCTTAAATTTCAGACCCACTCCCATGTATTTCTTAACCAAAACCAAATCTGTTCTTTGAGATGAAGCTCTGTGATTCTATGAAATTGGTGTCTCTTCTCCTGCCAGTGTAGCAGGTTAGGAAAAACGACTGAAGATCTCACTTTAGTACCATCACCTTCAGAAGCACATCTTCCACTGATTTTACTGATAGCAAGGTGAGCTGTTGCTACAGAATACAATATTTTCCTGTGAAATAAAGACCTGTGCTGAATTCAAAGGAAAATTTCCTGCTAATGGAGCATAGGATTAAATAAGATGATTGGTTTTTTCACCTCAATGGAAACAGAAATGATGCAGTTGTTTTCCTTAGCTCATCTTTTGTACTTAATTTGCTGTACTGCAATGATAATTACTTTGGAAATTTAATTTAGTAGGCCAGAAATTGTGAAATGTAAATATTGGAGCCTAACAGTCTGATTTAGTTTGAATATATAACATCAATTGGCTAAGTTCTCCAACCCCCTGGACATACCAGCAGTGCTTTTATTTAAACTTAGTTGTTTAAAAAAAAAAAAAAAAAAAAAAAAGTCTGTCTGGTTTTGTAGGGATATGATTTTAGTAGCTAGATATTCATACCATCATTTGAATCATTCTTAGCTTGAGGCTAAGATGAAGAGTTCATATTCTGTATTTGTGCTCGAAAGTTATTTGTTAAAATTTTATGTTTATTTGTTTATTAATAGACCAATAGACTAATAAGAAATTCTGTGCACATATTTGTGGTGTGGTGTTCTTAGAAGAGGTTTCTAATTAGAAATGGTGCAAATATTTGTTGTTCCTGCCTCAACATTAAAGAGAGCAGCAGAATTTGGGGGAAAAAAACCCCAAACCAAACACTGATAATGGATAAACCCTCCATGGTACATGGTCCTAGAAGCCTTCAAGAAGAGAATTTCTTAGAGAAACTAACAAGATTTCACTAGTGCCTTTAATAGATTTGGAGAAAAGCCAACAGCAGGCCCTGGTGGAAGACAGAGGGGAGCCCAGGAAGCTTCATCTGAAAATGCCCATCATGTCTCTCCCTGCTCCCAGAACCTGCTGGAGGTAGAACTTTTGGGGTGCTGGCTGACCTTTCACAGCATCTCAAGTCAGACAGAGAAGGGAGAGCTCCAGAGTGCAGCTCCCAGTGTGATGCTGACCTGGGTGGCACATCTCCCAGCAGAAAATGAGTCCCCTTTCCTCCCAGGGGGACACTTTGGTCAGAGCAGCTCCTGCAGTAGAGTCCCTCTGTTTGCAGCAGTGTCACTGCACAGAGCAGCTGCTGTACATTTTGGTGGTAACCCAGTTCTGCACGAGACTCTGGTTTTAACAAAACTATTTTTGCAATCTATGCACTGGGTCTAAATGGAAGATGGCTGTGGCTTTGCTGCAGTGGATGGCAACTGCCAACACAGAAGGTTTCTGTGTTTCTGGGACTGTGTTTCAGGGTCACAGGTTTTCAGCTTCAGCCCAGCTGGGCATTCTAGTTTTAATGCAAAAGCACTTAGATTCAATTAGGCCAAACTATAGGAAATCATTAAGAGCTCAAAGATTTCTAAATTAGATCTAGCTGAAGGCTGAAATGTACATTTTCACATAGCAGGCACAACGTCTGCCCAGGGGAGGTCTGGCAGGGCCGTTCCAGCTCCCTGCTAGTAACTCCCTTCTGACAGAAGGAAAAGAACTTTAGTCAGCTTGAGGCATTACATAAAATCAAAAATAGGGTTAGAATGAAATTACAATTACAAAGTGCTAATTGAATCACGGGCACAGTGACTACCAGAGCTAATTAGAAAGGGACAGGGATGTCTGTGTACCAGCCCCTAACTCAGGAAGAGATTTGCCCCAGTTCAGGTTCTTTGCATCACTTGATTTCCACTCAAAGCAGCTACTGGAAGACAGAGAGGTGTTTGGCTAAAACAACTTCCCACCTTGGCATTTTAACATAGAACATTTCAAGGAGACAAGGGCTTAACCACATACAGTATTATCCCATGGCAGATTATTCAGTTTAAAACTCTGATTTACTGCAATTTAGTGCCAGGTGAATGGGAATTGTCCTGCAATTGTACACAGACATGTCAAAGCTTGAATGCTTCTAAGATAAACAAAACACAAAGCAAAAACTTGTTGGCCAACAAAATTAAATACTGTAGTCAGTTATATCTAGTATGAGGAATTAAGTTCCCTTCTTTATTTTATACATTTATTTGGCATTAATTATGTTCCATATAGTGTAGAATACATTGAATAACAAAATAAAAAGCACTGCAAAACTCTTTTTTTACCTTTTGAAGCTTATTGTTCTTTTATGCTTCTTATAATGTAGATACTGTAAAAGATAATCATATGCTATTATGGATGATTTATTCATACTTGTTCTTTAAAAAGGGAAAAAATTTGCTGTGTTATCATTGCAATTTTTGGCTATTTTACTATTCTTCTACATTTGTCATTTTATCACGAAGTAGAGCAGACAAAGCCACTTGCTAAATAACAGCACTTCTCTCTCTCTCCTAAAAGCAGAAAATGGGAGGAAGGAGAGCTTGCATTAGAGGGCTGGCTACTAAGGAAAAAATAAGTCATAGCACAACTTCACCTACTGTTACTCGGTGTGAAATAAAAGTAAGATCCTTTACCATTTCCTGGCTTCAAAAATATTTAGAAATAATACCTGCTTAAGTATTATGTGTGCTTAGGTACACACAAAACTGAAGCATGTTATTATGTCCCACTGCCTAAGACCTATAGAAATCAATGGATGCTGTCACTGACTTAAAAGGGGATGAAAGTGGGAGGAATTTTGCCCACTGGTACCATTAACTCTTTGTGTTTTCCAGTTTAGTAATTTGAAAAATGTTAGACAGAGCAGGAACAGACTACATATTTATTAACCATTTATATAATTTCTACCAATTAATTTGCTTCCAAGTATCACAGTTCAAATGGGTTTTTTTTTTTTTAGTGTGTTAGCCATAATTATAATTGATTTTCATCCCTCCTTCTGTAAATCATGCTTACAAAAAATAAAGGAACTTACTGTTATCTTCATGTTGAAGTTATATGAATGGAGATTGCTGCTAAAAGGGGTGCTAGGAATTCATGAGAGGGACGACAAAATTACATAATGACATTGATATGTTTGCAAAGTCAGTCTTTACTTCCATTGGTACTTGTAAACATCAAATACGTATAAATTGCTAAGTCAGTATTGTAGAAAAAAAACACTGTGCAGCTCAAGGAAAAATGAGAACAGCTTCTATCACTGGCTGATTTAACACAGGACCAGTGTATCACAGGTCTTCCCAGGAAAAGAATATGATACTATGATACAATGATGATGTCAGAGACAAGCAGAATTAAGTCTTCCAGAAATGTGGCTTTAGCAGCACTAAAGAGCCAACCCAAGCCATAGACTGAACTGTGACTTAGAAGCTGAATAGTTTGAAGACTGTTCCTAACCCAAAGAATTTAGGAAATGGTAGAGGAGTTACAGCAAGGATATTAGACTCAAATACACCTTTTTTAAGCAATGCCTTGTGAGACTGGTATGTAAGATTCAGTTTTTTGACCAAACTGTTAGGCCAAAAAGAGATGACAAAGGAACATGCAAGTCTGAGAAGATAGGGATGGTGTAAGGAACAGATGCTGCTTCCTGCAGAAGAAAGGAATCTAGTCTGCATGTGGCTTCATGCCTCAAGCCTGAAGAGCTGGTCTGAAATGCACAGGCCATTCTGAGTGTTTCTTGAAAGAATTTTAGGAGTCTTTCTAAAAAGAATAAAAATAAAGCACATTTTCTTTAGCAATTTTGTCTTGGGAAATTAAATAATAGTAGAAATTCAAGCGTCATCAAAGTAGCTCTGCATAATTAGCTGCCTTAAGACCTTCAGAATTTATATGCTTGCCTATCACAATTTCCAGAAAGATAGGAGAAAGAACAGACTTCTCTAGCCTGACTCAAGTAATGCTAAGTAAAGGAAATGTTAAGCAGAAGTGCAATTATGGACTTGATCATATTACTTCAAATATATATTGATTAAAAATATATAAAGTTAGAAGAGGAGATCAAACCAAGCCAACAAAACAAAACAAAAAATTTGCTAATTTCCCTATATGTTTGTAAGAGTTAAAGATTTCCTTTCTGCCCTAACAGAGAAAAAAGAAAAATAATTTTCTTAATTGATTTAATCACTACATTTACAAGTTAGGATTTTAAAGCTTATAATTTTTCTCACAAGCTGAATAAGAGATTGTTGATTTTATGGACCTAGTTCATTTGTATCCCGTCTTAACCTTTTCCCAATTTATTTTCCTATAATTTTAATGTCACCCTATATACTCCAAGCAGTATGCTCAGTAAGTGTAGCAAGATTCTGCAGAATTGTCCTACAGGTGAGGAATTTTCCAGTTGGATTTTTAAGGACAGATGAGGTTATCAATCTTGGATGAGGTTTTCCTGAGCTCCCCTAGATGGCACTCTGTATGGATACAACTAAAACTGCCGCAGTAAATCTTTCTCCACCTCAGCTTTATGTATTTTGCTAACCAATTACTCCAAAGTCATTGTAAAATGAGGGTGAAAAGACAATTTCCATTTCAGAAGCAATAAGAGATAAAGCCAAGGGGGAAAAAGTAATATTCACAGTACTTTGCACACCAAATGGGGTTGGAAAGTTCTGCTTCCAAGATCATAATCACATCATCACTCATTATTCTTTTCTTATCTTTGTGTATTTATAGATATTCCCTTCCATACAGTATCTTTCCACTGCCATACATGTATGGCTCTGGTTTTTTGCATCTCACAAGCTGGAAAAATGCAACTCACTAACAGAAATTTCACACCACTATTGTGTGCCTTCTTTTGTTTGAAATGATAATATTAACAGAGAGATATGCTTTATTTCTTGTTTCTGACACTTCAGCAGCTCCAGGAGGGATTTTTTTCATTGATGGTGAAGGTGCCAGATTTCTACAAATCCCCTCTTCTTTTTTCTACCATCCTGAATGCATAGCTTGCAAATGGCATGCCAGAGCAGCATACTTCCAGCCTAAAGGACTAAAAGAGGATACGTGTATTTTTGTGCTCAGCCTGAATTTTGAGCACACATTTATGTGTTGGACTGCAGATGCATCCTCATGCCCACTTGGCTGTACACCCTGGTGCCTGAGTACATACCCTGAATATGCTGGCTATTGGGGGACAGTTGGGCTGCAGGATGAAGTGCTGCCCTCAAAACCCTTGCTTGTAAAAGTGTAGTCTGCAAAATCCTGTCATAGTTTATAAAATACAGCTTGCTCATGATTAAAAGTTTGTAGCCAGACACAGCTTGTGAAATTTCTAGGCTTATTTTCATTAGCATGTTCTGGGAAAACAAGCCACTGGTTATGCCTTGTTGCCCTTTGCTGGACACGCTCAATCACCTCAATGCCTTTTTTTACAGTGAGGGGCCCAGAACTGAATGCAGTATTCCAGGTGTGGCCTCACCAATGCTGAGTACGGGGGGATGATCCCTTCCTTAGTCCTGCTGGCTACACTCCTGGTACAAATGAGAGCTTGTATCAGCAACAATAATTAGCCATAATCTTGAAAATAAAGGTGCTAGAAGGAGAATTCCATTATGAACAAGCAAACAGTGTAAGACAGTTTGAATTTTGAAGTCACTGTCAACAATTTTACCAAAAATAAAAAAGCCCTGCTGCTTCAAGGCCTGAGCAGAATCTCTAGTAGTCCAGAGAGCTGTCATACATTTGAGACTGGGTTCATGACGGCAAGGTGCCTGACTCCTGGTCCTCTGACCAGAACTCTTCATTTTCCAGGGGACTGTTGGCTATTGTGGGCTATTCTGGAATGGATTTTTTCATAGTTGTTTGAATACAAAAAGAACAAGTCTTTCTAATTTCTCAATAAGTTGCTATCCTTTAAAAACTTTTCCACTTGCAGCTCCTGACACTTAGAACCACTAGGAATCATCAAAGGCTTTTGGCAAAAATGGGGAAGGAATACAACAAAAGACAGTAGGGTTTAAGATATAGTTACATAAACAAGGCCCTTGAAGTTAAAGAAATGAAAAAAAAAAACAAAAAAAAAAACAAAAAAAAAAAAAAAAAAAAAAAAAAAAAAAAAAAAAAAAAAAAACCAAAAAATGAAACCAAACATGGATAATACTGTCATTCTATAATCCCTCCCAGATATAAAGGTTTGCCCTCATCTGTTAGAGTCAGTAAGCAGGCTCTCAAGATCAAGCTACTGAAAACAAAGACCAGTGCAGTGATGTGTTTAAAAGCAGCTCGTGCATTGCACTTGGTCAGCATATTTTTCCTTTTTATCACTTGCAGAAAGCCTGACTGCTGTCTCTTGAGAGGCAAATAATTTAGACTGTGTCTAGGAGAGCTGTGATCTAAGATAAATAGCTATTATCAAAGTGATAGAGTGACACATAACGAGTCGTGGAGCCTCATGATGGCAATCTGATTGCTGGTTCGGAATCTCATATTATCTGTGCTAGCATAAGAACAAATTTCTATAAATATGTAGTAGAAAGGGTGCAATTTGTTCTTCATATAATACCTGTTTTATGCTCTAGTGGAGCCAACTGAGTCACTGAAGTATCAGCACACTTCAGTTACAGTGCTTTTTTTAAGAAGTATTCTCACAGAATCTGAAATTGCGTATGTCTCTAATTAGGTTATCATCAAAATTTGTAAGTGAATATTAGCACCCTGCTTCTTGCAAACTGCAGCTTAAACTCAAGTGCTAATATAAGGTGTTCTCAAAAAATCAGGGTGCAGAAGATCCAGGCTGGACTTTCCAAAACCGTGGGAAGATTTTCCCTGGGTTCCTCTGCATCTCAGTTGTTTCTTGCTTAAACGTGAAGAGTACAATCTCCCTCTCCCACAGGAACAATGTGATGGTGAATTCATTCAGTTTCTTGAAGCACTTGTATCATGGAACACAGAAAAAGTCATGGAGAACAGATACATCACACAAGCTAGACTGAAACAGTGACCAGTGAACAAAGCAAGAGGCTTCCCACAGAGCAGCATGCTGACAAAAGAAATAGCTGCTCAGGAAATTATTCATTCCCCCCATGGCACAAAGTGATATACCAGGACCAGTAGGAAAACCCCCAATCTTTTTAAGAGTTGTATCACACTACAGATTCTCAAATGGTACAAGACAGCATTTAACAGCTGCAAAATGTGCACCCCCCAGTATGTCTTTATTTTTGAGACAATAATTTTGTAATCTTGCCAAAGTACCATTAATAATTTGATTATTGTTACAGAAAATCTCTGTTTGCACTACCTCAGAAAAGTAAAAACTGGAGTCTTCTACAAAGATCACCCTGATTAAAATGAACTTTTCAGCTGCGTTTGACCTACAAGTCCAAAACTGTGCATTTTCTCCTGTTGGAAAGATGCTTACAGCTTTGCACTGGAAAAGCTGAGCACTGCCTTGTGCTGCTCTATCATAATTCATTTAAGGTTGTGAAGACTTGGAATACTTCTAAGGAAAATTTGATTGAAAATTTTGAAAAATTTGAAAATTTCAACACATTGAAAATTTATTTAGCCATACCTTTATCACATTGGCTATTTAGCCATAGCCAACCTTTATCGCATGCTTTCCACAGTGAGTGAGTGACTAAGGGTCCCTTTTCTGTCTTGTAGGGAGAACCAATGGGAATTACATTTCACAAAGAAAAGAACCTCAACTGTGGGTGCCACTGCAACAGGAGAGATGTTTTATATACAGCTTCATGCTGTTAATTGTGACTTTTGAGATTCTGAACACCTTCATCATGTTTTCATTGACAAGAGACTCAGAAGCACACTATTTCTTTATTGCTTTTGCTGACTAATGGCATGCAAAGGAGTATCCTGCACTGACATTCTTACAAATGGCTCTATTGAACAGTAGGGAGGGAAACATTCACACAGAGAACTTAGCCTAATGCTCAGTGCTGCCTGTGCAGCTCTCCTAACAAGTCCCAACAATCTTCAGAGGGAATAAGGCACCTTGTGGTGCCACAGATGCCAGTGTTCAAAGTACAAACACAAAATTAGCTTTGTCTACAGGGAGATGCAGACAAATTCCTAACTCTGTGTGGAGTCTGCAGATATTGTTCTGCTTTAGCTAGAAAGGCTTTAGTTGTCTTTCAAAGAAGTGAGCATACAGTGACACGCTTTCTTCAGGTCTTCTATATCAAGTAATTTACTTTGTATAGAGAGAGCTCAAGTCCAAATGTCCTCCTCACAGCACTCATATCCCCGGAGTACCTCATGGCCTGTGAGATAGGCTTCTGTGAGGTTCTCTAAAACTCTTTTGTTAAAGTTTATTTAAAATTTCACTGGATAAAATGGAGAATCAAAGGTAGAATAATGCAGAAAGCTGCACAGTGCATCTGCAGGAGGCATGCTGTCTTTTCTGAAGACAAGGAAGTTTAATAATTTTATTTTATAAAAACCCACACCAAAATTTGAAAGACGGCAATGAAAGTGTTACTATGAAAAGATAGCCTCCTGCATACTGATGAGAGTTTTGCAATACAGGTTTTAAATATTGGTTCAGCTTCCTTTGGTCTTCTTTAGACTCCCTCATACGTAAAGTTAAAGAAAGAACAAATAGCCAGTGGGTTGGGTTTTTTTCAGGTTTTCAGCATATGACAAATGCTCCATTTCTGGTAGAAAGCATGTTTTTCTTTTCCTATTTTTTGGCCCATACTTTCTTTGTTTTCCTGGCATATGCTGAAAGGCCAGAACTGCACTCCTACTTCAGTTCCTGGATTTGTGTTTGAGTTCATCAAACACCTACGGGTTTACCGTGCCTCAGCTTCTCCATGTAGAACACTGTCTTGTGATATCATTAGCTGAAAAGTATGAAGAAAAGAATGAGGATACAGGAAATTTGGGGAGCTGGAGGGTTACATTACTGGAAATTTTATTTCAGAACACTATTTAAAAAAATCTTGTCAGTTTGCAGAACTTATTGGTAGCTCAAAGGCATAACCAGGAAAAGGGAGGTTTTATTTATATGGAATATAAACTGTAAGGCCAGGGAGAGAGGCATCATAGTGTATTCTTAACAATGACATGGAGATGATGACGGAGAAAGAGAGCACTGCTGACACAACACTTAGAATAATCAGTTATATTTTTTGTACTAGCTTAGGTATACTTTCTTCTTTCTGCCCTAACTAAAATAATTCTTCAAAATTCACCAGTATTCCAGTTGGAAGCGGGTGGGGTTTATAAAACTGGAGAAGTTAATTTTGGAAGATAGAACTATGAGTCTTTGGCATGAAGTCAGTTATAGGTTGGAAACCAGAGGCTGAACTATGAAGGGAGTTGTTTTTGTGCTGATTTCAGCTGGTGCTTGGGTTTTTTTGATTTTTTTTGATTGTTTATTTGGGGATTTTTGTTTGTTTGCTTTTAATTTAATCTCCAATGGATAGAGCTAGATCAGAGCAGCTAGCACACAAAAATCTCCCCTAAAAGAGGAACAAGACTGTATACATTCCTTTGGATGTTGACATCAGCTTGCCCTGCTAAGTTTCTACTTTGCAACCTCATCATAAAATTTTACACTGGATTAAATTTTGGCATGATTTAAAAGAAGATGAGCCAGGAATTAATGAAGAGGAAGATTCAACTATATTACTATATTACTTATAGATTCAACTATATTACTATGATTACTAGAAGCTAATGCTACTACTGCTTGAAAAACTGGGGGAGGGGGAAAAGGAGAAAGGGAAACTTTATGAGTAGAAGATATTTGCTATTCTTTATTTCTTTAGAGCTCTATTCTATTTAACTTCACTTCTCCAGAGAGATATTTTTTATCACTCTTATTGTTAGCAACACCTTTTGCTTGTGTCATTTCCTTACAGTCTAGTTATAAAAAAACCGGTGAAGTTGTTGAATATCAACTGCTACCTAGAGCCAAGTTTTGCTTTTAAAGCCAGTTAGATGAAAATGCCAGATTCAAAGGCTGAATACAGAAGAATTTGTACAATTGTAAGTTGAGCTCATCCAAAACAAATGTTAGTACAGCAGATCTTTTGTTTCCCCGACCAACAGAGGCATTCACCTCTGTTAAGCTCAGTCTTGCTACATCTCTGCTACAGCTGCATAGTAAAAAAAAAAAAAAAAAAGTCTTATAAAAAAGTCCAGTGATGATTTCCTTGGGAATATGCATTCATTACAGTGATTGCATAGCACTCTTACTATGTGTCCTTTTGCTCTTTACTTGTTCTCCAAGGAGTGGGGATTAGTGTTAACACGACATCCCAGCTAGCTCAGCAGCTAGTCCTTTATTACAGGTTCTGCTCTTCATCTAAGATGAGACTGCATGTCTTATTAGGCACTGACCTTGAGATGCATGCTAGTAAAGTCATAATATTCGTATTTATAAAATAAAGAGCAAATTATCTTGTCCTGGAGTTCTCCCATAACAAGATTTTGCTGTACAAAATTCTAACTAGTTTCCCCCCTCCATCACTCTTCTCAAGTCTCACCTAAAAGGCCACCACTAAAAGGGTGATTTGTTAAAGTCTTGCTAACAGCTGTTCCCTTCCTGTGACTTTTCCCTCATGGCCATCGTGTGAAATATCTTTCTGTAAGAGAAAAGCAAATGAATCCTGATTATTTTTCAGTGCATCCTCAATTATCATGTGAGCCATCAGTGTTTATCATGTAGGCCCTACAATCACCAGTGATGACAAATGCAAAGACAAATAAGTCATCATCTAATTTTGAGGCCAATTTACCTCTTTAGCTCAAGGAAAAATTACCTGGCTGGAAATAGAAGGATTTTTAATTTTATATGTAAGACAGGCAATTGTAGCTGAAGTACAACAGAGCCTTGGGAAGCATATGAACATGGGTTATTTGTTCCTCCTCATGGTGTTCTAACACTTATGTATAAGTAATACAAGGTAACAAGTGAATATTTTTTGCACATCCAGTGCTGAAGCAAATGTGTGTGCACAACTAGTGGTTTTCATCAGGATCTTAAATATTCAGTCTCTGCCTGTTCAGGTTGTTACAAATGTCTCTGTAAATGATTGGGTTATGTGACCTCTGTACAATGGCTGGTTGCTTTTTTTCCCCAACAGAATGCCTCTGTTATCTTCAACATTCTTAAGAGTGTTTCCTGATTAGAGATCTAACATTGCCAGCTGTATCTTCCTGATAACCTCAGCATGCTCTGGGGTCACTGAGCAGGTCAAATGCACATTTTACAGAGCCACACCTTAATAATAAAATTCATGTCTGTACTGCTTTGGCAGCACCTTTTTATTAACATCTCTGAATATATATTAACATCTATTAATATACATTAATATACTATTATTAAAAATATGCTAGTGGTGATCTCTTCAAGTTAGAGTTCAGCATTAGTCAGAAGTACATAGTGTGACCACAAAGGTAGGGGCTCTTCAAGATGTCCCTTGAGGAGATATGGGAGAGAAGGAGTGAGAAGTACTTTGCTACTCTGCCCCTCCACTGCCTGCTCTCTGAGAAAAGGTGTAATGGAAATGAAACTGAAGCCACCCTTCCTGTCAGTGACTTGCCATGTCCCACCACTATGTCAAAAGTCACCATTTGCATCTTCATCTCTAGATCAGATACATCACACGGCTCAACAAATGCCAGCCTCTACAGTGACCAGAGACCCCCTCCTTCCCCTCCTGAGGCCCAGCAGCTGTGTATTCATTAAAAAGGGAGATCAGTGAGTGGTTTGTCTGCAGGTGGCTCTCATGTGAGGGTTACTTTGCTTGGGACAGGGTGTTGTGCCATAGCCAACTATCATCCCATGGCTGGAGGGATCTGAAGTGCTGGTGGGTCAGTTCCTGAACAGCTGCAATTTGCACCATGGATTTTTCTGGTTTATAACCAAGACCTGCCACAGTTTTCAGGTTTGTAAAGAACAAGACGGGTTCAATGCACCAACTATATCCAACTGCAAGTTGTCTGATGAGATAAAAGGACACCAGTGCCTCACTAATCTTTCTCTCAGACTTCTGCATCCATTATGTTCCTTCCTATGTCAGATGGAAAGAAGATGAAACTTTGAAAGACTTAAGTGGTAGTAAAAAGAGAAGCAGGGCAGAAACACTGCCCAGAGGAAAACTGATGGAAGCAGCACTGGAACAGGGAGATGAAGAAAAGAAACTCTGCTTAGCTTTCTTTCTCCTTTCTGAGAGGCTTCAAGAACCTTCCTCGAGACTGACATCTATTGGACAAGTTATTCTTCCCAGGAAAAGTGAAGGACCCACTGCAGGAATTAGGTCATACATTCCAGCTTCCTGGCAATAAATAATGGAAAAGGATCTGAGTGAAGATATCAATCAACACATAGGTGTGTTTTTTTCCTCAAAGCCAGGAAATCTATCCAGCCTATGTTTTCTACTGCAATGCTGTCACTCCGTAGCCACAGTCACTAACAAAGTACCACACAGCCACTGGCTCTGTCTCCACCCTCAGTGGGATGGGGAGGAGAATCAGAAAAAGAAGAAACCCATGAGTTTAATTAAGAACAGTTTAATAATTGAAACAAAATATAATTAATAATAATAATCATAGTTCTCATAATGGAGAGAAAAGGGGAGAGAGAGAGGGAGGAATAAACCCAAAAAAGACAAGTGATGCACAATACAACTGTGCACTCACTGACTGAGGCCCAGCCCATCCCCACAAAGTGATCAGCCCCTCTTTTCCAAGTCCCCCAGTTTATATACTGATATTCTATGGTATGGAATATCCCTTCAGCCAGCTTGGTTCAGCTGTCCTTGCCTCTTTGCTGCTTCTGTACCTACACACACAGTATGGGAGCCTTACAAGTCTTTGACTTAGACTAAACATTACTGAGTAACAAAAATCCAAAACACAGCACTGTAACTTAAATTACAGTCAATCCCAGGATGCCCACTCTTGTGATATGAAGTATCATGATTCCTTCAGAAACACTGTGAGGTTGTCTTTTAATTTCACTTGGCAGATCACAAACTTCATTATAAAATTTGTCTATTAAAATTGACAATTTCTTTTTTATATAGTGAATGTTTATTGATTACAATTTCTAATTTTCCCCTGTTCATTCAACTCTGACATAGCTGTGTCTTTTGGTCAATATCCACTTTCTAGTAACTAATC
Source organism: Zosterops lateralis (assembly GCF_965231275.1). Taxonomy (NCBI): domain Eukaryota; kingdom Metazoa; phylum Chordata; class Aves; order Passeriformes; family Zosteropidae; genus Zosterops; species Zosterops lateralis. The sequence goes on from NC_139763.1 coordinate 35,787,127, forward strand.
AACTTCTACTTGCAAAGTTCAGATTTTATCGATTGGTTTTAATACGGTTATTTTCAAGAAAAAAACCAAAGAATGTAAACATTTAAAAAAAATTAATACACAAAACTAAACACTCCAAAACCAATCCAAATTAATCTCAGCAATCCTGGCTACCATGTAAAATTAACTACTTGGTGGCCATTATTCTCATTTTTATCTGGACTCTGCACCCCTGCCCCACGTGCTTTTGCTCAGCCTAGAAGCCTCTTGAGGTTATGTAGCTCTACAGCAGTTATGGGTGGGAGGGCTGCCAGTACCAGTGCAAAGAGAACACTAAGGAGTGCAGTGGTACTGAACCAGAGCTACAGAGAAGATATGACTATTAGCAGATCTCTCGTAACTCTCTCCTTTCAGTATTGTGGAGTTATGCATTAGAGCACTATTAATCTGCAGGGCTTCTATTTGAAAAAAAATTGAAGTCAGAAGAAAACACACAGAAATGAGGTTTTAAAAGAGGAAGTTTTAGAAAATAGATTTCTCTAAACAAAGCCCAAGATAAGATGGCCTGTATCTGCAAATAATAGGAGTAGAAAATATCCGACCAGAAGTAAACCCATTCTTGGTAAAAAACCTCCTCTAGGTCATTTCAAGTCAGATCAGGTTTGCTTTAATAAGGCACAAAAACCCATTTTCAAGGTCAATAGCATCTTGTTGAATTGGACCCTTGATCGATGACTACTGGTAGTTGGTAATATGATGTGAGATGAAGGAATTCATAGTACCCACGGGAATTTTCAAAACAGTGTCAGCCTTCTCAGAAATGACATAGTATGCTTGTAGAAAAGTTAGAGGAGCAAACCTCTAAATCAATTACCCCTACTGACGCCTGCAGCCAAACTAAGCCCATCAGAGATATTTGAAGAAAACCTCAACCAGCCAACCAATCTCCTGGCTCTACCTGTTCAATAATTTTAAGAAACAAACCTGTTAGGATGCTTTGAAAATCCTGGATACATCATGCCTGTGACATTACTCACATGAGTAGGAAAAAGTCTCCTATAGCTGCGTTCTGAGCTGCTTTACCGGCTAGCTAGCTCTCTGACAACTGTATAAGGAAGGTTTGGTGGGTCTGAACCTCAGGCTGGAGTGTGGTCGACAGTGTGGAAGAAAGAGTGGACTCTAACATGGGTTTCACCAGGCTTTATTCCTCCCAGGAGCTGTCCACGTGCAAGAGTGAGCTCTGACCCTCTGCTTTCCCCTTATGTACCCAAGGGGTGTCCCCAAGGAGGGAAGAGCTCAGAACCAATCCAAGGGGTGGGGAGTGTGACACAGAACAGGGAAACAACAGAACAACGAAGAAAGGTGTCACCAGAGTACCTTGCCAAATCCCAGGGCTTTTCCCCCAGAATCTTCCAGATCTTACAAGGTAGACAAGTCTACCATGAGGGAGAGACCACCAGAGGGTTTGGGGATGGGGGTGTTGGGACAAACCATTGTAAACAGATAAGAAAAACATACAGAACTTTAGAAAACCCAAAATGCACACCGCAACAGTTCGTCTCCGGGATTTTATGGAGTACTTAAACAAGTAAGAACACATGTTATTTTAAAAACAAACAAAGAACCTCGGGGTTGTAGATGTAAACAAGGAGGGTGAAAGGAGAGTTATGAAAAACAGGAGATGGAAATGAATCATGGAAAGTCATGTGATGGAAATAGAAATGTAAATGACATAAGAAAGAAATTGAAACTTGCAGAAGAGGAAAGCATAGAATGCTTTTGACTATTTGCAGATGTCAAAGTAATTCGTCAACATTTTCCTCTCCTCTGCTGTTTTTGAAGCAATTGATCCTTCCCAAGAACAAGTGGAGTGCCTGTTTCATTAAAAGGTCATGATGGTAGCTGAGATCAGCTTTGGCTTCTTCCTAAAACCGTTGTTAGTTTTCATCCCTAAGATGAGCAAAGCCTGAGGAAGTTCTTGATTATAAAATACATTATTTTCACAGTACAGGGAGTTAATTCATATCCACTGCTCTGCTCAAGGGCTGGCTGTTAGTTCTAGATTCTATACGGCTTTCTGTGGAGTCTAGAACAGATATGACGTGCTGTTTCCATAATTCAAAAATCTCTGTATATTTTTTTGTCATATAATGTGACCTCTTGGAATCAGGTGATTAAGAACAGATATTTTTGTTTTCTCAATTAAAACTCTTCATTGTCATGGTTTCAGAGAAATTGTCATGGTTTCAGAGTTACAAACAGGAACCAGTACAGAATCTGGTAAGACAAAGTACATTATTTGAATCAACTACCATAGTTTTTTAATAATCCAGTATCATTTGATGATCAGTATGAGGCTTGTCCTGAGCAGCTTGTTCTGGCTGACCTTGCTTCAGATGGGGTGTTGACTAGATGATTTCAAGAGATGTCTTCTGACTTCAATGATTCTGTGATTCTGTGTTTGCAATGTCAGACTCCTCATTATGATTGTAAAAAAGGTTCATCTTATAAACAGTAAAAAAGACCTGTTGTTTTCTGTTGCTATGTGTCAGTCATTTCCCAAATGTTTTTCCCTGTAGTAGTGAATGTGTGAGTGCAATACCCTCACATACAAACACAAAACCAGATGGTCCTTGCCCTTATCTAGTCTGTCTGAATAATGACTTGGGTATGATAAAAAGTAGAAATGGAATTTCTTTGAAATATCTGTTGAATAATAATTTGAGCCAATATGAAGATGATATCTCATTAATTGTTTTAAGTCAGGGACAAGGTGAAAAGCATGAATGTGCCAATCTCATAATTCTCTCAAAAGCATTTATTATGCACCTCTGACACAATGGAAGAAGGGAGATCTGAGAAATAAACCTTCATTTGCAGCCCCTCATATCCCACAGTGATCATGCCAGTCTGTGGATATGTGAGAGTCATGGCATTTCAGAAGACCCTTAGGACACTGGCACACACTGGCACCATTCCCAAGCAGCCATGTGTGAACATTTCTTGAGTACACCACCTACAGAGCCTGAGCATTGTGAACCTGAAACAAAGTAAAAGATCAGTAGAATCAATTGCACTTTCTTTCTATGGAAAAGATAAATCATAGAGTACTACTTGCATTAAGGTAGCAATCACACCTAGCCATTTTTTTTTTCCAAAAGATATCTTCCATGGTGTCTATTAAGTTGCTGAAGCCTGTACCTTCAGAGCTCTAGTGAAACTCTAAACAAGAGTCCAGCATGTACCACTAGTTTTAGGGCAGCTCTTCCCAGCATTTACTTTCTGCTCTGAACACTGCAGGACTAAGGAGAGTAGTCTACTTGCCTTTTATTAGATTTCATGTATTTTACCAGGAAGACTCAAAATCTTTTTTTTTAAGATAAAAGCGTGGAGAATTGTTTTGAATACAAATACCTCTATGAAGCACACTTGAGACTGCAATGTACTTTTGGAGGACAGTGGAAAAGGAATCTTATTCACAGACAATTTTTATTTAAGTTTTATTTTATTTAACGCTTGTGGGGGTGCTGGAATAGTATCATAAGTTTCTTAGTTGTAGGTTTGATGTAAATTGGACTTTAACCCTAGCCAGGTAAAGCTACTGTCTTGGAATGTGCTTATCAGAGGTTGATAAGAGTTGCCAAGACAACTCTAATCCTCTGCCCTGGGTTTCGATCGTCCTATTGTGTTTTCCCCCATCCCATTGTACTTCTCCCCCACATGTCCACCATCCCCCAGGCCCCAAGACCTTCAGGAGAGGTGTCTGACAGGGATTGGTGAGTCTCCCAGGGCCACATCCCAAATCCACCTGATTTGTTAATGTTGTGTATTGCATTTTGACCTTACCCACCTGGTTTTGTGTGATTGGTCTCTGTAACTGGTGTCCACCCCTGAGATTTGGGGGAACAAAAACCCCCTGTAACCGAGGCCCGGGGTCACTCCCCAGAGGCACAGGCCTGGAACCAGGGGCTTCCCCTGAGTTACCCGAATAAAACCTTTCTCCCTGAGCCTCCGGAGTGTCCCCTCTTTCTAACCACGGCCGAGACAGCTAAGGCAAAGGGGCTGCGGAGCCAAAGACCCACGCAAAGGTACTGTTGGGGCGTATCAGAGCTAGCAGGGTGGTCCAGCCGGGCGCTGAGCTGACCTGAGAGACAGATACGCGAAGCAACAGATTGGCGCGCCAACTGTGGGGCCTGCAGACGCCTTTTGACCCGCTGTGCCGTGGGAGCTGACACGGAGGCCTGAGGAAGACTCGGACCCTGTGACCCAGAGACCTTCTGAGAGGACGTCGCCTTGTCGTGTCCCGAGGTCTTCAGCATTTCACGGAGCCACTGGGGTTGCTAAAAAAGCACCCCTGGTGGAAGAAGGGAACAGCTCCTGCCCAGAGGAGTCCCTTCAGGCTCGTGGTTGCCCCAGCAACGTCTCCAGTGTCCCGAGGGCTTGGTGAGTATATTTCCTCTAAGGGAGGGAAGGATACCCACCACAGAGGCTTGGGAAGCCTCAGGGAACCCTAGGAGGGACGGGACAGGGGGGGACCGGGGGTCCACCCGAAGGAAGCCCTTACCCCTAGGAAAGGACGCCCACAGGGATTTGGGGGGTGGTTTTGCTGGGAAGGGGTGGTGGAAAAGGATAACAGCTAGTCGGAATGGGAAACGGACTAAACACCACCCAGAAAGAGGTTTTTAAAAGTTTAATTGGAGTTTTAATTGTTGCCAAAATTAAATACTCAAAAAAGGAACTGAAAAAGTTTATTAGGTATTTGTTTTTGCATTTTCCGAATGTTAATTCGGACCAAGTGAACAGCATTTGGTTCTGGGAAAATGCTTCTAAAAAGTTGGAAAAATTAGGGAAGTCAGGAGACGTCCTGGCTGCAAAATTTGCATTCTGGCCGTGGCAAATAAAAGCTGCCTTAGAAGAGATCACAGGAATGCAAGATAACAAAGTTGCATTCTCTCACTGCCGTCCCTCAGTCCCTTCCCCCCATACCACTCCCCCTGCCTCTCCCAAGTCCCCCCAACCCCCCCGGTCCCATCCCCCTGCCTCCCCTAAAACCCCCAAAACCCCCCCAGGTATTTTAAAAAATGCTCCGGCACCCCCGGGGTCCCCCTCTCCGAGCATTTTGAGAATTCCTGGATCCCCCGCTCCCCGCAGCCACGGCCGGGCTGTTCGGGGCTCCCGGGGCAGTCTGGCTGGCCAGAACGCCCAACCCCCCCCCACTACCCCCCCGATTTCCCCAGCCAACAAACCCAGAGTCCGTTTCTCATTCGCCGAGGAAAACCGCCAGTCTCCAACTAGCCCGGGTGGGTCCGGCAGCGAAAACGGCTGTGAGAAACCCCCGAAGGGAGACCCGGAGACCCCCCCCTCCCCAGAGAACAAAGGAAAAGGCCTCCATAATGGCGACAGCCACGAGGTGCAGCCTCTTGGTGCCCTTCCCCCTTCTTGTTCCCAGAATCCCTTTCAGCCCCCTCCTACTGGCCCCTCCCTGTACCCGCCCCCTTTTTCCTCACAAGGCTTGCCTCCGCCCCTTCCCCCGCCCCTCCCCACGCCCCTTCCCCCGCCCCTTCCCACGCCCCCTCAGAGCCAGGGGTGGGGTTTACCCCACTCCTACTGTGAGGGCACCGCCCCAACTCCGCCCAGAACCTTCCCCCTGCCCGCCCCGCCCCCGGAGTGGGCGGTTCCTTCCTCCGGGAAGACTCCTTATCCACCCCACCCCCTTTTTCCTCAGCCTGCTTTTCCGGAACCGATTTATCCCGAGCCTTGTGGTCCCGAAAAAGCCCTGCACCCCCCACCTCCCCCACCCCTGCCCCTGGGACCGGGAAGGGATCATGGCGCGACCTCAACAGCGTGGGGCTCGCCGCTGCCCCCGGGGCTGTCGGCTGCCCCTCCCCCGCCGGCACTGCCGGCCCCTCCTCCCCCGTCGGGGCTGCCGGCGCCCTTCCCGGAACCGCAGCCGCCCGTTCCCCTCCCCCCACCGAATGCCGGCGCTGCAGCCGCTTTTGCCGGGTTCCCGGGACAGTGGCTGAAAAGACCGGACTCCGTGGCCCCCCCTCCCTTTCTCCCCCCGCCGCAACAGCACCCCACAGCGCCGTGGAGCCCCTTCCCTCCCCCCCACGGCGCGAGCGAGGCGCCGCCCCTGCCCCAGCCCGCCCCCCCGCAGCCACCTCCCACAGGGGGAGCCCCACCGGCACCGCCCCCGCCCTACCCCCCATTCGGGAACACGGTGTCCCCAACAGCACCTCCTTTGGGGAATGCTTTTCCAAGCTTTCAACGGCCACAGCCACCCGTGCCACAGGCAGGCTGGGAGCAACCCCCAGCTTACCACTGGGAACCTGAGGCAGCGGCTGGGGTCCGGGAGGGAGAGAAGCAAGAGCTCGGGGATGCCAATGCAGATGGGGTACCCACAGTTACTCCGGTGACATACCGAAGAAGCAGGGGGCAAGGAACCACGGTAGCCACCTGGAAAGCGTTGTCACAGACGCTTGTTAAAGACCTCATGAAGGCATTAAAGGAGTATGGCAGACATAGTCCTTATTTCGAAGGCTTGTTGTTTACTTCTTTTGGTGGAATCACAGTTGTACCTTTTGATTTGAAGCAGATTTTCAAGTGCCTCTCAAGCAAAATGGAATTTGAGCTATGGGAGGTCACTTGGAAAAAACTGCTGAAAGCTGCATTGCCAGGTTTGCTAGAGGACCCAACCACAGCAACTGATAATGCAGGCAATCCTATTACCCTAAACCACCTGTTAGGGGAAGGGGATTGGAAAGCAGCCGCAGACCAGGCTACCAACATTCCCCAAAATGTCCTTGAGTTTGTAGCTAATCAAGCATGCAAAGCCTTTCTGAAAATGCGGCCCGATGGCCCCTCACAATATTACTTAGACATTTTTCAGGAACCACAAGAACCCTATGTCAAATTTGTGGAGCGACTTGCTTCAGCTGTGGAACAGCAATTTAATGGAGAGGAGGCGCAGAAACAAGTGATTCAGCAGTTGGCTTTCTCTCATGCGAACGAGGAGTGCACTGCTGCAATAAATCTGATACCCAGAGAACCAGGCTCGACACCTCCTCTCAAAGAGATGCTACAAGCCGTCAGTGCCGTCGTCCCACGCTGCAGGAAACCAGCCCTTAGAGAGGGGAAAACGCGCCATAAAATCACCGCTGCGGCTGTGGAAACACCTAAAACACCAGAACCACACAAGAAGAACGCTCCTGCACGTGCTAACAGCCAGTGTTTTCTGTGTGGAAAAAGCGGTCACTGGATCAATCAGTGTCCATTGAAGGGACAATTTGACAATTTCTTAAAACAGGAAAGGGAACATGAGGGGAGGGAGAACAAAAAGAACACCAGAGTGTCAAAAAACTGATTCGAGAGCGCGGAACTGCCCAGCGTGACGATCCCAATCGGGCAGCCCAAACAACCCAAAAAGAAAAAAGGTCACCTAAATCAGATTTGTCTCTCTCTTCACAGGACCTGACAAAACAAGGGAAACCGAGGCACATAGTATTGCCTGAGCCATCAGGATCCTTGACAACAGCGGACAGGTATGGGCCATTTAGGCTCCAGTTGGCTGAGCCTCTTCACCTGCGGGACAGTCAGTGGCAAACAGCCATGGTCTCAAAGGAACCCGGCACGTGGCACATGGTGGAGACAAAATTTGTGGTCATTGAGGACTGTAAGTTCACCCCCTCAGACATACAGATCGCCCCTGGGACAATCACAACTGACCCAGAGCGATTTGTTGTGTGGCTCCGCAGTGAAAACCCACCCACCTTCCTACCAAAAGGGCAAATTATTGCCCAGGCCATCCCTGCAGTGCAAGGACTTGTAGTAAAGACTAGTCCAGAGGAAAGTGCCACAGAGAGTGGCAAAGGAGAAAGCGACAAAGACACCACTGTCGCTGTGGTAAAAAAGATAGGCCCAAACAGGCCAAAAGATTTCTGTAAGCTTTCTATGAGTGGGGAATCCAAACTCCTTAAAGGAGCTTGGGACACAGCTGCTGATGTGACGGTCGTCCCAGAAAGGATGTGGCCATCACATTGGGAACTGCAGGACATTGCCAAACATGTAAATGGTATTGGAGGCTTGCAACTAGCCAAGCAGTCAAAAAAGGCAGTGACAATTGAAGGGCCAAACGGGCAAATAGCCACGCTACGCCCATTTGTTTTGGATTTTGATGAACCTCTGTGGGGAAGAGATTTGATGTCCCAATGGGGAGTCACGATTAACATTCCTGACCCTCCAAAGGTTTTTCAGGCAGTGGTCACTGAGGAGCGCCCTATACAGAAACTGAATTGGCTGTCAGATGAACCAATCTGGATAGAGCAGTGGCCACTTTCTAAACAGAAGTTAAAGGCGCTCAATGAGCTTGTGGAAGAACAGCTGAAAAAGGGCCACATTGAAGAGACCACTTCACCGTGGAACTCTCCAGTGTTTGTCATTCAGAAAGCAGATAAGACCAGGTGGAGGCTCCTCCATGACCTCCGCAAAATTAATGAGGTAATTGAGGACATGGGATCCCTGCAACCAGGGATGCCTGCCCCAAGCATGCTCCCCGAAAACTGGAGTTTGACTGTAATTGACATAAAGGACTGTTTCTTTCACATTCCCCTCCATCCTGATGATGCCCCAAGGTTTGCATTCTCAGTGCCCACCTTGAACCGAGAAGCTCCACGAAAGAGGTATCAGTGGAGAGTCCTTCCGCAGGGTCTAAAAGTTTCGCCAGTGATCTGTCAAAGGTATGTTGCCTCCCTGCTTGCACCTGTGCGTGCAGCGGTGCCCCAAGTGATAATCCAACATTACTTCGATGACGTGTTGATCTCTGCACCAACAGATGACCTGTTGGCACATGCCCTTGACCTCACCGTGGCTGCACTAGTTGATGCAGGTTTTGAACTACAGGAATCCAAAATTCAAAAGATGCCACCCTGGAAATACCTAGGGCTGGAAATTGGGAAGAGGACTATTGTTCCTCAAAAATTGGAAATCAAAACCCAAATTCAGACCCTTGCAGATGTCCATCAGCTGTGTGGAGCTCTGAATTGGGTGAGACCTTGGCTAGGTCTCTCTACCGAAGACCTGGCCCCCCTTTTCAATTTGTTAAAAGGGGGAGCTGAACTGAGTTCACCCAGGGCCCTCACCCCAGAGGCAAAAATTGCACTGGATAACATTCAACATGCATTGTCCACCAGACAGGCCAACAGATGCAAACCTGACCTGCCTTTTCGTTTCATCATCTTAGGAAAGCTGCCACATCTCCATGGGATGATTTTTCAGTGGAACAACAAAACCCTCAAAAAATCAAGGGAGGTCCAAAGCAAAGAAGATCCTCTCTCTATTATAGAGTGGGTCTTTCTGAGCCACCACAGGACCAAAAGAATGACAAAGCCACAAGAATTGATGGCTGACCTGATTAGGAAAGCCAGAATGCGCCTTAGGGAACTGGCTGGTTGTGACTTCGAGTGCATTCACATGCCAATCAAATTGAAATCTGGTCAAATTACAAAAGCTATGCTAGAGCATCTGCTTCAAGAGAACGAAGCGCTGCAGTTTGCCCTAGATAACTACCCTGGTCAAATTTCTATTCATCGGCCTGCCCACAAAATTTTCAATTCGGATGCCCAATTTCGATTGGAATTAAAAAGTGTCCAAAGCAAGGAGCCTCTTAAGGCTCTAACCGTCTTCACTGACGCGTCCGGAAAGTCCCACAAATCAGTTATGACTTGGCGGGACCCCCTCACCCAGAGGTGGGAATCAGAGGTGGTTGAGGTGGAAGGATCACCTCAGGTTGCCGAGCTGGCCGCAGTCGTTAGAGCATTTGAGACGTTCCCTGGACCTTTCAATTTGGTAACGGATTCAAGTTATGTTGCAGGGATAGTTTCTAGAGCAGAACATTCTGTGCTGCAGGAGGTTTCCAATGTCACTCTATTTAAGTTGCTTTCCAAGCTAGTCAAACTGATTTCCCACAGAAAGCAACCCTTTTATGTGATGCACACCAGGTCGCATACAGAGCTCCCAGGTTTCATAGCAGAGGGGAACAGGAGAGCCGATGCTCTCGCTGCCCCTGTGGAGGTAGCCCCTCTGCCAAACCGTTTTGAGCAAGCCAGAATCAGTCATCAGCTTCACCATCAAAACGCGCCAGGTCTGGTCAGGCAGTTTAACTTAACCCGTGACCAGGCCAAAGCGATTGTGACTGGCTGTCCGCAATGTCACAGGTATGCCATCCCATCCATGCCCACAGGCGTGAATCCCCGTGGTTTGTCCAGTTGTGAAGTGTGGCAGACAGACGTCACGCACTTTGCCCCCTTTGGGAGGCAGAAATACGTGCACGTCTCTGTGGACACATTCTCAGGAGCGGTTTTTGCTTCTGCCCACACAGGGGAGAAGGCTGGGGATGCTATCAAGCATCTCATCCAGGCTTTCTCTGTCCTGGGCATCCCAAAGTCCCTGAAAACAGACAATGGTCCAGCATACAGGTCCAAAGAATTCTGCAGTTTTCTGCAACAATGGGGAGTGGAACACAAAACTGGGATCCCCCACTCTCCGACAGGCCAGGCGATTGTAGAAAGGACTCACCAGAACCTCAAAAGAGTCCTCAGCCAACAGCAACCGATTCTCAAGATTGAGCCACCGTCTGTAAGATTAGCCCGTGCCTTGTTCACGTTGAACTTTCTTAACTGTTCCTTTGAAACCATGAACCCGCCGGTGACAAGGCATTTCCGTGGGAGCTCACAGTTGGAGCCCCGGGAAAGGCCAAAGGTCCTTGTCAAGGATCCAGAAACGTTGAAAATACAGGGTCCCCATGATTTAGTAACCTGGGGACGTGGATACGCCTGCGTCTCCACTCCCACCGGTTTGCGGTGGATCCCCTCCAGAAATGTGAGACCCTATGTTCCCAAGGGTTCAGAAATGAAAGTACCCCAGGTCACTGTGGCCTCCTGGAGAAGGAGGAAAAAGGAGGAGGAGGATGCGGGCCCAGAGGCAAGTCCTCCCAGCCCAATTACTCTTCCCTCCTGGGTTTTCTGTCATGAAGGGGAAGCAGAAGAGCTGTTTCCCCCAGAGGAGTGTTTTCGATGGTTGTTTAACTAAACCTTTGTTTTCTGAGTTCTATCATCTAAGGCTGAGATCATCAAACATCAATCCAGCAGCTGCGAGGAATGGTCGAGTCCATCAAGCAAGAAACAGGGGACTGGTTTGATAACCTCTTCAAAGGTGTTGGACTCTCTAACATCGCCAGCTCGTGGATCAAAACCGGACTGTTGTTTCTGTTCATCATCTTAATTGTAGCCATTGCTTCTGGTTTGGTCAAAAGCCTGATCATGAATGCAATTTTCCCCACTACTGCCCCCTCAGTGCATTCAGTGACACCTGCCATCGAATTCCCACCGGACTCTGACTCCAGCAGCGAGTGTGAATCAGATATATACACTCCAGACCAGTGACACAAATAAAAGAAAAAGGGGGAGGTGTGGGGGTGCTGGAATAGTATCATAAGTTTCTTAGTTGTAGGTTTGATGTAAATTGGACTTTAACCCTAGCCAGGTAAAGCTACTGTCTTGGAATGTGCTTATCAGAGGTTGATAAGAGTTGCCAAGACAACTCTAATCCTCTGCCCTGGGTTTCGATCGTCCTATTGTGTTTTCCCCCATCCCATTGTACTTCTCCCCCACATGTCCACCATCCCCCAGGCCCCAAGACCTTCAGGAGAGGTGTCTGACAGGGATTGGTGAGTCTCCCAGGGCCACATCCCAAATCCACCTGATTTGTTAATGTTGTGTATTGCATTTTGACCTTACCCACCTGGTTTTGTGTGATTGGTCTCTGTAACTGGTGTCCACCCCTGAGATTTGGGGGAACAAAAACCCCCTGTAACCGAGGCCCGGGGTCACTCCCCAGAGGCACAGGCCTGGAACCAGGGGCTTCCCCTGAGTTACCCGAATAAAACCTTTCTCCCTGAGCCTCCGGAGTGTCCCCTCTTTCTAACCACGGCCGAGACAGCTAAGGCAAAGGGGCTGCGGAGCCAAAGACCCACGCAAAGGTACTGTTGGGGCGTATCAGAGCTAGCAGGGTGGTCCAGCCGGGCGCTGAGCTGACCTGAGAGACAGATACGCGAAGCAACAAACGCTTTTACAATATGTTCAATATATTGACTGCACACCAAAGAAATCCTGCAGGAGAGAGAACAATAAATCCAATTACCAAAAACTTGGAGTTCAGAATCCGTAGGTATCATACAAAAAGCCAAGTTCCTACCCCCATATTATGAGAGAATAGAATACATTAATTGAAGTTATTTTCAGCCTCTTTTTATGGAAATCCTAGGCTACTACAAAACTAGTCCTATTTGTAAAAAAACTGAGTGTCAAGGGCACACTAATGAATCATCACTCTTCCAGAACCACAAACCTCAGGAATGGATGGCTTCCAGGGAGGGAGAAGCAGTAGTCACGAAGCTGTGAAAATTATTTTGCACTTGCTGATCCCCTTTAATGGATGCATTTTACCCCTTCTCTCATTCGAAATGAAGGATGTTATTTCAAATTCTCAAGTTCAACTAAGTAACACCACAGAAGGAAAGGTCACAATCTGAGAACAAATGTCAGTACTATCAGCATTTTGACTAGCAGCTCTCTCTATCTGAAAAGTTACCCAAGCTGTTTCACACAGCTGCTTGCACTAATAATTACTTATGTCCTTGCTGTGTTAGCTTAAATGCTTATTGAAGTTGGCCACAAAAACCACATAGCTAAACAGAACAGTCCTTAGCTTATGGGCTGTTTGCAAATCAATGTGTATCGGGACATCAAGACTAACATTTCCTTGATTGTGCATTGCTGAGCTTCAACATGGAGATCATATGAAACTGACTTCGCTGGTACCTCAGTAGCAAGTCTGTGGCTGGAAATGCTCCTTTCATATAGCATATGTAGCATGTGGAACAGAAGGTGATTGCAGTGATCTCTTTGAAAACCATCATTGATCAAATGGTAGGTTGTTTTACTTGACACATTCAATCTATCTGTATGGAAAGCTTTGCACAATGACATCTTCCTAACTTTCCACTCATCTAGTGAGGGTGTTCATGAATTATCATTTTACTGAAAAACAAAGCAGTTATTCTAGCTGCAAGGATAACCTTGTTCTCTAAAGCACTTAAACTCCTTTTGTGTGTCCTTTTACCTTCAGAAAAAAAAAAAAATAGTGTAAATTAACAAAGACCACAACATTAAATGGAACAATTACATTTTTATCTTGTTCAGTAATATTAATCAAGTGCTAACAATGCACTTGTAGTAAATATTTACAAAATGCTTTCTCTTGTGTTTTGGGAATGCATTCTAGTTGCTGATACAAGCCAGAAAGGATGTCACTGGCCTTCTTGGCCATCTAGGCACACTGCTGTCTCATGTCCAGCCAGCAGTCAGCATACACACTCAGCCGCTGGGCAGCCTTCTGGTCACTCTGCCCCCAGCCTGTAGCACTGCATGGGGTTGTTGTGACCCAGGTGAAGGACCTAGCACTTTGCCTTTTTGAACCTCACACCACTGGCCTTGATCCATCAACCCAGATCCCTCTGCAGAGCCTTCATACACTCCTGCACACTCAACACTCCAGCCCATCTTGTTGTCATCTGCAAACTGACTGAGGGCACACTGGATCCCCTCATTCCGATCACTGATGAAGATATGGAACAGGGCTGGTCCCAGCACTGAGCCCTGGGGAACACCACTGGTGACCATGTGCAGCTGGATGGAACTCCAGTCACCACCACCCTCCGGGCCCAGCCACCCAGCCAGCTTTTATGAAGTGAACAGTGCACATGTCCAAGCCATGGGCTGCTAGCTTCTCCAGGAGAATCCTGTGGGAAATGATGTAAAATTTTTACTAAATTTTCCAGACAGATAACATCTACATTTCCTGCATCCACTAAGTGAGTCACTCTGTCATAGCAGATCAGATTGGTCAAACAGGATTTGCCTTTCCTAAACTCATTCTGGCTGTGCCTGATGCCTGATTGTCCTGCATGTGCTCACAGTGGCACACAAAATGATTTGCTCCATGACCTTCCCCAGCATCAGGGTCTGGCTGACAGGTCTGTAGCTTCCTGAATCCTCCCTCTGATCATTCTTGTAGATGGGGGTCACACTTGCTAAGGTCCAGTCAACCGGGACCTCCCTGGTGTGTCAAGACTGCTGGTAAATGACAGAAAGTGGCTCGGTGAGCTCTTGCAGCAGCTCCCTCAGTACCCTGTATCCAGGTGGTGACCACACAGGTAATGAGGAACAGCAGATATCATAGACATATCATGTCTTACTACTCCAGAAGGATTTTGAAAGCATTACAGAAGTGACATACAGAAAAAGATGAAAAGACAAGAAAGTGAGTATACTTTTTGACTTTGCATTCTTCCTTAACTAGTTAGCAAATTACATCCATTTTATTTTCCCTAGAATGAATTTTTTGCACAGGAATCAAAACTAACTCTAAAAGAAGGTAACTACATTTTAATTGTAAAAACCCCTTTATCAGGGCAGGCAGGAAGTGGGATGATTTCCAGCCATCTGTGAGTCATAGCATGCAAACAGAAGACATATGGGCATGCTTACTCGGCAGAACTTTTTTATAATTCGGTGTAACTATTCTCTTATTTTTTTCCTTAATTACATTTACATGAGGTGAAAATAAGGTTGTTAGGATGTTTGACTTGGATTTGCCCTATTTGTACAACTGTAATGGACAAATATTTCAGGATTCCAGAGGCTAGGGTCAGATAAAGCCAGAGATTTAAATAGGCCCATGTTTAGGACTCTATTTCTACGAATCACATTCACAAAACATTACATTGAAAAGGAGACTAGAAAAGCTTGGACTCGGTGCTGTTAGTACTAAAAATCTGCTAAAGCCCCATCTGTCTCTGTAGCTTTAAAATATATTTTTAGTACTGTGTTTCACTAGCCTTAAGAGTATCAACCCACCAAAAAGCCATGCATACATAGAAGAGCTGGAGGCCCAGGAATAAGGTTTAAATGTTATGAATCTGCATGAGCTGAAAGGATCTGACCAGTTCAACTGCAGTGGAAATGGATTGCTACTGCCTAACCCTGCCCCAAGCACAAAGTTTTTGGCTTGCAAATGCTCCCAAGAACCTAGGCGGTTACTTAATACCCTATTACCTAAGAGCAGTATTTTTGTATTCTGCTCAATGTGCTGCATGCTCCTCCCAGAAAAAACAAAACTAGCATAGCTCCAGCTTGAGAGAAGACAGGCTGGAACATCAAATACAAAGTCCACTGGGCAACAGATCCCCTTCTTCTCTTTGCAAGTCCAAACCTAGACAAGGATGTTTTAATATTTTCTTCTAAAACTAATATCTAAGATGAAAATAACCCAAACAAACTACAAAGCCAAACTACCTATGATTTTTCTATGGTATCAGGTGGTAATAAATTAATTTTTTTTAATCTGGATGATGTCTGGGAACAATGAAAATAGGAAGCCTCTGTACTGCAGCTATGCTGATCTTCAGTTCTCTTCAGAGACCATCTATTGAATGCAGCAAGGCTAGACATTAAAATAGTAAAGATTCCTCACCAACCCTAGGTGCTGCAGGTGTTAGAGTTTTGTCATACATAAATACTGCAGAAGAAAAATATAAATACTGCTCCTTGACAAACTTTCTGGTCTAGGCTTATTTATTTGGAGTTTGCTGAGTATGCAGTCTCAAATGGATGGTCCATGAATTCCTGTTATCTGGTTTTTGGCCTCTATGAATAAATAAATCACAACCTATGAAAAGATTAGCATTGTTTTCTCACTGTTGATAAGTCAGAATCCAGTCAACCAGGGTAGTACTCCAGGTTTCTGCTGGTTAAAAGGCTCTCAAAGACTTAACTGATAGGAATTTAATGTCTCATAGTTTCACAATGGAGCAAATCTCCTTCTGAGGGATGATAAGATAAACTGTAGTGCTTGGTATGGAGCCATTCAGCAGACTTTTGGTCAGTATCAGCTAGGACTCAGCAAACAGTCAGTCTTGACTAAGATTTTAAGGTTTTGCTCTGAAGTATTTTAAGTAAATCCAGAGCACGTAGAACTCCCGTGAGAAGTCAGGTCCTCCACCCTGTCAGTAGAACATATACTCCACATCTGCTCTATTGATGAGTGGAGCTCTCTGGAGGAAGGGAAGAAAGTTCAATCTTTGTTCAGCCAGAAAGTTCAGACCCCTCCACAGATGCAGCTGGGGGCTGTACACTGCCCTGCACAGCTGCATCTGGCCTAAGCAGGCAGCTGGGATCTGCCAGTGTAGCAGGAGCACAGAAAACACCAATGACTAACACTTGCCACTCACACCCTTGCATTACTTCCAGTCTGACTTAGACAAGACTGCCCTTTTCTGATATTTTGTCTTGCCGTATTCTCAGTCACTTCCAGATGGTAATGTATCTGACATGTTGATTTTTTTGTTATTTAGCATTTGATCTTTTGACAAAAGTCAGCATTTGGTCCCCAGTAGGCAGTTTTAGGACAGCTGAAGTGCTGTCTAAGCAATCACAGATGAGCTGGTTATATCACACAAAAGCCTTTTTGTGTCATGGCTAATTTCAGATCCTCCCTGTTCCTTATGCAGATTCCAGCCTTGTTCCCTCATGCACAGAGAATTAAATTCTATGCCTGCATTTCCTTCTGGCTTCTCCTGTGGGAGCACAAACTGATTCAGACAAGCTCAGGAGGCAATAGAAAGACCAACAGCACTGGCTACCCACCCTGCAAGATTCCTTTGCATTTTGGTGCATTACTGTCCCTGGCACTGTAGGAACCAACCTACTTCCTTTGACTGCACTTTAGGTCAATGGCCCTCTTTTGTTTTTCCCTTTCCCAAGAAAAGTGTCCTGCTAGGACAAACTCTAGATTGCACTCTCCTGTTCACACTGAGATTTTAGCTTTCTGTGTTTTCTTGCATGTTCTAGCTTTGGTAGGAGAAGAAACACCTACGTCAAGTAAATGAGTATCTCTGCAGCTCTGTCATCTACAGCAGTCTTGACTAACATCTGCTGAAGGATATTCCTCTTCACAAGTGCAGCAGGAGTTGTTACAGAATTTTATCTGGCCTTCGTGCCTCTGTAGCCTCATACATGCAAATGCCTGATACTGGTAGGAAAAATCAAAGGGGAGGTAAAGGGAAAAGTACAATTGCTTGCCCTATTTATAGGTTTATTTATTCTCTAAATGAAATTAATGTACACACAGGTGTCCTGTTCCCAGGAAGCCATGCTCATTATGAAACAAAATTCAAATACGAAAAATTAACCTACTTTATTGTGTCCAATTTGGGGCAAAACAAAGCTGCAAAGAGAATGTAAAAGACAAACAAGTACATAGACCCAACTGAAACAAAGACTTCACTTCTGGTTTAATTCTGATGGGACAGCTGTCTTGCAGCTTCTGCTGCTCTGAGTAAATCTGGCAGATTTCTTCACTCTCAGAGTACTGCTTTCAGAAGCAAAATTTATTTTGGTACAGATCACTACTCACATGTTTCTTTAAATATTTTATGAAAGTGTCATCAGGTGTGTCAAAAGGAACTCCTTATGACTGCTTCTGCAATTACAAAGCAAGTCTCCTAATATTATTTTCTCTTTACTTGGGTAGATGAACTCCTTATGTAATAAACATGCCTTCAATTTCTGAGCATCTGTACTATATTTACCTCTAAGGAAAGACATACTATACAGCAGGACCATAACATATTATGATTCCCAGTCACCCTGGTACAGGATCTCCTGAAAAATCCTGCAACTATCTCCCATGCTTAAGTTTTCAGTAGAGATGTATATCTGGGTCCTCACCTTACTCAATACAGTAATGGTGCAAAGAGGTACATCTGAAGCCAAGAGGTGGAAATAACTCCCAGGTTACCCTGGTAGAAATGCAGCTTGTGCAACTGTTGATATTTTTTCATCTGTTTGAGAAGAAAGTGCATATTTTCATGATAAATCAGCAATCTTTCTGATGTGTATATCTCTCTATCTCCCTGCTTTCCCAAAGACAGACAGCAGGAATAGCAACATATAGCCTTGTAATTTGAAGAAATTAATACTTCTATTTTCAGGAACACTGGAACAAAAACTTTTGCACTCCATCCATTACATATTTAATAGTAAGGGAAAAAAATGCTGAAGAACTCCAATGTTCTCTGCCAGTGTCTTCCCTAGACTATTTTCAGTTTGATCATGTTGCCTTTACTCTAAGTTTCCTCAGATTGCAGCTCCATAACATAGCACCACTGCCATTGATCTCTTCCAGTTCCCCATTTCTAAAGAACAAAAGGTTGCCTTGGTTTTGGAGGTGACATGACAACTTTTCTTTTCAATACAACACAAGGGCTGGCTTCCTTCCCCACAACCTCAAGGACCAAGCACCATCACCAAAGCTCTCAGAGCCTTTTTCTAGAGTGCTCTGAAATCCAAAGAAAAGCTGACATTGAATTCTTCTTCCTGATTTTCCCCTCGACAGGAGAGGCTAACTTCACTCAGCCAATAGCAGGAACACTCCCTCAGCCCTGTCCTCACCTGAGACATCTTTAAGCTACCAGTCAGCTCAAAGCAAAGAAAATATTTTAAATTATATGCGTGACCTACAAAAATAATTAGAGAAGTATAATCAACGTAAAAAATCACACTGAAGATGACTGTTTAATTATGTTCCAGAGAAAACAAAATCAAAATTATAGATATTCTAGCACAGAATTTCTGAGAGATACAGAAACAATCCAGCCAAGCAAAGTGGGACTTGCCTTCGAGCTAAAGATCTGAAAATGTTCGGTCTTTACACTAAATATTTTGTGACCAACTGTTATTTGGAAGCAGCTTTGTTAGTAAGATTCACAACAATTTAAGAAGAAAGGTGCAATAGCCTGAGGCTGGAATTTAGTAATTTTTTTCCTACAGTTCCTTTTTCATACTGCATTTAGTCAAAAGATTACAAGTCCAGTGCAGGAAAAAGAAAAAAAAAAAAAGGCAGCACAAAAATTTTCAGCTTCAGTTGCTCTCAGCACAAACTATGCTGACCTTTTCCAGACAATTACATAAACCAGCAATGATAAGCAGTAGGGATCCCTATTAAAATACAACCCACAGCTTTTGTATGTGTGCATGCCTTCCTTTTGATCCACAGTTGCTGGCTACACAAAAGAAGATTTTATGAAGAAAAACAACAGATATGAAAAATTCCAACAGAAACCAACTTCCTAATATGAGCAGCAAGCATAATCACAGCTGAATCCAGCATTTGCTTAATTCACCAGGGATGGTCTGAGGCATTTTTTATCCTTCATATTCAACTCAAACTAGGCATGCCAGTAAAACCCCATTCATCTGTTTCATGAGTCATAAGCATCTTTGTTCTGTGCACTCTGCTGACTGTTTCCTCTATCTGAGGGTGGAGAATGTGCTTTGTATAAAGTTTCAACTTCTGTATAAGTTCTCTCTGGCAGAGTGTGCGTGCCCTACCCAAAAGACCATTTTCCTTTACCACATACTGCTGCAGCTGAAATTAGCTGAAAAACCTCAGGCAGGAAATCCCTTAACGTGAACTGTGGTGCTGTGCTTCCTATAGCTCCTATTGCTCATTCATTGTGCCTGCTGGAACACCCAGTTCCTCTTTTCCCACTCTTTGTAAAGAAATGGAAATAATTCAGCAGGCCTTCGTTTGCTTGCATTTTAACATAAGGGATAGGCAGTTGTATCTAGCAAAAAAAGTAACTATATGTAACATCAATGTTGCTTTGTTGGATCACCAACAGAGTGATTGTGGCTGGGAAATAAGTTGTGGTGGGTTTTGGTTTGCAGAAAGCACCTTTCTGAAAAAAGAACAGCAACCCTTCCTGCAGTTTGGAGGAGATCAGGTATCAGTTCATGGCTACTCCTTGTGACTTTTCCAACAAGAGCAGATATTTCTCAGACATTCCCCAAATAGTGTTTGAGGATGGCAGCATAAATGAATGATCTTTTCCTCTTGGAAACAAGCTCAAAACCACAATCAGTAAAGCACTCATTGCAACATAAAGATGCATCCTCCTCCAAGTGAAAAAAAAAAAAAAAAAAAAAAAAAAATCCAACTTAAGCTTCTGAAGTTATGAAGTTATGTAATAACCTCTGAGGTCATTATTTTCTTCCACTCTTCCATTCTCTACTGAGGAATATTTCTGAGCTCTAAAATAGCTCCACAAAAAAAAAAAAAAAAAAAAAAAAAAAAAGAATGCTGTTGAAATAATGAAGGGTCTGCAAGCCAGATGCCTGAGAATTTGATCTAGTGATCAAGTGTTGGGTTTTACCTTCCCATACTAGAAGTAAATAAACTAGAACACTTGAAGTGATGTAAACGTAATCTAGTTAAACCTAAACAGTATTAGATTTTTATATATAACAAATAGTTGTGTGTATTAATGTCATCTTTTATACTTTAAAATCCTTTGTACATTATACAAATGCTTCGCTGAAGAAGATGAGTGGAGGGGAGAACACAATATATACTATACTGTGAGTTACATTGGTATTTAAGCATAACTTGGAAACTCACAGGAAACTTACAGTTGTAGAAAAAAGAATTATATAAATTATTATTTGTAAAGGCAAAGGGGCTTGTGCAAGAACAGCATAAACTTGACATTCAACTGTTGCCAAAACTGGTGTGCTGAGCTGAGTTTTTCTTCAATCCCATTGTGTTGAGTTAAAAAAGTTCACTGCAAAAGCACTGGGTGAGAACAGAACTTGTTGGGTCAGATGCAGGTTTGTCACCTTCTTAATGCATCCTCTCCTCCCCAGCATTACTTATGAAGCAGAAAATTCATTACTATAAGACAAATAGATTAAAAGATCTTGATTTTCCTTCTCATTAGCCAGTTTTAAGGTGTGAAGACTAAGGTCAGTGAATAGAGCTAATGCAGCAGAGAAAAATGCTGTGAAAATTGAAGGTAGTTCAAAGTATATTCAGCTGTGCATAAGACAGTAAAGAAGAGATTCTTCTACCTCCTTCTGCAGTGCTGTCTTCAGAAAGTGAGCCAGGAAGCTGTTGTAGAAAATGGCTGGTGGGGAGGAGACCTTTGTACAAAGTGAAGCCTCTGAAAATCAATGGGTTGTTGTTGCTATGTCAGAGAAACAAAACATTGTAAACATCTGCTTTTTCTGGCAGTATCAGTTTCACCATGCCAAGCCCCTCAGCACCAGAATGTAACACAGCTGAGGCTCAGTGTGCTGCATGCTCCTGCTCACACAGCATCTGCAAAGATGTTGCCATAAGGCTTTGGTCAGTTTTTCAGCTGTGCTAATTTCAGCTGTGCAGGCTGAAACATCCTTCCTGGTTCTGTATCCAGGAAGACAGAAATTATGCTTATGCTACCTGTGGTTTGTTCAAGTCATCCAGTGCATCTGCAGTGGCTGTATCCAAGGTCAGCACCTGGCACATTATATCTTGTTTAAAAAAATAAAATAAAAAAAAAAAAATAAAAATAATAATTAAAAAAAAATTAAAAAAAAAAATCAGAGCTAAATTTTGGAAGTTTCATGTCAGTCCATATGTAGAGCCATGGAAAGAGATTAGAAGCAGAGATTCTGGTGTTTGAAGATCACAAACCAGTAAGAAAAATAGAAATCTCAGTTTGTAAACTCCCTATTTGCATCACTAAACAATCACTGCCTTCACCCAAATTGTGGAAAGTTCTCCTTAAACCTTCATATGAACCAAAAATAATTTTGTACATTCTGTACTCTAATATAGAAAAGGTTTGTAGGACTGGGCTGCTTTATAAAAAGGCTGTTCACTGTTCAATGTGACATAAACAATGGGGACATAATCACGTTGCCTCACAGAATATTCCCAGAGAGAGGCTAAGGGCACCTTCCTCTACCTTTCTGCAATGCCCATCTACACCACAGGCCACAGCTGTCCACCGTGTGCCATTATATGGCAGTCTCCTATAAGAACCCATGATAACAGGATGCATATGGAGGGAAGGGTAAAAATATATATTTGGCACATAAAACACAGATGTGAACACACAATTAGTTCTTACTAATAAGCAGGAAGAAACTAATTATAGACTTCTGTAGTATTTTGTACCTTTAAAAAGATTGTCCCTGGCACATATATTAGCAGATGCTAACTAGAAAGTAGGGGATCATCTATAATAAAATACATAATTATGGTAGAGATGCCCTTTACAGATCTATAAACTTTACTGCCCTTCTGAGATACAAGATATGATCAACTGATGTGTTCCACCATCTTACCTGGTTGTGAAGTACTGAAGTCTGTCACTGGATTAACACAGTGCAGGCTGAAGCATAACAAGCCATCCCAGTTATTAGGGTTTGGCAGCAAATGAGCTGCAACATAATCAGTAGCAATGCAAGACCTCATCAATACACATTTGTGCTTTTGATCCCTCCTCGACATCTGATATCACTATGCCATTTTAGCTTCTTTTAAATCTTGGCAAGCATTTAACTTCAGATTTTACATTAGAAGGCTGCAGGGAAGAGTCTGCAGTTAATCTCTCTCTCTCAACATGTTCTCCTCTCTGACTTCATAGCACCAGACATAGCTGGGGGTACTTAACATTAAAGCTGTGGTGAATTCCTTTGCTGGCTCCTGTCTAGTGCTTTCAGCTGACAGCAAGGACAAGTCTAATTGACTTTTCCTATTACCCAGATGCAGAAGAAGGAGACAAGGCAGCGAAATGGAACAGTATCTGGGGAAAAGAAGGTAAAACAGTGATAAGAATAGTAAAAATAATAACTGAGATTTTTAAACCTGGCAATAACAAGCCCTATAAGTGAAAATCTGGATCCATCAGGACAAATAAGACGACCCTCCAATTCTCCACTCCACTCCCAGAAAAAAAAGGCAAGAGGATTTGCTGTCATTTGTTTAAGCTTTCTGATAGCACTCTGGGCACTTAGGAAAACAGCAGCGTAAAAATAAATGACTCACAAAAATGGATGTGGGAATGACAAATGCATGAGCTATTTTTCTCAAGTGACGCTTGCTTTCCACGTTTCTTACGTTCTGTGGAGAAGTTATTCACTGCTAGTGTTCTCAAGGCAGGAAGGGTTATGCTAGCTTGTTTTATGAACTCAAATTTTATGTGTTCAAATGGAAAATGCTGTATTGTTTGACTTAACAGCTTTTCTTAAATTTCACAGGCAGGAAAAGGGGACGTTCCAGCTGTGTGGTTTGTATTTCACAGACATACCAGTTAACCATTTTACCTTGTATTTATCTTTTTTTTTTTTTTTTAATTTTGCAATGCAGTAAAATTTAGACAATCAAGAACATTATAATTTTACTTTAGAAAGCTGTACTTTGTTTTTTTTGTTTAGATAATAAGAGGAAAATATTATAAAAATACAGTTGTGAATGTTCTTAATAAGAATTAAAGTGTAGATCTGCCTCCCTGGATCCCAACATTAGCAACAAAACCACATATAAATATGTATATTTTTATTCATAAGATATCCTGTAAAGGAAAAATAAAATAAAACTTGAATTATTTAGTCATGCTAAGCACTTTTCTGTCATATATGCTTTTATTTTGCATGTGAAGGGAGAAAAGCAGAAGTGAAAAGGAAGCAAATAATTTGTAGAGAATTGGAGGAAAAACTATTGCTCTCTGTAGAAAACCCCCAACTTACAGTTTTACTCTTGACCTTCAACTAAATTTAAATCACAAGTAAAAAAAAAAAAGTCCAATATGAAGCAACTGCTTAATTTGTGAAATATATTATCGCTCCTTGCAAATTGAATCATGCAATAATTTTAACTGCTTTTGATTTCTTGATTTTCTTTCTCTCAGCTGTACCACAATATCAGTATCAGCAACTCCTCAACTCTCTGCTTTCTCCACCTGGACAAATATCTAGACTTCCCTATCATTACATCCTTCTTTCCACCCTTGTGGTACAGACTGCAAGGAAAAAGATACCAGCAGCCCTCCTCTGGGACCCAAACCCAGGAAACCAACTTATTTTCACCAACAAGGTGCACATGAACAGCTATGTATTTCTGTGTCATGATCTGAAAAAAAGTTCTCTGGGCTGACGAGGGAACCTCGTGAGCTGGCTGATTGGCATCAGGGAGCACAAAGACACAGAGTGTCATTTGCTCCTAAGCAGATGATGAGGTCAACCACAACAATTATCCTAAAGCAGGACATACACTCCAATGCCAAAAATGATTTTTTAAAGGAGAATTTTAAAGTTTTCAAATGGAAATAAGAATTATGGTTTTCTAGCCATCTTTTCAAACATTCACCCCATCAGGAGGACATTTGACTATTTGGATTCTTTTGTTCCTCAGACCATGAATGACTAGCAATATGTTTAGTTCTCTTGTGTGTGACTTCAGATAGATTCTGGGTATTCCTATATTTAAAGCACTGCAAGTTTCTCACAGCCATGGTTTTTCATTCATGTTTATAACTATGTCTTTTCCTTAACAGTGTCTTCCTGTCTTCTTGAACCAAATGGAACATCTTTGCCAACACATACATGACTTGAGTTTCTTTTGGTCACTGAGTCTGCAGCCAGGCTATGCAGTGACAAAGACCACTGTCTTTCAAACTGTGCTAGGGCTTGAAGCATACATTTAAAAGTTTTAATCATAGAATGGTTTAGATGGGAAGGAATTTTGCAGATCATCCAGTTCCAACCTCTTGCCAGGGTCAGGGACACCTTCTGCTAGATCAGGTTCCCCTAGACTACCCCTTGTCCTCTCACTACATTCTTTGATACAGAGTTCCTCTCCCTCTTTCCTATAGCCCCTTTAAGGCTAAGGGCAACAACACTACACTTCAAAACATATTGGAGCAGCTGCAGCACAGGACTAAAATAGTTTATTCCTGTCAGGCTGTAGATGGCTGGAGTTGCCAACAGCATTTGCCACAGCATCTTAATGAAAGAGACCTAAGCAAGGAATACAGAGATGGTTTTGTTTTATCAGTGGAGCTCAAAAGATTTTGCCCTGATGTGATGCATCTTGTGTTCATATACAAAAGTCATTATGAACAAAATGCCTTCATAAATGAATGCTAAATTCTTGCCATATTTGTCAGATCTGCTGGCCTCTTTTAAGAATCCAGCTACACCCTCACTGTGTTTATGAAACTCAGCAGTCACATAACTCATCCTACATAACAGAGGTGGAGATACAGAAGACAACAAACCATAGAAGAATAATTAGCATTCATTAAACCTTAGTTTTCTTCATTGTTGTAAATCAGGGTTTTTTTAACCTGAGCCATCAGCACAGTACATAACCTGGGATTATCCCATTGGAAATTCCTAAATCCTGGTCACCTTAGAGTTCATGCAGTTGGTATCAAACTAAAAGCCCTTCAAAGGCTACTGGTCCAGCTCATATCCCTGGTGCAGGTGGCCTTGTGGTCCACACTGTGGGAGGCTTCAGCTGCTCAAATCAGAGGCCAAAAAAAATGCAACAAAAAAAAGCCCTAACAAGCCCTGGTTACACTGCGATGCACCCCTCAGGCAAGCAGGAGTGGAACAGGCAGTGAAATATATGACTATTTCATTCCATTCTTACAGGAAAGATGTTTTAGGAAACTTGATTCTGAAACAATGGGACACACAGACTTGAGCTTGAAAGGAAGATTTTGAAGAATAAAGGTACCTTCTCCCTTTTTTTACTGTCTAGACAATGTCAGTACTGGGAATACCACAAACACTGCTCTGTTACTGAATATGAAGGCATTCCAATTCTGTTTTACTTCTTGTGAATATAACAGTTTATGACAATGAGCTATTTTTCCTTTGAGGAGAAAATGCAAATGGGAACAAAAGCCTTAAATAGGAAATATTTAGATAATACAGCAAATGGCAGCAGTACTTGAACAGCTAAAACATGTACTCACTTGCTCCTGTTTTATAGAATAAAAAAAAAAAAACTCTAATATATGTCAAGAGTGCCAAAATCACACTCACTTAGACTTGGAAGGATGCAGCTCAATCAAACAGTATAAACTGAATGTGGCACTTACCTGTTTAAGAACTGCTTCAGCCAGATTTCTCTTTCCTTTCTCTCTGAAGAGCAGAGACAAGCAGAATTTAGTATCAGGAGAAATAACATACAAAATCAGAATAAAGTTATCATCTTAAAAATTAATTGTTTGGTTCTTGAAACAAAAAGAAAGAAAAAATTGAACATCAGAGGTTTTTCAAAAGCAGCAAACATTGCATTACTAAGAATGTCACTTTGCCAAAAAGAGGGGAAAGGTATTCCAGATTTTCTTTTCAGTAAGTCAAATATTTACATTACATCAAAATGACTCAAAATACTCAAAACAAAGTTTCATGGTAAAATGAAGAGATAGAAGAAACAGGTGTCAGAAGATATATAGTGAACTGTGAAACCTCAATGTCAGCAGTTAAATACAAAGACAAGTTCATACAATCACCATAATATTGAAACATTATTAGAGGAAGTGAAGATAATATAGTCTAACAAAATAGAAGTTAAAGATAAAACATATTAAGGATTGTTGATAGAGGATTTTTTCTTAAAGGGGTGCAAAAAAACCAATATCTCTCTGTTTCAGATAAAATACAATATTACTATGAAAATCATTTTAAGAGACATAAATTATTTCATTAATCAATAAATTGCATTTTCTCTTACGGAATTAATCTTTGATACATCCATGTCATAAAATAATAGTTACTTTATAAACAACATTTTTGCCTAATGTCCCTTCAAATGAAGATCGGTATGCAGAAAAATGATCTCAAAAATAATATTTTGTTTTAAGAACTGTTATGAAAAAAAGGTGTAATACACTTCAGACATAGAAAGCTATTTGGATAGTTGCTGAAAGATAAAAACCAACAAAAAAAAGTACAAAAATATGTGGGGTGAATCTGAAAAGGAAATAATACCTAGCTGGTATTTATAGTGGGAGAAATGGGCTGAGCTTTAAAGGAGATAGGCTCTCAGTTGCCATAGACCTTGGTGCCAAAGTATGAACGTCAGTGCTGAAAGTCATGTAAGCACACTGCAATTATTGCTGCTACTGGAGGGAGCAAGAGGTACCAGCAGAAAGAGGACACTTACTGCAGGAAAAGTTCAGGGGCAAAGATCAGGTAATTTGCAGAAGTTGTTCAGAGTCACCTGCAGAAACTCCTTTCTGAAGCACTATTTGTTGTCAAGCAGCTGGTTTTAGAGGAATCTAGTTTGCCTCCTTGGAAAGAAACATTTAGGCTGCAGTATCTTAATGTCTCTCCTGTCCTGCAAGGCAGAGAGCATCAGAAAATAGCATCCAAGAGGGAGCCAGCAGAGATTGTGGAGCCTCCTTGGACTCTTGCTTATTAGAATTGGGAACACTACTGTCACTTAAAAATAACTAACTAACTAACTAACTAAATAAATAAAATCAAAACCTAACCAAACAAAACAGATACAGTTTTTATAATTTGTGACTAAATATCAAAGAGGGCTTAACTATGTTTTTAACAAGTTCTTTTTACTTAATCCTTTAAAAAAAATCATTATGTGTCGACTGACTATACCATATCAGATTGTTTGTGGCCCTAAAACCTCACTTGCTGATAAAATATTACAGGAAACTTTGCTGGTGGAACTAGCCCCTTCTCACAGCTTAGGATAAAAACACTCAGAGAAAATAAGGTGTTACATGTTTGACTTTAAGTTAAAAGTTCATACAAATGTAAACATTTATATCCTCACAGAGAGAAAAAACCTAAAGATCAGAGCTCATACTTCAGTAGATGCCATGACAGAAACCAGAAATGAAACCCCGCCCTTCAATTTGATTTCTGAATGAGTAAAAACCATGAGACTTATGCCACAAGAAAACTTACGGCAAATACTCTGCTAATACGTGCTGTTAGATGGAGCCACAGCATTAACACACCCAAACACACTCCTTGGATGTGTGTTCTTAGCCTCAAAAACATTGCACCTGAAATATAGTCGTTACAGAGTATTGCCAGATCCTGGTGATTTGTAAAAGCAAAAAAAGGCAACGTAATTTCTAAGGTTTGTTTTCGTGCTTATACCAATTTTACAGCAGTAATTGAACACAAGTGTGATTCAAAGCATAGTTTTCCAATCCTGCTCATCTCCTTTCTTTTTTCCTTTGTGCTGTCTTTGGCCATCTGCTTCATCATGCACAGACAATGGCTGTGGCCCTCTGATTACAAAGGGTGTCCCTGGGGGACAGAGCAATAAGGTTTTAACTGTACCATGAAGATCTGTTTTTTAGCAAATAAAATCTATTTGTCTTTGCTTCTTTGGACATCTGGAGAACTATCATGTTTCTGGCAAGGTTGAAAATTCATAGGTAAAAGGGAAAAAAATAGGGTAAGGCAGTAAAAGAGCTATAAGGATCTTACTTCAGAAGAGGAATTGGGGAAACTGAGAAGATCATTTACCTTCATAGCTCAGAGACAGCTCTTCAGCTGTACACACCACAGATTTTACTCAAGTTTGAACAGTTTCAACTGGGTTAATAATTTCCAGCCTTCATTGTGATGCTCTATAAAGCCATGTTTTTCTTCAGGTCAAACCACAGACAACACATGTCTTTTAAAGTTCATGCTCTTTAGAAATAACCCATATGGCAACTTTTTCTCCTACCACAGCATCTCCAGATCAGAAAAAATGCCCACGCTGTCTGCACAGACTTCCTGGAAGAGGCTATGGACAGTATACGGAGAGTAAAAGACCTGCTAGGACAACCATTGCAGGCTGGGCAAGACGAAGATAGGTGCTACTCGAAGAAGTGGCTCTCAGATTACAAGTATTACTCATACAATAGGAAAAGCAGCCTCATTACTAAATGATTTTGATTTTTCACAGATGAGCTGGCTTTACATATGAAACCACAAAGCCTTGACTTTTTTTCTAATCAAGCCCACACATAGAAGAGTTGGTAACAACAAATCAGGAACCTCATTTTCACAAAATATCACTGAAATTTTAAGATCATAAGATTAGTAAGATTGAAAAAAAATTTACCATATATTTATACATTTGGAAAATTTATCAGCCACAAAGCAGCTAGTGCCAGCTAGTTGTGCCCTTGCTTCAAGGATTGAACCATGTGGAAAACACAAGCCCTAGTACAAAGTGCAGTTATTTCATGTCTGTTATAACAGGAAGTTGCTTTTACTTCACCTGAAGAAGGCAGCTTTGATGAAGAGTAATTCTGGGAACAGGAAGCTACAGGGCCTTGTTCTGACATGGTGCTATCAGTGACATAACTAGGTTTTCTCTGTTAGCTCTGCAGGTCTTGGGTGAGAGGAATGTTTTGGTATGATGTGATTAAAGAAGTGTGCAGTAGTCTAAGGAGTAGCAATTCATGTTCTTTTTGGCAAGAGACCAACTTCTTAGGTGAGTCCTAACAACAACCATAAACACTCTGTTGAAGGACATCCTTTGAGCAACATTAATAATTTCCTGTGTATGTGCACATAGCATTAATGGCAAGATCCATACCGATGGATTACACAATGCATGTGCACACATTCAATCTTCTAGGCTTGGAGTCTGGCAAAAATGGGAGCTGCTAACCACTGTGTAATGTTGACTTCAATACTACTCCTGAAAAACTCAGATAT
This sequence comes from Zosterops lateralis, assembly GCF_965231275.1. Taxonomy (NCBI): domain Eukaryota; kingdom Metazoa; phylum Chordata; class Aves; order Passeriformes; family Zosteropidae; genus Zosterops; species Zosterops lateralis. Next base: position 35,816,751 of record NC_139763.1, read on the forward strand.
TTTAATGAAAAAGCTTATACTTAATTTAAAACACAGTACAATTTGAAGTGTTTTTATTAATACCATTAAACATAAACTCTTTAATGCCTTAGAGTAAGTCTAAAAATAACTTGATTAGGCACTGTCCAAAAAAAAAAAAAAAAAAAAAAAAAAAAAGAAAAAAAAAGAAAAAAAAAAAAAAACATATCAATTTCAGAACCGGTGGCAATAATTTGACATTCCACTTTTCCAGCTGGCAAGGTGCTACAAATGCTAAATAACAGGTATGGACCACTCTGAGGAAGTTATAGGCCTATGACTACTGAATCCAAGTCAGCTGCACATCACCAGCCGCCTTCTAAATCCCTCTGTGCATGTCACTGTGCTGTTTATCATCCAGCCAGTAATCAGTGCATACCTGGGAATGGAAGAACCAGGATTTGGGGGTAGTGTGTTTTTCACACATGCCCCCCAACACAGCTCAGTGCAAGTGTCAAATACAAAACTCAAAACTATTTTCCTCCTACCGAAGAAAACGCAAGCCAGCCACGGGCAGTGATTAGGCGTCCTGGTGTGTTTAACGTTGGGTAACTTTTCCTGAGGAAAAGCAATGTAAGGGAGTGCCTGGTTCAAGAGAGGGCGGCGATAGTTCAGCAGCTGAGCATTCATCTCTGCTGTTAAAAGCCGGGAGCAGAGTTTAACCTCAGAGACTCTTTTGGGGGCCCGGTTGGGTTGGCGGGAAGGCTGCAGGGCAGCGGTCGGTGCTGAGCGGCACAGCCGAGTCCCGCTCCTTCACCTCGGCCCGGCGCCAACCCGCCCCACAGCCGAGCCCCGGAGATACCCGAGTCCCGGAGCCACCCCGGCCCGCAGCTGGCGGGAGGGGCAGGCGGGGCCCGGGGCGCTGGGGCGGTGTCCCGGCCCCGGGGCTCTTGGGGCGGTGTCCCGGAGCGCTTGGGGCGGTGCCGCCCGTGCAGCAGCTGCGGCGGCACCCGGAGCGGCTGTCGGTCGGCGGGTGGTGTCTGTCTGTCTGTCTGTGAGCTCGTGGTGCGGGCAGCCATGCAGCGGTGGAGGCTCCTTCTCTTGCCGGTGCTCCTCTCCGGGCTGATCTCCGTCAGAGGTGCGGAGGGGAGGGAGGGAAGCGGTGCCCTGGGCCCCGGCGGGGGGGTCTGGGGTGCGGGCGGTCCGGGGGGAGCCAGGCTGGCCCTGCCTGCCTTGTTTGTCCGTCTGCCCAGACCGGGGAAACACAGCTCTCTCCCTCCAGCCCTTATTTTTCCCTTCTTCTTTCTTCTCATTTAACTTGCTGGGAAAGTATTTCTGAGCTTTCATCCCGCCTCCCGCCCTGGGGCCGGCTGGTTTATCCTCTGCGGTCAGTGCGTGGTTCTCGCCCCAGCAGGGCCCGGGGCTGCAGGGGGGTCCTCCAAGGACATTCCAAGGGGGTTTCACGTCCTGGGGAGCTCGGCTGGAGCGTAACTTCCATTTTAGGAAAGAAAGCGGAGTTCCGGCAATCCCAGGGCATCGATAGTTACTCACCAGAAAGTCTGCTGCCTTTAAAAAATAGTCCTGGCAAAACCGCAGGGTGAAGCGCTCTGGTGTGTTTTCTGAAAAGCTGCTTGTTGCTTCAGTGTGTATCAGGGACGATTTTCCCGAAACGTGATCAAAAAGTCTGTATGTAATTGCACATTGGTATTTGGTAAAAAGAAACATTCGGGTGTGGAGAAAGCAGCAAAGTCCCCAATATGGAGGGTTTTTTTTTCCAAGGGGAGGACTGCTGGACTGGAATATACAGTCCAAACTGTCATTTCCCATTTATGACTTGTTTTTAAGACATTGCTTTCTTCTTTTACTGTGTTAATAAGCATACTTGCTGCTATGCCTAGGTATTCTGTTTCAGGTACTTCATAAAAACAACACCTCATATCTTAAATATTTACCTCTTCACTGTAAAAGAGAAGGAAAAACACACGATCCTAACGTTGACTGGAAGCTGCAGAGATAGTGCACACGTGAGGCCAGATAAGCAGTTTGACAGCAAGGCTGCTTGAATTCAGTTCTACTGTGGCCCTGTCGTGGTCTTGATTTGCAGGTTGTAGAAAAGCAGAACTCTTGGAAAAGAAGGTTTATTTTACATAAACCACCTTTAAAACTGTTAAATGACTCAGGCTGCTTACATTTATCATCTTACTACTTGTGTGGAAAACTCCCTCTGCTACTTCTGCAAACAGTCCTCCTGGTTGTGGACAGCAAGATCTTTCCTGTGATGCTCTTAATATGTGGAAGTAACAAACAGTCTTCCTAAATTTTTTTTTGCCAAGAAGTGTGGAGATGAGAGGAGATGTCTGGAGTGTTCTTTTCTGAAAAGAAGGTGCACAACAGCTGCCTCTAGGGGTTTTATTTTAAGTTCTGAGGAAAATGATACTACATTTTCAACTGTTTGCTTTTAGAAAGCTAGGTAATTTATATGAGTACTGGTTAATGCCAATAATGCAAACGGAGTAGATAGGTTACAGTTAGTTTGGATTTGTTCCTTAAACAAAACGTGTAAGAATTTGAGAACTGCTGAGAATGTCAGCCTGGAGAGGGTGGGGTCCTCGAGGGGAATTTCAGATTTGTGCTCATGCAATCTTAAATGACAAAAGCAAAACATGAATTATATGCTTTTGAAAAACTTAATTTCACTGTTGGTGGGCTGGGCTGTCTGTAGTCTGAATTTACTGCTATAGAAAGTTAAGGGTCTTGCTTTATCAGCAGTTCAGCTGTCATGCAACAGTGTGGAGTTGGGTGGTTTCACTGGGACTGCCTGCTTTCATGATTCAAGCAGAAGAATCTGCTCTGGACTGATAACTTCCTATGGGATCACCCATTTTAGGCACAGGAAAGTCAGTGTTAAATCAATATCCAAAATATCAACAAGGATTTGAATCTATTATTGAGCAAGGGTGAACTGTGTTACTTGAGCTTACTTAGAGAAAGAGCTCACAGTTTTAACCTCAAAGCTGCTATTTAAGTGTTATCTCATGTGCCAAGTGTGAACTCTGCCAGTCTGGAAAAGCTGAAACTGAGATACTGCTGGGGCTGTATCCATAGGAAGGTTGAATGTGAGTTTTTATATCACCAGTTTCTATAGGCAGCCTGACAGCGTGCCCCTGCTGAGGAGCAGGATCTCTGTTTCTTTCCTCTTTTTTTTTGGTCTTGTGCCCATCGAGGCCTGCACTGAGATGATTCAGCTTGATAAATCAGCAGATGACTAATCTGCATTGAGTGTGCTCTGCGGAGTGTTTGATGGGTGTTCCTGCCAGCACAAGGGAGTGGCAGGGCACAGCATGGGAGAGTGGAAATGAGGTAGGTACAGGGGAGGAAAGGGCAGGAGGCTTCCTGCTGTGGCTGGCTGTGAGGTGTGAGACCAACTCAGCCATCTTATGCCTGCAACATCGTCAGTTAGCCCAGTGTCTAGTTTGAGGTGTGTTGTTTTCAAAAAACAATGAAAAAACAAATTAGGCAGCACGACTTCTGTACAATGTGTAGAAGACTATAGCAGATTACAAATCAAACCAACAAAAAAAACCCCAACGAAAACGAAACAAAAAAAACCCGAAAACAAAAGAACCCAAAAAACCCTCAAACCAACAACCACAACCAAAAAAAAAAAAAAAAAAAAAAAAAAAACACAAACAAACAAACAAAAAAACAAACAAAAAAAAACACACAAAAAAAACCCCCAAAACACCGGCATGATACTCCATCCATGGACTTTATTTTAGAGGTCTAAACGAACCTCAATGATTCTCTGTGATTCTGTGCATGATGAGCAGCAAAAAACTGCTACATTCAGACACAAGGCTCAAAAGTCCCCCTTAGCTACCGTAGAAAGTTCAAGGCAGGAAAAGATGTCTGCTTACTGAGGACCTGGAGTTTGGACAGAGATATAAGGTTTAAGTATCTGTTGCAAGAATTGGATACAGCTTGTTGATTGAAACACAGATGCCAGAAGGACGCTGGGAGGTGAGCAAAATACAGTCTGTAAGATGAGGTACCCATGTGTTAAGATCAGTAGCCTGGGGTGAAGTGCAGGTGGAGATCCCTTCTGTAATTAGAGGGCCCTGAGCAAGGGAAGGAAACACTTGTGCTCCTGGCTTCTTGGTGTGGCAACTCAGTGTTGAGAGAGATGATTAGCTGGATGAAAGATGGTGAAACGATCCTGTCTATAATCCAATAGATGGAGCTTTCAGCTGGGACAGGGAAGTGCTGCAGGGACTCCTGGAGACTGAGTTCTGCTTTGTGGGCTCTGAAGTTGTTTGCCTTTTAAATCTGATTTTAAAAACCCCAACAAAACCAATAATAAGCCAACAAACCACCAGAGAGTTTTCATTTGAGCAATTTCAGCAGCAGTGCTAGACTGCGTGCATGGCAGCATGAACTTAAAAATGCAACACTTGTTTCTCCATCTTTCTATTTTCTCTAATGTGAAAGGGCTAATAATTTTTATGTGGTGTTATATAAAATGGCCACTGCACTGTTACATCAAAATGATGTCACTGCAACAACCCTTAAGCCATCCCTAAGCTGTAACTGTTAGTTACAGCAATTTAACTTGGCAAGAGTTAAGTGTGACTCAGCCTACTGCCATTTAGCCAAGACCAATTTCAATATTTTCCTGATGTTACTCTGGCTCGTGATTGGGTCGCCTGTGCTTGAGACTCTTGTCTGCTTTAACTCTTGCTGTCTTGAACTTCTCACTGCAATCACCTTGAATTTCATCAGGTGTCAGCTGTGTTAGAAAATGCAGCAATAATAGTAGTCATTGGTTAAGATTATTTTGACAGGAGCATTCTACTTTCTTCTAGCCTTCTGCAAACTGCTTTTGCATGCTCTGGCACAGGAACCTGCTCTTTGGAGTCTAGTAAAAATGTTTTGAGAGAAAGTTATGAGGAAAACAGTCTCAACTCATGGAACTTAAATGAGCTTACTGTCAGTTAACACAAACTTCTAATCATGGGTTTGAGAATTGAGAGAAAAAAAATCGATCTATTTCCCTCCCTCTTCCCTACTTTAATTTTAAGCCCAAACAGCCCTACCCTCTCTATAACAGCTTCCCTGGTTTTCACTGCAGGTTGTGCTCAGTCCATCTTCTGCTCCTTTGCTGGGGTGACATGCAGAGCAAGAAGGTTGTGATGAGCTTAATGGTGTCTTTCTGCTGCTCCTTCATGCTTCGTGCTGATCTCCCTCTGCTCCTCTTTGCTTTTCCATGTCCCACTCCCTACATGCTGTGAAAGTCCAGAAACAAAGTCCACTTCTTTGTGGTGTAAGTCCTGTTTAAAATACTTTTTCTAAATACTGAACAGGTTTTTTAAATGTAGAACACTTCCTTTAAAATATATAGTTGATATGTCAAATACAGGAGTAACTCAAATGTGTTTTGGGAAAAAGATAATTTTGAAAGAAAACATTTACATTTTAAGTCAGGTCTGATCACACAATATCATTGGCTGCATAACAAATGCATTTAGTTTAATCTGAGCACATTTCAGTCACTTGGGAAGTGTCCACATGCTATAGACATTAAAAAATGGCATTCCTTAACAGTACTTGTAAAAGGAAGGCCTCTTGACTGGGACAATGGTTTGTTAAATGCAGATCTTAATTCTGCTCTACATTTCTCATAGCTTGCATCCTGTAAAACGCCCATTGGATCTCTTCTTGCTTCCAATTTTTTTTGCAGGAAATGGTATCCATTTCTTGATGTGAGTAAAGTATCCACAAAGCTTATTTCATTCTGAGCCCAAGAGTTTTAATTGTGGTAAAATCGAACTTTGTTTTTAGGATAGTAGTTGTTCTTTCATCAGTTAAAAGTTAAACTCAGTATACAAGTTAATCTTTCCATGAAATAGAAGTTCTTTTTGATTAAATACCCATCAATTTAATTGGTAAAAAATCTGATCTTAATTATAAAACTGTCTTTGCATGCTTTTTTGCTTAACCACAAAAAAATGTTGCTTGTGTATTTTCTGTTTGTGAAGACATCTAATATTCTGAGGATAACATAAAGTGGGAAATTCTTAAACTCTGATATTTCCAGGAGAGCAAATCCAAGTGATATTGGTAGCATTACTATTTTTATAACTAACACAAAAATATAGCACTCTAAACATTCTGGTTCTGGAAAAAGTGCAGTTAGAGTATTTAGACTTATATTTTACTTTTTTACACTTTTTTTTTGTTCCCTGTGATTTGGAGAAGAGTAACCTATGTGAAGAGGAAAGGAACCAGTGGTGATAGTAGCAGTATTAGAAGTGAGATGTGGTGAATAAAAAGTGAGACGAATGTGTTGGATAGTATACTCATTATATATATACGTATATATATATATATATATATATATATTAGTGTTTATTAGAGCTGACGCTATTGTTGGACAAACCAGGCAGCTCTAGAGTCACACAAGTCCTTGTTAAACTTAGAAATTTTCAGGATTAGCTTTGGGGGAGGGGCTTGGAGAAGCCTATGCAGAAAGCTTTTAGATAAAGCTGTCTTTTTCTACGTTTTATATCAATATATTTCTATCTACTAATTCTTCCCTCACCTCCAGCTATCCATACCCATTTGTATTTTTTCTCTTCAACCCCAGAAATGCCTTCCTGCCTACTCTGTGTTTCTCATTCCATCCTGGATGCTGGACATCTTGCAATTGGATCCCAAATTCAGTAGTTACTTCACCATCTGTTCTCTGCTCTCTTCCTTCCCAAATGTTGCAAATGGTTATTGAGACATCTCTTCTTAACCTCAGAGCTGTCACTGCTTGTCTTAGGCAGCAAGTTCGGAATCTGATTTACAATATTTTTCTCCACTGTTCTCACACAAACTTTCAGCTTTCCTTTTTTCTAATTTGGCCTTCTGTGAAGGTCAGCTCTTTTCTTTGTATACTAAGCAAAGATGTGGACCTTTTTCCCCAAATTTCAGGCAAGACTTGTGATTCTAAAGCTTGTGGCACTAGTGAGCTGACAACTCCTCTGCATCCGGATTTCTCCCTCTCTCTCTCCTTCCCCCTCCCTGTCACTGTTGTTTTTACTCCTGTCCCTTGGGTGTTGCCATTGTGTCTTTGTCACTGGCTCCATTGGCAGTCCTATATCCTGGCACAGCTCCTTCAGCTTGCAATTCTTACCTGTCCTGTATCCATTCCCATTGCTTTCCCGTGGTGTTCTATGAAATTATTAAATTCCTGATAAATGAGTAAATTTATAGTGCAAACTGCAATCTGGCATGTGTAATGGGAGCCTGCAAGTGGTTAACACTGGAATAGAAAATCTAATTTGGTTTTAGGGGTTGATGCAGAATCATGTGAAGATGATGAAAATAATCCTAAGAGTGGACAAGGAGAATTCTTGTTAAAGGTTTTGTCTAAATATAACAGCAGTACTTTTACAAGATGCAGTTGAACTGGAAATGCCTACAGTTCCGCTGTGAATGCATTCCAGCTGTTTTTCTGGGCTCATGAACACACTGAAACTACTAAGAACATACAAAAGGGAAGACTTGCTTTTTTCCTCAAGTACTGAAGGATAGGAAGTAAAAAGGAAAACCTCTTAACCTTCTTTTAAATAAGAAACAAAACTTATATCATGTTTCTGGCTTGCCATGTATTGGTGTCAAGTCCTATGACTCAAATAGTTGTGAACACTGTACTGAGTCTGGTTTCCTCAGCCCACACTTTCTCCACAGGAAACCCTCATCATAAAACCCAAAGTCTTCCTCTTTCTTTTAGCACGAGAGGTCATAGCTTGTTTCAAGTACACAGATTGAAAAGCCTGAAGAGTCTTTTTAGCCACAAGTGAACAAGCCACAGTGAATATGAAGAGTCTGGAAAAACAAAGTCAATTTTACTGTTCAGTTAATATTTCTGGTTAGGTTACAGATTTTGTTTGAACTTTACTATTAGTATACAAACTGTATTGAATTGGTAAGAATTGTGGTGAAGAAGGTAAAAGAAACAAGCTGTGAAATTGTCATAAGTGTCAGCAGACGTAGGAGTTCTGCTTACTGTGAATCTTCAGTGTAGTGCTAAAAAAATAACAGTATTGATCTGGCTCTGTATGCATTGCAAGTGTATATTTCAAATAAATTTTATTTTAAAGAAAGAAAAGAATAATAAATGAAAATCCAAGTTCCATTAATTTGTTCAACATAAATTATAATTTAACCTTTTTTTCCTTAATCAGAGTGAGGATTATTTATCAGTCCAACAGTTGAGGTTTTGGGACCAATGTCTGTGCCAGTCATTACCCTGTGTAATGTCTGCCAGATCACAAATTTTGAGTTCTTAGTACTTCCTCATTTCTTGTGCTAAAACTTTACCATGTTTCATCTAGTGCAGATTGTTGTAATCTTTTGGACCCTGAACCTTGCTGCCACATTTTTTGTTTTTCCTCTGAGCCCCCCACCACACCAGGATTACTCTTTCTTCCATTCCTCCCTGCCCCAATCCAAGAGGCGACCAGAGATACAGAGCGTGAGGGTGCAGACCAAACAAAATGCTGATGTTTCTTGACTGTTTGTTGTGGAGTTTGTTGTCTTTAATCTATAATCTTACACACTTTATTGCTGTATAAAGTGTTTTACTGATTTGAGATGAGCAGAAAAAGCGCACAGCTCTTGAAGTCATGCCCCAGACATCACACAATTGCCCTGAAAACACTTCTTCCTTTCTCTGCACTAGGCTGGGCAGGGTACTGAGCTGTAGAAATGCATGTAAGGGTTTGACTGCTTGTGATGTGGCCACTGTCTTGAGGTACACGCTTCTGGCCAAGAGTCTTCGTAGATGTCAAATTCTTGTCAAGAACTACTGAAGCTATTGCTAGATGTAAGTGCAGAAGACTTTGAGGAGTAATGAGTCTTCAACACTGGAAGAGGGAGAGGTGCTGACCTGCTGGCTTTGACCTTTGGGGGATGTTATAAAAATTTACAATAGACCCGTGCAGACTGAGAGGAGGGCTAGCGTGCAAAATGCAGAATTACAAGAGCATGGGGTATCCTAGCCAAGTTGGGCCATCCTGAATGTGGTTTTACACAGAATTCTTGTAGCTTTCAAATGTTGAATGTAACACAATTTGACTAGTCATTGACACTCATAGTACTGAATACTAGTCATGGTAAAACTTTGGAAAGCACCTATATTTCTTACTGCTTTTCAACTAATCTAGACATTCTTGGAATCAGATTCACTTTATTTAATTATCTATGATGCCAGCCAATACTGGGAGTGTTTCTTAGAGGTGTTGCAAGGGTTAGGATGTTGGTTGTCCAGGCATATATTTTATTAGCTCTAAGTTTCTAAGAAATATACTCAGTATTTACAGGGCCAAACTGTCCTTTGGTTTATTTTACTTTAGCATGATCAATACCAAAGTGTCCATTAAAATTCTACTACTACATTGCATTGTAATGTAAAATGTGAACTAATATACATTAATGAAGTTAATATGCTTTTATGCTACGAAAAATGATTGATACAATAGTTAGGGAAGGGAACTTACATAACAAGAGTAAATGGGAGCCTTGTGGTCAGAATGCATCTGGATATGGAAATTTAGGGTATGTGAGTAGAAGCTGCAAGACTTGTCAGCTTTGCAAAAGCTTAAAATTCTGTCTGCTGACAGAAGGAGCTCCTGTTTGAAGCTGTAGACTGTGAGCAACATGCAATTAGAGAATTTTGGTATTTTAGGCTTATAAAAAATGAACTACTGACGTTTCATATGCCAAGACAGGACTTCAAAAGTGAATGCAAAGCAGGTGTGCAGTACCTTCTTGATCTTGGTGAGACTTGAGAGCAGGCTTTCCTCCCTCTGACCATGGAGGCAGCAATGGAGATCAGAGGGGTCTTTGTCCCTTGTGAGCCTCCTAGAGGAAAAGTGATTACACTGAGACCTGGGAAGAGGGGGGCAGGGGTACTCCTTGCTTACTCCAGGGGGTGAAGGACAGGGCTGGCTTCAGCAGGTGCTCTGTTGATGCAAGAGAAGGCAGTGGCTGCACTGGCCCTGGGCTGGCCTTGATGACATCAAGTAACTTCATGTTTAAGGCACAGAGTGACTTCAGCTTGGTTTAGGGTTGCTATGGGGAAGGTGCCATAAACTCAAGATCAGTTACCTAGAAGGATGAAAATTTCAGCATACAGGTGCAAGAACTAAACAAGCTTTAAATAACTAAGGCAAGGCAATTTAATCAAACATCTGGCTTTTGTGGCCTTTGTCAAGGGTACGCTGCGCACAGATGCAGACAAGCCCATGCTTCTGTCTGCCACGTGCATGTTGCTTTAGTCTCTGAATTGACACAAAAGGTAACTTAGTAATAATTTAAATGCTCACAAATTTTATGCTCGCTCATTTACTAAATGCATTCAGCTTTGGGAAGGGCAAGTACATAGATGAAATAGAAATAAAGATCGTGTATGGCACTTGCAGTCTTTAATTGTGGTCAGGTCCTCCTGAAATTACAGATAAGAAAGAACAAAAAAATCAAATAAATGCGTTCAATGACTTTTTGATTACCTGCCATGTGAATTCAGTACCTTTGTTACATTTTGCAAAACCATTTTTCTTTCTGCTTCCTATCCCAGTGCCCCCAAAACTTGTCATTTCTCAGTGGAGGTGCCATGCTTCCATCACCCAAATGTTCCTCTAACAGCTCTTGTAGTGTAGCTTAGGTTTCTGTTACAAACTTCAGGAGACAGAGCAATGCATTTCAGTTCTCATTTGTAAAAAAGCATTACAGATGGACAGAGTGACTTATTTTATCTGTAGTCCTATGACTTTGTAGCACAAGGACTATAGTCCAGTGGCTAGGATTGGCCCATGCCACAGAACCATAGGCTGCTGAAGCTGAGGGACATCTCTGGAGCCCTCTCAGTCCCACCAACCCCTGCTTCAGAAGGGTCAGCCCTTGCAGGTTGCCCAGGACTGTGGTCAGCTGGGTTTTACTTATTTTGAACATGTGGAGGTGGTGCTCTCTGCAGGAGTCAACTTTCCCCAAAGCATGTGGTACAAACCAGTTTAGGACAGAAGACCAAAGGAAAGTAGGCCTCTGTGAGTAAAATGGATTGGACCCAGAAAGGTTTGAAATATATCCAAAAAATGTGATTAAAACCAAATGAGTTTAGATGTTGGTGCCAAATAAAAATTTATATATTTTATTTAATAGTAAAAGAGGCAAAGAGGAAGGAAGAAAGGAAGGAAAGGCTGGTGAGCAGGTGTATGGAGGATGTGGGGGGACAGGGAGAGAGTGACAGGGCTTTTGCAAAGCATATCACCCTTCCGGGGCTCCCAATGGTGTCTCATTGCTCCCCTCCACCTGGTGAGGGTCCCCCATCACCACACCATGCCAAAAACTATGTAATCCTGTGGATTAATACATGTTTGGGGCAGGTGGGAGTGCCCACGTGCACTGAGAGGACTAGGTTTGACACTGTCCCTTGCACACTGCAATGCTCGGCACAGGGTCCAGGGATTCTTTTGGGGCCCTTTGATGGGCTGGGGCACCCCCTTCTGCTGTGGATGTGCTTTTCCCTGGGTGAAGGGGCCCCTCAGCTGGGTTCTCTGCACAGCATAGGATGGATGTTCACTGCCTCTGACCAGAGGCTTTTGTCACCCCACACACCCCAAACCTCTGTTCCCCCCCACGCTGTGGTATGAGGGTCTGTTCGAGCTTGTGAGCTGATAGCCCTGGGCTGTGGCCTCCTCCCAGAAGAGGTTAAGCTTGATCCCTCTCTGAATGTATTTATTCTCTCCCCAAACTTGAATTTACTTTGTCTTATCACCATCACAGAGCAGTTCAGAGCCTCAGTCAGAAGGCCTGTTCAGGGTGTGGTGGTCTTCTCTGCAGCTTTTGTAATACAGTTTTGCTGTAATAGGCAGAGGTCCCTTCATGAAGATGTTTAAGCCATAAATTATAACATTCAGTCTCTGACAGCACAGAATAATAGTTCAGCTCTTTCCAAGCTGCTGTCAGGGGCAATGTCTTGGAAGATATTTTAATCTTAAGGAGAAGATCTGGGATCTGTGGCTTTTCTGTTTGATGTTGTTTTGCCACTGAGTGCTATCACCAAACATCCCAGCTGCAGTTTGGAAGGAAAGTGGTCACATCCATTATGGGCATGAAGAATTACAAACTGTAAGAAATTAACCAGACTGCAGTAGACAACTCACCCCTGGTTGGGTTGTGATTATCATGTCATATATTTGCTTTTATTCTTGCTACCAGATTGAAGGGACTCACAGGAGTTCTTAGTTTTGCATAATTCTCTTTTACCCCTTCTTATAAACAGCTCAGCATTTGGCAGCACTGTTGCCATCATGTTAGTTTTCTAGCTTTGCAACTGACTCAGTTCTTCTGTGTGCTTTCTGCTGATTTAGTGCTATTTATTCTGTCCTTTTATTCCTATGTCAAATCCTCCCATGGAAAACTGCTAATAGTGCATAAGAGCTCTGAACTCCATTGTATTTTCCTGCTTTCTTTTTTTTCTTTTTAACGAAAGTTGCCTAGTCCACAGGAAACTTTTAAGCAAGCCGAATTCCCCAAACTGTGCTTCAAAATATGAGGATTTTTTTTTCTTTTCCGAATGCCTTCTTTTACCATGCTTTGTTAAAAACCCTCACATTACTAGTTATTTAAATTTAAAAAAATTGAGTCAAAATATGGCCTTGTAAGCTTTTTAAAAATACTGAATTGCCATTTTTGAACAGAAAAACAGTAAGTTGAATATTAATCAAGTCTAAAAACTCTTTACTAGCAGCCAAATCAGGAAAAGATTAGGCACAGAATTGCCTAAATTTTTATGTTCTGTGTTTTCAAGATAGGTGCAAATAAAGTAACTTTTCAGGGAGGCAGCTTTTGGATCACTGTACAAAAAAGAAATAGGATCATTATTAGGCTTGCCTTATGCATCTCTTTGAAGAAGAAATAAACCTTTTATTTGTTTACAGCAGAGATCTAGCTGACTTTATTCCCATTGGTTACATTAGTGAATGCTCCAGATGTGCAGAAAGCAGACACTCCCCCAGATGTGAAAAGTTATCTTTGCTCTTTTTTTTTTTTTTTTTTTTTTTGGCTGGTTCACGTGTTTGGAGCATGTTTATTTTAGGTAGGAAGGGGCTTCATTTGATAAACAGAATTTTATGCAAGGTTTTTTGTTTTCTCTTACTCTGCAGAGAAACCAAACTTGAAAAGCAGTGATGATAAGTGGGTACAGGGTTTGAAAAAAACAGTGGGATTTAATTTCATGAGACTTTGGGCAGGGCTAATTATAATCTGTTGCTTAGCAGTGAAAATATCAGCATTGCCTGACACAGAGATCTTGCCTGCAAACCTCTGCCCTGGCTGAGGGGAAAGAGTACAGTTTGAAATACTTCCAATAGGTGCCCCACCTGTGTGTACTTTTCATGTTCCAGGTTCTCCATTTAAAGCCTTTAGGAGTACAGTCCTTATAGTAAGACATGGAGAACCAAGTCACCCTTATCACAGATTTTTTATAATTACACTACCCCTCTTGGTTTCACCTGCATAGGACATTCAAGAAAATAATTATCTGAATGTGAGATAAGCAGTAAAAGACTTCTGTTGTAGGTAACTAAGGCTGATAGGGCAAAACCTGGATTGAAATCAAGTGCTGGTAAGCTTAAAAACTAGTTGGAAGGGATGTAGTGTCTATGTTCTCTTATTCAAAGTCTTTCTTGAACAAGTTCCAATGTGTTGGCCTTTTTGTGTTTTCTACAGGTTCTATTATAGTTTGGTGTTGAATAATTAATTCTACTCCTTGTGTTTTCAGTCCCCAGAGAAGAAGGAGCACAAGACAGGCATATAAAATACAGTTATCCAGATTTTATTCTGGAAGTTGGAGAAGCTGCTTTTTGCCTGGTTACCTGAGTGCCACCTTTGTGGCTACCAATATCCTTGTCCTGCAAAAGGGCTGCCAGATCTCACGCAGACTCTACAGACATGAAAGGCCTCTTGGAGCTCAAGATTTTTTCATAGGTCACAAAAATAAGAGGCTAAGGAGCAGAGCAGACACAAGTTGGGCAGTTACAGACCATATGAAATTTAACAAGAGCAAGTGCCAAGTTCCATGCCTGGGATGGGATAACCCTGGTTCTCTGTACAAACTGGAGGACAGGAAGCTGGAAAGCAATCTGCAGGAGAGCTGGGGGGTTGAGTTGATGGCAAGTTGAACATGAGTCAACAGTGTGGCACCAAAAGGGCCACTTGTGCCCTGGGGTGCATCAAGAAGAGCTCCAGGGAAGTGATTGTCCCATTCTATTCTGCTTGAGTCCTTCTGTGCAGTTTTAGGTGCCTCAGAGCAATAAAGAGATCAAATTATTAGAGTGTGTCCAGAGGAGAGTGACCAGATGATGAAAGGCCTCAAGGGCAAAACTTACTAGGACTGTCTGAGGTCACTTGGTTTGCTCAGCCTGGAGAAGAAAAGGCTGAGGGGTGATCACACAACAGCCTACAGCATCTTCAAGGAGGGGCAGCAGAGAGGCATGTGCTGTTCTCCTCTCTCTGATAACCTCCAAGAGGACATGAGGAAACGGAATGCGGCTGCCTCGGGGGAAGTTCAGATTGGACATTAGGAGAGAGTTCTTTTCTGAGAGGATGGATGGTCACTGAAGCAGACAGGAAGGAATTGGGCGTGGAACCAAGGCTGACAGTTCAAGGAATGTCTGAATGAAGCTTTTATTCATATGGTTTATTTATAGTTAGTCCTGTGAGGAGCAGGATGTTGGACTTGGTGATCCTTACAGGTCCCATCTTACTGGAGATATTCTGTGATTGTAAGCCAGCCACTGATGGAGTAGCAGATAATATCCAGCTGTGGAGTGGAGACAAGATGATCACTGTCACCTGCTTCATAGGCCTACACCTGGAAGACTTGCTGCAACACGCAGGCTCGGTGGGCACCCTGTGGTGTGCAAGGCTCTAGGGAGAGAAGGGGGAAGAAAGCAGAAGAGCCTGGCACTTTTAGGAAAACAAAATTGAAGCAGTCTATTGCTCAAGTCAGAAAGTTACTTTTGTGGTGATTCATCACAAGTCTCCTTTCTTGGTGTGTCACTTTACATGTGACTAATGGAGGAACTTTCCAAAGTTCCCGTTGCCTTCTGCAGTGGAATGTGAATGTGACCAATCTAACACTGTAGCAGGGATTATCTGAAAGCAGTGACAGGTCTTTGTAAAGGTCTTTGCACTCTTATTTGCTTACTTTGATCTCTTGAATACCCTCTAGTTCTTCACCTGTTCAAAGCCTATGTTTGCTCTTTTTGTTTTAGCTACAATTTTCACCTCAACTGACACAAACTATGTTGGTTACTAGAGACGGCCTGTTGAGGATCTGTCTCTTGAGATCCAGGTATTTGTGCTACAGACATGAAAGGAAAATAATGTAATCACTTCTGAAGTATTTCTGAATCGGCTAATGCCCCTAGGAGCTAGAAATACCTGCTGTATTGTTCTTTATATGTGATACAATATCTGCTTTATTTGTAAATATCTTTGTTTAGACTAAGAAAATGTTCATAAGCTTAGTTGCTCTGGGTATTCCTTGAATCTGTAGGGAGTTCAGCATATTCTCACTGACTTTTCCTTCTTGGACCCTGATAGTACCTTTCTTCTAGTTCTTTAGCTTTATCTCTTGTTTTCTCATTACTTTTTTCCTGGAACCAGCTGAATCATACTGAGCTTTTCTCCTTTTAGACTAAATCACTGAAGTTCTGCTTTAGTTGGACCCACCCAGAACAAAACTGGAGTGAGTACATTTATAAAAGCAACTGCTTTAAAGACATAGGAAGGTTTGTAATGAACAGTGTAGAAACACCTTTCTTTGCTGGGAAAGCTGACTTCCAGCACTTTAGAATGCAGATTATTGTAATGAGTTCTATAAGCTAAATTTTGAGATTTTCTGCTACTTTATCTCAAAAAAGTAATGTATATGAGGTGCCTGATATCTTGCTGCTTGCTTGGAAAGCAGAATTTTGGTTTCAGAATAATAATTACAGTCAATACTTTTTCTTTTATTGACTCTCAAATTTGTTTATTCCTCTGTCATAGCATTTTTTACATGAGCTTGGCAGTCAGCAATCTCATCCTAAATTATTTCTATGTGAAGCTCATTTGCAAAATCCCTTAAAATAGCAATATCACTGAAAACACACCCTTTTACAAAGGTTTCCTCCTCCTGAGGGAAGCTGCTGCAGCTGAAGCCATTCTGAGTTCCTGGACTAAGTTTCATGCCGGCAATGGGAAACTCTTCATATAGCCTCTTTTCTGCTCCAGGTAAAATTTCAGCTGCACCAAAGCATAAATTTGAGTGTATCTGGTTTCTTTTCCCATCTGCCTGGAAAGAAACAGGGCTCTTGAAATATACACAAACAGTGTAACGTTCATTGTGGTAGTGATATACCTTTGAGTTTGAGACAAATGGTGTTATCAGTTTGTGATGGTCCCTCCTCAGGGTGCTACTCTGGTTTTGAGGAGTGTGCATCTTCAACAGACTCCTCTGCCTGCTCTCTTGGAATTAGACTACCAAATTCTGATCAGGTCCTGTCTTAGGCATACCTCCCAGAGGACTGCAGCCTGAGGGATGTACTTGAGAGCAAACTAGAATTCAGGTTTGAGGAACAACTATGCAAATGCCTGTTAAAATTTCTTATGAGTGCTTTGACCTTTTTTTCCTGTCGATAGGGTGGTTTCTTCAAAGGAGTAACTTCAGAAGCACCTGGCATTTGTGTCTTAGCACCTGCTAATTTTACAGAGGCTTGTAAAATTGTATTGCAAGTTGATGTAGACTTCAGATAAACGAGCTGCAAATATTTTGCATTCTGTGAAGTAGTTTCTTGTGATCTAACAGATCTTGTGGTCTCCACCTGAAATAAGCAACACCAAGTAATATATCTTCTTGCTTTCTATTCAAGATCTGTACCTACTTATTTTATCCAGGAGATTTTAAATGTGCTTGGCTTGCGCAGCGCAATAAAGCCATCAATTGCCTCTGTTTCCATGAAAGAGCTTGTCACAGGCCAGGCAGGCCTATCTCCTTACTTGACTGTGAGAAAGGTGGTTTACAGTTCAAACTTTATAGTATGGGAATCACTTCTTAGACTTCAGGTTGCAGTTTCTGCTGTAGGAGTTCAGTTGGCCAGAGTCCACACTTTTTTTTTAGTTCCATTCCAAATGCTTCCCCATTAAAAAAAACAAAAACAAAAACATAATAATTAAAAAACAAACAAACAAACACCACAACCAAACAAACCCCCCCAAAACCCAAAAAAACCCCACAAAAAACAAACAAACAAAACCCCCCCAAAAAACAACCAACCAACCAAAAAAACAAAAACAAAACAAAAAAATAAAAAATAAATAAAAAAAAACAATCCATGATATCTTACTCTCCTTTTTTTTTCTGGAAAGAAGGACTTTATTAGTGCAGTTATCTGAGAAGGAAAAGGGATTTCAGTTTTGACCTCAGTTATGGTGAAAGATGTTATCATGTATATAAGCATCCATCATTCCTGGTGGTGGACTCATGTCTTGTCTTGACTTAATCTGTCACATAAGTGAAAGGTGCATGTGGTTTGGTTTTGATGCATGTTTTTATTCCTCTCTTCAGACTGCAGTAGCTGGTTCTGATGCCTCTTTGGTTGTTACATTCTTAGAGGAAAAGCCAGAGACATAAATCCTTTATGCAGGTATCTTCTGAATTAATGTAGTTTCTGTCTGGAAAGAACTTTTGCTCTGGCTGGCTTGATACTCAGTCGGGAGAAAAGGTCTTCCAGCTTCTCTGGGACTGAAGCAGTATATGTAGATGTCTGAATAGCTGATACATAGTTTCAGGCCTTTTTCTTATTCCATGCTTCAGTGAAAGTAGAGGTGATGAAAAATTAGGAACACCGCAAGCAGTTGTTCTAGCTCTGCATTTGCCTTACAAGCCTCTGCCGCTGAGATCACACCACTACATTCGTGCTGTGAAACCAGTTTGTTTCATGTAGATCTTGAGTTGGTGAGTACGCAGTTGGCTGGTAAGCAGCAGTAGCTCTGGCAGCTGATTTAATGCAGCAAGAGAAAGTGTTGTTTTCCTAAGGACTGAAAATACAATCTAATCTCCCTGGGGTGGAGACCCCATAGTGGTGGCAGCTGCACTTATCTGTGTTTTAGGAAGTTGAAAAGACTGCTCAAGATCATATGTGCTAATATCTTAACCACCATCATACTGCTAACCCTAGTTAGGGGAAAGGTAAGTCTTATAAACCTGTGAAAATTAATTTTTGATGCCAAGATATTAATTTCATGACATAACTTTCATAATGGCCCTTGTTCTTCAAGACTCTTCTTCAAACTTGAATCTTTTATGTTCTCATGCATTGGAGCTGTCCCCCAGCTTATTTTGTGGTTCAGTGGAAGGAAGGGTGAGAAAGAATATCCTGTGGATGGTACTAAGATATCATGCAATACAGTGGCAAGAAAAAAAAAAACGTGTTATCGGCTGCAGGAGTGTATGTTCCAAACCTTCAGGTCATTTCTATAGAGCCAATTTTTAGTGTGGTTCCTTTTTTTTCTGAAAAGACATATGGATAGTGACCTGGAGAAATAGAGAAGAATGTCTGTCTTCAACCCTGACTAAAAATATTTCTCTAGATTGACTTGGGAAGCAGAAAACATACCTCAAGATCAATCACAGACATGTTTATGACTTTATTAAATGTTGGGTTTGAGTAAGAAAAAACAGTGTCCTTAATGTTTCTTTTATCTTCTACAGGCCAAGATGACTTCTCCTTAGAAGATGCCATTTTAGAAGGTAGGCAGGCAAATTGTGGCTGCTCTTTTGACTTGTTTATTTTTAAGTATTACTGCATGACAGATTTGCCACATATGGTTTGTTTAAACCTCAGTGGAACAATTCAGCCATGTGCTTGTCAAGAAGTTGACCACATAGAACTCAAATTTGTCTTTTGAAGACTTAAACATTTCTTTTTGAGGCATAATTGTCTTGCTCTATAGATTTGATCTTGTGCATTTTGTTGTATAGTTGTGTACTTACGTTTGTTGTTTGTCCTTCATGTACCTTCTGAACAGTGTGTTAAATAGTATTGATTTTTTTTTCTCCCTAACTATACCTGACAGAAATAACAAAGAAACCTCCTGTAACTCAGAAGACACCATCAGATCCAGGTGAGGTCTAATTGGTTTGTAATGCCTTTTACTGTAAAATTAAGTTTAGTGTATGTACCAATTTGAGATCCTGAATTTTTCAATTTAGTGGCACACAGGGTTGTGATATTTCTATAAAAGAAAGCAGTTCGCTAACAGCAAAAGGGTTTCTTAATTTTGGAATCTGCTCTCAGAAATGTATTTTGTAATTTCACAAGCTTAAAGACCCTGTGAGAATCCCTTCTGTTGGATTTCAGTCTATTTGTTTGGAGCTTACTCACCTTGAGCTGGCCCTTGACAGGTCCCATCATCTCCAAAAGCAGCAAGTCACTTGGCAGGTAATGCCTGATAACTTTGTGGGCCTTTTCTGTGAGTCACTGATGAGTGAGCATGTCTTTCATTTGTGGAGAAAACATTGTGAGGTCCATTTTGTTTAAAAAATACTTCTAAGACTATTTCAGTTTTTACATTACATTTAAAACTTCCCTTCTTTCTTAGTGGATGATTTGGACTTGTCCCATGCTCTTGATCCTGGTAAGTATCATATTTTCCTGGATACTGCTCAAATGTACCTGTTGCAATGTCTATCCATCCTTTATAACCTAAGTATAATATGGCAGGTAGCAGACTGTTAATAAATATAATTGCAGTCTAGTTATATTTGTTAATCTTAAGGTTCTGGATCACCAGAACTGTAGGAATTTCAATAATTTCTTAGCCAGCTTCTACTTGTTTCATTGCTGTTTTTTCACTAGATGGCACTAACTCCATTAACTATTACTTATGGAAGTAAATGTTAATTCCTAAGTAATCTCTCCCATTTCAGGAAGTATTTCTAGTACCACAAGGAAACATTATTCTGTTATAAATAATTTGAAGGAAAGTACTCTTTCCAAGGCTGTGAAGGCTATGACAAAACTGTACAGAGATAATTTCTAAGATCTCTTATTTTCCTAGTTTGTGGCAGTCCAAATGAAGTGTCATTGTAGGGACTGTACATCTAGTTCTATTCTGTGTACTTTGTTTTTCAAGTGAGGTACCAAGCTTTATATTTGGTTAAAACCTGGTAACTTTAAAAGAGAAAACAGCCAAGTGATCTGTGCCTGATAGAAAAAATTAAAGAAGCTCAGCCTTTGAAATCAGATGTGCAAACTAAAATGCTGTGTAAGACTCAATGAGTTTTTCTGTGTATGTTCCATCCTAGCAAGGATCTGACATGGTGGTTAGTGTAGCAGAAAAATTCTTAGTGGCATTAAACACAGTGTTTAGCTAAAATAACCAAAGAAATACAGCATTAGGTAATTAAAGTAAAATTACATGGGGAAGTTTTGATAAAATATTTTAGGTCAGATCATCTTTCAAGGTCACTACATGCTTTGCTTTTGGTTTCTTCATACTAGTAATTTTGTTCATTCTAACTCTTATTCGTCTACAGATGATCCCAAGCCACATCCTCCTGCCAATCCTAGAGACACTGGTAAGACTGATCTAACAGGAATTTCTTAATAGTAAAAGAGTATTTTTTAATCTCTCCTAGTTCCTTTGAACATTACTGAACTATAATCTGGTTTTATCTTAACGTTTTCTCTCTCTCTCTTTTTTTTTTTTTTTTTTTTTTTCCTAAATCTCTCTTCTGTGATTAGATAACCCCAAGCGAGATCAACCTAAAGGCTCTGGTAAGGCTTCTACTGCAGACTCCTGGTTTTGCTATCTCAGTTACACTTCTAATAATTGATCCTTGTTAGTTGCCTGCTATGTATGTCAGGTGTGGCCTACATCAAACACTGAGGATTGAGAAAAAGTTGTCTTGCAAATAAGCTTTGCACCAGTCTTGAAATTCCATAACAAACCTGTTGAGTGACTTTCACTTAAAAACAGGATGATGTGAGGAAAAGGCAGGATGAGACAGTGTGTGTGTATGCTTGGGGCATTGCTGTTCTTGTCTGCCTGTGGTGAAGCACCCACATGGTGGTGAGTTCTTTACAAACTGAATCCTTTCTAGTCAAGCTCAAAAGTAAGTAGCAACTGCCTATGATCTTTATTCTTAAAGGATCTAAATTAAAGGTAAAGCTCCAAGTTAAAGGGTTGCTTTTTTTTTTTTTTTTTAAATTCAAAGGCCTTATTAAGAAATACAATTATTTGTGTTTGAAAGATAGATTTAAAATACATATCCTTCCCTGCCTGAGGTTTAGAGGTCCTCTCTGTCTTTGCCTAACCCAGAACAAAACAGATTCAGATAGATGCAGGTATGATGATGCCATTATTCATGAACATGGTGGTAAAGAGCCCTGGAATACAAGCCTCAGTTCTTGTTCTTTCACCTGTCTGATTTGCAGCAGATACTTGAATATGAGTCTTGCATGCCTCAGTATAGTGCTCTTGGCACCCAACTAAAACATCCTCTGATGCAATACTTTCAGGTTTTCTGCCTGAAACACATTTGCTTTGTGTAAAATAAATATTCATTTGGCATCAGAGGGAAGGAGGAGAGGGGTCCATGAGGTGGAAATGAAGAGGGACTACTTCAATGTCCTGCAATCAATCAGAGAAGGGAATTACATTTGGACTGTTTGTGACTTAGAGACTCAACTCTGAAAAATCATTCACAGTTGCAGCCTTGAAAGTAAATGGTCCTTTTCTGTCCATGTTCTTTCTTTGCTTTTGCAGGACAGTGAGATTTGGGCTATTAGAGTTAAGCAGCTTATAGGGCTCCTTGCTTGCTTAACCTGATTTGTGCAGTACTGCCTGCTCTTGGACACTGACTTCTCTCAGTTGTTCAGGAAGTCCAGAGAAAGTAATACTGCTGTCAAACTGTGTAGTGCTGAGCTGAAAGGACTTGACATTGTGAGGGCTTTTAAAAGGTTAAATGTTGTGACTCTGGTGCTGAGCCCAAGACCACCACAAATTCTGTTGAATAGTCTGGAGAAAATTTCTGTGTTATTATATGTCTTGGTGTGTCTTATTCACTGAATTTGAAACATGGTAATTTTTTTATATTATTTTATAGATACATTTGATGATTCAGATCTATTGGATGGCAATTCACCAAGAGGAGGAAGTGATGGCAGTGGCAGCAATGGTAAGATAGGAGGTTGTGCTTCATATTGTTTTTATGGCTACCTGAGCTTTTGATTAAAGCTTGCTCACAAAGTGGTTAGACATGCTCTAATTTGTAATGCATTTGGTTCTAGTATCTGAAACTTTAGAGCATACTTTTGAGTTCAAAAGTTACATGTTCTGTCTCTGCCAAAAAAAACCCCAAATATTTAAGGGGTAAAACTGGTCTAGAGCAAAAATTTTCAGTGATTTTTATTGTTACACTAAGAAAAATGGCTTCTAAAACTGAAATTTGAATGCAGTACTTACTTCAAAATTCACCATGAATATAGTTTTTAAGGTCATCCAAGTGCTATATTTGATCTTCTGTGACACGCTCTCAGTTTCTTTTAGTTCTTGTAGGTAGGAGGTCTGGGAGTGGGCCAGAAGAGGGTCCATCTTGTGTTCTCAAAGATTTCCTTTGTCCCACAGGATGAACTGATCTTTACACTTCCATGTGATCCTTAGTCTTCACTTCTTTAGTATGGTGGTGGTGGTGAGGCAGAGTTGAGGAGATGAGAAGCTTTGGATGCTCCATCCCTGGAAGTGTTCAAGACGAGGTTGGATAGAGCTCTGAGCAACCTGGTTTAGTGAAAGGTATCCCTGCCTGTGGCAGAGGGTTTGAAGCTCAGTGATCACTAAGGTCCCTTCACCACCATAGCATTCTATATTATGAGCAGTATAAAACCATTTCAGAGCCTGCCAAACTTTTTTTGGTAATTTACTATGTCTAATAGGTGTGTTACTGCAATTTTACTATTTCCAGATCAGAGTTAATTAAGGATCTTGATGGGGTTTGGGATGTGCTAATGGATACTGACTTCCCTGGAGAGTTGTCCTGAGTAGGGATTACTGATGACAATTTGTGGGTAGCTCTCTCCTTCCAAGGTTCCTTTGGGGCAGTACTTGAAAACTGGAAGGGGCAAGAAACATCTGTGGAAACGTCTGGGGTGGTTTCATGTGCACAGGTTCCTGCCTCAATGGTACGAGTTGCACAGTGACAAATCGTGTTTATAGAACTTCTGGCTTGTTTGTGAAGAGAATTGCAAAGGTATTTAGTAGATGAGGGTGAGATTTTTGTGGAAATACAGCTGAATGTTACTCTGAAATGATATGAGTTCTCTGTGGTGATGCACAAGCTTATTAAACCTGATTTCACAAATGCTCATTTTGTAAAAGTGCTGAGCACTCAAGGCCTGAGTTGGCACTGCTCTGGGCCGTGCTTTGAAAATGGAAAGTTTCAGTGCCAGTTTAGCACTGTATGGATATAATCAATGGTTTGTAATTTTGCATAATTAATTGACAAAGTGTTTGTCAATTATGGTATGAATGTTCTTTAGGCATATATAATGTAAACTCTCCATTCATTTTTTACAGAACGAAAGGGCCCAACTCCAAAAGGTGGCCAAGAAGACGAAGGTAAGTGCATGAATTTGTGTGTGTGATGGTGTTTGGATGTATGAAGCTTGTTTTCTCGGGGTTTCTGATTACTAGTCTTCTGCTAGAATGATCACTACTGAGAGTGGGGGTTACAATTAAAAAACTTTTGTGCAATCTGGAATTCTTACTTTTAAGCTCTGCTTCCATAGTCCTTTAACATTTCTATGTTACAAATGATTCGTAAGTGTTAAGGTCTCATGGATGCTGGTGCAGTGACTACATGCATACATATGGCTATGAAAGGGTTGCTTTTTTTTTTCTTAATTAGTGGAACTTAAAACAAACATGCTTAAGTTCCTTAACAATGGGCATTGCTAAGAAATCAATGGTTATAAAATGAGAGGATTTGCTTTTCATTATGCACAGAGTTGATTATTACAATTTCATGTAATTTCAGTCTAGTGGTTTTTGGAAGTGTTCACAGGGTTAACTTTGAGACAATACTTTGATGTGGCTTTCAGTTCTGAAAAGTGTATACAAGCATCTCTGATTTTTTCAGCTTCTCCGGGAGCAATAGCTGGAATTGTAAGTGCTGTGGCTGCTACTGCAATTGGAGCAGTATCTAGTTTCATTGCTTACCAGAAGAAGAAACTCTGTTTCAAGCAAGGCGGTAAGAATTCCAAATTAGTTTTGTTTCCTACTGTCTAAAGAGAGGCATTTTTGTATTTATACGTAGACTATAAATTGATCCTATGCATAAAGTAGTTGTAATAACCCAGTGAATTTATATTCACAGGGAGTAACATATTCCTGTGTTCCTAGTATGCTCCTGCTAATCATCTAAGACTGAGGAATTCTTTGCCCAAAAATTAGAATTTCAAAACTAGGAAGACTTAAAGCTTTACATTTCTTAAAATAAAAGCACTCCTTGCTAAAAATTAATCAGGAGAGACTGCAAAAAATACTTCTTAAGGAGAATCAAGTGGAGGTTGGGGATTAGAGGCTTTTTCATGCTGAAAAATACTTTGTAGTTTCTAATTTTGTGAATTTTGACTTTGTGTCTTCACAAGATGCTTGTCTACTTAGTAGTTTTATGACAACTTTCCCCAATGTTCATCCCTAAATGATTCTTCTGCAGTCATTTATTGCTTGCTTCCATTCCACGTAAATAAGACATAGCTTGGATCAGAGAACTGTGGGTGATAGGAGGGGCAGAAGGTTTGATTTTATCTATTATGGTCTTTCTGACTATTTATTGGAGGGATAGACCAGTCATTCAGCCAGGGACCGCTGTTTTGTAATTTGGGAAATCTGGAAACCAAATAACATCTGTTAAAATTAATGTGCAGACAAAACAGGGCAACTCAACTACTATCAGTAACCCATTTTCTTCACTTCTGTTTCTTCTCTCAAATTATTTATCAAGAACCTCAAGTGTAAGAGAATTTAAATACTAAATATCTGTTTTATTCCCAGCAGATGAAGAGAATGTGAATATGGATAGCCATAGGGGAGCGCAATCTGAGCCACCTGGTAAGACAAGAATCTAGACAGAAGATGAACTCTTTGGTGGGGATCCTATTTAAATGCACTTTATTGATATCTAACATACTGGAGAAAATGAATTGTGCTTTTTTGTTAAAAAACAAAACAACAATATTGGTGGAAGATGAGCTAACAGTGTGCCTAGGTAGCCAAGAAGGCCAGTGCCATCCTGGCCCGTATCAGCAATAGTGTGGACAGCAAGACCAAGGCTGTGATTATCTCCTTGTACTTGGCTCTGGTGAGGCCACACCTTGAGAGCTGTGTCCAGTTCTGGGCCCCTCACTTCAAGAAAGACACTGAGGTGCTGCAGCATGTCCAGAGTAGGGCAGTGGATCTAGGGAAGGGTCTGGAGCACACATGAGGAGTGACTGGGGGAGTTGGAGATGTTTAGCCTGGAGAAAAGAAGGTTCAGGGGTCATCTTTTCACTCTATACAGCCTCCTGAAAGGAGGTTGTAGCCAGGTGTATGTCACTCACTTCTTCTAGGTAACAAGCAATAGGACAAGAGGAAATGGCCTCAAACTTTCCCAGAGGAGATTTAGACTGTATATTTGGAAAAATTTCTTCATGAAGAGGGTTGTCAGGCATTGGAACAGGGTGCTCAGAAGCTCCTCAGGAAAGGAGAGGAGTTGTCATCCATGGAAATATTTAAAAGATATATAGATGGGGCACATATGGACATGGTTTAGTGATGGATTTGGCAGTCCTAGGGTAAGAGTTAAAATGGATGATCTAAAAGGTCTTTTCCAACATAAATGATTCTGTGTTACTAAGTTTGTCATCCAAGATGACAAACTTAGAACTGAATCAAGCACTCAGTTCTGACAATATGTCCACTTCTCTCTAGTTTTTTACTGAACAGATTGATTTATTGCCTTTAGAATGCATTGAAATGTAGGAGCTTAGAGAAAGTGAAGAATTGAATTTTTTTCTGCAAAACTATCATTAGAGGCAATTATGAAAACACAGACCTGCTCCATCAGTCTGATGAATAACTGCAGTTGAAAGTTTATTAGTGTATATTTTTCTGTTTAGAATCTGAAATGTTTTCTAATTATAAACTGATACAGAACACTGCAAGAATGTATATTAAAAATTTATGATATTTGGACAGAGATGAAACTGCACTGGAGGCAAAGAGGACTGAACTCGCAGGTTGTAATTAAAACATTCTCGTTGTGAACAGAGAATGAATCTTGTATGAAAGAACCATCACGTAATTAATCTTTCTAGGTGAGAGCTGTGGAAGGATCTCTTTTAGAGCAACAAACACTGAAAACATCACCCTTCCATGTATGGTTGTGTAGGGGATATGGCTGATGGAGCAGGTGATAAGCTCCAGGAATCCATGGATAGAACTGGAGAAAATGGTATAGGTGAAAACTTGGCCTTCTAGCCCTTGTGACCAGTCAACAAAGGAAGAAGCACTATAACCTCATGCTGAAGTTCATTGGTTTTGAAGTATTGAGTATCAAAATCTCAAAGTGGTATATATTTGCAGTATATTCTGTGAGTTTCATCTTAAACCTGCAGGACTGTTTCTGGGGATTTTTGTAATTAAAAAAATAAATATGCCTTCCTTCTCTCAGGTATTGCATCGGTTTGTTATAAACTTCAGTCTGGTTCATTACCTTCTTTATGAACACTTTAAGCTGTTAAATATATAAAGCTCTCAAGTGCAAAACATTTTCTTGTGACTGTAAGGACTCAAGAGACTCAGCCATCTTCAGTTCAGCTGTGCATTAAGGAAGCAAGTAGTGTCATTCAAAGTCCTCTACCAAAGGCAATTTATCACACAGTGTCAAACATCTAGTTAAAGTTGTTGACTGCACAAACTGTTACATAGTAATGTATAACTTGCATTGTACACTAACTTAGTGCACTAATCTTGAATTGTTTTTCACTTTGCAGTTCAGCGCACACTTCTGGAGAACTAAATTAAAGAAAGAGTGGTGAAGAACAGATCTTTGAACTGGATAAACAACCTGCATTCTGCCAAAAAAAAAAAAAAAAAAAAAAAAAGGAAACAAAAAAAAGCAAAATATAAACAGCAGAGCCCAAAGTTTCATGAGTAAACAGCTCTTGTTTGAAACACCTCTGGGACTGTGACTTAGACCTGAGTACTTCTGTATGGTTAGCCCTGTGAAGCATTGTTGCACACCAATACATGGCCTTAATGACAGGAGTGTAGAAGTATGTCGTGCCTTTACATTTTTTCCTTTACTCCTCTGACAAATGGGTGTGTCTCAAGTGCATTCAGTGTGTTTAACTTTTCCTTACCTCTCCAAAACCAATATGCAATTATGGATTTTGTTATGTTATTGCTCTCAGGCAATACAAACTTTTTTTTTTTTTTTAAATAACCTGTACTCAGTGAGTGGACCAACCAACCAGCTTGATGTGTGTTGTGGGCACCTGAAAGCAAACAGGTGGATCTGGGTGTGGGTGCTGCTGATCCAATCTGTGTAGCTGCCTGGGCCAGCTGCCAGGGAAGAGATGCCTGTGCTTGAGCATTCAGGAGACAAAAATTCTGTTTTATTTTAGATTTTTTTTTCATTGCATCTGTCTGGTACAGATTAAGAAAACCCAAAGGTTATGCACACCGGGCTTTCATCCTTTCTGGCTCTTCCTGCTTAGCAAGTACTGAGCTGATCTGTTGTGGAAAAGCCTGTTGTGCAGATCAGAAACATAATTGGACTTTGTATTTCTGGTGGTATTGATGTTTGGCATTGTCTAAACAGTTGTGGATGAAGTACTTAGGAGTGGGGATTAACATCTTCAGGCTTTTGTAGCCAAAAGCTTAAGAGAAAATAGTGTTGAATTCAGAAGGCTTATCATACATGTGTAAGGGACAGAAACAGTACCACAGTTCCAAACTGCAGCAAGACTGACCAGAACAAACCAACCTCACTCCACGGGTATGCACTGAGAAGTGCATATGTGAGAAGTGCTTTTGAACTTGTGAAGGATTCCCCTAGGATGATCACCTGTGGTTGCATCCTCCGCCGAAAGCACTTGTGACCCGTGCTGTGGCTCTTGAAAGCAACAGGAACGTTTCAAGGATCTGTGGAAACACAATAAACTACAACTCATAACAACTAAAGGACTATATCTGGAATAATAACGAGTTCTGTCAGGAAGGAATGGTCTGAGCAGTTTTGTTGGCTTTCATTCTAATTGCTTTAAATTTTCATGCAGTTTTACCGTATGTGTCTTATTAATGGGCTTCAGCCTCCTGACAAAGTTCTACAGGAAGATGACATTTCATGGAACATCTTAGAACTTAGAGATTAATGAATTTGGATATTACATCTGTAAATATGTCTGTACATTCGAGTATGAATGTATGCTATGGATAATTCATTTAAGAATTTCTTGTACATGTTTCTTAGCTTGCAACAAAGCTTTACACAAATTTTAGTATTTTCTTATGGAATTGATTTGTAAGTCTTTTTGCCCCAAGTCTGCTTTTAGTATAAAAGTGCTAAAGCCTTTAAGTGTGTTTGAGAGTGCAAAAGTGATTCCTACATAAACATTTGATTTATGTAAAACCAAAGAAAAGAAATGTACTGCTTGCCTACATGAATAAACAGATATATCTTTGTAAAGTGTTGAGTAAATAAAAAGTCAGTGTTTCTTAGGGATAAAATGGCAGGAGGAGCTCAAATTAGCTTTTAGCTAACCAAGACTCGTGAATCCTTTTTCAGCTTTTGTGAGCCTAAAATTTACTTAGAAAGACCTATCAACATTGTGTTTTTTCTAAAAATAAATTTAAAAAAAGATGTATGTGTTCTTTTTCTCAGTAGTTCTGAAATAAAAAACTTGGTGCTCACTCACCTAGAGAATGAACCTTTAAGTAGTTTGTCTTCCTGCTCCATCAGCAGCTTAGGTTTATTTTGCACAGACATTTTAATAATTTTGGAATTAAGTTGGCCAGAAGCAACAAAGCCTTGAGCTGCTTACAGGAGACACTTACCCCTGTGAAGTGTAGAGAACACATCTGTCTGAAGGACAAGCATGTATTTTGAAGGAAGAGATTCGGTAACGCAGAATCTGCTGAAAATACGCACTTCGACGTCTCAGTATGGGCAAACTTAACAGCATTCAATTTTCCTCATCCAGTCATCATCAGACCCTTTAACAGCAGACACTTTTGCAGGGCCATGTGTTTTCTCACTTTCTGATGTGAGAGAACCATGACTGAATGAGGAGGCAAAATGGATTGCCAAGTGCCTAAATAGTAGCAAATTTACTGATTTTTCCAACCTACTGATTTGTCCAGTTATGGTTCCACAGTCTGGAGTTGTGGAAGAAGGAGGAAAGACTGGCTGCTGTCACCTGGATATAAAAGGTTAAACGGAAGACTTCCATTCTGTTCTCTTGTGAGAAGATGCCAGTTCATGGGTTTCTGTTAGTTACCTGTGGATGAAACATAGCAGTTCACTTGCAGTTTTTGGGGTATTAATTGCTACATTCCTGTTTACCTCACTAGACAAAGAAACTGATCTTGTTTCTTTCTTGCTCAACTGCCATTACCTTACAGAGTTAAATATTCTAATTCATTATTGGGACAGGAAACATTATCAGTTAACCATTATTCACCACTCCACTGAAGTAGGTCTGCAATCATGTCCCACAGATCAGCTGCTGCCGGTCATGGCCTTATGAGCTGCCACTGACTTTCAGTTCTGGGAATTAACGTAGTTTCTGTCCATGTTTCAATCAGACTGTGAAGTGGAATGAAAAAACACTGTTCTTTCTAGATCCAAACTCCACGCTGATCCCTGTGAGGTACCTTTACCATCAAACTGGGTTAAAATGGATGGCAACAAAGAGCACTGTCCCATTCCTATGGCACACCCTCTTCACATCCATTTCTTATTCTAGTCTACCTCCTTTGAGGGTGAGGAGGAGTTACCATCAATAATAGGAGGATATAATCAAAGCAGGATCTTGTAGAGTAATATGTCACTTTAGCTTCTACAAGGTAGCTGCAGTGGCAGTTTATTCATCCTATTGGTGGAAAAGACTGCTTGAAAAATGTTTTGATGGTTTTCAAATGTGATATTCATTCAAATACTTATTCCAAGTTATCCAAATGAATTCTTTGGATTGTGCAAATGAAAGCAAGCAAAGCTATAGCATAACATTTGGAAGCTTTTTCCTGTATTTCTTATTTGTGCATATTTCAGTATCTGTGCCAGATTTTGAATCCTAAGAAAAACATTTTAGTGCACTCAGTTTTCAGTATATCTTGGGCTGAATTACACTTTCAATGCTGCTTTTCTGTGTTGGCTATTTTTTTTTTCTTTCCCCACTTATTACTTTAGGCCACCATCTCAAACACATCTCATCTGTCCTATGTGTGTTTTTCACTTGAGAAGATCATGATACAAGCACTAACCTTTACACAAGTTGAAAATATTACTTCCTTTTTTGTTACATAGATATGTAGATATAAAGACATATTTAAAAGGAAGTGAAGAGAATATTAGGAATGGAAAAGGAACTTAAATGGAGCAAACCCACAGTTTTCCCCAATATCTGAGTTTGGATATCTGAGTTTTAATATCCACAAGAATAAAATACACATTCCTCCATCTGCTCGTGAAAACTCATTGAAGCTTTAGCTAGTACGTAGTAATTGTAGTCTTGTCTTGTCAAGAAACTGTATCACCAATTCAGTTGTGTGTTTGGCTAACATTTAAATTAATGGCTTGTATTGCTGGATGCTTCAATATTTTAATTAAAGTACTTCTGTTTTTATGAAAAAGGATGAGTAGTGTAGGATATTAGTGGCATTCCCAAGTAGTTCTAGTGTATAATTCAGTTCTTTCATCTCCAATAGACACATAGAGCAGGTTACCCATGCCAAAGAGAGCAAAGTCTGACCTCTGCCCACAGGAAGATGGGGCTGCCACTGTGATGAGTTGTGGCTGAACTCTTTTTCCCTTTTAGCTTGTCTCATCTAAAAGAGGGGTAAAAGTATGTGATGCAGAGAATAGACAGGCACACTGGCTCCTTTTCTACCTCCATTTGCATTTCTAAAATATTGGGGATTTCCTTAAAAGACAAGTAAAAAAATATAGGCAATTCATCTGCCTTGTTAGGTGAATAGGAGAGAGAGCTGTGTTTTCCTTTGCACAGAAAAAAAAGGGGCAATGATTTTTCAAGTGCTAAAACTGTGGTTTGTGGTTAGGTATTAGCTCATATATAATTTTTTTTAATAGACAGTATTTTTTTTTACTTGCTATCTTGGACAAGCTGTCGCATGTTTTTGGTAGGATCAAGATTAAGAAGTTCCTGTAATGCTCCTGAGAACAGGAGGGGGATAAGCATTCAAGACATTCTGACTCCTACACTAGGTCCACTCCCAGTGCTGCCCACTTTCATGTTGTTATTTAGCTAGATAGGGCAATAGCTGGCTTTAGAAGAACTGAACAAGATGTTCATCATCTTCAGACTTCATCTGAGAATGTTCAATATCCCAATGAAGTTCTATCAGCAGACAGGTGAGATAATGTGTTTTGGGAAGACTTCACTTGCAGCAACAACTCTTTTGAACTAAAGCTACTGAACGTGTAAGCTGTTGGGACCTGCCTGGGACTAGTACCTAACCTTGCCAACATTCCAGTTCCCTTCGGGCAAATTCATTACTTGTATGAAGATCAGCATATGTGAGCCTGCTTTTGGCATTCTGGAAAAGAACAAAACAAAAACAAAAACAAAAACAAAAAAACCCAAAACAAATATATATATATATATATATTTAAAAAAAAAAAAAAAAAACAAAACAGTGGATTTATGGGATTGCTCATTTGATGGTATAGTTTTTGTTTCAACTGCTTGAAAAAGTCACCGCTTCAGCCTTAACTGTTCTGAGACTGAGCAATTGTCCCTGACATGGAGAATGATGATGCCCAAATTGAACTTTAGAGCTTCTATGAGTAGCTATAAGCCAGACCTTTATAAACCATTCTGCTGTTTCAAATTTGGGCAAGGGAGAGGGAGGGAGTTGACCTACTTGAACACCAAGCTTCTTGAGCATCCAGTTTCACCAAGTTCAATCAGTCCATCTTATGTTGTTGCATCTGTTTTTTGTAGTTAGCATAAAATCACAAGTTCAGTTGTATGTTCTGGATAACTCAACAGAAATGCAGTTGGGGGCAGCCTGTGCCCCATATCAGACTGAATCACCCAGCAACACCATGACTGCTCAGGTTGGCCACTCAAGGTAGCAGAGGCCTGAGCTATTTGCTGCCCTAGACAAAACAGCTCTGACAAACCCCCTGCAGCTTATCCCACAAGCACAAGGGAGGATGCCCACCAGCCAGCCTGCTGGTGCTGGGCACCAGGGTGATGGCTGAAATCCAGTTCAAAGGACAAGACTGTAGGTGCACGTGTTTGCTAGTGACATGCATGAGATAGCTATGATGCTATGACAAAACTAGATTTAAATCAGTTCAGTAATTTTAAAGTATGTCCATGTACAGATAGATATATGATTTCTTTTTCATTTTCCAAAGCTTTGTACCATCACAGTCAGCACTATCTGACATCTCTCGCCATGTAGGATATGCATGGATATTTATATTTAGAAAAAAAACCCCAAACTAGATCAATAGAAACAGTCATGATGGGCAATATTTAACTGTGAAGATAAGCATTCACTGGGGAGTGGAGCATGCTCCAGTTCACTAGTCCAGCACCACATTTTAGATTTATAAAAGTAGGGGGGGTTTTGTCATCCCTCTGAAGCCAATTCCAAGTTGCTGCAAAGTGGATTCCTAACCTCCATTATTTCTTTAATTTGGTGGCCCAAGTAAGGGGTTAAGGCTGACAGGATTGCTTTTATCAGCTGTTATTGAGCCAAGAAACAAGCAGGGAAATGCTACTTTGAGGATAGAGTATGTCTGAGTGATTCTTTCAAGCATGCTTCAGAGAAGGACGATCTCTTCTTACAAGCTACTCGAGCTCCCACAGCACCACACCCTACTGTGAAGGTGAGGATGTCAAACAGGTTGTCTTCCCCCTCTGGGAAGGAGGTGGATCCAGAGTGTCTGGGCACCCTCCTGATTGGGTGCTGCCACTGCTTCCCCAGCACTCCGTGCTTCCTCCCTGAGTGATAAATAAGTTTCTTGGAGCACAGGTAGCACCTCATGTGCTGCTTACAGCTTGGCTCTAGCAGGGCTGCTTGCTTTTGTTACTTGCCTCATACGCAAAAAGGTTTCTCTCTGGCAGAGCTTGGGTGTGGTGGTGAGAAATCTCTTTAGACAGAACTGCTGATACCAAGTGTCTCCCTCAAACCTTGACACTGCAGTTGCAACGTTTGTCATCATTGCTTGAAAAAAAACCTGGTGCAATCAAGGCACTGCATAGAAGAGCATGGAGAAATTCAGAAGTATTTTTCTTTTCTGCCTTGGCTTTCTTTTAGTCTATGTAAGAGGTAAGTGACCTTTACCTTGGCTTATTTCAAGGACTAGATTATTAAAAATGAAAAAAACAAACAAAAAAAAAAAGAAACCAGCTAATTCCCAAACCAAAAACCTAAGCTCCCAACATCTAAAATGGATGCTTGTTTATTTGGAAATGCTTGCTAGTATTTTTTTTTCTTCTTTTTTTTAAAGCTACTGTTTCATTAGAAGCATTCAGAAGTGTTTATATGTACTTCAGGAGTTTCTAAACAGATACATGTCTCCTGGATGATTGTTCATAATAGCTATACTTATT
Organism: Zosterops lateralis; assembly: GCF_965231275.1. NCBI lineage: Eukaryota > Metazoa > Chordata > Aves > Passeriformes > Zosteropidae > Zosterops > Zosterops lateralis. The sequence goes on from NC_139763.1 coordinate 35,850,656, forward strand.
GAAGTTTGTTTATTATAATTTCTTATTTTCTGACTAATGCTGCTTCCCTAAAATGATTCGCAAGCGTAGGCTTGAGTATAAACTTTTTAAAATTGAAGCTGTAAAATGAGAGCTTTCAGGGGAACTTGTAGTTTCCAAAGAGATCCTTAGTCAAATAATGACTTCACGTGTTAAAGCTTTTCTTGGTTATGATACTTTGAAACCTATGAGTTTTATTGTAAAAATGAATTCTAATTCAGTTTAAAGGTGTTTATGCTTTTATATTGTTGCATATCTTTTAGTAATTATAAACTGATAGTTTATTAACCTTAGTAAATGTATTCCACACATGAGCATACTTTTTCATGCAGGACTAATTAAGAATCAAATATATTTTGTACATATATTTTTGATTAATGGATAGCAATAGGGAAAATGTAGCCTTTTCATACTTAGTCATTTTACTATATTCAAACATAATTTCTTTTAGCAAAATATTCTTTCAAACTTTTCTTGAGGTCAAACCAAATAGAATTACCTTTGTGTGCATCTGCCATGTTGTGTACTTGTAACCTTTTCTTTTTTGTATATTAGCAATACTGCAGAAACTTTTAGTACAGTGTTGGCTGCAGGAAGAAATCAATTGTTAATCACTAGTTCCAAAGCAGCAGCTGCTGTTGATCCTCCCACCACCCCTGATTTAAATGAAATCTCTAGGAGACCTTGCAGTGATGGGCAATGAAAAACATCTTGCCTTAACTTAGTTCAATGGTTTCATTTTAACAAAACAGGAATTTTTTAGAGGTCTTCAGCAATTAGCATGGCATAGAAAGAGCAGTACAATAGGACTGTGCTGGCCTGCATGTTGTGTTGTGGGCAGTGATGATTCATGCAGTCTCTCACCTCTTGGCATGCAGACTTTCTTGTTCTGTTTCTGTCATATGTGGAATAGTTCTGTTCACACAACCTGAGCATGAGCAAGCCAATTTGCATATGCTACTATTTTAATTACAAGGGTAGTCAGCCTAATCATTCTTCATTTATACATGTATTAATTTAGAGCCAGTTCAGACTCTGCTTTGGGGGAGAAGTCATTGCCGAAAGTTGCTGTGGGCTTTGGCCAGTTTTATGACTCTGGAAACTATTTAATCTGCTTTGACAAGCAAACTTAATTATTTTTAAGTCTGTGGCAACAGCCTCTGAATTTTATCATCAAAGTATTCAGCATGTTTCAGGGAATATTTACAAGAACGTCTTCTCAGTCCCAATCAAGACATGAGAAAGGCTTGACCATTTATATCATTCTTTATGGGAGGTATGTCTATGTCATGATTCACCCTTTTGTAGGCTGCTTAATTATTTTCTAAATTGTAATCGTCTGTGATAGCTTCTATAAACTACTGGACCACTACAGCCAGACGAGATGACATCATTCCTCTTACCTTCCAGCATTTCCTTTATGTCCAACTATCTTGAGTTAGTTGGCTAGACTTCCTTGATGGACACATCTCGACAGAAGCACAACAGAACCAAGAACCATATTGCATAAAGAAAGTGAAATCTGACACACTTCAGAAACTTATTTGCTGACTGCAGTATTCCATTTTTAGCTATACTCTAGCTTTTGGAATTTCCAGACTTAGGTAGGTTACATGAAGACTCCTAAGTATTTGAACTTCAACAACTAATTGTCTGTGAGGCTTTTAGCCTAATCCAGATGAAATAAACTACACAGGAGCTTCTTCCATTGAATTTCACTGTAACATTCCTCATCAATTCCTGCAGCTTGGCTGATCTCTGGTAATTCAGGTGTGGCTATGTCTACACTGCCCATTTAAGGTGTGCTCAGACACAACTTAAGTTGCTCCCTGGATCATGCATCTGAAACATAGGTCCCATCTGGGCCACAAACCTCTGTGCACACCTGCAGTGGGGAAGCTGTGCAACCTGGGGGCTCTCCCCTGTATGGACCTGGAAGGCAACTGAGACTCTCACTCAGACCTGGCTGCTCAGAATGCTCCTCAGGTTCCCAATGTAGATATAATCTACATATCCATGGTCTTTAATGTTGACTGATAGATCACGTTTAGCCAGTAATAAAGACAGTGCAAAGACTGGTATGTCTGAGATGGTTTACATTTTCTCCATCAGGTATTGAATGCTCCATAGGTAAAGGGAACAGCCTTTATGTCTAGTCAGTAAACCATGCACCTCTGTTCAGCTAAGGCTTACATAGTTTTTGACTCAAAATCAGTTGTAGTCTCAGTTAATCAGTTATGCACTTTATGGGGTGAAAATTGTACACTTATTTGAAGTTGAGACCCTATGTGACTTAGTCCTATAAATAATGTAATTTTCACTGAGTTAAAAGTCAGAACAGGAGAGATGACAAACAAGTCCTGTTTTTCTTATACTGCTCCATGTATCTGCAGTCCTCACTGTTATTCTGTGTGAGGTCCCTGTGGACGTGCTAAAGCACTTACAGATTCAACAGGCAACAAATTCTCTTCTGCTGGCTGCTAAAACTATTTCACTGCCAAGACCTGAACTGCTGTTATCCATCAGTGCTATCAGCTAAGGGTGTGATTGCAGTTTGAAAAATCCACATACCTGAACTGGTTGAAACATTTAACAACGGCAGAACTGTTGCAACATCAGAGCTTGGGAAGAGAAAACTGGTATAGTTACTCAGCTTCTCGGGTTCACTTTTCAAACATTGCTGCCATGTTGCAAGCCTGCCTGAGTATGTATTATTAACTTATTTGCACCATCAATTGTCAAACCCTTTCCAGCCCACTGAGGGTAATAAATAACAAATAAATGTCAGAATTCTTTTAAGATTAGGAATCAATAGAAATAGACCTTTCTGTGGTATTTTGCCCCATAGTAGGAGGAGAGAGATTCAGTTTGTTTTGATTAGAGCCTGCCTTCCTTTCCACAGGCTGGCATCTATGAGCATCATGGGAAAATACTAAACATACTTAATCTGACTGTAGTACAATGTTTTCTGAAGGCAAACACACCATCCCAGCTGGAAGAATGGGCTTGGATAGGTTATGAAAATATAAGTCCCACTCCGGCTGAATAAGCTTTACCTGTAACCAATGGATTTTTAATTCATGAAGACTTTATAAAAAAGTTAAATCACAGCAATATATTTTCAATAGGCAACAATGTTACAGAAAAAAAAAATGCAAAGGCCAGAGTAGGCACTAAGATTAGCAGACAAATTGAAGTCCTCTCATTCATCCCTGGTCTAGTTATACTAGTGGTAAAGGAACCAGGGGCTATCCATATTGAAGGTCAAGAGCTATTTTGCATGCATTTTACCAGTGTACCTGGTGTGAAAATGGGAAGAGAACTATTAAAACACATTCTGTGAGCAACAGAAACAGCAAAGCCTGGAATCTCCCTGACCACCTATATTATATTCTGTTCCCTCTGTTGTCTCCAAACTACTCACTGGAGAAAGTAGGGATTAGCCAGCTGGTACTTAGGCAGCCAGTGGTCATTCCAAGAGCCCAACAGAGCTGTTGCCTGTGCCACACTAAGGATTTTAGGAACATAGGAATGCTCATACAGTTCTCCTGTTTGAGTACAGTTCTCATGTAATGTGACCATCCTTATGCCTGAGACTCTCAGACCAAATAGCTGAAAAGGACTGGCAGCTTAATGAATCTGTAGGGACAGAGAGAAGCTTTGGATTAAGAACCCACACTGTGGGGTAAGCTCTGCTGCCTCATGACAAAAAGCTGAAAATTTGAGTAAGGTGCCCAGGAACATGTATGTTGTTCCTTCACGGGAGATCCCAATTATTTTGCTCTGCCTGCAATTTCACAGCACACACCATCTTCTTCTGCACTCACTCTGAAGCAAAATCCAGGAAATTATATCTGTTTTATGTATGCAGGGCATATCAGATCATAAAGAACATCAGTTACCTTTGAACAGCAGAGCAAACATAGAACTAAAAGATTTTCTTTTGTGTTTGGTGAGACTATGCTGCACAGAGCTAAAGCAGTACTGCCACTCCTACTTTATTAGTGCATCTTAGTTGCTTGTAATTATTTAAATGTGTTCTTGTATGAATAAGCAAAAGAGTCCTTTTCATTTCCCTTGCATTTAAACTAAAACCAGAAGTGACCTAGCAAAAAAAAAAAAAAAAAAAAAAAAAAAAAAAAAAAAAAAAAGTCAATAATCAGGTCCACATGTTGTGGTCTATATACTGGACCTTGGATCTTAATTATAGATTTTAAAGCATACTCATTTTCCAACCCAGCATCAAGGGGTTGTAATGGCAATTGTTGTTTATGAAACTAAATGTCCTTGAAGGAAAAACAAGCTACAGTAGCTCATCAGGAATTATGGATCATGAGGCTATTACATGAAAGAAATAGTACCTGTTCATTGAGATTTTGTCCACAGTGTCCACGCTGGGGCGTAAACCTTTGTGTTCTCCCAGAAATGAGTAATTTCCTTTAAACAAACATAATTGCTTCCTGAATAAAGTTGGACCAGTAGATGGATATGTTCCAAGTCCCATGCATGGGAAAATACATCCTCTTTTCTCACTATGAAGCAAATAGGTTTCTTGATTGTATTATAATCAGAAACTTACAGTTTCAGCTAAAAAGATGTAAAATGAGTCTCATGAGTGATTTTGGTAACATATTGTTCTCTTTTAGAAAATTTTTGTTCTCATTTTTAAGTCACAGACTTCTTTCTCAGTCTCTGCCAGCTTCACAATGTTTTAAGCTCACTGTATTCACAAAATAATTCCTATTTAATTACACTGAAGAAATCATACTTGTTCAAGTCTTTAAATACTGCAAAATCAACTTATTCTCCCTTTCCATCTTGCTCAGAATTAGAAGTTAGTTGCTTCTAATTTATTTATCACACAGGTAATCTCATCCCAAACTAGCAATGCTCCCAAAACCAAATAATCATCCTAATGACAAAATTATTTATATAGCGTGCATATATATGCATTTTTGGTGTGTGTCCAGAAACATGTACAAACACATTTTCTCATGGATTTTGGCTTCCTTTTTAACACTAGACTGTGCATATTAAAAGCCTGAGAAGTGAATTTCATTTGTCACATAACCTGATCCTGACTTAGAAATATTCATTGCTGCCTTATTTAAGTCTGCGTCATTTTAAAGGCCACAAGCTGTGTTCATATGGACATTGAAAATTGCAGAGCAATGTCATGGTAGCCTTTTGTCAGAAAACTTGACTGCTGTTGCCATGACAAGCCGGTAACACTCACTTGCAGAATCCAGCTTTGTTCCTCATAAATTCACCTCAAAAGCTGTAGGACCTCAGACCCTTGTGATCAAACAGATACATGATTCAAGTGTGATGGATCCATTCAACATTTAGATAACAAATTATGCTACTCTCTACATTTTAGTGACTGGACTGGGGTCATATTTTTAGAAAACTAATATTCAAAATTTGAGAACACTAAATGCAGATGTGCCTGAGGACATGATTTTGCAAACATTTTATCCAGTCCTCTGTTATGAGTCATTGAGGACCACCCACAAAAAACCTTATTACAGTCATTTGATTTCTTTGTCAAAACAGGGATACTCCCAGAAGAAAGGTTAGAAGTAATGCCAAGAAATAGCATACTAGCCAAATAGTAGTAATAACAGAGATAACTCTGAGATAATATCACCTGCACAGCTAAATCTCTTCACAACTTTATCCAGATTAAAACAAACAACAAAGCCAACGGCAACAAACACAAACCCCAACCAATTAAAAAAACCCAGTGAAACAAAGCTCTTTCTGCCCCACTAAGATTTCTTTCATTCTTGTTTTCATCAGTATATTTCCAACTCTTTCTATTATGGAAGCTGATAAAAAAAATATTATGTGGAAAATTAATTTCTTTCAGTCTGTTTGTTCTGTGGAGAGCTTCACTAATTTATTTCTCTTGTCATTTATCTTCAGAGTTCTCTGAAGTGACTGAAGCTCCTATTGAGCTAAATATTTGCAGAGACTCTAATGTGGTTTTGCTTTTAGACCGACCATGATGTGGATAAAGTCTGAGCTGTTCAGCTATTTAACCAACTGTTATCCTCCTTAAATCAGATTCTTAAAAATGTCTAGGTACAGTCTCAGGAATGGTAATGAGCATTTAAAATTCTGCTCCACAGAATCTTACTCCTTGAGGTCATTTGATGTTATTATCAGAGGAAGTTGGCATCAAAGTCCAAGCAGTCTTTTGGTTTACTGCAGTATAATTTACCATGCTGCACAGATGTCCTGGTACAAACTGCCCATCTGTCAAAGTTTATGTTTACACAGTCAAAGAGATTTCACTGTGGATTCCTGTCTTACTCCCAGGCAGTAATTCTGTGTTGGTGTCCTTTTTATTATTTGGTTTATCATCAGAAATATTTTTTTAAAAAAATCAATCTGAATAATTCCTACAGGAGATTTTCCGTTGTGTTTTTTCTCTTCTTAAAATTTTGTAGCTTTCTTCTGTTTCTCTCTTGAAGTCTCAAAACAACTCCTTTTGCCTTTTCACACCTTTTCCATAACAGAACAGACATACAATAGGAGAGGGAAACATTGATATTGTGCAGAAGAAGGGCAGGTGTCTGTAACTGTTCCTGTCAGTAACTGTTATTGTCAGTAACTGTTGTTTTGCTTTAGTTCTCATGCAATTGAAAGCATCATCTTGCTTGAATTTCATAATCTGATTAGATTCCGCCTTCTATTTTTATTTTCCCCTAACTTCAAAGAAATATTCCACCTGAAAGTTTTCCACAGTCTTCCTTCGCAAGCCAATTTTGTCACATTCTCTTTACAACATTAGGACCTCAGTCGTTGCTTTCCATATTGTTCCTGCATGTCATGACCTGTAACAAAGAAGCTGGTTTGGCCAACAGGTCTTCAGCATCATAAAATTATTTCTCATGACTCTTGCTCTGATTGTGTTTACAAAATCATTCCTGATGACTCACTCCAACAAGAAATGGTTTTAGCCATTGATGATGGTGGCATGCTGAGGCCATGGGGTTCAGGTCAGACAGCCTCCTCCAGTACTCAGGATGCTGATCAAAAATAAGGATTTTACCAGAGGACAAAATCAAAGGACTGTAAAGCTTAAGCTGCTTGTACTGCAGGCACTGAATAAATGCTTCAGAAAAATATAATTTGACCATACAAGTCAAGGCAATGCCAGGATGTCTGCCTGTGGGTAGCTTGTCTGCAGCAAGATCAAAGCATTCCATGGCTGGGGTGACAGCCCATGGGCAGAAGCTCAGTAAGGCCTGGTGGTGCACTCAGGGTTCAAGCAGAAAATACCTTCTGATGAACCAACTTTTTTTTTTTTTTCCTATATTTTATATATATTGGGTTTTTTTAATTTTATATACTGTGTATTTAATGGATTAATATTAAAAAACTGCAACTCGTCAGAGTCTTAGATTATGGCTTTAATAATGGCTTTAAATTAAATTATGGCTTTAAATTATTAATTATGGCTTTAAAGAGAGTAGTTTTAAATTAGATATTAGGAAGGCTTGTTTTTTTACTGAGTGTGATGAGGCATTGGAGCAGATTGTCCAGAGAAGTCAGGGATATCCCACCCCTGGAAACATTTGGGGTTGAATGGGTCACTAAACAATCTGCTCTAGTGGAAGGTGTCCCTGCCCATTGCAGTGAGAGTGGGAAATAGATGGAATTTAAGGTCCATTCTAATACAAACCATTCTGTGCTTCTATGACTCCATGAATATTATCCACCTGAACACCCAATCCAAAAGTTATTTAACTTGGCAATGTTGGCTGAGGGGCAGGAGCAGAGGAGGGAGAGGTGGCCAAATGAGGCAACATGCCAAAAACAAATAAAATAATAAAGAGATAATCTGCCACTCTGCTAATATTACTGGGAAAGTCTTATGCTGTTACTTATTTTTACTTACCAAACATATTCCTCTTAATATTTTACTTGGACAGTTTTGCTTTAGAAGCCATTTGTGCTTTGCATTCCAGCCTTGTTTTATCTCTTCCTTCAGACCCCATCCATAATTAAGTTCACAGACTTACATTAAAATCCTCGTGGGAATCAAAACATTTCTACTTCATATTCCTACCACTGTCTATTATTTGAGGATCACACAGTGTTTCACCACTGATAATTAATCTTTCTGGAAGCTCTTTGACACAGGCAAGAGCTATTATTCAGGAACAGTGATTAATGAGAAGAATGTCATGAAGATGTACAGGACCTGCCAAGATGAAGGAGCTGAGCTGAACACTGAGCACTACTGTGCTGACAAACCTCTGTTTTGTACAGCCTCTCTCTGTTCCTCAGCTTCTTCACTTGAACCGTGACACCTTTCTTGCTGTGAAGTGTTCAAGTCTTGCCAAGAAAAACTCCTCAAGGTATTAAGCCTTTTAGAAGGAATAATAACCATATGCAGATCAAGTGCACCTTGAGGCTTACTCGATAGAGTACAGTAATGCATTTCTGTTTAGGGAAGTCATAGCATGTCAGGACTTTTTGTGGGCTTCTGTAGGCTGATCCTATATTTGGAATGCAAACACAAGGATGATGCATCCCCCTGGAAGAAAACCAGTGGATACATATTCTGCAAATGTGTTTCATGAAGCCTGTATATTACAAGGAAAGTGGCAGATTGTAGAGTTGAAAGTAAAACTCACATGAATAACTGTGCGAGTTCAGTTCAAAGTCATCTATTTCAGTTTATAAATTTAAAATATTTTCCAGTTTTCTTTGCCTGCTAACTTCAAAAGTACAGATGCTAATTACTCTGCTGTGACATTCAAAGACATTGTTGTCACCTAAAAGGGAACAGGAAGAATTTCTTTTCCCCTTTTCAGATTTTTTCATTTACAGACAAAACTAGATTAGGCAAACACATCTTAATATCTCTTACTTATGGCCCATGTTACAGTAAGAATTAAAAAAACAAAGTTGATTTGTGTTGCAGGTGATCACAAGGCAAACTTGACAGTAAAGCTGCTTGCTAAGCTGAGCCAGTAAAATAATAATGAAGATATTAAAATTCTCACCGAATGATTTTGACTCACAAGTTCTATGCTGAGTGCTGCTTTCATCTGTCTCCTGGCAGTAGTCCTGTGCCCTCTAACTGGCAACTTGTGTTCTTCAAAGGGGTGTTTGCACAGCAGATGAATATGATAGCATAGCATGAGAGAGCAGCTTTTCTTTGGCCTACCTGAACAAATAAGTTCCTTGAATTAAATGAGCCCATCTCTCACAGTCATTGAGGGCTGTGTTGTGCAGGGATGACAGCTGACAGCTTGTTCTGTGCCTGCTGCTGTTGGGATGGGTCTTTCTTTTTCCTCTTACTGCTGTTCTGGCTCTGTACAGAGCCCTCAGGTCTGGAGGTCGTGGAAACCTGCTTGCTGACTTAGTGTCTTCTGTCACATTCCTTCTAGGTCAAGGCGATTTTGATTTAGCTGATGCCCTTGATCACCCTGGTATGTGAATTTTCTATCCTTATTTTACTATGGTATTTACATCTAATAATAAATCTTAAGTCTTTTTCCTTGAGGAATGGAATATGAAGGGGCTACTACTTACGTTAAAGATATGCAGAACTGGAGGATGCAAGATTTCAATGTTTCTATCATGAAATGAAAATCTTTAGAACAAACAAACAAACAAAAAAAAAAGCTTTGAAAACATATTCCTTCATTTTTGGCTTCTGCTGTGATACATAAATGTTGATTGAAAACAGCTCTCTACATTTGCAGATACCTGCTTTTGTTAAGTTGATGCTGTTAATGTTTATTGGCATGCCATTGTGTTCAACAGATGACATAATTACCAGGAAGCCTACAGTGATCAGAAGACCGACAAGACCTGTGTTCAGTGAGTAATAAATAATGGGCCATAAAACTGGTTTTGTATATGTAAGAAACTTTCACATGAGGTTCTTTATCATATTTGCTGCTGTGCTTTAGTTGAGATAATGTGCAAATAACAGCTGTCTTCTTAAAGTAAAATAAGTGCTCTTTTCACAATTAGCAATTACGTGTCTTTACTGTTTCCAGTAAGACGTTTGAGTATGGCTGACCAGTGATAGTATTTTATTTCCTGAAGACCTTCGTCACACTTCTCTAGATTGTTCTGAGCTCTCTGGGCTCAGGTAGTTGTTTCTAAAAATGGCTAATTGTTCCTCTACTTTTTTTCCCCTATTATCTTTACTTTTTGTCTATTTATTCATTATAATAATGAATAACAGATAACAGAGTTAGAAAAGAATCAGAATGAAGTTGGGGCTATCCTTTCTTCTCACCATGTATTTGATTCATATTATCTAATATTGATTGCTACAGACATCTGCTCCAGAAAGGAAAAAAAGGCTCTGAACAGTGGAGACCTGTAGTCCAGAGAATACCAAACAATGAATTCCAATGAACATTTTTTAACATTGAAAGCATCCAAATTCCAAACAGGAATAAAACTGCATTTGTGATGGAACAATTTATGACAACATAGATATTTTTTTCACCTAAACTGCACTGGAATAACTTTCTGTCTATCAAACAAAATGCTTGGAAAACACTGAGTAAAAAAACCCAACAACTTTAGGTCTTCTTCTGGACAAACTTTGCAATAAGATTTTTAGGTGCATTAAAGTAGTTACATTTTCCACACAATTCTCTGGCTCCCTCTTTGAACAAACAGGGACAGTATTTTGTGAAAGTGGTAGAGTTGAAAGTAAAACTCACATGAATAACTGTGCAAGTTCAGTTCAAAGTCATCTATTTCAGTTTATAAATTTAAAGTATATTTTAAATATACTTTAATGGCTTTCTTCCTTCCCACTTCGTTTGGCAAACAAAATTTGTGTCTGGCCTAGATTAGAAGCGTTTGTCTATTCTAAAATATTGCATTAAATGTGGATTTGTTCCCATCCTAATGTAAACACTTCAAGTTATTTGAATTGTGCCCTAAAAAACTTTATCCTTGGTCATGTTTAGAAGTAACTTCTGGTGCCAATATCTGCACTGAAGATGCCTCAGGCAGGTGAAAAGAATTTTTATTTTTAGGGACTTCTCAATCTGTTAGAGATAGGAACAGCAGATTAATATCTGCCCTAACCAAATCCACTTCACTAATTTTTGGGCAGGAAGGACTCCATGTTTTCCAACTATTTCAGAGTGTCCTTCAGCACTAGAGGACTGCAGAGAGTTTAAAAAAGTAATTAAACCTATGTTCTAGCATTTGCTTAATGCTTCATCTTAATTTCAGGTTTCCCTCTATATCTTCAGAAGTGAGGCTCACTGAGATTTTTGTTCAACTGAGGCTAATTTCAGGCAGTGTCCTCTGGGCTTCCCATGCACCTCTGCCTGAGTTGAAGCTCTCCTGTAGGCGCCTCCCTAGTGTAGCAAAATTCATGACAAAATTTAATGGACAATAATGTTTATTAACAAAATCTCAAAGTAAGTTGATGTTTACCCGCTCACATTGTCCTTGCATTCTGTTTAATTCAGCCACATGCTCACACCCACATGTTCATGAGCTCCAAGATGTGTGTGCTTAGGTGGTCTGGTGAGCATCCTGTGCAACATGAGACAAAACCTGGCAGCTACAGAGCTCTTATCCTGTCTCTGATCTTCTTGATCAGAAATGACAAGTAGAATACCCAGATCTTTTATATCCTTTAGGAGTAATCAGGTATTATAGAGAGGTCCTTTGCCTCATAATATTTCTCACTCCAGTGTCTCTAGACCCTTGGTCAGGTTGCTGCCTGCTATCTTTTTTTCACTTGTTGAGAGTATGGAGGTTATGCGCACAGACTTATTTTCTGGGTGGAAAATCAGAAAAGTAGTGATAGGCTGCAACCTTTGGCGTTAGAATGCCTTTCATGCTTTTCCCCTGCTGACAAGTCATCTGTGCTGACATCAGAGCACAGGACTGCTGCTTTTGACAGAAACAAGACATTCCTCAATTTTACTGCTGGGATCACTGACCTTTATTGTCTGTTTTTTAACACTTTGTTGTTTTTTCTGGTCTCAAAAGACACATTCCATTTTTATTTTCTTCATATAAACCTTAGCATTTCTGCAACAAATCTCTGCATGAACCCTCCAGAGCAGAACTTGCCTTTTAGCTGAATTCTTCATCTCAATAATAAATTGAATCCGGTTTTCAATTTATTGCTTCTTACAGTTGACAGGTAAAGGCATTTTTGAAATGCAGCTCTCTGCTGGGCAGACACAGGGAGGATCTCCACCTGACAAGAACAAACCAAGTCATGTCTTATGAATTTGTTTGTTTTCCTGCCAGATTTCCTGGTGACATCAAAGCATTTCTGAGTTGTTACCCAAATGAGATTAGATACTGTGCAAATGCAGCTTTCCATTCCTCCTAGGTATAAAGAACAGAAGAAAACACATTTCTGCATGGTGATTTCCCTGTGTTTCAGGAATTCTGACACGTCTATAATGAAAAAAATATTTGTTTAATTGAGAGTCTATCTAATTGTCTTTGGCAACAAGTGCTGTTACCAAAATTTAGATAGGTTTTGCTATCCCTTTTCTTCTGATTTACTGTATCACTCCACACAAATAAGCATCAAGAAAGGGATTCTTGGAGTTGTAACATCCATCTAATGTCTTTCTTTTAGAGCTCACCTTCATTCCACATACACCTTAAAACACCACCCACATACTCATATCCACACCTGTGTTAGAAACAGAGTTCCTCTATGTGCATCTGCAACTCATGGACACATTGTGTATTTTATGGAAAGATTCCATCCCAGGTACAGTGAGACACGTGCTGGGTAATGGTCACAGCCTGTTGATTACTGGGTAAATTTCACATAAGGACATTTAATTTTATCTAGAAACCTTTATAGCTCAGGTAAATAAAAACAGTCTCCCAACCTCAGTCAGGCTCATAGGATTGCCTGAAGCAAGGGTTCACCATGGCCCTTACATAGATTAGTTGAGTCAATCTCTCCCCAGGTAGGTTTATTGCTCCCTAGTATTTGTTCTTGAAATAAGTATTGTTTTCACAGTTCAATAAATTACACTTAGGCCAAACATACATATACTAATTTTAATGGCATAAATGTTAATAATTAAATGTTATAATTTAAAAATGAGTACAGCTACATATTATAACATAGCTAATTTTATTGTTGTACATGCAGGTATATTAAAGAGATATTGATCTTGATTCGAGTGTAAGATTTATTTTGATATTGTTTAAAACAGGAAAAATCCTTTGTATTTTGAATAGAAAATACTGTGCTATTTGTCAATTAGTGTGTGGGGAAATGTTGGAGTCTATTAGAGTTTTCAAAAAAAGTGTAATAAGTTATTTGAATTTGTGGCTTGAAAGAGGTGCTTGTCAAACATGCAATTGTACACATTTTAATGAAAATAACATTTCATTTTCTTCAAGAATTGTGTGTAACTCACTTTTCTACATCTTTCTCCTATTCATTTTAGACAATGATCTACATTTAGGAGATGCTCTTGGTGGGGGTGAGTACTCCCTTGTTTCCTTGAATACAAGGGGATTTTTTTCTTTCATAGTCTTTTCCTGAACTCTGCCTAATTAATAAAAAAATATTTCAATACTGCAGGAGGTGCTATGATCTTGAGAGTTATTACAATTCATGTAAATGCAGCCCTTCTGCCTGAGACCATCATGCAGAGTGGGGACAGCACCTGGTCACCAGCTACCTTTGAGAGCTTCCAGCTGCCCTACCTTGCATGAACTGAAGTTGCTGAGGCTTGCTGCGCCATGGCAGTGATGCCTTGGGAAGGCTGACCTGAAACAGAGGCTGGACAGAGCTAGAGAATAAAGTAGGTATTTATTGAAAGGTCTTTAGGGTACACCTTGGGCAAGACAAGAGCCTGGCCAGGGCTACACCCAAGGTAGACTTAGAATGGTCACAAAAATGGCTAACTGGTCATGAGGTCTTACATTTTAATAAATGCTGGTCCATTTGCATACTGGGTTTTAATGGTCCAATTACAGCTTCAGGTTGTGAGGTCCCATCCTTCTTGTTCCTCCCTTCAGTCCACTTTTGTTTATGCTTTTGGGCCTGGAAATTGTCTTTGGTCTCCAGCCGGAAAAGGATTTGTTTTGTCTGCCTACTCTGTGATGAGAGTTTACTAGCACTTAATATGAGGTTCAGAACTATACACCTAGACAGCACAGAATCTGAAAAACATGAGAGCTAAAACTTAAGGCATCAGCAGAGCACCCCAGGCATGGCTGGGGTGAGCAAACATGGCTCATTCAGTTGTGATGGCTCAGGGTGGAGTCCTCATGAGGAATGATGGCTGTAGTTTCTTCAGCTACTAAAAATGAGCCTGCCTAAGATTAGAAATCAGAGGTAACACTGGGTAGAGAGGTTTGAGCTTCTTGTAGCTCTGCTGATGGCAAATTAGAAATTCAGGGAGGAATGTTTCAGAGATGAGTACTGGTGAATACAGCTTAAGCTTGAAGTGGTCAAGCTGTGGTAACATGCTGTTAACTTCCAGATATTCCCATAACACCCAGACCTGACCTAAGAACTATTCACAGTACTGTATTGAGTTGTGCAAACATGAAATCCTTGAGGATTGGAATTTGTATGCCAAATTTTATTTAGTGTGTTTAGAGATATACCAAGCATATTAGGTGAAGTACTTTAGAAAGGTTCTCGAATACTGCAGTTACCCAAAATATAATTAGTATTGAACCAAAGCCTTAAATTCCACTCTAATCACAGCCACAAAAAAGAAAAATTACTTCTCAGCCGATTGCACAGAACCTCTGAACCAACTGCAGGGGTCTGGTTTATTCATGTTTCAGTCTTAGAGAATGACACCTTTTATGTATTTTTTTTTCTATTTCCAAATTCCCTTATGGCACTTCATGCCTTTGTTTGAATGACATATTAGTCCACAGTTTTCAAAGATAAATCTAATTTTCTTAATAATTCCCATGTTTATATTTTCATTTATTCCTCCTACAATAATTCTTCCATTCCTGAAATCTTTTACTGAAAGCTTATTAAGTTATTTATTTTTTTGTTATTATGAAAGGATAGTTAAATATACTGACTAAAGTATATATAATAGCTTAAGTATCTTAACTAAACAAAATCTTTTCATTCCAAGGATGTAAAATTGTATTTCCATTGTTTTTTATTTCTTTGTTCCATTTTCAGTTCAGCTTCTTAATTGACCTTCATACATGGTATAATGAGGTTGAAGTTACATATCTCATTATCAGTATTTCTGAAGGCATTATTTTTTCACCAGCTATGCCATACAATATGTCTTCTTATCCCTAGAGAAGACTAAGTGCAGCATCACAATAGAAATGAAATATGGGATTGGTGACTTTCTGCTTTTGTGCCACAGTGAATCTTAATGCGTTACACAGAGAGCTGGAACAGAGCAAGTCCTTCCTCTACTTAATATAATGAATTGGGCAAAGTCTGATTCTGCAAAGCTTTGTGACTCTACATAAAATCTATTGACTGTTGGCTAAACTCACTTGAAGTTAAGCATATACCTAAATAATTTTCTGCAGCAGAACCTAAATGATGCTCAGAAACAGAAGCATTGTATTTACAGCTAGGCAAGAAAAAAAAATAGCAAAGGGGCATCTGGCATGTTTAGAAGGTGAAAGATTTAAGGAGGGGGAGGGAAATTGCTATTTATTTCTGTGACCTAATTTTGATCTGTACAGAGCTAGATTCACCGTCTGGCTATGAAAGCAGTTAAATATATAGTTGAATTGGTTGAGAAAAGGATGGCAAGAGAAGATCAACTCTATACACACAGAGCAGCAACCCTAGATATTAAATCTGGCAGGCTTTGACATGACTGAGCTCTTCAGCATTGAAGTTTGGAAACTGCAGTTTGGAAACTGCTGTTAATCATCAGATCTCCTCTATCCAATGCATTTCTTTCTAATCTTTTGGCAAAAAATTAAGGCTAAATGCTAGGACAAAGTCCACAACAACAGCAAAGCTGAAGTCTGAGTTCATTTTGCACAGTTCGAGAGCAGAAAATTCATTACGCAATAGATGAGTTCATCATCTGTTAGATGAAAGTAATCTGCAGGCCTTATTAACACCTGCTGATGGCAATGAGATAACCTATTGCCTCCTGCACAGACAAGAACACCAGCTCCTCTGTTGGCTTTGAATAACTGCACCAGTGACACCCACAGCGACACTTTGTCCCTCCCAGCTGTCAGCTTTAAACAATGTCAGCACTTGCCAGATATACATAGAATATTTTCCCTCAATATTTTTTGTGTATTCTTCTCTTTTGAAAATATCCCCTGTTCACTTCCATGTCAGTTTTTGTAGCTAGATATTTGTTGATAGAGTGCTTAAATCTTCTTAACTACTGACAAGGTCCTTTTATAATTCATGGGAGGACAAATTAGAAATAAATATAATTTTTTTAATTTACAGCTGCCAATTTTGCCTGTGCAATCATCTAACAATATTAATTATCAATAGGTGACATCTCAAGGAAACCTTTATACCCACCTCTTCCACCGCGCCCAGGAAGTTATGGTAATTCTGGTAAGACTACTTGCTCTTAAGAAAAAATAGTGCTATGAGCTGTTCAGAGCAGACATTTTGAATACTTTAATCTCTTATTTCTCTTGTAATAGCTTTTATCATCTTTTCCCTGTCTTCCTTTTGTAGTCACTATTTCTGACTTAGAGTTGAGAAAGCTTTTCTCTAAATCACAGAATCTCAGAATCATTAGGTTGGAAGAGACCTTCCAGATCACCAACTCCAACCCATGCCCTAACACCTCAACTAAACCATGGCACCAAGTGCCACATCCAATCTTTTTTTAAACACATCCAGGGATGGTGACTCCACCACCTCCCTGGGCAGACAATTCCAGTACTTTATCTCTCTTTCTGTAAAAAAACTTTTTCCTAATATCCAACCTAAATTTCCCTTGGCGCAGCTTAAGACTGTGTCTTCTTGTTCTGTCGGTTGCTGCCTGGAGAAAGAGACCGACCCCCACCTGGCTACAGACACCTTTCAGGAAGCTGTAGAGAGTGATAAGGTCACCCCTGAGTCTCCTTTTCTCCAGGGTAAACAACCCCAGCTCCCTCAATCACCCCTCACAGGGTTTGTGTTCCAAGCCCTTCACCAGCTTTGTTGCTCTTTTCTGGACATGTTCAAGCATCTCAATGTCCTTCCTAAACTGAGGGGCCAGAGCTGGGCACAGCACTCAAGGTGTGGCCTCACCAGTGCCCAGTACAGGGGAAGAATGACCTCCCTGCTCCTGCTGACCACTCTATTCCTGATCCAGACCAGGATGCCCTTGGCCCTCTTGGCCACCAGGGCACTCTGCTGGCTCATGTTCAGCTGCTGTCACCAGAACCCCCGGTCCCTTTCTGCCTGGGCGCTGTCCAGTCACACTGTCCCCAGCCTATAGCACTGCAGGGGGTTATTGTGGCCAAAATGCAGGAGTCAGCACTTGGACTTATTAAACTTCATCTTAATGGACTCTACCCATCCATCCAACTGTTCCAGATCTCTCTGGAGAGCCCTCCTACCTTCCAACAGATCGATACACGCTCCCAGCTTAGGTCATCTGCAAATTTACTGATGAAGGCTCATTACCCTTATCCATGTTGTCAATAAAAATATTGAACAAAACTGGCCCCAGCACAGACCCCTGAGGGACACCACTAGTGACAGCACGGTTCACCACCACTCTCTGGGCCTGGCCATCCAGCCAGTTCCTAACCCAGCAAACAGTGCTCCTGTCCCAGCCATGGGCTACCAGCTTATCCAGGAGTGTGCTGTGGGAGACAGTGTCAAAGGCCTTGCTGGATTCCAAACAGAAATGTTAGTGTTGATACCATAAAGTTTTTCTGTTTGTTCAAAATATGGGATGCTGCATCTTAAGTGGCACAAGACTCACCTTTCATCTTGTTTGCATTTTCATTTTGGGCATGTATACACTGAACTATGCAAAGGCTCGAATTTGACATCTAGCCACAGGGCAAGGATAAACCTGTGTTCCAATCAATTTGAGATGTGCATCTGAGATGGCCCTGGGGCATACAGCAGATGGGGCTGGGCAGCCTGGATTGCTTTTGAGTTTGGTTGCAGACACTTGCTTAAATAAAGTAAATGTGTCATATCTATACTGGCTTTCACCCTGTACCTGTACTTACTTTGGGTATGGCTGTAGTGGTGAGTCATGGACTCCTGGAGTCTTTCTTGGAAAGGACTCACTGACTCTCTGCTTCAGGGATCACTAGGACTCAAGATATCCAAATTATATAAGGGTTTTTGTTACTAAGAGCCCAAGCTCACATATCCCACAAGTGCCCAAAACAGCCACAGAATACATAGACACCAGCAGCGTCAGTCCTTCAATCTTCAGGTGAATTTTGGTAGGTGACTGTTCAGTGTAAGACATATGACCCATGTTGAGGCTGGGATTTCGAAGGTCTCTCACCTCCCCCTAGAACACTCCAAAAGGAGTGGACAAGAGAGTTGAAGGGGTTAGTAGATAATTTTTCAACTGGAATCTTTATCTTGCAGGAGGTTTTGATGACTCAGATCTCCTTGATGGAAGGCCTTTACCACCAGGTAACATTTGCCTATTTCCCTTGTAACGTGTTCCTAACGCCTGTAAATTGGAGCTGGTTGGTTTTGCTTCAGTGGTAATCTGTCTCTGAAGGTATAGGACCAGACTCTGTTACTTTTGTTTAGGTTAGTTATCCTTCATGAAAAAACATGGTTTTGAGCCTGAAGCTAAAACTTGAAACATATTCCAAAAACATTTATTAGCATTCTAGCATATGCCAGAAGCCTTCAGATTTTATCCCTTTGAATTCAGCAAGGAAAGTTTAAGAGCAAGGAACATGCTGAAGTAGATGGACCAAGATTAAGATCTTGATGCAAACTACTGATTGTCTGGCAGTAGAGAAGAGATAGAGTATACTGGCCTCCCTGTGAAATCAGCTTGATGTAGCCTGTTACATATGGTCCTTCTAATAGATGATGACATTCTTCCCCAAAAAGGAAGTGTCAATAGGATGCACAGTTATTCCTCTGGCCAGCACAGCCATCAGTGGGGAGTGGAAGGGGAGCTCCTCTCTTGCAGTCTTGTTGGGCCACCCTTTTTGCCCTTTGTACATCACACACTGCTGAGTAAAGACTTAGTTCTCAAAACAGGATGACAAACGTTTCTTTGATGACACTTCACCCTCTATTCCAGGAGACCAGGAGCATAATTTCAATCATGGAGGGAACACAGGTATAGTAAATAATTTATATTACTCTACAATTTATTTCTGATCTTTAAGAAATATTTTAAAAAAGATAGCTTTATAAAAGTAGCACATATAATAAATTAGGCTTTAAGACATAATTTTCGTATCAGCTGTAATATAACACAATTTCTATTTATCTGCTTAATTCAATAGTTTGACCAAACTATTTTAATAATTTGGTAAAGGCACACTTTAGTTGACAATATGCTTAAGATAAACCATGTAAGTGCCTCTGAAAGAAAAGCCTTTTTCTTTTTCCACAGATTCGGGTTTAATAGCTGGAGTTACATCTCCTGTAATTTCTGCATTTGTAATACTGGTTGTTGGATCAATTGCAGCCTACAGCGCTTACAAGAATAAGAAACTTTGTTTCAAACCACGTGGTAAGGCCCAAACAGTTTTCCACTGATTTAGTACTGAAGTAGATGGGAATGTGACAAACAGTTGTCTCTGCCACTACAGAGGTGTCTGACTGTTGTGGCTCTGTGTATGGAAAATAGCCTGGGTGGACCAGATTGACCTCAGAAAAACTGGCAAAGAGCACTCACAGTAGAAATACTGAATGTTTAATTTTCATTTTTCAGGTGGGGCTACAGTGTAAACCACTGAAAGAAGAGTTGCTGTCTGATCACAGGCTCCTTTCGTTGGTGACATTCTACATTGCCACCCGAACAGAAGAAAATCTTCCTCTAACGAATGTTTTCTTGAGACATTGCAATCCTGCTCCCTCTAACCTGATGTAACTTTTGCACCTTGAGCTTTATGTCATCAAAGATATGCTTAAAACATCCAGGGGTTGTATTTCTGACCAGCATTCATAAGGGTTGGATACAGATTTTGACTCAGAAGTTATCTTAAGTACAAAGAAATCAAGTTTGATATAAGCTAAAAATGGAAAGATTTGAGTTTGTGAGGAGTCACCAAATAAATTTTTTCTGTTTTTAAAATTAGACAAAAAACTTTATTCTTCATATAGAATTGGGATAAAGAGTTTGCCATTTCTTTTCACTCTTGTTGGGTTTCTCCAGTATATTTCTGTAATGCTTACTACGTTTAAGAAAAATTTGTAGTTGTCAAAAGGATTAAAAATTTGAATGCCTTTACTTTGTATTTATGTTTGAATACTAGCAAAGTGAAAGGAATTATAGCTAGAAAATTAATTCTTAATTTATGATATATTGAAAAGATTATGCATATTGACAAACTGCTGTTTAAAATACAATAGAGAGGAACACATGCTAATTTTATTTATTTATTTATTTAACTGATTAATTACTGAAATGGTATTTAGCTCTTCTCAAGAACTAGAGTTTCACTTAAGTTTCTTTTCTCTTCTTGAAAACTTAGGCCCTGCTCTAGGAACCTTTGAAGACATTAATTTAGTAAGATTTTTTTTAAGGTATTATTTGTAATTTTGAAAAAGGAAAATGGGTACAAAAGTTTTTCTGATTCATTTAGAATGAGTTTGTGGTGCTTCAATCTCTAAAATCTAAGTCACAATGACTTTTAAACTTCATACTGTGTGTAGGTGTGGTTGACATAGCTTTCCTAGGTAGACTGTTTCATGTCCTTCCATCATTCCTGATCAGCCATGCTGTGCTAACAATGTCCTCATGCAGACAAACGTATCATGAAAACTGACACTTTTCCTGTCTCTCTGCCTTCATTTAGCTAACTGGATCAAAAAAACAGCAAGATAATGAAATACAGATGAAAGCTGGCAAAACTAGCAGTTTACTGACATAATTCTGCAATACAGCCATTTGAGCTAACTTTTTAAAGCAAAAGGAAATTGGTGTGATTTTATCTTCATTTTATATGCAAAGCACAGGTTTTGTTACTACAATTCCATTTGTATGGAGGTGAATATGATTTTGTGTTTATTATATCATTGACAGGAAGACATATACTAAAAAATACTTTTTCATAAAATAAAATACTTTTTATCCAAATGATGTATTAAATGGATATGTATCAGTTGCTTACTTAGATTACCACCTTTTTTTTTTCTTTTGATCCTGAAAGAAATTATAATGTGCATCAGTTTAAACATAGAAACATCTTGAAAACATACAAACAAATGAATAGCTTTGTGGCAATCACTTTCAACTTATGAATGAGATTTTTTTTTTAATATGGTTTCAAGGACATTTAATATTTATTTTAAAATATTAATTTTCCACGCTAATAGTTAAAACAGATTGATACATGTTTTGTCAGATAGACATAAAAATTTCATTAATGAAATGACAAGTGTTTTGCTGTTACAACTTCAGTTGCTTGTTCAACCATTAAAATATATATTTTGCTTCTATCTCTTCAAAATTTTTCAATAAACACCTACTGTGTTTATCTAAGATGACCCAAGTGTTGCTTGTTTTGTTTGCTACTTCCTGGAACATATGAGAATTGATACCTTCTATAGACATGGTCAACTATGTCCACTAAGGAAAAGGATATGCTTCAAACTAAAGAAAAAATTACAGGGAAAAAAAACCCTCAAATAATCAAAACAGGCTAACTATCTATTCTTTTTCTCACTCTTTTTTTTTTTTTTTCATTTTTTAAAATTTTTTTTAGTAAGCATCTAGAGAAGGGTCTATGTACAACATTTTGGTTTTGCTATACTATGACAATTTCTTTAAAATTGTTCATAATATTTTCAAAATAATTTACTATTTGTGTTGATATTAATAGCCCAAAACCAGATTTATTCTGGAGAATTTGAGCAAAACCCATGAATCTGAATGGATAAACCCTGACTACACAAGTGTTTAAACCCCTGAAGCTCTTTGGTCTATTATTTGTCAGCATATATCCAATATATCAATATACCAATGTGCAGTGTACACTTTTAGGTGGTAATTTCCCTTGCAACTAGAATGATGATAATGATGATAAAACCCAATTTATAATTATTGTATTAACTATATTATTTCAGGTAATTGAGGGGTTATGTAGGGAAGCTGTAGTATATTTAAATTTGGATGGGAAGGAAGGAATGTTAATTGGCTGTTTGAACATCAGAACTCTACCTTGTGTTACTGGCTCTGATACTTAAAATCTATTCTATACAGTTTACAAGTAAAACAGATTATCATCTAAATGTAGACGTCACTTTTATAACCAAGAAAAAGTTCTTTCTTTGTCATGAAGTCCCTCAACTGAAATAGATCTGCCAGTAAAATTATCTACAACAGCAATCATAGTACTGATAGGCATGTTGTCTAGTTGACTTGTCTACATAAGCCAGTGGTGAACACAGATCCCTGAGGATTTTGTTTCTGTGGGATAAATAAAATTTCATTTCCTATGTGTTTATGTCCGTCCTTTCTTCCTTTAAACATCCCACCATTACTACAGAGCAATGACCACCCTCTTCATCATTGAACATTTAGGATTTTCCCAGGGTGTGTGAGAGAACAAATGCTGCAGCTTGGAGTGACAACAGAGATCTCTTGTAAATTGTGGGAAATAAAGTTTTAAATAGTTGGGTGGTACCACAGGGCATTTTTTTTTTTCAGTGGCACACTACCTGAAAGTTGTTGACCTCTGCTACAAAGATACTGATGTTCACAGCACATTTTGATGAAAAAAATGCCTTGGCTGAACCACATCAGCCTAAAATTAATTTGCAGAGACATTGTACGGCTGAATTACATCGCAATTACATGACTTCTACGCTAGTGGCAAAGGCATGGCGTGCAAGTAAATATGGATTTATTTATGCACTTGTGAAATATTTACAGCCCTCTGAATAGCATAAGCCCCCTGGCACTGAAATCATCTACTTGCTCATCTGGGTGACAAGTTATCAGACTGTAGGGGATACGACAGGGAGTTAGGGGTAGACTGCATTTACTGTGATTCCTGTGTATCTGGGTGACCACACGCCACGCTGGAATCACCCCGCTTATGCTCTGAGACCTTTTCCCCGCTCTGCCGCCTTCGCCACCACAGAGGTTGGTGTTTTCTCGGGGCGCTGCGCGGCGGAGTCTCTCCGACCCGCGTCTCTTCCTCTCGGTTTCTGCACAGACCTGTGCCTGGTGGGGAGGCTTTGTGCCAGCGCCTGAGACCCGGAGGGGTCAGAGCATCGGGCAGGGGGCGGAACGGGGCAGGAGGGGACAGGAAGAAGGGGAGCGAGGGTCTCTCCCATCCCGGGGAGCGGGAGCTGCGTGCCCGTGTCGGGAGAGGTGCTGGACCAGGCTCCGGGCCGTGCCCGCCTCGGGAGCGCCGCGGGGCAGGAGCGCGTCTCCCGGCAGGAAAGCCGGCACCCGGGGCGGGGGCGGGGTGGGTGGTGCCAGCCCCCCCGCCATGGTCCCCGCCGCTAATGCCTCTTCTCTGCTGCTGCGCAGGAGCCCGTGCCAATGTAATTCACCTGCCGCTGCCTCCACAGGAAGGAGGCTAATCCCATCGCGCGGGTCAGCGGCCCCGGCCGCAGGGGAGGCGGCGGGAGCGGGGGGTGCCGCGGGCCCAGCCCTGCCCTGCCCTGCCCAGCATGTCCGGTGAGTACCCCCGGTGAGTGCCCCCGCCTGCCCAGCATGTCCGGTGAGTGCCCCCAGTGAGTGCCCCCGCCTGCCCGGCATGTCCGGTGAGTGCCCCCGGTGAGTGCCCCCGCCTGCCCGGCATGTCCGGTGAGTACCCCCGGTGAGTGCCCCCGCCTGCCCAGCATGTCCGGTGAGTGCCCCCAGTGAGTGCCCCCGCCTGCCCGGCATGTCCGGTGAGTGCCCCCGGTGAGTGCCCCCGGTGAGTGCCCCCGCCTGCCCGGCATGTCCGGTGAGTGCCCCCGCCTGCCCGGCATGTCCGGTGAGTGCCCCGGCCGCAGCACCCCCGGCTGGCGTGGGGCAGCCTCCCGGGGCTGGCGGGGACGATCCCAGCGCAGCCCGGAGCCCCCCGGGCGTTTGTCCTTCTCACATCCCGGCGCGGGAGAGGGTCTCTGCTGTTTGCTTATCAGCAGAGTGCTGGGCTGTAATGAGCAGCCCCAGAGGAGAATTTTAACGGTCTGGGTGATGGGGTGAGATAGGTGAACTCGTTTATGTATTCTGCTTGTATGTACAGCTGGGCCTGCTTGGTCTCTGCGTGTTTTCCTGGCGGTGACACCCCGGGTGACAGGCTGGGGCTGGCTATCTCAACCTAAGGCAGATTCAGAGAAACCTTTCCCATGCCCGTTCTTACACAGCTGTAAGGTCTAATCTGTTATCCACAGAGCCATGAGGTACCGCTTTCAGGGTAATCACACGGGGTAGGTGCAGGTGCTGTTCTGGTTCCTGAACATACTCAACTTTTTTCTCGGTTTTGAGAGCAGCAGTTCCCACCCCACAAATCTCGGTTAATTGAACATTTGCAGGGTGTCAGTCATCTGGACTGATGGATGCCAAGTTTGAATGTATGTGGCACTTCAGCACTGGGAAGATGCAGAAAGTGAATCTGCAAATGAAAGGAACAGAGCATTGTGGTTTTGTTTGGTTGAGGTTATTTTGGTTTTGGTTTTTGGGTTTTTTTGATTTTTTCTTTCTTTTTCTTTTGGTTGAAAGGAAGCTGTGGAAAGACTGGAAACATCTAACTTGATACATACCATAAAGTTCCCTGTGCTGCCTCTGAATTGCTTAAACAATTATTTCTAATAATTATACCAATTATTACTAATTTTCAAACTGATATGTTACTGTTTTGGGACTTGTTTTCGATGTTATGTTTGTTTGCATCTTATGATATTGTTGCATTTGAGTTTTCATGAGAATCATTTGCCATCTGTTGAATAACAACATTGCAGACTCTCGAAGCAGAATATAACAGTTTTTTAACTGAAAGACACATAATAAAAGCTACAAAGAACTGGAATCAAGTACTCTTCCAACACAACAGCATCAATCCTGCCTACTAAAATTCAGTATTGTTTTAATAAAAGATAAGAGAGAATCTGGTTTTGGATGATGCAGAACTTCATGAGGCCAAGAGAAATATTGTATGCCACTGAATGTCAATTTAAATTCTGTTATAAAAAGGTCTTTGTAAAGTGTTTGTTGTTTATCCTCATTAGTAAATCAATGTGTCTGCTATTGGACCTAAGAAAGCATGGGAATTAAAAGTGCCAGCTGTCATTTGTTTACTAGGCCAAGAACTGCCTCTTTGCTGGAAATTTGCATAACAGTTTTTGATAGGGGTTTGATTCAGGTTATTGCCTGACACTATTGTTCATTTTATCTACCTACAACAAAATACTTCAAGACTGCCTGTAAGGTTGTGGGTATCAGGAGGAGCAGAGCTTTCTATTCCAGGATATGGTTGTGCTAGGCCAGAGGAGCGAGAAGCACACAGCTTGTGTTCTCTTTTTTGGTAGCCTAACACACCTTCACAGTGTGCTTCTGGGGGAAGATCCACAGGGTCCTTTGTGTTGGGGAGGGAGTAACAGAATTGCTGTCAGGAAGTGCTGTGATTTGGAGCTGTGTCATTGCCACTTGGGATTTCAGAGAGGTGTTTTGGCTCAGTGGGTGCAGGTCGAGGCTGCAGCCTGCTCATCCTGCAGATTGTCTCGAGTAGAAGGGGGGAGGTGACAAAAGAGCAACAGATGGTATCGGGGAGGAATTGAAGGAAGTAGTTGTACAGTGTTGGTTAGTATGAATGGCAGCAGGCACTGGGGACTTAACCAGCCTGTTGGAGGGTTTAGCTATGGATTTATCTGTTCTTATTTTTATGCATAAGATGATAATGTGTAACTTAGAATGTTCTTACAGAAAAATCATAACATAGGTGTCTAGTCGCCTGTTGCCATTTTGCAGTGGGCAGCTTGGCAAATTTGAATTGCTACATTAAGACCTACAGCTGGAGTACATTTACCCTTCCACTGTCTATCAGAGGAAAAATAAAAAATATGATTTAAAAGCTTTGTCTAATGGATTATGACAAAAGCTTCCCTACCCTACTTAAACTTGTCTTGAAGTTGGAAGGTGCACTTGGGTCACTCAGATTCTCAAAATGGGTACCTGGTGTTTTTTAATTATCTTTTTCTCTTTGAACATGAAAGTGAGCACCACCCTGTCTGTTTGCTCTGTTCATATTCTAAATAAAGCTTTTAGGTGTCCTAGAATAAGTTTTCATGCCTGTCTAAGAATTTTGCCTCTGGCGGTGTTGGAGGTAGTACTTCTATGAGTAAGTAGCATAGAAAGTTGATGATCTTGGATAAAAAAAGCTGTAACAAGTTCCACATAAGATCACCCTGACTGATTCACATTACTTTTGCTGTCTTTACTGTGTAGCTGCAGACCAGGTTCTAGAATAACTCAACAAGTTAATTCCTTGAAGATCCTTTGTTTGTTCCAAGAAAATATTGTTAGGTAATTAAACTGAGGAGCCTCTACTGAAGATAATGATTTCTTAAATTGCATCATCATATGCTTTGTGGTAATCCAGACAAGAGAAATGAGCAGATTTATAAATTCATATGACAGAGTTTTAATGGGATTCTAATCATACAATTTATTTTCTCATAGTTCACTGATAGCCAGTGGTGTTGTGTTAGCCATAAGGATCCACAACTTGAAAACAATTTGCTTGTAAACTTAATACCCTTAACTATAGGTGTTGTCCATAAAGAAAATCTTTTTTTCATTGAGCACGAAGAATTCAAGTTATGCTTAATGGTTTCCTTGACTCTTCAGGAAAGAAAAAAAAAAAACAAAAACAAAACAAAACAACAACAACAACAACAAAAAAAAAACAAAACCAAACCAACAACAACAAAAAAATAAACAAATAAAAAACCAACAAAAAATCAGTTGTGATGAATTTAAATATCTACACCTCTGGCTTTCAAACTTAAAGAACATTTGCTCTTTTAAAGTCAGTGAGTAGATTTAATATGTTGTCCTTGATTTCAGGTAGCCATTTACTTCCAAAAATGTTTACGAAAACCTGATCCCTACTTTCAATTATATAAATGAAATGTTTACTTATAGGCTATATTCCAAAGAATTTTATAAACAAGGTCAAATAACAGTTCTTTCTTGAAATCAAGGATTAGATGAAAGAAAAAGTAATGATAAAATATTTTTATTTTAAGCCCTCTATGGATCCTTAATGAATTAGAGGTGCCCCTGTATGATTTTATAATCACTAGGATTTGTTTCTCTCTCTGCACCAGAAATATTTTAGTGTTAAATATTTTCAGTCAATACTTTGATTATCTATTTAGTTATCTCTATGATGATTCACTGTATTAAGAAGGCCATAATATGTATCCCACATCTGATTCTCAAAACAGACACTTAGTTTCTGTTCTTTATGAGGTATCAGCAAGAGCTTCTTAGAAGCAGCAGTTGTTTGGCAGTTTGCTTCCTTGTGGTTATGACCACAGGGGTGCAGGGCACGAAAGTGTTTGGAGGATGTGGTAGTTTTCCATACCAACTTGCTGAACCACTTAATGAGTAGTTTGTACATTTTTCTATGTATTACTTAAGTAAAGATTCAGCTTATGTAGCCAAAAGGATTTGCAAAAGCCATGTGAAGATTGTGCTCAGTTTTGTAGTTGTTATTTAAAACAGTATTTTAAGACTGGAACTCCCACTCATTTCACAATTTGTTTTTTATATTAACCCACATTCCTCTCAGTAGTTGTTTTATTAGCTTTCTTTGGCTGAAGATGCTTATTGCTTAACACAAAACTTTGCTTTCCTTACTTTTTGCATTTTTTAAGAGTACTTTTATTGCTGAAGTAGCCTTCAGTGGTTTTCTGGTTTACATTTTTAGGGATGCCTATATTAATTCCTTTAACCTTTTGGAAAACTGCAGTAGGAGCAGTTTACTTCACATCTGTCATTTTAATGCAACTCCTTATTCATGATTTCTGGAACACCCATAACTTGATTAAGCTGGTATTATAATGGGAGATTTGAAAGATTCATTTGCTTCATTTGCTTTGTCTGGAAATTGTGATTAGAAATATGACTGGAGTTTGCTCAGCTTTGTACTGTGCAAACTATTTTAAGTTTGGATGGCTGATCTGGGGGTTTTTTTTGGCCAAGTTTGACACTGGGATTCTCCTGAGGTGCAGGGATGTGTGGCAATGTCAACAAGTGTAAGGTATGTGTGCTTCAGATGAAGCTAGCTGGCTGGAGATGAGTGAAAGAGAGCAAAAAATTGGGGGGGGGGGGGGGGGGGGCGGGGGGCGGGTTGGAAGCAGCATACCAGTGGGCCTGTCTTTTGATCTGGATTTGGAGGATGTGAAAAATAAAAATACTTAGTATCTGTTAGCTTATCATGGGCATCAAGCATACTTTACTGCATACCTTGATGATGGTTAGGGGTTAGAACTCACTCATTTTGGCAGCCTCTGGCTGAGGCAGCTAATGAGGTCATCTGTTGAGTTCTCTGCAACTAGTTCTGTGAGATTCTTTCCTAGTGTTTCTCACAGACCCTGGAAACTGTATGACAGGTTGTTTATGTTGGTATTGTTTGGTTGTTTTAATTTATTTAATGCAATTGCCTGCCCCTTGAGATGATGGTGGTTCTAAACAAGTATTACAATGCAAATGTTTATTGAAGTTCTGTAGACCTCAGTGGAATTCCCTTCAGCTGTGAGTCCTGCTCATCTTGTTCTGATTAATTTTGCAGCTTAGAGTGTATCATCCTTCTGCTCTGAGGAGGCTGTTCACCTTGCTGAGTTACAGCTTTTCCCCAGGAAAGGTCTGGTAGTGGTGGTTCTGTCACAGGGCAGAACAGAAGAAGCAGCCCCTTGTGATCATGCCACTGTCCTGGTGTCTCTACAAAATACATTTTCTCCTGTTGTACAGGAGCATAGGTTACTTTCTCTTTTATTGTAACTTGTTTTTTCATATGTTTCCTGACAATAAGGAACACTCACTCCTGCATTCCCTGGAGTTACTTGAGGTAGGGATTCTCAGCTTCTGGGAGGTGTACTGGTCTTGGTAGGAATTTCTCTGTGCTTGTTTCACCAGCTACCCCAGTCCAAAAAAGGCAGAAC
Source organism: Zosterops lateralis (assembly GCF_965231275.1). NCBI lineage: Eukaryota > Metazoa > Chordata > Aves > Passeriformes > Zosteropidae > Zosterops > Zosterops lateralis. Next base: position 35,879,919 of record NC_139763.1, read on the forward strand.
AAAAATAATGTTGGGTTGATTCAGCGGTGTTATGGAAAGAACATTTCTGGCTAATGCTCAACATCTTGTTCTTTTCCTTAGCTTTTGGCACTGTATAAAGAACAACATTTTCTTTATTGATTGTATTATACTATGTTTGTTAAATATAAAATGTAAATATGTACAGATCAGCTTTTTGATTGACACTGTGTTTAGGCAATAAGACCTAGGGAATTATCTTTTTAAGGGTAGTGCAAAAACTTTATACCTGCTATTGTGTAAATCAGGCAAACAAAAATAATTTTAAAATCAGTAATGTGCATTCTGCACTCACATTCACTGGATTTTCTATTCAATTGTGACATTGGGGGGGAGTCTGTGAGAGAACTCATGACAGGAGCTGCAGGTTGTTGTAAGCCAAAGATTGTAGTTCATGTGGAAGAGGAGGAAGCCTGCTAAAAGGGCTTATGTTAAAGCTGTAAAGTGACTCTTCTGAATATTTTTTTTTGCAGTAACAGATCAAGCCTTTGTGACCCTTGCTACTGATGATGTGTACTGTCAAGGTGCTCTTGTTCTCGGACAGTCATTGAAAAACCATAACACATCTAGAAAATTGGCAGTTCTAATTACTCCAGAGGTTTCCAGTGGGATGAGGTAAGTATTAATGCGTATTTGGAGATCTAAATAATGGAAGAATAAGCAACAGCATGAAAGATTTTATTTGGTTTCTGTGGACTTCACAGCGTTATGCCTAGAACTTCCCTCTTGGCTAGTGATTTCTAAGAAGAGTCGCAAATAGCATCTATTATAGGCTCCTAAGCCTACTAAGAATTCACTTGCAGAAGTAGAGCTTTTGGCTAGAATTTGTCTTATAATTGAGAACTTGAGCTGAACATTTGGAACTAAGGTTTTAGTGTCTTGCACAACTGTTTTCCCCTCAATTTTTTGTGTCTTATACCAAGAAACATAACCACCTGTGACATCAGAACTCTTCATAAACCTAAGGGCTCAGTTTCACATGACTAGTGTTCTTAAAATATTGGTGAACAGCTAACATGATAAGAAATAAGTTTTTTCTTGCTTTTTTGTATAAATCACTTTGCAATTTATGTTGTGATTCTACAGCCACTGCAGAAAATCATTTACAGAAATCTAATTAAGTCTGAACTCAAGCCCTGCTATCTGGAGGACTGACACTTGTTAAAAGGCACATGCCATGCCATAACACCTTAAGCTCTTAGTTCTGCTTAGGAACTTAGGAAGTGTGCAAGCTCCTGTTTTCTGTATGCTACGTGAATGTATTTGCAATGTATCTGGCTCAAGAAATATATTTTCACATTTTTGCTGTGACTGGTTGCACAAGAATCTGGTTTTACAAAGTTTTGAAGTATGGAATTTGCCAGACCACTATAACCTTTCTGAGGGAATACTGTATCCATTTGATGCATGGGTCGATACTGAGTCTGTAATTCTTTTAATGCCAGTTCAGTGGGAAGAAAAGCATTTATAATATGTATTTTAAATCAAGGATAACGTAAAAAAACAAAACCAAAACAAAACCTGTATCACTGAAATAAACTTCTAATAATCTGTACTTCACTTAGTTCTTTGCCAGTTGATTCCTGTTCCTTGAAGATCAATCAGGCAAAAGCTAATGATCCCGAAGTCTAGATTTCAAACAAGCACAGGTTTTCTTTTTCTGTGTTTGAGAGACATTGAGGACTTTGATTATAATAATGTAGCGCTAAGTAAATAAACTTTAAGGACTTTTTTTTCTTGCTTCTTGAAGGAGAATTACCTACTTTGGTGTTACTTATAGAATTCCCATAAAATATGTGCATAGAAAAAAGCGTTTAGCTGAAAGTCTCATTTGCGATGCTACATAGTAGTGAGGAGATATATATGGTGAGCAAGTATTAATGCACCTTATAAAAGGTGCAGTTTTGTAGCTGTGTTTACTTGGGCACAGCAGGTAGAAATGAGTGTGCTGTGCATGTCTCATCCTGTAAAACGCAGAGGGAACACAGTATAGCACTGTTCTTTGGATTCAACTGTGCAGGATGAAATCTGCTTAAATTTTTGGTGGTGTTTCTGTAGGAGAGAAGTGACTAAAATAAGGATTGTTTTTTCCTTCAAACAGCAGCTCTCACTTTTGAGATGTGCTGGCCCTCATAGTGGAAGAGACAATGTTTTTTGGCCTAGCTGGTAGCTGCCTCTTCAGTAGGCTGTTTGCAATGACTTTATACTTCTGACTTCTTACTCTAACCAGTTAATCTAGCTTTGGTTATTGTCGTAATTAATGCCATGGTGTGTGTCACTGTTTTCACGCCTGAAGTGAACTCTGATGAACTTGTCTAAATTCCCTTCTTTCTCTCTGCTCTTGCTCTGGCAGGTCAGTCCTCAGCAGTGTATTTGATGAAGTGATTGAGGTGGATGTGCTTGACAGTGCTGACTCAGTCCATTTGGCTCTGATGCAGAGGCCAGAACTGGGTGTAACCTTCACTAAGCTTCATTGTTGGACTCTTACTCATTACAGCAAATGTGTCTTCATGGATGCAGACACTTTGGTGAGTGGAGTGGGAGCCGTGGAAACATTTGTGTCCGTCTCTGACTGCGGGATGCTTCCTTGCCAGGCAGCCTACTGGCCTGTGAAGTGATTTTGCTGGTGGCCACAAGGTCACAGGAGCTCCATACTTGCACATTTTGGCAATTCTCACAGTTGTTCTAGCTGCATAAAAATAAATTCAGCTTGGAAATTGGCCTCAGGACTGTCTCCCCCAAGAAATGCAGACATTATTTCTTTTTTCCTTAAGTTTTTAGATGTATAGACATAAAAATGCTCATAATTTTGGCTAGAACAATCAGGTCAGCCTTTGCTTGTGCTTTCATGGCTCACTTTGGGATGCATTTTAATTTAATAGGATTTTATTTCAATTAGAAACCAAATTAAGTTATTCTTGAGGAGGAAGGCTTATGATTTCTTGTTTTACATTAATGTTAAAGGAAGAAGGCAAATTTTTGTCTTTTATAAAAATTCAATTAAATAATTTTACTTCTAAAAATATTTTCTTCTGGTTTTCACAGTGGCTCTGTTGTAGGTGGGGTCCTGACTTTCAGTGACTGCACAGATGTCTTTCCACAAACTTTACCTGTGCCTTAATCTGATTGATTTTCCCGCTTCCTTGTGAAGCTTAAAAGAAAAAAAGAAAAGCAAATCTATGAACTTAAATTGCATTAGAAAACTGGAAGAAAGAGACAATTTTTCTACTACCCTTTAGTCAGTCTGTTGTTTAGTAAAATGATTTGAATTCCCAATTTTCATTCAGTTTTGTTGTAGTTATCAAAATTAATGGAAATGTGAGTTAGGAAAGAAGGAAATTGTGTGTTTTCATGGTATAATATTTAAAGGGACCTTGGATGGTCTCCAAGGTTCATGAAATAATTTCACAGGCTTTGTACTTTATCATGAAGAATCACAATTAATGTTGCCTTATTGTATTAAAACTAGAGGTTCTGACCCCTAGCATTTTACAATGGCACTGCTTTTATGCTTTTATACTAGGCCAAGCTATCAATTTACTCCATTGGTACTAATTTGACAATGCTTCTTCTGGACAGACATTTACTCTGACGTTTTTTTCTCTTTTCCTACTCTCCCTAAGGTACTTTGCAATGTTGATGAGCTGTTTGATCGAGAAGAATTTTCTGCAGCTCCTGATTCTGGCTGGCCTGATTGCTTCAATAGTGGTGTGTTTGTGTTCCGGCCCTCCTTGAAGACTTACAACCTGCTGCTCCAGTTTGCTGCTGAACATGGCAGCTTTGATGGTAAGAAGAAAGGCGTAAGGCAAGACAGTTTCCATGCTATCAGGCAGTATAGAGGAAGGCAGGAGTTCTCTGGGTTTTATGTAAGAATTCAAGATGCAGAGCTTTGCCCCTTAGACTGTATTTAAGACCTGCTGACTTACTCTGGACTGTGCTTCCCAGAGACAGTGAAGAGATGTAGTATCTGAGTCTTGCTCAGTAAGTTTTAATTTTGCTGTCTGGCTTAGGAGAGAGAAATACAGCTGATCTTCAGTCTTCTGCTCTGAGGGAGGCCAAACACTACTCCTTTTTTCTTATATTACAATAGGACTTCATTTACACTAAACTTGCATCAGAATGAATCAGGTATTATTCACTCGTACATGCTCATATGGCCATATTTTCAAGTCCAAGTTGGAGTCCATGAACACACCAGTCTCAGTCCCCAGTCTCACTCCCATCCTTGGATGTGGAATTTTGATACAAATTTGAGTGTACCTATATTATGGTAATAGTCTTTTATGTATTCTTTAGGAGGTGATCAAGGCCTCCTGAACAGCTTCTTCAGCAACTGGGCAACAGCAGATATTGGCAAACACTTGCCTTTCCTCTATAACTTAAGCAGCAGCTCTGTATACACCTATGTTCCTGCTTTCAATCAGTAAGTAATAACACTTCTGTAAACCTCTGTAGTTTATTAACAAACATCGTTTTGTAAGAGAGAGTAATAATGGCATATTCTGTTGATCATAAATTACAGTATCACAAATGATCTTATGTAGACACCACGCAATAGAAGCTGAAATGTAATGTGAATGTCTGGACACAGGGGGAGTCCCAGAGTTGGATACTTTTATGTTCTTTTATGTTCTTTCAAAGAAGCTTCTTTTATTTTTGACAAAATGTATTTACTTTGGTGTTAGGTTCTTACAGGTTTACTTTTAAACTTGTTCCTTTGTTCTCAAGTAACTTCTTAGAGAAACAGTTGGCATTGCTTAAATTTTTTTTGAGACATTTTTTAGGTCCTTCTATGAAATGAAATTTATGCTACTAATTATATAATTCCAGACAGTGCAGTTGAGAAACTTTTCTGGTAAAAGACAAGTTGTATTTAGGGTGTCACGAATTTCTTTTCCAGTTGCACAATGCACTCTTACTGGAAGATCAACTTAGGCCAGTGTATTTATTAGCAAATTTTAATGTGGTATCAGTAATATCCAATTTTGGTGATCAATTATTTGAAGTGATATGTATTTGTTTGTGAATAGAGCATGAAGGCGGATTGGAAATAGTACTGCATGAGCCTGTCAGTTTCCTTCATGAACTTTTCTACTAGAATCAGCAGCTGGAAGCAAATGGCAATGCAACTTTTTGTTTTCTGTATGTTAAACAAGATGAATAAAACCAGGAAGATAGAAACAAAATATTCATATATATCATCTCATGTGTTGCTGTTGCAAAATGTTAAATTACCTCACCTGTGAGCAAGCATGTTTCTTCTAAGAGTTTATGGAAGCTAAAAAAATATTTTATGTATAGACCTGTATGTTTGATCTCTTCAGTTTTGGTAGCGATGCCAAAGTCGTTCACTTCTTGGGAGCAACAAAGCCCTGGAACTACAAATACAACCCTCAAACAAAGAGAGTTATGCAGGATGGCACCACCTCTGCATCTTTTCATCAACTGTCATTTCTTGCCCTCTGGTGGGATATATACAGTGCCAGTATATTGCCTTTGTTGGAAAAACTTCAAAAGATGGAAGAATCAGAATCTGAGGAATGCAAGGTAACTGATATGGATTTAGTGACAATATGCCGTAATCAAAACCAAAAGTTCTGAAAATTGCTAGAGGAAGAAATTACATGATGTGGTGGACTGACTCTGGCCAAGTGCCCACCAAAGCCACTCTATCAGTCTCCTCCTAAGCTGGACAGGGGAGAGAAAATGTAAGGAAAGGCTCATGGGTCTGGATAAGGACAGGGAGAAATCTCTCACCAGGTACCATCAAAGGTGAAACAGGCTGAACTTCAGGAAATTAATCAAATTTATTACCAATCAAATCAGAGTAGAGTAATGAGAAATAAACCCAGTTTTGGAACACTTACCCCCATCCCTCACTTCTTCAATTTTACTCCGTTTTCTCTCACTCCTCCCCCCAATGGCAGATTGGATGGGGAATCAGGACTGTGATCAGTCCATTACATGTTGCCTCTCCTGCTCTTTCCTCCTCAGAGGCTGGATTCCTCACTATCTTTCCCTGCTCCTGGTGTGGAGTCCCTCCCATGGGAAACAGTCCTCCTTGGACTTGTCCGACATGAGTCCCTCCCATGAGCTGTGGGATGCAGTCCCTCGGGCTGCATGTCCCAGTGTGGGTCCCCCATGGGGTCACAAGTCCTGCCAGCAAACCTGCTCCACTGCAGGCTCCTTTCTTCATGGGTCCAGTGGTCCTGCCAGGAGCCTGCTCCATTACGGGCTTCCCATGGGGTTACAGCCTCCTTCACACATCAGTCTGCTGTGGTGTGGGGTTCACCATGAGGTGCAGGTGAATCTATGCTCCACCATGGACCTCCATGGGCTACAGAAGAACATCCTGATGCACCATGGGATGAATCATGGGATGGGATGATGATGGTTGTAGCTTACCCATGGAATCGTTTATCTCTGTTCTGGCACCTGAAGCATCTCCTACCCTTCAGTGACCCTGAAGAGTTGTTAAGTTGTTACTCACAGATGTTCTCACTCCTCTGTCTGCAGTTGTCCAGTGGTAAGGCAACTCCTTTCTCCTTCTTTTAAGAAGGAAGATTTTCCTCCATCTTAAATTTGTTATCCCAAAGGCGCTTCCACCATCACCAGTGGGCTTGGCTTTGGTCAGTGGCAGGTCCATTTTGGTGCCAGCTGGCATTGGCTCCATTGGTTTGGGAGAAGCTTCTAGCAGCTTCTCACAGAAGCTACTCCTGGAGTCTCCCTGCTACCAAAACCTTGCCATGCAATCCCAGTATGTGTGGGAAAACTTTGTATCTCTATTTGTTGGTAGTAGAAGTGTCCAAAGCAGCCATTTAGGAAGGATTTCTAATACTATCTGCTTTCCCAAGATATCCTGCAGCTTTCCTCTTAATTGATAAAGTTTTTATGGTAATGTATGTGTATACAAAATATGATACAAATTAGCCAGAGAAGGGATAATCTGGACCAGGAAACAATCAGACTTTTGTTTTTCTTGTAACTAAATTGATATAGACCACCACACTAGCTCTCGAACTGTAATAAAATTTAACCTTTTCAGAATTACATTCTTATTTATTTTCTGAGGTCATAACAAATAAATCAGGTTTGCAAAAGCAGTGTTAATTGCATTTAAGATGTTATGCACAGTATTCCTGTGTCATCAAACATTTACTGATCTCTTTATGCCTTTTTTTTTCTTCAAAGGAAATGCAGCTATGTGCTTTTCATGAATAGAATAAAAAAGTCTGTTTATAAATAGACGATTTCTTAGAAACCAGCAACATAAAGAAATGTATAGAAGTACAATTTTTAATTTTGTATCCAGACAAGACTAATTAGATCCCATTTATGTATATGTAAATATTTTCTTAATGTTTTGAAATATTAAATTATTAACATAATTGAACTAATTGCATAGTCCCAAAGGATCTGTTGAATATTTACCATCAAAGCCTCAGAGAATAATTTGGCTTGTTAACCTTATGACAAATTGGAAAGCAGAGGAAGGAATGAGTAGTTTTTGATCTTATACTTTAACATGTTTTAATTTTTAAGTCATTGCATATTAAATAAATATTTCAACTGTGTTAAATGAAGGTGGAAATACCTGTTAGATTTACCTCATAATGCTGGTGTACTCACGAGTGCAAAAAAAGCAAAGACCTAAACTGTAACACGCTCTGAATCTAGGACCATATACTTTTTTTGCATGTATTAAGTTATTCATTTAATGATGAAAACACTCTAAGGAAGTGCAACTGTTGTAAATAAGTTATTACTATCGTGAAAAATTGTATTTCAGCAGTGAGGTGTTCTTGTTTTCATTAGCACTCTTTCAGTGGAGTTGAAGTTACCCTGAAGAAGGTCAGTCCTTCCGTGGCCAGTTCTCTACCAAAGCCTGAGCTCCCAGAGCAGACAAATGAAGTAAATCCCACAGCATGCTCACCAGAGGAACTCGCTTTCAAAGCTGTGAGTGTGTTGTATATTATTATATGCACTAACAAAGTCAAATTATATGCCAAATATTCTTCCATTATGCTTCTGATCTTGAGGATCATACCTTCAATTTAGCTGTAGCTATTGAATTTTCTCACTAGCATTGAAAATAATCTAAAGCCTGTTTATTTTCTTTAATCTATAGTAATACATGTATGATGTGTCTGGAAGTTGAAAGAGTTTGCTTTGCATCTTAGGAAGAGGTTATTTATTCAAAGTTGTTAAGTACTTAATCAAATGTAATATAAAAAAAAAACAAAAAACAACCTGCTACCAAAGTAGTATTTTGAATAATAATACTTTTGTGAATTAATATACTTAAAACTAAAATCCTTTCTATCATTCCTCTGTAGAAAGTTTTTTCCCACAAGTGTTGACCCAGAAAACTGTTCCTCAAATTTCTGTGACTAGGGCAACAAAGAGAGTCTTGAAAAAATCCAGTAAAGAATATTGCAGTCTTTCTGCTTCTTTTTTCACTTTTCTTGTATTTGTGTGTTTCTGTTGCACTGAATCTCCTTATTTTAGGCAGGAATTAAATTCGATATAATAGCACAATACATCTGCAGATGTAAGTCATTATGTATTGCATGATAAACCATATTACCCCATGGTACAACTGGGAGAAAATAAAATTAGTGTTCTGATGTTGTCTGCATTGTAATTTGTGAACTATGCTCTAGAACGATGAAGACAACTTTCCAGATGTTCTTTCCTTCATTTCTTTAGACTATAGTTACTCTATAAAATACAACTGTAATTTTCCTTTCCCATTTTCCCTCTTCCTCCACCTTCTTTCCTTTCCTCTCTGAGTATGAAGGGGCTGAAGGAAAATTGTAAACCTTACAGTTCCATAACTTAAGAATAATTAATTTGCAAAGAATGTATTTTCTTGTGTGCCTTATGCATATGACTTCACTAGAAAGGCTCAAACTAAATAGGGACACTTTATCAAGATGTTTGTTTGGGGTAAAAAAATCATAATGTTCACCTAAAGTAGTTTCATTAAAATTTAAATTTTTATTACTCTTTTGGTTACTAGGATTGGCTTATCAGAAGACCCTATTGATTGGAAAGTAATAGGCTGGTTCCCTTACTTAAGAATACCATTGTTCCACTTTTTGTTCTTTAGCTTCATTTGTCTTATGGGATTGTTTTGGGGTAAAGGACTTTAGAAAGGGGTCTGTCTACTCATTTATGTTTTGCTGTCTGTCAAAAGCAAATATTTGGGACAGTATTTTTGGGGCAATAGATTTTATCTCTATTTTGGAATATTTTGTTCTATTCTTACTTTATGCATATAAAAAGCTTATGTGAAAGCTAGATATTATCCTGAAACGGGATTTTTGTTGTTGAAGTTCGGTCTCATGAATGGTAGGGATCTACTGTAAGCTTGCTTCCCAAGCTGTATGTGTAGTCACTGAAGAATGACAGCCACTTTGAAACTATTTTAGGATGAGATGATCTCCCCTCTGGAGATACTTATCCTAGATTGATTATAGTAGGAGCTTCGATTCAATGCCAGTTTTGATAGCTAAAGCTGGGTGACATGAATTTTCTCCTTGGTGGTAATGTGCTTCCTTGCTTTCCTCCCATCCACTGCTTTACCCATTCCCAAGACTGAAAGTGATTGTATTGTATTGTACGAATTCTCATTAAAAGGAAATTATGAGAAAATATTCTCCTAATAAAACCTCAGTGGCTGTATTTTAGCAACCTGTGTATGAAGTCGAACCAAGAGATTCTAACGTCCATCTCTCTGAGCCTGACAGACCTTCAGACCAACATGTATTTCAACCTGCATTTCAGGAGACCTCAGAAATGGTACATGTAGCTTTGGCATTGAACATCTATTGATAGCTGCATGTGCGTCTTTGCTGCCAACAGAATTTTGGGAAAGCTTAACTAATTATAATGCAATGTGCAAATAAATTCCTTAGTCTTTTAGACATGTAATTCCTTAACTGTTTCCAACATGATGTGATCTCTTTCTAGTTTTTCTTTTTAAAACTTCGAGTTTTTAAAGGTGTGTTTTCCTGTGCAAACCCCTGAGTAATCAATGCATGCTGTTAATTTTAGTTCTCCAATACTAACACAAGCAAAGCTGTTTGGGTGTTTTGTGTTTGTTAGTTCTCTTATGTTTTGTTTTGTTGTGGGTTTTTTTACCTGCTAAAGTGATGTTTCCAAGCAAGTGGAAAGGGAACATGCAGGAGCCTGAGTGACTAGCCTTTCCTTTGTGATCTTGCACTGTATTTATGGACACTTGCACTTGTGGGCAGTGTGACAACTGGGACAGACTTAGTGCTGATGGGGTTGACATGGCAGCAAGGATTTGTAGGGTACAGAACACAGCCATTTTCCTAACGAGGGCTTTTGTATGATTGTGAAGCACAACGTGGTGAAATACTTTAAGACTGAGAAACAAAACTGTAGCTGTGCAGCCAGGGGTGTTTGGGCCCAAGCTAAAATTCTTATCTTCTAAAAACATGATGATTCCAGTTGTCTTGTTAATGGCTTCCAAAGCTGTTGATAAAACTTGCCAATGATAAAGAAAGGAATCTTCACACCTTACTGAATGTTGGCTGTTTGAAATACCTTACCTTGTCTTGCACAAGTCCTGTGCCTTATCTGCCCTAAACTGGCAGATGAAATGGATATTCCAGGGTATTTAGGCAGTTTAAGACATTGGTTCCTGCCCATTAAATTCTATTCTGAAATGTTTTTACCTTGAATTTGTGAGTGCTTCACTAGAAAGCCATTTTAGTTGATTTCAGTTTTGTATATACCATGAGTTGTTTTCCTATGAGCATCTTTGAGTAGTACTGAAAACAGGTTTTGAGTGGCTGCCTTGATTAGTCCTTGTTATAGTTTGTCTTTATTACAGATTATAATTGTTGGGATGTTCCCTTTTTGGTGGCATTGGTCAGTTGTGGACACAGTTTTTCTTTTATGTGGTAGAAATTATCATTAATAATGTGTCTTGCATTTTTGCACCTACGATGACATGACTTTGAACCAGCATTTACAGTTTTGGAGTGTCATTCAAAATGAACTAGCTGTTGGTATAATGAGTAGTGTCCATCTTTTGAATTAATTTAATGAACTGTGTGTCTTACATCTGCTAAATAATACCGATCTCACTGGAGTTCAAATAAAACAAATTACAAAAAATTCTAGAAATGTATGTTCACATGAAAACCTGTTGGAGACAATATTTGAACAGATAAATTGTAAATTCTTTATTGTAGCAGATATTCTACTCTAACCAGGTAGTAATTGTAATATTTTCATTGTATTTTTGCTGAGTATGCCGAGATCTGAGTTAAGATCAGTAAAATAAATGTTTGGTATGTTTAGAGATGCCACAGAAAGTACTAAAACCATGGGAAAATGAGGTCACATTATCAAAACAGGAATGAATGTTTGAATATTGTCTGTTTTAGTGTTTTAACTGGGAGTGTACGGTGTAGAAGTTTATCATTTAAGGTTTAAAGTCACAATATTGAAATAAGAACAACCAAATGACTGTTTTCCCACTCTTCTTCTTCCCACAGAATGAGGTTGCACATTCTATTTCAGAGCTGTCTATTCACTTCAAACCACCAAAACCAACTCCAGAAGATGAACGGAGGAAATGGGAGGAAGGGCGCATGGACTATATGGGGAAAGATGCTTTTGAACATATCAAAAAAAAATTGGATGCATTTTTACTCTAAGACAAGGTGTACTGTTATGCCCATCGTGATCCATTTCTTTGTAAATGCAATTCTTGAATTCTAGCTGACACCAGTTAGAGGCTATTATGGGTCCACATACATTCTTGGGGGACTTTAACAGATACATCTTGGGTTTTAACATATAAATCTTGGTTTTTAACTGACAAATGTGCCTCAACTTTATTGTTACATGTTTCATCTTCATTGTTCTCACATAGTGCCTTCTAAAGAATAATGAATGGTACCTTTCTGAGTATGAACTCTCAAGTATTTATCACTCTTCCTTGATGCACCCCATTGGCATTCTGCAGAAACAGTCACGTATAGGAAACATGTTGGAAGTTGAGATTGTTTTGGAAGTTGATCTTTTTCCAAACTGAGATTATTCCCAAATTACTTTGAAAAGTTGCTATAAAGTATTTAAATAAAAATAACTTATTTTTGAAGCCAAATTAACACCTTCAAGGGTGACCATGATGTAGACTTCAATATGAGAAAAAAGTCATGAAATCCTGACCTCATAGGAGTCTGCAACAAAACTTTTTAATTTAAACATATTTAGGATTAGAGGAATATCAGACTTCATCTGAGATCACTAGTGGATGATCTACCTAGTTATAGGAAGCTGCTTAGCTCCATAACAAGTGTGAGGAAGTGTGGTTTAAAACTCTTTAGGACAGAGTGATAATGTATGATAACCTTTTATATTGTTGCCATAGGATACTGATGCTTTTTAAAATATTGTAAGCTTTAGTTGGATATTCTGAGTTGTGTGGTCAGAAGAAATGCTGACAGCATGGTGTAAACCTTCTGGTGCTTTTTAAAAATTTGTTTACAGTACTTCAAACTGCAGCTAATAAAGGCCTTCTTTGGCTTAGCATTGTTGCCCCATACTGCAGGCAATTTGAGTGCAACTGAAAACAAAATTGGTACCTGTTTTAGTAAATAGGCCCTTTGAAGATATTTTAAACAATAGCTGTGTTTGGGAACCAATAAATCTCTGAGGATAATTCCAGAAAAACAATCTACTGATGAGACTGTATTAAGGGCACTTACGGGGGAATGTTTTCTTTGTTTGGCCACTTAAATTTGACTCATCTCAGTGAGCTTGTTTTAACAAACAAGTAAAATACTTTCTTTCAGAGCAAAAAAACTTTTAAAGAAAGAGTCCTGACAGTTATGCTAATAATAGATTTGGCAGAGAGATACCTAATGAAATATCTTGGGAATTCTGTCTGAAACAAATGATATATTATTGTGCATAGATGCTAGCAAGAAAAAGGGATAGCAGGATAAGAGAGAAGCAGAAAATTTTATTTCTTTTTCCTCCCATCAAAAAGAATGAGAGGGTGGGGCAGGGAATAAATTAGGAAAGGAATGAAAGAGTCGAAAGGTTCCTTAAAAGAAGAAAAAAAAATCTTTGAGTATCTTAGAATTACTTCCCAATATTCACATTAGTAGATTTGCTTTCACTTTTGTGGGATATTTCTGATTTTATCTAGTTCTCATTTTTCCTTAAACTCTTACATGGGGAATCCCATTGGTGTGTCTGTTAGATATGTACTTCTAGGCTAAGTTAGGTGTTTAGGAGCAGCAGAGAAATTGAGAGCAGTTGTCTCTCTGACTAACCTTGGCACTCTCAACAGCCTGTGTTCCTGGGTGGGTGATCTTCACACACTAACACAGGTAGGTGTGTTCTACCTCTTGGTGCTGTGGCCCAGTGCAGAAGTGGAGACAACAGCAGCTGCAATGCACCCTTACTTACGTGGCATTTGATCTTCTGATTATCCCTGTGTCTTTGTGATCCTTATGCACTGCTGAGGAAGTCCTCTGTTTTGTAAATATTGCTGCTAATATAATCCTAGCAGCTTTTGAAGACTAAATAAAGCTGTAGTTGGCAATGTGAACTCATGCTTCATGCAGCTGTACTTTTTACATTAACTACTAGATCTTATTTGGTACATTGATTAGATTATGGAAGAAAAATTACTGGTGTGAAATCAGTAACTGGAAGGTTTTAAAAATAGGCATATGAATGTAGTCAAATGTGTTATTGAGTACATTTCAAGCTGTTAGTATGTACAATGGTACTCTGTGTGGCTTATCCAATGTTTTGCAAAAATTGTAGTACAATAATGTAGTGGAAATAAAAGAAATGGAAAAGACATATGAAATCTTGTGCTTATCAGATGATGAAGAGCTATAGATTGTTTACATTATCCCAGGGAATATTACTTGTGAATAACTAGTTACCTTAATTTCTTTTTTTAATTTTATTTAATTGCTTTTGAGACATTAGCATTACCTGCTGAGCAGAATTAAAAGATGAGAGTAATAATTATTTCTACAGACATACATAATTATAATGTTTAGGAACTCTTGAATTAGCAAACACTATTATGCTAATAGTCATGGAAAAGCATATCTCTTGAAAGTCTTGTCCTAATTTTTGTGTCCTGTCTTCACACATAAAAAATTGAACTTGTTACTGGTAATGTGTTGTAGTGGCTTCTAGCACACGACTGTTGCCACCAGGGTGTGAAAAGGGAGAATTTTGTATGTGAATCCAGTGCTGTGCTTCAGGCAGTATTCTGGGTTTTTATGGCCATCATTGTGAAATCGTGGGTCACAGGCAGGGCAGAGAGGTGTTACAGGCTGTGTGTGGCCAGAGCCACAGCACTGAGGTTTGCTAAGTCAAAATGCCTATTGAGAAAAGAAAACCTACCAAGCTTCACCTGGAATTTTTTTCCCACATTAAACTGTGGTATAGCCTTAAATATTTTTAGGATAAAGAAAGTTAAGAAATGTAAGCTTTTTGGTGGCACTATTCATCTTTAAACAAGGCCAGACTATGACTTGCTGTTGTGTGGTAGACTTTGTATTTAGAGAGGACAACTTGTGTTTAAAACAATACAGGCTGATTCTTCTGTCATGTGCTTGGATTATTTACAGCTTTTATTGGGTGCTCTTCATATATAAGAAGGATGTGGGTGTGCCAGAAGAGAGATTCTTGAAAATTTTACACGTGGGTTAATGTACTTGCCTAGCCTACAGGAAAAGGAGATTGGGGTTCTTGAAATATCACTTCACTTACAGCCTAGTGTTTTGTGAGGGCTTTTCCATCTGGGTTGTTCTTTGGAAATAAGTTTTCTTTGTCTGTCTATATCAGTCAGCTCACAGCAATGGTTTTTCTAAAGCTGGTACTTGAAAAAATGCTTTGTTTTGTTTGGTTTTCTTCACCTTGATTTTTCTATCCATGAATGAGAGGCTGGTTAGCAGCAGGTGCTCCTATAAACACCATGTTGTTCACCAGTAAGTCTGCACTATGCCTATTTATTCCTTAATGGGTCTGATTCTGTTGCTTTCCTGATCTAAATTGCTTTAAAAGATTCCTATGACTTTAAATGTAACATTAAATGGACCTGTTTTCTTAATTCATATCTCATTAATTCAAATCTCACGTTCCAGTTTCCTCCCTGTTTTCATTACTATGGGATTTTATTTCTATGATTTGAATTTTTTTTTTTTTTTTTTGTTTGGTTTTGGTTTGGTTTTGGTTTTTGGTTTTTTTTTGTTTGTTTGTTTGTTTGTTTGTTTTGGTTTTGGGTTTTTTTTGGGGTTCTTTGGGGTTTTTTTTTGGTTGGCTGGTTTTTATCAACCCAATATATGAGATTAAATGCATAGTAGTAAATTCTTAAATAGCCTCCAAAAATATATAAGACTGCTCATTGAAGTAGTCTGCCTTGTCAGTATATTGGTTGCAAAACGTTTCAGTTAAAATTCTGCTCATCCTAAGTTGGGTGGCTCATAAATAGTTTCTTTTGTGCTAAAAATTAAAAGCTGTGACACTGAAGTTATATTTTGCATCCTGGTATAAACTTTCAGTTTGTAATAGCATCATACCATAATTATTGCAAAGGTAGCTAAAAAAAATACAGTAATATATAATTGATTCAAACTGATAAATAATAATTGCTAGAAAACTAAGAGTTATATTAATAAAGGAAAAAAAATACAGTTGCAAGAAGTTTTTTCTTAAATTTTCCTCTGTTGTCAGAACCCTTCCAACTTCAACAAACTGGAAGTATAAAACCCCTAAAATTTCAAGACAGCCAGTCTCTAACTTGTGATTATTTTACTACTTTTCAGGATGGCAGATCATTAACTGTCTTGGAGAAGTATTTGTTCAATTTTATGGCACTGTGCATCATTCTAAGCAATGATAAATACAAGAAATAGATAATTTGTTTATTTTAGAGCAATAAGATTTTCAGAGCCTTTTCATAGAGTTAAGTACTTGGAACAGAACTAACTGTGTGTCATGGCTGGGTACCTGTTTTATGTTTTGTTTAGTTTAGAGGCTTTTTTTTTTTTTTCCTCCCAACCTCCATAAATTCTTTCTGTTTCCAAAGCTTTTACTTACAGCTTTTAGACAAATGGCAGAGCAGAAGCCAGGATTGTTTGGATCCTCTTGCAACTCCATTTATCTCAATATAGGGAGTTGTAATTTGTTTTTTTAAGTTTTCTTTTTTGGCATTCAAAATATCTTAGTAGTGCAGTGGTGTGGTAATTCAAAGAGAAACAAGGTTTTGCATAAATCTGAGCTCTTTAATGGAGTTGATTAGATGTAACATTACAATCAAAACATCCTACAAAAATCTTCCAGTGTCATATTGAGTTCAACACTATATATATACCTCCATGTGTGTATATGAACCTACAGTCTGTCATGGGCAAAAGGTTCTTTGTTACTCCTCAGTCATTTATGTAAATACCTCCCAGATATACTCAGAGTTCTTCGGAATTTCAAGCTGGATAAATTTTGAGCTCAAATTACTTTTCTCAATTTATTTGTGCATCCTTAGAAGATGGGATCTTGTGATCTGTGTGCTGGCACTCCCTTGAGTCCCAGCAGGGAGCAAAGCAATGTGTCTAATATTTAAAGATGGTAAAGTGAGGTTTCTTAGAAGCTTATTGCCTCATTCCTGTGAGACTTGACAATTACTCTGTTGAGTCAGTCTAATGCAACAATTCCAAATGTCATTTAATAATGATCAAACGAGTTTAGTGGAAGTCAGCTTCACACAACATGAATGTCAAACATTTACACAGTACAACCACAGCTCTTTCAGTAAAACAAACTTCATCTGTTACAGAGCAATACTTCCCTCTCTAATGGTGCCTATATTAAACCATGTGTAGGCACATTCTTGTATGGCTAACAATGGCTTGGAGATTGGCCAGTTGTCTCAGGTTCTCCCAATAGGTGATTTTATGTATTTCTTGTTCCTTTTTGCAAAGGGAGAAACTATGAGAAAAGAAGGGAGCAAGCATACAATTTAGGCTTTATCCTTATATTAATATATTTTGAAAAAGATCACACTTGATTTTTCAAGGAAACCTATGGAACTGAATTAAGAGTTTCTTCCTTCCAGTGTTATTCAAGAAGTTTTGTGACAGATTTTTTGCCTATTAATGCATTTTATGTGAAAGGGTTCACAAGGACAACTCGAGTGTGATGTTGGGTTCATCTGCTTTATGGGGAATATGCATTTGCCAGAAGATCAGAAAAACAGCTTCTGCAGAGCTTACATGTTCTTGTTAAAGTGTATACAAACAAAGATTTGCAACCAATCCATGGCTAGGATCTGCATGAAACAGGCAAAATAATTCGCTTTTCCCTGCTTACTACTATCTCTTCAAAATTTGTACATTTTAAGATACATTTATCTTTAGACAGTGAAAAGAACTTAGCAGTGAAAATAGTTTTCTCTCCTGCCCCACCCCTGCCTTTCCACACCGTTTTTCGAAGTGCTGTGCATCCTATTCAGCTATTTCCCATTACTTTGCCCTCCTTCTTGCCTGCAGATTCGTGTGCAGTGTCTGCCCTCTCTCTCTCAGTGAGGGAAAAGCACATTTCCCTGTGCCTGGCTGAGGTCTCTTAGCAGTTGACAAAAGCTGGTTGTCTATGCTGCCAGCCCTAATTTTTCCTCCTCCTGCCTTGAAAGCAGCTCTGGTTTTCCACAGATGCCAGCCAAGATAAAATTATCTGTGTTTGGATATCAGAAAGGCAGCATGGATATCTGTGCAACTCCTTAGCATCTGACTCTATACAGCAGGTCAGCAAATTTAATTTTCAGAGGAATGAGATGTTAGACAAATGTTTAATGTTTGCATTTATACAGGGTGATTTTTTCACACTGTGTTTAGAGATGGAGTCCTTGCCAATGTACTGGCCTTCCTAGTCTGTCTTCCTAAAGTTTGGATCTATGCTTGCAGGCTGAGTGGGTGCTTGAACAACATCCCATGCCCTGGTAAATGCTGTCATCATGGCCTAGTGTGGGACTGGGCATGTTCTTTTGTGTAAGTCACAGAACATGCTGAGTTGGAAGGGATCCAGCAGGATCACTGAGTCCAACTCCTGACCCTGTGCAGGACATCCCAAGAGTCACGCCATGTGTCTGAGAGTATTGTCCAATGCTTTTTAAACTCAGACAGGCTTTGTGCTGTGGCCCCTTCCATGGGGAAGCTGTTCCAGTGCTCAATCACCTTCTGTGTCAAAAACTTTTTCCTGATACCTAACCTAATGAATGGAGTGGGTGAGTAGGGAAGCCAGTCAAGTGAACTGAGAAAAAACTTATCCTTGTACTTATCTGATAACGTAGAAGCTACCGAACTGACTGGCTTGACAGCTTTTGGCTGTGTTCCCCGCTGAGCAGTAGGATTTGTCCTCCATCTCTGAATCAGCCAAACTGGCTTTAAAATGTGTGGTCTTTTATGCTCTTTTCTCCCTGCGTGAATCCAGTGAAAAGCAGCCACTCTGGTTTTAGTCCCTGTCAGCCGCAGAAAAGTGTCAAAAATCCGATAAAGTGTGTAGCAATTCTGGTGCAGAGTTAAACACTATCAAGATGTGAGAACAAACATACTTTTAGATACTTCTATTAAGTGTGACATTGAGGCATCCAATCAGTTAATTTTTGTGCATGCCCTATGATTTCTGTGGAATATTTTCTACATAGTTTTATTGGTGACCTTTTAGACAAAAGGTGAAATAGGAAATGACCTGGAGAAATGCCTGGTCAGCTTTTTAGACACTTGCATTTGGTGCTGCATCATGGTCACCACCTGTGCTGTTTAAACAGCAGCAACTCACCACACCCTGTCCTAGCACACTGAGGTGTAAATCAGGAGGTTCCCTGAAACGCTGCAAAGAGCGCATAATCCAAGCATGCACTCTCTTCTGTCCTAAAGCTGGTGAAAGGGATCGGCTATGGCAGCTCAGGAGCTGGCAGAGGGACCTGCTAAGGGCCTTCTGGTCTCTTTCTGCTTCTAAAAGGCAAAAAAATGACACACAGGCAACCTTGGTCCTGAATAGAGATGGACTGGTGTGGCTCCTCGAGACAGCAAGCTCTAAGGAAACACGTCGCTTGAAGCACCTGCTCTGCAGCTCTTACCATGCCTTGATACTAAACCTGGGTGACCTTTAGCTGTATAGTAGGAGATGAATATACAGTGCTTAGGAAGACTTAAAAGTTTGAATCTGAGTCTCTTGTCTACAATCTACTTTTGGGAGGGAAGGAAAAAATACAGGAACCTCCATTTGAAAATCTGATTTGACACAAAACCTCTCCAAGAACACAGTTAGGATTATATCTTGAGAGATGAATTTACTTAATCTAAGGGCAGCAAGAGAGGATTAGATATTTTAATTCCTTCCCTTTCCCTAATAACTGTACAGAGTGCTGACACTTGTTTGGCTTGGGGAAGATGACCTGTACACAGAAGCAATTAATCTGTGAGGTGAATTATTTTTAACATCTCCTACTGAAAACAGAGTGTTTTCTCACAAAACAATAATTTTCACGGGGCATATTGGCACTCCTATGAAATCAGAGGCATTGTCATTCAAGTGGGACATGCAGGCTTATAAATTGGTCTCACAGATGGGTCCAAAATTTTGCAATCTTCTCAAAGCAGCAGGGTGATGATTTTCAATGCTCTCACAAGTAAGAGGACTTAACTACGTGGAAAGCACATGTCAGTAAGAATTGTTGTGGTTTAACATTTCAGAATAGCTAGGTACTTTGCTGCTGATCGTGAGATGCTAACTTTAGCTATCTAATTTTTAAAACAAACTTATCAGTTCAGTTTTCCCTGGGAATTCGTACATGACAGACCAATGCACTGATGATGAAGCAAAAAATTGCTGCAAATTAGTAGGCATTTATTTCTGAGAGGACAATGCATTTTAGCATATTTCCAAATTAAGTGTGCAATTTTATTTTTTTTATTGTCATCATCCTTTCATTTTTGTGCAACAGGTTTTTTTCATTTAATAGATAAGGCCTGAATAGGGATACACTCAGTCCTGTTCTCTTAACAAGCATGTTTCCTATATAAACATCTACTATTAGAAATTTGCTTTTTTATCAGTCATCATTTGCTTGAATTGTAAGTCAGTAAGAAAATAAATTTTGTTTCATTTATTTGGTATTTAATCCTGAATTATTCACTTGGGGTATAGATTATACAGATGATCCCTAATTTTTTTTTTTTTTCAAACCATAGGCCTATTTAATTTATGTGGGTAAGAGAAAAGGCTGAACAAAAACCATCACAAATGTCCCTTTTAGTTTTCCCAGTATAATTTAATCTTTATCTCTAATCTCTTTATGACTGTAGTCATGTGAATGTGAAAAATTAGCAATTTCTTTAAAGCTAACTATACTTTGGCTTTGGTATTAGACTATGTTTTGCTGTTTTCCTCATGACACCAACAGAACGGGAAGATCCCACAGCATGGCTGCAGCCATGGCTTCCATATGTTGTTGTAAGGAGACAGCTGCTGTGGGACTGGAGTCAGTGTCTTATGATGCTCTTCCACAGCTCTTCTTATTCTCCTCATTACAGTGTCAAACAAGGGCTCAGTGTCAGCTGATAGAGGATTTGCCTCGGATGGATCTTGTGAGAGCTTGAACAGCAGTGGAGGGTCATGATGGGCTACACCATCCCCGAAGCATGTACAAATTCCTCTTTTGAAACAGGCCCCAGAGGCTTCTGGCTGAAATACTGGAGTAGCATAATGAGCTTTCCATATGGTGCCACCTGTCACAGAAGAAGCACATTTGAACAGCTTAGTGTCATTAGGAGCTGGGGGGTGGTCCCTGAAAGGTTGGTTTATGTTTAAATGATCTGCTTTGTTGCTCGAGGGGGAACCTTATGTCATGGTTGTTGCATACAGGGAAAAGGTGTTGTGGAAGCTGGCAAGGATTCAAAAGTTTTTTGTGGCTCATGGGTACACCTTGGCTCTGGGTACCATGTGCAGTGTATGGATGGTTAGCCCAATATTTTCAGTACAGATGGAGCCTGCCACTTTCTTGTTCCCTTTTAAAAAATTTCATGCCTCTTGAAGGAGTGGGGCGGGAGGGGAGAATGTAGTCCCCAGTTTCTGGGTGTATATATTGATAGGTGGTTCTTCTCCTGGCTCTGTACATCTGAGTGAAGAAGTACATTTAGGCAGAAACTGACCTCAGTTTATTTCTCTGCTCATGTTCCAGCACACTTCCAAAAAGGGTGGTAACTGCAGGCCTTTAAAACAATAAAATCTGGAGTCTAGTTTTTAAGTTAACATGAGGAAGGCAAATAGTTCACAGCTTTAGAGCTCGTACTTCATCAAGCTCTTGTAGTGACCATGGGATAAGCGCACATTTGTAACTTGTGCTGCAAAAGTGGTAAATTATTAGGACTACAGCTGAATGCAGTTCATCAAGATATTTTACTTCTCCCTCTTTCCTCCCTTTTCTCTTGTGCCTTACCCCACATTTAGAAAGCACTACACTGGACTCAGAGGCGAGGATGTGCCCAGCAAGAAGACAGCAATTAGACACTATGTCTGAAAAAGCAGACAAGAAGAAAGAGGACATTCACTGCTTGGAGTCACTTCTGTGCTCAAAGCATTAAAGAGCTGACAACTGCATTGTCCCTACATGGAATTTTCTTTTTGGTTCAATGGAGTCGGCTGAACTTTTCTTCCTTTCTTCTCTTGTGTCCAGAGTTGTTCTTTATGCTGGAGCCTACAGCTTTATTCTCCAGTTTTTCTCCTGTCACTATGTTAGAACAGTGTTTTGTGAATAAATAAAATTTTAAAACTTCTTAAAAGGTGAAGGAGAACAAATAACAGATATTAAGGTTTAGGTAATATCTTAGATTAAAATATCCAGTTGCTGGCTTGCTGGCTGGCTCTGTCACTCTTTATTTTCACCACACCGTTTCCACATTCTGCTTCTGCACTTTTATGGAGCGATGCTGTCTCAATGGTTCTGAAATGTTTTGGTGTAAGAAAATGAAGATAAATGTTAGATATCCCCATTTCTGAAATTGCGAAAGAAAGGATAAAGAATGTTTTCTGAAAGAAAAAGGGTTAGAGCATGGTGGTGATATTGCTAAGATTGTGGGTTCAATCCCAGATGGGTCATTTCCTTAAGAGTTGAACTTGATGATCCTTATGGGCCCCTTTCAGCTCAGAATATCATGGATCTAGAAATAAAGATGAAATCTTTCAACTTTCTGACAACTTACTAGGGCAGACAGATACTCCTTAGGTCTGTTTGAGTATTTGTTTGCTGCTGGCTGGATGTGTTCTGCATCCTCAAGCTTATCCCTGTCTTGTTACTAAAATAATGTTTGTCTCATGATAGACATGCAAGCATCCTTTGTGATATCAAGGTGCCCAGAGCATGGGATTTACTTCTTATATCTGTTGGTCAGGCAGCATAGATATTTGTTACAAGGAGTTAAATAAGCACTCCCTGGGACATGCATTTTTCTGAGTATCTAGCTCTAGTTGGAGTGCTGTTGTGATAGTGCTAAAATAACCATTTATTATATGAGATGGACAGATGGACTTACCTAGATGTATGTAGGATTTTGTGATCAGTGTTCAGAAAAACTGAACTTAGTCTTTCTCCCCCCCCCACCATAAATAATTGAGCTGATTTCTTTATAATTTATACACTGAATGGCAATTTGGAGTAGTGAGTGCAGAGTATCTGGGGAGAATTGTTCTGATTCTGCTAAATTTTAACATTCACTTTTCACAGCTGTGGATAAGTACTGGAGTTGTAGAGTGGGAGACAGGTCCTTATTAGTTTACTTTGAAGGAAAGACCGAGGCGGATTTTAATTAACCTGTGTTGGTGAGCTGAGTAGACAGCTGGGTTACAGAAGGATAAAAGAAAAAAAAAAGGTAGTAGAAATCAATGCTGATAAAAGCGCGGGGGTGGTGGTGGTGGGGGGGTTCTCCAAGAGGCAAAGAGGGATATACAATGTGCTGCTGAAGTAGCTCTGACAGAATCTGAAGGGTACATGTGCATGTTAGGGCAGTGTGTTAATTTAATATATCCAAGGGAAAGGAAACCTGCTGCTTCAATCCAAATCTCAAACCCATCTCATAACACTCGATCAGTTTAATGAGCAGAAAGAAATGGACAGTCACTAATAAGACTTATGGTGCAGAGGTAAAGGACAGGACTCTTTAACATATAAACAAAGGATTTTTCTGGCTTCAGTGAAGGCTTAAAGGATAGGTCCTGCCTGGGTGACATCAAGACACAGTGGCTCTGTATCTAGGCTGATCAAGAGACAGACGCTAACACATAATAAATATGTAATGTGAGTGTGACATACTTGTAAATGAGCTAAAACAGACTCTATCTTTCAGCCCAATCAGAAAAAAATGCAATTAGAGGAAAGAATCAAAATTTCTGGCCTGGCTAAAAGCTGAGCTACATATTTGATTAGCTGGTCTTTTATATGCAGAACACGGCATTGTTTTCAGGCCCCTTCTATAAGGCAGTTCAATGGGAAGAATTGTAGAAATACATGCATAAGGAATCTCAACGTGCACATGGCTTCGTAGGAACATGAAATGCCACAAATTCCACCTTGCATCTGCATGTTGTATGCACAGCTACTTAAGTAGAACTTATATAGCTTAGAAGAAGAAGCAATGTAATTTAGGAAAAGAGAATAGCTGGAGAACCTGAAAAGCAATTCTTCAAATCCCCCATTTGATTAGAGTATGAATTTAGCCTCCCACTGAGGAAGTATGGCGTGACTCTTCCAGCAGGAATATTATCCAGGAATTGGGGCAGTCAGACACAGCTTTCTCTGCCCAGAAACATTTTATGTTCACAAAAAATGGTATGCATTACAGAGAAACAAAGAGAAATCTCCAAGGTTCTTGAAGCTCTACATCCCAGGAATCAAACCCCTTTATCTTAGGCAGGGCAGAACTATTAACAATGAGGCCTTGCAGAAGAACTAAGAGTTTGAGACAGTGTATTCTGTACATATATATGAGTATATGGCTGTGTATGTACATTTTTACATTATATTCTATTAGAAGCTAGAGGACATTACATATGTGTGACCTGCAGGAGGGGGATGTTTATACTCACTGTCCTTCTGGTGCCGGCGCACTGCATGCAGGAACACACCACAGTAGTGGAACAGGAACTCGTGCCTGGAGTGCTGCTCTGTCCCCTGCAGCAGGGGCAGCAAGGTGTGCCCATCCAGGACCCTGATGGAGGGCACCAGAGTCACCAGTTTAAGAACTTTAAATCTGCAGCTGAAGCATGAGCAGTATGAGCACTCTGTGTGTGCAGCATTAAGATTTCAAGTGCCATCATTAAACCAAGGTACTGTTTAGCTAATGAACCCTGTGTGAAGACCAGTAATTAGCAGCTACTAGATGTTTTTGCATTTACAGTTAGTTCATACATTCTGCCTGGGGGGAACAGACACTATTACTGTAATTTTCCTGGAAGTAATAACAATAGGGAAGGCATGGTTCACAGGTGTTAATTTTGCCACCTGAAATGGAAATCATTGACTGCTCTGTGAGCTCCAGGCTTTGAAAAATTTATTTAAAAAAAATAAGCCACTTAACTGGGTTTAGTTACAATCTACCAGTACTTCCATGCTTTTTGCTGAAATGCCTTAGCCACCCGCACTTTCTCATGTCCATTAGAAAAGTCTGTTTTTTTCAGTCGTCCTAGTGTCTCAAATCAACCAAGCTGCTTTTCAGTGATAGGAGAACTGAATTAGCTAAATGACCCTAGATAAAACATATGTCTTTCTTTTTCTTTGCCTTTTTCACATAAGCAGACAAGATGGGGAAAGCTATACAGAAAGAAAGCTAGAGAATTGCCTGATTTTGAAACAGAGAGAATTTAACACGTGGCTGTTAGAATGCATGACAGAATCACTTTCTGTCTAAATAAAGAAAGAGAAGCAATATAGTTTATGAAGCCACCTCTGTACCTGTCCTGAGGCACTTCCCCTCCAGCCAGTTGAACTACTGTTGGATAAATGTCCATAAGGCTTGTAGGTTCATCAATAACTGTCCCCGCAGGCAACACTCCTGGCCATCTAACTATACCTGGAACACGGATTCCTCCTTCCCAGCCTCCCATTCCTTTTCCACCTGTTATAGAAGGAAGAGAATTGTCAAAAAGATAAAAGAAGATACTAGATGTTTATTGTGCATGTATAAGAAAATGTTTTAAAACTTTTAGAATATTTCATGCACCTTTAATGGAAACATACTAAATCCTGGAAAAGAGTAGGCTATGATTCAGAAGTGGCTCTTCTCATTATTTTTATGTGTGGCTTATTTATCTGCTTGTTTTTAATATGCTGTACCCAATAATAAGAGTGAGTTTTATAGATATTTATTAATTAAACATTTTTTTTTAATATTGCTAGTTTGTCTCACTGGCATATCCCCTGTATGTGGACATAAATAGTTATGTCTTTCTATTATGATATCTAAATTGATATTGTATCCCCTCTTGCCTTCTCTCTAAGCAGGCATGATTTCATTATTGTCCTGCCATCCTGCACTTCCTAATCACATTTCGCTTTCCCATCTGGACTCTCCTGTTACTTATTTTCAGCTAGTGGAAGTGAATTCCTTAGATCAGATTTTAAGCTATTCAAGTGAGCCTCTTGGCCTTTTTGCATCTGTTACTGGCATGGAATCTTCATGTCAAGAGCTAAAGGCTAATTTTACATTTCAGACTGTGTGTGTATGGATCCCAGCTGTATCAAACATTCCTTTTGTGGCTTATCAAGTAACTTATTACGAGACAATGCATTGTGATGCTGAGCAAGGTCAATGTGCACGTGACTCTTCTTCTGTAGGAAAAAGTGCTGGATGCAGCTTTCAGATTTCATTACACAGTAAGTGCCAAGATGCCCAAGATGTCCCAGTGGCCTTTCAGGGCTTAGTAATCTGGAGGAAGCATATACAAGAGGTACTATAGAACTTCATTTCCATAGAGATTTTGTCTCTGTGTTGCAAACCAGTCAATAGAGAGTCCAGAAGAAACTTCTATAGGATGGGTGAGAAACTGGAGAACTATAGTAAGAAAAATAGACATCACAATATCTGTTGACACAGATAATCTGTAGAGAGGAACATTTTGAAATTCAACAAAGGCAATTGCAGGGTCCTGTATCTTGGGAAGAATAACCCCATGCCCCATTACAGGCTGGGACTGACCTGCTGGGAAGCAGCTCTGCAGAGAAGGATCTGGGTGTCCTGGTGAACAATAAGCTCTCCATGAGCCAGCAGTGCCCTTGGGGCCAAGAAGGCCAAGGGTATCCTGGTGTGCATTAGGAAGAGCATTGCCAGCAGATTCAAGGAAGTGGCCCTGCCCCTCTACTCAGCCTATGAATAGCAGATGCCCTTTGTTTCAACCCTACAATCCAAGATTATAATCCCATCATATAGTTTATTAAATTTAGTCTGTTTGGATATATTTTTTCTATCACTCTTTTTTTAAGAGGAAGTCTCATGCATGTACAAACTACTAAAACTTTACCTTTATACATCCCATTCCATCCACCCAACTGAGAATTTCCTCTGTGAGCCTCTAAGAATCCCCCATGATCAGATGCAAAATAAATAAATGTGGTATTCTTCAAGTCCTCTTTATCAATAACATCCAGAAGCCTGCCTATAAACAAAGCAAAACATCATAAAAAACATCAGCAGATGCAGTCAGATTTTTTAGGTCTTGGTTCCACATTCAATGAGGAAAGTTTAAGCTTTCATTTTAAGAAAATAAAAAAGAGGTATTGTATGATTATGGTGAAACCAACTGTGTAATCAAGGTGAGTTCATTGATTTTTAGATATGCCAGAAGGGATTTGGTGATTACCCCTCTAATGTCTTTTCCACATCCAAGTGAATGAAGAATTTTCTTCAAGACCAACACTTACCCACCATCCAGTCCATCTCCTCTACATTATCTCCATACAGGCCATGCCTGCTTCTTCCCTGAAACTTCTCTGTGGTAATGAGAGGAGTGTGAACATGTAAAAGGGAAACAAAGAGAAGGAACGGTCTATGCTTGTTTCTGAAATAAAAGAAAACAACAGTCATTTCTCTTCCAATTGTCATTCAACCCAAAATATGACAGTGGTATTGCAGTTACACTCTGAATTTATATTATATTGTGATCTAAGCAATTTTTATTTTGACACCTTTTTGGCTTTGAGGTTTTGGGAGATATCAGGGATTAAAACATACCCCTCAAATATGTTTTTTGCTATGTTAAGACCAAAACAGTAATGGGTCCTTTCTTTTTCCAGTTCCATATTAGACATGTGCAGAACATTAAATAAACAACTAGAAGAGGTCATAGCCAAAAGACTGACACATTCCTGGAAGCAAGGAGAATAGGACTCACTTGCCTAAATTTAAACATGGATGTGCATCACTGAGCATCTGAGGTGTCCTCATGGAAGAGGCAGGTATCACCCACAGTGAAACCTTACCACTTCAACATCAAGCCAGGTAGGATATCCTACGAACCTGAGATTACCTATGCTCAAAGTTTTAGAGAAGGAATTTATATTACCTCAAATTTCCTTTAAAAAACAAACATACGACCCCTAAACCCTGACAGAAATATGGATATGCCCAGATTTAACACACAAATATTTTTAAAGACTTAGCAGTTTTTTCAATTCCAATTGAGGTTACTGACAATAAATGAAGGACACCTTTGGGAAAAAAGTAAACAAAACCCACAAAACTAAACAAAACTCACTATCACTGTCCTGTTTGTTAAACATTAACTTCATATGACACTTTGTGACAGTCCATTCACTACCCGAAGATCATTTTTCTTTCCTACTGGCAAAGGCACAGTACTTGGCCAGGACCCCTTTGTGTCACTTGGTCCCTCCCCAGTCTGTTCCTCACCTGTGTTGATTACCTTTCAATGAATGTAATTGCCTCCTTCAGCATATTAGAAGTAGTTTTTTGCAGGTTCATTGGTTGTTCAATGACATCATGGTTTCTCATCAGGATACAGTTCCAGTACTTGGTGAAACCATAGCTGGAGAACCAGGAGATGAAATGAAGGAGACCACAGATGGCCACACAGATGATTATTTTCCATTTTACTGGGAATAAATTGGCAAGTTTTCCAATCACAAGAGTAAATACTGCAAGGTTGATCATCTGAGTGTAAAACCAATACGTTTCTTGCAAAGACTTGGCCAATTCAGGGTCATCTGTGTCTTGACACTCATTCACAAGGGTAAAAGGCATGCCATAAAAATAATCAAAACCATGATTTAAGGGATGGTGGCAGTGATCATGGCGGGTTTTGCAGTTCACACCCATATGCCACTTCCCTGGAAATAAAAAACAAATATCTTAAATCCAATAGTAGGGTGTGTCTGCCTGTATTTCTCATTTAAGGTATAGCCAAGGGAGGAAATGGGGATGGACTCATGGAGCAGTAGTGCACCCTCCCTTCAGATACTGACAGACACTGATGAGGCCCCCTTCTCAGCCATCTCTTCTCCAGGCTGAACAGCCCCATCTCCCTCAGCTTTTCTTCTCAAGAGAGATGCTTCAGTCCCCTAATTATTTTCATTATTGATGAATAAGTTAAACAATACTGGGCTCAGTGCTGACCTTTGGGAACATCACTGGTGACAACTGCACCCTGTGGCACTGATTATGATCCTCTGGGATCAGCTGTTCAGCCAGTTCTCAACCCACTTCCCTGTCCATGCATCCAGTCCACATTTCCAGAGTTTGCCTATGAGGATTTTGGTAGAGACAGTGTTAAAGACCTTGCTGAAGTCAGTATCATCAAGACCACTGTGCTGAAATTGACATAATTAAGACCACTGTGGTGTCTCGGTGCCAACTGGCAGACAACATTTTTCTGCTCTAATACATCAATGAATATCTCTGTGGGTTCATCCTAAAGCAATCTCTACTGGGCAAACAGGACTCTTTCCTTTTAATTTACTTTCATTTGCAGTGTGGATTCATGTATTACATACATCTCTTTTTGAATTTACCAGATACTCTGTACTCACATTTGACTTGTGGATAGTGTTCCAAAAACCCTGCTGATTTTGAAAGTTATTCATACTAGAAAATCTAGTGTTACTGATCCTGGACATTTTGACAAAAAAAAGAGAAGTATTTACAGAAGTAATCCAATTAGAATAACAATGAAAGGGCAACTACTTTCTTTGTTTCATACCTACAAGTGCTGTAGAATAACCTTGCTGGTAGAGTATTTTGGCAAAAGTAGTTTCATTTGGTGGAAGCCCCCCCGAACCACCATTCCAGAAGAGAACCTGTCGTTGAGTGCTGGATGCCATGCCTAGAGAGGAATAATAGTCTTTAAAATAAAGCAAGCCAGATTTCTGATTTCCAGTCTTCTCAGTTTGTGCTTTCTAATGAAAGGGACTCAGTTCCCTAAGCCTGGTGCCTTTTTATAAGCCATTTCCTATGCCCTAGGATATTCTGCTCGACCTCCAAAATTATGTCTTTTCCAAGTTCCATGTCATCATATGCTAGGCCAGTGCAGATGCCTCCGCTATGCTGGGATGTCTACAAGTGACAGGCAGACACCCACATTTGGATATTAGGCAACTTCTTACAATCAAAGTTCTATCTAAATATGATGTTAACCAAAAAAAAAAAAAAAAAAAAGGCAAATAAGTTTTATCTAGGACAAAAGGCTTACAGGGTTAGGGGAACACACTTCTGAATTGGGCAGTTCATGATTATATTTCTCCTTTTCTCCTTAACAGAGTCAGAATCACATCAGAAGCTACACTGATTATTACTGCTATATGCAATGTCTGAAGTCTTCTGTCATAAGTTTACATGGCTGAAATAAATCTGTTTTAATACACAGTTGCTGAGAATTGTTCTACAGTCTGACACATTTCACTGTGAAAAGGTTTGCCAGGATATTAAAAATATTACATTTAGTATAATCCTAGTGCCGCTGAACATACAACATCACACATTTTTCTTCTTTCTTTTTCTACCTCTGGGTGCTTTGTGCTGTTTGGATTTTTGTTCATTTCTGTGTTGTTATTTAGCCACACATAATGTGTTTTGTATGGGGATTTTCCCATAGAAATCAATCATTAATTTTTGCCCATTTCACTGAGACTCCAAATCCCAAGATTAACTGTCCTTTAACATGATTTGTTTAAGGGGATTTTTAATATCAACACTGACTAGACTAACTGCAGCAAACCATTGGAGAGAGGCCCAACCTGATCTGATAGGGTATCTGCCAGTCAGGAAAGCGGCTCTGCTTGGGGTACAGACAGCTGCTGCAGCAATGTGCTGAGTAAGTCTCACTCCATCCCTTGCCAGGCCATCAATGTTAGGGGTCCTGAAGAGAAAAATCCCATCTCTGATCAAAATGTATTACACAGAAATTCATGGTAAACCA
This sequence comes from Zosterops lateralis, assembly GCF_965231275.1. NCBI lineage: Eukaryota > Metazoa > Chordata > Aves > Passeriformes > Zosteropidae > Zosterops > Zosterops lateralis. The sequence continues at coordinate 35,910,429 of NC_139763.1, forward strand.
CTCCTCCTAGTTTTGTTGAGCATATCACCATCAAATTTACAATAATCTGTGTACCTACAACTCAGCTAGAGACGTTCTGTGTTTTATATGCATTTTTATGATACCTCGACTCCTTAGAAATGAGTTTTCCATGGGTACATATGTTTTTATTAATAACTAAATAAAGGGAGGAAAAAAGACAAGGTATCTCAGGTAAGTCCCACACTGAAATCCCATGCAGCACAGGGAACAAGAGTCTTTTCACAACACAACATCCAAGATGATAATAGGCAAGAACAAAGACACATAATTCTCTCTATCAATCTATATACAGATACTAGGGATCAATATATCACATAGACTGACCTGTCATTTCATAGTAAGTCTAGTAGAGTTAACTGATATTAAATTCTAATCTCATTCCTTCATATTTCAACCCTGGAATTATGGAAATTTATGTATTATACTCATGCCTGACAAATACAGTACACAGATACATTTGCAGAGTTCCAAGTCCCAGAGAGTTTCTCAAGCATGCCTTGTAATTATGACTCCAATAGGAATTACTGTAGAACATCCATTTTGTACATAGTTTGAAAATAAGTGTATGTAGATAAACTAATAATGAATTTTAATGCTAAGTATCATCAGTAAGTTTTTTAACTGAAGTTCACCAGGAAGGGATAATTTATTACATACCTTATTGTATCATTGCCATAGCAACCCACATCTCCAATACCAAGATCATCAGCCAGTATCAGTAAAAAGTTAGGTTTTGAAGGATTTGATACACAGATTCTTGGAAACAGGCATAAAATTAGCCAAATGTTTAGGTAGCTCCTAAAAAAAAAGTAAAGAGGTAAAATTAAAAAAAAAATTTGTAAGTTTTACAATAGACTTTAAACTACTATTCCTAAAGTTTTATGGGGACTCAGTATAGGTGCAAACATCAACCAAAGAGTGCCAGCAGATGGAGCTCCTGAATATGTACAGAAGTCCTTGAGTTTTACAATATTAATATTATTTTCTGGGGTGGTTATTTATTGTTAATCTTGTGGCTGTTGTTGCTGTTATTTTATTATTATTTCAGACAGGAATTTTGTGTCTGCATTTCTTTATTGACATTTTCACTGATGTCTGTGGACGTTCCCAGCAGAATAAGTGGATTATTGCAAGTGTCCTGAGGCACCGTGTATGGACCTGTAGGATGCTCCTGTTAAGGCTCCTGGAATGAGTGGGACAGGAGCACAAAGAGGGTTGGTGTGGAGTCATGCTGGTCATTATGGCAATGGCTTGACTGTGGCATTTACTGCACCCCCTGCTACACACAGTGTCTGGGAAATGCTCCTTAAGCCATGGGACCATCTGCAAAATCAAGGTGCAACAACAGGCTTAAACTTTATTATCTTTCTAGGAGACCCTGAGAATATCTCTGCATATTTTAGTCGCTCAAAAAGTTTGCAATTGGAAGCTTACATATGCTCACCTGAAGTAAAATACACATGCTAGAACACATCTTCTAACTGCTGGTTTGTGGTGGTGTATTTTTGATTTCCTAAAATTCTGTATGTTTTGTTATTAAATCTCTGCAATGGTTTATCCCTACACCCCCCCGCCGCCACTCCCAATTCATTGTAATCCTTCCCTGAAAATACCCACTGCCACATACCCTAAGGCCTGAATGTTCTGGTGAAGGCTAAGTGGCTCAGTCAGGTATCAGATCCCCTCACCTTCTTTTTTTTTCCCCATAGATGGCCCTCTTGTTCTGGGTCACATCCCCCTGCCCCTGCTATTGGCTCTGGGTTCTCCCCTCCCTGGGGGACGCCCCCTGGGGAAAAAGGGGAAGCCAGGAGGCCAGGGGCTCTCTCCTCATGTGGGCATGAGCCCAAAATAAAGCTTCTTGCTTCCCATGTCTGAGACCTCCTTCTTCCAGCCATGACCACGTTTCTGTCTCAGGTTCGGACCCACAGATATCACATTTTATGGTTATCTGAAGAGCAAAGCTAGCTGGCGAAAGAGCTCAGAAGAAACCATACTAGTCATTAACTACATAGACACTACATTAGTTTATTAGTAGATACTACAATATGATAAATGTATATAGTAAGTTTACTATATCACACACTATCTATACTACCAAACCTCCATGGCTTATAAAAGTAGGCTAATAGGTCTTGAAACACCAATAAATCAAAACCTGTATTAGCTTATTCTTATTGAGTTGGGGTGGTGGTAGCAGGGAAAATGTGAGATTATCTGCTTTTGTTTTCCTAAGCACAATGCCTAAAATCCAGGAAAGAGCCTCAGTGAATGTCTTGCTTACCATTGTTTTCCCTGGTAAACTTCATAGTTTTCCATTTTATGAAACAGGTACATAGTTGGTCATATAAATTCTGATAAAAAAGGAAAAGAAAGATATCTGAACCCAGAAGTTTTGGTGATTTTGCATGGAGTTTTGCAAGGTCTGGTCTGTTCTAGCTGTTGCTAACTCCAGGGGGACTTGTGAGGATTTGGAAAGAAGGGAAAATGTTAATGACTTTTTAAAAGTGCTAGAGGTGTCTATTACTCAATACATGCACAGAACTGTTGGTGTTCACTGAAAGGAATGTTCTCACAATTCTTCAAATGAGATGAAACTATTATCTCACTTTTTATTTAACTTCAGATCAACTTTAGGGAAAAGAATCTAACCTTTACTGTGAGTTTATAAACTACAAAAAATACATCAAATAAAAGCCATCCTGGAAACTATTATAGTCACTGTTATTTTAAAGAATGGGGCTGTATTGTTCTTTGGTTTAGATGCCATCTAGTACATTCAAAAATGTGTTTCTATCTAAATTGTTACTAAAAACTTCAAGAAACTAGAAGTTATTAGAAAGAAATAACTTTATGATTATTTCCTTAAAGGACTGCAAATTTTAATGCCATTTGTAAATTTAACAAGCCAGTTTTTCTACCTACCAACTCTGTGAAGTCCATCTCAACTTTAAAAATCTAGAATTTTTGTTTGTTAAATATTTATTTTTGTCTGGCAAAGCAACTTTTATGAGTGGAAGTGTTTTTCTCTGCTTGCTGAAATAGATTCACTTTGGGAAAAAGAATTACTTGGTACACACACTCCTTTTCCTTGTGAGTGGCCTAAGGGATCTACAGATAATGTTGCACTGGAATTATGCAGAGTCCTGTAGAAGTACATGGTAAACTGGCTGCAGTGGGGACTGGCACATGCTCAGCTTTGTGGAGTATACTGAGCTAAATTAGAGATGCCATTCATTCCATCACTGAGAAGAGAGAAAAAAAAATGGAACTATCCCATCCATGCAATGTCCCTACTTTTCCACACTTCTTTCTGTTTCTAAACAGCACAAGAGCAAAGATGTTGTTGGCTGTACCAAGGAACAAATTGAAAGTAATAAGAACTTTTACTTTCTATAATAATTCAAAACACATTTGTAAACACAAGAGTCACTTCAAAACACAGAGAACTGAAAAGTTCTATCTTGACTAATGAAAGACTTGTTTTTTTTCCTCCAAAAATGAAAACACAGTATTTTCTGAGGGGTTTTTTTTCTGCCTTTTTAGTACACAAGAGTTCACCTGGAGTGTCTGAAGAATACTAAACTGCCCAGAGCAGAGTATAATCCCACCTTATGAATTTCAGAGGATGAGCCATAAGGCAAAAATTTGCAGATACTGATTAGGAAAACAGTATTATTATTCTGCTCAGGAAAACGGTATTAAAAGAGTCAGAACTTGGGGTGCATTGATAATTTTTCCAAGCAACATCTATATTCTTGTTTGGCTGTGGCTGAGACAATAAAGGAAATAAAGTACCTGAACAAACCCTAAAATCCACCACCACCAAAACAAATAAACAAACAAACCCCTCCACCAAAACAAAAATAAGCCCCTTAAGCAAACAACAAAATCTCCAAGAACAACAACAAAGCAACAAAAAACCCAACAAACTTGATCACTGTTAGAGAATTTTCTGGTGTTGATGTTTTCCTTTGCTGTTGGCAAGATCCTAAAAGGCAGTACTGAAAGCTCATCCTCCCTGCACAGTGGGTGGCTCAGAGATTAATGGGAAGGCAGCAAAGTCTCTCTGAGTCAATGCAGTGGCTGTTTGAAGCAAGACCTTATTGTGAATGCAGATGCCAGAAGCCCAATATCAAAAAAGCAGGCTGTATTAATATGAAGCAAAGGACTTGCTACTAGGATCTCAGATCTTTTTGAGATGGCAGTGTGGTGGTGTTCCACTGTCACAGCCTCGATGCAGTTCCCCCAAGGCTCCAGTGAGCTCTGATCCCATAGGACAGAGCTGGGGCGTTGATGAGGCAAGTGCCTGAAGCCATTAATCTGTGACAACAAAGAACGACTGATGGCTCTAGTCAGCACCTATAATGGCAGCATCTTCCTGGTACTTTAACAACGCAGAGCTCTGCCTTCCTAGCCACTGTTAGGGAGCATTACCTTTAAAGCGCTTGTGGTACATGGTTAAGCCAAAACTATTACAACGATAATCTTCACTCTACACCAAGTAGCTGAGGATCAGCCCTTGTGAGCTATAGTGGAGCAGAAGAACCAGACAGATCTGAATATCTAAGAAACCTCTTGGGTTCCCAGGGTGTTGATCAGCTTTCCAAGCTCATACAACAGCTTTGCTGTTTTCCACTTTCTCCCCACAGGTTCTTGCATCACAGCCAGCTGGTCATAGCAAGCACATCAGTATTTAGACAGAAACATATGTAGAGTCACTCAAGTAAAACTGTGAACTTGAACTGAGGGCACACTAGTAGTATTAAAAAGATCTAAATACCATTGGATGTGGCACTATCTGATTTACTGCAAGCCATTTTAGGAGCACTTCTCTTACTGAAGGACTACAAGAATGACCACACTTAACTAAAAAACCCATCACAATTTAAATATACATATTCACATTTCTCTGTTGGAGTTTGATGCTGTCTGAAAGCAGAGCTCTCACTGACAGCACTAGGATGTGATGAACCCACTACTGGGCCCTAGGGCTTGTCCAGTTTCCTTTAGCTGTTAAATGAGAAAACCCAACATAATTTATAAATCTAACAGCCTCTAAAAATCAGCAAACTCTTACAGAAATCCAAGAATATATCAGATAGTAATTCCCTCTGTAAGCCAGTAAGCCACAATAAAATGATCATCAGGACTAATTAAAAAGGCCATCCCCTTTTAACAATGTGGAAAACAAACCCTCTTAGTTATTCTTGTTCTGAAATCCCTCTTGCTCCTGGATATGCTGAGCAGTCTTGATTCTCTAAAAGGTGTGTGGGTGAAAGCAGGCAGGAACTCGCTCCTGTTCTTCTTGTTCTCCCTTCCCCCTCTCTCCAACAAAGACACACTGGGATCCCTGCCAGCAACAGCCAGTAAACTGGAACAGCCATCAAATGGGAACAGCTATGCAGATTTTACATGAATTCCAGGCAGAGTACAAAGTCCTTATTGTTGAAATACTAGCACAACATGGCTACTGTCTCTTTTATGTTCCCTATCCAGTTAATTCTGAGAAAATGTGTATAAAGTCTGTCACTGCTCTATTCCAGTACTTCAGAAGAGATGCTATAAATAATAACAGGATATGCTACAAAAGGTTTTGTTTCTCCCACACAGCTTTTCCAGCCTTCCAGATGACATAAAAAGACTAGCTTGTCCTCCTTTTTTTCTGTCACATTATTTTTCTGTTTTTATTGTATTTTCTAGAAAGGTAGGCATACCTGTGCTGAAGATGTGTTTATTTGTAGTGTTTACTATCCATCCCCTTCTTTCAGATCTTAACTCTGGTGTAATACATTTTACAGTTCAGAAGGTCATGGGAAATTACTTGGAGGACCCTTATTTATTTGCTGATATTTTGATTCTCCATGCTACTTGAATACAGCAATTGCTGCATTTAAAATTGTGTTCTAGAGGAGTCAGTGGGAGTTGGTGAGATAGAAAGATGAAGCAGCTGAAATTATCAGATTCATAAAATCCAGTGGCAGGGATAACCAGTGCTGGAGACAATTTTGTTTTGTTTGGGTTTTTTAACATGCTTGCACTTATGGCTATATTCAGTTATTTTTATGTTGTGACATTAGGCTACTTTGATTCATATATATTTGACTATAATACTTTTTTTTTGTATGACTGCTTAATGGCTTGTGATGCTTCTGGTGCAAAGACTTGAAAAAATTGTATTTCTCAAAAACTACAGCATGCATTGGGAATGGCAGATCTTTGAAAACTGCCAATAACACAAGTAATAGCTTTCACTTACTTCCATCCAAATTATGACTAAATTTTCTTTGACTATGTACATCTTTCTCGCCATGTGTTCACTACTGAGGATGGGCCCATGGTGCTGCTGGCGTGACTTAAAAATGCAAACTGAAACAAATTGCACTGCCCTTACCACCCCCACCAAAAAAAAAAAAAAAAAAAAAAAAGGTCGCACATCTTCACATTTTTCCCTGCTAGCAAAAATCTGTCTGGAAGCAAAGATGTCACATTCTGTTTCTCACCACTACGTTAGCGACCTAACACAGAGTTAACAGCCATGATTACTTATCATGTTCCACAGAATTAAATTTTAAACAAACAGTTTTCTAACCAAAAAAGAGTAAAGTAAATAAGTAACACCAAAGCAGAAGGGAGATTATTTTTATCTCTGCAGGTTGAGCCAAGCAGTATTTCCTCCTCTTCAGCTAACCAGCTTTTCACTGCCCTGAGCACAGAAAGCTGCTGTTTACTCTCTGCTGTAAACAGGCAAATTCTCTGCCAGCAACAACATTTTTTTTTCTTTTGAGTCACTGTGTGTTTTATACTGCTGTTTTCTTTCTGACTTTTTACACCTGTCTAAGTACTAAAAGCAAACACTGGCATTCATTTAGCTGCTTCTCCCTTTGACAAGCTTTCTCAGTGAACACAGAGTTGTGAACATAAATACTGAAATGACACATACAAAATTTCATAAAATTGCTTCTATCTCAGACCTTGGAAAAAAAAAATCCCTAAGAAATAAGAATGAAAGTGTTAACCTACTAAACTGGCTGAGCAAGTAAACTGGTTATAGGGATATTTGAAGGTGGGAAAGCAAAACAACAAACTACAAAAACCTTTTCCCATTTACTAAATTGAACAAGCAATTTTTCTAGAGTTTTAACAGGATACTTATAATGAATTCTAACTTAATCTACTGCTACAAAAATACAGCCATTAATACAGTTTAAAGCTCTGAAAAAAATCTGTTTAATTTCATTGTAAAATGCAGTGCAAAGTCACATCTCCTTAGAAAGTCTGTCTAGGGTCACACCATTGAAGGTGTTTGTTCTCTTGGTTTCGATTTATGGGTTTTTTTTAGTACTGGCACATATACAAGTTGTATACAACTTTTATACAAGTTTTAGTTTGGAAAAAAATTTATATTGCTACTAAATATATTTTACTCCAATATGACTCTCAAATGTACTGTATTTTTCTACAATTGACATTAAAACAATGCAAATTATTAATTTAAAACATTTTAATTAGCATCTTATATGCAATGAAATTGTTTTGCCAAATTAGTATGCAGCAGGACCTCTTTCTGATGGCTAGAATGTTTCTCTCTCTTACATAACTGTTGCAGAGGTATACTGCACATCAATATTTTATACCTCATATTGTCTGTGATATAGGTTATTTTTATCCAGATAAAGCTTCAGATCTCAAGTTCACAACTCAAGGAAATCCTTCACTAAATCAGATTTGCTCCACCTCAGGAGGAGCAACATCTCAACAGACAACTACAGGAAGCAGTAATGACTCCAACTACTATGTTTTAATAGAGTACAACTGTGATTTGGGAACCATAGAGGCTCAAGTGCAAATATTTAGAGTTTCATTTTTATTTCTTACTGCTGCCTGCTCAGCACCATACACTTGTCTCTCTGCAGCATTTTTCAACTGTGTTCCTTGAGCAAGCATAAATTAGCCAGATATTAGGAATATTCCTCTACAGTTTTCTCTTATACTCAAGTCTGCATAACCAGTATTTCATAAAACCTTTGGCTAGTGGCAAAGAATGAAGGGGAAAACTTCTGATTGATATTCCTTTTCCTTTTCTTGTTTTTTATTTTTTTTTTGTGTGTGTGTTTTGTTTTTTGGTTTTTTTTTGGTTTGTTTTTGGTTTTGTTTTTGTTTTTAATTTTTTTTTTTTTAATCTACTTTGCTTCTCAGGAGAAGAAAAAACTCAATTATTATCTGATAGTTTTGTCAGCAGAGTACTCAGTGCCACAGTGATGCCTTGGGAAGGCTGACCTGGAACTGAAACTGGACAGAGCTAGAGAATAAAGCAGGTATTTATTAAAAGGTCTTTAAGGATACACCTTGGGCAGTACAAGAGCCTGGCCAGGGCTACACCCAAGATGGACCCAAAATGGTCACAAAATGGACAACTGGTCATGAGGTCTTACACTTCCGTAAGTTTTGGTCCATTTGCATATTGGGGTTTAATTGTACAGTTACAGCTTCAGATTGTGGAGTCTCATCTTCCTTGTATTCTCTCTTCAGTCCACTGTTGTTTATGCTTTGGGGCCTGAAAACTTGTAACAGTTGTCTTTGGTCTTCAGCAGGAAAAGGATTTGTTTTTTCTGCCTACTCTGAAGAGAGCTTACTGACACCTAACATGAGGCTCAGAACTATACCCCTAGGCAGTGCAGAATCTGTAAAACATGACAGCTAAAACTTGAGGCATCAACAGGACATGTCACGCATCTCAGAAAATCTGTGTGCTGTCACCTTCCTTATCACACCAACAGAATGGGAATGTCCCACAGCACGGCTGCAGCCACGGCTTCCACACCACGTTGGACACGGAGAGCTGCTCTGGGACTGGAGTCAGTGTCCTGTGATGCTCCTCTATGGCTCTGCCAATCCTCCTGATGACAGTGTCAAAGAGGGGCTCTGTGTCAGCTGAGAGAGGTCTGGCTTCAGAAGGGTCTTGTGAGAGCTCAAATAGTTTATATAAAAAAAAAAAATAAAAAAAGGTGCAAATTATGAGATCTGCTTTTATTTATGTCTTCAGCTCCACCCCAGCACTTTACATTCTCATGGTATTAAATGCTGCACATTTGCTGATCCCTGTGGTGATCCAGCTTGTGGATTAAGATAGGGTCAAGGACAGATTCCATCTCAGGTAACATTCTGCTTACAGTTCCAGGTCTATATTCTAAGTTGTTATGTAGTAATATTGTGAACTATAAAATAACCATGCTTAGAGCTCTAATTGATTATTTTTCATCAATCCGTGGAGGAAGACTGTATGTTTAGTTACTAAACACCAGTAAACTTTGAAAGCAATATGGAAAGAAGAGTATAAAACATATATATGATACATACACATGTAAACCTTTTCAAAATTCCCTAGAATTCTATTTCTGAAAATTATGATAGAGGCATGGTCAGAGACTTCCACTCAAGAAACAGATCTCATTGCTTAAAAACATGAAAAGAAAAAAAATAAAATTGGCAGCTAGTATTACTAAGTGATTGTACAACATCTGCTTAAGGAATCAGGTAAGTACAAAACATCAGAAAAATACAGGCAACTGTTATGTGACTTTTGTTTACAAGCCTCGATATGGACTCACACCATAACTGAACTCACAGAGCCTTAATAACAATGATCTTTAGGACAGAGCAGAAGCCATTGGCGCAGGCAATCAGACATTGAAAAACCCTACTCAACTATAAAAATTGGTGCTTATGCTTTCCTTAGAATTATGTTCTAAGTTGATACTGCTGTGCTCAATGTGCATCTAGAGAATGAAAGCATTATAAATTATAGCATCCTGCTTTTCAAGAAATCTGCTCCTTCAAGATTTCACAGGGAAGCTGTACCTGTGAAAGACCCTCATGCCTTTTGTGAGGGTTTGTACAAAGGAAGAGACGATTTTAGTTCTGTGGTGCTCACAGGGAAGGATTAAAACAAAGGTTAGGGGAAAATAATGACATAATTTTTAATAGTGTTTAATTTCCTAAATGAGGGTAAAGAAAGGAACGACAAAAACTTAAAGGAAATGAAGCCTTAGGAAAACTGGTTCATTGAGTCCAGGGTTCTTGGGAAAAAAACCAAGGTGGGTCAATTCAAACAACACAATTTTGATTTGTCCAAGTACAAACAAATGCATTCAGGAAGGAGCCAGAAATTTGCCAACCTGAAGAGAATGGCAGCAATGGCTCTGCAATATAGTAATGCAATCCCAAAAATAAATTAAGCTTATAGAAAGCAACAGATTGATTGGATACGGTCACCAGTGTGATGTCAGAGGTAAAAGAGGAATTCAATCAATCCTTCTAACTTTTTACAAGGAAGATCTTATTTCTGTCTACAGCTATCTGAAAGGAGGTTGGAGTGAAGTGGGAGTCAGTCTCTTTTCCCAAATAATAAGTGACAGCACAAAGAAAAATGACTTCGAGTTATGCCAGTTGAGGTTTAGACAGGATATTAGGAAAAAATTCTTCAGAGAAAGGGTTCTAAAGCATGGAAACAGGCTGTCCATGAAAGTATTTTAAAGGTACAATCAGAAGTGCAGAGCATCAGTTCTTAAGTCTGGTACCTCCATGTAAGAGGTCACAGGACTCTGATAATCCAGCCTAGACATTTCTGCAAAATGAGATAAAATCCCACAGAGGCCCAAACAGCAGAAACTGGCCAGCAAATTTTGTGTGGACACACTGGCATTAAACAATTTTGATTATCTGCAAACCTTATCCAAAATTTATTCTCTTTGACAGTTGTTACTACAGACAACTGTTCTACTATTTCTTTCTCCAAATTTGTCAGCCATAAATGAAGGCTTAATCAACTTCCAATAAAATTCATTCCACTTGCCAGGAATGCCACAAAGTCTGCAGCTGCCTCAACAGTTACTTGAAAAGATTTAGTCAAAAAAAATTTCTTAGATTATTATGGGGCTGAAGTATGTGGAAATAGCTCAACATGGATTGGTAAAAACTTTCTATATCCAGCAGCCTTGTGTAGGCTCAGGTGTTTTTTTTTTGGTTTTTTTTTTTGTTTTGTTTTTTTTTTTTTTTTTTTTTTTTTTGTTTTGTTTTGTTTTGTTTTGTTTTCAGCTTTGCTTTACAAAAAGCAAACTTCAAGCCTGAAACTGCTAGAAAACTAGTGCCTTCTTCCCCAGTTGTAGCTTAGCATTAGGTAGTTTGCCCATCCTCTATTTCACTTGTTGAATGTATTCCTTGATTAGAATTAATCATACTTGCTTTGTTGAACCAAAGAAAAATAAAAGGAGATAAATTTACAGAGAAAAAAATTTACAAACCTCCACTTCAAAAATATTTCCCCATTATCAAAATATTTATTGAAGCAAGGGATATCTCATGTTTCACCATCATCCCCAAAAGCCTGACAACGTCACCTCTCAGTGGGAATCCACCAGAGTGAAAGGAACTTCTTAAAAATGCTAAGAGAGATCCAAATCCAACAGAAAAAATTGGAATAAATCCTTGTTAATTAAACAAAAAGCCTGTAATTAGACACAATAAAAGAATTTGCCTTCTTGTTTTCTTTGTCTAACTTTAGATAGTGAAAGAAATAATTTGCACACTTCTGCAAAATCAGAGCAAAACTCCAAATTCTTTAACACTTAGTTAAATATTAAAAAAGTGAATTACAATTATTATATATATAGAAATATTTGCTGGTGATGTACAAAAGTCTCTCTCTGCTTAGCTGTTGGCTGAAAATAGACACTTGCCTTCCATCTTGTACAAACACATGCTACAGAACAGCTTCATCTCAGTAAACAGTATATTAAAGTGTAATTAAAAATGCTGATTTCATATTACATGATGTCTCTGAAGAAAGCACATTCAACATACCATATGTCACATACTGTTCCACCCTGTTGACCCTTCTCTTCCATAGCTTCTAGGTATACAGATGTTCAGAAGAGGAGAGGCAACAAGTGGGAAAAGACAGAAGAAATTAAAAACTCCCAGCTGGTGTGAGCGCCGGCAGTTTCTCAGCGCTTGCATCTGGTGAGCCAGAAACAGGTGCTGCTCATCAACCAAAATACAAGGGATGCCCTTGCAAGGATGCCAAAAGCAGGAGATTATTAGCAGCCTTTCTTTTTTTCCCTCCCTTTCTATTCTGCACTCTCAGGGAACCAGCTTCAACAGTATTTGCTAGTGGGGATACAGTTTTTAGTGGCCTGGAAAATATCAATCCTTGCTCTCTGATACCATTATTATATTACCACATAGCTTTGTGCATTGTCAGTAAGTAATACTCTTGTGGCAAGTAACCCAAATTTTTAAATTTATTATGGCCATCCTGTTCTAGACAGGGTGCTGCTGTGCAGCACTCTGCCTTCAGAGCAACAGCTGTAAGGGATGGTCTGGCACTAGGCTGTAGATTACCTGGAGAATTTTCACATTATGGTTAGCAGTTCCTGGTCTAAATAATCTAATTGTGCCTTTTGGCTTCAAACTACTCATCTGGGAACACAGAACTTTCCTTCCAACCAGGACAAGAGCAGCACACAGCAGGAAAATCAGAGACAGAAAGAGGGAAGAAGAATGAGATTAAAAGAGCAACAACTTGGGGCATGGCTGCTAGAGAAAGAGTGAAGGACACAGGGGAGCAAACCAGAAGTAAATCACGCTTTGTGTCTACCTCTATGAAGTAATAATAGCAATAATAATAATAACCTCAAAAAGCTGGAGTTTGATTTGAAACACTTAAGTGGGAAGGAAAACAGAGCTTGTTAATTATTGTACTCCACTGATTCTCCCTATCACACACTGCTGCAACCCTAATCCCACATTTTTTACTATTTACAACCTGCTGGACCAGCTCCACTGGCAGGTGGAGGCTGAGAGCTTGCCAGAAGGTGATGGCAGTAAAAGGCTGGAGGCCATTAGCCAAAAAAAGAGCACAGTTCTTCAGGGCAGGGCTCGCTGTTCCAGCTCAACTTCCCGGCGCTGTTTTGTGGGAAGTGGAGTGGAATCTGCCTCAGAAAGTGCTGGATTTGGCAACCACTCCCACCCTGAGCCCCAGGGCTCAGTGGCAATTGGTGGCATATTCCTCTTTTACCAAAGACGGCTCAGCTCTGTTGAAAGAAGGAAAAAAAGAAGTCTCCAAAAACATAGGCAAGGGTGGTTTTTTTTGGGGAGGAGGTAGGTTTTTTTGTTTTGGTTTATTTTTTTTAACAGAACAACCCAACAACAACAACAAAAAGAAACCCAAACAACCCAAAATTCAAACAACCCCCCATTCTTTTACTTACACCATGTTCACTCACTGCAGGAGCTTTGTCACTTCCCTCTTCACCTCAGGCTTTCTGATCTTTGCTTCCAAGGAGGGATTATCAAAACCACGGCCCATATCATCATATCAGAATAATTGGCAGGTGTTGGTCTCATTTAAAAAAATGGGTGAAGGCATTAACTTCATCCTGCCTGCGGCAGAGGAGGGCTTCTCTGCCTTCCCCTGGTAGCATGTGTTGAGTAAGGAAGAATTGTTGTAAAGTCAGTGCTGGAAATCCAACTGCTGTAATTGCCAAGGCAAACAGAAGAGCTTGAGCAGCAACTGAGGGAAAGCTGGTAAATGACAATGACTGTCAGCTACAGCACACCGTGTGGAGAACCACCCTGTGGATGGAAGTGGAAGAGCCCTGCCTAATGCAGAATGAACCAACCAGCTTCCTTGGAATCAAAGAAAATCCATCATTGTATTGTCACATTGATGTGTGCACGCCAGTCCTGACAGCCTGGCTAATTCCCTCTCATGTTATTATAGTTCCTCTCTTCATGAGTTCTCTCCTGTGCCAACACTAATACACATGTTGTTGCATAGTCTGGCTTGCCAAGCATCTTTCCAGTCCCATAGACATACTGGACCCCACTTTTTACTGGCTATGTGTGCTTATACTGGTTTGAGAAGAGGGTATGTGTTATGTTGTAATACACTGAAAAGGGGCTTTATTCAAAGAAAGGCAGAAAACAGGAGGGAGATTCTTGGCGTAGACATATCCTTGCTCAGAGGTGTGCTGGTTTTGCATTAATTGATTTTTGGTGAGGAGGGAAGGATCCAGCCATGGAAGTGGTTTTCTGAGAGCAGCTGCTAAGAGCTTTGTGCTTGGCAAAACCAATAGTTGGCAAGCTCTGAGAAATGACAACATGTTAATCCACTAAGGAAGCTAGATAGGTCTCTGGGAAGACATATGTAAGAATGAACAAAACCCAGGAAAAGCTCTTTTAATTTCCAGTTTTTGAAAAGAGTAATTCTCTCCTGTTCCTGGCATGGTGGCCAGGCAGGGGAAGGGAGGCTGCAGGGCCCCAGCTGAGATCACACGGCCATCCACAGGCCAGGGTGAGATGTTAACTCTTCTGCTGCACAGATGAAACTTGCAAACATCAGTCCTCTCTCAAGTGAGAGAAAAGAAAAGGGAGAGAAACACATAGGGAAACAACATGAATACACCAAGGTCAGTAAAGAAGGAGTCAATTGCTATTTTTAGATAGGATAAAAATGCTTATTTGCAAAATGCATGCAATATCATGACGTGTAGTGGGAATTATGAGGCAACATTGTGTCCCTTCAGTTTCATGGTATTGACAGATGCTGTGTGAGTTTTTAAATTTATGATCCTAATTTTGATGTTTCCTGATACTGCCATAGATTACTGATGCATTGATTTGCCCCTGCAACGCTATTTAACAGCACAGACAGCCTTCTTTGAGATAGTGTTCAAGTGTAGACATCACTGATACCAACTTGCATGTCCAGGGACAAAACTATTGATCTACGAAGCCTGACAAATTATCAAAGTCTGTCATGGCATCCACAGAAGTTTAGCTTGCAACACTGAAAACTGTGATCTTTTTGATGATTACATGCTGAAGTCAAGCTGAAGCACTTGACCAATGTGTATCCAGGAGAGTTCAAAACCGGCTTAAAAATATTGCTCTTATTCTAATGCAAAAAACTCAAACAAACAAACACCACCACCCCCCCCCCCCCATAAAATATAAAATACTTCTTAGAGAATTATTCCTTTTCTTTTCTTGTTCTTCACAGATTTCCTTTTGGTAAAACAGACAAACATTTTATGTCCAATTTTCAAATGAAAAGAGATAATTATGTTCTTAACAGCTTAATTTTCATGCTCAAATGTTGCATTCTACTGTGTTTGAAAACATTCTCAGAATCCAAATTTAGATCCTAGGAGTTTTATAAGATGCTCTTGAAATTCTCTCTTGAACACTATCTATGTCATTTTAGGCTATAAATCAATGAGATGAAAACTGTGTTGTGACTAAGCAGAAAAAATCAGTCTTATCAAATTATTTGCACTGAAATAGTAGCCCACGAATATTGTTGAAAAAAAAAAAAAAGAAATGTGAGCAAGCATGTGAGCAAGCTGATTAGTATTTGCTAGTTAACCTGTTTCCAAGTATGTTATTTTCAAGGCAGCCTTTAGCAATCCTAAATCATTCCAAGTATAATGTCCTTCTACCCTGAATGGCTGTTGATCCCATGGCACTTTGGAGATCAGCAGGGGATGATCACTGTGCTTTTATGTGCTAACACCAGTGTTCAGGACAAATCCTAGCTCAGATGGTTTCCAGTACTCTCTAGTCCTAATGGATATCCTGCAGTGCCATGAAGTATTTCAACACAAGAAAAACTGCTTTGCTCATATTCAGAGGTATTACAGCTATACATTTCTAACAGTGTTGAAAAAATTGAGAGGATATAAAGTCTCCTATACTAAACTGGCTTGGGAATGGAAGTGATATCTTGGAAAATGACTGAGAAAATTGAAAAATTCCGGTATGATTACACTAATTTCAGGTAAAGAAAACACTTCATTTTGAATATGAAAAGACCTTTAAATCTCTCCAAGAAAAAATAGTTAAATAGAATACACTCAAATGAGGAAAAAACCCACACATATCTAACAATGGAGGAAGTAGCAGCAATCAGAACATGTGAAAGTGTTGGATTTAGTGTATGTCTTGAATTTTTCATAGTAAGACTAAGCACCTTTCTCATCAATAGCACTGATGGAGTATCTGGTTGAATTCTAACAGTCTGAAATGCATGAAGTCACAGGATAAAATAAAAATTTGCTTTTAAGCTATAGGGCTTTGTTTACCTGCAGATTTCCTGGTGACTGAATTGTGGGAAACAAAAGAGGAAATAAAATTAAAATGAACCAAATGTTTAACAAATGAGATGGATAAGATAAATTGGTCCTGGCATGGTTGTTAAAGAACAGTTGAAAACAGTGAAGTAAAACAAATGGACAAATTCTGTTCTCAGGTGCCTAACTATTCAGATATAGCAGTGTAAACATGTCTGTGTGAACAGATATATTTACAGCCCTACAAAAAAAAAAGCATTACCCACAAGACTACTTAATTAGGAACAACTATTTTAATGGAAAAAAAGAATTGCAACATAAAAGCACAAAAGCAAAGAGATAGACCTAAATAATTCTAGCCCTTTGGTGCAGTGAAAATGTAACTTGTGAAGCAAAAAATACCTTAATTCTCCATTTCTTTTTTCATAGCAAATTATTACTTTCTGAACATGCTACTTGTCAGCAGGAAACACTTATGACTTAGATCTGGACATTAGGGTAACTTGTGCAGTCCTGTGCCCAAATGACTGAACCTGTTATCAGTGTGGCACTACTGTGGCCATCAATGTCAAAAACCCCTTGTGCCAGCACTGTTTAGGGAGCAGGAGGCAAAGGGAGCTTTGGAATAGGACAATCCTTTCCTTTATTTCTTCTCTGCTGTGAGAAACGGATTTGTGGAGGATCCTTAAAGCTTGACTGAAAGCTCACATAGTCTTGTACATCTGCATGTAAACTCTGAGGTAAGGTGTGCTGACATAGAAAGGCCATGGAATAGAGAAGACATTGTTGATAGAGAAACTGAACTGGAAACAAGTTTCAAACAATGGCCTTGCAAACAGACCAGATATTTTGGAGAATTAGAACTGTGAAATATGCATTGCAGCAAGACCACGTGGTGTAAAATAATAGGTGATTGGTGTTAGAAGTATTTAGCAGCATTGTGTGGCAAAAGCTAATAGGCTGAAAAACGTTTATAAGGTATTGTAACAAAGAAATAGGGTGGCTTCTGATGAATGGCATTGAGTTTTACATCTCTTGTGTCTCATCCTTCTACAAGATTGATAAGGGGATGAAATCTTTACAAACACCTCTCAGTTGCCCCACCTCTGTAGAGCTGGATTTTCTGGATTTTTCCAACATTTCATGAAAAGAGGTTGACTCCAACCAGAGGAGTCCCACCCTTCTCAGACACTCTCAGCACAGACAGCCACTGCCCAGCTTGTCACGTTTCCAAGCTCTATGCCTTGCCCAGGCCAATCAACTGTCATCATCACTTCTGCTGGGTCACTAGCTACAAGGGAAGAAGAAAGCCTCACCTAAGAAAGATTTTTTGAGGAACTGGAAGCAAGACTATTTTCTAATTATTTTGAAAGCAATAGTCTGCAAAAAATTATTCTAGGGTCTATCCATTGCCAGGATAACAAAAGGAGAGATAAGGATAACAAAATTAAGGGAGACTCCAGTCCAGGAACTGCTTAGAGATTGAGCACAAAATATACATTCAGAACCATTACTTGTACAGCTCTAATCTTGGCCTGCTTTAGTGCATTTGAACTATTCATTCACTTGTCAGCAGATGCTAGTTAAAACATGGTCTTCAGATCATCTATCTTGATCCCTCCCTGAGAGTGTCCAGCTTAAAGCTACCTGTACTAAACACTGTGCCATTCACTGGAACAATCATTTTATAAAGGCTCAATTTAGAGAAACAAATGACCCATGGGTCAACACCCCCAAAGGAAACCTTCTTAATCTCAGTACATTTTTGAGAAAGTATCAGGTTCTACCCTTCATAGATCAACAAGTTTATTATCACCTTCCTTATCACACCAACAGAATGGGAATGTCCCACAGCACGGCTGCAGCCATGGCTTCCATACCACGTTGGACACAGAGAGCTGCTCTGGGACTGGAGTCAGTGTCCTGCGATGCTCCTCTATGGCTCTGCCAATCCTCCTGATGACAGTGTCAAAGAGGGGCTCTGTGTCAGCTGAGAGAGGTCTGGCTTCAGAAGGGTCTTGTGAGAGCTCAAACAGCAATGGAGGCTCATGATGGGTCACTCCTTCCCCAAAACATGGGCAAAATCCTCTGTCATAACAAGCCCCAGCTCCAGGAGGTTTGAAGATGGGAGTCACATAGTGAGCCTTCCAAATAGCTCCAGCTGGCAGGAAAGAAAGAATCACAGAAGGCTGGTTATAACACTGTCAGTTAACATAAGGAAGAGTATATGTTTTTCTAGAGTTCATTTCTGGGTGCACTTCAGCTCTACACTTAGTATAGTACTGTAATTTCTCCTGGCGCTGTACAATACAGGCAATGCTAGTAAGTTCTTATATTACACCTGGAACTACTTGGAAAGATTCAATCCCAGGAAAAAAAAAAGTGTTGAAACAATGTGCCTTCCAGTAGACTGAAGATAATTCCTCAGAAAGAAGCTCTGTACTCACTGTCCTTCTGGTGCCAGCGCACAGCGTGCAGGTGAACGCCGCAGTAATGGAAGAGGAACTCGTGCTCCGAGTGCGCCACCGCGCCCCGCAGCAACGGCAGCACGTCCCGGCCGTCGATCACCCTGGCACGAGAAACAGACCACAGGTGGGGTGAGCTGGCCAGGACTGTGCTCCTTCTGGCTGGCAGCTCTGGACAGGAAAGAGGATTGCAGAATATGGCAGCTAGGGGCTGAATCTCAAAGGTAGAGAAGAGGTGACTGAGCTCATAGGTATTGATGTGTCTAGAAAAGCAGCAAGACTGAAAAATAAAATATCAAACACTGAGAAGGTATTTCTAAGCTAGATTTTCCATTGTTTTGGGAAAGGAGGAATAAAGATGCTTTTGTTTGTACCTGTCCTGAGGCACTGCTCCTCCAGCCAAGTGAACTACTGTAGGATAAATATCCATAAGGCTTGTAGGTTCATCAATAACTGTGCCTGCAGGCAACACTCCTGGCCATCTAAATATCCCTGGGACACGGATTCCTCCTTCCCAGCCTCCCATAGCTTTTCCACCTTTCATTAAATAAGAAAAAAAATTTGAAAATAAGTTTGATTTAAAATACAGAGAATTTTTGCACAAATTTTATTGTATTACCATGTTACCTTGATGAGCCTTCTTTACTCTGTTGTTTTTGCTGTTGAGCTCCTACTGAACATTAGTGAAAGTGTGTTCAGCAGACCAGACCCCAAAATCTGAGAATTCATGCTTATAAAGGACACTTCCCCAGGTTAGAATTTACTGCATTGCTACATGCCTAATTAGAACAAGACATATTTGCTTCTTGGTAATAAACCAGTGTTACTCCTTGACTATACAATCTTACTTCAGCCTTAGGGGTGTCCTAAGTTTTTTACTGGTTGTTGCTGGGTTGTCACTGTCCCCGACAGCTCTTACCTTTGTATATTCCATTCCAGCCACCTAGCTGCCTTTTGCCTTCTTGTCTTTCCAGCCATCCACCATGATCAGAGGCAAAGTAAACTAGTGTAGTATCTTTCAAGCCTTCCTTGTCCATAGCATCTAGAACCTGGCCTGTAAATACAAGAATATGGGTATATTAAAAAGCAAAATATATCCCTCATACTACATAAATTTTAACCTCTGACTTGTAAATATCTACCAGTAAGGCCACTCATTGTTTAATATTTTTTTTAAGACTGAGATTTGTAGTTATGATTTCATTGTCTCTAAAAGCACATAAGATTTGTGATGTGTTGTATCCACTTTTTAATTGGTATTTTAAAAAGGAGTGCAAGAACCACAGTCACAGACAAGAAGCCTGTATTGTCAAGGGCAAAAACTACCATGAACTGTGAAAACACGGAAAGAAATTATTATCTAAGGCCCCCAAAATTTAGATACTGCATCAGTGGTAGCCATCATGAAAACTGTGGAAAAAACATAAGGTTACCCTTATCTTATATTTTCTAGACCACAGTAAGGATTTGCATTACATTACTGCATGGATATAATATGCATTAATAACAAAGTTCCTTTAAATTTAAAAGTAATTCTTGAGCTGTTTCTGACATTCTTAATTATATTTGCAGTGTTTGAAACCAAATTCTTCCTGTATGGGTACCTGACTTTTCTCTTGTTTGCAAATGTGGGTACTTTTTGTCCATCATGACTGAATGATAAATAATTCTCCTTCCTCTCTGGAAAAACAGGCTGAAAAATAGCATGAATCTTGTTGTGGGGGTTGTACCATTTAACACTGATGAACAACTGGATTTATGATTATGGCTGAAAAATATTCAATACTCTGCTTAATGCAGCAGGCACAAATAATTAGCCTGCTGTTTCCTATATGGAATTAATTTGCTTATCGATTTTATCACCTTCTGAAGTGTCTTAGAAAAGACCATGAGAGGCTGAAATGATCTGGTCTTTACTAATCATAGAAAACCAAATAATTCTCACATACTTGGTAAGAAGAACAGGAGAACTCCTTGACAGAAGCTAAGGGAACATGGTTAAAACTTGTAAACACTTCACAAAAAAAAAAAAAAAAAAAAAAAAAAAAAAAAAGGAGTGAACATTGGTTCAAGACTGGAGAAAGTAAAAAAGCCAACAATATAAATCAACAGTGTTCATACAAGATTGACAGATGTTCATGAAAAGCTCAGGATTTTTTTTGTACATGCTTTTAATTATCTTTCTTGTTCTTTTAATAAAACCTTTTTATTTAGACCTAGGTGTTAGATAGCTGGAGACATTGTTATATGCTGTGTTGACTTACCCACCATCCAGTCCATCTCCTCCACATTGTCTCCATATAAACCATGTCTGCTCTTCCCAAGAAACTTCTCCATGGTGAGGAGAGGGGTGTGGGAATGCAAAAAGGAAAGAATGAGGAGGAATGGCTTGTGCTTATTTCTACAAAACAGAAATCAACACTGTGTTATTAAGGAGGAAGGTTCTCAATGCGGATAAGTTTTAATGAAAAAATGCATTATTTCTATATATGGATATTTCAACCATCCCTTCAGAAAAATCTTACTTTGTATAATATTATAACCCAGTGATTAGGATCTGTCTGATAAAATAATATTGGGTCTTTATAAAATTATCATTTTTTCTACCCTGAATCATAGCTAGAAAACTTCCAGATTGAAGATCCACTTTGTGCTATTGCAAAGCACCACTGTGTTACTGAAGTGAAGGCAGCAGGTTCATCTCCTGCCTGCTGTTGCCCACTTATCAGTGTATATGATTAGGCTACATGACAGCTCTGTGATGCTCCTTCCCGGGCCCACGCACACATTTCTGACACCACCTGCTATTCCTTAAAGCTGCAATGCTGATCTCATTAATAGGTGTACATATTTCTTAAATATAGCCTAGAAATATTCAATACAACCTATGGAAATTGAGAAGTATTATCAGCTTTAGTGAAGCTAGGAACAAGGGGCATCCTTAAGCAGCAGCTTTTTTTTTTTTTTTTCTTTTTAATTACTTTATGTAACTATTGATATTATTTAAAATTAATAAAAATAACAGCACTTATAAGCCTACATAATATTGTAAAAATTATAAAAACATATGAAGACATGAAATAGGAAATTGCTGTTTACAAGTTGTAAAATGAGCAAGAACCAGAAAAATTGAGGTCGAAGGAAGCTGACTTCACCTTTCAATAAATGAAATGGACTCCCTCAAGATAAGGAATGTAGTTCTGTCTGTCACCATTGGCTGCTCAGTAATTTCATGGTTTCTCATCATAATGCAGTTCCAGTACCGTACAAATCCATAACTTGAGAACCAGGACATGAAGAACAGGAGACTAAATGCAGCAAGGCAGGTCAGTGTTTTCCAGTGGACTGAAATCAAGCCAGTCAGTCTTCCAAGGGCAGCAGTGAGTGTAATGAGGCCAATCACTTGAGTGGAAAGCCAGAGTTTCCTTCTAAAGGCTCTGTCCATCTCTGGTGTTTCAGTTGGCTGACAGTCACTTATTAGTGTAAAAGGCATCCCATAGAAATAGTCAAATCCATGTTTTAAAGGGTGATGGCAGTGGTCATCACGGGATTCACAGTTAACACCTAGATGCCACTTCCCTGAAAATAAAGGTTATTAAAATATAAAGAGATAATATTTTAAAAGAATGGACTATTCCTTACATAAAACATTTCTTAAAAAGTGGTTAGTTGTTTTCTGCTTGTGATAATTTCTCCATCCTACACAGAAATACACCAAGTATACAGTTATAATAATAAGGTTGATTAAAGTAAACCTCTACAATGTATAAATTTTCAACACATTTATTGGTGCTCTGTATATATATTCATGCCCTGTAGCTTTGATCAAACATTTTAAAAAAGCATATAAAGGCAATGAGAAATTGAGAAAAATTCCAAACTGAGCAAAAATTCGTGGTGACTTGTCAAGTAGCAAATAGGAGGAAGCTGTCCTTTTGTAAGCATAGGGAAAAATAAACTTGTTTTGTTGTCCCTTTACCTTCATAGTGCTATGCAGACTTGTTCCTAGGAAGTTTTGATGTCAGGACTATGGCAACATTCAGTGCCAGATTGGTAAGGGGAGAGATACGGATAGAGTAGTCAAACTAGCAGCCCATGTAACTATTTGCCAGACAAACTACTGGATCCAGAAAAACTTGAGCTCAGGAGATCAGGGTTTCTCATTAAGCTGTACATTTGTAAATAACTTTGATGATCATTGTATCTCCCTATACTGAATGAGAATAAAAGACTTTGTTTTTATACATTTTTGCCATTGTATTTAATCAAATTTTTAAAAGTTCAAACCTACTTCTTTTAAATATTGAAATTTTCATATATCAAAAGGAACATCTCTTGACCTTTTGCAACACAATTTGTTCTTCATTATGAACGTACCAATTACTATCATGAATGGCACACCAAAACCATGCTTTTGCTTCCCCTCCAGTCTATTCAGACAGACTGCTGTTTATACATACTGATAACATACTGAATATACTATAACATGCATGGTCAAACAGGCACGTACATGGTGACATAGGAAACTTGTTTGATTTGAACACTGAGATTTTAACATGTCTGAATTGAGTGGACAAAATCTACCACTCATCAGAGGTTTAATTGCATTTATGCAGATCTTGGATGTCAGAAGAAAATGGACATTAGGAATTTTACTCAAAAACTAATTTGAAATTATTTCTTATTGTAGAGAGAGGAACTGTGCACTTCCAGGATAATGTTATCTTCCAGAAATGGTATCAGTATGTTATCAGTATGTATAATAGCAGCCAACCCTCAGTGGGTTTCAATAAAATTGCAGTGCACTACAACAGGAGCAGAAAAACTGCCCCAGAGGAGAAAAATTCCTGCTTCTCAGCTCTAAATAAAAAGAAAGAATGGAAGTTCTAGTATACGTGGATGAATTGCTTTCAGCTAAAATCTCTACTCTACTCCTGGCATATTTAGAACCAGCTGTACAATGAAACAAGTTTGTAATCAATACATAGGTGTGTTGGTCATAAATACAGGTGCAGCTAAAGTATTCTTGGAATTTAGATGCACTCCAACACCTAAATCTCCAGCTGAAGTCGATAAAGATTTCTGATATGCTAGAAAAGAATCATATCTCCAGAAGCTTAACTAAGTGTATAATTAAGATAAATTAATCTCTGAGGGCATTAGTTATACAGCATTGGTTTTCTGACTACAAAGAACCTTCATTCAAAGCATTTCCCAAAAAAACATTCTCATTATCACTTCAAGCTGCATGTTATTAATAGGATTTAACTTTGCAATTAAACTGGCTGTGCTCAGGGCAAAACAATCACGAGCAATTCAGGTGAGACTACTTAGTGCTCATTCAGCTGTGACATAGGTAGATGTGTTGAGATTTTTTGCTTCATGACTTGAATGTAAAATTCTTGTGGTATTTTGTATGTCACTTATCATTGGTGCTTTCCATCATGCCCCATGGTGCAATTAATCAGGACCTGTCAATTCAGTTAATCTAACTGATGATTTTGGCATCTGTAGTGTGATTTTAGCTTAGATGCCCACAGGGGAAATGCCTCCCTATTTTGCTTCTGGGAGGAAAGCAGCACAGCTCTGCTGCAGGGCAATTCCCTGAGGAGGGTGGAGAAAAATCTGATTGTTTTGCTAGTGATAACATGGTGAAACCAAGATGAAGCATGCACGGTCTGTTTTATGAGCTGATTAAAACAACTAAAATAATATTGCTACAAAACTATCAGGAGATGGAGCTTCAGTAAAGTAGAATTTAAATTGCTTGGAATGTTTTTAGTTTTCTCTTGTGGAGTTTAGATTTATTCTCTTGAATGAATACAGATCTATTTCTGCAGGAAGTTTTATTAATAAATTCAGTTGGTTTGTGTAGATAATATTTTTATGTGCCAGATACCAATTTTGGATTTTGATGTTTTACGTGTTCAGATGAGGTAGGGCAAATAGCTGAAAAATCAGCCAGGAATGTTTGTGCTTGATCAGCCTGTGGAACTATGTGACATATCTAAGATAAACAATTATCTGAAAAAAGATCATGACCAAAAGTTACAACTGTACTAAAAAATAGCACTATAAAATATAAAGTAAAATGAAATTCACATTGATGCTGAAGAAGGCAGTGTTTTTGGGCTGTACTGAAATCTTGGTGAACTACAGTGACATGCTGTGACTGAAGAAAAAAATAATTGCTTTGTTGCTGTTTCTGAAAGGCCCAGTCTTGTGACACTGTCTCTAATGTTTTAAGTAGCTGCTGTCCCTTTTGTGTCAATCTTCTCTGAACTGTGTAAAACATCATCATGCATATTTAAATGACACTTATATTTTTACTTTTTTAAATGAAATAGTATTGGACTAAGCATGGTATACCTGCCATAATAATATTCAGAAATTAATAACATTTTCTGTTGTTTATTTTAACAACCACAGCTATGCTTGAAAGTTGGTCAATGGTAAAAATTGCCCTCTTTATCATCTGCTTGTTCTTCTAAGAGAGGTACATTTGGTTCGAAGTTTTTTTACATATTATTCTTAATCAGGAAATAAAAATACTACAACTGAGGTACGGGCAGTTACTAACTACAACAAATGGCTTGAGTGAGATGTACAGGTGGAACACATTCATTAACACCTTTAGGAGAGGTGTGCCCCCATACCTATTAGTCCTGTGGTATATCCTTGGTGCTGCAATATTTTGGCAAAAGTGGTTTCATTTGGAGGAAGCCCTCCTGAGCCAGCATTCCAAAAAATAACACGGTAATCGTTAACAGCATCCATCCCTAAAAATGCAATAAAAAACAATCGGAGTAAGTATAAAGGGTTGGGTACTTTTATCCAAAATACTTTTTTGTTTCTTGATTTCATTGAAATGAGAGCATTAAACATTTGTCCTAATGCTCTTTGGGAAAATGAATCAAAGATCCTGGACAAGATTAAGGAAGAGTTAAGACTCACCATAGTACCTTTTCTTTCTTCTTTGTATCTCATATTGAGACTTCTTTTTCCTTCAATTTCATTTCATTTGGAATGACACTCCAAATACAATATCCTATGCATTTCGTTGTATAGGAGATTTTATATGTCACAGTGGCACCTGGGCTGTAGGAAATGCACTTGCTTAGTGTGCATGTGAGGGCAGAGAGGAGTGTAAGGAGACTTCAGCCCCCTGTCAGTCTCAGACTCCAGCTCACTGGGTGCTGCCAGGGAACTCAGGGTTTCCTTGCACAGTGGCATGGCTGGTATCTGATCTCTGAGCCCCACAGAGTAGCTGTCTTCACCTGGAGGTTTACACCCTACCATTTAGTATTTTATCCTGGCTTAACCCCATCATACAGCACTATGTAAAGTTCAATCTGTCATTGTGGCATTGAACATCTCTGGTCCTGTTGTTACAGTGGAAAAGGGTGTGTACAAGCCCATGTGTGTTTTCAAACTGCCAGTCTCAGTGGGAGCTGTCATGATAAAAGTAGGATGACATATCAGCTTCAAAATTCCTCAGGAATGAAAGCTCTGAAGATAATTTGCAATAGAACAGACATTTGAGGGTTGCTGTTAGAAACATGTAGAGCTATTTGTTTTTCATACCTCTTCATCTCAGGGATGCAGTTTGACAGGATAGTGGTTTTTCTTCAAAAACACAACCAGGAAAAATAATATTGCTGTCAAACTGTTATCTCCTAGGACAGATTAATTTTGACAGATACGTAAAGAAGATTTCCCATGAATGACTTGTTCTGCACCTTGACTGGAGGTAATGGACAGACACATCTGCACAGGCCTACTCTGGTCCCTGCAGGGCTGAGCTGCTTCTGACATCTGATGAGCAGTCACCTATGACAGAAATTAATTTAACTAGTGCTTTGTAAGTGTGTTGTTACCATTGTTGATGTTTTGTGTAGTGACTTTTTTTGAATGTAACAGTTTGCTCTAACACCATTCTGGCTGTAATCTGTACAACAGAGCATCAAAACATTACCAAAATTGTGCCTTTCAGGAGACCAAGATGCTCTGCTGACCTGGTTCTTGTTTGCTCTGTTTCCCTCCAGATCAGTTCACAAATATCCTACAAATACAGAGGTATACAAATACTCAAAGGTATTTGGACAAAGGACCCCTTGTGTGTCTCAGTGAGGGATGGAGTGTCTGTGACACCCCTATTTGCACACCTTCCTTTATTCTGTGCCCATTGTATGACATTGTTTAGAGGGTGTGTGGCTTTGCAAGGCAAACCTGATCGGACGGGATATCTGCCAGTGAGGAAAGCTGCTCTGCTGGGGGTGCAAAGTGGAGCTGCAGCGATGTGTTGGGTCAGCTTCACTCCTTCCTTGGCCAGGCGATCAATGTTCGGGGTCCTAGAAATGCAACCAGTATCACCAAACATCATCCAGAGAGTCTTTCAAGGGAAGAAGAAATTATATACTTAGCTTTATTTTTGGAAGTTTCTTCTATTTGAAGATGACCAGGAAATATTTTTGTAATTTATTTTAATTTTCCCAGGTGATGGGGAAATATTTCTCTTTTTCTTTCTTCATTAAAAATCAGAAAATCAGTATCTGGATGAATTTCAAGGTAACCTTTTCTTTTCTTTTTTTTTTTTTTTTCCCCCCACCCCCCCATGTACTATGAAGAGTCTTGCAGAAATCATAGAATTATAGAATGCTTTGGCTGGAAGGGATCTTAGAAATCACAAAGTTCCAACCCCCCTGCCATGGGCAGGAACACTTTCTAATAGATGAAGCTGCTCAGAGCCCCATCCAACCTGACTTTGAACACTTCCAAGGATAGGGCATCCACAGCTTCTCTGGACAACATATTCCAGCACCTCACCACCCTCACAGCAAAGACCTTTCATTCCTCCATAACTGCCTTTCCTACACTAACTTCATGAAGAGCCGTGTATCAGCCTCAGTGTATCAGTGTAATGATGATTTAGTTGCCACATTGTGACAATGACTAGACAAGATGCTACGTGACTTACGGTGCAGATAAGGAAGTTAACAAGGTATGTCTCATGACATTTGTAGTGAAGGGAAAAGGAGAAAAATGGAAAGAAATTCTGCATGTTTTCACACTGTAGTGGCAATCTCTCACAGCACCATGAATTAAGCCATACGGTAAGTAAGTAAATGAGAAGGGAGTATTTTGCAAGCTACTGGCAACCAACAACAACAACAAAAAAGCTTGCCTAGCACACTAGTTATAGACAGATATTGTATTTCGGAACACAATATCCCCTTCTTCCAATTCAAGGTGTGCCTACTTCTATTTTAAATTAGATTGAGCTTCAGTTTTACAGGTTTGTTTTTGCAATTATCAGTTCAATGGTGTTTGCAAGTAGGAAAAACCTTCTGTAGGATTTTGAAAGATCCCAGCTGTTTCATTGCTTTGTACTCAAACTGTTATGGATTCCTCCCTGTAAGACACGCTGCCAGGAAACAACATCTGCAACAAGGTTTCTTATCCTCCACAGGCTTTCACCAGAGGAGCAGTCTGGGGTAACTTGGCAAAGCAGTTGGTGTTGTTCCACCCTTCAGCACAACTGCCTTCTCAGTTATCTGGCAAACATTCCTCCTCAAAGGGGTACTAGGTCTGTTTCCCAAACTGCTATTTTGAAATCCTGCCATTCTTTGCACTGCAGAGAACCAGTTGCTAAGAGAGCCCAGCTAATTAGTCACCCTGCCAGTACACCCCGAATGTGTAAAAACAAAATCCATGCCTCGGGGATGATGCTGTGAAGGCCTGGCATTGCAGAACCCTACCAGATATCTATGATCACCAGCAGCCTGTCAGGAACTTGCTGACTGAAGCCTTTGAGGGTAAGATTGCAAGAACATTGCTGGAGGGGAGGGATCCTAGCAAATTTGGTTTTGTTCATACACGTTACAAGCCAGCAGGCAATACTGTGGCACAATTTTCAAAAAGAAGGCAAAATCTATGTCCTTGATGCTGAAAAGAGAAATATCTCCAGGTAACATTGCTCATTGCAGTCATTTAACTATATTTTGATTTGAGACGGGGAAAGAATGGTAACATAGAATTAAAATAAGGTAATGAGGTCTGTGTGTTGAAAGACGGAACAATATTTCTATCTTTGGGTATAGCTGTTTTTCAAGTGTTAGGCAATTAAGGAATACACAAGAACTGTTTTCATATTCCCATAGTAAAGCAGTGCCACACAGCAGAGCTGGCCCTGGGAATGCCCTCCAGGCTATGAGATAATCCTGGGAAGAGGATTTCAGGTTTACATTAAATATCACACCTGCTCTGTACACCCTTAAGGTCAGTTTCCTTACCTGATAGTATCATTCCCATAGCAACCTACATCCCCTATGCCGAGATCATCCGCCAGCAGCAGGACAAAGTTTGGCCGTGGGATGGTGGAAGGCTGTGTGCATGGTGCTTGCACAAGCAGACCAAAAATCAGGAGTGTAACCAGAGGTGACCTGAGACACAGAAGAGGGAAAGAAGCCAGTAACCTGGCCATTCATCACTTCCCCTGCACATGGCCAGAGACCCTCCAACATGAGCGTGGCTGCAGACCAGACCACTCTGTTCAGACACAGAGGGTGTGCTGAGTGTTTATCATTTACCCAAACTGATACAATGAAGAGGAAACTGTCGGGACCATAACTTTAAATCTTCTTTCCTGATTGTTTCCAAGTTTCCTCTGAGCAGTCTCACATGGGAATTTACATGTAGCAGATGACACACAAGGGATTTTGTTTCGTGGCTTTGGATGTTTATAAAAAGTTGTTCTGGGAAGCTGAGAATGGGATCAACTTCCTCTGACATAATTTTTGCCTGGACTGGGATTTTTGGGTTGTGAAAGAGTTAAGAAAAACAAAATCATATTGTGAGATAAACAATGCTACTCTTCTATAAGACAGTATTACATCATTATTAAGCTTCACTCACTTTAGATCTAAATATGATACAAGAGTAACTCATTATTTTTTTCTTACCAAAGAGATGTTAGTTGCCAAATCATTTCTGCATTTGGAGCATTCAAATCCTGCAAAACCACAAGTACTTTGTCATAATTACATCTTCCTAGTAGTAAATGTAATAAAAAATACATAAAAAACTTACTGAAAGCCTGTTAACATTCTGTTTTACTTACTCCAGTGCACCTCAGATCAGACCCTAAATGAAGAAGAGTAAAGGCATTAATGCTATTTATATCGCTAGCCTTTCACTTATTAGAGGCATTTTTCTTTTTGTGTAAAGAAGTTTATCTCAAAATAGAAAAATAATTCTATTTTCTTACATGAATCATCTATATAAAAATACTCACTGTTCAAAAAGGAAATCACAGACAGTAGCAGCATTGTGGTTTTTTACATAATGTGCTATGTTTCCTTTCAGGCTTGTAAGATGTACTTTTAGTTGTAGAAATTCTAGTAATCTTTTTCAAACAATTATAATTCCTTGGAAGAATTCCTGACCTCTGTTTATTTAACTCTGAAAATGAAAAGGTTTCTTTGGGGCTTTTCCTTTCATTGTCAGGACAGTGAGATAAACCATTTGAAGACTTTGAAGTAGGGGCTGAGTGAGCTTTGATCTAATGCTTCAAAATAGACTTCTTTGAAATTTATCCCATTCCTAGCTGAACTGTCCCAAGCACCTCGATTTTATGAATTAAGTTTGTTTCATATTTATTTTTGTTTTTCAGAAATGATGTATTAAGCAGTTTAGTTAATATTCATAGTTATTCCATTTTATCCATCGACACTACAAGCTACAATGGGAAAAATTAAATTTCTGTGCTTAGAAAACTGGCATCCAAACACTTGCTTACAGGCACTGGACCTGATGCAGCATTGCTATCTATAGATAATCAGTTTTCTGCATGCGAATTTGTGCCTTTTCTGCATCCTAAGTAGTTATAGGAAAAGTACAAGAGAACACTTCAGCCATCTTTAACATTTACATCCTATGAGCTTCCAAAACAGTTGAAGTAAAAGGGAGTTGGAAATAATCAGATTTAATTGTGCAGTTGGTTGTTACTAACTGTCTGTGTTTCACAGCAGAGACACAAATTTCAAGCACAGCCTGGAGCTCAAGGCTGAGCTTCCCCAGAAGCTGCCTGTAAAATAGCAGGCAATATACAGAAAACAGCTACTGGTTTATTATACTGACTGATATTATACCTGTCAATCCAATTCCTCAGTGAAAGGTGATTGCGAGTCCAGGCAGAGAAACTGCAAGCAAACAGTCCCCTCTGCTATCTGAACTGAAATGAGCTTAAAGCAAAACTCTTCCCTCCCTCTCCCATAGTTAATCCCTCCCCCAAAGTAATTTATTTTTCTTCCCTTTCTTCATCTATTTTATTTATCCTGGGAGAAATACCTTGCATATCTTTCATATTTTATCAATGGTTTTCCTATATTGAGTAGAAGTTTATAACTGGTCTTTACCTTTCCAACAAAATACTTACAAGATACTAAAATCCTACAGAGAAAATATTCAAGTTTTTAGATGTACACTCTTCTTGAAAACAGTACTCATTTGTGGCATCAGTTTGGCAACACTTGGTGAAAAGTCACACAGTTAATACCACTCAATTTAATCTGTGAAAGTTTCTTTTAAAAATTACTGTTTTGTAGACATGATACAGATAAAATCGAGACTTATAAACACATAGACTCCAGCTCTCACTTTGTACATAATCTTGTATGAGAATAACATTGTTGTAAAGGGAAAAGTATTTGAAAAACATCCTTGAGATATTTTTATCTACAGAAGGAAAAACAAAAAATTCCAAATAGCCATTAATATTTTCCTAAGTATTTCACAACATAGTAAAGGAGGAATACAGTACCTGGTCAAGTTATCCTCAAAGCAAGCAGTTGATAGACTGGTGACTTAAAACGATTCCAATTTTTTCAGCACGAGGACTGCTGCTACTGTGCAACGTTTCTGAAGGCAGTCCCGAAATGTGCCCCAGCTGCATGTCCCACAGCTCACCACAGGAAAAGCGTGTTATGCCAGAGCTTCCAAGCAGCTGGATGTTCTGGCTTGTCATGGAGTCTCAAGCTGCACTTCCCCCTGCTGTTGGCACAAGGCTGACATTCACACAGGGCGAGAGGGTTGGGCTGGGGGACGTCACAGACGCAGCTAAAATGCTTTCTGCTTAACCACCATTCCCTCAAGGGACAGGAGAGATCTCCTTCAAGCCTGAAACACTCCCGTGAAAGGTGCTACAGGTAACAGTTCCCGATAAACCTCTCCTCACTTCCACTAAGGAAAAGAGAAAATCTCTGTACTTACAGAGCAGCAGTTCTTTGTTATAGAAATAGAAATTGAGCTAATTTCTCCACTTTATGGCAACCCTGAGTGCATGCTGCAGTGAGGTGGTTGTTTCTGCTGGGAGAAATAGTTCTAGGGTGGGGAGGAAATGCTGGTAAGAGGCTTGTATTTTCTTTAGAAAATGAGTCATTCAGCTTCAGTTCTGAGTGCTGCCTGTTTCCTAGCCATTGCTCAAAGGGACAAATTAATGTTACATGCTGGCTAATGCTTACTTTCTTCTTTTTTTTTTTTTTTTCTTATGTGAGTCCTCTTGTACTGAGTGGCTTGGGACAGCATGAGGCATGACCCAACAGCAATCTTGCTTTAATAGCAGAGAGTTTCCTGCATTTTCTTATCTTACGAGAGAAGGGAGATGTTGCGGTGAGTTGGTGGTGTCAATGGCAATGTTCAGGTTGGATGCCAGTGGAGTACCTCTGAGGCAAATTACAGCACCAAAGGTGATCCCTTCTCTGTTCCCTCACACCACAGCATTAGCATGATGGAGTGGTTACAGCTGACAAGCACAGAAGAAATGATGTGTCTGGTTTTGCTTCTCTCAGTGTCTGCTTTCTGATTCCCACCTGCATTACAGAATCCCAGTCTGTACCTCTGTGGTTCCCATTCCCCTCATTGAGCCTTTAGCATTCCAAAGATTCATTCAGGATTTCTTGTTGTCTGCTGCCCCCTACTGCTGCATGTTTTCTAAAAACACCTTCTGAGTTGCTTCAGAGTTTTTCTGTCCAGGTTGCAATCAATCCCTGTGGGGCCCTACTGAGTGAGAGAGCCTTTTTTTTGCAGCTGGGGCCGTCTCCACAGCTCTCATAGCCTTGTGTTTTTCCAGGGCTTCTTGCAAATTCTATAGAGTTTGTAACAGAGAACCACAAAGTATAACTGCTCTGTTATTTACTAAATTTAGAATACAGCAGAAAATTGAATGCATTCTGCAGTTGCACAACAGGAACATGCCTTTCTTGTCTTTTACATCAGTCCTCTTTAAACACAGAGAGAGCCAGACAAGTTTGCTGCTCTATGTGGCACTTGTTGAAGTCTGGATGCTGGGAATTGCCACTGGGCACACTTACAGTGTTATGAAGTTAAAGGGAGGAGGGTTGTGCTTATGGCCTAAAGATTTTGGTATTTGATCTTTGAAGGAGGGAAAGGTGAATGCTCTCTCACTGGTGCTACTTAAAGATGACATTTTTAAAAGGTCTAGGCAAAGCTAATTCTGTTCCCAATCAATGCACTGAATTTGCACTAGCTGGTTTTCTATGGAAATATTTGTATTTTTTCAGAATGTTGAATTTTGCAGAAGCCTTGCATAGTCCTGTCTTTTTCCCTCGTTTTCTTTACTGACTACCGGAGGCAGTAACACTCTGTGACTATTAAAGCGCTCCAACATCAGAGCTGAAGGCCCAAGGTAGTGGGGTTTTATGTAGGCTATGATGATTAAGGGGCTCCCTCTAGCGACTACTGCTTTTATTCGTTTCAGAGTACAGTGGCTCCATATCCATCTTTCCAAAAGTCATTGCACAATGATGCTGTGATGTTATTTCTTGGAACTCTGATTTACACAAGGTTTTCAAGGCCTAGATGCCCAAGAGCTATTGTAGAGCCTTACCTGTCGTCCTGGAGCTTGCAAGAGAGGTTTGCAACAGCAGGAAGAAGCCTGGTTCATGTATTCCAGGACTGCTCTGCAACATGAGCCAAACTGCAGGAGGTGGGGGTGAGTGGGAGAGGTGATTCAAAAGTCCTCTCTCGGTCTGGGGTAAAGCAGCAATTCAGATGCCCCAATTCCTGTCTAAAGCTCGACTTATAGCTGGTAAGTAATGCAACTAATATACTTAGAGGGCTGTAATGCAATTAATTGTCCACATGGTTTCCAATAGGAGACATAATCCAGTGCTGTTTTCTCCTGCACCACAGAATGGGTTCATATCACCTGGATTTCAGCACAAGAAATAACTAACTAAGCCTGCCTCCAGACCCTATGATCAATGGTGAAAGACAGACACATTGAGGGCTGTCCAGTTCTTCCTATAATGTTATTCTAGGATGAGATGAAACATCCTTGGAAGGTTCCAGTCTATCTTTAATATCTGTATAGAGAAAATTTGTATGGCTTTATAATCAAGCTAGACTGGAATTGGTTAAAGTGATACCAAACCATACTGTTAGTCATTCTAGCAAGAGATCAAACTAATAAATACTACCATACCAAAAACCCAAACAAACAAACAAACAAACAAACAAACAAAAAACCAAAAAAACCCAAAAAACCAAAAAAAACCAAAAAAACCCCCACAACTTATGAAAGCTATTTTTATTACAACATTTACAAAACTTTTCTGAAAGGTGAGTTTTAATTTTTTTTTAGTTTAAGGAAAACCATCTGATATGAAAAAAAACAATCCTACTATTTGAAAAATGGAGATTACTTTAATTTCTAAAACTTGTATACTTCTTATTCTCTTGGGACTGAAGCTGTTAAAAGCAAAATATTTACCTATATTTTCAACTGTAATGGAAAAAATCATAACCTAAAATGCCAGAAGAGTAGAAAATTGAAGGAAGATATACCCTTTATGGCATTCTTGCTGTGTATTTCTCAAGATACCCAACTGCAAGGCATAAAAAGGCAGTGACACATACATGTTCTCATACATGATATCAAGAGGGTCCCAGAAAGCCCCATGTGAATACTTTGGGAAACCTCATTGTTTTTTTCTGCAGTACTCATGAGGCCTCACCTCTAGTCCTGTGTTCAGTTTTGGGCCCCTCACAAGAAGAAAGACATTGAGGTGTTGGACCATGGCCAGAGGGGGGCAGCAACGCTGGTGGTGGATTTGGAGCAAAGTCTGATGAGGAGCAGCTAAGGAGCT
This sequence comes from Zosterops lateralis, assembly GCF_965231275.1. Lineage (NCBI taxonomy): Eukaryota > Metazoa > Chordata > Aves > Passeriformes > Zosteropidae > Zosterops > Zosterops lateralis. Next base: position 35,945,211 of record NC_139763.1, read on the forward strand.
TGGGATGTTTAGTCTGAAGAAAAGAAGGCTCAGGGAAGATTTTATTGCTCTTTACAACTAACTGAGAGGAGGCTGTAGCAAGGCAAGAGTACTTGGTCTTCTCCCAGGTATCAAGCTAAATAAACATAGAAAATGTTGAAAATGTTTCAAGTTGCGCAAGGGGAGGTTTGAATTAAATATTAGTGAAAAAAATCTTTTTTGCAAGAGTTGTCAAGCATTGGAGCAGGCTGCCCAGGAAGATCGTTGTGTCACCATCCCTGGAGGTATTTAAAAAGCGTGTAGATGTGACACTTGGGGACATGGTTTAGTGGTGGGCTTTGCAGGTTGGGTTAATGGTTAGACTCAGCTGATCTTAGAGGTCTTTTCCAGCCTAAACTATCATGTGATTCTATGTCTTAGTGAGAATGCGTGGGTTCCAATATAAACAAAATAATGAAAATAGTTACAGTGAAAAAGGTTTCTGGAATTTACAAGGAACAGAGTTTGCTGGGAAACATTCTTCCTCTGATGTTTTACTATCCAGAGACAAGATCAGTTTTGGAAGAAACAAAGTCCATCACAAACGCAACCCACTAAAGAAATTACGATTCCCAATGATTAAAAAAATATGTGTCTACTACCAGATATGACTTGTTTCTCATCCATATAGTGTAAACATTCTCTCTTAATTTCTTCTCTGTTAACCACTGGTACCAGTACAAGCACTTGGAGATTGAGAAATCTGTAAATTTCCTTGAAATAAATATTTTTCTGAATTTTACTTTGGTTGAATGAATAAACTGTAGGAAAAGTTTTCATTGTAATGTTGAAAGATAAAGCAACTCATACCAAAAGTATCTTAACCCCTCACTCTCTGCAGCTGAGAGAGGTTTCAGAATCACCACAGCAAGGTGCTAGGACAGACACAGGTAGGCACAGCAGAGTGAGGTTCACAGCAGTCAGCAGTAAACATCAAACTTTCTCATTGCCATTACCATGAATTTGGGAAATATCAAACAGGATTTTCGCTCTTATCTGTATCATTGCTTTTGGGATTCAAATAAGGCTGAGTTTCACCATTGCAACCTCTGTCCTCACATGCACAGCTAAATTTTTCCTCCAGCTGTGAGGGACTGTCTTGTGCTTGCCCTGCAGGGCACGAGTGATGAGAGAGAGGAGACCTGAGGCACACATTTGATTCCCCTCCCAGGCTCAGGCTCAGTGTTCAATTCCAGATGCCCTACTTCAACAAGTGCACTAACCACCATGCTATTAGCTATTATAAGGTCAGGACACCACTTCCTTCCCTTGTGGGTCAGGTTTTGGAATGAAACTGGGTCATGCTCTGGGCTTTCATCGTTAGTGGTGACTAGTCCATGAATATCAAACAGGTTGAGATAAGTGCTGACTCCCTTATAAGGGGAACAGAGGGCCTCATATGTCAACGATACCCATCCCACAGAGAGGTCTGCTGCCTCCCTGGAGCTCAGATACGGGATATTACTGAGAGACTTCCTGGGCTGACTCAGCCCTCTGATTACTACCCACTGCTGATACTCCAGGCTGGCAGTGATGAGATTGAAAAGAGGAGCACCAGGGCAAGTAAAAGAGCACCGGGTCAGGTGGTTGATAGGGCAAGAGCACAGGTTGTGTTCTGTTCAGTCCCTTTGGTGGCAGAGAAAAATGATGAAAGGAATAGAAGTCCCTATTATCAACAAGTGGCTCAAAGGTTGGTCGTCAGCAGAATTTTGGGTTCTTTGATCATGGGACAACTTTTCTGGCACCTGGCCTGCTGGAACTGGATAAGCACCATCTCCTCTCTTAAGGGCAGAAGGATTTTAGCTCATGAACTAGCAGAACTCATTGAGAGGGCTTTAAACTAGGCTTGAAGGGGGAAGGGGATGGACTATCTAGGGGCAGGCCCAAGGGTGCTAAGCCTGAGTTAGGGGTGAAATCAGTAGCCCAGCTGAAGTGCATGTACACCAATGCATGCAGCATGGGTAACAAACAGGAAGAGCTGGAGGTCATGGTGCAGCAGCAGGGCTATGATGTAGTTGCCATCACATAAATGTGGTGGGATGACTCACAGAGCTGGAGCACTGCACTCGATGGCTACAAGCTCTTCAGGAGAGACAGGAAAGGGAGAAGAGGTGGAGCGGTGGCCCTTTATATTAGAGAGGCTTTGGATGCCATAGAAATTGAAACTAATGGCTATAAATTGAATGCCTGTGGGTAAGAATTAAGAGGAAGGCCAACAAGGCTTACATCCTACTGGGAGTCTGTTACCCACCACACAATCAGGAAGAAGAGGTGGACAATCTATTCTATAAGCAGCTGGAGAATGTTTCAGGATCACCAGCTCTTGTTCTTGTAGGTGACTTTAACCTAGCAGACAACTGCTGGGAACTTAGTACAGCAGAAAAGAGGCAGTCCAGGAAGTATTTAATGAGTGGAGGACAACATTTTGTCACAGCTGCTGAGTGAGCCCACCAGGGAAAGGACTGCGTTTAGACCTATTGTTTACAAATAGAGATGGGTTGGTGGGAGATGTGGTGGTTGGAGGCTGCTTGGGGGCATAGTGATAATGAAATTGTAGAGTTCTCAATATTTGGTGAAATCAGGAGGAACACCAATAAGACTCTTACCTTGGACTTCTGGAGGGCAGACTTTGGCCTGTTTAGGAGACTTATTTAGAGAATATCTTGGGAAGCAGCCCTTAAAAATAAAAGAGCTCAGGAAAGCTGGGGGTGCTTCGAAACAGAGATCTCGAGGGCAAAGGAACAGGCTGTCTCGGTGTGCTGAAAGATGAGTCAATGAGGCAAATGTCCAGCCTGGACAGGCAACAAGGTTTTGAAGGAATTTAGAAATAAAAAGAAAATGTATCATCTTTGGAAGGAGGGTCAGGTCTCTCAGAAGTATTGAAGGGGTTGCTAGGACATGTAGGAATGGTGGCTGTAGTCAGGTGGAGGTTGATCTCTTTCTCCAGGCAGCAACTGACAGAATGAGAGGACACAGTCTTAAGCTGCAAGAGAAATTTAGGCTGGATATTAGGAAAAAAAAATTACAGAAAGAGTGATAAAGTACTGGAATGGTCTGCCCAGGGAGGTGGTGGAGTCACCATCCCTGGATATATTAGACTGGATGTGCCACTAGGTGCTACCTTTAGTTGAGGTGATAGGGCATGGGTTGAATTCGATGATCTTGAAGGTCTCTTTCAGCCTAGTGATTCCAAGATTCTTTGATTCTGAGACATGCCATTTAGTTGCCCTGGGGTATATGCGTTGGCAGAACATTTGACATGAAGAAGATTTACCCACGGTGATTCAAAACCCTACAAAATCTGCTACTGCTTAGGCTGCCTAAATAGCCCTGTGAAGTTAGGATGATGTTAGTTTACTGGGACTAAAATGACTTGCATTTCATCTGAATCACGCTTTCGTGGCTTCCAGTACTTTGGTAAGATGTTCAGTTTTCATAGTGCTTGTGTATCTCCCTACCCAGGAGTTCACTAGTTCTGGACTAGCATGGCCAGTTCAGAGAGTACGCAGATGAAATTCCTAACAGTCTGTGCAGAGGCAGTGAGTCTGCTCCCAGGGCAGCTTTTGCTGCTGGGTCAGTGAGTAATGGAAGTTAGATCTGTGTCTATGGGCTGAATAAATGGATGACAGCTCAGCTGAGTTAAATACCACTGGTCTCAGTTTGGCAGGAAAAAGGATTTTGTAACAGGATTAAGGAGAAAGCTCTGCCTTTCTAAAGCAGGTGCAAATAGACAGACACAGAGGCAGAACTCACCATTGCCACTGCTGAGGATACCCCCAAGCTGAACTTGGGACCTGAATCTTTCTTGATAAGCAGAAGAAAAGGCCCTATTCATCTGCAAAGTCAAGGTAACTCATAACTATTATATGACTGGGGGTTTTGATTTTATCCAGATGGAGAAAAAATAAACTAATAAAATTAAAGTTTAAAAAAATGGAAAAAGAAAGAAAAAAGAGAGAACCTATTGCACCCATGGAGCTGGGCAATATTTAAAAGTAATTGAGAAATTCGAATAAATTTATTTTTCATATATAAACTATTATACAAATAGTTGAGAGTACTTGCATGCTTGTACAAATAGTTGAGAGTACTTGCATGCTTCCCCTCTTTACAAAACACCCTGGATAATGTCAGCTGGTACAGCCTGTCTCTACAAGAGAGATGCTCCATTCCTTTAAACATCTTGGTGTCCCTCCTCCAGGCTCACTCCAACAGATCCTTATCCTTTCTGTGCTGGAGACCCCAGAGCTGGATGCAGCACTGCAGCTGGGGTCTCACCAGGGCAGAGGGGCAGAATCCCCTTCCTCACCCTGTTGCTTTTGATGCAGCCAGGATACATTTGGCTTTCTGGGCTGCAAGTGCACATTGATGGGTCAAGTCCAGCCTCTCACCCACCACTACTCCCAAGTCCTTTTCAGCCACGCTGCTCTTGATCTGTTTATCCCCTTAAATGCCAAGTTACAAATCATGACATGAAGACTATCCTCTTTCATTTGTTTTTATATGCTGTTATCTGCTTATTCTAAATTTGGACAGCTACATTGTGAGGTGTTAACTTGAGTATCAGTCACAGAGAAAAAAAAAGATAATTTTCAGTATGATTCACCTCAGCCATGAATCATCTACGTAAGTAAAAGTCAAACTGACACAGAAGTGCCTGTTTCTCCTCATGGTCTGCCAGATATTTACCTCAAAACATGGAGGCCTCCTCATGGCAGATGCTGATGTCTCCATTAAGTCAGAAGAACCTTGTCCTAAGTGTTTAGAGAAAGTCAGTGTGATCTCCTGTACTCATAACCATTAGGGTAAGAAAATTGAGCAGTAAGGCACAGTTTAGCCACAATGGTGTGTAATGTTGCCATTCTGCCTGGCTCTTCTGCATGGACCATAAGTTTGTGCATCCCAAGAGATCAGTTTTAGTACAATTCCTTTGTGAAGAGAGCTAATGAATATATATAAATATAAGCTATCACCATCTCCAAAGAAGCAAATATTTGAGCAGACTAAAAGAACATATCAGCTCTAAAGCTGTGAATTAGAGAGTAGGATCAAATGGATAGGGTTTGCATTATTCCCAGTTTAACAAAGAAGTGGTTTTCAGCTAAAATGAAAAGTGTATTAGAAACTAATGAAAATAGGAAGATAGCTACAGGCACCCAAGTAATGTCTTCAAAGAGGTAAGATACTTATGGCAATACAAGGACTTATTTTTCTTCTCATGTCAGATATTAAATCAAGATGAGAAAATGGATTTATAGAAAATTTCTCAAAGCATTGGCTTCTAAATTACAGAAAAGAATATTACTCTTTCCATCCTGTTTTTTTCAACCTGGTTAGAAAGAAAAAACAAAACAAAGCATTTGGCTTTTTAGACGTTAGAGAAGGATCCATTCATGCTGGGAAATTATGGGTGAATAAATTTTAATTTCTCATACCAGGCTGAGCTTACATGTACATTGAGAGTGTGTAGACTCATGTATGTGAATAGAGGGAAGAGAGAATTAATAACAAGGTGGGCCTAATCCAACTAGAATAGTGAACAAAATTCTTAAAATGTTTGTGTGTGTTGGTGTGATTCTTGGGGCTGTCCAGAGCAGGACCAGGAGCTGGATTTTGATGATCCTTGTAAGTCCCTTGAAATTCAGGATATTCTATCATTATTCATAGAACTAACTCATAACTAATCATAGAATCTGGCAGAAAAGCTTACTTTACTTCACCGGCCCTGGTGCTCCAGAAGCTTTTTTGTTTCTTTTTCTCTTTTTTGTTTCTTTTCGTGGTTTTTTTTTTTGGTTTTTTTTTTTTTTTTTTTTTTTTTTTTTTTTTTCATTTTCCATTTGCAGTGTCAGCAGTGATGCACTGGGTTTAAAGGGGAGAGGAATTCTCATTAGCAGCTCGCTGTGCGCTGCGGTGGGAAGCGGCGGGAGCTGCAGCTCGGGGTGCGGACACCGCCTGCTGCCCCCCGATGGGGACAGACCGCCCGCACCTCGGTCTGGGCGAGACTACAGCTCTGATGATGATGGTGTGAGGTTATCCAACAAAAACTAACGATGGGGACAGTAAAATTATCTGCTCCCCCCGCCCGCTTTTTTTTCAGCATGTTCTGAGTATAGTAGTGATAAATACAAGAGAGTACAGAGATAAATAAAGCTGGACAAAGGGATTCTGGAAAGAAAGAAAGAAAATAAGTGATGGGAAAAGTAGCAGACTACATGCTGTTTCCACTGCTCATTGCATACACTGATGGTGGAAGATGCATTTCTGGCAGCCTGAGAGGTAGGAAATTGTACCATCATCCTTGTCAGACTCAACCTCATTTCTCATCAGCCTGCTCTGCTTGTTTGCATCAGCCCTGACTCACTTCCAGTGTAGCAGCCCAACGGAGCATCATCAGCATTATTTTATAGGTTGAACACTGGTAATTTTGGCTGGTATCTGCGACTGATAGTGACTGATAATTGAATAGAGACCCATCATGAACTTCCTCTCAAAAAAGTTACCAGTTGCGATTAAATGCCAGACTAACACAGGACTGAAAGGCTGCATGGAGCAGTGTGGGAAGACAGGCAGCAGCAGCAGCATGACAGTCTTCTTGCTGTTGTCTCATCTTCACTCATCCCTTCCACACAGCTACATCTCAGTTACCTCTCCCACTTGCCATCACATCAGATGTGCTCTTCACCCCATCCACTCACTTTGCTCTTATTATGCCCTTCCTGGGCTGGTGGGGAGATGGAAAATCTACTCTTTGAAAGAAAGAAAAAAAAATCAACAGTATTTATTGCAAAATAGACTCATTTAGCTTTTCAAATCTCTGTCATCCTTGTGACTTTCCTGTTCTGAAGACAAACAAAGCTAGGTAAGAAATCCTGAGACAGAAGTCCTTATCTGCTGCTCTCTGGCAAAACTTTACCCCTTACTCTTCCCTCTTTAAAAATGCTAGGTCTGCTCTCCAGTGGTGCCAGGAATTATGAAGTGGCTGTTTTCAAGTTCCCTTAATGTCAAGACAAACACTTTCTAAGCTCAGGTAGAACTGTCACCAACCCTTCTACAGCTACATTAAGTAGTTTCTATGAGGTTTGTGGGGAGTGGAGCTTCCTTTTTTAATGGAGGAAATAGAAACAGGCCCCTGGATATCCTGTCTCCAACCTCGCCAAATGTTCCAATGCAAAGTTAAATGCTCACAGTAAAGATGGATGAAAGTTTTCTTTGTAGCCTCAGTCCTACTACCTGTAGCAGCAGCTACTTTATATACTCTCATATGGCCCTTCCCATCTAGATCTCTATCACATTCAATGCACACAATGTCCAGTACCCAAGCAATGATTTAAGAACTTTTCCTCAAACTTTTTCCAAAGCATGCCTCTTGGCTGACTGCATACTTCTAACTGTGTTTGCCTCCAGATCAGAATTTATTTCCCCTGGGGCTTTTTCAGAATATTTGTTGCTGTAGTATTTCCACAGCAGACTTCTAGCAGAAATATACAGCCCTCTATGCATTCAAAGCATGTTCCTGCTAATTTCAGTTGCAGCTGTGTGTTTCAACACTTCTGCAAATGAGACCACAAGGGCATCAGTCAGTCAGACAGAGAATAAGGAACATTCACTCAGTGACCACCTTAAAAATCTTGTTTATGGAACTCTACAGCAAAGACTAGGGCAGTCTGGAAATTTTCAGACAAAACAGAGCTTTGTCAAAACCACAGTTTGTGGAGCTCAGCATGTTCTCCTTAAATTATTTCAGACTGAACAAACCGTTATGAAACTGAAAATTATGTCTGGGGGGAACTCAGCTTGGACTTCCAAAAGGGTGGTTGGCTGCTGAGCCAGGGAAATTGAAAGTGGAAGTCTCCAGATTCAAAGGAGCTCATCAAGACGCCTCCCTAGGCAGAGAAGCTTTGGAAAGCAAGTACCCTGAGCACAGTAGGGAAGGAGAACTCGCATGTTGAGATACAGGACTTCCCACAGCCACTGGAATAACTGACATTCATCAGGTCTAGAGATAGGATCTGTAGACTGGCCAACAAAAGTTACTGTAGAAATGGTTTAAAGTCAAAACTGAAACAACTCTAGCCTTAAAAGAAGAAAAAAAAAAAATCAACATTTGTGGAAAGTAAACATGACTTTTCAGCCAGCAATTGCAGGGAATGCAATTCCAATTTAATAAGGACACTAATTTCTCTTCTTTCATGTTCTGCCTCATTTACTACTTCCTTTCAACATTTCTGAAATATATTTCTGGCTTTCAGCTTAAAACACTTTCCATCGATATCTCATTTTCCACAGGATGAAGTGTCTTCTTTCTATCCACTGAGTGAACTGGGGAGGGGGCCAGGAAAATAAAGTCAAAGGAAATTTGCAAGAGAGTGAATGAAGGTTATTACTTGGCCACATGGTTTGATTCAATTCACACTCTTAGGTTTGAGGTCATGCAGTACCTGATGACTACTAGCAGCTTGCTGTGCTGAACAGGAACCTGCTCTGCTCAGTACATAAATGTTTGCTGATCCTGTTGAAGCACACACTGAGGAACCTGTGTGTCATCTGCACTCAGGAAATGAACACCCTTCCTTCCCCAGCAGGACCTTTTCTGACCCACCAGTTACAGTCCTTTCTCTGCCTCTCACATCTCCTGCTTTCTTATCAGAGAATCACCCAGGGGAAAGGGGTCATTTAGGAGGCCTGTACTTCATCCTGCTCAAAGAAGGATCAACACTGAATTCAGATGATGCTGCTCAGGGATTTATCAAAAAAAGTGTTGGAAATCTGTGAACAATCTGCTGCAGTGGCTCACTGCACTCCCCATGGTGTGACTCTTCACTCACTTCCAGCTCAGATTTTGGCTAACACATGGCTCATGCTGTATGTTACCCCCTGATGTATGCTGGGGTCAGTGCTGTTCGGCCAAAGGAAAGGCAACATGTATGCTCCACACAGTGGCCAGAAAGAGCTAAAGGTCCTTATGCAGCCATTGTCACCTGCAGCCATCATCTTTGCCTGTTGTTTGTCTGGCAGTCTCTTCAATACTTGTTGACTCCCGCAAATGGTGTAGACCAAATGTCCAAGCTGGAAGGTGTCAGCTTACCCAAGCAGTTTTTAAAGTGGCTGCAGCAGCAGCTGGACTGCTGAGGCTTTCATGCTTCACTGTTTGACACCTGTACCATGGCAGAGGAGGAAGAACAGGAGCTCACCCCAGCAGCCATGTTTTGCTCATAGGTGCATGAGTTACGAGTTGTGAGCTATGAATAAGAGAGCTTGTGAATTAGAAATCAAGCAATCAAATCCCAGTTGGGTGTCTCCGCTTCCTGCCATCAAGCTCTAAGTCTAATTTGTTTTCCCCATCACTGCTGGGATCTGTGTAACCTGAAAACTCCATGAGAGCCTTTCTACATCAAATATTTAGCTTCCGTCTTCCCTGTATTTGCATCAACTTACTTCTCACTGCTTTGTACTGACCTTGAAAAACAAGCTTAGACCTCACTGATGTAATCCAGACACAAAACTGCTAAGAAAATTTTCCTCTTCTTTTTGAAAGTTCCACAGAGGTAGAATATGCTTAACATGAGAAAGCATAAAATATTCTTCAAAAGCATATACCCTGTGAGAGTTCAGAAGAAAGAGAGGAAGGAACAAAGAAAACTCTTTTTAAAGCAAAGCAAAAATCTACATTACACACATTTCTTCTTTCAAAGCAAAATCTCTAGACTTTTCCAAAGAAAAAGTAGCCAAATTTTTAAAATAAATTCCAAAGAATGTTTTTTTCTTAACTTCATCTTTAGAGCAAAAGAGCAGAACTTTTAGGGCTGAAGATAACCCAAGATAACCTAAGACACAAACCACAGATACTGAAACTGTCACCTCCAGCAGCCTAAGCTTGGCAAAAGTATGGGACCTCTGAAATCAAAGTCTTAAGTTGGCAAATGCTGAACAATTTGAGAAACAGTCTCATAGGACTGTTTAGGTCAGAGAGTCACATAATGAATATACTCAGTATATTGGCAGGGTGTGTGACTGCATATTATATAAAAGAGATGAGATGCACATTACATTAAATACATTACCTTCAAAGCAGCTATATGTCTGTCAACTGTACATTATTAAAAAAGAAAGAGTGATACAGCTTCACACTTTCTGTTAAAATGTATTGGAAAGAAAAAGTCCCTTATGTTTGCCACCCATGAAAAGGAACCAGAGTACGCATACAGTTTGTTGCATTTTCAGAAACCTGTCTTAAATGCTAGATATCCTTGGTAAAAATGTATGAATCAACTAGATACTAATTTTTGCCCATCACACTTAGTAAATATCTCCCAAATGCAGAATGCTTCACTAACTCTCACTCACTGAAGTATGTGTGTGATGGTGGTCTGGATACACTCTGCTACCTTCTGTCTCGCCAGCTTGTTAGCAGAATGATCGGGGATGAACTAGTCTCCTTTTCTTTATGCTTTGACAAGAAAATGCTGATCTGTTAAAACTCAACTTTGTGCAGAAGCAGGTTAATTTTGAGAAGACAAGTTTTCTCATGAAGCTAGTAAAAAGCTAGTCTGACAGCAACAAAATTGCCAGATTTGTCAGTAAAATTATCTGAACAGCCTGTCAACCTGGACTCTTCTGCATACATGTGGGAGTTCTCGTGGTTCACAGAAACATGGTACATGCCTTTTGTGAAGAAACTTGAAGTTCAGTTTCATCCATCTAAGGAAGGGAACATCTTTGAAAATTCTTCTTTCAGAAGACAGAAATTTTCCTCCAAGTCAAATTATGTGCCAGACCCCTTCCAAACTTCTGCACTTTGCACATTTGTCAGCAGCAGAAGGAAGAAATACAGCCAGAGAAATAGTTTAAGCTGAGCACACACAGGTCCACCAAAACCACTGGGAAAGCTTATGCAATGAAAGTCAAATTTGCAAGTTTAGCTACAAGTCTCTGGGAAAGCAACAGTAACAACATAATTTTTCCTAGAATCGACAAATCTCTGATGAGAGATTCTGGGCATCATTAATGTACTTCAGTAATAACAAACAACTCGCTGCATGCTAACAGTTGTTTTACCTACATGCAGCATTATACAACCATGGTTAAATGGAGGGCACCTGTGTAGGATTTAAAATGCTTTTTTGGCAAATTCAGCACATCAGAGTTCAATAATATTAATATTAATAATAATGATTAAAAAAAACCCAAAAAACAGCTGTAGCTGCAGCTCCATAACACATAAATAACTTTTTTCAAAAAAAGGAGGACTTGCATGTATTTTGAAACTGTATTTAAGCCTTATAAAAATCCCAGTGTATAAATCTAATATACATATGCTTATTGTTAAAATGTCTTCTGAAGCCCAGAGAAGAGGAAATAATTTTTTCATTAGTTTACCATGCTTTATAATTCTGAGATCCAAATCTCTTTTATTTATTACCTATCACCATGAGAAGTTAATCAAATCACAATTCATAAAAACAATCAAGGAAACTGCAATATACAGGTCATATTTTTTTTTTTTACTAAGTGAGCTTATATAACATGATTCTCAGGTCCTAAAAATATTTTCAAATAAAGTACAATTCATTACTTAGGGTTTTACTTTTTATCTCTTCTAATAGCACTTAAATGGTCCTTTAAGATCAGGGGGAAAAGTACAATAGCTCCTTTGGCCATACAATATTTGGGATAAAAAAGGCATAAATACTATCTACTGAACAAAGCAGACAGACAAAAGAAAAGGAAAAAGGACATCTATTTATTCTTTCTACAGATCTGAATATCTTTGTAAAACAGATTCAAGCACTATATTCAAAACTGCAGAAAAAGCCTCTGACATACAATTGTATTTTCTTAGTTGCATGGCTGCTTCCAGATTTATTGGATTTTTCTTTTTACTATATTGCATAAAATGGATCATAGCACAAAGCAAGGGAAATACAAAAAATATGTATGAAGTAGCATTTCTATTGGATAAACCACTCAAAAGAAGATGAAATTATGTCCCCAAATGCCCAAGACCTATGTGTGTATACATACTTTCAAATATATACAGATACGTCTATATACTGTATATATATATACACATCTATATATGACTGCAGAAATTATGGAGCCCAAAATCAAATTCCAACCATGGTATTGTGTCTAATTTTACTGTGTTTCTTCCTGTGCCAGCCTTGTTGACATAGAAGTGTACACATATTCCTTGATGAGTAGCAATGCTTTCAAAATTGAGCTGTTGAAGCAAAATTTTACATGTCCTTTTTCCAATAAAAGGAATTCTAATTAGTAAATGCTAATAGATTTGTGATTTATTCACTTTTTGTTCACCGGGAAGAAGAAAGACAGTGGCTACTATTCTGTATATTTGTTTTCATTATCCTGGACATTTAGAATTTTTCCTTCCCCAGTATCTTTGGGGAAAGAAAAGAAATCCAAAACTCAGAATCTGCCTAACAATTTCATTTTTTAGTGGGGAATCTACTGTTAGATGTTTTTTCCCCACACTTTATATATTAAATAATTTTTTAGGAAGTAATGCAAACCTAAGATACACTTTTAGTTTAGATTTCCTTTTCAATTGATAACAATTTGATAGCCTGTGGTCTGGGTCATGCTGCTATTTTTGGTCAACTCCTTCTTTGATTTACCATATGGACAACAAATTCCTTCAAAACCAAAACCTCACTGCTTTAAAGTTGTCTAAAATAAACTGGCTTTCTGGTAATCACATGGTGGTCATATCACAAGCATGTCTGGTATGTTTCCTGTTTTGGGTTTGCATATTAAAGTGAAGAAAATTCTTAGAAGCCTATGGTGAATTGGGAGAGGCTGAATTGGCAGCTTTATTACAATTCAGTATTTTTTCTGACGAAGGCATAGGTCGAGAAGAAAATGGCATTAAGCATAATAACAGAAATTAAGGGCTTCAGTAGAGTCTTACTGCACCAAAAAAAGTACCGTCTCCATCCAAGGATATTTTAGCCCTTCTCCGTGGTATTGTAAGTTGAAGTTCATCCCCTTCTTCTAATTTTGCAATGCCTGGCAAAAGATTTGGAATATTTTAAAGTTAATATTTCAAATACACTATTTTATAAATGGTATTCAAAAGTCATTATGTGTTATCTTGCAAATGTAAGCATAACTTGTTACTTGTGATGAGTGCTTTCATCTTTAGGCACAATCTTAGAGGTTACAGCCTATCCAAAAGTGACACTTAACATCCTCTGTGAAGATGGACCTGATTGCCACACTGCACTCGGCATAACACAGTTCACTTAAGCAAACACTGCAAAAAAATTTAACAGTGGTGTACCCAGGTTCCTCATGTTAGGGTGGTGAGACAGTCAAAGTCAGCACTGAGTATTAGTGGCCCTAGACCACTCTGCTCCACACTTCTGGAGGAGGTCTTATGAGTTTTACCAACCTAATAAAGTTATCACACATCAGCTGACCCACTGCAACTGCAGAGCACAAATTTTGCTTCCTGCCAGCCAGACATCAGCTGATATGATAACCAAGAGCAGGTCTCCTTCAAGCTGCAGCCACAGAGCTGAGAGAACATCTAACATCTGATGGGACACATGCATGAGAGAGAGCAGTCAGAACTCTTTTTTCCAGGTGAAAACAGAACAGTGGGAATTTGGAAAGAAGGAATCATGAAGTGGCAAGATAGAGATCCTAGTTAGAAAAGGGGAGCAGTAATACAAGGGTAAAATCAGAATATAGATGAAATTGAAGGGGTTATGTTGCCAGAATGTCTGACTGAAGGGCCAAAAAATTAAAGGAAATGTTTGGACAGCCTCAATTGCCAGAACAAAATATCTAGTTAGTTAGTTGGAATTTATTTTTATTTGGAAAAAAATTAGCTTCCTGCCACATCCCGTTTGTTTAATGCTGTTACTTGCAGACAGTGAACTCCATCCCAAGTGTCACCCATTTTTTTGTAAGGCATTTAAAAAAAATCTTTCTGGAAAATAACCAAAGAGAAAACCCTCAAATCCACCATTAAAGTGGGAAGACAGACAGATAAGAGATGATATAGGGTTTTATAGGCCTGGACACTTAATTCCTTAAATGCTACTGCAGGAATATACATATATATTGATCATGGAGCCTGCTGGACTTGCATTAAATATTTTAGTTGGTATTTCTTGTGGTGTTTCCAATTCATGCAGTCATAAAGAGCACCTTATAGGAACTGACTGTTTTTCATCAAACCAAAGACTAAAAATGCAGTAGCCTTTATAAGGAGTAGAAATATCACAGTAAGGTATGCAAGTATTGGATGGCTAAAATCCATACATTTCAAAGAAGAATATAGATTTTTAATATTTTCTTGAGATTACTAAATGTGGAATTCAACTCTTAAGTTATACTGAGTTCTTCAATAAGGATGGTAAGTACTCCTCTTGCCTGCCTCAGGCACCTAACTGAAAGCACCAAAATGTCTAACCACATTACAGACTCAATGGAGAGAGCAAAATTGTTCAGATCACCAAGGTGGATGCATAATCTCCAACTGCTGATACTTTATATAAAACTGTATTTTCTGAAAGCATTCTGTAATTTTTCAGTTAGCCAGATCCATGAATTCAGACCCTGTTCTTTATGACTGCTACAATACAATTTCCCAGCGCTACAGATGCTTATTTGCAAACAAAAGAAAAATGCAGATATTTACCAGCAGTATAGCAAGAATTATTTGGATAAGACTGTGGCATATTTTGGATGCAACGAAACAATGTCACCAAGCTGAGATCATCACCAAACACATGAGCCTTCTTCCTCTGTATTAGGTGTCCCATAGCAAATGTTGTATCTGTATATAAAACCTACAGAAAGAAAAGGTGAAAACTTTAAGCTTATTGTATGGAGGCATTAAAAAATCCTTACAAAAGTCAGGTGCTGAAGTGAATTGAGCTTCCTCACCTGGCCATATATGAAAAAATAACCTGTTTCTTTGATCACTATTTTATTTCCTTGTTCTTCCAGAGCTGTTCCACGTTTAAAGCTCAGGAGCCAAGGGACAATGCTTGAATCATCTAAAAGACAAAATAATTTTGGGTGATCAGAAAGGTTATTTTCTTCATTTTCACCTGCTGAAAATTAACAAAGCTGACTTCTAGATAGAACTTCCAGTCTCACTAGGCAGATTTCCCCACTGAAAGGATGATATTTGCAAGAGCCATCCAGATACAGGGACCTTCCAGGCTCAGGGACCTCCTTCTTGTGTTTTGTTTGTTGTTTTTGTTTGGTTTTGGTTTTGCTGGGTTTTGTTTTAATTTTTATTTTTAAATGTGCTGTTATAACCCAGTTGCTGCTTTGAAGTTAGGTAAAATTTATTGAAACAGTTATCCCATGAAATAGTTACAAACTATAAATCATGGCACATATTCTTACCTTTCTGTTGGATATCACTTTTGCTGTCAGCAATCAGCTGTAAGCAGGCCTGCAGCACTGCAAAGTGAAAGCATTTTGTAATCAAAGAGACATAAATCAGTAATAGAATAAACTTATGAAACTACGTTAAGGAGAAAAAAGGACATGAAAGGAATCTCTCAGTCTCACTACTTATTTTAAACAGAATATATTGATTTTAACACAGATCTTACTCAAGTGTGCAAAATGAAAATTCCTGTCATAACATATAGTAGACGACTTTCAGAGACCATGCAGCTAAGTGGGAAGCGTCAGGTAGCTATGGAAGTAACACTCGCTTGTTTTAATATCTGGTCTTAATATAATTATGTAACAGTAAGTCAAATGAGATAGAAATCATCAGGTCAATTAGCCTTGTTAAATTTTTAAGAGAAAGCTTGAAAAAAGCCGCAACCCCACCAGCTATGATAGATAGCACATTTTCTAACTATGTTTGCTGTATTATTTAGAAAATTTACTTTCTATTTATAGTTGCTGTAAAATATTAGTTATATATACTTTCCTAATAAATTCTCAAAGTCCATATATATGTACTTTCAATATGTTTTCAGAAGCCTACACTCGATCAATCTAAACTGATACTAAGGGGGAAAACAGAGATATGACTGAGCAAATTAATGCACACATAACAAATAGCTTGGTATCTGTCAAAATGTGTTGCTCAAAACTGTAGAGATGGTGACACTAGTGAGAAATTAGGTATTTGTTCAGAGAAAAATACTGCATAATATTAAAATATAGATTTGCAAGTGAAACAAAGATCTTGTAAAAAACCTGCTGAGCATAAGTGTCAGGCAGCAGGATAAAAGGAAAAAAACAATAGCTGCATTTGCTTGGAGCAGATTTTAATCAAAATAGCTGGTTCTCCTGTCACTTTGAAGGATGGAAAACTGAGTAGCAATATTTACTGCACATGACAGAGACCAAATTAATTTATTAAAATTCAATAGAAGAAACTTCTGCTATGGATTGCTCCATTTTGTTTACCACTTTTCAGACAAGAAGGGTATGGATCAGACTTGGCCTCACAGATCTGGCTATCATGAGGAATGCCATGGATAACTGGGATCCTGTTTCTGCATCTGTCAGGGGTACCCACATGAGCAACCAAGTGTCCAGTAGCACAAACCTCTTGCTGCAGAGCAGATATCAAGAAGATTTGGGTGGAAAGCAGTCACTTTCTGTTTCTGTCTTTTTTTATGAGGTCCTTCTTGAAAACAGCAGAAGAGGGCTGGATGCTCACCAGCACCCAGCAGTGCCAACTGGCAGCACACAAGGATTGAAGTGCACATCTGGGAATGCTCCAATGCCAGAATGATCACACAACCTGCAAGCCCTGTTTATGTTAATAGGAAGGCTAAAACTCCTGTCTCCTACACTGAAGTGTGTCCTTGAGTCCTGCCAATACACATCAATAATATGCTACAATCTATAGATTTTTCAAACCAAGAATTTAAAGGCATCTGAATTATCTGCCTTCTGGTAAGAAATAAAAAAACTGAAGCCAAGAACAAATTAAAAAAGGTATTATACTTCATTTATTTTTCTATCACACTTGTGAGCAAAAGAATTTTCTGGAAAATAAACTTCTAAATAAAATTTAAATGTAATTTTATAGAGAAACACAACACAGCACATCAGGCAATTAATTTCACAAGGTATTAATTCTTCTTTGGAACAAAATGCCTTCCTGGTGAATGGAATTTGCTGATTCCCTAGTATTTCAGTATTCTAAAACAAAATTTTAATTCTTGCTTTTAAAAGAACGCACTAGTGTGGCCACCAGATTTTTCACTAATCAAATGAGAGGATTTGTGATGATTCCCACTAACCTGCTGCTATCCAGCTGGGTACCAGTGAGTAGTGTCCACAAGCAGTGAAAGCCATGGTTACTTTAGCAACTCTTGTTAAACTCACTTGGCAAACTTGGTGGGCATTCTTCAAACTATCCTAATTCTCAGTTTTCAGGTCTGGATTTCTTTTTCAGCTGGTTGCAGCACTGACATTCTAGTCAACTATGAGCTGAAAACTTCTCACAGTAATTTAAATCTGCAAGATCAGTACAGTGAGATCATCTTCATCTTTTTTTAAAAAAATATCAACTCTATTTTATTCTACAGAAAACAGACCTGCACATAATCTTAAAAAAACACCAATAAACCTGTCTCTTTTCTTTTAATATATGCAGATAGGAGCAAGCCTCTACAGAATATCATAAGCTTGTTTTTGGAGAAAATGCATGCAATAGTGTGCTTCACCACAATAGAAATTAGCACAGTGGCCCTTTTGCCTAAAGCTACAAAAGACAATATCTAAAAAAGTGCCTGAAGGATTGAACAACAACAACGTGCTTCAAAAATATGTTCAGAAGCCAAAGTTGACACGTGACTATTTCCAGTATACAAGTACTTTGACTTCAGTGGAACAACTTGCATGCCTAAAATTAAGCAATTCATTGAAACAACAACTACTATCAAGGAGAAGATAGGGATATACAAAGTACATTTTCTGGGTAAATTAACAGGAATTTTCAGTAAACAGTAAATGTTGTTAAGAAAAGCTAGCAATTCTGCTCCAAGAAGTACCCTTACCTCAAGTACAATATAAAGAATACATGTATTACAAAATACAAATTGAATAGTTGCTATTGAATGTCTTTCAGCCCAGTGTAAATCCAACCTGAGCAACATCTTTGTAGTCTAAAGGATTTTTGATTAATAATGAAAGCAAAATACAGGATTAATGAAATACATCTTGAAAATATGTAAAAATACCTAGAGTGAGTATCACCATGAGATCTGTCTCCATAGAAGTGTACCTAGAATGATAAAGCATGCCCCATCGTCTTGTGACTTTACATAATACCTTTGCTTTGATGAACATTCTTTTTTTTTCTCTCTGATTTTAATTGCTCTGCAGGCTGTGGGTTGGCAGAAGTTCATTTTGGAGTCTGTCTTATTCCATGATCAGAAAACCCAATTCTGAAGATGTTAGTCAGTACAGATGCCACAGCCTGCACATAAAGTGATGTGTTCTCTACCGGTTGAGCAATGCAGTCACAATTTTAAAAAAACAATCTTTTGCTGATGGACAGCAGTCCAGATATCTGCATATCTCCATGATTTAAGACCTTATATTGGTAAAATAAAATTTTCCCTCACATGCAAGTTTTGTTATTATTTAAATTGCATAATAATTCTAGTATTTTGCAATCTCACTTAATGATCCATCTAAACAAAATTTCAAGTTTAATACTCATGAGCTCATGTATAAAATGTAAAGTTTTGATAACTGAGGCCTGAGACATCTGTGCCAATTTTTGCTGAAATAAAACCTAGGAAAAACCCTAACCTTGAAAAAAATGCCCCAGATCTGCTTATTTAGGTTCCTTTTTTGTCTAGATCTGTTCTCTGTAGGCTTCCCAAAGCACATTTAAACATCAGACAATTTAATTTATAAGTGACAAACATTTTCTCTAACTGTTTGCAGTTCTTACCTTAACTTCTTGATTTCTCATCACAAGAGAGCTTACCCTAGTTTTGGCTTGCACATTTTTATAAACTGGTTTTCATGAACTCAATCACAGCAGAAACCAGGACAACTGGTTAATTTGGTGCTTTTTTTATAGAGACATGTTTATATGGCATTAGTTATGGATTCAATCAGTCCTTGCATTAAAATGCCTTGATCATAGTTGCACGTATGACTAAGATCTAACAAACATCACAGAATTAGTAGCAATATTTTGACCTTCACAGAATTGCCAATAACATGTTACATTTAGAAAAACAAAGGAATTGCTTACTAGGAATTAAGATTTCCATTATACAAAGTGTAAAGCAGAATGGTGTTTTAAAACTTAGAGCCTATTTGGTGTATTTTTGACTGTACAGTGTTCTGCATAATACATAGCAGTGATTTATTCAGTCATTCATTCAGTAACATTCTTCACATAAAATTGCAGGAATTGGATCAAGATATTTTCTATCCTTTTGCATAGAACAGTCTATTTCCTTTTGAGTTAGACTGTTGTCAGAAGATGCAAATAAGGATAACATATTTTCAAGAAGTAGGCCTTTCTTTCTCCTTTTTAATTTGATTTTAATTTTTATTTTATATTTAACCTCTTCAAACAATAAAATACAAAGTACTGTGAATATTTGGCAAGGGAATTTTATATGTGGCATTTGATTAGGCTAGTAAAAAACACTTGTGTCTCAATTCAAAGATCACTAAAGTGAAATACCATTGGTAAAACCTCTTGCTATCCCTTTGTCATGGACATGTAAAACAACAATGCAGAGTCAAAACACTTCCAACTAACAAATGTACCAATTTTCCAGTACAGCAATTTTATCAAGAGCAATGGCAAAATTCTCACACCATGCTTGGAAGGCAATAGTTACTACCCATGGACACAACTGATATTGGAGTAGAACCTGAGAATTGCTAGTAAAAACCAATTGCCAAATCAAATGCCAGGTTACCCTGACTCATTGATTTGTGGAATTACACAGAATAGTTCCTCAGCTCCTTCATACATGCTAGGAGTTGGGCAACGTCAATTCACCAAGGTAAATGTAATCCACAGGGGCTCCGGTCTGATCCCAGCAGGACACCTGCATTTGCATTTACAGCAGACCTGGTTCTCACCTCCCTAGGTCAGGAGAATAAGAATCCCACAATAATGATCAGAATGAGGCACTGAGGAGTGTGAAAATAAAACCTGATATTCGTACTTTGGCTTAGGCAACGGGACCTAAATCTTGTTCCTAGACTCCAGTGTATGTGCAGCTTAGGAAGAAACACACAGGCAACGCAGTCAATAATTGTGAATAGAATATAAAATTCAGGGGATGTCTTTCGTTGTGCACCAATTTTCTTCCACAGATGAAATTTGTAAAGAGAAAGATAAAAGGAAAAAGTACAAGTACATCTGTTGTAATGCGTCCTGATATGACATTTGCCAGAAGCGTACATTTCAAAATCCCCCATTAACCTCCTACTCATTTCAGCAAGAGCTCTGGTTCTGACTGCTGACTGTGCAGCTTTACTTGGAATTGATGCTTGAAACACTTCTCTTCAACCTACCCAAGCTGGAAAGTTTTGCAAAACACAAAATGTGCAACTGTTGATGACTAATAGTTTTATGCATTAGCACAGACAAACCTGTAACCATAGAAAAAGAAACAACATTGTGTTAAATCCACTTCCGTTCAATTGTCCTTTAAATTAAAATGCTAATTTGTGGGCACTTGTATGCATTGAAGTGGAAATTCAGTATGTTTAAGAGAGGCTGTACTTGGTGAAAAAAAAAGAATGATGGAGCATCCATTCCTGGATTTTAGCAATTAAAGTCTAAAAACCCCAGAACTGAACAATAACTTTATTTATATACAAGACATTAGTTCTATATTTTTCTTCTGTTTTCTGTTGAAGCACAAGAGAAGCAATTAGATATCAGAGATGTTTCCAAATATTAACTTTCTAAGGAATTGATGCATATAAAAGTAAAATGATGGGTCAACAATTAATTATGAACTCAGACTCTACTTTGAGACCTTGCTGAAGCAAATAGAAGTAACACAAGAACAGGCATCTCACTCAATACCCTGATTTATTAGCCATTATAAAAGAATGAGTGCCACACATTTGCAGGACAATTTGGAGACTGATAGGATTCTGGTACCCCAATATGAATCTCAAAAGATCAAAATGCAGAGCCTGTAATTCTATGTACATCACCAAGGAGTAGACTGGATTCAGCACCATGAACAACACCATGTTCTTCTATTTAACTCACTCTGCTAAAACAAAAGTTAACATTGACTAGTAGGTTCATGGTCATCTGTGAAATCTGATCTCAGAAAATATGTTACTGAACTCTGAAAAGCTAATTTTTTTGTAATTAGAGCAGGCAGAAAGCTAATTCTAATAGACAACCTTTGCTATAAATGCAAGATTTGCAATTTACTTTTTTTTTTTTTTTAATATAGACAAAAATATGAGGTTCATGTTAAAAAACATTTTTGTAATAGGTCAACTTATGTAGCTTTTCCCTTTAAAATGAACATTCATATTCTGTGTTTTCTGCCATCCATCCTAAACAAGTTTAAAGCCAGCTGTACCTTAAAAAAAAGTTTACAGAAATAAGTAGCTTAATTGAAATTTTACATGTTAGAAGTAAACAGGTGTAATCAGAGGTGGCTACATGATGAGAAGAATCTAAACTCTACTCAGAAGTACAGCTGAGGAGGTCCAAACCCTGCTCAGCTCAAATAGCAATAAGACTAAAGATGAAAGCTCTAAAGAAGGAAACTGGATCACTTAGCAAGTAATGTTGTTTTAACATTAATTTTAAAAAGGAGATCTCCTTATTTTTTATGATATTTGAACTTCAGATCACTTGTTTTTATTTGGGAGTTCCTAGGGTGGGGAGGGCAGGGGAGGACTGTGGTTTCTGTGGTAGGAAACAGACTACAAGAAATACAATTTAAGCAATCATGACCTCAGTCCTGTTTGCGAAATCTTTCTTAGCCAAGATCTTGAATCAAATACTAATGAAATAGAATAAATCTCATATAAACCTGTGGATTTTAAGTGATGTCTTAAATTAATATTTTGGGGTTTTTTTAAATATTACAAGTAAGTAGAGTGATTATACTCCGGGACTTTAATTTCACTTAGCTTACTAAAGCTCAAGTGAAATACATTTCATATTAGTTGCTCACTGATATACACATTTTATGCAAAGCTTCATTTAGTCTTTACCTAGAATTTACTCCATTTCAACTTCTCTAAATAGTTCAAGGTATCAGTTAAAATGATATAAAAGTATACATAAGAAGAGTGAACAGATTTAGCAACACAGAAATATTTTTAATTACTCAGTGCAATTAGAGTATGTGTGCTAACTGGTATAATGAAATTCTGCTTTTCATCTTATAAGGCCTCACTGTGTTTGGAAAAAAGAAAGAAATGTAGGCATTTTGTCCCCAAAGGAAACAAGTATATCCCATTAATATGTCAACTCCATAATACACATACAAGGTCCTTTATGGAGCACAGTCTTCAGTGTTCTTTGCAGAACCTTTCAAAAAGGAGAACCACAACCAAAAAAAAAAATCTTACTTGATAGGCAATCCTTTAGTAATTTTACTATTTATTGATGGGTTGTTTAATGTAGGAATGATGCTAAACTTCTAAATTCTTTGTAGTCTGCCTCTTTTATGAGGTACAAGCCAGCCTTTCTTCTTGAAAGCTCCTATTTCCCTAAAGTTCTCATTACTTCTCTCTTTTACGGTGAGCATGCTCCCTCAGAAAAGTGAATTGGCATTTTTATTTATAGATTTCCCTGCCCCCCTTTGATCAGAGAGAATTGAACAGTTTAAAAACTGAGAAAGTTGAGAAAGTTGCCTTTCTCAACTCTAACATACCATGCAGATTTGGCATTTAACATTCAAAGTTTACCCTGCAGATAGCATAAACATCTGGTACCTTAAACAGTATGTCCCTACTCATGGCAGGATGGTTGGATTGCATGGCCTTTAAAGGTCCCTTCAAATCCAAAACATCCTGTGATTTCAGTATTCTTTCCTTTAAGAGAATACGCCTATGGTTCACAGCATTCATCCATCAACAGTTTTGAAAACTAGAATGGGCTCTGGGAACACGGATCAACCAACAGGAGAAAGAAAACATGGATAGAACACTCCTGCTTTTCTCTAGAGAATATCCAACCATGGCATCCCAACCCACTTCATCAGGTGGTATTTACCTTTTTCTTCTGTGTCGTCAACAGACCTCCTGCCCCTGTTTCTACTCCCGTTCCAGATTTCCTTTTGGAAGCTCTCAGCTGGGCCAGTACCAGCAAGCCTGCTCTCCTAACAAGGAGAAGCAACAGTGAGAGCAGCCCCACATTTGTCCATGCCCTGCAAGCCAAAATCCACCCCTGCAGCTTACCTGCCTGGAGCCAGCTGCAGACACTTGCAGGAAGGAAGAAACAGGGGTACCTGCTTTATTTTCATCACGGGACACGAGTGGCTGGTCTAGCGCAGACCTTGCCTGGACGCTGTAGATCAGCTCACTGCGCAGAGCTTCTAGTTCTGTTTTCAGGGTGATAACATGGTAAAGAGACACTGCTGCAAGACAAGAGGACAGGAGCATTGCAAGCCACAGGAATGTGACAGAAAAGAGTCCCGTGGTGCCTGAAAGAGCACCAGGGGGGGCAGAGGGAGAGGAGGCGGTATCCTTCTGTTGGATGACGTGCACACAGTCCACGGATTTCATCGCTGCTCTTTCCTTACTAAAGCCAGAGGGAGAGTTCAGCTGTCCCCTTCCGAGGTGCAATCCATGTTACCAGCTGCTCTCTGAAACTAAGGGCATCCAGAATAAGTGAACAAAACGCCCAGATCATTTCCTGTCATATGAAGCTGTTGATAGTACCATTAAACTTAATGTACGGAGTGAACATCTAAGACTCTGTCTTCCCTTTGTTTTCACCTCTCTGTGCTGCATTTTGGAAATGAATACTTTCTCACAAGCTACCTTCCTCCTTTCACTTTCCACTGGTTATTTATGTGGCAGCTTGCTATAGCCATTTCCCATAATCTTTAAGTTTAGGCACAGCCAGTATCACCGGTAATTTTGAGCCTTATCTAGAAGTGCAGAAACCATGTAAAGTTTCCTGGCAGTATTTCATCCAGTGCTACTTAAAAGACATACATGTATGACATGCACGTGCCTATGTGTGTGTGAAGGCATATAGATGTACTCTGTATATACTTTATATCATCTATATTAACATATTTATAGTCATATCTAAAGTGCCAATATGCCTACAAAGGAGACAAATTATTCAAAATAAATTTTGTGTCCTTTCCTAAAAACAATACTGAAAAACATTCCCAAGTATGAGTCGCAAATTACAGTTTTTTCAGTTGTAAGAAGATGAAAATTCTGCAGTTCAGTTCATCAAACTAACTCAAAAAGGAATGACATTTTATTAAACTTTTCTAATAAATACAGTTTCTCTAAAGAATTCAAGAACCTGCATTAATGCAGAAGGGAACACGAAGCAGGGAGAGGAAATTTGGCAGGGTGGAACTAGAAGAAGTGAAAACTAGGGGATGGAAAAGAATAAGAGAAGGAGAAATAAGAACAGGGTGAAAGGGAAAATATTTATTTAGATGATTTAAAATTAAACACAACCCAAAACTTTAAGCAAACACATTGACAACACTCAGGTGAATCCTGAGTGTCTGGTTTAAGCTAATCTTTTAAGATTTTATTAGTCTTTTCTTCTTAAAACTCTATATTAGGAATTCCTTTCTTCTCTGGAACAGCAAGGCTACCTAGACATTCCACATCTGTTCATGTGATTTTTTTACTCTCTTTCCATACAAAATTCAACTTTTACCGCTTTATTAAAAGTTCCAGTAGTCTGGGACAGAAGAAAAAAGATAAACAGTATCACATTTATGGTTAAAATCAACAGGTCAGCCCCTCTTACCATGTAAGTAAACTTTATCTTTGCAAAAGAGAAAACTTTTTCAGGTCAGTCCAAACAATGTGTAATAAATCCTGATGACAACACCTACCAGAGTAGTTCAGATCAAGTTAATTCTGTTGGGAAGGAGAAGGAAGAAGGAACAATAATAGAGTAGCAACTTCTGCAGTGTCTCCCTCTTCTGTTTCTTAAGGCTACAAGAAATTTAGTGTGATTATAAACTTTATCATCTTCTGTTGTGATGCAAGGACCTCTTTTCTTTATTTTGCCACTTCTACCAACCACACACATCCTGCATAGACAAGTAGATCTGCTCCTAAATGCAAAGGAAAAAAACAAAAAACCCCGGTATCTTGCACCTAGAAGCCGCATACATACTGTGAGAAATTATATAGAAATCAGTATGGGGTGGAAAAAATAGAATACCATACAATTTCTGTTCCTATTTTAAAGGCTAAGTTAAGCTATATATGGGGCTGCATTTTGAAGTAAATTTAATATAAAGTAATGTAAGGTTTTTCAACAGAATAAGCAATTATTAGAACTAAGCAGACATGCCTTCAAGTATATCTAGACATAAGAACATTACCAGCCTAGTACTGACTGTTCCAAAAATAAAAGATAATGTGACAGTTGGAAAAGAAGTGCTATTTTAGAAAATGAAACAGAGTGAGAGCATGAAAGTTATAACTAGCTATCCAGGAATACCAAGAAACTATTGGCCAGTGAGGTCTCTGCAGTCATTAATGTATCAGAAAATAACAGACCGGTATATAAATAGCAGTGCTCTAGCCACTTCTAGAGAAAATAGGCTATTCCCAGCCTCCACAGCCTCTTTAAATGGGGTCATTATTTGGGCTGACAAAGTAATTGTGGTGGCATAGAGAACTTCTGTAAGACATTTGGCTCCATCTTGCTTATAAGTCTGATCAATAAGAATTTCAAAGGGAAGATGAGGAAAATCACAACAGCCCACACATGGGAAAATGTTAAATTCAATAGGAATTTGTAGATAAACATCAAAGGGATCTCTTTGTTGGCAATTCTGTGTTGTTCTGTAGATTTATAAGCAGTTATGTGGTTTGAAAGAAAATGTAACTTCAGACAACTTCTGTGATGACAAAAACAGTAGAACAATAACTAATGACAAGAGATCAATAATGAAAATCTCCCAAAATCACCAAACCCAAAAAAGCTGCCAAACCAAACAAAAACCCCATGCTAGTTGCAGAGCCTAGAACCTGGATGGAGTCAGTGCCTCAATGCTTGCCACTATGTCTTGTCATAACACGTCCTTATGATTCCTCTTGTTGGCAGAGCTGCAAAGAGGTCCTTAGCCCGCTTAAAGCAAGTCAGTAAGATTAGCACATGCTGTTTCTCCTGTGTTTTACACTAAGGCATGACTAAAGAGGACTAAGGAACGCTCAAATCAGCCTCCCATCAGCAGACATGGGAAGGTGATGATTTCAGCTGAATACAAGCCCTCAGTGGAATATTCTTGTTGAAATAGAGGTATACTATTTAGATATATATGCTGGGGGGAAATAGCATTGTGCTTTTATATTGACAAGCCTATTTACTTATAGCTAAGACTGACAAACTGAACTGTGAAAAATGTCAAAAATCCAGAATGAATATAAGACACCTAAGGAACTAATTTCAGAAATGGTATTCAGGTTTTGGTTAGCAGACTGCTTCTACTGGACTGCTTTCCTGAAAATCCTTTTGCAAACTTTTGTACCACATCAACAATTTTGGACTCGAGACACACACGCAGTCAGGAAACCTTAAGGGCCGCCTCAAGACCAGTTCAAAGCAGCATTTTCCAAACTATTTCTACAAAACAAAATGTCATTGCATTAAACTGCAGAAACCTAGTCCTGGCCATCTAATCCTGCAAACAAATAAGAATAAACCCTTATAATAAAGTTATCCTGAAAACAGGGTCTTAATTTGCATGGAGAGTATATGATCCATGCATATACCATAGTGTCTCCTTAACCCAAAGGATGAACCATGTTGAACACTCAGACTGAAAAAAAAAAACCTCTTTAATTTAGCCAAGAAAAAATACTAAGAAATGGCTTGGTTAGTCTAAGAATTCTACTTAACCAAGTCCTTTACTTCCAGGAAAAAGAGCAAACATTTAGGTAAAATTCAAAATAATAAATAAGTGAAAATCAAACCCCAACACATTACCACTGAAGACTCTTAAGGGTAAGAATGTTTCACTACAAGAAACATTGAATGAATTGTAGTGAATGTTTTCTGAACAAAATTAAAGCTGGTTAAAACTTCCAAGATGTTACAGCAGAAACAAGCCCTGAATTTTATGCAGGATTTTTTTTTTCCATTATGCAGAGTATCAGATTAAATGATCAAGATGTGTCCTGCTAATCTGAAAACTTATAAAAGATCAACATCACATCTGTGAGGAACCAAAGCAGAGATAGTAACCAATCATACAGGAAATTTGTGGTTTAACCAGAAACAGAATTCTTGATTTCCTGAAATCCAGTTATGTGCTTTAACCACAAAAGCATCTTCTTTGTGAGGGAGGAAAAACCCATAATGAAGTTCAGTGCACAAAAGAGAAGCAATTGATACGACTGTGAAGCCTTGGGGAAAAACCCAGTTTACTGAAGAAACATGAAAGTTTACTTAAAAATAAATGTTCTGCTTTAAAAAAAAAAGGTTTTGCAGAAGTTGCAACCAAGAGAGATCCAGGCCAGTGTGTACACTAAAAGTAGCCTCCAGTGGCAAGGGTCCAGCTTCACATACTTATGAAGCAGCCGCAAAATGGTCCCTGTGGTTATTACAAGAAAGAGACCACGGTATCTCACCTTACCACACAAGACAGTGCAGAACAGATAGAGGAGCACAGAAAAAGCAAAGGTTCCATTCTGAAATTTTCCATTTAATTTCAAGTCCTTTCTGAAGATGGACAAAATAGGAGGACTATTTTGGAGGAGATGAGAACAAACCCTGCATTATAGTTTTCTGCTAATAAAGAGATCTGTTTAAGAGTATTCACAGATATCCCTCTGAAACAGTACACATTCCCTTCAAGAACACCTAATTAGTTCTTGAAGCTATTAACTACAACTTACACAGTAGCAAATTCAGGCAACTTCTGCCTCCCAAATGGATCCAAAAAGTACTCTATTTCTGGATACTCCACTCTTGTGGCTGTATATCTTACATCTTATTATTTTAATTTCTAGGAAGCTGTTGAATACCTTGCAAGTAAAAGATGTGTTATACAAACAGTTAAAGCCTTATTTGATAAATTACCTTGTTAAAAGGAAAATAAAAATTTTAATGAGATTTTTATGAGGCGAAAAGTGTAATCTTTTCTCTTTTCCTCAACATTTCAAAATTGCTGAAGATAACACAAATGTCTCTGCACATTTTAGGTATGCCATCCTTGTTTTATTCCTTGCAATATTTTATTTCTCTAGATATCTAGACAATTTGGGTCCAAATGTATACTGCATAAAATAAACCTATGTCTGACTGGCAGCCACTGTCACTTTTTACATGGTTGTGACAATGCTTTCAAAGAGAAAAGGAACTGACACAGAAAGGAAAAGCAATTATTATAGGTGTCTTTCAAAATATGCAGCAGAACCAGCTAGAAAATAATTTTTAAAACATATAAAATATATAATTTTAAAAACACATAAAATATAAAAAGACAACCCAAGATTTATATACTGCAGCAGCTCAATGACAGCCTCCTCCCCTTCCCCTCCTCCCCCTCCCCATGATGTTACAGCAATTGCTTCTTACTGCCCAGGAAAAAAGGAGCTCTGTCATACAGCTGAAGCCCACTTCTCTTACAGTCTCACCGGCTGTGCTATCCAGCAACATGGAGAACTGCATTTCTCCACCTCTTTGACCCTGTGCAACTTAACAGATTTTGCACAGATGGACTAAAAATGCTTTTGTATGGTAACAAGATAAACATGGAGCCATGGCCCTTCATGTGGGAGTGGCCGCTCTGCTGCTGCTTCAGTCTGGAGACCTTCAATAGAGAGCACAGGACAAGGATTCAAGTATTTTCAAATCATAATGTTATTTCCTCATAGCCGTATTTGCTACACTGTCCTTGAGTCCTAGAGGACAGACAGGAAAAAGTTCTCTGCCTGACCTTTCCCTTTGAATTTTTGTAAATAATTAGCCCACACTAGATGTTAAGTGTAATTCAAACCAGCTGTAGAACTTCCTTTCTTTCTGTCTTCAAGCAGCGCAATCCATTCCTTAGTTACTAGTCAAACTAGCAGCCACATCTCTCTGAACTTGGTATGTGAACGTACTTTCATTTCTGTCAGCCACCTTGCAGCTTTGCATTATTCAGATCATTGCTTCAGATTATTAAATATGTATCTCCAGTTGGGAGTGAAACCATGTTCTTTAATAGTCAAACCAAGTTTGCTTTTAGACTGCATTGCCTTTCAGTGAAAGAAAAACTGCTGTTTTTCCAAGGAATAGAAGAGTTATTCTGCCCCCATCCAAGCTGAAGCATAACAAATTAATCACATTAATGTTTTCAAAACAAATTCAGAAAATAATCAGTGTATCTTCCTTATCTACTTACAGAGAAAGAACTCCGAACAAAATCTAAAATGACGACTCTGAGCACGGTCCAACAAGAGATCTAAAGCTCAGGCATTTTCAATATCTTTGGAGCAAATAACTTTTGCTAAACGAATGGTTCAGCATTTTCTCAAAACCTCTCTGTCTATACTTAGTCTTTTTTAACAGGCAGCAAGCCTTTGGTCTAGGTTTCATTTCATAGTCATAGGATGGCTTGGGCTGGAAGGGGGCCTGAAAGGTCATCTTGTTACAACTCCTCTGATGTGGAGGAGTTGTAACAACTTGATCATCCTTCACTAGATCAAGTTGCTGAGACTTTCATCCAGCCTGCTCTTAAACACTTGCAGGGATGGGGCATCCACAATTTCTCTGGGCAACCTGTTACAGTGCCTTACCACCTTCATAGCAAAGAACTCCCTCCAAATATCTAATCTATACCTACTCTCTTTCAATTTTAAGCCTTTCCCTCTTGTCCTGCCAGTACATGACCTTGCAAAAAGTCTCTCCATCTTGTAACCTCCCTCAGGTACTGTAAAGCTGCAATTAGGTCACCCCAAAACCTTTTATTTTCCAGGCTGGACAAGCCCAATTCTCTTAGCTTTTTCCCATAGAAGAGATGCTCCATCCCTCTAATCTGACTCCCTCCAACAGCTCAATGTCCTTCTTGTGCTGAAGAATCAAGAGCTGGGTGCAGCACTGCAGGTGGGGTCTCACTAGGGCAGAGGGGCAGCATCTCCGCCCTGGCCCTGCTGCCACAATGCTTTGGAAGCCAGCACGTGTTTGGCTTTCTGGGCTATGAGTGCATTTGCTGGGTCATGTCCAGCCTCTCATCCACCTGCACCCCCAGGTCCTTCTTGGCACAGCTCCTCCAATTTTAGTTTAGGAATGTTTACTATGATTTAATCAGTACTTACAAATTCAGAGAAAAAAAAAAAAATCAAATACTGTGTTTTACTTGACATGAAGACCTATACCCATCTACTAAGCAAATGAATATAACAAAATGAATGTAACATCATGAGACATTCCAAGACACAGTTTGTGTTGCACTATGTATCCTAGCTGCTTATCAATTTTCAAGTAAGAAGAAGCAAATGCAAGACTTGTGTTCTCCAGAACAGCACTGTGCAAGTAAGTTTTAGTGACATAGTTCACAAGACACCAACCTGGTTCTCATTCAGGGCAATATACACATGAAGTACCCAAATCTGGAGTTTTTTCTGTACTGTCATTTCTTCTTTTACAAAAATTAGAATTTACTTTTTCCATTCTAAATTAATAGGTATCTTGAACAGAGTGTCCAAATGTACCACACCTACACCCCCACAGCCCCGTTTCCTAGGTGCTGGGTAAAAAAGGAACTGTAAGCCTTGCAGTAATTCAGGGGAGGGCACATATTTTGCAGCTTTAGAAAAGACAGCAGTATTTTCTGGGTATTTCATATTAACCATGCTGAATGGGAGCAGAGGTAATATAAGCTTAGTAAGCTTTCTCTGTAAGAAAGCAGAAATTCCTTCAGACTGAGTATGCCCCTCCAACTGTATAAATTAACTATTAAAAAAAAAATCTGAGTGGCATTATAGGATTTAAAATTGACATTTAAAATATTGCCAGCATATGTGGTAGAACTACTCAGAAACACTTCAAAATACTTCCCAACGGACATAATATTTAGACCATCTCTCAGACCTCCAGACAACAGAGAAATTTTGAAATGCAAAATGTGTTAAAAAGTGATGGAGAGCTAACATGTACCAGTTTAACTTACTAACACTTCCTGAAAGTGAGGATACATGACAAGGCTTAGAAACATATTTGTAATATGCTTTTTCCTCTGCTGTAATAGCTTTCCACAAAGGCCACATCTAACAATGCAGATGTCTAGACCACATGCTCTGGCTTTAGTAAGAGACTGAAAATGATACCTTGGAGTTGATCTGTTACCATGCAAACAAAACTACCTCTTCACACACACTGAAGACAGGCCACAAACTAGAACAAGACATTAACAGCATTTTTAATGTATCAATTTATTGCATATGTCTGTACATAAAAATAGAAAAGTGTTTTTGTAAAATTAACTTTATTGTAAAAACCAACTAGAATGATAATGTAAAACTTTGCCACAATTAGCACATTTACAATAACATTTATGCTTTGTTTACAAAACTTAAGAATACCTTATGATAGTTTTACCTTAACTATATATTAGAGAAAAATAATAAAAAAACAACCTTGCATCTCATAATCAGTGACTGTTTCTGAATTCAAAACATAAGTGTTATTTAGAACTTCAATATGCTATCTCTAGCTACGCTTCTGTGAGGTTCTACTCTAAATTATACAAGCAGAATGGCATTGCAAATTATACCTAATGGGATATATCAGGCTGATCCCACTACATGCAAGAGGCACTGATTTTGTATTTGGCAGAAGTGCCCCTAGCAAAATCATCTGTCATTAACAAAAATAAAAATGTCTTTTTCAAGAATTGATGAAATACAAATGGAGGTACATCTGCATCTTTTTGCTAACAGAAAATACTATACCTTGAACTCTCAACTCTGCCTTGCATTCTTCACTTTGAACATCCAACATGACCCGATTATTAGCTTAGAGATGCTGATATGCATATTTTGTATAAATACTTAATCCTTTTGCCCTTCAGATGACAGATTGTCCGTAGCCTACCAAATGCATTTGTGCTCTATTTCTAATTTTACCTGAGAAATGGACATGAGGGCAGCTAAACCAGTTAATATTTCTCCAGGAAAAAAGCACAGCTTATCTCTCTGCATTTCACAGTTCAGAAACAAATTCTGGGAATGTAAACTTGGGTTACTAGGAAGCTTCAAGTATTTCCACTAATTAAAACCACACATACGTGTGCACACACAAGGTTTTATGCTTCCTTACAAGGAACTCTACTGCTACAGCTGTTCAACTCCTGACCTCTCCTCAGGAACTTTGTTTTTCTTTTTTTTTTAACTTAAATTTCCTCTTATAAAACAGAAAATTCTTTTAATGAATACATTTAAACCAAGACTTTCTTACAAACCTGTGAAAAGAACTCGACTTCTTCCCAACTAGAAATTTATATCTACAGGACAAATATTTGGGAAACTTCTATACATATATGGATAATTGTTATGGGGAAACATAATAGTGTTAAATAAAATAAATGCAACAGTATCACAACACACCATTTGGCAATTTAAAATTATTATGTTCCTTGCAGTTCATTTTTTTAGCAGCAGATAACTGTGGTTTCCATCACACAGTTCATGAAATAGAAACAAGTCTTCACTTGTCAGAACAAGTTTCCTCCCCCTTCTTCCTCCTCCCTCCCTTAAAGAATTGTATGCAGAGCAGTGGAATATTTGCATAAAAACATCACTTCCCTGTTTTCCTTCAGTGGACTTCATAACCAATGCAATGAAAAACAGCATAATAACATCCATTCACAAGTGTATGTGGCCAACCCATTAAGTGAGAAACAAAACTGCGTATGTGGAAGGTGGAAGAAACCACGTAAGTGTAAAGGATGCATATGTGACTGCGGCGGTTTTGTGCCCACTACACATGACAATTGTGTCAACTCACACCCAATACCTGCAAAATTAAAGTTTCCTGCAGACACTATAGTGCTATGTCTGGATAATAAAAAGTAACATTTAGATACAGCCCACTTTGAAGAGTTTTAGATTGCCATAATCTACACCACACATTTGACTTTGTCTTAGCAACTGTGTGCTCAAATAGGAATACATAATTTGTTTACAAGTACCATCATAATACTAGGGGTATTCTGGGGTAGAGAGGTTTTTTTTTGATTGGTGGGAAGTGCAGTTAAATGCCATGTTACTTTAGAAATTGATGCTTTGTGAACTTCCCCCCTCGCCCAATGGTATTTAACGTCAAGATATGATAACTTCTGAAACAATTACTTTCTCTTCATTCTGTCTCCAACAATTTATCTGCTCTTTCGGCTTTATCAACTAAAGTTTAGAAAAGGAGTATTTGACTGCTAATTTTCCTTCTCTGCCTCCACTTCTATTCTAAAGCAATGTGAAGTACATTAAACACCCTATGCAAGCAGCTCATATCTCACTGTAGAATACACCAGGGAATGGCAGTACTACATCTATCAACTCCTTTCTGCTATACAAACACAGCCTCATTTTCCAGGCCCCAGTCAAACTTCTCCAATATACTTTGCCCAAGTACCTCTCTCCCCCCCAAAAAAAAATTTATCACCACTCTAAGGCTGAAAAGATAATTTTGGTTTCACTCAGATTGAAAAGTATGCTCTATGTTTTCATATCTATAGATGCACAAAGATGTATAGGTTTTTTTCTATCAACTCTAAGAAAACCTTAATAATAGTATCACGAAAGATACTTACCAGAGAAAGCAGCAACTTCTGGTACGTATTTGTTTATTTAAAAAACATAAAAAACCCAAACAAAAACAAGCAAACAAACAAACAAAAAAAATCAAAAAAGCCCCACCAAAAAAATCACGTTTATGAAAAGATGTATCATCCTATATACAAACGGCTGATAACTATTACCCATGTGTACTTAAGAACTATAATTCCATTAGGAGGCATAACCATTAAGGCACCAGCTCAGGAAAGCAGTTTTATTCAACCAGACAACTTAAGCACAAGCTTAAAACATTACTGTCCCTCGGGAAGCAGATTCTAAGTGTGCTGAGATGCTTTTCTGAATCGGGACAACATGGCAGAAAAGTTTACTTAAAAATTTGAATCCAAAGGGCAATTTCACAGATTGTGTGGAAGATTTTCCAATTTATTCTTTTCATTAAAAAAAAAATAAAAATTGAAGAGGCAAGCTCAGCTGCAGCAGATGAGTAATTAAACCTGCAGAAGAGATCTAAACAGCTCTCACACTCCATTAGAGACTGAGCTAACAGCATATGTCTTTGATCACAAAATCATCCAGGCTGGAAGGAGGCCTCAAGGTCATTTAGTACAATCATCAAGGTAACACAACCATAATCACCCCTAAACCATATCCCCAAGTGCCACATCCAGATGACTCTTGAACAATTCCAGAGGTGGTGATTCCACTGGGCAACTTAGTCCAATAGCTAACCACTCTTTCAATGAAATTTGTTTTATAATACGTAATTTGAACCTTCTTTGCTGCAAAGCCATTTCTTCTCATCCTTGCTCTTGAAATATGGCACAAAAGGCTGACCCTCACTTTGCTACAGCCTCTTTCAGGTGGTTGTAGAGCAATAAGGTCTCCTCTGAGCCAGCTGTTCTTCAGACTACACACCACCATATCCCTCAGCCGCTCTTCATAGGACTTGTGCTCCACTCTCTTCCCTCTGTTGCCCTTCTCTGGATTTGTTCCAGCACCTCAATGCCTTTCTTGTAGTGAAGGGTCCAGAAATGAGAACATGATTTGAGGTGTGGCCTCACCAGTGCCAAATACAGGGGGACAGAAGGACCAGGGACACCCAGGACTGCCCTGGTCCTTCTGGCCACACTATTTTTGATACAGGCCAAGATGCCATTGGCCGTCTCAACCACTCAGACACACTGCGGGCTTACATCCAGCCAGCTGCTGACCAGCAGCTCCAAGTCTCTTTTCTGCTGGCCAGCCCTCAAGCCTGCATGGGGTAGTTGTGACCCAAGCACAGGACCTGGCCTTTCGTCTTACTGAACCTTGTGCAGTTGACCTTGGCTTGTTGCTCCAGTCAATCAGTATCTGCAGAGCCTTCCTACCCTCAATGATTAAAACCAACTAGGACTTTCTGCTCATTTTCATTATGCTTACTGCAACAACTATCTCTAATCATGTGTCCACTGGTAATTATTTGAATTTGTTTCTTTAGGAAGTATAAATAAAGGGAACAAACATTTAACATACCAGCATAAAAGTCTGAACACAAAAATCTACTTTTACCTTGTGTGACCACCCATTTTGCCTTAAGAAAAACCACCTCAAATGCACAAGCAGACTAGTACCAACTAATAGTTTGCCTGTACATTAGTGAGGAGAGCTTGAGGCAGAAAGGAGCTTAGATTGCACTGATCTCTTTCAGAAAAAGCTACTTCTATTTTCTATAGAGAAATTTCCTGGGTAAAATCCTGAAGTCACGATGTTAGGCACATACAATCTTCTGTGCACTATTATAATACAAATAGTAAATGAAAATAAGGAAAGTATCTTTCCATCTTCAGCTGCAGTTTGACATATGTAAGTTTGCATAACCATAGAAACCAGTAATAACCCAGGATAGTATACCTGCAAGTATACTCTACCATTTATGTTATTTTATATTATTTAGCACATTAAAGACTTCCCACTTTGCATAATATAAAATTTCAAGAAATAAACACTAATCTCATGCATGGCACACTTTAAATAAACTCTAAGAGAAGCAACAAATCATTGTGCTAACCATGGCTGTCCAGAAAGCTCACACATACAGCAGTGAATACCAAAGAGCCTCCCGTTGTTCTAAATACATTCTGTACTACTTTTGTAGCAAGTTTCTTTAATAGCATCTGTTGTACATATCAAACAAATGGAATATATGGACAGAGATACCAAAAAAGTATGAGAAAGACATAAAATGGTTCATTTACAATGCTGCAAATGTAAAAGTTATCTGGAACATCTTAATAAAATATCAGACCTTTCCAAGTTTAATTTCACTCTTTAGGCAAGTACAGACATGACACACATTTAAAAACAGACATTCTTTTACCACTTATCACAAATCAAGGTACAGTGCAGGTACTTGCCCCACCCCAAAGAAGAATATCAATTATATTATTGTTACATTAGATGACGTTTTTGCCATTTCTTCAGGAGAGTGACTCTTTATTACTTCTTTGATGAACTGTTCAAGTGCAGTGAAATAACCCTGGCACTGCCAAGTGTCATTGTGAGTTCCATCAGGAAATATCGCCAATCTCTTAGTCCGAGCTGGGGATAATTCATAAAGTTGCTTCATCATAACTGGTGGAATTAACTGGTCAGACAACCCAGAGATGAAGAGAGAAGGCATTCTGCACTGAGAGATTTTTCTGTAGGATAGAAATTTGTTTTTGTAGCACCATAGCGGAAGATATCTCATTGGAAAGAAAGAGAACAAAGTGCTGGCCATGTACGGGATGCTAAGAAAGGTGTTCTCCACCACAATGGCAGAAATCCTATGGGAATTTTCAGAAGCTAAGTGAATAGCTACTGCTCCCCCCAAGGAACGGCCAAAAAGAAAAATTTTTGTTTTATCAAGATCAGACCGAGTCATCACATAGTCTAAGACCGCCTCAGAATCTAAGTACAAGCCTTCTTCGCTTGCTTCTCCTTCGCTTTTGCCATACCCTCTATAATCAACCAGAATTAAGTTGACTTTCAGGTTTACCAGCATTAACAAAGCATTTGGCAACCTGTGGCCAATGTTGCCTGCATTCCCGTGAAAGTAAATGATGGTCGGAGAATACGCTGCATTGTCCCCTGTGTATCTCAGCAGGATAAGATTGAGAAGAACTCCATCTTTGGTTTTGATGAAGATGTTTTCATGTGGTATACCAGTAGGCATGGGAACATAAAGACGTGATGAAGAGGGCTGTTCGGGAAAGTAAAGCAGAACATCCTGGAACTTATATAATATACCTGCTATTGATACAAATATTAATATAAGGAGTATAATGCCTCCGTACAAGTGAAAAGTCACTATCAAGGGCAAAAGACAAATACGGCAGAGACTCCAAGACCAGGAAGCCAAAGCTAGTAGCCATCTTTTAACAAAGGTCCAAAGCATCCATGATTTTTCCATTGTAGAAGTCAGTGATCTTTTACTCCAAGTAAATCCTGCAAAAGAATCCAAATGTATACATATAAATATAGGAAAAAGGAAAAGGTAGCAATTTAAGCATTTGTACTTGCAGAAGATTAATGGAAAGTCAATGTATTGGAGTATTAACATAAAATTTGGTGGCAAACCCCCCTTGAGCTTTTGGAAACCATTTGACTCTGTAAAACAAGCAGAAATACAATCATAAAGAAAGGCTTTAGAGATCTTCAAAATTCCATTTACAGTATTTCTTCAGGCAGTCCATTAACAGCACTGGAAGATTAGTTGACTGAGACCACAGTAACTTCTGCTTTCCCTCAGACTTTCCTACGAAGCAATAGACCAACCATACAGACTGTATTACCACTTTGTCAAAGCTGCTCAGGTAAGTAATGCTAGAATTCAGAGAACACAAACAAAAATAGCCTTTATTTCTAAGTTGTTAAGTAGCATGCAGTAAGCCTGTGCACGTCACCCTGCAGACACTGGAGGCTCACCACACATCCCAGCACTGCTATGAGTTATTGGTTGCCTTTCAGCATCTCAATCAACTGTGGTTACAGAACAACACCTGAACTGCTCAGAAGAGAGAGACTCCTCTATACTAAGATACCACACTGTAGTTACATTTATGACAACTTTGGTTTTTTTTCCTATATTTTGATTGCTTTTGATTTATAACAACCATTTTCTGCTATCAGATCAGTAATCCATATTAAGTCTTTAGCTGAATGGAAGATTTTATCATCATGCAAGACAACTGAAAACAGTCAGTTAACTACATTATTATTCTCTGGTCAATGAAAAGTACTGCTGAAAATACCAAACACGAAAACAGACTCATGACAAAAACACATACAAGGCATAAAATGAGGAGAGTGATGTTAATGACAATGGATTAAACCTTCTTTCTAACCAAAGGTTATGTCTCCCAGCATCCATACAAGATCTTGCAGTATTCACTCCTGGTTCATATGGAAACAGGCAAAAACTGCCAAACCTACACAAAAACTACAGTAACCATTCAGTCACCACTGAATTGAATAATCACACTCCCTGGAAGAGACAACACAAACTCACTTGTTTGAGAACACTAAGCTATATAGCAGAAAATAGTTACACTTAAGACACAAAGTTATAATCCTAAAATGATATATCACAGCAATAATCTGAATTCAAACTCCAAAGGAATTTGACATGCAGAGATGCATCCAAACATTTTATACCAGCCATCCTGGTAGGCTCGAGTGATAAAAGCTGACCTCTGCAGCTACAACAGGAAAAACTGCCATCTCTATTTTATGCAAAAATTAGAAATAAATCAGAAATAAAAAATAAATGCCCCATCTTAAGATTCATGTATTAACCAAACACAATGTGATATTAAGCTTTTATATATGGTATCTATTCCAAATACAAAAACATGGTGAAATGTAAAATAGTCTAAAAAAGCAGTTATCTCAACTTTGTTCTCTGATATTATTTATAAGTTCACGTCTATTATCCATATCCAAATAAGCACAAATACTGTCTATAGGAAAATTTAATTTTTGTGATCCATTTCCCTTAAAAGAACTCACAATGATTAGAAGACATATAAAGGAGCTACTTCAATTTCTAAGAGAACTTCCTAAAGAAGTTAACAAACATTTCCCGCACTACATTTCAGAACTATAAGATAATTGATAATGAGTGAGTAAAACCATTCTCCTTACCTATGCTATTCAACACTTTGCTGACTTTCTTTACAAATGAAAGGAACTCCAAAAATGCTTTCTCAACAAGACATTCACAAGAATGAGAGACCAACTCTTAAACAAAAGTACTAAGAGACAAAGAATTAATAAAAATATCACTTCAAGTGATGAAGTTTTGCACGTACAATAAGGATTATTTGGAGACTGATACCCACAGCTGATTTTATAAGCCATCTTAGTTTCATGAGAAGGGCACTGCTTCTATTTTTATTTCAGCAGGCTAATATTATCAAAATATCATACTACAGATACATACACCAGATAGTGCTGCTGTGTGACTATTTCTGATATATATATATATAGGTGTATATATATAAATACTTATATAGATATATAGGTGTGTATATATGTGTATGCATATATATATATATAGGTATATACAAACACTTTGCTACTGGAACTAGCCAGTACATCCTACAACTAAAGCTCAATGTACAGTAAGCAGTTAACAGGAAGAGCAAACTACACAGACACAAATGTTTCACACTCATTACTTATTTAAATAAAGCTGACTACTCTGTGATATTGAACAATTACATTACTACTAAAGGGGGTTTTTTTCCCCAGCTTTGTAAAACTTCACTGGTTCCATTAATTTCCAAGCCTTCACATCTTGTTGGAAGATTTGTAAGCTAGGAAACTAGGATAA
The DNA here is from genome assembly GCF_965231275.1 of Zosterops lateralis. Classification (NCBI taxonomy): domain Eukaryota; kingdom Metazoa; phylum Chordata; class Aves; order Passeriformes; family Zosteropidae; genus Zosterops; species Zosterops lateralis. Next base: position 35,985,007 of record NC_139763.1, read on the forward strand.
AAAGTTTTTTAGGTTCCTCCCCACCTTTCAATACCAATTAAAAGAAGAGCAGAAAAGGATGGTTTCTCAAACAAGCATACAGGCCTAGAAGAGACTCTAAGCCAAATCAATACAATCCTGCTCTCAATAAAGCTGCAACCCACACTTTCTAGGGAGCTCAAAGCAGCAGACCTTCCAAACACTATCTTGGACAGCAGAAGATGATACAAACAGAACAAAATTTCCACTTGACAGACAGAAATAAAAAAGGGAAAGCTAATATAGTGATATTCAGTGAGCAGTAAGGTCAGCACTTTGTGAAGTGCATGAGATTTGAGACTGTTCAACTGCAAGACAACACACACGCACACAAAATTCTCTTATTGGTCTTTATTTCCCACCCTGGTGTGCTGTATGGGAAGTTATAAATCTTTCAAGAAGTTTACAAGGTAACATCTTATGATGTGAATACTCTGTCAGAATTATGAAAGGCATGTGTACATTTCTCTTGCATCTCCAATTTTATGACTAACAGGGGGCCAGAATAATCCACAAAAGACTGGTAGGAGTGGGAGAACAGTGTATTTAGAGTTTGGTGTCTGATGTGGTCAACCTGAGAAACAGAGCAGACCCACCAATCCACCACCTGGACTAACTCTCTCTAGACAAGACTGGTTCTGTTCCTAGACTGCAACAACCAGTCGTGGACTTGCCCCATAACTGTCTGATGTCCCACTTATATCAAGAAGCATTCACCCCTTTAAGTTCTTAGAGGGCATTTTTACTCCACTAAAAAAAAACCAAAAACAAAACCAAAAACAAACAAACAAACAAAAAACAAACAAACAAACAAAAAAACCACCTTAAGAAATATCGTATTATAGCACCGTGTTTCATGTAATTCTTGTAACTTTGAAAACAACATTTTCCTTTAATAAGGAGTCACATCCCATTTTACAGCATTCACAGTATTTCATAATCATTGATTATTTAAACTAAATAAAAGACTAGGTAAATAAGCATAAGGTCATTTTAAAAAGAATTTTTCCCCTTGTCCCTCTGATAATGTGCATTAGAAAAGCTAGCCTTTGGGAATTCTAATACTTCCTACAAGTATTTATTCGGTAATTTATATTTGGTAAGCTTAAACAACAAGCAGAAGACAGTACTGAAATACAAAGCCTTACTGTGGAAACCATTGCCCCACAGAAACAGCAATGCAGCCAACTCAACATCAAGACCTAACGAAAGTAAGACTTGGCCAAACTGCTGTTGTACCTTTGGCTTAAACTGCCATGGAACCGTATTGTCTCTCAAAACAGGAAATCTGGAAGCAGTGCATTTCAGCTTTGTGTTGGGATATACACATTTGTTGATATACACACACCCCCCTGTATCTGTACATCTCCACTGACGATTCTAGGAACTATTGCAGACCTCTGTGTTCTATCATATGAGCTACAAGTCCTAAAATTCAATTAGCTACTGAAAATAGAAATCACTCCCAACAATAAAAATTTTGAGAAAAAACCCTCTTTATGATCAAGGTGTTTTAACAATATTGTATTTTGCCCTAATGCTATTTTTAAATGGTTAACACCATTATCAATTTTAAAAAATCATAAAAATTCAAGTGTATTTTTAAAGTACTAGGGAACTTTTTTTTGTTCCTTCTGAATGGCAGATGAAATGACTCTTGTATCTGCCACAGGTTCTGTTGTTTAGCCTTTGTCTACATTTTTAATATTAAACAGTACTATTTTCATACACTAATCATATCATAAAAAATTTACCTTTAGATGTGATGATTTCCCAGGCTTCATCTCTGCCTGAAAGACAATTCCATTTATGAATTTTGAGTAAAATTGTTTTGAATTACACATGTAATTTATTTTTTATCTTGTTACTTGAAAGAAGATTAAGAAGTGATAAGAGCCAAACCCCCTAGAAGTTACAACTGCTTCACTAATGAAGCTGTTCATCTCATGCTCCTTCTAGCTGAATGTTTGTTTGAAACATTTGATTAATTTGAAAACATCTTATAATGAAGTTCAAGAATCACAATGAAATGTCCTGGGCTATATACATAACACACAGTATATGACAATACTGAAATATTATAATAATATACGTACATAAATAATTTTACTAATAACATAGCATATATACGTAGTGCATAAAAACAAACATTACATTCTCTCCTTAAACCTTTTAGTGCACAAGTAGCTTTAAAGTTAGTGCTAAGAAGCACAATTAGGTCTTTAATGGCTGCTTCCTTATTAAAGAGCTTTTAAAAAAAAAAGCAGTCTTAACACTCCTTAATCCTTTGGATTTCAAAGCAAACAAACAAAAGCAATTCTCAGTCTTCTTACGAAATATCTAACGACATGTGCTTGCCTCCATTTCCTTTTCCTAGACTCCACCTTCTCCAGATACAGATAAGATTTGCACAAGTGTTACATTTACTCATATTTATTCAGAAGACATCTGTAAGCAGAAATATCAGGTCCTCAACTATAAAAAGTTATTTTCAGAGGGGGAACTGATCTGGAAGAAAACCTACAGGCTTAGCAAGGACCAGAAAAATACACTTTGTTCATACTAAAATCCTAGACACTCACAAAAAAAAAAAAAAAAAAAAAAAAAAAAAAAAAAAAAAAAAAAGGAAAAACACCAGCAAAGTAGAGACTCCTAGCAAAGCCAAAGGAAAAAGTACAATAAGAATAACTTAACACGCATTTCATGGCTCTGACGTTAAAATCAACGAGTCACTTGTCCTACTTATTTCAAAGAGGCAACATCCACAGCTCTGCATCAAACTGTCCATAGAACTGAAACTGAAAATGTTTCCCCCTTAACTGGCCGGACACCTCTCCCGGCTGACAAACGGTACAAAGTATCATCGTAACTCCATGCCTTCGATGACGATGATAATGGGTAAAAAAACCAAACAACAAAACAAGGCTGGCTATACCTTAACTTAGAACCTTAAATTTCTAGGGACCGTAGGCTCCTAACAGCAATTTTAGAAGTAATTAAGCCTGTTAAATTGACGCCTTTTTGACTTCAGAAAAACACCGAGTTCAGCCTTTTCGAAACAGTCACCTGGCCCATTTATTACACTACAGTTACCCCACCTTCTGCAAGCACCCAACTGCAGGAATTGTTCCATCTGGCAGCGGAAATAAACTAAAACACCGGAGCGAGACATTGCTGCCGAGAAGCTCAAGATCTGCCGGGGCTCGGCAGGACGGCACCTGCAGGAACTTTTACCGGCGCTGCCGAGGGAGCAGCCCCTGGGCAGGGGCCTCACACGGCCCGGGACTGTCCCGCCTGCCGCCTCCCCGGGGAACAGCCGCGTTTAGCCCCGCCGAGACCCCAAACCGAGCCCCAAACCCGCCGGCCGCCCCCGCCGCCCCGGCTGCCCCCGTGCACGGCGCGGCCCCAGGGCCGGGCCCGGCCCCCGTTCCCCGCTCCCCTCCGGTGCCGGTGCCGCGGCGGGCCCGGGCGCCGCCAGACCCACCCGCCGCATCCTCCCGGGCGCCGCCGGGGCCTCGGGCCAGCGCAGCCCCCGACGCGCAACTTCAACCGCCGCTCCTTCCTCCCGAGGCAGGAAGTCACCGCGGCCGCGGTTCCGCTTCCAGGGCACAGCACAGCCCGGCCGTTCTCCCCGCTCTCCCCGCCTTTCCCCGCCCGGCCCGGGGGAGGAGCGCGGCCCGTGGCGGGGCTGGCCCTGCTCTTCCGGGGCGGTGGAGGCCGCTGTCGGCCGGGCCCGCCGGTGCCCGCGGCTCCCCGTGAGTGTCCGCGGGGTGGCCGCTCCCCCGTCCTCTCCTCCCGGCTCTCCGCTCCCGTGCGGAGCGGGCCATGCCCCGGGCGCTGTGGCCGTGTTGGCGCCGTGCCGGGGAACGGGGGGTTGGCCAGGGCGGTCCCCGCCCGGCCCCGCTGGCACCGCTCCCTCCGGCGGCGCGGAGCGGCCCGGGGACAGGGGCCGAGGCGGGCGGTGTCGGGGGCAGGCTGTTCGCGGGGACGGTGGAGGAATCGTTCTCCGAGCACTGAAAGCTCTCACCTGGGCAGCCGCGGGAGGGGGGCGCGGTGCCTTAAGCCGCGCAGTTCTGTGTCTAGGCACGGCACTGCTTCGGTGTCTCGCCGCTGACTTGGACGAGTAAATGAAGAATCAGCTGGCGACCTCAAAGATAGTGGTTAGATCTTAGGTAGAAAAATGAGAAAAAACATAGATCCTAATTAGAGACAGTGGTTTTTCTAGACAGAATAACGTGCTGAGGCTTTGTTTATAAATATATAATTTTGTTTTGTTCCCAGTGAAAAACAGACTGATGGCTTCTGCACCTGTTTCGCAGCCTCTTCCTAAAAAAACGGTGGCCTCTCACGTGCCTTTTGCAGATCTGTGTTCTACTCTGGAGCAAATACAGAAGTCCAAATCTCGTCCAGAGAAAGCCCAGCATTTCAAGAATTTTCTGGATTCCTGGAGGAAATTCCATGATGCGCTTCATCAAAAAGAGAAAGATGTTACAGACTCCTTTTACCCAGCTATGCGACTTATTCTCCCACAGCTGGAAAGAGAAAGGATGGCATATGGAATTAAGGAAACTATGCTTGCAAAGCTCTATATTGAACTCCTTAATTTACCAAAAGATGGAAAAGATGCTGCAAGGCTTTTAAATTACAGGACGCCTTCGGGCTCGCGTGGAGATGCTGGAGATTTTGCAATGATCGCATACTTTGTGCTAAAACCTAGGTGCCCAAAAGAAGGCAGTCTGACAATAGAACAAGTCAATGAACATTTAGATGTGATAGCTAATAATAATGCTGCTAAAAACAAGGGTCAGTTAAAGAAAAGTCTTCTTCGGTTAATTACCCAGAGCACAGCATTGGAACAAAAATGGCTTATCAGAATGATTATAAAGGATCTAAAGCTTGGTGTTAGTCAACAAACTATATTTTCCATTTTTCATCCTGATGCTGCTGAATTGCACAATGTTACTACTGATTTGGAAAAAGTTTGCAGACAACTGCATGATCCCTCTGTCTCACTTAGTGATGTTTCTATCATGTTGTTTTCTGCCTTTAAACCAATGCTTGCTGCTATTGCAGATGTCCAGCAAATTGAGAAACAAATGAATAACCAGACATTCTACATAGAAACTAAGCTGGATGGTGAACGTATGCAGATGCACAAAGATGGGGATGTGTACAAGTATTTTTCCCGAAATGGGTTTGACTATACTCAGCAGTTTGGTGCTTCACCCCTTGAAGGCTCTTTAACGCCATTTATTCATAATGTATTTAAGAGCAATATACAAAATTGCATTCTCGATGGTGAAATGATGGCTTACAATCCTGAGGCACAAACTTTTATGCAAAAAGGAAACAAATTTGACATAAAAAGAATGGTGGAGGACTCTGATCTGCAGACCTGCTTCTGTGTATTTGATGTATTGATGGTTAATGATCAGAAGTTGGGGCACGAAGTACTAAGCAAAAGATATGAAATCTTAAGTAGTGTATTTACCCCAGTAAAGGGCAGGATACATGTTGTCGATAAGAGAAGTGCCAAAACAAGAAAAGAAGTGATTGATGCCTTAAATGGAGCAATAGATAACAGAGAGGAAGGAATTATGGTGAAAGATCCCATGTCCACCTACAAGCCTGACAAACGTGGGGAAGGCTGGTTAAAAATCAAGCCAGAATATGTCAATGGACTGATGGATGAACTGGACCTTTTAATTGTTGGTGGTTACTGGGGGAAGGGGTCTCGTGGTGGAATGATGTCTCATTTTCTATGTGCTGTTGCAGAGACGCCCCCTCCAAATGAAAAACCAACCACTTTCCACTCCATTTGTCGTGTTGGCTCTGGTTATACTATGAAAGAATTGTATGATCTAGGCCTGAAACTGGCTAAACACTGGAAGCCCTACAATAGGAAGGACCCTCCTGGTAACATTTTGTGTGGAACTGAAAAACCTGAAATGTACATTGAACCTTGCAACTCTGTCATAGTTCAGATCAAGGCAGCTGAGATTGTTGACAGTGATATGTACAAAACTGATTGTACTTTGAGATTCCCCCGAATTGAGAAGATAAGGGAAGACAAAGAATGGTATGAGTGCATGACTTCAGACATGTTAGAAGACCTCAGAAGCAAAGCACAAGGAAAGTTGGCCTCTAAGCACCTTCACATAGATGAGTTTGATGAGCCACATGAGAAGAAAAGGAAAACTGTTTCAAAGGTGAGGAAGATAATTGGAATAGCAGAGCAATTTAAAGCTCCTGATCTTTCTAGTGTAAGCAAGGTTTCAAATGTATTTGAAGACGTTGAGTTTTGTGTTATGACAGGAATGGGAAAATACTCAAAGTCTGAGCTGGAAAGCAAAATAGCCCAGTGTGGTGGCAGTGTGGTACAGAACCCAGGGCCGGAGACTTACTGTGTCATTGTAGGAGCTGAGAATGTCAGAGTGAAAAACATCATTGCTTCCAACAAATATGATGTGGTGAGGGCAGAGTGGCTTCTTCAGTGCTTTCAAACCAAAATGCTGGTGCCTTGGAAACCAGCCTTTATGATTCACATGTCTCCTGACACAAAAGAACATTTTGCTTGTGAGTATGATTGTTATGGAGACAGTTACACAGCAAACACAGATGTTGCACAGCTCAAGGAAGTGTTCTCAAGAATGAAAGACAATAAGGCAATGCCTCTGGACGTGATTGTAGAGCTAGAAGAACGTTACTGGTGCAACAGTTGTAAGCTCGGTGTATTCAGAGGAAGCACTATTTATGTGGACTGTTATGCTGTTGTCAGCGAGCCCGAAAGCAAAATCCCTGGAACTACACTATCAATTAGAGCTTTGGAGCTCCGTTTTTATGGTGCAAAAGTAGTTTCTCACCTTGAAGAGGGTGTTTCCCATGTTATTGTAGGAGAAGATCATTCACGGGTAGAAGAGATGAAAGCACTCAGAAGAACATTTGGGAAAAAATTTAAAATTGTATCTGAGCTGTGGGTAACACACTCAGTGGAGGAAGGAGTCACAAAGAATGAAAATCAGTACTTAGTTTAAAGCAGTTTTTAAGATCAGAGCAAAGGCATGATGTGACTTGGGTTTTGTGAGGTCCTAAATTTTTTTGTGTGCTTTCATGTCTTTTTAAAGCTGGCTCTGGCTAAAGAATAACACTGAATTGCTGAAATCAGGAAGGCTTTTAATTTTACTGTTGCAGAAGCAAGAGGATGCTAAGCTATGTTGGAAAGAAAAAAAACACCACAAGATAAATAATTTAAGCCTTTTAATCCACAAACAGGTCTCAGGAGAGATCTAAAATTTTACATAAATAAAATATGTTGGAAACTGGCTAGCTTGTTCTAACTTTAATAATGCTTGCCTCCATTGTTCAAAGTGGAGACAATAATTTATTATTTTATGGAGATGCTGCTGCTTATCTATTAACTATCGATTTGCAATCACATTCATGTTTTTGTTGACTTGTTTTGTATGTATTCCATATGCTAGAGGATCCAGTGATTTATAAACTTCATCTGGACTGTTTTAATTTGTTTACATTGGTTTTAGCATTAAGCACCACACAGACTCGAAAGCACTTTGGTTTTAGGATATTGTGTAGATCCTGTGTTTCTTTGTGTAAATACCCTTTGTACAAAAGGACCTAAACTTATCATTGAAGTGATAATGAATTAATAATGATCTATATGTGTATGAAATACAAATTATTTACTTAAAAATTGTAATAACTCCTGTGCTTATTACAGTTTAACTGTGAATTGTGACAGGACTAGGCTTTTACAATTAACTATCAGTTTATCTTTTTAAAATGCTTCTTAAAATATTGTAGGATTAATTTCCAGATATCCTGTTCAATGTATATTTTTATAATTAGTAAATAAAACGTATTTTTAAAGTCTGCCTGCTGTTTATCTCTAAAAGACAGTCACTTTTGAAAAACTTGATTTCTACTGATAGATAATTCATGCATTAACTTTCAGGGGAGAAAGGTTGAGGCCTTGTTTCTTGTTACATCAACACTGGTATGAAACAGAAATGAAGCTGGGCAGATCACATGGAGTCAGTTTTAACTGACCTCTTTCTACATTGCTTTCTGTGGTCATGTTCATGCAAAAGTTCCTGTAAAAAGAATTGGTAATTGTTATGTGAAAGTTTTATTGCAGTATCGGTTAGTTGGAATTGTATTGATATCTCTTAGTATGTCAGCAGCTCCCTTATTATTTGAAGTATACTCAGTAGGTAAAATATTGGTTGTAATAGCCACTGTCCACAAATTTCCTGTCACCAAGGCTGCTTTGCTCTTTTTCTCAGTGGGGCTGGTATGGTGGGACTGTGGTTTTTGTTGGTGAGGACACTGCCTTGCTGTTCCCTCAGCATGCTGTCCCTCATGGAGCAGCCCACTTGCACCCCTTGACCCAGCAGGGCTTTGAATGAACGAAGGAAAACCTCACTTCTCTCAGTTATGGAAATCCTCACCTTTCTTTTGTCCCCCTGACATTCATCTGATCTTTAGTTTGGATGTGAACTCCTTTCCAGAACCAAATTTAAAAACTTTTTGTCACACTTTTACTATAGCGTATCTGTTTGGTGAAACATTTAAAAACTGTATGGTTCCTGTTGCTCAGTTTCCAGTTACTCTTTTCTGAAAGACTACATCCGTATGTTTTCAGAGTCTCTATTAATATCCTTGAAAAGCAGAAGATCCACTTATTCAGTTGAAATCAGTCAAAATCTGTCAGCTATAGTAAATAACAGGTAAGATTTACTGTTCTGTTTATGGCATCTCAGTGATTTGATGAGAAATTTTAAAAAGCTCTGTAGTTTGCTTATGGGGTTTTTGTAATACTTTATGTCACTCTTTCTGTTAAAATACAATCAAAAGCCATTTAATCTTTCCAATCTATATGTAATTGTAGCTTGAATTCTTTCAAAAGAGGTACTCGAAGTTATAAAATGTCATAAAATGATTTAAAAATGTTCATTTGAAGGTTACTAGGAAATGCCTTTTAACATATTTGAATTGAGCATAAAGCATCTCCAGCTGGCAACAGCTGTTGTAGCACAAAACAGTAGATGGCCTGTAAAATTTTATTCTACTTTTTTTGCTGTGAGGGGATATGAATGAGAGAACTCTCTGTAAGTTTGACTTATTATGCAAACCTAACAGTGAAAGAGCTTGTAGGTATAATTATAATGTTTCTCCATGTTCCTTTCTAGAAGCAAGGAAATGAAAAGGCACCAACCTCAGAATTATTTTCTTTTAGAAAAAATATATTTAGCATTATTTTTGGGTTTTTTAACAGATGTAGTTTTTCCTTCTTTGTAATTTTGGGGAAGATTATCTTGACAGAACATATAAGGGAGTTGAATTTAAGTTCAAACCACAAACATTAATGTTCACAGCATATGTGATTGTATTTGAAAACTGATGTAATAAGAATGTTTCAACATGTATAATTATCACTAGATTAGTGACAAAATATATTTAAATTCTTCTGTTAATACGATCGGTAGAGGAACTATGTAAAGATGAAACCAAAGTTCATTTTTCTCCCTGTCATACATAAAGTAAAATACATTTTTCAGGACTAAAGTTGCCAGAAATAAGATAATGGGGTGGGAGGGGGGTGGGGGGTGGGGGGAAATATTTGTTACACACAAAATGAGTGGGTATGGTGTGAGGGGTGGCATATTCAATTCTTTTATCCTCAGTCTTTCCCAGAATAGAATGAATTCACATAGTCTGGTTCTGTATAGAGTTGTACTAGTTAGAATAACTTAACTATGGTATTTCTATAGCTTTTTATGAAGTTCAAATTAACCTTCTGAAATAGATTTGGGTAGAAGATTGCTTGTTTTGTTTCATTTTTTATAGAGGTCCTTGTGGTTCTAATTTAAAATTTTATAATTTGTCCAGCATTTTGTGTTTTGTTATAGTACAAGACCAACTTGATGGAGAAAAGTAGAACTCTAGATGTTGTTTTTCTCAGCTTTTGGCAGCCTTGTGACACCTTCTTGTAATATTTTCATAGACAGCTAATGAAGTGTGGGCTAGATGAATGGACAGGGAAATGGACTGAAATCTGGTTTAAATGCCAGGCTTGAAGAGTTGTCATCAGCAGCCAAGGTACAAGACAAGAGGCAATGGGCACAATATGGAACAGAAACTTTTGCTTAAAACTAGGAAAATTCTTACTGTAAGGGTGGTGAAACACAGGAGCAGGTTGCTCAGAGGGGTTGTGGAATCTCCATCCTTGGTGACATTCAATATGCAATCAGCTACAACTTGCTCTACCTGACCCTTCAACTGGACAGTGTTTGACTATGTGATCTCAGGAGGGGCCATCCAGCCTCAGCTGTTCTGTGAGGTCTGAACTAAATTTCCCATTCTGATTTTAGGTGTCTTGTGAATGGTCTAAGTGTCAAGTGGTGACATATACATTGCAAATTTAATGGATTATTTTTTTTTTTAACTTGCAGGAGAATAGATATTTGTATAGCTAACTCTCTTTATCAAGGATGACTTTTAAAGCTGCACATTAAACTGGAGGAAAAAAAACAAAGCAAACCAAGAAAACCCAAAGCATAAACCAAATTGAATTATAATGAACATGAACATTAAGGTCGTTCAGTCTCCTGAGCAGTGGAAAGAGCTGTGTAAGTGCTGTGTATAAATGTTTAAATACTAGCCATATCTGAGAGAACAGAAAAACTGGTTTTCAATTTGAGGTGATGTATAACTCTACCAATTGTGAAAGTGAAAAAAGCTCCGCTAGTTTAACCACTTTCATCTGATTGCCCAGGGCTGATTTGGGAGTGCTAAGTAACAGCTTCTTTGTTGTGATGATAGACGTACAAACATAAACACTACAGATTCAAGGAAGAGGTAGGATTTCTTCACCTTCTTGCACATGGAAGCTTCCTCCTGCAGCTAATATGCCCCAACCTCAGCACACTTTGCTATGGCAGCAACAGCAGCAAGCAGAGGCAACGTGTTCTCTGAAATCTAAGATTTTAGCCTGCACATCTTACACCTGCAATTAATGCAATAACTGTCTGGTCAAAGGCACTTGGATAGGAGTTCCTGTTGGTGCATAAGTAAAAGACAGCAAATAGATGTGTAACACAGCTAGTCTCAGTTAAAGTCTTGTGGTTGCTTTTTTCCTTCTTGGTCTCCCACAGCTTTTCTTTTGAGTTGGCCTCTTTTGACTAGTGTATTATAGATTTTATATGGCAGACCTGTGTGCTGTGAATTTACACATACAGTTTAAAGGTAGTTTGCATACCTCTCTGTTATGCTTCAGTCTGCCCTGCAAACATGTTCACATATGGTCACATACATCTTGGATTTTGGGATTTTGTTGGGTTCCTGTGGTGTTTTTTTTTTTTTTTTTTTTTTTTTTTTTTTTTTTTTTTTAAATTTTTAAAATTTTTATTTTACTTAAAATACCTGAGTGCTATTAGAGTACTAAAAAAGATTTTTCAAGGCAAAAGTAAATATGAAGGTATCACATTGTTTAGGTCTCTTGTATGAAGAGAAGGGAAATAAACAGGATAGACAGTTTTGCTGATTACATCTCTCTGTAACTGAAACACAACAGGTGTTGGGAGTTGACTGCCTGACACACTGGAATAGCAGCAACCAGGGCAGAGCAGTGAGGTTACATGCATTAACAACAAAGTTAATAAATAAAAGACAGTTAAGAAAAAACCCACAATTCTTCTCCTTTTTTTTCCCCCTCTGAATTATGTGGTAACTTGAGAAATTTTTTTTGTATATCAATTGTCTAAATTCTTATGCTTGGTGATGAAGAGCTCTATGAACAGAAAAACTGCTGTATACAGATCTGATACAGATTTCTGGCAGACACTCAGTAAAGCCATCTAAGGTGCAGTACAGATAATATTTAAATTTTTAAGACTGAAATATTTAACTTTTTTTAGTGACTGGGAAATATAAAGAAACATTTTACCACTAGGAAAAGACCTGGCTCTTAATATGTAATGGTGCAGGAGAAATATTCTGCTGTGTGTGTTTTGGATAACCTGCCTTCCTCACCTGTGTTTTTGGAAGATACGGCTGATTCAACCTTTCCAAAATCATGCTTATATTTGCTCTCAGTGCCAAATGCTTTTAGAATTACATGCTTTGTACTGGGTTGTCTTTGTTTATGAATTCTGGTCTGACTTACACAATTCTGTGGTTCATTCTGGGTGCTGAACCCTTGGCCCATGTTTTGGCTGCAGGGATGGACTGTGGCTCAGTCATGACCCTGCTCAACTTCTGCAACTGCATGATTGTCTGTCCAGCATGTGACGTGGAGTGAGCTCCAGGAATTGCATGGAGGGGAAGGGGATTTCTAAATCAGAGTAGCCAAAACCTGCTACAGCATGTGTAAATGTGCACACACATATGGAGTGTATATGTGTGTGTGTGTGTGTGTGTGTGCATAAATATTGAGAGAGAGATGTGATGATTAGAATGGCTCTCTTCTGCCCTCACCTCTTATTATTCCTTCATCTTTAACAGTGCTCAGAAATGTTTTTAGAGATCCCAGAAGTGGATGGGAAGGCTAGAGAACAAGAAACTGCCCCAGGCCAACACACCTGCACACAGTCACTGGCATGACTGTGCCTTACAGACCCCTTCCTCCCCATCCAGAAAATGGACTGTGAAAGTTTTACTTGTCAGTAGAAATAAGAAGTTCCCAGGACTCAGCACAGACCATTTCTTGCATTCTTCTGCCTACACTAAACAGAAGTGGTTCCCAGTTCTAGTTCTTCAAACTATATTGCCAACCACCACCAGCTGTTCCTCATTAGTACAGCAAAAGTTCTCATTTCTTAAAATAGTCTGGTCATGTAAAAGCTGTACCCTTAGCCTAGGTCAGGCCATCCTAGCTGGTACTTCATCACTGTTTTGGAGAATGGTATTTGGTCCAGACCAAGCTGCATTATGAACAACAGCACGGTAGTGGCAGGCCTGTGCCACTGAACTGTCTAGTCAGGAAGAGGAATTGAGCCCAGGTTGAGCATCTGACATGAAGAAGAGCCTTGAGACCATGGGAATAGATATGCTATGCTCTGGATTATGTTCAGGAACAGACAAGAAACACAGAGAGGTGGCTGGGTTTTGTGGTCCCTGAGCACAGACACAGCTCCGCTGTGGGAATTGGAGCTCATGAGAAGACAAGTGTTCACAATTGACCATGCAGTTATAGGTAACAGCAGAACAAAATGAGTGCACAGAGGGCAAGAAAAGAGACCACAGCTGCCTCTTACACAGGCTGAGGAGAGATAAAGAGTGCCATGTTGACATAACCAAAATGTTCTCTGTGCATCTCCAACAAGGGCAGTGGCAATGCTTTGCTGCTGTTCACTTAAGCCTTCACCCACAGTTATCTGCCCTTTGGCTATATTCCAGAATTTCCACAGGGAATTTCAATACTCATTTATTACTGCACAAAGGTTTTAGCAATCAGACAACGCACAAATCACATATTATCTTTTACAATTATATTAAAAGCTTACAGGAATTAAAATAAAGATTAAAATCATTTAGCAGCATTCACACAATAAGAGTTCCCTGAAGATCAGCACAGGCAATCAAACATTGGCAGGAAATAAATAGTTAGGCAGGTGGCCAGCATAGATAACTTGGCTCATCAGTATTCAAGCAGGAACAGCCTTTGCATTATTAGCCAGCCTAATTTCCCTCTCCACACCACAACCACCTCCAATCCCAACCTCTCTTCTATCCTTCACTTTATCCTCCTTTTAGGTGGGGTTGCATGCTGCAGACTCCCATGCTAGGTCTTGTTTTAAATGATGTTGAAAGAGGCAGACAAGCTATTTCAATTAATATGTTTATCAGGATGACTTGGAAATTAGTTAAATTCAAATGAAGTTTATGCACCAGCATTAAGCAGTATGTGCTGTGCTGAAAATGGTGTAAAATAATTTCTGTGTATAAGACAAATAGGCTGGGCTGGCTGTTTTACATGCATGAATGTAGTGTGAGCAGGTTCAAGATGATCACAAAGAAGAAATAAGTTTTGCCAATATATCCTTCTAACTTAAACGTTGACCCATCAACATTATGTGCATGTAGCATCAAAGCTGAACTGCTTAAATTTGCTAAACAGCCTCTGGAGATCTGCAGAGAGGATTTAGGTCTGCCTGTCTCCAGTTACTTGTACAAAAACTTCCCTCACTTCATGGTATCACTTATTTGGGTGTCCAGCCTGTTGACTGCAGCTGTAAGCTTAGTGCTCTGTGAAGACTTTCTGAGATAAAGTGGGTCCTCTTCCCAGGAGTTCTTCTTTGTAAAATGGTCAATATACACCCCAGAAATTCCGAAGCAGAAAGCTCATCTTAATCTGTCCCACAGACATCTGTAAAAGTGAAATCTGATTCCCTTTGACTCTTCACACCTCTTTCTCCTTGACGTTCTTAATCATGCATGACCTATGTTTTGGGAGAACAGTTAAAAGAGCTTTCACCCTTCTCTATATTCCACCTGCTTTATTTACAGTCTGTGATTTGAGTGTTTCCCAGGAATGGGAGGACCGTGGTAGCATGTTGTATTGCACTGAAACATCCAGCTGCCTGACTCTCTGACTAATGGACCATTATACAAAAAGAGGCCTCTAGAAACCTCACAAACTGAGTGAAACAGTGTGTGAGAGACTGGACAGGTTAATAACTCAGACCATTGGCCTCTTAAGTGCCCAGGTGCAGAGGGCAGTGCACACTCATCACAGGAGGCTACAGCTGGGCATTAAACGAGGTAAGGGAGAAAGCTGGCAAGAGGCAAATCCCATGAGGCAGGACAGTGCTTTTTATCATGCCAGTGTCCTCACATAATGGCTCAGGTATGAAAACTCCCCTTCAGGGAAGAATCTGGACATTCACATGTAGCCTGAAGGTAATTGCCCCTTCTATTTATTGCCCCTTTTATTGTTGACTCAGCTGTGCCAACCTGAGAGGCAACTGTTAGGTCTTAAACCACCAAAGACTCCTGAAGTCTTTGGTGCCATGATCCACAGCATTACATCCTTCAGTGTGAAACTCCAGAAATCCTACCTTCACACCCCAGGGAAGGTACCTGTGCATTCCCACCTGAACCTGAGCGCATATAAACCCAGTAGATGCTGTTTTGTGGCTTTGCCCCACCCCTGATGGATCAAGACAGTGACCATTGCTTTGACCAACAGCCTTTGAAGTTGCAAAAATTAATTTTTGTGGCAGGATCCCATAGGGCATGACTATAAACCTTTCTACTCTTATTCTTTCTCTTTCTTTTCCCTACTTCTTTCTATCTCTATGTCTATCCATCTCTCTACCTAACAATTACTATTAAATAAAAATCTGTATTATTGAGTTCAGCATATGGTCTCATTTGCACCTTACTTCAGGCAGTGGCATCTCTCTAATATTAATAATTGGATCTGAACACACTGTTAAGGGAAAAAAAACTCATTAACTGAAAAAAAATTACTTCTTTCTTTTGTCCTCCAAATTTAGATATTTAAGGCAAGGCTGGCACAGAGCTTGAATTCTTCCTAAAGCTGGGTGAACATAAACTCTTCTTTAAAAAGGACTGGTAAACATCCAGATTTTTGAATGGCTTTTTAACCTGGATTCACAAATGAAGTATTTGCCATAGGAAGTTTCAGTCCCGGCTCTCAAAGCTGTTTATTTACTTGACATCATTGAGGAATCATGATAGGAACTGATACAACAGTCCATATAAATGCCCCAGCCATTACCCCACAGGATGTAATGAGAAGTTTTGGGCTGATGTGGATACCGTATTTCCATTAAAGTCTCCAATTTAAAGAGAGAGGCTTTGCACACCACAGTTCTTCTGCTGGTTGAAAATACCTATAAATGTCCAAAGTGTCAAGTCACAGTTTTGGTTTTGGGGCAATAGCTTACCTGTCAGCTACCATATTGCTCCTGAGTGATTAGGAAATGTTAGAAGGTACAGGGGTTCAGTCTGAAAATGGGATATATACAGTGTTGAGGAATTTTTATGCTACCACCATTAAACACATATGTGAATTTAAATATAAAATAGAAATGGTTAATGAACAATGCATTGGCCAGAATTCTACCAGTATATGCAGTTCTACAGGGAGTCTCCATAGATGTGTCATAAGCAGATGCCTTATGAACTCTTGCATCAGCACCAATCCTGATAATGGTTGCATCTCAGTCCAGCTGTGGGTCTGTCCCCCAAGCCCAGCTCTGCTATCCAAAGGCCATCCCTAATCTTGCACCCCTGAATATTCCCATTCCAGGATGGTTTATAAGGCAATGCTGAGGTTGTTTCTCATCTCAACACCCAGGGAACCTTTTTTCCCTTGCAAGAAGTCCATCTGTATCTGGCATTCCTGCTTCCAGAGAGGTTAACCCTTTCTTGCAGTTAGACCTTCTAGCCCTGCACTCCAGATCATTAATTGGCCACAAATTACACTATTGAACAGTTACAATTAGGCCTTCCCCTTCAACAACCATATTTCAAAGTCCAGATCATGCAGTGAAAAGCGCAGATCATTTAACTCCTTTTCTTTTAGCAGTTATAGCTCAAAATTCTCTCCCTGTCCAAACTCTGCCACCAATTGTTTTTGGTCTGTTTGGGTTTTGGTGGCATGCACAGAAACTCAGCATGGCTGAGTCATTACCTGTTTGATGTACCCAGCTGATGTAACTGTTTGTAATATTTTGGACACCTTTAGCTATTTGCAGAGACTATGACAGCATAATACATACAACTATAAAGTATATAACAATTATTCATTGCTTGGCAAATACAGATGTTAGCTATCTAATAAAGAGCAAGGCTAAATGTTACTGTGCTCAGCCTTCACCCCTTCCCATGTGACACTCAGAGACTCCAGGGAGAGATGGCCAGGGATCAATAATGAGGTCAGGTCAGGAAGATCCCCAGTCTTGTAAAGGCACCAAGGTTGGCCCTTGATGCTTTCTGGATTTCATCTCTTCCTGAGTTCTCTTTCACCACTTTCTTCTTCCTTCAGAGTTTTTTATTTTCCACACTGGAGTTTTTTTCCTTCAGAATCTTTGAACCACTCACAGATCCAGTTTCAATAATTCTACCTCCACTGTCATCTTTACCTTTCTTGTCCCACACAGTTCCACTCTGCAGATGCTGTCACAGCTCTTTCTTCCAACTTAGCAATTTCCTCAGAAGTCTGAGCTAGGTTTCCCTACCAGAGGTAAACCTCGGACTCTTGAAACACAGTAAGCTGAAATCCTGTGAGGGAGGAAAATTTGTATGAAGAGACACATTCATAAAACATATATATATATATATATTTAATGGAACTTGCAAGACACGTATTTTGAATTCAGAGAGAAGCTGCATGCATTAAGTGCTGTGTGTAGTTAAATTGTTTTTCTAGAGACTTGCTTTTTTTCTTTTCTTTTCTCCCTATGAGAATTTTATATTAACCATAAAGTGGGAAGTCAGAGGCAAAATGAAGGGAACTGCAGCTTGTTAGGAGTCAGACCTCTTTACATAGAAAGCATATTATTTACTTGTTTTCTCTCCCTCCCTTCACATTTTCAATCAAGGTGCCTGAAAAGAACAAACATTGAGCAATCAAAATGTGAATGCCTGTGTCTGTGTCTTTTCATATATAGTAACTTCTGAACCACTTTTATCCAAATTTCATAAAGAAATAGTGGCATCCCTCTCTCTGCCCAAGCTCCAAATGGGAGACGCTTTAAAAGAGAAGGTGTTAATGGCCTCTGTGAGGGAAAGAGTCTGTGTACCTATCCTGGAAAGAAAATATTTCAGGTGCCAAGAAAACTCTCCCAGTTTTCTCATTTTCTCATGAAGTCAATCCATCCAAGGCACAGAAACAGGAACACAAGCTTCTTTGGTTGTGACACTGCCTCTCCTGCTCCAGTCTGTTGCTTAGTGCTGATGTTAAGACGGAACAGTGAATGCACAGTCACATGAAAATCTCATACTTCATTAGGCATCAATGTATCTAATCACTAATCTGCAAAACTCTTTGAAACCACTCTCATCTGGTTCTGTTGCTCAGAGAACTCTGTATGTTCAGCATTGCAATGGTGTGTGATGTATATCCTGATGTGCACCACTCTTGCAGATGCCATGATTTTTATTTGTGTTGTTTAGTCAGACTCTCAGAATCAAACACACTCTTGCTTTGTTACTGTCTTCTATAATATGGTGCTGGTTGTCATTTTTATTTAGTGAGAAAGATACTAAAAATACAATGCTATCTCATCCTTTTTATGAATATTCAGTGAATCTAAACAGAATAGAAGGAAATAGAAGGAAAGTGCTCATATAAGAAGGTAATTTCTACCTGAACAGAAAGAGCCAAATGTGAGGAAGAAAGACTGATAGACAAAAAACTGTTCCACAGATTGTTCCTTTTCGTTCCATAAACTACATAACAGCCAAGCTCAGAGCATTGGGAGAGTGATTTGATAACCAATAGAAATTCCCAACAAAATCATCTGATTCAATTATGGTTTGGTTTACGTGGTATCCCAGTGCTTCACCAGAGTTACTGGATAGTATGTGGGATGAAGGGTTTCTGCATTGTCCAAACCTACAGGACAACTATTAATTTTATATTTTTGTTGGTAATGCAGTTTCAGAGTATTCATTTTTCTCAGGACACTGCAGTTTTTTTCCTTAGAAATTTTAGGGCTGTAGTTCAGTCCAAGTCTTTGGCAGTGCTGTGCTTTTCCAGAAATGGTCACAATAAGATGTCACCAAAAAGAATTTTTTAAAGAAAATTTTGTTCTTCAGGATCCAAAATATAAGATCTAAATATAAAAACAGGTATGATGATACAATTTCTTCTTTAACTTGTTCCCACATGTTTTGATAATGTCATTGTGTAATGTTGTCAGTTTTAATAGTCCTGTGCTCAAGAAATATATCTGGTTCCTTCATAGTTCACAGTGTAATGTTATTTACACTAAAATAATATCAGCTTTCATTTAGGGAACAGTTAAAAGAGCTTTAAGTTATAGATGTAAGAATTAAACACAATATTTAAATAAAAATGTGTATTTCTATGGATAAAAGGGGGGGGGGGGGGGGGAGGGGGGGCGTGTTCTAAAAATTCTTCTCCTGAATAAAAAATTCTACCTTGACAGTGAAAAATTTAGTGTTGTAATCTAAAGGATAAACTAGAATTCATGGATGGTATTGGAAACAGATGCAGTAGCTAATATTAATTGTCCCAGGAAAAGCAAACTCAAGAGGGAAAGAAACACCCTTGTGCTGTGAATGATTTAGACATTAATGAGTCTGTGTTCATTAGCAGCGATGATTGTTAGCACTTAAGACAGCATAAAACATCAATGTCTCCTTTTAAAGACACTCATAAAGCCGACAAATTCTACAGCAATCAGAGTTGAATGAAAGTACTTAAAAGTGAATAACAATCAAATCAAGCAATGACTTTGGATTTCTTTTTTTTTTTTTTTTTCCTTGTCTGGCTGTTCTTGTGCTCTGTAACCCAATATCACTGACAGCAGCTGGCTCTTAATACAGACAAAAGATTCCTCATGAATACTGAGTTGACATTTAAAGTCTTATGATCACTCAACTTGGGGAATACATTTGTACACGAAATTTCAGCTGACATATAACTGAAAAAATCTGCTGAAGTAACATAACTTTAACTTCCTGAGCACAAAAATAAAGCAAAGATATTACTCTGTGTTTTTGAAATTACCTAGGCTCTGTAAAGGTTACATAAATGAAGCATTCAATTCACGGTTCTTGAATCATCAGTCAGCATTCCCAAGTGCAGAAGTGAACAAGACCAGAGTATGAACTATGGCACCATTGGAGTGAAACATTTAATGAGAAAATGCATGTTTGAAAGATACCAATCAGCTTGCATAGGCTGGCCTTTACCTCCTAATCTGTAGTAATTCCAATGATGTGACAATTTTCACCTTGTATCAGTCTTGTTTTCTAAGTCCTTTGTCATAAAAGCCCTTTGTTGTCTTCATTTTGTTAAAGTTGCAAAAATAGGATTTAGCTGTTACAAGCACACCTTAGACAGAGTTTAGACTTCTAATTAACATCTACAAGACCTCCCTAATTACTACCAAAAGCTGGTAAAGCTTTTTAAGTTATTCCTGGTAACATTCAAGGTCGGGTTGGGCTGGGCTCTGAGCAACCCGATCTACTTGAAAACATCCCTGTTCATTGCAGGGAGGTTGGACTAGAAAGCTTCCAGCCAAAACTGTTCTGGAATTCTATGATTCTCAGCTCTTGGTACCTTATCTTAAAAAAAACATTCTGTCTCCTCCTTCTGGATATGAAGAGCAGCATGTCAGTTTTCACAGCACTGAGCATTGTTGGTGATGAAGGCTGATAATATTCCATCCACTGTTCCACAAGGACTCAACTCAGTTATCACTTCGCAGCAAACCTGCTGCTGTGGTTCAGCCTGGTATGCAGTGAAATTTGCTGTTTCTTTGAAGTGGTGCTGTTTGTTGTTATAACAGATGTTAACATGCAGGATGTGTGTGACCTGTGTTAAACACCCTGTAGCTGAGAGGCTGCAGGGTCACTTGTGCCAGCTTTCCAGAGGAAACCCAGGTGAGCAGGCTGAAGGCCTTGATATACTATGGGCATTCTTTAACTTACCTGTGGAAGCTGTGCAGAAGCACTGCATTGGCAACTCTGCTTCAAGAACTGATTACATATTTCATCCAGTAACAACAAAAACAATACTTCACAAGTATTCTTCTGAATCCTAAACCAACACAAAACTAACGGATTAATTTGTTACTGTATGTATATATTTATATACACACACATATATATACCTTGTATATACATATTAGCTTTGTATATACATATATATAGATACATATATTATTAAACTGGTGTCCTCCTCCAGAAGGCATTCCACCTGTACATTTTAACTAAATGGAAATGCCTCTGGGTAGCCTAGAGTTCTGTGTCTAAGCCCTGGAGGTAGGTGACCTCTGAGGCTCGCCCACGTCCTTGCTTACCATGTCATGCCTCCTTCATAGTCAAAATAGAAAAAGCAAACCTTTTCTATATGCACCTGTATATAATTTTGTTTCCTTATGCCTGTATGAGTGCTAAGAGAGTCATTAGACATACTCAGAGCTTTCAAGATGTTTTCAGTGAGAAGCCCCATCTGACTATTACTTATATGCAGAAAGAGTTGCAGAATATTTGAAATATAAATCAAGAGTTAAAATTTACCTTTATCTTTGTGTCATGCAGAAAGCCAAATGACTGTGTTTATAGAAATGACATTTTAAGAAAAGGAGAATCAAAAGATAAGAGAAGTGTATCTGGATAATCATGTTCTTTATGGTCCTGTACATTTGGATAAATATGTCTTTGAAATTAGAAGGATGCTGGTTTGTATCAAGTTGCTGACTTGGTAAGAGCATCACTTTTATTCTGGTGATATCATCAGTGAAGAAGCAGTGCATCTGCAGTAATAATTGACCTTTTCTGTTTTCCACTTTCTAAAAAACATGAAGGTATATTTATCTTTTACTGCTGAAAATGCATTTGCTCTTTGCTCTAAGTCAAATCAACACAGGCAAAAAAACCCGTTTCAGTTAGTGCATCAGGAGCAAACAGTTTTGTTCACATGTCATCCTCATAGTACATGAAAGATCAAAGGCCATCAAAAAAGAAAAAGAAATTCAATCCTTTGGCTTGTAGCATTTTTGTTGATCTTACCCTGCCAACAGCTTAAAAATATGGTTAATTTTAAGTATGGAAGTATTTTATTGACTCGTGTATTTTTGAATTCATTTTTAAAGCCTTGTATTTGAGCATGTGTAGGACAGGACTAAAATTTAAATTTTAGTTTTCACATCTGATATGCACAGATTATTCTGGGCATCTTTATAGACAAGTGATATTTTGAGCCAACACTTTAACTAGCAAAAGTCAACCTGGTACAGTTTGGCTTTGATTGAATGATACTATTTTACACTAGCTGTGATCAAACTATTTTGTTTTGTTTACAGCAGAGTCAATTTTTGGTGGATTTGGTTGAGAGATTCTGTGGGTGAAAGCACAAAACAGTGTGGAAACAATTTCCTTGTCAGACAGTATTTTAGGAGACAACCCGCAGAGTTCTGCAGAACAGAAACAGCAGCAATAAAACTGAAATGCAGTTTATTTGCCACTCTGTTTTGACTAAACCATAACAAAATACAAGACAAAATAAAAATATTTGGATGGAAAGAATGTCATTAAGAGAGCTTCTCTTGACTAGTCCTGTATATGTATTTATCTGAAAATAAAAGAAGGGGTTCTTGCTTTAGAAGTATATACACAGCCACTGACATGTTATCAAACACATGTACCCATAAATATGAAAATATTGAATTTATGAGGCACCTACAGAAACATTCCTGAAAAATTATAAGACACATGTAAAAAGAGCAGAAGGAGAAGGGAAATACTTTAAGACAAGAAATGTCTCCACAAATGTCATAGTTCTTAAGTGACACCAAGATGACAAGAAATGGCCTATATAGTTAAAGAGGTATGGCATCTCTTCAGAGAGGCATGGATTTTTTAAAGACAGAGACAATCACTCAGGAAGAAAGAAGTGGGGTTTTCTTAATTTCCATCTCCCAAAGGACATGTTGGTATTTCTGGAACATTGTTTTACAGTAACTCTTTTTAAAATTTATTTTTTTAATTATAAGAGAATCTTACACCAAAATTTTTCAATCTTTATTTTTCATGCTCAGAAACCCTGAATAATTAATAGTTCATCTGTTACTAGTACAGTGCAGTTTGTAGCACTAGCTGTTTTCTGGAACAACATGTGGTTTATTCCCAGATTTAGGTAGTCAAAATATGGGACAGGTCTTAAGGGAACAAGTAGTTTTAGGCTTCATGTTTAAGATAAGAAAAAGCATTGGAAAACCTGTGTGTTAAAAATGGAGGGGAGAGTGGAAAAGGGGAAGAGAATTAATTTAGGGACAGAATCATTCAGAATCAATTTGGTCGGAAAAGACCTCTGAGGTCATCGAGTCCAACCTATAACCCAACACCACCACGTCAACTAGACCGTGACACTGAGTGCAATGTCCAGTCTCCCCATAAGTATCTCCAGGGAGGGTGTCTCCTCCACCTTCCTGGGCAGCCTATTCGAATGTCTAATCACCTGGTCTTGAACTTCATGCTGTTGGTCTCAACCAATCTATCTAGCCTGTCCAGAGGGACGGGTCAGTAATGAAATGGGGAAAGACTGCACCAAAAGGAGATCAGAAAGTTAAGAATTACTGTCATTAATGGCTAGGAAAGGGAGGCATGACCAGCAACTCCGTTACATCTTATCCTACAGGGAAAATCTCCTTAGCTTTAACTGGTAGCCTAAAATTTTCAGGCATAAGTTCTTCTCCCACAAAAAAGTCTTATTGACAGAACTGTCTCAGAGGGTAACAAGAAGCACAAATCACCTGGAGTCCCCCAGCAAACCCTTTGTTTGTAGTCTTTCTTGAATCTTTCTTTACTCCAATTTATTAAGCTAATTCTGACTGAAGGATGACTCACACTGAGGGAAATAGGCAAGTAAAGCAAACTGAAGTAGCCTTGCCTCTCCTCATTCTCCAACAGACGGAAGGAGAGACCCTTACATTTCCTGGTGCAGTGGATACCAGGCAGTGTGCACAGTTTTTCACAATGTTCAGGATAGACAAGTCCCAAATGAGGTGTGTTCCAATGCCGTTCCAGGGATGAAATATGCTAGCACTGCTGCTGGAGGTGGTATTCATACAAAAAGACTCTGCTCTAAGGAGGAAGGCAATGGGGCTTTTAAAAGCAATGCATGAACATATGGCAAAATGTTTTGACATTGTAACAGTTAGAAAAAGAGAGCTTTGAGAGTTGCTAAACCATGAGGAAATCAATCAAGTCTAGCAAGATAATGGTTATGACTGAAAGATTTGAAGTCTATAAATATAATGGGGGAAAAAAGAAGAAAAACAGAACAGTGATATTAGGGGGAAAAAACAAGGCATTTTGGAGAGGCTATGCCTGAAATTATGCCTGAAATTGCCAGGAAAATGCATCCAGGGGCTGCCCAACCCGGACAAAAGGAGAAAAGAACAAGAAGAGCAGTTTTGGTGGGGTTAATGGGTAAAACAGTGGGAACAAATGGCATTGGTAAGGAAAATAAAAAGTAAAGTGGCATGACCAGTGATCATAAAACCAAAATAATTTAAAAGGAAAAGGAAAAATTACTTGCTTTCATTGTTGATATTAATATTAGCACTTAGAATGAAACAAATTGTTCCTGTCATTGACATGAATATGTGGTGAAAAAGCACAAAACGGCCTAAGAAGTTGGTTGCACTGGGGTGGGAAATCTTTTCCATGTTTTTGGCCAGATGCTGTGTTTGCCTTAGTTACACTCTAACCACTGTAAAACCTCAGAGAATACCTGCATGGGCTGGTGAGGGAACAGGTGTTCTAGCCCTGCAGTGTGGGGCTGCCTAGGTCACGAGATGAGGAGGTAGTAAAGTACCCAGCTCTAGCACTACTCTTAACCCCAAATTTCCCTTGTGTATGTGCTCATGCTACACTTGGAGCAGGAGAACCATTTCCTCACAGACCTACATCACCCTCAGGGCAAGACATGCTGCAAGTCCAGTAACAGAGTGTACATTGCACAGCCTCCTCAGTTCCCTCCAGTCTGCTGATGTGGCTTGTCACCAGATGTGCCAGCTTCAGGAACATGTTTTCATTGCTGGGTTTAACTGTTAGAAAGTGGCTGCTGCCATGGACAGGAGGAGCTGCCATTGCCTCCTGCTGTCCTTATGCTTCTGGTGGCTCCTGCTGCATTCCAGGCAAAACTGTCCTACACCATGGAAACACCAGACCAGTGTTCCTCAGCTCGAGACAGCAAAAGTGTCCAGCCAAGGTCATCTCAGCATGGGGCTGACTCTGCACTGTATCATCACCTGGCAGCCCACAGCTGGTGGGGATTTGGGCTCCCTGTGTGGACTGAGAAAAGAGAAAATTCTGTGGGCTGCAAGATGGCCATGTGCTGGAATGACTGGCAACAGGGACAAGATGATTAGGATTTTTTTTACAAAAAGCAAGCTGTAGAAGCTAGAACAAAGACTGGATTTGCTGCAGGACAACGTGTTTGGCTTCTTTTATTATCCCCTTCTGCACTTGTACTTTCTAATGTAGCATAAGCACTACATATACACATGCAAATTATCAATGCAACATAAACCTCTTTCTGCCTTCTTTCTCCTCTACCCTAGACTCAATCTTTTTTCGTTCCTCCTCCAAAATCTTGAGTGGACAAAACAAACCATTTTCCAGATTGTGAAAACAGCCTAAGCCAATGCCTTCATAGTACTGACATGGATTTATACCTGCTGAGGATTTGGCAAAAGAGTTGTTTACTCATAATTAGCTTTTTGTTTGGAGTTGGACAAATATACCAGGAAAAAAAACCCCAGAGAAATACATATTAAAATAGCCACATGGAATGTATCCCTTGTCCCTAAAATATTCTCATTCTAACAAGTAATAAAGAGAGATCTTGATTTCCTACACATTTCTTAACCTTTCTTTGAGTCAAATGGACAACTGGGTAAAAAAGATAAATATTTTAATAATTAATATTCTGAATATTCAATCCCTCGTGGCTTGATTTATTAAAAAAATCTGCTCATCTTGAATCAATTGCTAATTTCTGAACTAATTTTTCTGCATTTGGAAATTATTAATCTTCATAATTATTGCTTAAATAATTTATTATCAGTTTCATATCTGCAACACAACTGTTTCCTAAATTTTCATTCTTCTTAGAGACTTCTAAATCCCAGATATTACAAATCATATATAACTAAGAAATTTCAGGGTTAGAAAATATTTGGATGAATAGCTAATTAAATTAGCATCAGAAAGAGATGCCAAAAATCTAGATGTATTTGAAATCTAATGTTGGCTGCCTAAGGCAGCTTTAAAATCTCTGAAATTGCAAAAGCAATTTCCGTTGCTTACAGCAGGTGGTAGTATGTGCTATTAAAATAAAATATTAACTTCCAAGAAGAACTGCAGCTTAGTTAATAAGAACATGAGTAGAATGGGCAAGAAATTGACTGCTGTAAATGTGTTAAAAGCTTGTAGATTAAAAAATTGAGTATTTATTGCTTCTTTTTCTTCAATGCTTCCTG
Source organism: Zosterops lateralis (assembly GCF_965231275.1). Taxonomy (NCBI): domain Eukaryota; kingdom Metazoa; phylum Chordata; class Aves; order Passeriformes; family Zosteropidae; genus Zosterops; species Zosterops lateralis. The sequence goes on from NC_139763.1 coordinate 36,011,259, forward strand.
TTGCTCTGCCACAAGACTACAGCACTAACTTCTGGTGGGACATGTATGGACATGTTAAAGACATATTACCAAAAATAACTCAAATTGCATAACTCTTACAGGGTTGTCTTCGTCTACGAATCCCACTGTCTTTTAATTCTACAGCCATTTATATGAATACAGACATGAAATACTTTAAAACAAGATCTAAATTGAATTTAAGTAAGTAAAAGCAAACTGGTAATTCTGATAATCCACCTAAAACTGGGTGAGTGGAATTTCTCGTCTCTACTGAAGAGTCCACTAGGGGCCCAAGACTTTTGTTTCTGTACATGTGCCTTAAAATCAGTTGGGTCTAATCCCAAAATCACTGGAATTAGAGTCTAGATGTCCCTACAGCAATACCCCTAACCCAATATGCATGCATAAATGAGGCATACAGTCAATAAAGTGAGGTGACTTTCAAAGAGAACTACACAGATCCCATGCAGAAAATATACCTTTTTGGTTATATTGAGAGGATGGACTCTTTCCTCATCTCCATTTTCCCTTTAAATTCAGAATATATGAACTTTGGACAGATGTGCATCTTTCTGTCCTCATGCCCTTGGGAGAGAACCTCTACAAGGCCATGAATTCCTGTCTTGGGGACAACATATGAAAACAGGGGGTGAGATACCTGCTTCCATTGTCAGAGGTAGTTTTTTATGGGTGTGAACATGGGTTTCCCACACTGAGTGTGAGATGCTGTGATCAGCTGCAGCTCCCCCTGCACAGCTGCTTTCTATTTTCCTTTGGGTAGGTGAATTTTGATGTCACCTTTCAGATTGGATTCTAGAGGTAAGATGAGGGGCAGTATAATTAATGGGTCATGAGAATCAGCAAGATATTCACCAGCTTCTAGGCTGCAGTTGATTCTGGGTGAGGATAGCAGCAGATATTTAGGGCAAGTTTATCCACAAAATTATAGTTACCATGGCATTTCAAAAGCCTACAAGAGTGATAAAGCAGTAAACATCTTGTTGAGCAGCTCATAGGCACAGCTGCAAACCTGAGTTCTTTTGTGAATTTTTATAGGTTATTTTTTCAGTCTCTAAAGGCCTTTTTGCCCTCATTTACTACATTAATACAATATGTCTAAAGGTTGTTCCCCTTGTGATATTAGTTTAGCACAGCATGGTCTTTAACTGAGCCATCTTCTTGGAGTCTGTACAGTTATTTGCAATTACATAAAACCAGCAGTTAATTTAGAAAAGTAATTTTTCTTCTCACAGAAACTTATAATTAAGGTGTTTGTGTTTCTCAAAATAATTTGTTGGCTATCAGTTCTGCTTGAACATAGCAAAGGTAGGACCCATCGGATTTTTGAGTTAACATCAGAGGACAAAATAATAAAGAGTTTCAAGGGTACCTGAGAGCACAGATTCTTTATAAACCATGTCCATCCTTTTTGTGCCACTGTTTTGCACAACTGAAATATTTTTCCTCAGACAATGTGTTTCCATTGCAAACTGAAGAAGGTTTTTTTTTTGTCTTTTTCCACCTTAGAGGCTCATTTTTAAAACCACACAAGCTCATACCTCTGCAAATTGGAGTCCCCAAAAGAGCAAGATTTCCCTTCAATGAACAGGATCTTAAAAATTTCAATGTCAGCTTTGGTTGAAGCTGGACTGTTAGTCTGACTTCCTTTCATACTATACTGACCTACAATAACCCCATCATTTCCATACTCCCTTGAGCAAAAGTTAACATTTATACCAAGCTGTGTTAAGGGATCTTGATTGAAAATATCCACTATGAATTTAGCAGAAACACTCTTGGCTTGTGCATTACATAAAATTTCAATCCAGGAGCAGAGGAAGATAAAAGAAACTATAATCAACTGTGAATTATCTGCGGGTCGTTTATCCGGTTCCTGATTAATCACTCCATTAATCCTTGCAAAGACAGTGAGCTAACTCCGTGCAGAGCCAGTTTCTGTGAGCTGGGCCTCTAAACTCAAGTATGGTGCCATATGAATCTGGCTCTGTGTGTGTGTAAGTATTCCCTTTGCACAGTTTGTAGCTCAAGCCAGTAACTGTGCCATTCAGAAACTCCTGAACTGCTGCATGCAAACCAGGCCCTGGCCTCCCTGCACTCATCCCCATTGCTGAGAGCTCTAAGAGTGACACAGAGTGATGCTACACAAAGCCACTGCCGATCCAGCACAGGCTGGCACAGAGGGAAGGTGAATGAGGTCATGAATATCTGAGGGAAATTCTGCAGAAACACTTTGCATCAGTTTTGCTTAAAGAATTTTTTATTTCTGGTGCAGAATGAGGAAAATGGAACCAACACACAAGTAGTGTTGTATTGGAAGTAGTAAACCCATGTGAAACCAGAAGCTTGATGCAAAGAAGCAACTGTGAGAGTAATTTCAGGTCCAACTGGTGATTCAGTGATTATTGTGAACTGGAGTCTACACTGAGGAGTTTGGAAGCCTCTGCACAGTGTTGCCAAGCATCCTTATCATCTCGGGTGGCTTGCCTGCTTGCTTACCCATCTGTCCTAATCCACTCCCCTGGATGGAAGAGAGCTAGTGGTTCTCAGATGCATCACCTATTTGTCTAAATGCGCTGTGAGTTTCACCTACAGCTGATAAAAAGACTGCTAAAGAGCTGCAAAGACTGCAAATTGCAGCTAGGAAATTGAAGCATAAGTATTACAAAAAACTAAACAGTAAATCTTATACTTCAGTTATACTCTGGCTTTCTAAGCTTTTTTAAGCTTTGGATTAGTGAAAGATGTGTCTGGGTCTAGCTGAAGGCACAGGCTTGCAGTAAATAGTAAAAGCCTAAGGCAAAACTAGATTACTATATTTGTTGTTTTCAGTTTAAAAAGTCAACATAGTGATGTCTGCAATGTAGATAAAGCATGAGGTAGATTCTGCAATTAAAATCTATTGATTTACAGGACTGATGAGTCCCAGATTTAAACTTCTGATTTTTGTGTCTAGCTTCTACACAGCTATTTTTTATGAAGAAATAATTATAAGGAAGATGAAAGGCTTTCCAATCTCTTCTTTCCCAGTGGAAACACTAGTATGAAAAAGGCAGGTAGGTGGCAGTAACAAGTGACTAATACACTGCTGGATAATTACATCTGCCACGGGCTTATCTCTTAGCACCAAGTGCCTCAAAATTAAAAGCAGGGAGTATAAGACAAATGTTAGAGATATTGAATTAAGCAGAAGGGAGAAAATAGCCTTTAGAGAGTCAAAGAAACTGTAGGAGTTCCATTGGGTAATGAAGTTTGTAATGTAACAGAGAGAGAAGTGTAGAAGCTGTCTTAGGGCCAGAATCTGCATAGACACAGACATATTTTGGGCCTGTGGCACAGATGTGGCAATGTTCTGTAATGCAAGGCTCTTTGCCATAATTTGCTAAGTCAAGGTGAGTTGCCTAGGCTTTCAAAGCAGGCGAGAGAAGTGCTTTCAGATGCCTGAGCAAGGCACTTCTTTGTATAAGGAGCCAAAGTTTCCTGTAAAAAGGTTCAGTACTTCTTATACAAAAGCTTATGTCCTTGATTCAGAACTTCACACAAGGTTTCCTCATTTCATTAACCTGAGCCTTTGTTTAAATGTAGACAGGAGAGGAAATCTCCTTTTTAGCACAACTTGTGTAGTTGCATATGAAATTTGCAAGCGAGTAATTTGAGCTACAGGCTCTCCATAGTGTGACACGTATTAAAATACTTACTGTAATGTTTTTGAAGTGTTTGAACCACAAGACTGTGGTGTTGCAGGAGGAAGGTCACTGTGCATATCTCCTCTTGAAGGAATACCATTTTGCTGTGTTGAATGCAAAATTTAGGGCCTTTTTTGTAACCATGGCTATTCTCTCAAAATAGATACCCACTTTCAAAAGGGCATTCCCCACAGTAGATATCAAGTGGGTGAAGATATAGCACTGTAACCCAAGAAAAACATGCTGGGGGTGGGCTTGATCTCCAAAAGTTTTAGCACATTTTTTGATCTTTAGTCTTCTAAACATGAATAACAAATACATCTTATAAGAAAAGTAAGACAGCTTCTCCTCATGTTAAAGAAAAAAAAAAAAAAAAAAAAAAGAAAAGATGGAAGAGTATACCAAATTCCCTGTTAAATTCCCAAATGCCTGTTCTAATCAGTTTTTTCTATCCCACTAATAAGTGCAAAGTACAGCCTGTTCTGGTCACCACTGATCTGAACATGTTTCTAAATAAAAATATCCTGGAAAGTTCTTAAACTGAAGGAAACTAACTTGCTGGAGTCTGAATAAAAAAAAACAAACAACCCAAAACACTGTTAATTTAAAAAAATGTTAAGGTTGGCACTACTTGAAACAATTAATTAAGACAAAGTGGCTGATGAACCATGGCTGGGTGGGTGCATTCTGGAACCGAGTGCAGAATATACTTGAACTATAGCAAGTAGCTTTACAGAAAATAAGCCACAGAAATACCACAATTCTGAGAGGAATTTCAGCTGTGGATTTAAGCTGAGAAGCTTTTCAGGGTCAGAAGTAGATGGAGAATGAGGGCAGACTTGAGCGATGGCAATGGTGATTATACAGATGTCATGGAGGCTTCTTCCCTTTACCAGAGCAGCATAAAAATGTTGTCCCTGAGGAAATGGTGTTTGCACATGCTTACCTCCAAACTCTGGCCAAACTCCCTAAGATTCTGTACTGGAATAGCCTTGTCCCTTCATGTAGTATTTTATTGGGTTTGCATGGTCCAGTTTTGGTAGTGGGGATGGCATCTATGAGAAGCTGCTGGAAGCTTCCACCACGTCTGGCAGAACTAATCCCTGATGGCTCCAAAGATGGACGTGCCTCTGGCCAAGATGGGCCAATTAGAAATTGTGGTAACACCTCTGTGATAACATATTTAAGAAGAAAGAAAAACAAAAGTTATTGCAGAGTTTTAATTGCAGCCAGAGAAGAGCAGGGTGAGAACATGTGAAGAGAACAACTCTGCAGACACCAAGGTCAGTGAAGGAGGGGGAGGAGGTGCTCCAGGCACTGGAACAAGGATTCCTCTGCAGGCTGTGGTGAAGCCCATGGTGCAGACCATGGTGAATTGAAGCAGCTGTGCCCCTGCAGCCCATGGAGGTCCATGGGGATGCAGAGATCCCTCTGCAGCCCATGGAGGAGCCCCACACTGGAGCAGGTAATGCCTGGGGGGAGGCTGTAAACCCATGGGAGACCAAGGTGTGAGGGGCCCTGCACCCAGGCTGGAGCAGCCTGTCCTTGGAGGACTGCACCCCATGGGGGAGTGACTCATGCTGCAGCAGTTTGGGGAGGGCTGTTTGCCCAGGGATGGACTCATGTGGCAGCAATTCACAGGGAGCTGCTGCTTGTGGGGTTGGAACCACGTTGGAGAAGGTCACAGAGAAAGAACTGTCTCCCATGGGAGGGACCCCACGGTGCAGCAGGGGAACAACTCCTCTCCCTGAGCAGCAGGAGAAGCCATGGGGGATGAACAGACCATAACCCCATTCCCCCCTCCTTGAACAATTGGGGTAGAAAGTAGAGCTGGGAAAGAGGGAGGGGTAGGGGGAAGGTCTTTTTAAGGCCTTATTTTACTTCTCATTATCCTGCTTTGATTTTGTTAGTAATACATTAAATGCATATTTCTAAGCAGAGCCTGTTTTGCCTGTGATGATATTTGATGAGTGATCTCTTCTGGTCCTTAGCTCATGAATCCTTTGTCACATTTTCTTTCCTCTGTTTAATTTATGGAGTGAGGTGAGCGAGCAGCTTTGCTGGGTGCCAGGCCTCTATCCAGCATCAACGTACTACAAATTCACAAACAGAAAAGAGGAATGATGCTGTTCATCTACTTTTGATAGGTTGTGGACAGTTTATATAGGTGAAAAGGCAAGGCATAGATGGAACAACAACAACAAAAATATAAGAAATCAGTACAATTGTTGTAAGGAAAACTGAATTTATCTGAACACAAAGGGGATGGAGAGTGACCTTTGTTTTGGACTAATGTCAATGACAGTCAAATGGATCAACTGGTTGTGTAAATTGCCTTCCCCGAGTTAATCAAAAGGTGTGAATTTCTTCCCAAGCCATCCAGACCAGTAGTGCCTGCACTTTGATTCAAACACATAAGGAAAAAGGGTAAAGAAACATAGTTTTCACAGAGGTATTTTGTTCATGCTTACATTCAATACTTTTTTTCAGGTCCATATCGAAATTCTCAAAAGTTGTAATTTAATGCTCAGCCATCAGTCTGGTTTTTTTCCTTCTCTCCAGCTCGATACTAGTTTTATATACATATACTATAGTGTGAGAGGTAGATTAGACACTAATCATATCTAGTAAAACTGTGTTCTTGCCAGGAAATAAAGATATATTGATCACAACTTAAGTGTGCATTGTTGTACTTACATTGAAATGTCTGCAGTTGTTATTCTGACAGCATTGTCCTACTGCAGTCACAGAACTATCCATCTCATAAAATTCAACATAAGAAGTCACTTTAAATCAGCCTATCTCTCAATCATTCCCAATCAAGTGAAGAATGTTCATAACATCATTTCAAAAAATTTCCTGACCATTCCTGCCCTGGTAGAAATAATAATTTATCTTTCACCTCTGGGTGCAATGACAATTGTGAAGAGGGATTGTTTATAGTTATCAAGGATTCTTGAAAGACTGATTTGGTTCTAATCCTGTATGACAGGGAAGGAGGTTGAGTTGCTGTCCTTGTACCATGCCTTAATATTTATGTAATATTAGTCCGTATTAGTCAGTAAAATTCAAGCAAGTAAAAATGCCAAATTTAGTTTAACTTGTAGAGGTGTATGGTGGTTTGCTAGCTTCATTTCAGAGGTAGTTAATCAAGCATATCAATTTAACACCATTTAAAGGACTACTTTATCCTAATGGGTATCTTATTTACAAGAATAACAATGAAAAATTTTCAACAAAAGTGAAGAACAGGAACCAGGAACACACATACACACTTTTTTACTAGTTTCTGAACCTGTTTACTCTCATTTAAAGAAGTTGTTTCACAACTTAATGAAATAAACTGCTTTCAAATTTAATATGCCCTTCAGATGAACAGTGAACAAAAAAGAAATGTCTCAGTTGAAAACCAGATGAGATATAGATGATACAATTAATTTCACATCTAGCTATTATAATGTATCTTTTAGTACTAGTAATATCTCTATTTATGTAAATATAAGTGAAAATAATAAAAACACATTATTAAATCAAATCAGCCTTTAGCTTAGCTTAGTGTTATGTGGCTATTAATCATCATGGTTAGAATTTGCCCTAACTGTGAGAAAAAATGATAAGCTATATTAAAACAAATAAAAATAGAATAAAAAATACTAAACTAAAAACTAGACAGATACCTCATTGTGTAATATTATGACATTTAAGACAACAACACTGTCATACCATGTAGGTTCAGCCATGTAAATTTTATTCCTAGCCGTTTATTTCTTTATCCAAACAATTTTTATGTAGTCTCATGGAGAAATATTTGAAGGTGTGAAATCTGCTACAAAGGAATACATATGGATTATATATATATATATTTTTTTTTTTCCTTATACAAATGTTTATCTCTCTGTATTCTTTATAGCATAACATATTCAGGGCATGTTTTAGAGGGATGTTCGTAAATATAATTTAGCAGCTTTTCCATGACGAGCTGCTGACCTTTGTGCTAGTTACTAGTGTTTTCCTCCTTCAAGTGCCCACAAACTTTCCAAAAGAGTTTTGGTGTCCCAGTAACCTCTTCAGCTGCTTGGTTATATTTATAAATGTTTGACTATCCACCATTTGTGGGAGCAAATGGTCAGAACACAATGATGACCTTTCATACAACTTCAAGTGAACAGAACTTTTGCTCTCATGTCCATGTAGAAAAATAGTATGGCCTAGAGTGGTCAAACCTGGATGCACTAACCTCACAGCTGGTAGACAGAATTCACAAAAAATAGTATCTTGATAAAAATTGTCTAACAAATAAGAAAAACATGCACCTTTTCAAAGCTATCATCAACTATTAGATACTTCTGAAACAAAAGCCCCACAATAATAATAAAATTATTATTATTATTACAATTGTAGTGAATAATTTGTTAGTTCCTCTTTCCTTTCAATCCTCCTTTAAAGATAATTTTCTTAATTAATTTTTTAATTCTGTCTTGAGCAGGTCAAGTTTTGCTTTATGGGGTTTGGAGGTTTTTGGGGGTTTTTTGTGCCTTTTTTTTTTTTTGTTTGTTTGTTTGTTTGTTTGTTTGTTGGTGGGTTTTTTGTTTGTTTGTTTTTGTGGTTTTTTGTTATTGTTGTTGTTGTCGTTGTTGTTGTTGTTGTTGGGTTTTTTCCGGATTTCCATTTGTTTGTGGGTTTTTTGATGCTGTCCCTTTAGTTCTGTAGAAAAATATATTTCAGAAGAACTTGAGCATGTTTTTGTTTATTCCATGAATTCAATGGAATTGATTGGATCCCAGCTTCATCTGTATACAGTTATTTTACCTAAAAGAAATATAAATGCCTTAAACATGCTCTCGTATGTTCAGTTCAAGATGGTTTAATTAGACTAGTCATACTAAATTGATCAGTTAAAACAATTTAAAGTTTGTGTTTAACCATATTGGTTTCTAAGATTTGTGAGGACGGATTCACCTTCCTCTTGATTCCAAAATGGTCTTAATGCCCTCACATTTTGTTTTTTCTCTCACATGGTTGCCTGCAGTTTCTGAGTTTTAGGGCTGCAGAAGGGTAGCCAGCCATCCTTTTCACTTTAGTCTTTTGCTCTAGTAAAAAGGGTGACAGAAAGTGGACTCTCCTCTCAAGGCTTAGAGTTTTTCAGGAAACATTTGTGATGCTTTCTAGAGCTTTTAGAACTCCTTATAGTTGTTCTAAACTCTCAATATGGAAGAGTTTCTCCTTCATTAGGTGCTCACTATCATGAATAAAAACCTTGGCAAGGAGAAGTGGAAGGGGAGGGACCCCACCTTAGCAAAATCATCTGAAGTGCCAATCCAGGGTCCCTTCAGATTTTAAAACGAGATCTTTGAGTTCTTTTGTACCTGCTTCTGGCAGGCAATGCTCAGTCACTTTTTCAATTCAACAGCTAAAATCAAGGTAACAATCCTAAATTCTAAATGCCAGTTAGATGAAAATGTACATTTTTCACATGTTAAATAGGAAATACAGATGACAAAAGCGTTTGCCTGGATGGTTATGTTCTGATTTTCCAAAATACCATTGTAGTGCACAAGTTTTATTGCAGCTGAAAGTTCTGGTGAACTGTAATTCGCTTTCTATTTGGATTTTGCTTTGAAAAGCTCTGTTTTGGTGATCCTGTAATAAATTTATTTTCAAAAGGATTTTTATGTCAGAAAATGAATATTCCTCAAAACCAAAGGACATTTTTTCTGGAATATTTTATTTTTTCACAAAAAAATTATCTAATTTAGAGGAAATTTTACTAAACAGAAAGTTAATAATTTCATAGCTGTAGAACAACTTTAGGAGTCACTGCCAAGTCTGTTTTATTCAAAACTGTTGGGCCATTGGCTATTTTGAGGTCATCCACAGGGTTTTTTTTTGTCTACTTTATACTGTAAGAATATCTTGAAATCTAGGACTTTTTATCATTGTAGAATGCGAAAGATTTTTGGAGAGCCATGTCAAAATATATCACAGGCAAAGAAAGTAATTTTCTGCTTTATTCTCTAGTGTATCAAGAGTAAATAATTGGGATTCCCCTTGGTGTGCATCACACTTCATGTGTAAGAGTGGGTTCTAGGACAAGTAACACTGGTATAAATCAAAAATGTATTTGCTGACAAAATCTCTATTGAAATTCATTGGCTTTTAGAGAGGTGCAAGAGGGTTTATGATGGCCCTTCTCTTCATGATCCAAAGATCATGTCTCCATTCACACACACAGAGGAAGCTGCAGATTTTTTGCTCAGTTTAGCTGCGTGACATATTGCCAAGAGATTTGGACCTGACACTTCCCACAGAAGGGTTATAAAGTCATTTATTTTATTCCTTTAAGAAGTCAATTCCTCACATTAAAGAAAACGGTGTTCTTGTTATGGAGGGCAGCTTGAAAAGCGGCATTTTTGGTCACTTTTTGTTATATCAAATCCTATGAGGGGTCGTGAGCAGAAAATTTATGTACGTTAACAGATAAAGCTCTCAAAGGTGCCCTTCAAGATTCTGCCAGAAAGAGGAAATGAGTTGTTATTTACATGCTGTTGTTTGGTAGAGGAACAAGCTTTGATCAACAGGCAGAACCTCTGAGGATCTGTGTTTGCAAGAGATTATTTAGGAACCACACTAAATCAGTTCATTTTCTGCATGCCATATGCCCTTATGCTTTCATGAATTTTTTTCTGATAGCTAGCACTTTCCTCTTCTGGGGAATGTACTTTGGGCTTTCTGGCTGAATGAAGAAAGCAGTAACGGAGTGGCACAGTGTGAATGCAGGTCTCTGCCTGACATTTGCCAGCATAATGCAGCTGAGGAGTGGGCCACAAGTGACAGAGCTCCACATCAGCCTGGCAGCTCTGCCCAGGGGTGAGGGGAATGAACCTTTTGTGAGGAGTATAGCCCTAGATAATGCTTTGCTTTCCTGTCAAGGTTTGATGTGAATGCAGAACACATTTTGTCTTTCACCTATTATTTCTCTGAGGCTGAGTGCTACTGCTAACAGTAAAATTTCACAGACTTACTTTAGCAGAATATTAATGAAAACTTTCTGAATCTTTGCACATATACATGCAAGGGAGAAGCTGCCTTTGGTGCTCAGAGAGATTTCAAACATTTACTTACTGTCGAGCTTTATGCATATACGTGCATGTGAAAGGTCAGAGATGGTCGTTCTATCATTTGGGATGAACACAGCTGAATTGAAATGTCACAGCAGTCGTACCTAGCAATTTAAAAGCTTTGGAGTGTTGCAAGCCTCCTACCAAGCAAGTAAAAATCAACTCTCTGACTGTACAAATTTACATGATTACAGATAATATATTTTACATCATGCTTGTGGAGTTTCTGAGCACCAGTAGGCACAGGCAGCTTTTGGAGTTGATTGGAGTTGAGAAGCTTGCTGTGCAGCCCTGGAGAAGGGAAGTAGGCTGCTCATAGCAGACCATGGAAGGCATCAGTCAACCTGATATGTGGCTGATAGATGTTAGCCTTTTTAGACCTCTCAAACATTACAAAGGAATTCTGCAGAGGAAGTGAGGGGATGTTACAGTGTGATTAAAGAACATGAAGAAAATTAATTTTAAATAATTGAAGAAATGGCAGTGTCTCTGTAGGAAGGGCTATACTAAAAAGAGATCATAAGCCCTTTGTCAAATGTTTATATCTGATTATTTCAGCACTTTCCTTGCTGAGAATGAATACTGTGTAAGAACTTTCTGACTCAGGGGAAGAGGAACTGCTGGAATATATATAGGTGCTTCTTCCCTCAGAGAATGCCTTGCTGAAGAATGTGATGACTAGTTCAGAGGGGATGAGGAAGATGGAGGTGGACACCTTATCCATGGGAAAGGAAAGTGCCTTTTAGTGAAAATCAATCTGAATATATGAAGGCTTCAGAAAGACAATTTTAAATTTTAATTTTGTGTAAGGACAATTAAATCAAAAGGGTAAGAACAAACAACTTGAATTCCATCTTTTCATCTGAGATTCATCCTGAAAAGAAAAGAAACTGAGGTTAATTTATTTAGTGCATGGAGTGAATACAAACCATTATGAAACTCATATCCACGTGGATTTGCAAAGTGTGCTCCTGAGCACTTCTATAGTCGTTAGGAATTTTTCTCAAAAATTCTCCAGAATTGATAATAGCCATAAGAGTCTCTGTAAGTTCTGTAGAACTTCTTTTTAACCTGCAGAATTTAATATTTTGGGATAATATTAATATTACTCATGTTAATATTAATATTAATTAATTTTACTTAATATTAAGTTGAATGAAGCTACAGGTTTATGAGGCAGAAAAACTTTTCTTTGTCATTTAATATAGTTAAGGTAGTTTATTATTTTATAATGAAATTCTATAAATTAAAATCTACAAATATTTTTTTTAAAGTTTGTATAATTTGCTTCTTTAGTACAGGTAGATATTATTGTGTTGGATGTTTTCACAAACGGGATGGGACTTTCGGGAGACGTTTCCACGAGCTTTATTGCAGCATCAGTCTCATAACAAGGTTGAGACAGTTGAAAGATGGCAACAGTTCATGTTTTGCCACCAGCAGCCAAAGACCTCTTTGTTACAGGGCATTTAAAAAGTTTTCCAGACAATAGCATATTGCTAAAGCTTACAGACAATTGTTTTAGCCAATCACTAAAAGCACATGTACACCTGCTTCAAACAATGGTTGCTTGTATACTTTCTATTAACAATACACAATACCCCATTATTAAGCTTAAAACCTTCTACTGCCTTGCTAAGCATATTTTTGTGCAGGTCTATTCTAGCCAAGCCTAAAGCTCAAACTATTGTTTCACGTCCTTACTTACCGTATCGTTGTATCTTCTCTACTTTTTTCTGTTTTTGAGGACTGCTTTCAGAGCTTTCTGAAGGTCTTCTTACCTTGACTATTTCCCACAATTATTTGTTTAGGAAAAAACAACTACTATTAAAAAAAAAAAAAAAAAGCTGTTTTCAACCTGCCCACTCTTAACATACATTCTGCTTATTGAATATAAAATTAGTTTGTATCTTGTACATCATCCTCTAAGTGGGTGCTTCATGGCATCAGTGCATCTGAGCATATGTTGTTTAATGACCCGTAGCTGTCCTGATTTCCAGCATAGCCGTATTTTATATTTATATTCAAAAACAGTATCTGGTTGACAACAGGCACAAAATATCCATAAAAATTCAGAAGAATAAATGGTTGGACTCTTAGGGGTCTAATAAGCCTTTCCTCAACCATTCCCATGTTTTATTTGTTTGTGCAACTATTTAGGATAATACCTAGCTCTTCCTCTTCTCCTTGCACAGTGAAGATCTGACTTTAGCTGTTGACACTGCAATGATAGTTTTGTTTTTTCTAGCAAATAGATAAGACTTTGGAAGAAGACAGTTTTATTCCCTGTGCCTGCCTTCAGAGGCATAGGACATAACCTCCCAGCACCTAGATAAAAGGTCTTGTGAGAAAAAAGAGATCAAGCAATTCGCCCACTCTGAGCAACCATCTCAGGCAAAGAAAGGACATTTCAGTGCTCTCAGCTCTTGCCAAAATCCCAGCAACCTGAATGCTGCTTTTATCATTAGCACTCATCAAAGCTTCAGAGAAGATGGAAAGGATTTTGAAGTTCCTAATTTCATGAGGGAATGAAGGTAATGAATTCATAGATCACTTGAGTGACTGAATAAAGACAGCTGGCTGGGGAAAGTTTGGGATAAAAATGACAAGAGTTTCATATGTTGTTTGTCCTTTAATAATAATCAGGAAAAGCAGAAAAATGCCTTCCTGGTGGGGTCCTCTTAGAGACCAGAGACATCCTGGGGAAAGGATTTAGAAAAATCTAAGAAAAGCTCCTCTTGCTGAAGAACCAGCTGCAGTATTACTGCATTACTCTGACAGTGGATAACAGCAGAGGATGAAAAACAAGAAAAGTTTCTGTGGAGTAGGGCACTGTATGCAGTCAGATTTACAGACAGGAAGTGATGTGCTCAGATATAGTCCATCCCTGCCAAGTAATCTGCTCTTGGTGTGTTTGGTACTGGTGACAGCACAAGTGTCCAGGTTACAGCTAGTGCCTGAGATGAGAGAATCGAGGTAAAGCAAAGCATGTCAGTATTTAAATGATTATTGTTATGTATGTGCACCACTTTCCCCCAGCAAAAAAGTAAGTCACCCTTCTTACTTGCTGCAGCAAACCTGAAATAAACATGGAGACAGAAAACCACAAACCATTATTCTTGAGCACTTCTGTTTTGGAAACACAAACACAGAAAGGTAAATGATACTCTGGGGCAGCAGACCTCACCCTTACAGCAAAATGAGAAGTTTAGGTGCTCTGAGGTCGTAAAAGGAGCTGTGTACATACAAACTGGAAGGCAGATATATTTATATGTTTAATTGTAAAGAACGGAAAGATAAGAAGATAATTAGCCTCTAAATTTGGTATAGAAAATTAAGATATTTTTGCTGCTCTGACTGCTCTGAAAAGAGAAAATGTAATCTTAGATTTGGATATAATTTTTACAAAGTCTGCTTTGGATCCCAGGATTAATCAGGGCAACTGGTTGTCCTATTAAGCTTGAGAAAGCAGGAAAACACAGGGCTGCTGACAGACAGTCAGGCACCAGTGTGAAGGAACTGAACCAGTGGGTGCTTTCTTCTCTCCTCCACTTTGAGTGTACTGTGACAGATGGCATTTGGAATTGATTGGCGTATCTTAGAGGTTTGCACTAATTTAAATTATCCTTCAGGTTTATCATATAAAAAATTGAAGTAAATGGTGTGACTCCATGAATCAACTCACTGAGAAAGAAAGAAGAAAACTCACTTTGAAAAATTCTGAAAATCTAACTGCACAGAGTCTAAAGGGGTGAATTAAAGTGTCATCTAAAGATCTGTGCACTACAGCTTAGGACAAGTTGTGCAGCATTGTCAGTTTGCAGATTTTCAAGGTGACAATATCAAAAGTCCTTCAGATGACTATCAAAAACAAATGGTCTATTTAAGCAAATATATATTCCAAAAAAAGAGGGTAGTATGCAGTATATAAAGATGTTTCTTCTTGATCAAAATTTGCCTGAAATGATTAATTTAAATACACCACAGATGAGGGAAAGGATTGTGTAGCATTCCTGTCATCTATTTGTATTAAATCTTAATTTCTCTGGAGTTAGCATTTTTTATAACATTCTGCACTTGTATTTTACTATAGGCCAGTCTGGTTCATATTCAAACAGGTGCTGTAGATTTGCTCTTGCTGCTGTCTTATCAGAAAGTAAAACCCACTCACCCAGGAGGTCACAAGATCATTTTAAAAGTCAAAGAGAAAAAAATCAGGATGAAGCCTTATTACAGCTGGTAATTAGAAGCAGCGACAACAGCACAAAGCTGCTTCATCGGCTCCTACACTCAAGGGCTACACTTGGGAGAATAAAATGTAAGTGCCTGTCAGGGATATCAGCAAAGTTGCTCTATTCCTGCAGAGGTCTCACAATGCAGACCCAGCGCTGTCCCAGCAAGGGTCCTGGCACCATCCCAGCCCTGCCACTGGCAGCCCTCCCCTGCTGTCAGCACTGCAGGGCAGGTCACCGCCTCCTCTCCTCCCGCTCCCGCTGCCAGCAGCACAGGGACAATATTGCTCGGCCCAGAGCCAGTTGCCTGGTGTGACGGCGTTGGATCAGCTCCTCACCTGACAGAAGCCAGACAGGAGGAAAGTAGACAATGTTCTGAAAGGTGAGAAGAATCGAGAAGAAGGTGACAACAACCTGGCGAAGTGTCCAAACTGGGAGAGGAGGGAGAGGGAGTTGAATCTAGAAGGGTCACCTTGAGGCAGAGTGCCCACTTCTCACAGCACAGTGAGAGGTGGTTATTTGTCTTTTGTGAAGACTGTACTCGGCCCAGAGAAAGGAAGATAGAGATTGATTTTTAAAATATGCAAATTTTTTGGTAATTAAACATTTTATAAAGTAAATACTACTCCTTTAAATTAGATTTCACGTTCATAGGAAAGCAAAGTTGATGATTTTATCAGCGTTCTGCTATAATATCTCTGCTGCAAACATTCTCCTAAAGCCATGGAGATGATCCTGAACTGAACTTTCTACTCAACACTTTCATCTTTTAGGATCTTCTTGACAGACAGACTGCCAGTTGTCAGAGTGTCTGTCAACTGTGAAAGCTAGCAGCATATGCTGAGACAAGCTGGTAAGGGCAGGGTAAGAGAGATGACTTCTCTGTTTATAAAACAGGAGCTTGGTAAAGTGACTACAGCAACTCTCAGGAGGAGCAGATGCAGCTGAAGGTATGAAAACAAAGCAGTCTGAAGTACTGTAGGGAAATTCATTTAATGCACAAAGCAAATTGTCCTAATTCATCTTTAGAACTAAATAGTGCTCTGTTTTCTGTCTGATGATTCATTGTTATTATGCACATTATTGTTTACGACTAATGATTACTTAGCCTATCACTCTGTCAGGTTTCTGCAGTGCAGATCGTATTATCAATGTTTAATGGGTGTTACTGCTCAGAAGAGGGATTTACACTTTCAGTGTTTGCAGCCTGGTGTGTCAGAAAAAAAAAAACAAAGCAGTCTCAATATTACTGAAGAGACCTGTACATCTAACGAACCACCTAATGCTCTTCAGACAGGAAATTTCAGGATTTAAAACACTTGTCATAATTCTTCAAGACTTTCTCGATGGTCATTCCTGTGCACCCTTTTTCCACCCATGGATCTCTTCAACAGATGGTATTATCTAAATTGTCTTTTTAAAACCACAGAAGATCAAAAGAATTTAGGACTCATGACCTGCTCTCTCCACTGATCTCCTTTAGCAAACAGTTTATAATCTCAATTTCTTGCAATATTTGGAATATCTTGTGCTCCAGGATTAATTTAGGCAACATCCAGACTGACCTATGGCCTTGAGACATTCAGGACACAGAGTTCCAATACCCCTTCCTTGTAGTCACCCACCACTTTTGTTTGCCTTTGGACTAAAGAATTCAGACCTGCCTCTGAAAAGTGGAAAAATGTAGAAGTGATCCCAGCAATGATATAGAATCACAGAATTATTTGGGTTGGAAGGAACCTGAAGGACCATCTAGTTCAATCTCCCTTGCCTTGGGCAGAAGCACCTTCCACTAGACCATCCATGCTAAAAGCCCCATTCAATCTGGCCTAGAAATCTTCCAGGGATGTGTTGTGGCGCGTTTTTGGGTTTTACCAGTTTCTCTATGCATCTGTTCTTTGTTTTACAACGGTTTGTCCCATACTCCCATGTTAAACCCTTCTTTGTTCCCCTTGAGTGATTGTCAGATGTCAATCACAATTATGGGTCTGGTCCATCACTTTACAGACTCGCCCTGATGTCTAGGTTCTAGTGAGAATGTTGAGTGATTGGCAGGTTCCCCAGTTCTTCCCGCCCTTGATTTATTGATTGGTTCTATTGACTGTCATTTATGTTCTGAGCCACTCCCTTCACCTTTTCTATTGGTCCCAAGCTGTCCCCTTTCCCCACCCCAAACTTAAGTTGCTGGGGCGGGGTGGGGGGGGGGTGAGAGAGAGAGATTGCGCAAACTCACTTTTGTGGGATCTCTCTCTGGGTATGTACAAGTCCCGCATGGGCTTAATAAACCCCAGTTGAATTTCTCACAAGAGTCCTCCCTTATTCCTTGCCATTGCTTATGCTTCTGCCGAAGGCAAGAAGCATAAGGTTCAGGAAGTATGTCAGCATACAGAACTGTACCTTTCACTGCAGTCCAGTGCCAGGGCTGGCCAGGCAACGCGGACAGGGGTCCCCAGACACACCGGACCACCACAGGGATGGGGCATCCATAGCTTCTCTAAGGCAAGCTGTTCCAGTGCCTTGCCACTCTCACAGTAAAGAATTACTTCCTTATATCTAATTTAGATCTACTCTCATTTTAAACTCATTCTCCCTTGACATATCTCTACCTGCCCCTGTAAAAAGTACCTCCCCAGCTCTCTTGTAGCCCTTTTAGATATTGGAAGGTTGCTATAAGGTCTCCTTGCAGCCTGTTCCTTTCCAGGATGAACAACTCCAACTCTCGTAGCTTGTCTTGAGAGGAGTTCTCCAGAGGACTGGAGCACCTCTAACACAAATACAAAGGTTATGTGGAGCCAGTCTGTGATAATATCTGCAGGCCATGGAGGGCATTGCTGCTGCAAAGGACATTAATATCTTGACCTAATAAGTGAATACATGCCAGGTGTCTCCATTTGTGCACTCAGGTTAGAATGAAAAGTTTATCATGCAACACTAGAAATATAGTCCCAAACTTGTCTATTAGGCAGCTTGTACATCTTGGTGACAAAGCTGTCACGAGGACTTTGAAACACTGAAATGAAGCAATGCCTGCTTGGGTTATCGAAATTCACCCAAGAAAAGGAAAATCCTGCCTCCTTTCCTGGAGCAGAAGCTCAGCAATCATTGTAACTCCTTATTAGCTGGAAGCATGTAACAGCAAAAGGTTATGGATTTAACAACATCAAAAGACAGTTTACAGCTATATACTTGAAGAGGCTTATCAAGGCATGCTTAACAGAAAGTTTTCAAATCCACTGCATTTGGGAATTTATCATTAGACAGCAGTGTCAAATTTTAATGAGTGAAATTAGTTAATGCATGTATAGTGCTTTGAAGATATGAAATGTTATTTAAATTGTGGGAAGTCAAATCAAGGTAAGCAATGCAGGCTGAGAAATGGGGAAAGAAATATCTTTATGTAATGATACATGTCCAATGAAATTCTATGTACTCCTTGATCAGTGGAGAGTCCTCTATCACCTTTTGGTGGGAAGAGTCTCATATTGCTGTTGTTAACCTTGGACTGAAAACCAAAACATCAGCTTTTTTTTGTAGATTGCATAATTTCTGTTCCATTTTATCAAAAGAAAAAAGCTTCTTCTGCTTTTCTTTTGTAATTCATGTTTCACTAAGGGAACATTGGCAAAATGATGTGACATTATGAAAAAGTCAGCTAGGATTTGGCGAGAATCTTATCTCAGTTATAACACTGATTTCTGCAGCTTTTTTTAATTATTATTAGTCTCTTTAGGGAAAAACATATTCGGGGATTAAATGATGCTTGGCATAAAAAATTGAATTTACAGTTAAAGACAACTGATAAATCTTAAGAAAAATGTGGATAAAAAGAGGATTTTAAATAAAAAATCTGAAAAAAAATTTCATTTTTGGTTGAATTTTCATTTTTTATGAAGTTTGACAACAGTGGTGAAAATTCTGGAAAATATATTTTAATTTTATTCAATAAATTTTGCTTTTGTAAAAGCCAATGTATCTTACCAATATAAAACTGATTGGTTCAAAAATCTTCTTTTTCAGTATCTGTAAGGGAAACTCTTAGTCATCATGGCTGACCTGGTGTAGACCTCATAAGAATTCTGCTTTACATGAGAAGCTGAATTACCGAGCTGCCAGAACTCACTTCCATTCAACATTTCTGATTTTAGGATACTCAATCTTTGATTTAAAATCACAAATAAATACAAATGCATGCCAGATGTCAAGGCATCTGCACAGATCGTCCAAGAATATTCCTTGGTGCTGCAGATAAGGTGCTTTATCTATTGGTCTTGCTAAAAGTAGCAATGCATAAATGGCCTCAAAAATAGTAGGATATTTGTGGAAAAAGCATATATTTTTTTTTTTGGTGGGTAACTCAGCCATCTTTTTAAAATATATTTTTGACCTGTCAAACACTTTTTTATAGAGACAAGCATGGGTTCACTAAAGAAAACAGAAGCTTCTTGGCAGTCAGTTGTTTATTCAGTTAGCTTCCTTTGACCCTTTAGTGTTTCTGGATTTTGAAGCCAAAGGAGATTATAGTTACTTAGTGCTGTTATCATTATCTAATGGAAAGAGAGTGCATTGTGCACAAAGCATAACAACTACTGTACATTCTTTTTAAGTCTAAATCTTTCAGCAGCATGCTTTTATTGTGCCAGTGGAAGAGTCTATGTCTAAATTAAAGCTGGAAACATCCTCTTTATATTTGTTTAGGTAAGGTTAGAACCAGAAGATGTTACTTTTATCAGTCCCAGCAACTACTTGTGGTGGTATGATCCTGGCTGGGTGCCAAATGCCCACCAAAGCAACAATCAGTCATCTCCTCAGCTGGACAGGGGAGAGAAAAGATAATGAAAGGTTCATTGGTTGAGATAAGGATGAGGAGAGATGGAAGGATTCTTTCACTGCTCCAGTGTGGGATCTCTCCCATAGGAGACAGTCCTCCACAAACTTTTCCAACATTAAACCTTCCCATGTGCTGCAGTTCTTCATCATCTGCTCTAGTGTGGGTCCCTCCATGGGATGCAATCCTTCAGGAGCAGGCTGCTCCAGTGTGGCTCTACCATGGGGTCACAAGTCCTGCAAGCACACCTGCTCCAACAGTCTCCTCTCTCCATGGGCCACATATCCTGCAAGGAGCCTGCTTTAGCCCGTGGACTTCCCGTGGCATCACAGCCTCCTTTGGGATTCCACCAGCTCCTGTGTAGCATCCTCCATGGGATACAGATAAATCTCTGTTCCACAGTGGGCTTCCAGAGGCTATAGGGGCACAGCTGCCTCACTGTGATCTTCACCACAGGCTCCAGGGGAATGTCTGCTACAGCACCTGGAACACCTCCTTTCCCCACCTTCACTGACCCTGATGTCTGCAGTTTTGTCTCTCACATACTCTCACTCTTCTCTCTGGCTACAGCTGCTGCTAATTTTTGGTCCTTCTCAAGTACATTATTCCACAGGTGCTACTACCATCACTGATGAACTCAGCCTTGACAAGTGGCATGCTTGTCTTGGAGCCAGCTGGTATTGGCTTCATCAGGCATAGGGGGAGTTTCCAATAGCTTCTCACAGAAGCCACCCTTTTAGCCCTCTCACTATCAAAACCTGGCCACACAAATCCAATATACTGCTCTGTAATACTGGGATAAATACTAACCCAAACAAATTATGCAGGGACTACATGGGTGACAACTGTGCTGGAGAATTTACTGAGACAGTAGAGAATAAAGAAAAAAAAAAAAAAAAGCTATGCTCAAAGGGAATAACAGGTGCTGCTGTTGCTGCTGTGCTGTGGCTTATACTCTGTGATTTACAGAAGTGCAGATCCTGCAGGACAGTTTGGAGTCCTGCTCGGGGTATCTGTAGGGAACTGAGAGAGTTTGGCAGTGAAAATGCTTACTTACTGATGTCATTCAGAGTTTAATGCCTAGTCAATGTTGAAGGGCTATGACTATTTTCTCTTTGACTTCAGCCTTTAGAACATGTGCTGACAACAGAAGAAAGTCCTTTCTTTTTACAGCATTAGTCCTGGAAAGACTATGGTTGCCACTGTTTTTTATTGGAGCCTAACAGACAAACCACTGATCCAGCAGGCTGTCCATATGTTGCCTTTAAAATCTTCTTTTCCTATAGCTTTACACACTGCCAGGCTAGAAGGGAAGAGATGGGAAGTACTTTCTACACATTTAGTTGAAACTATTCCACTCAACAGTAACATGGGGACACAGAAAAGCCATCACAATGAGCCTGTGGATTTACAGCCAACACAGCCACCTCCCACCTGGAGGGAGGGGAGAGAAGCCCTGGAAACTCTTGTCATTAAGATTTATGATGTACTTTACATTGAAACACATATTAAATACAATGCATAAATTTCTCTTTAGTCATGCTGAAAGGGTCCAGAATAGAGCTTGTTACATGATTTCAAAGATATTGGCATAGTTGTCAAGGGCAGCCAGTGCAATATCTCGCTGCAGTAGATCTGCTTACGCTGTGCACAAAAGTCACAGACATTACTTTTTTCTTATGTAAGCACCAAAACCATTCTTTTCAATATAGCAATATTGATCCTACCTTTGGGAATGGCTGGGCAAGCTGCATTAAGGGAGCTCTACTGCTTGGAAAAACTGATATCTTGTCTCTTAGGCTCATGCTGTTAAATGAGATGAAGTAAAGCCTATTGTGGGATGCTAAAGAAGAGCTTACCAGCAAAAAGTTGACAGAAGCAGCACTATTTCCTGTCTGATTTTCATGTAAGAAGTCAGAAAAACTGAAATATAACAGAGTGAGACAGGTGTGGGTGTAACATACACAGCAACATTTGAAAAGTACTAAACCACCGCTGAATACTAAAAAATATCAAGCTTGTCTTTTAGCAAGTGACAGTGGCTGCTCCTTTCTGAACTGCTTCAGCTGTTGCATATGTTGTCCACCCTGTGCATTGCATGGTATGTTGGTTCGGTGGAGGATGAAGAAAACCAGTGTGTTGCTAAATCCTCTGACCGGCTCCGTTCTTATGAAGGTGGAAGGTGGGTTTAGTTATTGAATCATTTGCATCTTCTGGATGAAACCCCCTTTACCCCCCAAAAAAACTCCAATAACAAGACATTCAGTTGTTATATGGCAAGGGAAAATCCACTATTGCATATATCATCCAGGTTAGCAAGGAGCAGAGCACCAGAGCTAGAGCTCAGCTAAGAGTCGTCTTCCAGTATGAAGATGGCTCTAGTATTGTGCACCAGTAGCTTCATCACTGAAATGCAGAAGACCCAAATCCTCCATGTGTAATGATATTAAGGAGCCTTTTTGGAAAGATGATGAGCAGGAAAGCTCTGAGTGAGATGACAGGATAAATGTTTATCACCCAACTCCACAAGTAACCTGGTCCTCATGAAGCAAACCTGTTTAGCTAAGAACAAAAGTAAATGAGTAGGACATATAACTCTCAGTGAAGTTACTTATGATTCTTTTCACAACTAGCTGTTCACTCAGCCCCTTCCCAGCTGGAACATTACGATTAAATATTACACTATAAATTTGACTGGATGGGTTTAAAAAAAATAATATATATATATAAATACAATATACTATAATATTCTACAGCCTATGAAATCTTCAAAATCTGAGTGAGATAAAAATTTGCTTTTGTGAGAAAGCACCCAAACTGTCTGAAAATCTCAGAGAAAAACCCCAAAAACCTCAATCCATTACACCGTCAAACATTGGATCATAATATAGGCATAGAAAACTCTTCTCTATTTACCCCTAGGAAACCAGCTAGAAATGTGTTCAGTCCAGAGTGGCTAGCTTTAATCCTGAATTTTTTTGATCCTGAGATTAACACGGTTGGTTAGAGCATGCCAAGGTCATGGATTTCATCCCTGTATGGGCCATTCACTTGAGAGCTGGACTTGATGATCCTCATGTATCCCTTCCTCAGAATATTCTGTGATCCTAATGGATTTTATTAAAAGTAGTGAAAAAAAATCTCTGCTCACCCTCAAGGACAGTTGGGTTGGGGTACTACTGCCAGTATCTGCTGCATCAGGCTCGATCATGCCAGCTGGTATTCTATAAATTTAATTTGGATCCCTAGTTTATGGCAAAGAACTGGTTCAAATGTATTTTGATTGCCTAATGCTTCCCTAAATTAATCTATCAGAAAAGTATACAAAATGAAACTGCTCTGAAATTCAGAGGTTTTCTTTTTTAAAAAAGGTTTTGTGTAGTAATGCTGGTAAGCTAAGTATCTGCATTAAAGATTTGAATAAATGATTCATGTAATTAACAGTATATTCAAATGCACATTCTAGCTTCTACAGAATGAAAGAAGAGAGACAAAATGGGTATATACTAATATTAATTAATTAGCCAAGCAATGTTAATTAGGCAACTACATAATTAGGTTTGGGACAATGAGGTTTCTTTTGCTCTATTTGTTCATATTTGCTTTCTTCAAACCCAAGTCTATGTTAAGAATGAGATCTCAACTTACTTGATGCATGTGTTTCAGGGAACCTGAGAGGAAATTGTCATAATTTCCAGTGTGATAGAAAAGCATATTATCTGAGATACTTATGTAAATACTGTAATATAATTTTCTTAACTTGTTGGCTTTTTGGTAGGAAAAAAGCCCTCTAATTCCCTTGAGAACTGTAGAATATCTGAAAGAAAATGAGTGTCTGAATAATTAATTATATGTTTGATATAAAAGCATGAGGACGATTGCTTTCAATTTTGAATATAGTAATATAATGTAAGTTTTTGTCAATTATATTCAGAAGCTACAAAGAGTTTCCAAAGCATGAACAGTAATAATCAAATAAAGTTGGTGATTACTCCTTAACTGTTATACTATGTGCCCATTCCCATGAAATTAGTTTTATTAGATAACTACATAAAGATGTTCAGAAATGTCAACAAGATAGGGATTCAAATTGTTGAAATTAGTTTGCATTATTAAGTTGATAACCTTTGTCTGTGTTGTTGTGATTATCTTTGTACTTTATCAGTTCCTTTTATCTTCTCCTTTGCATTCACCATCTCTCGTTAGTGTCTAAATCTAACTGTAGAGAATAATAGATGGTTACATCCAAAGCTGATAGTATTATTTCAGTAATGATCTTTAAAAGACAAAGGGAAGACAATAAAGAAAGCAACTATTAGTTCACTTAGCTCTTCAAAAGGCTAGCATCTCTCTCCTGTTCTCACTTTGATATGTATTCATCTCTACCTATAGAAAGATTTTCATACTGTTGACATTCCTAGAGTGCTGGCAGAAACTATTTTCCTGGCATGCCTGTTTTCTCAGTTAGGTTTTAGTCTAAAATCAGTGCATTTCTACTCTTTGCAGAGCTTTACTTTGTCTGAATCTTTCTTCTGTCTAGGAGCCAGGAAGCCTATTACTATTTCATGACTCAGGGAACAGATGACTTTCAGCATTCTTCCTCAAAAGCTATTTTACTTTTAAAATTATCTCTTCTTTCTTGTACTTGGAAAATTAAAAACTTCTCATCATGTTTTATGAGCATTTAAGGGAAGTCCTCTGAACTAGCCCAGAGTGCATGTCGAGGAAGGAGAGCAGGAAAGGAGTCACTTGCAATTAGAATCATAAAATCATAGAATACCCTGAGTTGGAAGGGACTCACAAGGATGATTGAAATCCAAGTCCTGGTCCTGCACACAACAGTCCCAAGAATCACATGCCATGTGCCTGAGAGTGTTGTCCAAATGCTTTGTGAACTCTGTCAGGTGTGGTGCTGTGATCGTTTCTCTGGGGAGCCTGTTCCAGAGCTCAGACACTCTGTGAGTGAAAAACTGTTCCCTAATATGTAACCAAAACCCTCCGTGATGCAACCTCAGGCCATTTCCTCATTGGTCCTGTCACTGGTCACCAGAGAGAAGAAATCAGAGCCTGCCCCTCCTGTGCCCCTCTAGAGGAAGTTGCACACTGCAATGAAGTCTCCCCTCAGTCTCTGCTTCTCCAGGCTGAAGAGATCAAATGACCTCAGCCACTCCTCATGCAGCTTCTCCTCAAGGCCCTTCATCATCCTTGTTGCCCTCCTTTGGATGCTGTCTCATAGTTTTATATCTGTATTATGTTGTGGAACCCAAAACTGCCCCCAGCACTGGAGGTGAAGCTGCCCCCAGTACAGAGCAGAGGGGACAATCCCCTCCCTTGCTTGGTTGGTGCTGCTGTGTCTGATGCACCCCAGGACAGGTTGGCCCTCCTGGCTGCCACAGCACTGCTGACTCATGTTCAATTTGATCAGGACCCCCAGGTCCCTTTCCACAGTGCTGCTCTCTGGCATCTCATTCCCCAGTCTGTTTGTACATCCAGGGCTGCCCATCCAAGTACAGAATCTGTCATTTGTCTTTGTTAAACTTTGTGTGACTGGTGATTTGAAGGCTGGTTCAGCCTTCAAATTTGTCAAGGCCTATCTGCAGAGCCCTTCTGCAGGCCCCCTCTCCCTTCAAGGAAGTCAACAGCTCCTACCAATTTAGTATCATAGTCAAACTTACTTAGTATTCCTTCCAGTCCTGTGTCCAGTCATTTAGGAAGATGTTGAAGAGAACTGCCCTGCAAAGCCCCACTAATGTGCATCCACCAGCCCAAAGTAACAGCATTTGCTATAACCCTTTGAGCCTGGCCCATGAGCCAGTTGCTCAACCATCGTGTTGATCCAGCTGGTTGTCGTCCAGTATCAGAAGCTTTACTGAAATCCAAAAAGTTTCTATCAGCTGGTTTCCCTTGTATATAGTCACTTCTTTCATGAGTGCTCCTCCTGTATGGCTAGTATTTAGAGTGCAAGCCATGAAATTTGGTGAGCAGGTAAGAGAGGTCTAGGATTTTGGTCTTCTACCGTTCAAAGTGCTTTAGCTAACTATTTCTTAATTGTATTCGTATATGGAAACCAATATATGCTCTTAAGATTTTTCCTAAAATAGAAACACTTAAAAAGAGTAAAAATGTGAATTTATGAACCCTAATATGAGCAGATAATTAATTTTGAAAATGAGTGGTTTCTCAGTTTGTAATTTAGCTGATGACAAGCAAATGATGAAAACCAGGAGAGGTTAAAGCAGTATAACTTAGAGGAGAGGTAGAAGAGCTAAACCAGCTAGCATTTGTTATCAGTGGGTGCCCCCTTCTGTCTCACTGGGACACCCTGGTTTTGACCTTGTCTTCTGTCTACATACGTATTTAACTTAATCCTCACTTTAGATCTATTACAAAGAAGGTCAGTTTAAGAACAGATAGGAGGTAGGACAAACTCTGGCTTCTGGATGTAGTGCCTTCTGATCATAGGTACAAAATAGTTGCAACCTGGCTTTCTGGCTCTTGTCTCTCAGGAGTATCCAGAATACCTGCTTGCCTTACAGGTGATCACTGCAAACAAATGCTTTTGCTGAGCTTCAAACCAGCTGTCTCATTTTTGTACATAACTAAAAAATGACACATTTGCAGAGGGAAGTGACTTGTTTGTCCAGAAGAGAATGGGACCCTTGTCAATACATGCTGGGACCATTCTTTCAGAGACAGCTTTGCAGCTGGAGAATTGCCCAACAACAGTATGATGAAAAAGACTGACGCTGGCTCAGTCAATTAAACCATCAGACAGCTTTTAATCTTAAACCAGCATGCATTCAAATAAGCTGCATTTCTGCATACAGCTCAGCAAGGTTGGCTGCTATTTTGCAGGACTGCATGGCATTCAGGTAGGAGGCTATCAGGGGCATGAAGGGGCATTTCAGTTCCTGCTCAGTCTTCCCTGGGGCTTCCTCTCTCTTCCTTCCCGTGGGTCTGTGAGCTCCATTTTCTCAGCCTTAATTCCCCCCCTGAACTGTCTTGTAGGTGTTCCCATCTCTGGCCCTGCCTCCCAGCTGGACCTCAGACCTATCCTATAGCTGTCTTGCCTCCTGGATGGGATGGGCCCATTGGTTCATATGGCTCAATCTGCCTGACAGATTTTGGACTCACATTGCTGCCTTCTCTTCAGTCCTGTTTCTGGCCTGGTCTCATTCAGCTCCTGACAGGAACACCCAGATAGACCATGGATCTGGTTCATTGCTTCCCATTTCAGGGGCTGCCAAAGTGCCCTGTGACCAGAAGTTGGTCCTACCTTCAGAGAAAGAACTACACACTTCGGGATATGCTTAGGGTTGTTTTCACAGAAAAGGCTCTGCTTCATTGATCCAGGGTCTGAAGGAAAAAGTGAACTATTTTATCAGCCTTTTTAAAGGATGACTCAGTTGTCTGCCCAGCAGGTAAGGATCTTTTGTGGGTATGTGATGTAGGAAAACCCACAGAGCAGATTTGAACTTGCTGCTGACTGTCCAAGGTGGAGTTGACAATGCAGCTCTATGTACTGTGCTGATGAACTATCCCTTTGTCAGCAGGTGGGCCATACTAGACTATTACCTGGGTGGAGGTTAAAAGAAGCAAAAGAATGGCCCCTCCCTGACTTCAACATTTAGAGAACTGAAATCCAAGCTCAGTCTTTCTGAGTTTGGATCACATTTCTGTCACGTTAGTCAAAGGAGGCAAAGGATAGTTACTCCACTCTTTTTGGTTGAAGTGTTGGCAGTCTCATTGTCAAATGTATGCATAGTCATTTGATGGGAGAAGGTTATATTGGGAGAAAGACATTTAATTAAATACTTGATTATATATATATAGCTATATAAAAATACTAAAACGCTTAGTTACGGGCAGTTCATTGTTTGCAGGTATAGTAGGTAATTGCCAAGTTACTCAGATATAATTATACATGTAATCTAAAAGGAAAATTGTGTGACCCCTTGACATTTCTGTGGCTTGATTTGTACTTCACATATAAAGAAGAGATATCCACCAAATTTAGTGTTGTAAAATACTTGTGTTATAAGGAAATATTTAATTTCTAATGAAGTTTTTAAAAATTCCTCTATGGAAATAATGCATGAATATAACTGAAAGCCCTGTGAGATTTTAATCTCTAAATACTTGAATATAGTATGATACATATACTAGGAGTGTTAGGATAATTTCCTAGCATATCTTTTATATGTCCTCTTTAGGGGAATATACCCTGTTTGGCAAGTCAAAAGACGTGCTGATGAGAGAATCATTGTACATTTAGATTCAAACTGCTGTGTTTAGTGCTCTCTCTTGCTCTCTGTATGTTAGGAAGCTGTGCTTATAGTGGCAGAAGGAAGGCAGAAGAATGAAAGTCATAAATCAGTTGATAATTGTCATTAGTGTCTGTAACAATTTGGCTTTATTATTAGCACTGGACATTATACTCAGAAAAAAAAGGAATTACTGTGCAAATTCTACAAAGTCTGTTCCTTGTAATTGTTCTAGTTTGCTGTAACAAAATACTAGAAAGTTTTTGCCTTGCAATAATTAGAAATCATGGCAGAACCTCTGTTCTATTAAGCCAGTTAGCATTTGATGTCTGATGTTAAGGAACTTAACATCACCCACACAGCTCACATTTTTCTCATAGTAAATTGTAAAACCTTCAAGGTAGATTTTGTACAGTTCAAACTTTGCCTGCCAGATATTTGCTACTGTGCAACAGAGGGTAAAATATGCTTGAAACAAGGGAGAACAAGCAACTGAGAACATGACCTGCTTAAGAAATTTAAATATTTTGGGAAATCTAGCCTTTTCATTTTATCTACATCTTTTATTCTTTTTCTCTCAGATTCTAGGGAAAAAAGTATAAAAAACCCAAGAGAGGATTTTTTTGTTTGGTAAGGAGGAAATTTACTGGGGAACTCACCTTTCAAGAGATGAAAGAGACATTAGAAATGTAAATGAAAAATGTTTATGACTTTATCATAAGAGGTCAAAAACTGTGCCAAAAATAATCTCTACAGTTTGAGGTAAGATGAGATATTGTGGCTTGATTTTATAATCTTGTTCTGAATTTTTTACTTTTTAATGCATTACTAAGTTCAGATTGGAATGGATAAGAGAGATGCACTAAGTAGCTAAAGTGGTTTCTAATCGTTAAAAGCAGGAGACTAGGACTGGTTATATTTTAGTAATCATTCTTTAACTTTCATTCACACATGAAACAAACATGTCTTCTCTAAATAACTGATTTACATTAAGAAACAAGATAGCTTGTAATATTTAAATTTCAAATTAGATAAATTGAAGTTAGTACTAAAACTCATTAATCTTAATATTATCCCAAATTGACTGGGTTTAGAAGTGAAAAATCACTTAGCCTATCGTATTCCTGTAGCAATTAATGGGTTCAGTAAAAATCATTTTGTGTGTAAAATTATGGAATCATAGAATGCTTTGGATTAGAAGAGACCTTGAAGATCTAGTTACTAAAAGAAAATAAAAAATCCTTACAATAGTATTTTCTATTTTTAAAATATCATATAAAATCAATATAACACACTGAAGAAAAACCAGAAGAGTTTAAAAATTTACATGATCTTTAATATATACAGAGATCACACTCTGACACTGTTATTCAGTAGGACATGATTCATATTTCAAAGCAGTCCCAAGATTTCTAAGCACTTATTTTGGAAGATGAAATATACCAAATCTTAGTTATTAAACAAGCTTTGGGGTGAATGCTAAAGTAATATATATATTTCTTTACCAATAGCCTATTACTATTGTGACTAGTGTATACTAGTCACAAATTTGAATAGATTGATATATGCCTGGTAGTCAGCACAGATATTGTGACTTACTAATGAGCAGTGTTGTTGGGTGTGATCATAATTCCCAATTTCCTTTTTAAATTAAGTTCCCATACCTTTTTCCAGTGACTGTTTACTGTAAAATACAACCTTACTCTCTGTTTAGAGAGCACTAAGTAAAAACACAAGCTGAGGTATGTAGCTCCTTTATTTAGCTCCTTTTTGTACCTATCAACCATTGGTTCATTTGTAAGAATCAAATAAATCTTTTACCAGGAGAAGTCAAGAGGATTTTCTCCCCATTCTGGATTTAAGTCTGAGGATTATGAGACTCTTCTGGAAGCTTAAAGATATAGGATTGGACCCTTCTCAGCTGAGTTGGAATTTTTAAGCTGTTTCCCATTTTTTTTCATTGTCCAAGTGCTGAAAGTGTCAGGCTGTTGGGCAAAAGCAAAACCTTTATCTGTGTGGTTTTTGGAAAGATTGCTGCTGTGTTTTTGGAAGTGACCTTAAGAGACTTCACATGTTTGATCACAATGCAGCTATTAAACCTAAATTCTGTAAGGAAGAAATTGAAGTGAAATAAATATATGTATGTGCTTGTGCGTATACTTTATTGTCTCTTTTGGCAGTGGAATTGTCCAGCTCTGATGCTTGAAGTCATCATGATGGATTTAGATATATCCATCTTAAGTATTCATTCCCCAGATTTGGGGACATATAGATAAGAAAGTGATCAATAAACTGCAGTGCAGGATTGTTATTCAGAGAGATTTCAATGGACTGGAGAAATGGGCTGACAGGACTCATGAGGTTCAGAAAGACAAATGCAAAGTCTTGCACCTGAGGAGGTATAAATCATGCAAAAGTCCAGGCTGGGGACTGACTGCCCCAAAATCAGCTTAGGAGAAAAGATCTGGGGGGTAATGGTGGAAAACCAAGATGAACATGAGTAGACGGTGTGTCCTTTCACCAAAGGAAAATAACTGCCTACAGCGCTGTGCGGGCAGGACTGAAGGTAGCAGTTTGGTGATAGTGGTTACTCCTTCTATTCAGCTCTTGTTAGCTTCATCTGGAGTGCTGTGTCCAGTTTTGGGTTCCTCACTGGAGGACCACTTACATGACTGGCATGTTTGAATGTATGTGATGTACAAGAAGAGGCTGAGAGAATCACACATTCTTCTTAGGATGAGAAGGCAAAGAGGAGATGTTGCTGCCTTAATAGCAGAGAATGCTCAAGAACAAAAGGTGCAACATATGAAACTTTGAACATAAGGAATATATATATATATACACACACACACATATACACACACATGAATATATATACATATTTGAATATTAGAAAAAAAAACCCAACAGAGTACTGAAGCACTAAAAGAGTTTTTGTAAAGAGGCTATGGACTTTTCCTCTGTGGGGATATTAAAAAATTCACAAGGTCTTGGGAAGCCTGATCTGTGCTGAACAATGGATTGAACCAGACAGGTTCACCTCTACCTCCCACCCTAAATTACTCTGTGTCTCTATTACTCAGCAAACTCTCAAATTGTAGATTTATGTCTCCATAGTTCACATGTTAAAGTATACCTCATTTATCTGACTCATGTTGCAAGAAATTAGATGCCTTGGCTCTTTTGAAAAATTTCTATGGCTCCTTGCATGTTTAGGCTTCTAAGTACTTTGAGGCTTACTTCACGCCCTTTTTTCTTACAAAACTAATGTGTGATATTTCTGTTATGCTTTCTTTCTCAAAACAGTTTCCAGTAGGAAGCTTATCCTCTCTGCATAAATGCAGAGTAGCCAAAACCAAGAGGGACCTGTCTGTGAGAGTACAGAAAACAAAACATTGGGGGTTTTTTCACAGTTAGACACCCATATCACAACTGGAAATTCATCTGCATGTTTTTGGATACATATCTTTGAGATATTTAATAAATTCTTAGATAAAGAAAGCCTAATACTTCTGATTTGACTGGACAGGGTCCAGTGTTACACATGATTTAGGCAAAGATCACATTTCCTAGACCGGCGCACTTGGTTTTAGCTGTTCTAACATATGGAAAATCCTGGTTGTGATATGGAGATTAAGTTGCTGGAGTACAGTTTTAATTTTGATGCCATTTCCTCCCAAACCACTCTTTATTAAACCTATTTTCTAAATGAAATTAGGCTCCGTAGAGAGTGTTTTAAAAAAAAGGCTGAGAGGGTTTAAAAATGATCCCTCTTTCATACATAAATTTACTTGTTTTCCCTAGTGTGGTGCAGGAGATCTAGAAGATAAGAATCTGATACCTCAACAAAATCTCAATCTGGGCAAGTTTCAAAGAGATAGCTCTCTGAATTTAAGGGCTATGAATATGCAATTACTGTCATGTCTCTGGCATATTTCCCAGCCCCTTGACAGAAAAAAGATGTGCAATGCAAGTGACAAACTGTAACAGTATAGAGTACAGATGTGTATATCTTAGCTGGTTGCCCTTGGGTCCTCTTTACAATCAATGCAGAGAAAACACACACTTTAAGGTCACTGTTTTTATTTCAGATCCAACATTTAAAGTGGGAGTGGTTGTGTGTGTCGTTACCATTAAAAGTTATGAGACACAAATAATACTGAAGATGAAAACTCTCATCTTGAAAAAATCTTGTTTGATCATATTCCCCCAAAGCTACCCATGAGTAGAGAGATGTAAGGGCTACCCAGAAGAAAGCTTTCTTTTTGTACTCAGAATGTATTAATGGGAATAAAAAGGCTTTCATGACTTCTAATTTGCTCTGCAAAAGCTACTCATTTTAGAACACAGAAAAAGACAAAATGTTTTTGTCAAGTCATTCTGATCTGACCCAAATACATCAAACTGGTGCCACTGAGAAATATTTTTCTGTTCTATGTTATTGATAATTAATGTACTTGTCTGGAACAGAAGCTAGGTCCTGGTTCAGAGGCAAATGTACTTGTCTGTAGTGGAGTGTGTGGGCCACTTGACGGAGCCACAAGAAACAAGGTAGCCAGCCTGGCTCTTGTGGCTCCTGATTGTCCCATTAAAATGAGAGCCTGTCTCACAGTATCTATATCACAGATTTAAATTATAGCAATGAATTTCAAGAGTGAAAAAAATTATTCCTCCAACTGTCTCTTTTAGTGTTCCAGCTCCAGCCTCCAGGAGCTCCACTGGACCTTGCTGCTGTGACTGGCTGGGACTGGTTGTCAAACACACAGGCATTTTCCAAGCTTCTCCCAAAACTCATGAATACCATGAAGGTATTCACCAATGATAAATAATAATAAGCCTAGGCATTTTTGAATGAAGTGTCATTTTGTTGTGTGCATGATACTGCACATTGTTTCTAAAAATCCTGACAAAATCTTGACAGAAATATGCAGTTGATGTACACAAATGAATTTTTTAATTCATTGATGTGGATAAGGACTGAACTGAAAAATATGGAATAGAAGATATACTTATATAAAGGATATTATCTTAAACAATTGCAAATGGTACTCAAATATTCATTCAAGATAATTTTTAAACAACAAAACAACAAAACTTTGAGGAATATTTACTGCAAAATTGTTCTCCTTTTAAAAATATTCATTTGAAGGCAGAACAGATGTAATTCCTTTTTGATTTCCTGGTTAGGGTTTGGGATTTAATTTGGACTTTAGTAGACATACTAACCTGAGCACACAGTAGTGAATTATGTGAACTGATTCGTAGTCTGAATTCTGTCTTACCAAAGTATTTGACCAAAGAAAAACTGCTATTTCTCTATGACTACGATGAGATATCTTAACAACTGTAATTTCTGCTTTAGAGTGCAGATGTTTATATTGAACTACAAATGTTGATCCTTAATGTTGACTCATTCTCTAAAAATGATCTCTTAGTACTCTTCTATATTTTAAAATCTTCGTATTCCTTCTTTATCATCATCATCGTCATCATCATCATCAACTCAACATATTAATACATATAATGTAATTATTTCATGTTTATGTACTATCATTTGATAATTCATGAGGAAAGACAAAAATCAGTTATTGTGTAAAAGTAGGGAAAATGTAAGCCTATGTGGGAAAAATACTGTTTAAATATCATATTCCATACTGAGAAAGTAAACTTTCCTTTTTCTGGAAGGTTTTATTCACAGTCAAGGGGAACATAATGAAATGAAATATACATACATATAAAAGCACACATTAGGGAAAGAAATTTGTGACAATACAGAAATCTCAGTGAAATGAATTTAAAAGATCAGTGCTATTGTTATGTTTTATCTTTTTTCCAACTCTTCATCTGTTTTTTGTTTTTTCATCGCAATTTATAATCCTGCCCAATAGCAGGAGTTTATTAGACAAATGAACTGTCTACTGAGTTCTTTGCAAAACCTCTTGCCTTAAAGTGATTTCTAAGTGCGTTTTTGCTTGAGAGGAAACTCTGTGTAATTAATAAGGAATATTCTGTGACATTCCATACATCCAAGATGAGGGTTTATGGCTTTGATTTATAATGTATTTAAAAAGCATGCAGCCAGATCCCATGAAGAGTTTTATCACAATTCGGATTAATAAAATCAGTATTTCTAATATTCCATGGCTACACAATCAAAGTTATGCATGGAAATACTAAGCAGTTATAGAAATTAAGTACATATCTGCTAGAAATATTTAATATCAGTTTAATGTCTAACATTAACATTATAGTGAGGTAGTTTAATATTTAACCTCACAAAAATTCTCAACCCTACACTTGAGGCAAGAACATACGAGAAGTAATACAGCAGTAGCCATGGAAGTTTTTAAAAAATTATTTCATGCTGTCAATATGAAATAGATTTCTGGTTTTCTGATGTTTTTTAGAAAGTTTGTTAGAATTTTTTTCTTTCCTCATTTTAGGATCCATTTCTGGAGAATAAGAAAAGATTTAGTTTACCTAGTTTCTTTTTAAATGGAAAAATATCTACTCTTTCCTTTATATAAACAAATCAAACTATTTTAGCTTTGCTGTCTTTAAGTTTATTCCATGTGCAAAAGAGTTGTCAAAGAAATCCTGATGTAAAATCTGTGATAACTCTACAGAGATCTGGACAGAAATTAGCTTCAATATCATGTAGTATGAGCAAAAAAGACTGATAGCACAAAAGATTTTCAGTATTCTGGTCACAGCAAAAAAGCCATTTGGGCTAAATAAACAGATGTAGAAAATTGTTTACATTACAATGAAAGCTTTATTTGTCTCGGATGACTCACAAGATACGGTGTTCTTGTTTGTATGGTAAAAAAACCAAATGAAATTCTGGACTGAAAGTTCTTCGAAGCTCTTTCACAGAAGTATTGGGGTCTATCTGGAAGCTCATTAGAGCTCTAGTAGTATCCCTAACACAAACTTGTACAGTGATCAGATAAAGAATGATAAATTCCTTTAATAACGAAAACTTTCTTTGTGTGATTTCATAAAAAAAAACTTGTTCAGTGCTTTGATAGCAGGTGTATTGTTCAGCTGAAGATATCCTTATTTCCCCTATCACTAGTACGTTTTAAGGACTCAAAGCAATCTTTTCCACTGCTTTTGCTGATAATTGGTCAAGAAATTATTCCTCTCACAGATATGAGGAACAAACAGATTTTTCTGGGAACTTATGAACAATTCTAGAATTTCTCATAATGGGAATGCTGGTTAGTTGTAAATGAGTGGTTTTTAGATGCCAGTCCTTCAAAGAATTTGGCTTTTCACCTCAGTATGTTGAAGCTGCTTTTGCTGAGCATCCACCATTTGACTGAGGCTGTCTGTTATCTTTCTTTGCCACTCACAGCCAGTCAATGGCTACCATTTTTACTGTCACTTCTACCTACTCTGAAGCCTCCATTTACAGACGAAAAAGGCAAGAACTTCATACCTTTATCCCAAGAGTTCTATTTGCAGTCTTCGCCCACAGTTCAGTCCTGGCTGTCATTCCTGAAGGGGTTAGTTTTTCTGGTCTGTATGGCTTATCTTCTTGTCTTTAATGACTTCTTGACCCCTTCACTGTATGAAGCAACAATTTCTTTAACACAGTGATTGGTTCAAAAGGAGATGTCTAATTTCTCTAACCTTTCAGTGTAATTTCAGGGTATGATCAAAGGAGCTATTTCCCTTTCCTTGCTTTCTGACTTCTAAAAAGCAAATACCTGGAAAATACCAGAAAAGTGTATTTGAAGATTACAGTGATTTTCCTGTAAGTAAAATCTTGATTTTTGTTAGATTGTGTAGAACACATGCTTTTTTTTTTTGAGACTCAGCAGGTTAAGAGAAAGAGCCAATAAAAAAGTCCTTCTTAAAACTCCATACCTGTACTGGTGGCAAACCTGAACATTTGTCTTTGTGGAGTGCTGATGGACCTCTACGACAGGAAGTTGGAGATTAGTTGTACAATGTCTCAGTTTTCTTGAATGCTCTTAGCTTTCCCCTCGACAAAACAACCAACTGGTACAGCTTAGTGCTTTTTTTCCCATTCAGGGAAATTATTCAAGACATCAAATGTTCAATAGTCAGTTTTCAAGACAAAAAATTGTTCTCTCCATTCAAATATCGTACATCAATGTTCAGTAAGGTTTAAAAGGAAATAAATGCCAACTCTTAATTCCTGGTGAGAATTAATACAACTCGAAGGGGAACTGGAAGGCGGGAGCTAAAAGGAGAGCCGTGTTTCAAACTAAATAAAGGTAGACCAGTGAGCAACTCAAGTGAGAAAAAGTGTATTTGTTATTTCTTATTAGGTTGACTTCCATTAATGTGTACAACTTCATCACACTGGAGCATGGTTGACACATTGGCATTGTTATCTGTTGCCTTTTAAAAAGTAATGAGCTCTCAGCCTTTCTGAGTTTGTGTTTCAAATCACAAAAACTGTGGCTTATGACAGCTTGGTAAATACGTAAATGATCCAGTTATTTCCCTGGCCATACGGCATAATGGATTTAGGATGATATCTCAGCCCCCTGAGAGACTGAGGCAACTAAACTGTGCTATATTCATTGTATTTCTTATTAGTATTTTGCAACAACATATTTGAATTTAAAAAAAATACTTGGGACATGTACAGAAAGTTTTATTTCTTCCTAGTTTCTTAGGATATTTTGTCTTGCATTGCCAGCTGTATTGAAGCTTCTGGCATATTCTCTTAAACATAGATGCTTAAAATTTGCATGTGATTGCCTAGAATTATCTAAGTAGAAAAAAATCAGTGTTTTAATTTATTTCTAAAATTACAATTTAATGATTCTTCTACACAAAGCAATCAAAGGTTCTTTCTTTATTCCATCAGTTTCATTTTCTTTGCAGCAAAATTTGCATCATTACTGTATTAAAATCCAAAACTGGCATTGATTGTTGGCATTGAATGAGACAATTTAATAAGAAACAATGATCTTCAGAGTAGTTAAAAAATATATATATATATAAATAAATGTAAGTATAAGAAACTTGAGCTTCAATTAAAAATTATTTAAAAATTAATTACAGGAGTTATTCTTATAGATGGTGTTAGTAAAAATAAGTACTGTTCTGTGGACACAACTTTCTCTTTAATTGTCAGTTTACCCTCTCAAGATGTGGTCATTTACTGTAATTACTGTAATTAATTATATTTTCAGATAATTTTCTGTAAATTACTGATGAGATAATGTAGTATGCAATTGTTAATTTCTCTATGATTTTACAGAGACAATTTTTAAAGTCAACTTTAACCATGCACACTTACTAATTTAATTTTTTATTAGAATGGAACTGTTTAATTAGAGAACCAATACCTAACACTCTCATATCAAGGAAATGAAATGTCATCCTTTGGTAAAACTAAACTGCAGCTTTCAAAACACAGGACAAGTGATCCCTGAAACACAGTATAATTGGATGCTGCTACATCTTTTCTTTCAAGATATTAATACATGCTTCGGGATATGATGAACTTTCCTTCTATTAGTGTCTCTGCATGCAATAGTTTGGAAAGGAAATTAGTGTATACCCATTAGTTTTGAACTCTCCCCAGTTTTTTTTATTTACTGTCTGGGAAATTTCTCCACTCTACTCCTGGTCACCGCTACAAAGCAGTAGTAATGAAAATTTTCAGATTACTGAATTGCTTTTTAGAGATTTATGGTGGATGAGTAGGATTGAACCCTACATCTGTCAGCCTAGAGTCAATAGTTAATAAATGGATTTTGCTTATTGCCTATTCCCAAGATAGAGATA
Source organism: Zosterops lateralis (assembly GCF_965231275.1). NCBI lineage: Eukaryota > Metazoa > Chordata > Aves > Passeriformes > Zosteropidae > Zosterops > Zosterops lateralis. The sequence continues at coordinate 36,049,179 of NC_139763.1, forward strand.
GGGATTAAAATGACAGAATAAATATAAAACCTCATTTGAAATTAGTAGAAAGAAATTAAAAGAGTGAATTCTTATTAGGAATGAAACAAAAATGTGTGTGGTAGATGAAGAACAAGAAAAGAATTAAAACTCCACCTGTTTTAACAGAGGAGGAACAAGTAGTGATTTTTTAACAATTAAGATTAGAGATGTATATTGGACCCTAACCCCAAAAAGAAAAAAAAAATCACTCCAAAGAAAAGGAAAGCTCATCAGAAGGTTTATTTTAACTCTCTTTCTTTCATAGGAATTATCTATTATGCCTTGTGTAAGGCCTCCATGTCTCAGCATGCTTAGAAATGCTGGGAAACATCTTGCCTTATGCCTTTGGCAAGATTTAGTGAAGCTTAAAACTTCAGTGGGTTTTGATGGTGTGGATGGTGGCAGGGGACATGATATTTAAGTAAAGAGGTGGATATTGAGGAGCTCAGAGTTGGATTTGGTAGCTGAAATAATGACTACAGCTTTTAAGGTTTTAAGGTAGGGTACATGAAGGAGAGGTTTCACATTTCAGATGCATTTGTATACTCCAAAGCAAAGTAAGAATATGGATTTAGCCAGTGAACAAGAGCTCAAAACGTTTGGGAATTCAGCAGGTGCAATTCCTTGTAGCAATCTGTGCAACTGCTATGAAGGAGCAAGAGACAAATATCAGCAAATGGGGAAAAAGAAAATATGTTGACTATACACCTTGAGAACATAGCAAAAACAAGATGCAAAAAACATGTAGTATAGATTCTAGAAAATTTGCAGTTTGTAACAGTAAAAGACTCAGAGGTGCAAAAATTTAAATTCAGAAAGAGTTTGAAACAGTGCAGAGCATCAAATTAGGGCATTTTTAAAAGTGTTAAAATGGCAGGATAGCTCTAAACCTTTTGACAGATTCATGAAAAAAAAATTAAGAAATGGAAATCTGTGCCCTGAAGAACAGAAACAGTAGGGGGTAGTTTTTTTCCTCTGTTTCAGATATTTTATAATAATATTTATATAGGCATTTTATAGATACATGGAAAATATACATGCTAGATAGATACATACTTCAGATTGTGTTATAGGAAATATAAAATGCCCAGCTCAGTTTGTGAGGAGAGGAGAGGAGAGGAGAGGAGAGGAGAGGAGAGGAGAGGAGAGGAGAGGAGAGGAGAGGAGAGGAGAGGAGAGGAGAGGAGAGGAGAGGAGAGGAGAGGAGAGGAGAGGAGAGGAGAGGAGAGGAGAGGAGAGGAGAGGAGAGGAGAGGAGAGGAGAGGAGAGGAGAGGAGTTCACACAACAGTTATGCTGTCACAAATTGAACTGTAAATAAAATGATAGCTCTATAACAATTTTTTTTCCTCCTGGCTTTAAAAAAGAAGAAAATTAAAAGGTCATAAAGGTCAATACAGAAAGAGCTACAATAAGTCTTTGACAAGAGAGGGTCATTCAAAGGATCTAAACCAAAAACTTTAAAGGACTGGATACATTACAAAATGAAGTTAAGCCACTGTGAAATAAAGGAAAGAGAAGGAAAAGCCAAGAATGACAGGGAGATTGCACCAGAGGTTAAGATAAATTATAAGAAATGTTTCAAGTAAATAGAGAACAAAAGGTCAGCAAAGGAGATGACAGGAACTCTAACAGATAAGAATAATTTATTGACATAAGGGTTGACAATGCTGGGAAGAAACAGATGAATCCTCTTTGCAGTGTTCACTGAGAAGGCCAGGGAGCAGAAGCTGACAGAGATAATAGATGTGCTTCCACCTGTCTCCCACTGGGAAAGAAGAAGTGCAGACAGAAATCAGGATCCCTTCAGAACAGGTCACCAAATTACAGCTGCCACCTCCCTGGCCACTGTCTCTCCAGTGTTTGTGCAAGGCTTTTCTTTGTATCTCCTGCCATGCATTAGACTCTCCCAAAGTTTTTCTTGTCTCTTTGTTGGCACACGTTAGCTCTGACACACTGCTACAAATTTGCCACAGAGGCTCAAATCCCTTAAATTTTTAGCTGCAGTAGCTGTCTCCATTTGCCTGCATCTTCCTTGTGACTTACAAAATAGTGACTACTTTCGCGAATTACAATCTGTCTTCATAGTAGCCATGTTCTGCTTTCAATGAATTTGGCAGAGTGCCTTGAAAGACACTGTTTAAAGAAAGATGCCACACGGAAAAAATGTTAAAAACTGGCCAGGATTACAGACCAGATAAGGTCTGTTATTAGAGCTGTTGTTTAGAGGAATAACCCCTGAAGTCAATGGTGATGATATGTGGTATATTTCAGTACATGCGTAAGGAGTTGTTTGTGATGGATTTCAGTACAGGAAGATGTAAAGAAAATGTCTCATTTCTTTGTTCTAGTTACAGGAGAAGATAAGAATTTTCAATATTTACAAAGCTCTGCCAGTGAAATAGGTGCAAGGTATCTGCATTAAATTATATCTCTTTCTTACTAAGGATTCCTGGGCATATTGTGCTATTGTTAAAAAAAAAAAAAAAAAAAAAAAAAAAAAAAAGCAAAACCCAAACAAACAAAGCAAAACAAACAATAAAACACACACACACACACAAAAAAAACCACCAAAAAAACCAAAACCAAAAACCCAAAACAAACAAAAAAACCCACCAACAAACCAACCTAAAAAACCCCTAGTGGTTAAAACATCAGGCAAATTTATTATCAGGTCAAGAAAACTTAGAGCAGAATTGCAGCATTTTGATTTAAGTATGGTAGGCCTATTTCAAGACTCAAAATCAGAGTAATCTAAATACAGTGCATTCAGTATGACAAGAAGCCACTTAAAATTTTTCTACTAAATGTGAGATCAATATTTTCCTGATTTTTAAGATATTTTACTATAATCTTTGAGCTAAATGAATTTTTAAAAAGTCATCATAATGAATACAGCATATATAATTTATATTTTAAAAAATGTTTATTTTTTTATCTTAATTTAATGGTTCTGATGAGTCAAATAATTTTCAAATTGAAGAGCTACAAATTTTTATACAAGTTAACATTACCAATTTAGTTTTTCTATAAATAACAAAAAATAGCTCTAGTGAAAAGACAATACATAAGCTATTCGAGTATTTCAGCACATTGGTATGCTCAATTTTACAGTAAATATCTAAACGTTTATTTTTCCTCTTTTCTGTTAATTTCTGACCTCACTTCTCTCAACTATCCTTTGTTTTCGTCCTTATTTATTATGACACCTGTGTTTTGCTATACCATATATGTTGTCTATTAGATTGCAGAAGTATTTAATTTGAATTCCAAGTAAATTTTAACTTTACTGTAAATTCACTCTCAAATTTTTGTTGAATGTTCTGTCTTCTGAGCTTTTCTGTTATCTATTTTACAGAATTACTGAAAACCCATTATGATTACACAAAACCTGAAATGTAATACTGAGACGGCTGACAAATCTAAGATATGTTAAGAAAAAACAGTCTCTGTAAACCTTTTCCTAAATTATAAAAACATTAAAAAAAAATCAGTTGCATGCATATCAACACATTTTGTTATTGTTGTTGTTGTTTTCTTTCTCATTTAGATACCTTCATAAATAGTGAACCTTGCAGTTGTCTTCAGCATAATTAAGAATTCTGGAAGCTCTGTCTTTAGCTTGGGATTTGCATAGTGCCTTATAAATGGAAAATTATACATGTCTAAGTGTCAGTGATCCTGGATTTAGCCTTCCAAAGATAGTCCTTGGTGTCTTCAAAGTGATTATGTTTGTAGATTTAGGGCATCCCAAAATTATGTTTACATCTTAACTTGAGTCAGTGCTCTGTGTTTCAGAGGGAAGAAACATTTGGAGCGATTGCCTTCAAAAATTAAAATAAAAACCTACAGAGACTCAGAAAAAAGATTAAAAAGAATGGTCCTGTGTAAATATTTTCCAGTTTATACTTAATACATTACTAGTGGACATCACAGAAAAAAATGGCTGCTGGTCGTGACTTTAGACTAAAAGCCTGTGATTCACAGGGTTGGTGGTTGTGTTCTGTGCTGTGCCTAATCATCCTGCCCTGATGCTTTAGAAAATGACAGAAGAGATTGCAGCCCACCAGAAGGAGGAGTTTAGTAGAATTTGTACTGAATTCCAGTCAAAGGCAGTCAAGCTGTCTCAAAAATGCATACTTTGGCCTGGGATGCGTCACCATCTCTTTTAGACATGACACAATACCTTTTTCCTCTTCTGTACCAGATCTTAGCTAAAGTGCTTGCTGTGGTTTTAGGATCCCCATTGCAGAAAGACTGTGGACAAACAAAAATCTCAGTACAGAGAAGTAAGATTAATCTGAGTTTTTTTAAAAAAGGAAACATATGGACTGGGACTTTTTAGTTTTGAGATGATAAAACTATGGCAAGATCACAGCCACAGTGAGGGGAAATTGTTTTAAATGCTGCTTAAGCCACAAAAGGCCTGTGACACTTCTAAGTGACCATAAGGGAAGCCAGAGCTCAGCTCCCTGCATCCTTGGAAACTGGTGAAGTTACATACAGGGTAGATACTGCTGAGTACCATAGGAGTGGGACCAAGAGCTTCACTGGGAAAAGCAAAATCTCTCGTATTCTAAAGTCCTGCAAAGTTTGTAGAAACCTATTAAATATTGCAAGGAAATAAGCAGTTCTCCAAATCCACTATGGATAAGGTACAAAAAAATGAGGTAAAATTGTCAAAGAAATGTGTTCTAACTAAACATAAACAGACAGCATTATTTATGTGTAGACTAGCAGATGTCCAGCTAGACAGTAACAAATGTTTCCTAAGCAATAGAATGTACTGCTTAGTAGGGATCATGGAATTTTTTTCCAAGAAAAATTTTTAAAGGACTATTCAGAGAACTCTGTTTTGAATAGTGTAGAATTAATAATTGATGTTGCTCTGGGACAGGAAGATAGATTTAATGGCTTATTTTGATTAGAGTAGATATTCTATTGTGTATACCCCAGGAATCATTCCATTGCTGCAAGGTAAGTGGCAAGAGTTGATCTACCATTCTTTCAAAGTATTTTTCATTAAATGTATCACTGTGTGTTCAAGAAATGACAAGTTTTTGTGAAATACTTAGATATACTTTTTGTGTTTTGATTACTTTCATGGTGTTCAAGTTTTTAAATTGGGATAGATAATGGTATGTAAAGCAAACCACTTACAGTAAGAGTTTTTAAAAACATTTATCCCAATGGTAAATACCATGAACTATTGGCATTGTGGGGGAACAGTAATGATATCATATCAATCCATAATCATAGAATCAGCCCAAAAAATAGTGTCTGATTACTCATCCTACACATTTTAAAGCTATATATATATATATGCCAACACAAGAATTATCACCCCTATATTTTACTAAGACTATTTAATAGTGTACTAAAAAAGAAAGAAAGAAAGAAAGAAAGAAAGAAAGAAAGAAAGAAAGAAAGAAAGAAAGAAAGAAAGAAAATTAGTTGTAAGTCTAAGAGATTGGAAAAGAGATTTCTGACTTGGTTGTGCCAGCACAGCCATGAATTTTCTACCTAGAAGATGACCTTGAAGTATCAGGTTTCAAACTTCAGTTAGCATTTTTCCTGCTCTTCTTCAGCAATTATATTACAACTATTACTCTGTTCTTTCCATCCAATGATTGCAAGCACTGCCCATATGTGAGCAGACAAATTTTCATCTATGCTGAGCATTTTTTAAAAAAATATTCGTATTTCACAGATTGGAAATGGAAAAAAAAAATACCTCTTAGGATTTTCCATGAAGTTTGTGGCAGAATCACAAGGGGAATCTGATTTTTCCGGTTTTTAGCCTTGCACAGTATTTCCTGGCAAAAATTTTGTTACACTGAGTGAGAAATGTTGTCATCATAAGAATGGATGGAAATTTCCAAGGAACAAGTTGCTTCTGTCACTATTATATAGGGGTAAATATTTACAGAAGATATACAGCCTCTACACAATTGTAGTTTCATCTTTCTTGATTTTTTTGCTTTACCCCATCATTACTTCTCAAATACAATATTAGACCTAAAAGATCATTTCTGATATACAAAGTAAAAAGGGTGAATTCACATGATGAAAACTCTTGATGTTATGTTGCTGTTCTCTGGCAGATATTTAGCCTGAGGGGGAAAAATTAAATGGCAAAATAAAATTTTCCCAGTTTGAGTAAATCACATAGAGAGGAAATAATTCTTCTTGAAGACGTAATCTTGGATGCCAATATTCATAAATGGAGAAATGCCAGGGCAGAATTTTTCCTCAATGTTTCCATGGATGGAAGCCTTACTGCTTCTGGATGTTCCTCCCCAGAAAATCAAAAACTTTATCTACTTCCAGGCCTTTTGCATTAAGCAAGCAAATTCCGTGAGTTTCAATGGGGATTTTATTGCTGCTGTCATTATGCTGTAACACTGAACCTGTTGAAAGTTTCTCTCCAGAAGCTGAGAATAAATTGGGCTGATAGGATGACTCTGTGTGCACCTGGCAAGTGGATTGCCCGTTTCTGTACTGTAGAATGCTCAGTCCCACGGGCAAAGTTGTCTATAGATATCAATGTACTAATTTTCACCCCTATTAACTGTATGTATTTAGAAGAAATTAACTATTGTAATATTTATTACTGCCAATAAAATCTTACTTAAAAACCAGTAAACATTGTAGAAGACAAAGGTATTCTGACCAAACTATGATTGCTTGTACAGCCACCTTTTGTTATCTGAGTGCAGGTCCTACAAAAGTTGTGCCACAAAATTTTGAGTGTACTCATCCCACATGAATGTTGAAAATGAGCAAATAAATATTACCAGATGTGTCTAAACCTGAATTTGGCAGTATGTGTGAAGCACTACTGTAACATTTGCTGCACAAGAGACATAACAGAGTTCCTACCCTGGTATCAAAATAACTAGAAAGCAAACAGCAATTTGATTTTTTGGAGGAGTACCATAGGAGCAACACTTGATAGAAGGTATATTTTTGAAGTAGAACCACTATACTTAATTATACTTTTGCCTTCAAAATTAAATGCAGATATGAATTTTGTATTGAAGTATATTTGAAGGTCATGTTTTAGCCTTTCATTTAGGAAAAGCATTAATAAAATTTTCTACCTTTTTTCCCGTTTCCCAAAACACATAGCATCTTGCCTTTGAGATCATTGATTATCAATTAGCATGGAAATCAGTCCACAGGTACAAAAGTTACTGGGTAGTAAGGATGGGTAGCAGATGGATGTCTGCAAGCAGAATGACCATGAGTGTCCTATTTCCAGAGCTAACTGGAAAGTTGCTTAAATTTCAAAGACAGCCTGCTTGTTGTAGAGATGTACTTGGGAGAAATGTTGATTTTTTTTTTACTACACATGCCTGCTAAGACGTAACTACTATTGACAGCAACGTAGAAGCAGATAGAAGGAGATAGTGAGTTAGATCAATATTGGATAGAACAATGTAGAACAGGTATTTGACACAACATAGATCCTCAAAATTACATAGGGTTTTAAATCCCTAGAAAAATTATGGGAAATTTTAAAGGTTGTACATATTGCTTGAATTAGAACCTGAATCATTAAGGTTTCCTTCCCATTTATACATCCATGCTATGGTAAATTCAGAATAGTTCAATAGTAACAATGACACATTTGAGTTTTTAACAAAAATAGATGTTATTTTCAATTTTTTTTTTTCTGAAGTCACAATTAATGCTTTCTTTTGTAATAGCCTTTTGTCAGATTTCATGAGTCACCATCATTCACATCTCTACCACAGAGGGATGGATGCAGGTGGTCAATCTCTATTACCTGGAAATTCATCGGCTGAATGTAATAAAAGAACAAATCTTTCTCAAGCATTTCTGTAAGATTTCAGTCTCCTCTGTATCACACTTTCTGAAATAGTTGATTTTTATTTTAAGATTGCTTACAGGGTAAAGACACAGGAATAATCTATTTAACCAGCCAATCTTTGCGTGTTACATTAGCAAATAAATTGCTCACTATTTGCATTAGCAAACCACACTTTGATTTTGGAGTCATGGTCAATATGCTTACACAGAAGAACATTAATTGTGTCTGCATGGTGTTGGCAGTGTAGTCTATCTTTACACACATATACCTATCTCATGTACAATGTGTGATAAAACAAAAGGAGCCTCTAAATCATACACTTTTGAGGATCATAAAGGATCCAAAATCTAGGATTGGGAGCCTATGATCTCTGTGCAATGCCTGAAGAGAGTTGCATGCCTGAGAAGACATTTGTAAGCTGCCCAGGGAGGACACTCCTGGCAACAAGGCAAAGGGGAACTGTTAAGCCTGGGGTATTTCTGAAACTCCATCTTCTCTGGAAATTAGATAATAGAAGCAAGGCTGCAGATAGATTTCTCTCTTCCCTCAGGCTTGAAACCTGAATGTACACAGAGCTATTAATTCAGACAACAAACTGGAGTTGACTCTTTCTTTTAAAATGCAGTTATTGATGTTTACAGCTTTGAAGAGCAAATGGGAGTCCTAGATTTAATATATCCTCAGCCTTATAAGTATTCCAAGTTGTATCTTCTGGCACTCTATGCTCCACATGGCCTGGGCTGTTGCCAGTGTTCTTAACAATGTATTTTAACCCAGCAGCACGAATAATAGGAGGCTAGGAAAGAATAATAGGAGAAGTGAATGGAAAATTAATATCAAGCTTTGTAATGAGTGAAATTTTCAAGATGCTACTGGAATAAGTCTTGGGAATCAGATGCCAGGATTCCCCACATTCAGCTCAGGATTAGAGGAGCATCAGCTTCTCCTGACAGGGTGGAAAGTGCCACTTCACTTAGATCAACAAATAAGGAACGGCCTTTGAGTAGAAGTTTGATTTGAATACCTAATTCAAATTGTGGAAAAATTGGACTTAAAGAGAGGTAGATACTTAAAGACAATCATTGATGATAATTTAGATAACGTTACAATGTTAAACTTTTGTGCTTGTTCTCTTCTGGTTGTCTTGGTATTTATTTTGTATCTGGTCTTCATTCTGTTCAAGTATCTGGTTGTCAGGCATTTTAAAGTAGGGGAAAAACTTAACCTTAGTTTGGGACCATGCTATTTGTCCTAATTTTCAACACTCAAAACTGGTATTTGCTAATCATAATTTGCTAAAATCATTGAATCCTTGAGCAAAACTATCAAAACAGACGTGATTGAGGTCTGCTCTATATTTCTGTCCTGCTTTGGCTAGGACAGTGTTAATTTTCTTGCAGTTGCTGTGGGGAGACTGCAGAGCCTGGAAATGTGTGGGTATATCTAGGCTGTTATTCTATATCACTTATATCCTCACTGTGGCAGGGGGGTGGCTTCAGGTGGAAATAAAAGAGAGCTGCCACCATTTCTTTTCTTTTTTTCCTGGGGAGTGAAGTGGTGAGCAATGTGCCAGGGTGACAGAATGATGGTTCATCTGGGAGGATTTTCCCATCACTGGTTTTTGTTGTCTCGGACTCGGGGAAAAGGGGAAAAAGCCACCAGCTGTGGTACTCAGCCATTTTCTCCTTTATCTTGGGCAGTCACATGGCACTGGCCATAGTAACATCAGGGAGGTTGGACCCCCATAAACATTTTTTGCATGTAATCACCCTCTTTTATACAGTGTTCTCATTACTATTGCTTCTGCTTGTTTTCTTATCTCATTACTTTTTTAAAGTAAATTGTTATTTCAACTGATAATATTCCTTTTTGTCCCTTTCTCACTCAAAAAAGTTGGGAGAAAGGGAAGGAGATGCTTGGACCTTAATTTCCAGGTGGTTTCAAACCATAGCAATTTCATGTCCTTTTTCTGACATATATGTACATGCAGGTGTTTTCATTTATGAACCAAGGTGTTCCACCGTTTTCTTAAAATTGCTCCATGATTCTATAGGAGATGGATTAACTTTTCAGTTGATGTTTGTACAATTCTCTTTGGTATCCTGAAGTGGTGAATTTCTTTTCATTATTCTTTCAGCACAGAACAACTAAGCACTGCAGTAAAGACCTCCAAATAGTTTGACAATTATTATCCTGTTAATTTTTCTCTTTATCTCCGTTTTTTCAGTATTTTTCAGTATATATATAAAATTATAAAATGGATTTGTGGAATTTATATTTTCTTAACTACTCATGCTTTTCTGGAATGATTTGAGGAGCGAACACTTAAATGAGTCTGTATGCTCTCTTTTGAAAAGCAGAGGGAAATCCTGAAGTAGCTTGGACTCATTAATTAGAGCAGGAAGAATCTGAAACTTAGGAGATTTTCTTTTCAAATTTGTATAGATATCAAGAGACATAGAGAAGCAACTAAGATTTCAATGTGACTTTGACAAGTTGCTTAGGTAATTACTGTATATTTGGTCTTATTCACAAGTATATAAACAGCCTGCAGCTTTTCTGATTATATGAACATGTGAGCATTCTATGGTGAAGTAAGTCTGAGTGTGGGCAGCATCATGTTCTGTCTGCATGTGTGTGGTTTTGCGCAACAATGTGAAGTGTCTAAAGACATTTTTTGCCGAATATTGTGAGAAAGTCTTTAACCCAGATTAGTTTTGATGATGGAATTTGTAACTTGAGAGCTTATGTAAGTGGTCTCTTTCAGTGTAGTACAGGAAACTGGTTGCTAAGAGGTCTGAGACCTATTCAACTAGGTAGATGAAACAGTCCATTAGTGACATTTGAGACACAGTTTGATGGTCTCTCATCATCCTCACTTCTCTTCAGGATATGCTACCATGTACTGCAGTGAAAGAGAGGCTTTACACAAGATCAGATGGACCTGGAGTATTGAAATGTAACATGCTGAGAGGGAAGGATGAAATCTGTATACCTCATACAGCCTCATACAGCCTCAAACAATACAGCTGGATGTAACTAATGTGATGTGACAGCAAATATGGAGAAAGAGTGTAGGAAAGTCACTAATACCACCTAAAATATACTTGCCTTTGGAAATACATTAAGTATCTCAAGTAGTTATTTCTGGGAAAAAATACATCAAAAAGACGAGGCAGATCGACATTCTTGGAGCAACAATGTATAACCTTGAAGCACAGTAGCATTTAGTAGACTTTATTATCCAAACTAGCCACAGAATAATAAACATGAATGAAAGTCTTAAAGAAGACTGGCAAAGCACTATGTGCAGTGTTATGTCATACAGATGAATGAGTCAGCATTTGTGGTGCTTTTTCTTTTCACATGAATTTATTACTCTTCAATGCAAGCCAAAACAGGTATCATCGTAAACAAAGCTATAGTATAATTAAATTAGAATAAAAGGATTATTTTATGAACATAATGTTTTGTCATGAGAGAAAGCCATGTTGAATCACAGGTGGCATGGTCCCAAATATATTGAACCAAGAGATCTTGACAGCAGAACAATGTTGTTTATGAAAACACAAAATCAGGGGAGGTGTGATTAATTATGCCTGTTCTTGGAAGATGTCAGAATTGATTAGCAGATAAATGGCTGAATGATTCACCTCCTGCAGGTCAAAGTGATTGCACAAAGCTGAAATTAACATACTTAATACAGGGGTTGCCTCAGCAGTTATCCCACTGCAGGGGAAAGCATGGGAAGGTGATATCAACTACTAGCAACCCCTCTGGCTTGGCTTGTGCCAGCTCTTGATTTCATGGAAGATCAGAGTTCAAGGAACATTATTCTAATCATCCTTCATGCAAAAAGATAGAGTTTTTTGTTTGTTTGTTTGTTTGTTTTTTAAATTCAAAAATAAGGGTATTTTTGGTGACTGCTTTTGTATCTTCATTGTTCCTTTAAACTTGAGTCTCCAAAAAGTCAAAAAGGAAACATTGCTTAAATTAATATGAAAATGTAGGAAAACCCGTATTTAAATGAAAGAAAATGGGATATTTGGGAAATTAAACAGCATATAGATCAGTATATCTGGAGGTTACTCATTCTAATATATAGTAAATGCATAGGAAATGATACATGAATGTTTTAATAGTAGGAGTTTTAGAAAAACCTTGGAGGTATGACCAAGTCTATAAGCTTATAGAAAGATCAATAATTGTACCAATCTTCCAAAAAGAATTATTTCAGTCAATTCTTAAATTATTATTAATATACGTCATACTTCAAACTATCAGTCATTATATAAAAACATAATTGGAAAAATACTGCAGTTGTTTATAGTTATTTCTACTAACTTTCTTTTTCATAGAAATGAATATGAGGATTCATCTAATTTCCTGATACACTGATACTTCAACACTCCAACCTGTATGTGACTCCTAGATTCCCTAGGAAGCTATAGGAAAATAGTATAGTAGTAAAATGCTGAAATAATTTGGTGTTGAATACCTGAAGAAAATGCAGAATGGCAGATAACAATTCTATATCAAGTTCAGTGTTATATATATAAAATATAAGACCATACATTTTGCTGTGAAGATTTAGAGACGCCACAAGAAGAGTCTCATTGAGATTAGGTTACCCTGCTGCTCTTGATGGAAAGCCTCTTAGAGCTGCAGGGCTCCTTTGGGCACCAGCTGGAGTTCTGTTTGAATGAAGAACAACAGAAAAAAGGGAAATATTTTAATAATGTACAGAAAAACTGAACTCTGCTATTTTCAGATTTTGAATTATTTGCATTAGCAGTTCAGCAGTGCTCTTTGACTGCAAGAAAGCATCTCTACACACACAGACACACACAGACACACACACACATACACACACACAGAGTACAAAGTCTTGGCTGAAATCAGGAAGAAAAGTATGGCACTACCATAAATCTTACCATGACATTTAGGAGCTTCAACTTCAGAACCATTTAATACTGTATTTTCTAAAAAGGGTAGAAATTACATGGAATTGAAAATAAAACATTTTTAAAAAGTTCAAATGAGGAAAAATATGTTTAAAAATTGGTTCTGATTGTAGTCCACATGAAATCTTCTTTATAGACTGACTAGTAGTAACTTCGTTATGAACTGCATTGGTATAAGTTGATTTTCTCACAGACAAACAACGATTTTTCTGCTGCATGAAAATTATCCCAGGGCACAACATTTAAGTATCCTGACATTCTCTAGTTTTATATTTTGTCATTGATCACAGAAACAGTAACAAGACTATCTAACTGCTTTAATTTACTCTGGTGAAGAAGATTTAAAGCTACTAAAAACACATGTTGCAGGATTTTGTCTCTTTTCTGTACTTTAAGATTCCAGTATGTTTTAGTGCTATGATTTTCTGAAAAAGGTGTAGGAATATGAGCTGGGACATACTTGATGAGCCTTTCTGCATTTAAAAGCCATGCTGTGAACTCTTTTGTCTGATTTGCCTTCCTCGTCAGGATAGTGAGCTACATGTTTGCACAGAAGTCCAGCACATTCATAGCTGTCAGACACAGGAAATAGAAATGTCAGCTGATAGCTAAACATCAAACCTATAATTTTCAGTTCTCTTAAAAGAAAATACTGGCAGAGATTTCAGGGGAGCAGAGAACATTTAGAGACTTCACAGTAAAAACACAGGAGTTCAACCAGCTCAATAAGCAGCTCAATAGCAGTAGTTCAGGTATTTCAGGGGTCTTTAAGTTTGGGGTTCTTCTTTTACACTTAGAGGAATTGCCTTTTTTTTTTTTTTTTTTTTTTTTTTTTTAATGTGTGTGTGTGTGATTGTGTTTTTCCTACCTATTTGGCACATATAGTTATTTTTTCTGGTCCCCACAGCTTGGCACAGTTTTTTTTACAATTGACTTTTCACCTTCAATGAACATTTCTCAGATCAACACTGAAAACCAAAAAAATTTCTGAAAGGACAAATCCCTAGAGCTGCTTTCATCAGATTGACAGCCAAGCAGAAATCTGTACTGTAAATTAGTGAGTTTCTTCTCAGGACCCAATTAAGCACTGATCCTAAATACTTAAAATTAAATGAAAATATAAACCCCAGCCTTGAAGAAGTGAAAACAAAATACAGTAGGTATCTTCCCCCTTATTTTGTCTTGATGTGTAAGTTATTACTTCCAGTCAGGCCTGCTAGGTACTTACCATTGCATTAGGTGTTTCTGGTTCATGAGCACCAGCGTAGGAAACACTCAGAGCTAATTCTACCACTATAAGCCCATTCACAAAAGGGTCTGATGGCTCCATTTTTTTTATGACACCTTGCTACAGGTACAGACTTTTTCTGTAACTTTCCCATCTCACTCTAAGTAATTTGAAGCCATCATTCAGAAATCAAGGTTTTATCTTAGTGTTAATAGATATAAGTGCATTTCTGCTTCAGCACTTCCTTAGTGGCTCTTATCTATCATTTAACACCAAGGTGGCAGTCAGGCTTTCCCATAAGTTCTATGGGAAGACAAATTCCTTTCCATGGAAAAATCTAGAAGAAACTTTTTCAGATGATGTTAGAGTTTTGGGTTTGGTTGGGGTTTTTTTCTTGTTTGTTTGGGTGCTTTTTGATGTTTTGTTTGGTTTTGGTTGGTTGGGGTTTTTGGCTATGGTTGTATCCCTTTGCTTGTGACAACTGCTGCAATTGAGTGTAATCACCCTCTCCTTTGCCTCTTAAACCTGGCAGAATATCTACATGAATAATTTTAGGTGTCTTTTGAACCACAGTTTGAAAATAAACAAGCTATGAAAGCCAGTATTCTTCTATAGTCACTGTGCAATATAGCCAAAAGTGTAAATATAATTTAATTCTATTTATTTGACTCATTAAAGCCAACTTTGAATGATATATATATATATATGCATATATATAAATTATTCCAAAAAAATTTAATTACTCTTGCCACATTTTCTTTTCAGATATGACACCTGCAATGTCATACTGACACTGTTGAGTCCTACTTGCTTTTAGAGAAGATGTTCCCAAAATAAGCAGCTGAAATCAGTAAGGGACACAGGAACCTAAATTCCAAATAATATCTTTTCTTTCCTAGTGAGATAACAGCTAGGCAGAAACTCAAGCACAAAGATGGCCAGAGCAATAATTGTTTCAGAAGTGGAGTTTTTTTTCATGTTGGTAATTATTTTTGTTTGCCTGATGTTGTTGGAGTTTTTTCCTTGATGTCAGGCTGATGGTACTTCCTGTGAATTGCTTTTTAACACAAAAATTTGCACTTTTTTTGGTAAGATAATTGCAGGCTTTATAGCTATACATCTCTGTGGAGCCTGTTTGCTGCAGTTATACCTTAGCTTGGTCTTAAATAGCATTTGAAAATGGGAAGAGACTGCTTGAGAAATTATCTTAAACATTGGCTCTTCCCTTTGTCAGTCTCCAGCACTGAACACTGCAGAAGAGCAGCAGATTGCAGAATGCAGATAATGCAGAAACCAAATGCACTTTTTCCTATTTTGCTGTAATCCTATTAAGAGCAAACTGCAGGGCAAAAGAACAATGTAGATGGCATTATACCAGATGCTTTTGTCCCCTGCTAGAAGAATGTAATTTTATATTGTATCTCTTATCAATTTAGTAAAAGAAATCGTTTTCTCTGCCCAGATATAAAACAGTTTTAGTGCTCCAAACCAATATGTAAATTTACTTAGTAATATCACATTTTCTGGATAGAAGGAAAATCTAAGCCAGCCTTTCAGAATTGTTAATTAAGTTCTGTCATTCTATCAAGTGACGAGGAATCCTCTAAGTCCAGGTGTTAGCTCAATGCTGGGACTAGCCAGAATTGTACACAAGCCCCTTTCTCCTGTGACCTGGTTAGCTAAAATTGGCAATGTTTGTCTTTTTCTGTGAATCCAGAAGAGAGTGAGTAACTCGAAGTTTAAACTTTAAAATCTATGTTTCTTCAGACAAATCACACCATAATGCTACTTGCAATTTGCTGTCAAAAGAGGTAAGCTCAAAGTTAAACATGGGCAAATTAATTAGTGCATTGTACTGCTTTCCCACACTGTATCTTTGAGATGCCTACATCAGACAGTAACTGGTGGAGGATGGGAGTCAGCAGCACTGAGAGGACAAAGATGTGGGAGCCAATTGGGGGCATGGAACTGGCTGGAAATTTCAGCTTCAAAAAACCTGCCCTTAGATCCATACATATCTGAGGCTGTTTCACTATTACACTGAAACGGAGGAGCATTTATAATTACTAGAATAAGGACTTTTGTCCTCTCTAAGCTCCAGAGGAAGAAACCTGCAGCTAATAGGGTGCCAGGCCATTTGCTCTGAGGATCCAGCTGGAAGGGGAAAGGAGGCACTGCTCTTGCACCTGCTGTCTAATGGCCTCCTGTGCAGACAATGAAGAGAGAAAGGCAGTTTAGTGTGCTGCTAAGAAATGGCTCAAAACCAATGAAACCGTTTTGATCTGTCAAAAGCTCAACAGATCTCTGTTGCATCTTGTGTCTGAATTTCAGCTGATAGCACTGTGCTCTGAAATCTTCACACAGCTGGAGCTGGTCTCTCATTTGGAAATTCACTTGTAATTTAAGACTTACAGAGCAGGGAGGCCTCACAAAAGATTTCATGTGAACAGAAGCAGTGAGCACAGAGCACCCACTGGCATAATGCAATTATCAGAATTTCAGTGACATTTGAAAATAGTGGTTTTAGACATCATCCTTTTACATTTAAGGTCTTCTGTCACAGGTGTTATGCACCCCAAGAAGCAGGAAAAGCCATTGGAACAGTCTCATTAACTAAAATTATTAAAAAAAAAAAAGAAAAAAAAAAAGAAAAAAAAAAAGAAAAATGAAAAAAAAGAAGAAGGAAAGTTGAAACCACTTTTAGCAAGGTTCTATTATATCACTATGATAATTAGGAGCAGCAGAAAACTGACAGATTAATGTGACAGCACACTGAAAAGGAAAGAGGCAATTCAGTTGGATCATTGAATCAGTGCTTAGTGCCTCAAATACCTTATCTTTTAAACCAGTGTGTAAACTACTTTTGGCATCAGCAGAAGGAAATTTCATGGTAATTTCTTTAGTAGAAACTAAAAGCTGAACCATCACTGGCTCTTAGCAGTAACTCACACAAGAAACCACAAAACACGTTTGTTCAATGGTAATGCTAAGAATACTGTGCTAGCACAGTAGCAGAATAATTCAAAATCTATCTAGATTTGGTTCTCAAATCTGCTGCATCTTCAAAAATTCTGTTTAAACTTCATCACCACATTACAGAGCTCTCCTATTAATATAACTGTTATTTGTGCTTGTTTTTCTAAATGATTTTAATAAATTGACAACAATGGAAAATAGTAAGGTGGGCTATGAAATTTGAAAATGTATCCTTTGTTGCATACATGTGCTTCATAGAAAAAAAAAAAAATCAGTGATTCCTTTTTACTTCCAATGTTTCCAGAGCAGAGGGCCATGCCACTACAATTTCCAGGTAAAAAGTTTCTTCCAGGAGTAACTTAGCATGCGGCAAATCCTGTCTAGAAGCCGCCAGTCCTCTCTGCTTAGAAAAGCTTATTAGAGTGGACAAGGAGTCACAGTTAGATGCCTATTTCTGCTATTGTAAAGATTGAGGCTTGGGTTGGAAGAAAAGACCCTATTTCTTTATAGACAGGAAATTATGCTTTTCACCTGCATCTTTTCACATTAGAGAAACCAAGAAATGAAAACACTAAAAATTTTGTAATCTCATTGCTGCCTATAGCATGTGGTATTATCATGCAACCTGTGGTAAGCATTCTCATGCCATTTTTTAAAAACTGCCATACATCAGATAACACTGTACTCAGACATATTGATCAGGAAGTAATTAACTGGCATTTCTTTACCAAATCACTTCTCAAAAATTATGAAAACTGCATTGAAAATTTTCCTGACCAACAGCCAGGTTTGCCAATCTCCAAATTTTCTTATGGGCATCAGAATGCTGTTTTTATTAAATATCTGGTAATATAAGACCTTTGAGTACAAGGGAACTTCTTTCCCCTTTAAATTAAAGAATAGGAAGTTATTTGATTTATCTGCAATCAATTCTATCAGCTAGTTGAAGGAAATGAATTGTCATCAAAGTGTGTACCGTGGAAATACAGAAAGAAAGAAAATCACTTTCAAAACATTTTTCTGTTTCAGAGAACCTTTCAAGGCAGACGCTGATTTAACTATTGAAGGTTTTCAGTGGCAGCAATGCATTACTTCATTTCCCATTTATGCATGTATGCCTTGAGTCTCCTCTGGAGGTACAAATATTGTATGATAGGACTGTGTTCAGACCACTAAGTTAAATAAAACCTGCTGGTTTTAACCTCAAAATGTGCCAACTGGGGTCCAGAGACACTTTGGACCAAATTAAGAAACAACAAAGCTTGTTGTGCATGTTAAGAATGGACTTCAACTCAAATAATCTCACATAAATCATCATTCCTGCTTTCTGAGCTTAGACATGCTGCACTGTATACTCCAGAGCTTCCTAAGCTGATGTCAAAGGCTAAGGATGTCAAATAGCAAAGGATAAAGTTGGGTTTGCAATGGGCCCCAGGGAAAGATAAAGCCTTAACCTAGATAGAATGGAACAATCCTTCACTGGCCCATCATATTTGGGGCACCTGAACAAGGCCTGGGGCCCTGTTTTACCTATTAGTTTGCACATCTTTGGTTTTGAAGGCATATGTACATGTATTCTTATAGCTAAAGCTCCTGTTGAACAAATAAAATTGACCTAAGGCAAATACTTCATGGCACTTGAAAAAAACTTGAGTATTGTTCAGCTTTTGATTCATTGTGACAGCAAGAAACAAACTGCCATTTTTATATGCCATTACCAAAACATCTATTTTGCATGAACAAATTCAGCAATGTCAGTGATTGCACAGTGAAGTACTGCTGAGCATGTTCCATGCTGCTTCTCCTTTACATATAAAAGGATTCGTGGTCTTTGCTAGATTCTTCTGCATGCTTTACTGCTTTAGGTACAGAACATAAGTTTACACTAATTTTCAACAGTATTACTAAGACTACAGATTACATGTATAGAGGGGTTTATCTTTGTTTAAAATTACATCATTTAAATTTGATTCCTAGGAGACTTCAGCTAAACCGAAAGAAGTCCAATTTAAAATTATTAGTTTTCAATTGTTCAAAATCATATGCCAAATTGATCACTACTATGTTTTACACTCAAGGTAGATTTTCCTGTGCCCTACATCTAGCATGGATAATTTAGCTCGATACTTGAAGAATTGGCATTTGGTGCTGCCAGTAGTTTACAGGAGAATGTTCACTTTGTGTGGATGTAAATACCCAGTTAAAGTAGAGCTCCATTCCTTTCACCATCTGTGATCAGATTCACAAATCAAAGTCTGTCCTAGCTTACATCATAGGGATTTCTTCTAGAACTGGTAGACAGAGGTCCTAAAACACAATAAAAATGGTTACAAAAAGATATAGTCAGAGCTACTCTGCTGGCTAGAGTGAGAGGTAGCTGTGTATAAAAGATGTGTTATTTTGGCAGCACAAGTATCAGAATGGGCTGTCCAGGGACATGTAGTCACCATCCCTGGAATTGTTCAAGAAATGACTGGGTGAAGCACTTAGCATGATAGTTTATTGGCTTGGTGGTGCTCAGTCAAAAGTTAGGCTCAATGATCTTAGTGATCTTTTCCAATTTTAATGATTCTGCCATTCTAAAACCACTTTATTTTGTCTGTTTGAAGACACTGCTGGATCAAATCTTGTATAAATTAATTGAATGGTTTTGTGTACATTATAAATGTTTTCTTGGTTCTGTTTGTAACAGAAAAAAAATAGCAATATTCACATAGTTATAGAAATTTTTAAGTTGCATGATACCTCTTGAGATCATGTAGTCTAACTTCCCTGGTCAAGCAAGACCAGACAGATCCAGCAGTCCTGGAGATTGTCCAGCCAAGTTCTGAATATCTTCAGGGCTGGTGATGCCACAACCTATCTCGATAGCCTATTCCAGTGTTTGACTGTCTTCAGGACAGAACAGGAAAAAAAAATTATTGTGTTCAGATGGAAATTTTTTTTTCTCTTGTTCTGTCAGTGGGTAACACCACAAAAAGTCTGGCTCCCTCATCATTTCCTCACATCTGGTATTTGCATACCTTGAGAAGATCTCTCCTGAGACGTCTCTTTTCCAGAATGAAAAGTCTCACCTCTCCAGTTTGTTTACATGTTTTCTATCCTGTTCCTTCTCCGTACAGGGTAAGTCTTGGCCCAAAACTTTTCTCTAGCCTCAGGGGCACAGCCAGGATTACTAAAGGCCAGAGTTAATAGTAAAGACCTTTCTTAACAAGGAGGGAATATTTCTCTCTGTGTTAGGCTGATTGAGGCAGAAATATGTCTGGGATCCTCCCTCTGTCACTGCCAGGAATTGCTTACATGGGCCAGGAACTAGATTTAGTCTGTTACTGTTTAACAGGACCTTGCTATGGGCTTACGTCTTTAACAAAGTGGAAGATTCCTGATGGATCTTCCTCTGTCTGCTATGGACAATAGTGGAACCAGTTTATTATTCCCTTCAGATTTCAGGCAAAGGGCTGATAAAGGCATTCAAAACAGCCTGGGGACCTGATCTGCAGCTGGTGATAGCTACATGTACAAACGATTAAGGAAGGAGTAATGATCAATGCAGTGTGAATTATTAGTGGGCAGCTTCCCAGTGAAGCAAGTTAATAAAAATAGGGTCTAATTAAGTCATGCTCCCTGTGTCTTATCTCTGTTTGCATGCCTGATGCAATGGCTGTTATTCAGGTAACCTGTCTGGAAAGTACAAGAGGAAAGCAAGTATTTGTTGCCCCTCTTGGAAGAAATTAGGTAGGAAAATGACTGGAGAAAACTCTACTGGGAATGAGATTTTTTTATGATTTCTGGGGAAAAATTGAAATCTGACATACTTTGAGTTAAAACTTTCTGGATATAGAACTGCTGAAGACATGTGAGACTTTGTACTTTGGCTGCCAGAATACGTGAGGCTACAAATCCTACATGTTCCAACCAGTCAAAAATAAAATCACTATCTCAAGAAATGGCTTCAGTAACTTTGCTAGTGCAAGCTCTTTCCTGAGGGAGTTCACATTGAAGCAGCGTTCTCCTGAAGATGGCATGAGAATTCTCTGGAGATATTTCCACCACCACTGTCATTTAAATGAAAAAAAATTCAAGCAGTGGGTACTGCTTTTAGTTGGAAGATGGAATGCTGAAATAAATAAGACTTTTGGTAGGCAGAGTCTGGTCTCCCATGTAATTACTGTGAATTTTATATAATACCCAATAGTAAGAATAATTTAATTTATATATGGCTGTGGGCTAGGTTTTCTGATTTTGAACAATAATAATATAATTTATCTTTGTTTTTTAAATATTTCTGCTAGGAAAAAAATGCATGCCAAATTTTCCAGAACTTTTGTTACTTGGCTCTTCAGAAGAAAATAAAATTTGTTGTTTAAAACTCTTTGCATTTAGTCTCCTTACCTGCATCTCTATTGCAAAAAAATTTAAATGGACTGCAGACATAAGTTTGCCAAGCAGGAAGAGGGAACCTAGAAAAATGGGTGTCTGTCCACTGACACAGTCCACAATCTCCTCTCCAAAATACCTCCCCCTAGGAGAAGCATTAAAGAGGCTTTGCTATACTTTTCCCAAAATACTTCAGGCTTTAACTTATGATCTTATGATTTATTTTTATTTCTGTTTTTTTCTACTGCATACATTGTTGAAATAGTGTTGAAATTCCCAGAAAAGAAGGAGGGATACTTATTCTCTTATGAAAGTACATGTTCTATGAATAAGGTGGCTTACTGGAGAACATTTTCTTGAAATTTTCGTTATCAAAAAGATGTGGAGAATGTGAGATTATGAGGAATATTATAGCATTTATATGTGTTAATGATAAGATCTACATGCCTCTCTTTTAATTAATTGGAAGGTATAATATTTATCTTGCTCCGAGATGAGACAAAGAATGATACACAAGCATTCCAGCACTAAGTACCAATGGATTGGCCACATGGTTAAGGAAATAATTTGGTTATGGAATGTGAAGTTTGTGCCAGATTTTTGTTGTTTGCGAAGAATTCTCAGGAGCAGCTCTTACAGAAAAATTTAAGCATCAGGTTGGTTTAGAAGAAAAAAGTTGAGAGCTAGTGAATCTAGCAACATCTTGGAGAGAGTTGAAATCTAGGAGAAGAATCACATCATGGATGGAAAGCAAGATGGTCTGTTACTGTCTTATGTGGCTGAGAAAAACTTTCTGTGAGTGACATGATCAAATAAATATCCCACAGCAAAATTTAAATTTAATTTACAGTTTCAGGGCTTCCTATGACTTTGTATTATCCTAGGGTTTCCGAGGATGAAACAATTAAATCCTTTAGTTTTTTTTCTAACTTTTCCACTCTGGCTCCTATGCGCCACAGCTCCCACAGGGCTGTAGGAAAGCATCTGTGCAAATTCCACAACAAAAAAATTATGCTTGAAAGATCTTATCTGATGAGGAATTTTGACTTCTAACAATCTTTAGGATGCAACTACAGGAAACTCTAACACACATTTGTCCTAAGTGTTTGCTAATCTGTCTGAGTTTTTGCTGTTACCTAACAGCAGACTTTCTGTACTATATCAGCATTGAATAGCAGGTTTGGAGGCTCTGCTGTTCCATCTTTTATCCAATAATTTAAAAATCCATTTAATAGTAGCCTCTCTTTCTTTTCTATTATGACTGAAGTGTGTCACTCCATCCACATCTACCCAGTTTGAGTTCATTTAACTTGAACATAGTCAAGTGGCTTCTGCACAATTATATTAGTACCCCACTGATGCATATAAAAGGATTGAGAATTATACTTTCAGTTGATTTCTTCCTTGACAAACATTTCTAATTTACCACTTGTCCTGTTTTTAATCAGATTTGAGTTTCTGTCAGGCTGAGATGCATTCTGTGTTTAATGAAGCAAATTGTTGATTAAGGCCTTTGATATCATAAAAATTATTTGGCCTTTATTTTCTATTCTTTTTACCTCTGTTATTAAAGAATTATGCTGAATTTGGAATGATGAGGCTGACAGCAATATTGGTAACAGTCTAACTCTTTATTGTGTTGTTTGTACAGTCTTTATCACACTAATACAATACAGTCTTTATCACTAGTGCAATCCTTTCTTCTAGAGCATAACTGGAAGTGATCCATATACTCCCTTTAATGTTCTAATTGTCAAACCTTTCAAACTCAAATTTAAAAAAAGAAAAAAATGTGGTTTCATTGTAATCAGTGTCCACAAAAATGTATAACTTCCTTTTTCATTGTAATGAGAAAGATAAAATAATTAATTTGATACACTTTATCTCAATTAAGTGTAATCTAATAGATTATTTACAAGTGCCATGTCATTCTTGCTTTTGGTAGAGGTTATTTCCACCCATCCTACCTTTGCTCATCAAATAGATTGGGACCTTAAATGTAGTTGAATGTTATCCTAAATTTAACTAGAAGTGACTTTCTGGTGTTCCTACTACAGGAAATGTAAAATACCATCCATTTTCAAAAGTTATCAAAAATAATCTTGTCATTAAAAGTTTAAAAATTGAAAAAGCAACTCTTCAGACCCCCAGTCTATTGCTAGTTTTGCTATTCTGCCTGCAGTTGATGTTTTGTAACTTTTTCTTTCAGTGATTTTAAATATTCACTATGCATATGGTAAAGTTAGACTCCTTCACTTTTTATGTCATCTTCTTCTGTAGTCAAACAGTTCTTTCTTTGCAGCAATGATTATTACCTCCTGCTGTATGTAGAGAGAGCAGCACTGTCCTACACTTCCCTAGACTATTATAAGGAGCTGTTATTTGCACTTTGTGTGATAGTATCTCAGTTCCTTTGCTCTGCTTTCTTTGTGTTTGCTTTAGCATGATCTCATGTGCTCTGGGTGCAGGTGATAGAGATTTTATTCACTCTCCCACATGAGCTTTGTACAATGACATAAATAGTTCTCCATCTTCACATTACCAGATCAATTGATACATTCTTGGCTTGGTTTTTAACATTACACTGTGCTGTTGAACCATAGTTATCTCATGATTACCTAATGCCACAGAATACCATTCTCCTGTATCACTTCCAGCAGAAAAATTCTACTTCAGAGCAGAAATTCTCAATATAAAGTGAGTGACCTTGCATTTAATTCTCTTAAGTAGCATTTTTAGACTGTACAGCATTAAAGACAAGCAGTGTTTTCCTTATTCTGAATCTTCTGATTCTCTGCAACATGAAGGCTATCACTCAGCTTTCCATCATCTCCAGATGTCATCAGATTTCCACTATTTGTCCTAGAGTTACACATTTACCAATTTTTAAGTGACCTCAAGCTTACTCAGGAGCTCTGCTGATAAACTACATACTCAGATTGTATATTCAAACATACTCATTTTTCTCTCTTCTCCCTCCCCCGTAAAGAGTCAGTCCCCTCTCCATCTGACAGGATTTTATTAATCCCTACCTTCTTCAGCTACACTAATAAAATGTCTTACATGACATCCCATCAGATGATTTGTAGCAATCCAGAGAGATTAGATCAATTGCATCTCATCTGTCTGAACATTTATATAGCTCTTCATGTGAACAATAAATAAAAGTAAGATTTGTTTCAACAAATGTCCAAATGATAACAAAGAATTGCATATTAATGCAATTCCTCCAAACCAGAACACACAACTATTCAAGTCTTTTCAAGTCTTCAATGAAATAAAAAGTTCTGCTGCCAAACTCCTTCATTCTTCAATTTGTGGAATACATTGAAGTAGAGCTGTAAGGGGAAAAAAAAAAAAGATCATTCCTCTTTGTGTCATATTTTGAGGTTTGGAAAACTGTTCTCACTCTGGGTTAGATCAAAACCCAGAAATTTGGGATTTGCTTGAAAATAGTATGAGGTTTTGGCACTAGGAACATCCACCTGTCTGCCTGTCCTGCTGCTCCTGGAAGACCCAGAGCTGGTGGTTATGGCACCCAGCAGGTGCTTTATTGAGGAACCACAGAGATGAGCTGGCAGGACACCAAGAAAAGTTTCAAAGCTTGTCTGATGGCAGATTTCCAATGGGATTGCATCACAATTGGACTATTTTAGCAGAAAATTTGTATTCCGAGGAAGTAAAAATATTGCAAAACTAAAACATTTTCTCTGGATTTTCTGAGCAGCTTTAATGTTAATTATTCTTGCTGTGGGAAAAAGCAGATAATCTCTGTGAGGGACACAGATTGTGAACTATTTACCATGTTAGGACTTGCTCTGAACACACTTCTGGTATCTCCTGTTAGGGTTTTGAGGGCACTAAGGACCTACCTGTCTCTGCCCAGCTTCCCTGTGTCTTCACCTGCACCCTGCCCACAGCCCAGGACCCCATGTCAGCCCCCCAGGGCCATCAATCCCTCTCTCACTGGTGCTGGGGCAGGGCTGGTCTCCTGCTCCCCACAGCCTTGCTCAGACATGGGGACACATGACAAAAGACCTCCACTGCTACCAGGTTAAGTTGATGATACATTGATTGATGCTTTGATGACACATGCTTTTAAACCAGACTGGTTAAAAGCATGTCTCCTCAAAGAGGTGATATCTGGCTGGGTCAGAGCCCTTTCTGCTGTCACTCAGAGCTGGCAGCAAGTCTTAGATGGTTAGTAAAGGTCCATATTTATTAGAACTCTCAGTGTAGGTGAGAAGGAAATGGGTTAGGTGAAGTGAAAGTGCCTTGCCAGGGTCACAAGAAGAAGCCACTAGGTCTTCACAAAATTCAAACTTTTCTCACAAATTGCAGTCTTAAAACACATTTTGGATTATAGCATGCTCTGGATTTATGTGGTTTGACGTAAATGAATTAATTTGGTTTGGAAGTCTGGTCATAAGGCAAAATTGAGGGCATAAAGTACTTACACTATAACTCTATGAATATTTTATATTTTGATAAACCTAAAGAATTGGCCCAGAATTTAACCATATTAAAAATATTTCTTATATTAGATGGTGTAAAGCCATAGTTGTCAGTGAACTAAGATTATTAACTCTATGTAGGTGTCTGGAATAAAGTCTACTTTCAAATTTGAGAAGAACTATAAATATAATACTCAGTGTTTAGAAAAACTTCATGCTATGGAGTTGATCCATCTAAAAAAATAGTAACCTAGGTAGCTTTTTTAAAAAATGAAAAGATTTTTTTTTTCCATTCACATCACTTTCCCAGTTCAATTTAGTGTGATCAAACTTATGAGCTGAAACACTGGGATGAGGAGGAAAACAGAAATTTCAGAATGTTGAAAACCAGGCCAGAATATAAAACAGAAATGTGAGTATTTAAGCTGGCATTCTCTGCAGAAAGGATGTAAACTGATGAATAACTAAGTAGATTAATTACAACTTTCTTTAGTTTTTTTCTCATATTTACAAACTTTTCTAAATGTGTTACCTATTTCTGTTTGCCTTTAAATTAAACTGATAGTGACTCAAAAGTATATCTCTAACACTAAAGACAATCTGATGCCTTCTTATGGTAGTTCCTTCACGTGGAATTCTAAAATATTCATACCTAGCTTGGATCTCCAATGTATTTCTTTGTAGTAACATAAAAATTGCGCTGCACGAATCAGTTTGAGAATCTAAGGAACCAAGATGAGAAACCTCATTTTTCAGATGTTTCAGGAAATACTACAGTTATTTAGGAAATACACATTAACAACAATTATAGCCCAAATGTAAAGTTTGGAAACTGAAACTTGCAAGCAAAACAATATTCAGGGCTTAGCCCCAGGTTCAAATCCAATTCACATTTCAGAATATTGATGTTTCCTTGTGCAAACAATTTCAAATTCACAGTTATAAAAATATTTTTTTATCCTACCTAATATACATGGTATTTAAAGCTTATGCTCCAAGACACAAACAAGTCATTAAGCCAGAGCAGGTAGGAAGCAATATGTCCTATCAGCAATTTATTAAATTAAATTAAATTAAATCAGCAATTTATACTGTGTTTGTCTGCGTTGGAATTTCTTGGTCCTTTTTAAATCATCTGATGCTAACCACAGTGCGACAGGATGCCAAGTGAAACAGGCTAATGGCCTGATCCAACCTGGCAGTTTTTGTAAAGCTAAGTCACAAACGGAGGTGGCTTTATCTTATAGATAACAATGGCAATTACATGCTTGTTCGTACATCTTGACCTAGTTTCCCCTTGATTTATGCAGAAGGTGACAACTAAAGCTAATCTATGACAACCATTGTTAAAGCACAAATATTGTGGAGTTCTAGAATCATTTAAGAGTAAACACTTTTGTTTCTGTCTCCAAATATCTTTGTAAGCATCTATACATGTGTAAATTTTCTTTTGTCTTTGTATCTCCCAAAGTGTGGCACCACTCATGGCATTTGGGTTCTGTATTTAACACAGAATATATAATGACTTTTTATTACCCTGTCTGCCTCCCTAATGTATTTATAAACTCAAATAACTGCTGTATTGGGAGTTAGACCACGTCTTAGAAATTGTGATTTCAAATGAACATGGTATTCTTTTTTTCTGCTATTCTTTTTCCTAATACCTGTTCTTCCTTCCCCCCTCTCCCCAGACACTTTTTTCCCCCCTTCACTCTAGAATATACCCCTTCTTACTTCCACTTGGATTTCTTAGCTGAGAAAAAAGTGAATTAAGACTTTAGGAGGTGGCTTCCTGGTATTACTTGCTAGCAGGACTGTGAGGTCTGAAATATTACTTGAACTAACCTTTCTGTGCTTTTATTCAGTCTTTTTGATGAGCTAGTGTGACCTGCAGAGATGCTATGTTACTCCAGTGATTTGCTGTCTTTGCACTCCTGAAACATAAGGAAGTCAATAAGATTAAATAAACTTCTAGTGTTCACCTCCTGTAGATTTCAAGTGCTTCCTGTCTTAATGAATTATGTTTTTCTTAAAATGTAAGCTCCCCTGGCTATAAACTGCGATGTTTTATGACTTAAAAAGTCCTGGATACATTTATTTGTCTTAAAAAAAACCAGCTTGGCAATGTGTGAGGTGGCTAACCCTGCAGTGCATGGGGAGAGGTGGGCACTGCAGAGCCCTGGGCTCAGAGCTGCCCCAGGAGGCTCTGGGCACTGCAGAGGAGGTCACTTGCATTCTGCTCCTCTGTTGGCTTCAGTACCCGGCTGGGATTGGGTGGAGAGATTTACATTATCCTGCAGTCCTTAGCCTGGTCGCTAGAATTCTCTGTAAGACAAGGAGGGCTGCTAGGGCATGTACTTATTTCAAAAAAAGCTACCAGTGAAGGTGATATTTGAGTGGGATGAGTTTACCCACTTTTGAATGTGGGAGGCCTGGGTTCAAAGACTTCTTTTGCTTAAGGAGGTGTATTTCACACTTAACTGAAGTTTCTTTAACCACCAGCTGTTCTGGGTTGACCTTTTTTTGAACTTCTTTCATTTTGCTCTAAACAATACAAGATTCATGGCCTCAGAGACATGGATAAAGGAGGAATGCCTGGGCCACAGAGCAGCACTCAGCTAACTCAGGGAGAAGAAAGCACAGCAAAACAGCCAAATCAAAGTAATAAAAATCAGAATATTAAGGCTCTGTCTACATTGTATTTTGCTTTTGGGCTGCAATACAATACTGAGATAAATCCCTTGATTGCTCCTAACAGTGGTTTGGTTCAAAAAAAGGTTTAGGAAAAAAAGAATAAAAACAATGAGACTCCTTGCAGGGATAATGACATTAGAAACTTTGCTTCAGGTGTTCACCAAATGCAGTCTAACCTCTAATAGGAAAATAATGTTCCCAGGCAGAGACTGCTTCTTCCAGCAGATTGAAATCCCATGTGGTAGGGTGCCAGGTCCAGGAAACTCACTAGCTAGAATTAACCCCCCAAATTGCATTTATTAGAGATGTAGAATTCTCAGGAACTACTTTGATCTTCTTCTGCTCTTCTTGTGCTGAAGCTTGGATCAGTAGAGAAATAAATTTAAATTATATTGGGCCATGAATGAAAAATTAGACTTTTGAAATAGATGGAAGAAAGAATTCTGCCATGAAAATGGATGCTGCCTAGACACCCCTAATATTAGACTAATTTTAGAACAATATGCAGAAAAAGGTTGTTGAGATAGAAGCTATTGAACCAAGAGTCAATGGGAAACAGGAAAAGATTTAAGTATCATTAACTCATTTTAATGTAATTTTCTTCAGTTTGTTTGGTTATTGAGCTAGCAGCCCTGAATACAAGATAACACATAGGCTACACGTACGGTCTTATGTTCCAGCTATTGAAAGTATTGCTAATAGAATTTCTGCATGCCTTCAGATCATTCATTTTGATATGTACAGTGTCAGCTGGGGAAACCACACTAATGTATTTTTTAAAATGCCTGAATGGCCACTTGTAAATTGTTTCTGTTGTTAAATGTAGTTCTGTATTCAAATACAAATGAATTATTTAATAGGGTATATTTCAGTAAAACTGCTATTTTTCTTTAACAATTGCTGTTTTACCTTTTTAGATACTCTCTTAAGAAAAAAAATCCAGCAATTTAAAATAGCACAAAAAAGTAGATCTTGAACTAAACCCTGTCAGTTGTTAAATGAAAGTGATTTTCAGTTACATTGAAATGAAAGTCCATCTACTGATAAAAACAGTAGCATTAAAAGTATTGTACTGTATTTTAGAACACTTTAAATCAAATAGTGGAATCTAATACTGCATCACTAATCATCTGCTTTATCTCCTACTTTTGGCATGGTTTCAGCAGTTAATAAGCAAAAAAATATATAAAGTAGAAACAATGAGTAGAAATTCATAGTTTCTTGGAAATCTGGATTAAATATAACGACATTAAAATAACTCAAATATCTGATCATCTCAGAGAATAGTTGACGTATTTAGTTGATAAAGGCTTTGGAAGAGGTGTGTTCAGCAATGCACTGCAGCAGTATTTCCAGGATGATTAGAGACTTGAGAGAGGCTTGCAGAGGCTTGGGTTAACAATATTTTCCACCAAAACCAACCACTTTAATGCAGTAAGGAGAACTGCAGCTCTCTCTTTGAAAGCAGTTCTTGACTCAGAGGTGCCTTACTCCCAAAATGACATCCAAAATCTAAAGTTAGATGCATGGGAGGAAGCAACATTAAAAGAGATCAGAAATGGAGTACTGAGCCAGGCACCCCCTAAATCTGCCTGATAGAAAATGCTGGGAAGTTCTTGGAATTTTGTCACAGGCTGGGAATTAGCCTTTTTCTCAGGGCAACATGCTGACATGCCTGTCTCAGTGCACGGAACATAAAATTATATTTTCTAATGCCTGGGTAACTTGAACTTTTGCATTCATGCAGTAGAGTGGGAAGGCATCTTTCACGTGAGGGCAATGTAGCAGTTCCTCAGGCAGCACTAAATCTGCCTGTGCTAACATGATGCAATTTGAGGGCAAGCAGAGTTTGCATGGAAAGGCACGGGATCGTTTTAGCTGTACTAAAGAGCTGAGTGAGCTATGTACAGCACATTGCAAGATCTATACGTTGACACATTACAATCACGATATATGTGGAGGAATCATAAGCTAGATTTTGTCAGGAAAATATGCAAAGCTGCTTTTACAAGCAGGCTTTTACAATTAGTGCATTTAGTATATCTTGTGATCGACAATGACATTTGTCATTCAGCTCCCAGAAAATGCAAATAGCCAAACTCTGGACAAAATGCTTTTAGTAAGGAACAACAAATACTGTCTTAGCTCTTGGAGGAATGTAAATCAAATCCTAGGAGAGGAACTGCTACCAGCTAGCCATGTCACCAAGTAGGAAATGTAATGAATACTTAGATGCTATTTGAGAAATCTTTCATGTGTAGTTGAATCTGGCCACAGCTGCTAACAAGCCACACTGCATCCAGATATGAAGTTTCAGATACTTCGGATCACAGAATAATATGCCAAAGAGTTCAGATGCACATCATATCACCCTATTTCAATCTAAACTTCCATGTGCTTAAAGAAGATTGAAATAAATAGGAAAGTTTTCCTTCTGCCACAGCAGCTGAACAATAAAATAATGAGGGTTTTTTTCTGTGTAAGTAACAAATTAGCTTTTGCATCATAGTGATATTTGAAAGCCAAATGCCTCTGTGTTAGGTAGTAGTCCTACCATCCAGTGAAATCACTTCTGAAAATCTTACAATGTAAGTGTACAAGCAGAGCTGATACATAAAACAGAAGGGAGAGAAAGACAAGAAAAGAAGAGACACAGTAAAGTTATACAGTTCCATTCGACATCACTCTTTCATAAAGAAATAGACTCATATTTCTTATCTCTGGTTGGGCTAGGACATAACTGATAAAAAAAAGACATTTCTAGGTGGCAAGGCTACTCTTCAGATTGCAAGATACTGGCCCAGTTTCAGAACTCAAGAATCATCATACTGTGTGTGGGATATTTTTTCCTGTAGGACTTTAAGAAATCTATGATTGACATAGAAATGAAACCTTAGTGTGTTATAAAATCTGACTAGTTAGCTGATTTCAGAAGCTTTTCTTTTAGAAAGAACATGTGGTTTGAATAAGTCACAGATCGACCTAGCAGAGGAATATAGGGTATTGTTAGTTAGAAATTTGCATCACAAGTGGGCTATTGATAAATGACAGGAGATGGGAGGTGTCTCTGTTAAAGGTAATGTAATGATTAGTATGCATTGTGAAAATCTGCAAGTTCAATTTTGGAAGCAAAGAGGTCTGGACAATTTTTCTTTGTGATTAGCTAAAATTTATCTTGGTATACAAAACTTTAGTAGATTATCCATTCTTACAAGATTCAGTGCACTGTGCTTATATACTGGAACTGTATAATCCAAGCCGTTTATACATAACATGCATATACAGATATAGATACAGATATAGATATAGATATAGATATCTAAAAGAAATTAATATATATTCTCTCAGATAAACTATTTCTTGAAAATTTGTCACACTTGTTAATACTTTTTAATCTGAAATAAGTGAAGATGCTTTGACTGTCTGACAATTCTACTTCTCCTGTATTAGTTACCCTGACTGCCCAATATGCACTGGTTTTCCTGCCTCTGAAGCCCTCCAGCCAATCACTGGATAAGAGTAAGCACAAAATCTGCACTAAAATATGGTGTGCTTGAATGTTAAATGACAAGACTATGAATTAAATTGGATATAGTAACTTCACATTTATTCACATTGTAATAAAAAACTAACTGTAAAAGAATAATATCTATATATATATATAACTATATATAAAAAATAAAACTTACCAAGACTCCCTTTTATCTCCTTTTGTCCTGGTCATCAAGGAACTGAGGTCTCCTTTCCAGTGGGAATCCTGATTTCTTTAGACTTTTAGACTTATTTGTTGTGGCACTCACAAGTGCATCTTTACAAAGAACCTAACCTGTATTTTATTAGTGTCACTCTTCAATAAGAATGTTTGATTACACCCACATCATCACCTCGCCCTTTATAAATGTCATACCATCATCTTGTTTTTGTTAGAGTCTAGGCAAGACTAGTGTCTTTAGAAGATTAAACCCATCTAAAGTTACCAGCTAATGGCCTAAGTTTTTTAAAAATGAAAAAAAAAAATTGGAATGAAATAGACTTTACACTGCCTTATGTAAATTTTTCTCCTATCTTATAGATGTATATCTATATCAGGTGCAAAGAGGAACATAAAACTCCAGCATATCATATCTATTTCTTAATTCTGGGAATGGATCCTTTTGAATTTAGTGCCCAAAATATTTCAGTGAGAAAAACTCCAAATGAATAAGTTCGAAAGCAAGTGCTTTTTTCCACTTGTTTCTTTCAAAACCTTTTGTTGACTTTTCTATCAGTGCATAAGTATTTTTATTCACTCAGATTTTTTTTTCAGAAATAACGAGTTTAAAAAGTTGCAATTCCTTATCCTAGGGCATATGTGCAAAAGAATGAATTAGTGTCTTAGCACAAGTAGTAGTTATGCGGTATTTTCTAGCTTATTTTCTTTCTGAATTTTTTGCCTTAATAATGTTCTTCTAATATAGATTTTTTTTTAATGTGTAATATATTTTATTATTTCTTCTTCTTTTTGCTAATATTTATTCAGCTGCAGTCTGCAAACTGGCTTTGTGTGCTTTTATGTCTTTAAATATTTGCTCTTATAGGAAGACTCCTACATGTACATTTTTGGTGATGATTCTAATGAGGTACCCCAGCCTTCAGGGCACAGTTCTGTCAGCAGGTGCTCCATACAAAGCAATGTTCAAGCTTGCAGGTTATTTTCACGACAGTGTAATTTTCTGGAATGATTCAGCTTGCAGTGGGGGCCCTCTGGCAGAGGGCCCAGAGAACTTCAGGATCTCTTTTTCTCAGAACTAATATTTACAAGTTAAATAACACATGCTTTATAATATAAATAAAAAAGTTAACATTACCAATACTGGTGGCATTTTACTGGCAGTATTTTTATGGTGGTCAATTTTCATCATTTAAAAACCCCAAAATAACCAACAAAAAAAGCCCACTCCTCACCACCAAAAGTTCAAATTGTTGTTAGACTTGTGATTACAAAAGCAGAGATGTTTAACATCAATTTTAAGCTTGCTAGATTTGCTTGCAGGTCTCTCTTTTCATTTTATTTCTTGGTTACAAAACAAGAAATAAACCTTGAATAAATTATTCATTCTTTTGAATTATGTGATGGCTGTGCACAGTGGCCACCCATTAAACAAAAGACCTTTTATGTGCTTGCAGCAACACGTATATTATATAAAACCGCTGTGTATTGCACATATGTCATAATTTTTTTACTGATGATGATAGGTTTTTTAAAAATTGTAAAATAAGAAACTCATTATTAATACATTTGGTATTAAAAATCTTCCATAATTACAATATTGTTTGCAAAAGAGAGTATGAATTAAAAATCTAGAATTAGAGACTTTGAATTTTAAACAGAAGTTTTAAGAGAATGTTAGATAGCCAAACTTCCCTATTACAAGTTCATGTTTATACTAAGAGAGATTGAAAAATTTTAGTTGCAAAAAAAATCAAAGCAAAATATCTTGGTTTAAAAAGTCATTATGCCAAACACAATTTTAGTCAAAATTAAGCAACCTTTCTTTAATCAACCCTTTTTTGAATTTATGCAATTTTTCTCAAAAAAGAGGTATGACCATCTAAGGTTTACAGCAGAGATCACAAATTTTTGTCATCTCTGTATGCTGGTCCTTAGAATAATTGCAGCCCTGAGTCCAAAAATGAATTCCGTAAACGATCTCTGCTGGAAAGTGTTTTTAAATGATCTTGCAGCAGTTAAGTGTATCAATCATCAGTCTACTTTTTGACAGCGTTCTTCCCAGTAAAATCAATATTAAGTTGCACAGGTAGTACACTGTGAGAGATTTCCATTTTGTATCCACTGCCAGGAGTGGATACAGGGAGCAGCTGCCCTGTGGGGACAGAGGAGTCGGGGTACAGGATCTGGAGGCAATGGTGGGCAGGCAGACAGGGCCAGTGGGATCATCAGTCATGGAACACTTGGTGTTGGAAGGGACCTTCAAAGGTCATCTGGTCCAACCCCTCTGCAATAGGCAGGAACATCTTCAATTAGATCAGTTTGCTCAGAGTCCTATCCAACTTGACCTTGAATATTTTCAGGGATGGCATATCTATAACCCCTCTGGTCAACCTGTTCCAATGTTTTGCTATCCTCCTTGTAAAGAGGTTTATTAAATTGTTAAATCTAGTGTAAGTCAACCTTCTTTTAGTTTAACCAATAATCCTTGTCCTATTGCAAAAGGCCCTGCTGTAACATTGTAGAAAGAAGTAGAAAGGGGTTGTACAGCCTATGTCCCTTAGCTTCTGGCATGAGCCACATGCCAGTCAGCACAGTGAGGAGCTGAATTCAAGCTGGCATACCCATGGTGGTGTTGAAGGGAAAGTGTCCTGCCAGCAAGTCAGGTGTGTGCAGGAAGAGCATATGCTCCAGGGGCCACAAGCAAGGAAGGCCAGACTTGAGAGTGTCAGTTAGACTGAAGTATGAGGGCATTCACCCTGTCAAGGGGTTTCTGACCCCTGTCATTTAGCTTTGTGAAGCTTATGGTTGGACACATAATTAAACGTACTTCCCTCATGTTTCAAAATTCCCTTATACTTAAAAGATCCAAAAGAAGATCTGATCATAAGAAGAGGAGTGCACAATGAATAAAAAAAACAGAAGATGGCCAACTGGATTAAAAATTTGGATCAACGAGGCTAAATATTTGAAACTAGGTGATAAACATCTCCATTGACAAAGTAAAAGTCAATTGGTTACAGTAATTTACTATAAAGGGGGTACACTGATGATGAATGTTATTAAGATGGAGTGTTTCAGATAAATCCTGAATAGGATTTTCACAAAAGGTTAAATATAAATTCTTTATCATGACTCTTCATTTAGTAGACAAGATCTTTCACTGGTTCATTTCAAGAGGGTCATTTGAAGTCAGTAAATGTTGGAAAGGCCAGATGAGAACAAGATCCATTGTCTTTTTTTTCCATTGTAGGTATTCAGGAAACTGATCCAGATAAAGATATCTAGACAATACAGTAATAGATACAATTGCTATTTACAGCTAGTAACATCATTGCAGAGTATCTGAACGAAAGATTTTTGAATTAATCATGTTTTTTCACATCTTTCATAAGAGTTTTAAAATGTTCTTTTTAAATTTTATGTGTTTGTGAAGACCATATGAATATCTGAATATCTAGGATTTATGAAATTAATTTATAACAATTTCTTTAAAAAGCTTTTTCAAGTTCAAAATTTTCTCTGAAACCATATTTTTCATGAAGAGCAACGGTGATTAAGAATTCTCTTTGAAGTTGAACACTTGTGGAGAAACAAATGAAACATTTTATACACTTTTCTCTGTGCTTTCAGCTAGCCAAAAGTAAAGAATTTGCAGATGGTTTTGAAGAAGGTGGGAGGGAAGGAATCATTTATCTCATTTAGAAATAAAATTGTGCCATAATGGCAAGATTTTAATGATGGATTTTCTTTTGAAATAAAACAGAAATAAATATTATTCAGTGCATGAGAATCCCTAGGTTTCAGGAAATTTGATGTGAGGCAGTTTGAAATCAACAGCCAAGATAAAGAGCTGCTGCCTGGGAATGAAATAGATACGTATTGCAATGCTTGTCCTGGGGGAGATTAAGGTGCTGTAACCACAAGAACAGAAGCATACCACTCAGTGGCACAACATATAATCTGTTTACACAGAACATGGGATAATGACTTCTGTGCTCAGATCCCAGTTCTGAGATGTCTGTTCCTTGGCACTAGCACACTACACAGTCACGCTAACACAGGTCCCTGGTTTCTCTTTGGCTTTGGTGCAGCTCAGATGACATAGTGGACCTGAGGAAAGAGGAATCACCAACCAAATCTGACCCCAGCCACCTCTGACTGCACTTAAGCTCAGACTGATACAATGTGCCAGACACACAGGTACCAAGTGACTCCTGAGAGGTAGCTGTCTTCACTCTTTATTAATGTTTAGAAACAGATTGGAAAAATATTGCAAAAGGCTTTGGTACTTATGTAGCCACAAGCTGATGTCTGCAATTTTCCCCATACCCATCTCTCATCACAATTCATGACCTGTGTTACTGTCACCATCCTCTCTCTGCCCACCCAAACCAGTTCTAGAGAAACCAAGCTGTTAACAGCTCGTCTGTTTCCTTACTCCTCTCCTGCACATACCTAAAGCACCAGGGCAGGATAGATCAGGCCAGCCTGTGTCTCACTCAGCAGTGCTCTTGGATGGGCCTCCCAGTGACCTTTATCTGTGCATCTCAGTTTCTGTGAGCAGACACCAGTGCCACCTAACCACTGAGAGCTGGACAGCTGTGCTCAATGTCCTACCTACCTGAGCTATGCTTTCAGATAGGCTTTATCTTCCAGAGTTAAACATGCCTGTCATCAGTACACATTTTGCTCCTGAAAACAGAATTCACTATCAGTTATATGCATAATTTAAAAAGTTATTTAAAGAAAAGACAAACCCTGGTCCCTTATAAAAAGCATTACAGTCTAGCAGGTGGTCTAAAGCTGCCTAGCAATTTTCCTGGTTCTATTTTTGTATTTCCTTAGAAATTGCTTCAGACAAATAAGATCACATTTGGGTACTTTGTGAATTTTGATTTTGGGTGATATATTATGAGAATAGGATAAATAGCTTTCAAGTTTTAGACAAAGGAAGAAACATTCTGATTTGTAGCATAGTAGTCACTATATCTGCTAGATTTTATGAGGATTTTTGTGAAAATAGTTGCAACTGCAGCCAGCCTGATACTTCATCATAAAACAAGAAGATTGATTTTAGTGATCTGAAAACAGAGGGGTAATTATATTCTCATTTTCGTGTTCATGATGTGCACAATTCTCCTATCAAACTTTAATGGTTGTTGTAAATGCAAAAACATATGCAAGAACATAGAGAAAACACCACAAAGCTGTTAGCTTTGAAACTCATTGTCAGATAGCAAATATTATCGTTATAAATCTTAACTTTCACAGTCAGCAAGAGCTGCAGGCTAGACTAGAGGAAAAGACAGGCATGGAACTGTAGCTGTGCATTAAAAGCAACACACTGTATATTGCTGAAATATGTATTGTGATTAAATTAATATTGAACAGTGAATTTTATAGCCTTTTCTGATTTTCTTTTCCCCAGGCAAAAATCAACACTTTTCTAACTGCAGTATCTTTCACAATTCATTTTCTGCTGCATCAAAAGAGCTGTATTAAACACTCTGGGAAAAAACACGGTCTCTGATATGGTGGCAGCAGGGTGCATATGGTTTCATAACAGCATTAAAAGCTCATCTTTCTTACTGTCTCTTTCCAGGAGTTGCTGTGGGAAGGGTGACACAGAAGAGAGAGTGCAATCCCTGTTGTCTGTTTTCAAAGAGTTGCGAAAAAAGACCATGTGGGGGAGTGCAGGGTATACTAAGTAACATCTGTTCCTAAATGGATGCAATAACATCCAACCTGCTTAGCACAAACAAAAACATGTCAAGTTAAATAGGGAATCAGCAGGACTCTAGGTACAGCATGTGGAAGTCATGAAAATAAGCAAGTAGATCACTAACATTTGTGACACCAGTCAGCTGCATAAATAAGCTAGTGCATTCCCGGTGACATGTCCATTTTTTAAAAACACATGTGGAATACCAGCCATTTGAAAAATTGCAGAAAAGAAGCATGTGATTTACAGTATGTGTTTATAAGAAGGCTAGAGGGCAGGTAAAATGTTGTCCCTTGAGTTTTGACCCAATCAAAATTTTAAGGGTAAAGCTGGACAGTTAAAAAACATGAAAATAAGAGGAATGCAAAGTTTACAACCAGAGATCTGGGCTGGAATTTGAAGGGATAGTCAGAGAAAAAAACCTTTGGGCATGTCACTGCCCATATTAGTGCTCCATGTTAAATCCTACCTGCAGGAAACATCTCAAACACATCTCCTGCTTCAGCCTTTAATTGCAAGTTTTCATTTCCCCAAACCAAACTGTTCTAGAAGAAAAAAAATACGATTTTTTTTTTTTCCTGGAGACACTACAGAGACATGTAATGTGTTGGATTAAATCTTTTTTACAGTAGAAAAACAGACAGCAAGGACACAAAAAAGAAAATTTACCAGTTCTCTTAAGAAAGGAAAGCACTGCCTTCTATCAGAAATTAGATGAGGGCTTGGAAGCTAGTTTTATACTGCTTTTCCAACAATTACACTAAACATAAGTCTGGCAGCTTCATCTAGTTTTTCAGTCGTTCTTCACTCAGTGCTACACACTGAGCAAACTTTGACTCACTCTACTCTGGTAGTGCTTTTAGTGGGTTGCCATGAAAAACAGCATGACATTTTAACCTAACAGCATGCGAGCAAATACAGTCATGCATCTCCAGTGGAAACAATATAAAGTAGGAAGTAGATAATATTACCAATGCTATATGCATAATGCTGCCAGCATCCTGTGCCATTAACCAAGTGCTTGTAAACATTACAAAACAGAGAACACTAACCCACAGATTTTGCATTCTTAAGGTTTGATTTTGTGGACCCCCTGTGCCTGGCAGCAAACTCTGCATTGTCCAAACTACTAGATGCCAGCTTGTTTTGATTTGCTCTTTGGTTTACAGCTGGATATTGATAAGTGGGTGCAGACTATCAGTTTTACTACTTTGGCTCCTTATTTATTTGCTTTGTATGTATGCAAAAGAAATAAACAATTCTCTGCTTGGTTGTCAGTAAGTCTTTGGGCTGGAGTATAAAGTGTGACAGTCCTTAGTCTGAATTAATTAAGACAAGATCTGATCAAAGAGTGGCTGTAGAAGGGGAATCAGTTTGCTGTTAGGCTGCCTATGAGAATAAGCCTGTTAATGGGGGATGGTTTTCTGTGTGTAAAAGGGGTGGAAGGCAGGAAGGGAAAAGCAAACTAGCCAAAGTATGTGTTTCAAAGTTTTTTGTAAAACAAACTCCATGCTTTATTGTGAGGAGGGAAACTGGGAGAAGCATCCTTAAGCATTGCAGTTAGTGTAAAGTGTCTGATCTCATTTTTAAATAATATCTTATATTTTTAGATTGCTTAAGAACAGTTTTGACATGAAAGTCATCTTGAAACTATTTTTATTTTGAAAATAAAGGAATTCTTTTGGCTAAATGCACAGAGTAGCTTTCTTTGGGTTCAAGGATAAAAATAGGAGAGAGAAAAAAAGAAAAAACCACATGGAAGTGGCATATCTTTGAATAAATACAGAAGGGTCTCAGTAAAAATTAACCCATATTTGCAAAGTTCTACTAAGAGGTAACACACTATCTCATTAATGGAAATTTCCATCAGTCTGGAAAGACTGGATTGTATTCTGGGTTGACTGGTTGATTAGACAGGAGTGCAGGTGGTGCTCTGGTCAATTCCTTCAGTAGCAGGCATTAAAGGAACAGGAAAACACATGTCATAAATAAGTGACTTAAGGACTGG
The DNA here is from genome assembly GCF_965231275.1 of Zosterops lateralis. Taxonomy (NCBI): domain Eukaryota; kingdom Metazoa; phylum Chordata; class Aves; order Passeriformes; family Zosteropidae; genus Zosterops; species Zosterops lateralis. Next base: position 36,089,170 of record NC_139763.1, read on the forward strand.
TGCTATCAGCGTAATATTGGGGTTTTTTGTTCCTGGGGCAATTTTTATCGTAACAGATCGTAGAGTCTAGAGTCAGATGGGCTTCATCTATCTAGTAAGGGCAACAGGATTTTCTAGCCCATGAGTTGGCAGGGCTGATTTACAGGGCTTTAAACTAGGTTTGAAGGGGGAAGGGGATGAACCAGGCTTTCCAGAGAGGAGCCTAAGGTGGTAAGCCAGAGCTAGGGTTGAAACCAGCTGAAGTGCATGTACATGGCTAACAAAACAAGAGGAGTTGGAAGCCATGCTGACTTGGACCTCTAGAACCAGCCCTTAGAAACAAAGGGATGTGAGAAGGATGATCCTTTACCTCCTTTACTTCAGGAAAGAATTCTTGAAGGCACAGGAGCAGACTGTCCCTATGCACCAGAAAATGAGCTGGTGGGAAAAATGGCTGGCCTGGATGGGCAGGGAGATTTTGAGAGAACTCAGGGGAAATAAAAGGGTGTATCACCTTTGGAAAGAGGGAAAGGCAACTCAAGAAATGTTTAAGGATGTTTTTAGATCATACAGAAGGGAAATTAGAGAGGCAAAAGCTCAATTAGAACTTATCTGGCCATTTCTGTGAAGGATAATAAAAAAAAGTTTTTCTAAATGCATTATTACCAAAAGAAGGGGCAAGGAAAACCTCCATTCTTTATTGGACCTGGTGGGGAATATAGTTAACAAAGATGAAGAAAAGGCAAAGGTACTTAACACCTTTTTTGCCTCTGTTTTCAACAATAAGACAGATTGTCGGGAGGACAATTGTCCTCCTGGGCTGGTAGATGGGGGCAGGGAGCAGAATAGCCTCCCTGTAATCCAGGCGGAAGCAGTTAAAGATTGGCTGAGCCACTTAGATGATCACAAATCTATGGGACCAGATGGGATCCATCCTAGGGTGATGAGGGAACTGCCAGATGATCAGTCCTGGCTAACTGCATAGGTCTGAGATGACTGAAGCTGGACGATGTAGTACTCATCCATAAGAAGGGTAGTAGGAGGATCTGGGAACCTCCAGGCCTGTCAACCTGACCTTGGTGCCCAGCAAGATTATGGAACAGTTTATACTGAGTGTCATCACGCAGCACCTACAGGACAGCCAGGGGATCAGACACAGCCAACATGGATTTAGGAAGGGCCTGCCCTGCCTGATCAATCTGATCTCCTTTTATGACCAGGTGACCCACCTTGTGGATGCAGGAAGGGCTGTGGATGTTGTCTATTTGGACTTCAGCAAGGCCTTTGACACTGTCTCCCACAGCACAATCCTGGCAAAGCTGGCAGCCCAAGGCTGGGACCGGAGCACTGTTTGCTGGGTTAGGAACTGGCTGCATGGCTGGGCCCAGAGAGTGGTGCCACTTCCAGGTGGTGGAGAGTGGCCAGAGATGTTCCCCAGGGATCAGTGTTGGGCCCAGTCTTGTTTAATATCTTTACTGATGATCTGGATTAGGGGATCGAGTCCACCATCAGCAAATTTGCAGATGACACCAAGCTGGGAACGTGTATCAATCTGCTGGAGGGTAGGAGGGCCCTGCAGAGGGACCTGGACTAGCTGAATTGATGGGCCAAGTACAGTGATACAAGATCAAGTTCCAGGTCCTGCATTTTGGCCACAACAACCCCCTGCAGTGTTATGAGCTGGAGACGGTGTGGCTGGACAGTGCCCAGGCAGAAAGGGACCTGGGGGTGCTGGTGACAGCAGCTGAACATGAGCCAGCAGTGTGCCCTGGTGGCCAAGAGGGTCAATGGCATCCTGGCCTGGATCAGGAATGGTGTGGCCAGCAGGAGCAGGGAAGTGATTCTTCTTCTGTAGTTGGCAGTGGTAAGGCCACACCTTGAGTGCTGTGACCAGTTCTAAGACCCTCAATTTAGGAATGATGCTGGAGTGTGTCCAGAGAAGGGCAACAAAGCTGGTGAAGGGTCTGGAACACAAATCCTATGAGGAGCAGCTGAGGGAGCTGGGATTGTTCAGCCTGGAGCAAAGGAGGCTCAGAGGAGGCCTTATGGCTCTCTGCAAACCCCTGAAGGGAGGTTGTAGCCAGGCAAAGGTCAGGCTCTTCTCCCATGCAGCCAGAGACAGGACGAGAGGACAAGTTTTAAGATGAGCCAGGGAAAGTTTAGGTTGGACATTAGGTCTGCCTAGGGAAGTGGTGGAGTCCCTGGAAATGTTTAAGAAAAGACTGGATGCAGCACTTAGTGCTATGGTCTACGTGACGTGGTGGTGTTAGGTCATAAGCTGGACTTGATCTCAAAGGTTTTTTTCCAATATAGTTAATTCTGTAATTCTGTAAACCAAATTACTCTTCCACTGCTCATGATATATAGAGCAACCTTAAACCTTGTTTTGAAAAGAGAATAGAAAGTGGTTTACAGTTGGTGCCAGGCATTCTGAAATACAGAGAATTAAAGAATGAAGTCTGTTGGCAAAGTTTTCTCAAAACAAGTGGAGTAGGCTTCATCTTGCATAGTTTTCAACTTCCACAGCATAGATAGTTAGGTCTGAATGAGACAGGTTCACCTCACCTTATAGATCGTGTGGAGAGAAAATTACAACTCATCTCACCCTGTGATAAAACCATGACATGATTAGGTGAACTGTTAAAAAAAAAAAACACACGTTTATTCCTCCTCAGCTCATTACAGAATTAATGGTCAGATGTAGACATCTGCATTAAAAATATACATTCTGTTTAATGAATCCTCAAAGCAGTGCCAGTCTTTTCTGTGTTCTAGCCAGCATCATGAGTAGCCACAGTCCATCTCTCCTGTGGTGAGGGGCTACTGAGACTTTCTGGATAGCAGAGGTGGAGGCACATTACTGGATTTGGCTGAATACACCATTATAAAGCTTACCCAGTTGGCTCTGGTAGACCCAGAATAGAGTAAAAATTTTCAGGACAGAGTAGTACCTCTTTCAATCAATATTTTGTGAATTTGCTACTGATTGTTACCAGAACTCATGTTTAAGGAGACTCCAAGCTCCAACTGGTTTAGAGGTGATTAGGCCTTGTCTTTTGCATATTTTCAGTAAGCATTGTCATTCTGATCCCAGCATGAATCTCTATTAAGTTTGCTTAAGGAGTAAAAAAATTATCACCTCCAATGTTTGCACTAACCCCCCTCCATCTTTAAGTGATGTAACAGCAGTACATCTCTCAAGTTTAGTCACTGGCCTGGCAACAACACTGTGATATGGATGACAAATTTTCTTATCTGTATAACAAGAATTACTTTTTCATCCATAAATCCTTTGAGTTCAATAGAAGGATAAATTAATTTTGTTGATGCTTTTTATAACTGTATATGATTTGGAAGTGGAAGCTGGTCTCTGGAATTGCTCTGACTTCACCTCCAAAGAGTGTTTACTCTTATACTTTTTAGCTTTCTTTCCAGATTTTTTTTTTCCATTCTGTGTAGAACTACATTAAAGAATGCTTTAAGAAAACCTCACAGGTTAGGAAAAATAAAAGCATTCTTTGGAAGGCCCAAGGATTCTTTAAACTTGCCTGAAGAATGGAGAGTTGGGACAAGCTCATCAACAAAACTTTGGGCAGCATGATCATATGTAGCAGCTGATGAGAAGAGAGCAAAGGAAACTGCTGCTGTAGAAAAGAATAGGCTAAACACAGCAGCAGAACAAAAAAATTGCTTGCTGATAATGATGGAGATAACGTCTTACAGTAAAAAAGAGTGAAGGACACAGGAGAACAAAAGGCTGACTGACAAATTGTATACAGTCTCTTTATCAGGGACCAGTAAGGTGAAAGCAGTGATCCATTTTAGAAAAAGCTTTTCAAGGCTTTATTATTGCCAGAAAGGCAAATGACAGCTTCATTTGTTGTACTAAATGTTAAGATGCCTCTAAATGCAAAATGTCTTTTTTTTCTACTAGGAAGGGAAACATCTGATTTGTGAGATATATGCCTTCATTTTACAAATTACTTTGTGAAATCAATTAATTTTAAAAAGTTATGTGAATTTTACATAAATTGAAACAGTACAGAATTTATTTTCATTTACTAGTTAAACTTTAATTTTTATGATAATAAAAACTATAGTAAATGCAACCATGGTTAAATTATGGTGGTAGTGATGGTCATGATATTAAATATGCCTGTACTGCAGCAGCTACTGAGAAGAAATTAACAGTAGTCTAGCTGAAACTAGGGCACCTATTTTGACAGATATGATCATTGATCAGATTTCAGTGTCCTCTCCCATACTATCCTTATAAATAGATATTTTGTACAATTTTCTAAACTAAATCTCCCTTGCTGCAAATTAGGCAGAATATATAGCTGAAATACCATAATCATCCACCTCTTTCCACAGTAATACAATACAATTTGAAACTGGAGTAAACTTCTTTTACATTTCAGAATTAAGAAGTTTGAATGAATAGATGTTACTATTGAGCCGTTGAAAAGTAAAGTCAAAGAACAACATGTAAGAGGGTTTTTTCTTTTCTTTAATTCTTTTTTTAAGTGAAAGTGACTATATTTGTAGGATTGCCATGCAAACAGACACAGGAGAGCATGGTGTTATATGAAAAAGAGGCATGTTATTTTTTCAGTGAAAAGCAAGTTTTACTAGTTGATGCCAGAAGCTCATCTTCTGAATCATATTACCAATTCAGCTGCAAAATGCTTGATTGTAAACATTTCAGTAGCAAATTACAGAATTAGCACACTAAAATTTGGCTTGACACAGCCCATCCAAGATAATTCATAATTCAATGTAGAAGCAAAAGAAACCTTCAATAACACATACAAATAATAATAAAAAAATGAATCAGAAAAAGGATTAATTTGTAACAAACACAATGGCGTGATAAAGTACAGGAGATTTTGAGCAATGGACCAGGTATGGTTAGAACAGCTATGAGCAATGTGGATCTTTTTTTTTTCCCAAGAACTGCTAGAACTTTTCATAGACAGGTCTGACAATTGAGCAGGTTTCATAGCCTCAGTAGCTATTTATTTGACTTACTGTTCTTATAAACAGATACTGGGTACAATTTTCTAAAATATATTTTGCATGTTGAAAATTAGGCAGGTTACTGAGATATATTAATGGTCCATCTTTTTTTACGATAACTTAAGAAGTATCTGGAGATACCTATTACATTTCTTTATATTCTTCTCTAAGCAAATCCAATTTACTTTTTTTTTTTTTTTTTTTCTGGTTTATGTTTTCAAAACCTTGTTTTTCTGTTGTTCTTTCAATTTATTCCAAATTGTTGGGATCTTTCTTAGTGTGGTCTCTAAAGTGCAGACTTGTTTTGCAGCTTAGGCCTACCTTGCATGGAGCAATACAAAATAATTGCTTTCCATAAGATAACAATGACACATAATTATGAGGGTTTATACTTAGCAAAGTGGCCATTGACTTTTATTGAGTCATCTATGGTTTGCCTGCTCCCTGGTAGAATATTCTCTTCCTTCCTTGTTTTTCTGTCTTGTTTATAAAAGCTTTCCTAAATTTGTATCCCTTATTTCTTTCAGTCCTTTGTGTTTTTTGGTTTTTTTGTGTTATATCTCTATAGAGGTACAAATTTTCTATGGGATTTGCTCTTAGAGCAAGAGAGGTTGCATACCAGTCTTAGACTCTGTAGTACTTATGGCATATAATTTCCCCTCTTTTCTCTGCATTGACATAGTTTGCTCATTTGACTTAATAGTAACATTTGTCAAAACAAAGCATTTGTGAAAAATTAAAGCTTTTTCTGAACTTTTTCTTTCCCTGTCTAGGGTCTATTCCATCAATTCTCTGTGCTGAAATTTGCATTTGTTTGAACATATTTTATTGTTCCAGTGCTCACACTTGTTCCCCACCTTAAAATCACAAAGTATTGCTTTGTGATCAGTTTTATCCACTGTGGTTTTTTACATTGTGAGTTGTCTTATTCAAAATGTACTGTAAAAGAGCTGCTCTTAATTGTTGCTTCCAACTTTTTCAAACATATTTTTTTCAAATACATACTTCATTGTATTTCTTTCAAAAACATGGTGGTAAAGTCATCCATTACTATTTTTTGCTTCTCATTTCAGCCACAATTTTTGTTAATTTTTAATTAAATTTCCACATCAAACTTGATTTATTTTGTTTTATTTTCAACCATGCTTTCAGCAGATATTTCTCTCAATTCTTTAGAAACATCAAAAAGCCTGAGACGATAAAGGTTGTTCGAAAGCTGAAACAAGAAAAAAGCATATGGTGCACTCCTCTGTGTAAAACTCTCCATTCTTCTTTAAAGTAAAACTTTATTCCAGGCATTCCCAAACAATTCTGGACCTTGTCCCCAGAAGATCCAGAAGCTATCAAAGCAGAAACTAGAGATGGCTGTCCAAACTTCTTTCTCATAGCTACATTTGTCAGAAGGGCATGTACCAAGTGTATAAAACACTCCAAAGCAAGAAATGTTCTTTCGTATTGAAAAGGGTGTAGAGTAGATCACTACTCAAAAAAATCCAAGCATTCAATGGTTGTCAATCATTGCCTGTTGCAGTTCAGGAAAAATGGTCCTTGGAGCCAGCAAGAGAGAATTCAGAAGATTCGGCTCCTGACCATCTTTCTACATTAGCAGAACATCTCAAGAAAGGTAATAACATAATTCCCTGATCAGCTCTTCTTTTTAAATGGTGAAGTGTAGCAGAATTTCTCAGAGAACGAGGGCATGATTTATATTTGGATTGAAGTTTGAGCTACCCCAGCCTGGGCCCCAAAAATCAGGCCTGTGAAGCCTGTGGCACAGTTAGAAATTGTGTTAAGGTATCAGCGAAGGACAGTGGTATTTCTAGGTATTAATAGGTATAGTTGGTAGTGTGAACACTCCAGCCACCTTAAGCATGAAATAAACAATGTCTTTTTTCATTTTTCCTTATGCTGTATACCAATGAGAATGTATTTGTAACTGTAAACTATATTGAAGTGTATATAACCTGTCATTTTAGATGGAATAAAGGGAGAACGTATGATTAACCATATTGGCCAGATCTGTGTTTTGCTCCCGTCCAGCTTTCCATTATATTTAAGAGTTTCCCTCAGTTTAGTGAAGGACTTGTTTTTGAATTTTTTTTTGTTGTTGTTTGTTTGGGACTGGTGGTTTTGGTTTTGGGTTTTTTTGGGGGTTTTTTTGTTAGCTTGGGTTTGGGGATTTTTTTGAGAAATCTTATGGTCATTTCCAATCCTCTTGTGACCCTTCTGGTCAAGGAGCACATCTCTATTCTCACTGTAGTACAATATCACTATCAGTGAAGTTTGATATTTGTGGCATTCATGCCACCTACTTCCTTGCTTTAATATTGTTAATTCTAAAATAGATAGTCTTTTCTTTTCATAGAAATAGTCACATTTTGTCAGCCCAAGGATTCGTCTGGTCTGATATCTTTGCTATAACAGTGGCAAGCAGCATATGCTTAAATAAAATGAAAAATAAAAGGAATCTACTAAATATGTTTCCTTTAAATACCTTACTGACTTCAGGCAATCAACAGTTTAGGGATTTCTGCTGACTATTCCTAATTGCATTAGACAGTTTATATATATATTTATATATATAACTTTCCTACCATTTTGTGAATTCCAGTGTAATCATGTGAAATAGTGTGAAAATGGGAGGATCATTCATTGAGGTGCTTTACTGCTCATAGTGTAGTTTAGTATTACGAATTAAGTGTAACCATGTAAATGGCTCTTTTCTTGATTGCTGTATAATACAGCAAAAGAAATGGGCAAGAAAACCTCAGCTACTTTATAATAGGAAAATAGTAATCAATGAGCATGGCAAATAAATCAAAAGAGGATTAAAGATAAAAAGTGTCTTTTTTAGTTTTAACTGTATATATATATATATACATATACACATATATAAATATATACATATATATTTTTATAACTGATGTACACATTACCGTTTCAACCAAAAATTAATGTAAAGCTAAGAAGTTATAGGATGCATGTAACTAAACTTGAGAATCTTCAGGGAAAGATTTATTGAGGTTCTAAGGACAGTCTGTAAAGTAAATACTTTAAAAATCATGAAGCACCCTAATACTGTGGAGATGTGAGAATGCAATTACTTCACTTCTGATGCACCATCTCCTGCTGAACTTATTTAGCTTTGCTGGTTTAGATTGTAAACTACAAGGTCCTCTAGAAAAGGTTATAAAAAACCCCCAAGTTCTTTACCAAGTTTTAACCCCCAAATTATAAAAAAGAGCAACAAATGCAACTGGAATGAATGGAAACTGAGAGTTAAACAGCTAGGCCAAATTCTGCAAGAGCCTGTGTATTTTTTAGTTGGTGCTGTGCATTCTTGACTCCCTTTACAGACATGCAGTTCCTAATGAGCTTACACCCTATTTTAAATACTTTGCTATGGAAGTGTTCATCACTAGATAATCTCATTCTTGTAATGACTGCCAATACAGCCATTATGGTAATGAGACAGCTAGAAATGAAAGGAGATAAAAGGAAAAAAATATAGCTAAAATCCAAAGCAGTTTTAATGCTTCTAGTTTTAGTTTAATTATGTTCTTCCAAAGAATTATGACAGAATTAAGAAGAAAGGAGGGTAAATATTTCAGATTAAAGAAGAAAATTCTTCAGCACTCATGTGAATTCTCATTAACATTTTCATACTGAACTTAAGTAGGGCTCCATCCTGAAGGGTCTCCCTGAGAGACATATTTTGACTTCAGAGTACTTTGGTAAACTAGATGCCACTAGTTATGGTTAACAGAGAAAATAAAATGCTAAAGCTAAGAGAAATCATAGGAGTTGAACTGTCAGAATAGCAAAAGAAACCGAAAAAAAAGAGTGAAATAGACTTTAAATTATTTGCTTGGAAGATCAAATTATGAAACATAAAAATAGTGAAGTATGATTCAACATAAACAGAAGTGAAAAGATTACGTTGGTTCTAAGATGTGTACCCGGCCTGTTTTTCTGGTTAAATACTTAGAGGAGATCTTCAGGAATCCTTTGGACACTAATAGAGCACTAAGTCCATTCAACCTTGAAACTAAGTTGAGAGAACCACTGGTGGTTTTTATTTTATGCCATAAAGAAAATATTATAGTGAGTCGAGAGTAATCTTACATCAATTAGAGTTTGTTTATTATCAGGAACACTATTATCCAACATAATTAGGATTATTAGATGTTCCTTCATCACCTGCAATAGTCTGCATCACCTCAAGAAAAGTGAGGCAGAGGGAGTTTGAAGCACACTTTGACCTCATTCTGACAACGGGTTCTAGGTGTCAAGTCTGACTTGGGAAGGTCTCCTCCTTTAAGAAAGATTTTGCACTGAAGAGAGATCACTCCAGAACCTGATGCTTGTTTGCTAACCTCCCTTCCAGCAACTTTTCAAGACTCAAAACTGTATGTTGACTTCTAGCATGTTTTTTTTTTTCTTTTTTAATGACAGCTTTCCAGGTGGTGATGACTAGTCCTGAGTCATATTCCCATGATGTTTTTCATTCCATGACTTCAACCATTTCCAACATCCTAGCCTGTCACATTCAGAAAAGTTGGAAAGCTTTAGAATATCTCTCAGGAGTAATTTGTTGTCATGATGACTGCAAAGAACCATAAAAGTAAAATGCTGGAAATAAAAAAAAAACCCTTGCAAACAGCATGAACATTGATAAAATAAACATAGACAAGTAGGAAGCCCTTAAACAATGTACCATTAAATTATGCTAGGTGAACTTAAATGGAAAGTTAGAGGCAGTTGCCATATTGCAGAACTCCCCAGTGAATCAGTTCTGATTTCTCTCTCATGTTACTATCTGGAGTGAGGTAAAGGAGGCATCAGGAACATGATAAATGGGGCGAGGGGGGGAGAGGGGGGTTAAAAAAAAAAAAAAGAAAAGAAAAAGAAAAAGGGATAAGTAAAAGATTTTGAAAAACTTGGCAAAACACTAGAAAACTGTATGTCAAAGACATCCAAACAAGGTAAAACTGAAACGAAGTGTTTGAAACTAAATGTTAGAAGATGCAGTCTTTGTTATCATTGTGAACTTCATCAAAATCTGGTTATTTTCATAAATAGGTTTAGGTTAATGATATACATATATGTCAATAGTATATTGGTCTATACTATAATATATACATAGTACTATATGTCAATAGTATTATATAAATTTCATAGCGGAAAATCCATAATTCTTGTGAGTCTCAGAAGTATGAGAATTAAGGTAGTTAATAAGATAAAAAGGACAGTTTTGAGGAGTAAAAAAGCTTGTTAGCAAGGAAATAATCTGATTTTCTCATCTGTATGAGATAACACTGGAAGAAAAAAACTCTTAAATTTCAGCTAGAAACTGTTGCAGACTAGGAGGAGATAAGAAAAAAACCAAACCAAACAAAACAAAACAAAAAATCTCAACAAACAAAAACAAACCAGAACTTTTGTTGCAATAAATACCTTGAACTACTATTCTCAGGGATAATGCAGATTCTCTACTATTGGAGGTCTTCAAAAACTGCTGAGATTAACATCATCTAAATGTTATATAGTCATTGAGCATAACTGTAGCAAAATTGCAGTTCATGGTTAATACTGCAGACCTCTTGGTCTTTACATTAGTTTTAGATGTACTTTTAACAAGTGATCTCAATTGGAAAAAATATGTAAAAATATGTATTGTTAATTGAATTATGTGTTTCAGGTAATAGAATACAGTTTCTGTAGTAAGAAATGTAAAACTAATGCCTGAAACAAGAAAAGAGACCTCATCTGACAACAGCTGTTGAAACTCAGGAAAGTTCTAGCTTCTTATATTTACTTTTCTATTCTCTCCAGTAGACAAAAATCTGAACTAAATGTAATCTGAGCAGAATCTGAACAAAATTTAATAGAAATTTAAATTCCCACACTTACAGTGGAAAAGATGACAAGGAACAGCGGGGCACAAAGATATGAATTAGGATATATATCAGGGGAAATAAATCAGATTTAATGACAGAATATTTCTGTGCAAGCAAGAGAAAACCTAACAATGCTGGCAAACTAAAACAGTGAACAGACATGAAATAAGATTGCTCTGATTTGGGCACCAAGCAGAGAGAAGTAAAAGTCTGTATTTTCATGCCAAAGAATTTAATTTAATCCAAGTCACAGAACAGTTTTTAACCTTTTTTGCAGAAACAAATTCTTCAGCATGGAAATGCCAGTGAAGACTGAACAAATGTGTCTCCTGATGTTACACAGTCTTCAGCCCCCTCTTAGTCCACCCCCACAATCCTTCATTTGGGAGAAATTCGAGGCAACCCCTCCTACTGTCCTTTCTCTTCCAATCATCAAGAAACAGATTCCCAGAGAGATATTAAGCAGTCTCAAGATACTGAGTTAATTTAGTTTGTTTATTGTTGTGGGTTGGTTTTTTCTACACTGAGAATGCACTTGTTTTCAGTAAAGAAATTCCCTTCCCTCACCACCTCCAGTTTTCTTTAAGTGAGGCCATTTGTTTTCAGTAATGCTGAATTTTCTTCCCTCCTGTAAACACGTTCAGTTTTTGCAGCTAGAGTACAAACAGCAAATGCTTACCAGAATCGCTCACCTCTACTTTTTCTTTCCTTCCCCCATACCCTCAGCTCAGCTCCTTCCACAAGCCCAGCAGCAGCACGCATATGTTATACATTAAAAACAGCCAGGGAAGGTAATATTCATCTGTATGCTGCCTGCACTGACAGGAATTGCAGATTCAGAAAAATGATGTTTATTTTCCTCAGCTTGAATTTTTCTGAATTTCTCAACAGATGATAATACTTTGAAAAGTTGCATGGTTGAACTTATTAATAATTTTTTTCGTCATGCTTTCCCACAATTATTGCTAGTATGTAATTAGGAGAATATATCTAACTTTTCCTCCAAAAGGCAATAGTCTTTTCTATGTCTATATGTTCATTTATACTTTATGTTTCTTATTTAACCAAAATCGACATAGTTAACCAGTTCTGAACAAGAAACACTCTTCTTCTAGCAACAGATAATGAACAGTGCACCTATTGCACCTATTGTCTAATCAAGGTGCCAGAAACCATAACCTCCTGATAGAAATATGTAACCTTTATTTTGTGTTTGAGTGTTATATTCCTGTGGTGCTCAATAACCTTTGTCTTACAAAAAGACTGCATCTGTGCTCTTTATGCAAAAGCTTTTCTTTGTATTTTTAAAATTAGCAGCAGTGGGAGTTTTGCTTTTGCAGGATCTGGTTTAAGGAATACAATAACTAGGCTCTCAGAATGGAGCAAGATAGGGGAAACAAATATGAATATATACAGAAATTCAAAAGTCATCTGCATTGTCTATATTCTCCTTCCATAGAAGTGCAATGAGAGTTTTATTGCCCTTTAACAGAACTAATGTCATTCATTTTGCAGTGCTGCTCGTGACTATTTGATGTCTCAAAGCATCCGTCCACAGCTGAGGGAATACTGAGCACAAAAAAAAATGAAGATGAGATGTTGGAGGTCTTCTCTGCAGCACAGAATATATCTGAACAGCTTAGACTATTCAATATTGCCTTTCTTAAACAACGATGGAAAATTGTTTCCTCTTTGCATAATTTTGATATTTGTTATTTGTTTTGAATGAGCCAGGAGACAGCCAGTTGTGCAAACATTGGTACCACTTACAGTGTCACTTGTATCTGATTTCTTACTGTCTGCTGTGACTGGTACAACTGCTAGTAATCTGATTTCTTACTGTCTGCTGTGACTGGTACAACAAGTCTTCAGTAAAAAATAGTAGAAATCCAGAGGTCAATTTATTCTGAAAAATCTGTCTATATTTGATTGCAAATTATCCATTTATCTATGTATGTGATAAAAAATTTGCTGTAAACTCACTAAATCCAAGTTAGTGTATTAGCTGTGTAAATATAAACTTTTTTTTTCCTGAAATGTGTTGGTCTTACTTCCAGTATGTTTCCTCTTTTATTTCTTAAGATGCTGAGCCAGGTGAAATCCTGATTGTCTGATCTGGTTTTGTTTTCATGCAATAGCTTATGTTCATCTTTGAAACTATGATCCATCTCCTTGAAAGCCTCCTGGCTGCATGATCACTATACTACAGTTTTCCATATGATTTTGCAGGATGTTACTCTGGTATTCCCCACCTCCACACCCTAAATCTCATCATTCAACTAATTTTTTTTTTACCCAGTCTATCATCTGCTGAACTGAACATCCCAGGCTGGGAATGGCAAATGGGGTGATGTACTCACTTATGCTGGGGAAAGCCTACTTTAAACATCTTAAAACTGGAAAACTATGTCAGCATTTATCACATGCACTTTTAAAGTCCTTTTGAAAGTTAAATCCTAGCAGGCAAATTCTTCACCAAGTAGGTTATATTAGAAGTTCGGGACAGAACAGATGATTTGGGGGTGGGGACACTACAGTCCAGACACTGGTTCCCACCATTTCTTTAAAAATAGTTCTTCCTAAGACTTTGTAACTATTCTCTGTTTCCTTCTTACTGTAACCTAAACTGTTCTGTTATGAAAGAAATTTAACTTAAAAGAAAGGGAGTTTACTGTTTCATCAATCTCTCTCCTCTATACTCTCATGTAAATCCTTTAGGTGTTTGAAGCTTCTAATGACCTTCCTGGCTCATATTACCTTGCAGAAATAGCCCCTTTTGAAAACACCAGGTAAATGAATTTTCAGGCCACACAAACTTTTAAAATGTGTTAAAGATGACAGGGTAACAGGGGCTAACTGACTGTGAAGAAACAAATTTATTTCACTAAGTACTGTCAATGTTCAGTTATTATATGCTATGATTTAAATACTGATTAAAGAGTCAAGGTTCAGCATGAAGTTGTGTCAAGATGCTGAAACTTTATATGAACAAAACAATCTATGGGGGAGAAAAACTGGAAATTTCTACTGTGCTTTTCAAGTACTTCATGGCCCTGAGTTCAGTAATCTTTTCAAATCCTTTAGAAGGAACAATTTCTCAGCTGTTATCATGATGTAAGTTATTAAAATTTAATTTTCCAATTAACCTTCTTGAAAAACACTGTTTGGTCCTGAACTGAATGAATGCAAGGCATGCAGCATATTTTAGTATTAATTTTTCTTTGTTTCTGTATCAGTTGTATTTTTAGTTAACCAGGAAAACCATTCTCTATACATGGCAAATGGATCCCCCTTAATGTTTGTGCACGTGTGATGGTGTGTGTTTATGTTCTGCCATTGACATAATAGTCCATGTGGTGAAAAAATCATATAATGCTACTTCTAAAGATGTTCAAGAAACTCTAGAGTAGTAGTCCATTGGGAAGTACAGGCAAGAAGCTTCTGAGAAGTATGTGATGTTGAGGACTAAAAGTAAGGTTTTTCAGGAAGAAATGGGAAACATTTCTGAGACAGATCTCTTTGTAGTGGTTTCTCTAGCTCTCCTTTGCTCAAAGGTACTGTGAGCCTGGTGCATTTGAGTGAGGCTGTTGTTATCATTCAAGTATGCTTATATATATATATACTAAGCTGTTAAATAACCAGCTCCTGCAGCTCTTATGTTCTAGGCAAAACAGCAGCTTACAATTTCTGTATGCAATTGGGTCATACTGCACCTTCCAGAAAATGTGGTTATGATTATTTTTTTTTTAATATTATTGTGCCTCGACCAAACATTGCACATATTTTTCACTCACTACTAGCACACTGGCAGATACTAAAGAGATAGAGAATTCAATCTTTATTCTGCAAGTTTCAAATAAATGTGTCTCTCTAGGTATCTGCTTAGTGCCTGTCTGTATGTAGGCTTAGTAAAGTGATGTGTCTTTGCATCTTTCACTCTGAAGCTGGGCCTTGGAACATTCCTTAATGCATGATTTCTGACACTGGGGAGAGAGAGGTAACAGATATCCTAACAATAATTTCATAGAGAGGAGAAAAACAATGTCTGCAGCCAGGGCTAGTTTGTAATAATCAGATGCTTGGTAGAGAAATAGATACCAACATAGGAGAGATGCTCAGATCTCCCTGACAGGTTCATCCATGAACGTCTTGTGTGAAGAGCGATTAAGAGTTAACAGTCACCATCAGTGAAGGAAAACAAGCCTCACTCAGCTCTGTAAAAGCAGTTTGTAGGTATCTGCCATCAGTACTGCTGTCTCCAGATGTTGATCAGACATAGACGCAATCTGTTGCAGCCCTTAATGAGTTGCTCAAAACTCAAATATGAGTGGGGTTATAGACACTGTCTGGAGCATCTGATTTTGGATTGGCACCTCCCCACTCTATGAAGCAACTTTAAATGCCTTCCCGAGCTACTTAACTATCTCTGTATATAGTCTGGAGATTATAGATATCTAAACCTGGCCTTTGAGAGCAGGGTCTTGAAAGGTAGTTTTGACAGCAACTCTTTTCTTATATAGCTCAGATTCTCAGTCACTTGCTCTCTCATCAGCCCTGTTTAGAAGAGCAGGGAGTTAAATAAAGATTCCACTTTTTGTAGTGGCTGAAGCTCTTGAACTCTACTTCATTTGCAGTATCTGTCAAGAGATTGCTTCCTTGCTGAACGTAGGGCAAAGGGAACTGTACTTGTAGATTTACTTTGTAAATCAGCAATTTATTTCCTCTTTTTATTATCTGATTTCATGCTATGCAAAGACTTCTTCTCTTGCTGAGAGAGTTTTTAATAAAAGTTGGTAACTGATGCCTAGAATGACATTAATACTGATATAGCAGCAGCATTTCCTGCTCCTTCAAAAAGATCTTAAAAAAAAAGCAGGGGAATAGGGGAGGCTGCCATGATCTTTCATTGTTTTATTTCCTGTAGTAGCTACTTTCAAATAACTAAATATTGCATCCTTTGGATACTATTTGGATACTGCAAAACCAAGAAAAACATTCTATCAGATTAAACACCCTTGTGAAAGTCAGCTGGTGTAGTAGTGCAGCAACTCAGGATAATATTTCCTATGAATAGGGTCCATAGTGATAGACTTCTTGGAAATATGCACAGTGGAAAAAAATCTTTGGCAACAGTGAAAGCACATTTCTGGAATTTGGCATAATCTAGTTAGACTATAGTTACCTCTTTCTTGAATAAAGGCTGGTGCTATTCATTTGATGTTGAGACAAATCAGAAACCCTGCTGAGAACTTTAATAAGATACCTAACAGGGGAAATTCTCGACATTAGGCAGTCTGGCTAGTTGACAGTCACTGCTGTGCTATTTCAAGATGCTTTAATATGCCTCAAATTAATATAATAGACCTCTAGGTTCCAGTTTTGTGTAATCTTTATGGAGATATTATATGCATATACATATGTGCACATAAACACACATTTATGTCTGTACTCCACAAGATGAAGTAGCACAGCTGCATGAAATTATATCACCAGGTAAAATTTTTGACCATAGTAATAATCTTCCATTTCAACCTATAAAAAAATACAAGATTGTGTTTCAAGGACAGAAATACAGCATTTAAATGCTGCTG
Source organism: Zosterops lateralis (assembly GCF_965231275.1). Lineage (NCBI taxonomy): Eukaryota > Metazoa > Chordata > Aves > Passeriformes > Zosteropidae > Zosterops > Zosterops lateralis. The sequence continues at coordinate 36,105,659 of NC_139763.1, forward strand.
TTGTATGCTAAGGATTTAATTGAAAATATAACTCAAAGTGAATTTCTTTAGGCCCAAACTCAATCAACTTGAAAATTAACAAAAAAAAAGGGAATGAGTTTGTAATGTTTTTTAAATTTGGATTTCTTATGCTGTTTCTCACTTTCTAAATATAAAATAACACTGTTAAAATTAGAAGTAGCTTTGAAAAAATAGGCTCTTGCAGTTTAAAAATATAATGACCTTTTTCAGGTTATTTTCAATTAAATTTGCTTGAATCTAAAAGTAGGAACAAGCAGCTTTTATTGAATGACTAAAAATTATTGACTTTTTTTTTAATTAACAGAAGCCTATCCAATAACTGAAAAGAAAAGGTAGCTTTTGTTTTGTAAACATATATTTGTTAAAAAGTTATGTGAGAAGTGTTAAAGTAATTCTTTCCATTCAGCTTGGGATAGAAATACGAGAAAGGGGAGAAGGGTTATGATACATGAAGCATTTCTGCTTTAGGGGACTTCGATAGGAAGGACTGTTCAATGCAAAAAGTAAGGGAGAATAAATAAATATAATGTTTCTCAATATTCAGCCTAAACACGCATGAAACTTTGGAATACATTGCTTAATGAGGGGGAGGTGCTGAAGCAGCTTGATGACAAGTGTTCAAATAAAAATCTCACCTGGTTTTTCTATACTCTTCACTTTCTCAGAAGAGATTCATCTGATCTTTGTCTTGCTGGGTGATTCATATTTCTTTCTACCCACCAAGACTTGACCCTCAGACCTTTGTTGCAGGCTCCATATTTGCCAAGTGCTGCCATAGGATTTGTTCATGTTAGTTTGCTAGCAAACCCTTGCATAAAGTTATTTACCAGATATTTAAAATAAACATGGGTACAATTGCTTTGGCTGTCATATAGTACCTTCTGGACTTGCCTTCTTATAATGTCATTACTTATTTGAACCAGCTCTGAAAATTTTCCTCTTACAAGAGGACTGTGGTTTGAAAAATTAATTTCTTTATTCTCTAGGTTGGATTCTTGTAATTTTACCTATTAAAGCAGCTCTTGTTATTTTAAAAAAAAATGATGCTGCTGGACATGATTACATTTTTTTCTATCTTTAATATAAATAAGGGAAGCAGTTATAAATAGTTGATGAGAATCTGTGCATGCACAGTGATTTTTAATTGCTGAGAAGTTTCTACTACATTCAGCTTGCAGCTGGCTGTATTGTTATTGTGTTGGTCACATTATAGTTGGCTAACTTATTTTTTGCCTTCCCAGCTATATTTTCGGCTTTGGATTATGCTTTAATAAACCCAGATGGATTTCAGCTTAAGTAATACATTTAAATATAAAATAGAGATTAAACTCATTAAAAATATTGTTTCAGCCCCAATGTTGGTAGTTACATCTATTGAGTGATATTCCTGTAAATAGGTAAAATGATTTATATTGGGTTTGGACAAATTGTGTTTGTGTACAAAATATGATTTTCTATAATCACACTACCAAACTTCCTAATGATGATTTTGTCAATCTCAAAAGAAGTTCTGGGTTTATGCTCACATATTCATACTCAGAAAAGCACTTAACCATGTGCTGACTCTGAAGAACTGCTGAACTTAAAAATGCTATTATATAGCAGGGAATGTTCTAAGCAGATTTGTATACTTGGTGTTTTATTATGGAGCTTTTATTCCAGTTTTAGCATACCTCTGAGAACTGATCAGATAGTCTGTATCCAAGCTCTGAAAGTTTTGCTAACATAGCAGAGCCAATCCCTACTGAAATCAGCAGCAGGTCAGTCCATGGACTTCCTTCCTTCTTAAAGAAAGAGACAGTACGATATGTTTACATATAAAATGAAGCATACAACGCAAATTTTTGATATTTTCTTATTGCAAATTAATAACTTGCTAATGACTGTGACTCTACTGCCTGCCACACCCTGCGTTCACACGTCCCAGCTGGTGCACTGCTTGTGTGTCTTCATGAGGCTCCAGCCGGGCTGTGGTTTCATTCTCTGCTTTGATCAACATGAGATCTACCCTGGCACTCACAGTGAGGATGCTGCTGCCTGCTTGTGGTACTGGGAGCTTGTATGCAAAATTTTTCAGTTAAAAGAGAATTGCAGTGATTAGTCAAAGCCCCTGAGACAGTTAATTTTTTTATTGAATAGGAAAAAAAAAATTTGCACTTTTTTTCCTCCAAAACACAGAAAAGGACTAGTGCTTCAGAGTCCTAGTAACTGTGGGTGTTTCTCAACAGAAACTGTCAATTTATTGTTATTGTTAGCAGATGGCCCAATATCAATGATTTTTAATAATTTTATTATTATTATTATTAAATAGTACTATACAGCTGAAAAATAGTAAATGTGGTAGATATTTTAAAAAGGCACAGAACACTAATAGTCTTGTTCCCAGGATGTAAATGTTTTGAAATTTTTCCTTTAAAAAGTAAAAAAAATCAGCTGTGGTAGTAGGTAAGAAACTGGGAAAAGTATATAAGTAAACTGAAAGGAGTTTATAATATATATTTGGGAAATCCATCTTGCTGTAATCTTGTAATATTTTCTTTGATAAGGTTTGTCAGTCTTCTGATAAAGGTCTTACAATGCTGGTTAAACTAAAGAAGATAATAGAATAGTCTGAGAAATGTAAGGTGTACAAAAAGCTACTATAAGAAAAAATCTACTATAAGAATTACGATTAACACTGTTTTGGAAGGAATTGAGTAATTGATAATATTTAGACGTTTTCACAGAGACAAATGCTGTTTAATATTTTTTGTTTCTTATCATAGCAGAGAGACTAGCAGTGTTCTGCTATTTTTTTTCTTTTTTGCTATCAAAAAGGATATATAATCAATATGTAGAAAATGTAAACGTCTTAAAATGACTAAATGAGATTAAATAACCTTGTTATCAACCACAGTAATATTCAGTTAGGAATCACTTTAATGACTACTTGTGTAAGCAAGATTTTGGGCTGAATAATGGAGGGTGACAAAAATCAAAGGGTAGGATTGAGGCATGAAAGACAGTGTAATGTGGCTGTGAAAATCATAGTCTTAAGATTTACCTATTGCAGTATTTCTCCAGAAAGAAGAAGATGTAGTACCATTGCAATATTCAAGTGAAAACAAAGGAGTTCAACCAGGAACCAACCCAGCTTTAAAAAATCCACCAAAGTTTATCCCAAATAGCCTTGGAAAATATTACTCAGATGACCAGGAAAAGGAGAGCCTATATTCCATGAATCTAAGTACATGGATTCTTTGGTCAAGCAAAACAAAAGTTTTATATCTGTGTTTAAGTCCAAGAACCAAGCACCAGAAGGGGAAAGCATTTTTCAAAGCATGACATTGATAAGAGAAAAATGACTATGAATTGGTTAGGAACAGATTCAGGCCCGAAGTTTCAAGTTTCTAATCATGTTAAAAAAAAATTCTGGAGAAAATTTCCAATGGGAATGGCAAAGCAAAGAATTTAACTGGTTTTGAATGGTCCTCCATTAATTCAGGAAATGGTTCATGTTATGCATCAGATACTGGTGTTATCTTTATGGCTGCCCAAGGAAATCAGACTTGTGAAACATTTTTCTGGTTTTGCTATGAAGAGTTTTAAGTAGTGTAGCCAGATTATAAGTCATGGATAGTTCACATTAGCAAGACATAAAAATGTTTTAACATGAATAAAACCAGAATGATTCTAATGAGGTTTTGACGAGTATTTCCTACAGATTTCAGTGAATCTACATCAAAATTCAGTAGCTCAAGGCTGTATATTACATACATGTTTTCAGGAGTCACTTCCAAGAAGTAAATTTCTCCAAGGTTTCACTATCAAAACATTAGACAGATATAGTAAAAAAAAATATATCTTGAAGTGACATAAATTGATTATTTACATTTTAAACATGGAAGTTAATTTATTCTCAACAAAACTGAGCAGATTTAAAATAATTAGTTTCATTAAAACTCAAATTATTAAAGATAATTATAAATTTGTCTTTACCTGAGCCTAGTAATTTAGCCATCAGTGTCTGCTTGATTCTTTCTTTTTCTATAAAGATTTTCATTCCTTCCTATAGAGAGCTGAGGCTTTTAATCTCCTTTTCCTTTACCCACTTCTCAGCCTCAACAGTTCTAAGAAGTGCTCTTTACATTCTTGCAGCTATGTCCACTCCATCTTGAAACACTCTTCAATTCTTCTCATGTTTAGAAAAGGATGAATAACCCAATAATAAAATGAACCCTTCCCAAGTATTTTCTCCTGACAAGGACAATGAAATTTTCAAATATGGAAAACAAGAGAAATCTTCCTATCACTATATCAATACATATTCATCATCCTTATATTGGAATGAAAGAGGAAATTTCCTCTCAAGATCAATGATTCCTCAAATAAAAATGATTTTATCTTTGGAAAGATGAAAGCTGTCTCTTTTGTGTACTGAAAAGCTTTCTTAAAAATATTAGAGTGCTCATTGTTAAGCATTATGTAGTTTGGTCAGATTCTGAAAACACAGAGATGTAGAAATTTAAATATCATGAACCATGAGAACAAATACAACAATCTACTACATTAATACAAAGACTTTCATCATGAGCAAGAGTTACTAACAATGATGCAGGCTTGCCTACTTTGATCCAAATTATGTGAGCACTTAGCCATAGACTGATTTTTAAACACAAGAAAGTGAGATGAATTACGAAGCACCCAAAACCCCCCTCCTGAGCATTAGAAAAGGAAAGGATGTTCTGCAGCTCAGTGCCCAAAAGGCATTACATAGCAAATGAACCAGGTGTGACAGTTGATATTCCCCCCCTGAGCCCTAGCCAACACATGTGCAACACTTGAAACCTACACTTGAAAATAAACAAAATGTGAAGTTGATGAGAGTTTAATGAAAACAATACCTAACTTTAATTAGTTACAGTGGAAGCTAACTAATTTTCACTTGGCTAACTCCCAAACTCCAAAAGGAAATGCTCTCTCCCTTCACCTCAACAAAGATTTCAAAAACAGAGAACCATAGGAGCATTGTTTCAGAAATAAATTATTGCCTTTCTGAAAAATAGAGACTAATACTAAAGAGCATGTACATGGATCTTGCTGCATCATCACAAAAGGTAACTGGTAATACACACAACTGGTATGCAATCCAATACAACTGGTAATACATTGGTCATACTCTTTGAGGCTCCTTTGACAGTACTGAAAATTGAACCTAGCCCTTTAGTGCTCTATTATGGTTGTAGGAATGAGATGAGTAGTTTGTCTTTCCTAGGTCTTAATTTTTATCCTGGAGAGCAAAAGTCCTTGAGATAACTGGACTGAAAGTAGCTCATATTTGATTTTTAGTTCTGGTGAATTGAACTGGACTAATCTTTTAAATTGTTTACATCAGCTTTCCTGATGTGTCTGACTGGGTTCACTTATAATCAAAAAACAATTTACACAAATCAGAAGCAGTGTCCAGGTATAAAATAACTCTTAGTTGTTTCTTCTTTTCATAAAAAAATATTGAAAAGAAAATGTGGGATCCAAATTAATCTGTTGTCTAGTTCATACAACAGGACTAAGCAGGTACCAAACAGGTAGTTTGCTCAGATGAAAAGCTGGCTCAAGTGGCTTTTTACTGAGAGAGTAGTCCCTAAGTGTAATCTAGAGATAATTTTAAACATGCATGTGTTTACAAAGAAACAAAGAAACAAATAAAACAAAATCCCCAAGTATAGTCTAGATGTAATTTTAAGCATGTAAAATTTACTAAGTAAAGAAAGAAAGAAACAAATAAAATAAAACCTGACAAAGGTGGCATCTTTATAAAGTATCTTATTGACTATATTTCTATCTTAACAAGTGTGCTTTTATTATTCACTAGTCCTTTAAAAAATAAAACCAAAAATATCCTCTATTGGAAAAAAAAACTCTTTTAAAATAAAAAGTTTCACTAACAATGACAGAGAAAATCTGGGACAGAAGATTTGCCTAATCATTGATCTTCTTCTGAAAATGAAATCAACAGCTCCGCATGAATCACTTAGTTTAATTGTCACAAAGGATTTCACTCTTTCTGTATTTTTATGTAAGATACTGTCTTCAGTTTTATAAAATTAGTTGTTCACTTAGGGTAACATACTGGAAAAAATCTATGGCTTTTTTATCTGTTTTATAAGAATTAGTCTTCAATGTGCGGGAGGTTGATAGCTCATGCAATTTATGCAGCACTTAAATTTTCTTTCTATTTTCTTTCTTTTCCTCCTCCAAATAGATTCAAGACTACTTTCATTGCACTATCTGCACAGTTAAAGACATTTACTCAGAGGTTGTAAACTGTATTGAGTGCTTAGTCATATTTTTTATGGGCACTGCACAATGGTCTTTTTTTAAAATTGGAACAATCAGACACATTTATCTTAGAAAACAACACTTTCTAATTAAAAGTAAAGTCCTAATTTAGTAGTGGCTAATCCTGAAAATCCTTCTTCATGTAGAAGGTCTTTACTGAAGCTTCCCATTAACTTCAAATACACGGAACAGTGATGTATATTACAAAGGATAATAAGGATATCTCCCTATCAGCATATCTTTCTGTGTCTGTTTTTAATATTTACTATTTATCCTAAGCTTTGTGATGTGTGATTACTTCTGACAGTTTTACAGAGTTGCAAGGGTTAGCAGTCTAAAAACTTGCTGCTCTGAGCAGGTTTTATATGGCATTCCACAGAGAAAGAGACAACAGTCTCCTACACTGGTTCCTTACGAGAATGCCATCTTTACTTCTTCTATCTGAATCCTCATATTGTGGTTGTTTTCTTGTTCCTTGTTAGCACATAATACAGATAGATGATGATTGCCAGTTTAGGTTCTTTTCTTTTATATCTAATGTAGCAAAGTAAGCCGATGATAAAGCAAAAACATTTTCTGTTTTGAAGACAAATATAACATCTCACTTAGTGGAATCTCAGCTGACTAACAGACTCTTTGGCAAACATTTTTAGAAGGTTGTAGCTATAGCTACAATTGCCCTGGAATTGGCCTGATGTTCACAATACTTAAAATCCGCATTCTTCCATTTTACTGTAGGCAATCAGATTTCAGCTAAGGAGACTCCAATACTTTTAGTATTGAAAAAATAACTTTCAAAGAGGAAAAATGCCTTTAATTTAACACAGAATGGTGTAGAAGAGTAAAATGCTTCTATGTTTCTGCCTCCTAAGATAGACCAAGTTTTGTTGATGAATAAGTGCGTATGAAATACTCCTGATGTGGCAGTTACTTTTTAAAGGGTAGAATCGCATGCTCAGAGGTGAAGAATGAGTACACTCCAAGGGGCTCAGTAGTTGTTTCAGTTTGCATTTCTTCTTAATTAGAAGTGTTTGAATGCCTTAAGACGACCCAGTGCATTCATCATTGGGACATAATTTACAGGAAGTTCAGCAGTTTTTATATGAAGATGAAATACCATCAAAGTCATTTTTCTTATTCAGTTGATCAAAAATAAAGAAAAAGCTGTCTGGTTTGTCATCTCAATTTCTTTAGTACAAAGAACCTGATTATGTTTTCAAGACACATGTAAATCAGTTTTTTGTAAGTAGTTGTCTCAATTTGCACCAAGTGAAAATTTGGTTTAATTTTTTCCTTAAACAATTTACATTTAATATCTTTGATATACCTTAAAGCTTTTTGGTTTACCTCAGGCTTACCTTAAATAATTTGCAATGCATTAATAAAGAGGTATTTTTAATGTTTATCACTTTTCTTGTGTTTACTTATTCTGTCCTGTGAGCCCATTTGTCAGTGTTTGCTTCCCTTAGTTTGGCATCACTGTTTATTTTTTTATCCTCTCTTCCTTACAACCTACCCTATCATCAAATACCTTCTGTCAGGTTGAAAGTAAATGTTACATTATATTCAGAGGGTGGGTTCAAACCAGGTTCCTGTCCTACTGACATTTTTTACTCCAAACATAAACGTTATAATGTGTACTTATTTTTTAAAGATAAGTTTAGGTACTAAATGCAAACTTTCTGTACTTTAGAGATTTTCTTATAAATTCAGATCTGATTCCAGGCATAAACATTGTTAATTTAGCATTGCTTGAAGTTAGTATTAGGGTTTCTCACACATTGGTTTCTTGACAGATTATTTTTTTCTTATTAAAAATGTAATTTTCTTTCAAGCTGGAGTTTCATTTGCACTATCTAGAATTTTCTCAATATATTATAGCAAAGTGCTCATTAAAAAGTACACTTTCCAGAACTGTTAATTAAAAGGGCTTGCTGGGATAAATAAACCCATATGTTGTTGATTAACCACCTTTTAGGGGTCAACAGTTGGAATCTCCTGCTGTGCTTATGTTAATTGTTGTCCAAAATTTTACCAGGAACTGCTTTGTCCATATGGCACTTGCTGAAAATGTAAGGCCTATGGAGAGAATGAACAAAACCCAAAGAAAAAAGGTACCTCAAGCTGTGCTGTATGTGTGGCAACTTCACAGTGGCACTTAACCTGCTCTGTATCTTAACTTATGTAAAACACAGAAAAATTTAAAAAGCAATAGAGAGTTTATGTGGGAGTATGTGTATATTCACCACTATCATGTCTATGAATATCTGTCTCTATTTATAGAGAGAACATCTTACCTGCATGTAAGGAAATATAACTCTAGATTTCCCAAATAATGAAAAATAAAAGACTGCAATATGTTTTAAAGCCCAAAACAACATGGCCAAAAAACTTAGATTTTTGACTTTGAACACATTGTTTTTCAGCTGAAAAGAATGCACTTTTCCTTGTAATACCAATATATACTGACATTTCTTTTTGTTAGTTAATTACCCCCTAAAGATCTCTGTCTTCATGCATGGTGAATCCCAGAAGTGTCTATAAGACTGGAAGATTTGCCCTTTGATTCTCTTTTTTGAAGTTTAAAAACACACTCACTGAAAATTGTTCCAATTAAAAAAAAAAATTAAAGTTCTAGACATACAATTTTTTCACTTCCATCTTTCACAATACAAAGGATTTATGAAATTATTTGCAGATGAGTTAAAAAAGCCAAACAAGACCCAGACCTTATGCAGAAATTTAAATAAGACCAGAAGTTTTGCCTAAGGCTGTTAAAATTCAGTACCTATTGCACCAAATCTCTGCTGAAATTATGAAACATTGCTGTCCAAGTTTGAGCTTCAAACAGTGACATCATCTGGGTCAACTCCAGTAAAAAAAGGTTTTATTGATCATTTCTTTTACTTACAGTGTCTTTTTAAGGGAGAAAATCAATCACTATTGAGAGGCCTCAAACTTTAAAAGCCCCCAACTTTTGCTCCAAGAAAACCAGAGAATAATTGAGTTTTGATTAATTTAGTTTAGTTTCTCAGTTCAGAAGGAGATTGGGAGTGACACACCTAAATACCTGGATCACAGTACTTCCAAATGCAGGTGAGGAAAACTGCTATTTTCAGAGTGGTATTTGCTGCCCAAAAGTTTCTACAAGGTGAACAGCTGACAACTGGATCTGATTGAAGATCTGTCCCTGTATACAATCCTGTCCATCAACGAATGAGAAAATCCTGTGATAAATCTCCTTTAGTAAAAGAGGACAAATTAGCACCCTTTTGTTTCACAGACAATCAAATGATGGTAAATACATGGCTGCCTCCACTCACACTGAAATGGCTGTGTCTTCAGCTCAAGAAAAGCTGGAGAAGGTGGTGGGCTCGATGATGACCACACAAAATACTTGACTAGGTTTAATGCCCTGTGACAACACAATCTCGCAGAAGAAAGCCACTTACTCCTGGCCCAGTCTGTGTTCATATTTCATATTGTCTGGCAAAATAGCTTTGTCTGGAGAGAAAAAGTAATGAGATTTTTGGATTAGGAAAAAAGTAATTATGAACTGTTTAAACAAAATATTGCATTGATGCAGCTATGCTTTGTACAGAGGCAGAGTTATGCCTCATTCTCCCCAGGCTCCTCAGATATTGCTGTACATAGAAGCAATTGTGTATAAATATTGCTCAGCACACAACCTCTTCTGGTTCCTCATTGGTCAGAAAAACTAAAACAGATACTCCAAACCTCAGTCTGCTCTTGCAGACTCTCCTTTTCCACAAGGTTAGTTCTCATTCTTTGTTTTATATGCCTGTGATCTTAAGGAGTACTTTTAGCTTGTAAAATAGTTATTCGAATTAACTCTCCTCTATGAAAAACAATTACAAACCACAAACAAGTCTTTCTGGATTAAATGCTTCTGAAGCTATTCAAGCTTGAATCAGTATCAGCAGCAAAATTCTGGTATAGTAAAACTATGGAAACAAAGATGAAAATGGATCTCGTTTGCTTTTTTGAATTCTTTCTCCTTTCATGCTCTTATGCCTTGCTCACCATATCCCAGTTGTAGAGATAGTTTCTTGGCATTTCATGGTGTCCCTCAGTATGTCTCCTGGTTATTGTCAGGGAGGATCCAGTGCGAGGCTTACTTTGTTATCCACACAGGTGCCAGGTTGGGGTAATCAGATGTTCCTTGGACAGAGAAGGTGAAAAGGCCAGTCAAGTCCAAGGTCAGCATGAGAAGTCCAGTGAACAAGTCAGGGTTGTCAGGGACAGAGCTGGAGATGGGCACTCCAAGAGCATCAGTGGGGCAGGGAATGGTGGCCTGGGATGGGCTGAAATGGAGTCCTGGCACATGGACAGAGAGAAGGAAGACACTGGTGGAGGCTGGGCAGCAAGAGGTAACCATGTTGCTGCTATCAGGCCTGTGAGAGGTTATAACCCTTCCTTTTGAGTTTCCTCTTCACCAGATATAATTCTAATTATCTCCAATTTTTGTATTTCACCCAGAGCAAGCAGTCATGCAGGAATCCCCCTACTCCCAAATTCTTTTCAAATATTTCAACTGTTAGTGTTGTCCTCTAAATACAGAGCTCCACTTCCTCTTTGCTTATTATAACTAATTGGAGGATAACTAAGCAAATCATTCTGCTAGAACTGCCAGTTTCAGGGTGATTAGAAAACAGTTTAGGTGAAAGGAAGGGAAAAAATGGAAATTAGTCATGTTCAGAGTGCAATAAATGGTTAATTCATATTTCCACTAAATTTCTTTTGTTTTTCTGAGAGATCTCTTAGGTATCAAACATATTTTCTTGCAGTCATGATTCCAAAATATCCTTTCAGATTTTCTGGAAATAGCTTTATCAGATGCTGCCCATATGCCAGTACCATCTCTAGCTTCTTGAAGTAATCCAGACTAAAGTTTTCACAGGATATTCACTAAATTCGTTCAACAGTTCCAAAGGTGAGGCATAATCCTGTTCTCAGCAATGACTGATGATTGCTGAGGCTATGCTTTTCGGTCCTTTCTGGTGTACTGAGAACTGATGTGGACCATTGCTGGACTTTTCCAGCTAAAATAGGTTTGTTATGTCCTTGGCTTCTTGGCAAACAACAACTCAACATACCACAGGATGGATTTATAGTAATAAAATTGAAATTAAATGTTTTACAATAGAAACTCCATACTAAAGTAAAATACCTTCTGCAAATCCACTATTGAAAATTCAGAATATAAGAAGAACCTAAAAAACCTTCAAAATAAAGTTGTAACTTTTAAAAATACCTTAATTTATGAGCAATGACTATGAATGAGGGATGTCCAAAAATGTAAAAATACAACAATCAGCAGTTCAAATTTGCCTTTTCCTTTCCAAAAGCTTAGAATAATCCCCTTAAAATGCAGGAATTCTTCCTGTAGATTTTGACCAAACTTATGGTTTTGTTTTTGGAATTTTTGTTTGTTTGTTTTTTAAGTGTCAGCTGGTTTGGTGGTTTCAAAGCTAGAACTACTCTACATTTCTCGTGTAAGAAAGGTACTACCCTGAAATAATCTGTCTTAATGAAGTGTGATTTCTCTATGGCACAAGGAAGAGTATTATCAAAGAGCTGGATTTAAATGTCCAGGTACTGGATTTGGGATGAAGGCTTTGAGATATTACATTGTTATGAATGAAAACATTGATGTTTTTGAGTAGATTCTCAGCTGCTGCTGTTTCTCAGTGTAGCTGCTCTGATTCATGCCATGCAAGGATTGACTTGCACTCTTTGTTCATTTGTGCTAAAGTTGTCTTCTTTTGTATCATTCATTAAAAAAAAAAAAAATAAAACCTGGAGGAAAAGTATATTTATAAATAAGGAAACTTCCAGAAAATGTCTTGCTTAGTTTAGTACATATACACACACTCACATACTGAAGCTGCTGTTGATGATAGGTGCACTGTCTGAAGCTCAGAAATCTGTTTTAAAATTTCAGAGCCATCTAGCCTTGGGTTAGGTAGTTTTGCATGAGAGAATATAACAAGCCAGAGTGACTGTGATGAGTATTCTCTACAGCTTAATACACTGCTGATCACTTATAAATATTCTACCAAAGTATGTTATTAGATTTAAATTTCTTTATCACTTCTTCTTTTGGTTTCTATTAGAAATACCTGCCCGAGGCATTTGGAGATGTCATTTTGCATAATGAAAGAGGGCTAACAGGAATGCAAATTTCCAGCAAATATTTTTCTTTCTTTTAGGGGCAAATTCTCATGAAATTTTCCCAAATAAAATCTACTCCTTTGGCTGTCTGGCTCTATATTTCTATATGCTTTCCCCCATCTCATTTTGAATGTCAAATTCAATCTTCATCCAGAAAATTAAATGAAAAAATGTGAATTAAAACAGTAACTTGAGGTTGTTGAAATTACTTGCAGATGAATCAAAATAAAGTATATAGAATCTTCGTATTTCACATTATTCATCCTAGAACATCAAACTGGAGAGTTTATCCAAAGTTCTTACTGCTACACTGCTGACAAGGATCTAATTGTAAGAAATAGAATTATTTATTTTTGACACAGTACAAATACAGTGCAACTGAATCCAAGAACTATATTTCTTTGCTAACTAATAGGGAAAATCATGAGATAAAACCCAGCTCTTCCTTGGCAATTATGCATGCTTAAAACCTTAGTGACACCACTCATTACTCAGCAGTACCTTTGGAAACTAGAGAAGGGCTTTCAATTGAGTACTTCTTAAGTGTTTACAAAACTAATTTGAGGAGATGTGCAGTCATCTTCCCATGACTAAGTTATCATTAAAGGAATTGAAAACATTAAGTAAAAGGAAAGGATAGGTCAGACATACATAAGAGTAAATAATCTGTTCCTCACTCTTACTAAATCAGGAAAGGATGTTTCATGAACATTTCAGAGATTTCAATATTATCAATGTTGACTCAATCCCCAAGTCCACATCCTTGCTTCTTGAACACAGATTCAAATGGCTACTTTAGTTTTAGTGCTATACACTGATTATCTTTAATGTCAGGAAGATGAAGATAATTGCAGAAAGGGATCCATTTACGCATTATTCCTCTTTTATTTGCATAAATAAAATAACTTTTATCTTTCAATTTTTGGCATGTCTGCCTTCATTCTTGCACTTTTTTGATGAGTCCTTTTTCCAGTTCTCCCTGGTGTCTTGGCAAAGTTATATTGTCTTTCTTCAGCTGATTTTCTTGCACTATTCCTGGAGCATTTCTACATTTCTTCCACTGTTTTAAATGAAAAGTCTAGCTAGCTGAATGTTTTTATCTTGGTATTCCAATCTAATTGTACATCTGAAGACTAGCAAGTACCTTTGTCTCTTGGGACTTCTAATTACAGCAGAATTTGCATAGAGGTATAGAACACTGTTCTAAAACTGCCTGAAGATAAATTCTAGGTCACTCATTCCCCAAGTGGTTTTAACTAAACTATTCCATTAACAAAAAAATCTTTGTTTTTTAACCAATATTTCATATGATTAATTTACAATGCTACCTCATTATTTTCACTATTTTCATTATCAACTTTACTTATTAATGCATACCTTTTCATTCCTCTGTTTTAGTCATATTTGACTTTGATTGTCGAACTCTGGCTCCATTTCCAGTAACATTAGACCTGCTTTCTGCATTTTGTTGATCCTGTCCTTCGTTCTTCTGCAACCTACATTCAGTGAGAGAGGATAACTCAGATAATTAAAGAATAAATAGCAACAGAAAGCTAATTTATGAAATTAAAATACAGTAAGCTGAATGTTACCAAAACCATACAAAAATTCATCCATTTTTTTTCTGAACACATGCACATCACTATGTGGCTTGTCAAACCTGATAGCCTCTCATTTCAATTTTTGTGCCATAGAAAACCATGACCACCAGGTTTTTGACAACTGTCATCTCCACTGTAGACATAGGTGTGCATCTCAGCCCCTAAATTCAATTGCATCCCATCTGTGACTCTTGTGTGCTGGTCTAAAGCTATCACCACTTTCTTTCCCCAGGAGGGTTGTGTGAAGGCTGTGCTTGGCAGGAAACATGGTATTCCAGTGGGTATAGTAGGCATGGAAGGAGTTTGTGAGCTTTGGCTTCCACACAGAAGCATTTATTAAGAGCTCTACTTTTATTATGTGGAATACTTTGCCTTCAACATGTGGTGGAAAATGATATTTGCTCAATTTTTTTTGTAATTCAGTTTCAAGTAATTTGCAACTGATCACAAACAAGGGGGCTATTTTGCCTACTGTCCTTTCATTAAGAAAAAATAGACGTTTTAAGCAGGTTTATGTAAGAAAACTTCCAATGAGCTTGTCTACTGCTATTAGATTAATGTGTGTGAGACTGTTTTCCTTAATCATATAATCAAATCAGTCTCTAATAGATACCAAGAAAACTTTTCATTGATGTTTTTATTTACTAATTTTGATATGTGCTCTTTTCTCATTAACAAGGTGAGATATTATGATGTTGTTTATTCCTTTCTCATTTCTAATATGTTTTCCTAATTAGAAAATAACAATATAATTTAATATATTTTTAATTCTTGCTAATTCCGTCTTTGTGCCCAAGTAATTTTTGAAATGCCTTTTTAAGGAATCACTGTGAAATTACTCCCATAAATTCATACTCTTTGTTTTTCAAAGTAGCTATAATCTCTGAGGCTGATATTCCTGTATAGCATTTCATTGTGCTTTTAGAAAACATCAGTGTCTGTTTTCATTCTGACAGTGGTTGAAAGACCTTGCTTCACTCTTTCTGCATGTTTAGACATGCTGATAAGTCTTAGTCAACAACTGTGTGCATTGCACTAACTCAGGAACAGAGGGAAAACTTTTCAAACAAAATTGCTGTGATTTCCATCCAGTACATGAGTGTCTTCTCTTCCATAGAAACATCAACTAACATGTCATTGTCAGTATCTCATCCTCCCTCAGCAGTCAAAACATGCTTTGGAAATAAGTGCCACCTACCCTTAATATACTCCAGTGTAACATGCAAACAGACACACTATTTGTTGTACTCCTCCCATGCTGGGTGATTCCATCTGAAATATAGGTAGATAGCTCTCTTTCCCTTGCAATTTCATAGTGTGTTGCTGTGAAAACAAAATCAATTTTAGTATCAGGGGATATTTTTGAGTGTTTTTTTTTCTTATGTTTTTCCTACCCTGAGTCTGCTGCTAGATTCTTCAGTTGCCATGGTGAGCAGGGGTGTAGGCAGTTCTTCTATCAGAGAAAAAAAAAATAATCATGAAATGAATGCTAATGTGAGGGGAAACTGGCAATACTGGTTTTATAACCCAGTCTGGTTCATAAATAAAGAGCTTTCCACCTCAGGATTTCATGGGATAACACAGGAAAATGTCATAAAATTAGGCACGCCTCATGAAATAAATTCCTAGCTTATTTATTTATTTATTTATTTATTTATTTATTTATCTATCTATCTATTTATTTAATCAAAAAGACCATGAGGCAGAGAATAGTCCAGTGAACAGGTAGGTGAAAGACTGGCACTGCATCCAGGTCTCTTTGGCAATCCAGGTTCTGGTCTCCCTTGTTGAGAAGCTCAGTCAACAGAATTTTTATTAGAAAAACACTAATTTGATACATCAGTGTGTACTAGAGCCTCATAAATGCTAGAACCTCATAAGTAGAGTTAACTAGAAAACATATAAAATTTTACACACACTTAAACTTCATCATTCTAAAATTTCTGTTTCATAGAATTATAGAATCATAGAATGCCCTAGGTCAGAAGGAATCTTAAAATCCTCTAGTCCCAACACTCCTGATGATGTGGGCAGGGACATCTTCCACAAGACCTCAGAACCCCATGCAATCTGACCTTAAACACTTCCAGGGATGCAAAATCCACAACTTTTCTGGGCAACTGGTTCCAGTGCCTCAATACTTTCACATAAAGAATTTTTTCCTGATATCTATCCTAAACCTACAGTCTTTCAGGTTGAAGCCATTTCCCTTGTCCTCTCTCCATCTTTCTTGCAGGCTCCCTGAATGTACTGGAAAGCCAAAGCCAGGTCATCCCAAAGATTTATTTTCTCCTGGATGAACAATTCCAATATTCCTAGCTTTTCTTCACAGAAGATGTACTCCTTCCCCCTAATAGGCTTTTGGTGACCTTCCTCTGGTCCAATGAGTAAATTTCCTTCCTATGATGGGGGTCCCACCGCTGGATGCAGTACTTACCATCCTTCAAAATACATCACCCATCAAAATATAACAAGTTTCCATGAATTACATAAATTTCTTCATATCTGTGTGAAATACTGTTTTCTTTTCTCTTTTCTTCTTTCAGCTAGGACTTCATTTTCTCTACCTTTTCTTAACTTTGTTTTTCTTTCTAATTTTTTAAAACAGATGTGGAAGTAAAAAACCACTAAAGAAAATACTAATTTCTTTGAAGAAAACGTGATTTGGGGAACTTAAAAGCTTTTTCACAAGATGTTTTTTCCTTCCCTCTTGCAGTCTTCTCTCTAGGAATACACTACCTGATAAAAAGTAGATGTTGTTGGCTTTTAAACAGTGAACGTGTTACATAGCTTATTTATAGATACAATGGTTATTCTGAGGCATAATTAACATCTATAAGGTATCTCAACAGCTTGTGCTATACTAATGCCTAGCATTACTGTCATTGACTTGGAGTCCCTAAAGAGCTCCTGTAGATTAGTTATATTAAATCAATATCTCATTGGAGGAGCAGCAGTATGTTCCCTCCCAACATATTAGTTATGTGCTTTATAGTGGAAAGTTATTCTCTTTAGGGCTGGATGAAATTTTGCTTTTATGGAAGCTTGTGAAAGGAGAATTTTAAGTTCTGCTTCTGAAAAATATCAATAATTTTTTTTTCCTGCATTTGGAAATCCCAAGTCTTCACTTAAGACCTGCTGATAAATTATCAGTAACAGTCAAAAAATTATTTACAGTATGTTTCCAATAGGAATTACTTTATATTTGTATAGGGTAAAATTTGGTGAAACTAATTTTTAAATTTTCTGAAATAGAAAATCTTTTACTAGAAATAACAACTTTAACTTGCTCATCTTTAACTTCTTGATAGCTAAAAGTATGAAGATTATTTTCAAGGAAATAAAATAAACTGGTTTGCTTTTTGTGTATCTGTGTCTGAGATTAAAGGATAGCCAAGCACAGCAGTTCCTAGGCAAGTCTAACCTAGACTCACATGGTATTAAGCTAAGGAGTTTTTTATGTCTTCTTGTCAGGAACAGAGAAATGAGCCACAGAAGGCCATGAAGACACCTTCTGCATGCAAAACTTCTTTAAATCTGAGGCTGAGACATAACAATTGCTCATTGCAGTTATACCAACAAATCCCTTTACAACTCAATAATGTCGGAACAATGCTCTAGGCAAGGTCTAGATGGCCTGAAAATAAATATTTTACTATTTCCTAAGTTTTAAAATACATTTCCTAGAAGTTTCTTTTATATACTTAGAGATAAGAGACATATTCACTTGACAGATATATCCCATCACAGCTAAACTGAACCATTCAGCTGCTAAACACTAGGAATATTCCAGCTCATTTGTTAATAATGATTGCATCCTGAAGGCTTAAAAAAAAAAAAAAAGAAAAAAATAAATAAACTAAAGAACCTCTCAGTTATTGGAATAATATCTACACTTAAAGATGTAGAAGGCTGCAGCACCTCTCCTAGGAGGACAGGCTGAGAGAGATGGGGCTGTTCAGCCTGGAAAAGTGAAAGTTCCGGTAATACCAGAGAGGAGCCTTCCAGTACTTAATGGGGGCTGAAAAGAGAGCTTGAGAGGGGCTTTGTGCAAAGGCACATAGAGATAGGACAAGGGAGAATGGCTTTAATCTGAGAGAGGGTAGATTTAGACTAGACATTAGGAAGAAATTCTTCATATGAAGATAGTGAGGCACTGGAATAGGTTGGCCAGAGAAGCTGCTGTGGATTCCCTACCCCTGGAGGTGTTCAAGGCTGGGTGGGATGAGGCTTTGAGCAACCTGGTCTAGTAAAAGATGTCCATGCCCATGACAAGGAGTCTGGGAATAGATGGTCTTTAATGTCCCTTCCAACCCAAACCATTATATATTTCTATGAAAAATAAATCTTGATTTTTTTCACCCATAAACAATAAGTTACTTAAATAAGTTCATTTTATATATATCTTGTCATTACTATCTTGATAGTATTAATCTCTTTTTTATTGAAAAAGAAGTTTAAGGAATCATAATTTTCCAGGAAAGCTAATAGAATAATTTCTGGAGAAAGTTTTGCTCTTACCTTATTGATTTAAACAGCAATTCTTTGGGATGTTATAGAAGGCAAACAAGTTTGGTTCAGCAAGAAACAGGTTAAAGTTAATCCAGGTGTAATAATTTTCTTCTTTTCTTTTCATCAGAGTGATTGGTACTAACATTGCACAGAAAAGATGACTAGTGATAATATATTTACTGTAGAGCACAGAAAATGTTGAAGTCAAATTATGCGGCTCTAGGCATTTTTAGAGAGAATAAACAGTGATTCACTGTGTCACAGTCCTCATGACCTGCCTTTATTTCACTTATGCAGCTGCCCATGATCTGTGCATGCCTAAAAGAGAATGAAAAGGTACACAAATATAAGTACTAATTAAAAAGTCACATTAAAATGTGGTAAAGACTGGAAATATAAAACATTCATGCTGTTGTGAATAGGGCTGGATGCAGTTCAGGCATGGATATGCAGCCACTTTCCTCTCCCTTTGTCCCAGAGTACCTGACATTCTTGGTCATGCAGGCAAGGGGGTGGATAGCACAGCCAGTAATCTTCTAAAGACCTCTCTTTGGCATAAAAAAATGCCATGGTTGAAAGGGAGAAAACACTATTACAGAAGCATCAGTGACAAACAAGCTTTATGGATTGAGACACAGATTTTAGATGAAGAAAAAGTGAAGCCTGATCCATATGTGGAAAAATGGTTAGGGAGAAGTTTTATTCACATCCTAACAGGCTATAACGTTATGGAAACCATAGGGTGAAATACAACTTCTATTCCCTGGATGGAACAGGGTTGGCATGTGATGCCAACAGTGATTCCCCAGACAAGAGTAAGAACCTGCTAAGGAGGATAGAACAGAGGGTGGAGCACTGTGGAATCACCTCAGCCAGGCTCCATTGCAATCCTTGCAGGGAGCAGAACTCGATGGTATATTGCAGCTAAGGAACCACATAGCACCTGACACTGAAGGGAGATAGCTGTCAGACTGCTGAGCCAACAACTCCAGCAAAATAATTTTCTCCAGATGAACTTGGTTCATTATAATCTAACTGTAATATTAACACACATCTCCATCCCACAGTTATCCTACTCTGAAGGTAACTTTTTTTTTTTTTTCACGTGTATGCACCCTTCCCTTGGAAGCCCTGAAGTGTTCAGGGCTTCCAAGTTGAATCACTCAACTGATTTGAAAGTTCCATCAAAATTTGCCTGATCTCTCCTAAAAATATTGAATCCATTGGCATTGTCAGAACATGACAGTAAGTTAGGTCTTGTCTAAGATGTAAGAGGAAAGATTCCAGCATATTCTTGCCTGGGGAAGAGTAGCTCTGTAACAGACCTCAATTAGGAAATGTGTGTTCCTGTTCTTATGGAATGGCTCATTCAAAACTGCAGCTTTATATGATAGGAGCCAAAATATTCTAAGATAAGACTTTTTTTTCTAACTGTTTGAAAATAATTAACTAAATATACAGTGATCCACAAAAGGCAGCCTTTACTTTTCTGTGGTAATTGAGATACCAATCTGGTACATTGTCAGGTAAGGTTTGAAGCTCTGTTCTTGGCTGTGTGTTGTATAATAGTGGGTTCGTGTGACTCAAGGAGAGGACTTGAGGGGCTCAGACTTTCAAATTCTGTACCATCAAGGATCAAAATACGGGACTTTAGACAGACAGCGAGCCTCCAACAAGTAAACTTAGGCAGCTCACAGTTCTGGTAGCTGACTTCTATGGATCTCAGTCTTCAGCCTAATTCTTAAGGTGTACTGGGAGGGGGTAACTACATAAATTGAATTTCAAGTTGTACAGGATGCGTCTGAATTATTGACATAAAGTGTCTCATTTGGACTCAATTCTCAGAAGTTGGTTGTTGTTATGCCCCATTCGCCTTTAATGGACACTAGTTAGCTCACTGAATCCATATTTCAACACAGTGTGCACACTGCTTTCCATAAAAATAAATCCACATGAGCTTTCACAGCAGTTTCTAGGAGGTGTAAATGGTACTCTGAAGAAGAATCTGCTTTTAGAGGCTTTTGGGATACCTTCTCATTAAGCATTTAAGACAGGAAAAATCTTGCATGACAGAGAATCTTAGAGTAAGTCAACCATTTTTATTTCTTCTCAGTTACAGATGAGCTTACACTGAAACTGTACCAAAATGTCGTAACTTTGGCCAGTCTCTGTGTTCACAGCTTAAGTAGGGATAACCCATGTTTCAAATCACTTTAGGCTTCCTGCAAGCAAGATCAACAGTAATCACTAAAAACGGAAGAGCTAGTTTCTGTTGTAGCTTAAGATGAAGTAATTTTGATTTTATCACCAAAGCAAACCCTAGAGTACTTAAATGTCAGTTACTACTTATTTGATATTAGAGAAGAGATTTTGTGTTGGATGGCAAGGTTTTAGTAACAGAAGGGGGGCTACAGGGGTGGCTTCTGAAGAAGCTTCTAGAAGCTTCCCCTATGGCTGATGAAGCCAATTCCAGCTGGCTCCAGGATGGATCTGCCACCGACCAAGGCTGATCCTGTCAGCAAAAGTGCCTCTGGGATAACAGATTTAAGAAGTGCCAAAAAACCGTTTGCAGTTGCAGCAGGAGAGAGGAGTAAGAATATGTGAGAAACAGCCCTGCAGACACCAAGTCAGTGAGGCAGGAGGGAGAGAATGTGCTCCAGGCGTTGAAGCAAAGATCCCCCTGCAATCTTCCCCCAAAGGGACAGAGATTATATGTGATGAACCACAGCCTCAACAGGAAATACCATATTTTGGCAGCCCAAGTTTTAAAAATGTTAACATTCTAAGTGCAATACATAAAAGCGAGGCATGAAAAATCAATACCATTTCTGTAATAGGATTTTACAAATGTCAAGTCATCAGTTTTTAATGTATGTAAAAGATAATACTTTTAGCAATACATTGTCCTCTTCGGTGCTATATATTGATTTATATATTCTAAGAGGCCTAGATATCTCTTGGAGGTGTCTGCTCCATCCTGACCTGACCTAGCTTAGGAGATCTGATGGGATCCTAGTATAAGATAGTATGTCTAAAGACAGGTTATCTTTAGAATATTAAAATTAATTTAAAAAAAAATAAAAATCAGAGTGGTTCTGCCACGTAAAGAAAATTATTGATAGATTAAAGAAAATATAAAAATGAAGATCAAAGAAATAAAAATCATAATAAATAGGAATATTTTTAAGATAAAACAAAAATAAGAATCCTACAGTCATTTGAAATGAAGTGAATTATCTAGATTTCTGAAGGCAACCAGAAAGGATGGGGGTCATGAAAGGAAATTGAAAGTTTCCTCATAAAATAGTCCCCAAAACAACTCATGACTGGAAGACACATTTTGTGTGTCTTCTCTGAACCTGTATGGAAATTCAACTTTATTAGGCGCATGTCAATAAATCAGAATATATTTAGATTTATACATCTCAGAATTTATGGAAGTGATGTAAGCAGACAAGTCATTCATATATAATGACTATACAAGGAGAATTAGGTCCTTTAATCACTTAGATATTTGTAAGTGCCACTAGGCAGCTCTCATTAGCTTAGTTACCTGAAGATTTCTGTATACTTCCTGGTGTTGTGCATATGTATTTTAGGACAATTTTATTAGTTTCTTCTACCAAATTATTTGAACTGCAGCTAGACTGACTCTCAGAAATTGTCTCAATATTTCTGATGGGGCAAACAAGTACTGGAAGAACTTTCATAAAGGAAGAAACATCTACATTAGAATAGAATAGAATAGAATAGAATAGAATAGAATAGAATAGAATAGAATAGAATATGTTCTTTGGGTTTCACTTAAGACAGAAGGTCCTAGCTGGCTTTTTTAGAAACTACCATACAAAGTCTCCACTGGCAAGGGATAGTATCTGTAAAGGGATAATACGTGCAAAACTCAAGCATAAAGATTCAGGCTGAGACCACAGAGCCAGCTATGGTCTTATTCTTAAGAAAACCATTTTATTTAATTAAATGTTTGCTGTTGTAGGGACATAATATGGTGTGTTCAAAATCACATATCTTATTAGCTGTAGAACTCCTTCCAAGAAACTGATTTCATCAGACCAAACAAATATGATGGCTGATTTTTCTTCTTTTTACCTCTACTCTATAATCCATCAAAGTAGGAACATCTTGAGGCACTCCATTCATTTATTGTTAGTAAATGCTTCTATAACTGAATGTTCAATTAGATAAGAGAGACTCAGAGCAGGGCATCCACTCTGCACTCGACAAAGTACATGTCATATCTTCTCCACAGAGAAAATTTTTGACTCTTAGCCTTATCTTTTAGAGTATATGTGATGTAGGAGCTTAGATTTCCTAGCTACAGTGAAGTAGTACAGTGAAGAAGAAGTACAGTGAAGTACAGTGAAGAAGCAGATGAATTCTTGACACATCTGGCTGTAAAATGTGCTGCCATTTTAGCTGGTTGGCAACTGCAGGATGCATGACAATGTGCAACAGATGTTAGAGTATTAGTCACTATGTTTTACTTTCTGTGCTGAAGTATTTAGGAGTTATTTGAAAGATAAGCCTTGACAGCTCACGTAAGTTGTTTTCATTGTGCTGAAGCTGGAGAAATAATGGGGCCAAGCTGCTCCAAAGAAAATAACGAACTGTCAGAGTTTGTGTGAAGTCTGCCATTGAAAAGAAAAAAAAAAAGAAAAATGCCAAGCAGCTCCTTATAGGTCATTATTTAAAGGCTGCTTGGATAATAATTAGGACTAATGGTTAAGACTGTGTCCATGAGGAATGGGCTTTCCTCTGATAGGGGCATTAGCCTTAATGCACAACTGCTGAGTAGAGGCTAGTAACTCCCGAATTAAGTGACATTTTCTTGGTGAAGATTAAAATGGACATCTCAAGCCTGCAAAGAGGTGTCTTGTTGAAAATGTCAAGCCTAGAAGACTTTTAGGATTCAGGAAATTAGTTATTTCTCCTGGGATTTGAAGACACATTTTGGATTCTTACTAGATATAGGAAATAAGACTTTCCACTGAGTCAAATTCATAAATCCTAATATTAGAAGAATATTTCTCAATTTTTTATTGAAATTATTAATTGCCCTGTTATGATTAGAATTATTATTCTTCTACTGTTGTTCTATCACATATTTTAACAATATTCTTTTCTGTATAGGTGCAAATAAAGCCATGTGGGATTTTCAAAACCACGAAGACCAGTTCAACATACGGTATGATATCCCAGACAAGTTACAAGTCTTTGAAAATCCTCTCTATGACCTATCACCCCAACAAACAAGGCCACTGGCTCTTTTCAAAAGCAATTTATACTGAAGAGCATTCTTCTATGAGCGTTATCCTAGCTTAACAGAGAGACAGTGTTGAATCATTGTGAATACCTTCTGAATTCTCATTTCCCAGGGGAATAGTTTTGGAATATGAAATTCAACTTTGTCTCTTGCTCTTTTTTTTTTTTTTTTTTTTTTTTTTTTAAGGAATTCCAATTGGATGGGCACTTCCCAAAAACAACATGCATGCCAGCTGCTCTGAAGTACAGGCAGGGTCATAACAGACAGACACCAGTGCCTGGGCAATTATGTGATGACAGGAGGAAGTTGTGTACCTTCCCATAAAAAGAAACACAGATCCTATGGAGACTGATGACTGTTCAAGATGCAGTCATTATTTCCCTGCCCATGGGTTGAATAATGAGCTGTACTTTACTGACAGGTGGGTTTTCAGCCTTCCAGACACCTCAAATCATGCTTATTTATACTCTAAGTTGAAAAGAGAAGGTCTATCAGTAAGAC
This sequence comes from Zosterops lateralis, assembly GCF_965231275.1. NCBI lineage: Eukaryota > Metazoa > Chordata > Aves > Passeriformes > Zosteropidae > Zosterops > Zosterops lateralis. Next base: position 36,130,088 of record NC_139763.1, read on the forward strand.
AAGCATTTGCATATGTTCCATATCTCCAAACTTTGTGTTTCATATCTCCAAACTTTATTTTGCCTTCAAATATGTTTTAATAAATGGTTAAATAATTGAAGAAAAAAGAAATCCCTTTGTACTGCTCAGATCCCAGACTTAGGACTGCCTGTAACAAAAGAAAGTTCAGTGTTGAGCAGCTGAATAGTTGCTTCTCTCATGCCATCCTATGCTTCTAATTGACTTCACTTAAAAACAACTTTTGACAGCACTAGATTACCTAAAACAAACTGGATTTTACCATATGATACAGAAGGTTTTGGGTGAATTTCAAGGACTTTTAAAGCTTGCATCTTATCAATACTTTATTAATACATGTTTTTTCTGGCATTTTATCCGATGTTGATTCACTAGGAATAGCACTGAAAATTTCAGCTGACTTTTGAGGAAAAAACCCCACCATGAAATATTTTGACTAAAATATCATTTTACTTTATATCTGTCAGACTGCTTTATTTTTCTTATTTTTTCCAAGCTTAGTTTCTACAAATGTTGAGCAGAATAATGTATAGGGTATACTAAAGACACAGTACCAGAAATCTGGAATTTATTGGAGACACGTAACTGCAGAGGCAAAAGATAACTGAAAACCTATAGTTATTGCTACCTCACCTGAAGACAGGCATAGAAGATATGGCATAGAAGTTCCATGTCTACACAAATATTGATTCTGAAATTGATTTAGAAAATTATCTACTGAGATTTTCTGGAAATTTTACACACACACACAAAAAAAAAAAAAAAAAAAAAAAAAAAAAAAAAAAAAAAAAAAAAAAAATTGGTCTCATTCACCATGAAAACTTATGTGGGATCTGCAGGAATAATCAGTTTGGTCACAAAAATATTTGATTTGCAACTCCCAAGATTAAGGCAAAAATATGTCAGGCTATCTATAATCTTGAAATTTTAAAGATAATAAAACCTGTTTGTTAGATATAGTGCAGTCAATCAGAATTACAAATCAGACATCTTACATATTGAGAAAATAAACTTGTAGGAATTAAGAATTGTGTTTTGTAAAGTAAGGCCATTTTAAACAAATGAAAATACACAAATTAATTTAAATTTCAAAATAATTCTGTAGTGTATTATCCTTCATATTTTTGTAAAGATATTATTTTGAGCATATTGATTTTTATATAGATTTTCATATCTGAAAATGTTTCATATTAATGGAAAAAACCCAAACCACAAATAAAGCAATGTACATTTGTAAAAATCAGCATTTTGTTGTGCAGTGGACCTAATATCCTGCTTATTGCTTTTTTTATTATTATCTTTGGACACAACCTTCCTTTCAAATTGCATAAAGGAGAAAATAAACACACAAAAGTTCCCAAATCCTACACAAAGAGCAACATGGGCAGAAAAAATATTTTCAGGTGGCATTTTGGTTTTTAAAGATGTCTTCTTTTCTCTTGGCTCATTGTACCTGACACCACTGAAGTCTTAACGTGATCCTTCTGTAATACTATACGTCTAAAGAGTGAAGTTTCATATGCCACAGTTAACATTTATTTGGACTGTAACTGAACATTTTCTGTATGAAAAACTATAGAAATAAACCTTCAATATGTATGTTCTGCTTTTATTGCTAATATTGACTAAAATAGGCTATACTGGGGGTATAATTTAACTAGGAAGACTGAAATTAAATTCAGTTTCATTTGATTTTTTTTTTAGTGTCAATGTGGAACATTTATATCCATACACATCACTGAAGACTAAGTTACAATTAATGGGGAGAAATAAACACTGTCCAAGCGTGATTTGTTGAAACTAATGCAGATATTTGCTTCAGGAAAAGATATATTTTACCATGCCAGTGCCTGCTTCTCTGCAGTAACTATGGAGAGACCCAAAGGTGACCAGCTCAGATATCAACATGTGCAATGTGTTTTCTGCATTTTTTTAAATTAATCATAACTCAGGAGTCAGCCTGATCAGATTTAACTGTTACATATCCAGGCAAAAAGCTTATAGCCGTCTGTCTGTTTCGATAGAAAATCAAAAATCACAATGAATTTTTAAATAATTTATAATAACAGCTTGATTTTTGTATTTGGCATAATTTCATTCTCATGATGTCAGTTTTAGTTTGATTTCTATGTATGTGACTGGGGAAAAAGAAAGATATGCACCTATCTCCTTTTATGGAACACAAGAGCGAATCTAGAGCTTAGGCAAGTCTTTATCTGTAACAACTGATGTGTTTAATTGCCACTCCAACACATGAACTTCTGCAAGAATAATTTTACTTAAGCACGTTGAGTATCAACTCAAAATTTTAAAACACCCTTAGGAATTGCAATAGAAATTGTCAAACATGATTCCTATCAATAGCTAAAGACAGTCACCTAGTCCCTTTCAACGAATGTGCATCATCCATCAAATTCATGAACAGATGTCTCAAATAGTAAAGCTTAACTAACAAATACAAATATAGTCATGTCTTTCAGGACATGATTCTAAATGCAACTAATTTTCTCCCATCATACTAGATATTGCTACAGCCTTTTTTGTCAAACCACTCATAAGCTCCTAATTTATTATGAAAAAGATTTTGCTACTTTCTGAGTCTATTTCTTTCTCTTTTTGCCTTTCCCCCCGCCTCCTCCCCCAATATGTACTTCCATTTTTTCTTCATAAACCAATGCAGGTTCCCTGCTTGAGATTTTAGCTCTCACAAATGACATAATTCTGAAGACTTAATCTCCTTTACTATGTTTTCCCCTTTAAAAATCATTCATCTGTAAAAACTGTAGAAATTTTTCACCTATGTAAAATTTTAATTTCAGAGAAAGAACAAGCAAAAATAGAAAGTTTTTGAACATGATTGAAGACATACTTGAACGTATTATTAGAGGAGTTCCAGAAGTTAAATGAAACCAAAATGAGAGCTAATACTTGACAAGTAGAGATGCTGTACATTCTCAAAATAATTAGATGTTCAGAAAAAGAGATAAATCAATCAGACTGTCTGGTTAGATAAAATGCAAGGTAGTTATAGACCGTTTGGGGCAATTGTGCTACGGAAAGTGATGCATTTCAGTGTTAAAAAAAAAAATTACAATGCATGTGCAAAGAAACAATAAATGAGATAGAGAATGTTGTAATTCCTCAATATAAGTCAGCACTGTGTTTTCATCCAGGTTATGTAGTCTTGTACTAGTCTGCTCAGTTCCAAAAGAAAAGCAGCAAGAGCACAGTTAGAGAAGGGTGAGAATAGTGTAGACCTCCCATTGACTCGTATTGAGATAAACCACTAAACATGAAGCAAACAACCCAACTGAGCACCCTACCTGGTTGAGGTCATCATCATCTTTCAAAATGACACTGTGTTTCACATCCAGACAGCAGCACATTTCTTTCACGTGCTCCTAGAAAAAAAGTCATCCCTGAATTCATCTCCACCTGGAGAACTTTGCTGCTGTCACAGCCTATCCTCTGTGTCCACCCTCTCCACTCATACCTGTTATGTTACCCCATCTCTTATCTTAGCACAACCACAGTGTTACTCTCAAGGCTGGCCTGGAAAGGCCAGAAACAGCTCTGGAAAATAGCTCACAATTAGAGCTGCAGCCCATAAGAAATTACCTACTGGATATGTCTTAGAATCCTTCTAGACTGTCTTAGAATAGTTGAAGTGGGAAAAAGACCTCTAAGGTCATTGAGGGCAACCACTAACCCAGCACTGCCATGCTCACCACTAAACCATGTCCCTTCGTGCCACATCCACATGCTTTTTCACACTTCCAGAGATGGTGACTCTGCCACTTCCCTCAGCAACCTGTTTCTATTGCTGACTGCCCTTACTCCGAAGAAAGTTTTCCTAATACCTAACCTAAACCTTGCCTGGTCCAACTTGATGCCATTTTCTCCTGTCCTGTCGCTTGTTACTTTGAAGAAGAGTCTGACCTTCACCTTGCTACCTCCTTTAAGGTGTTTTTGGACATGCTCCTGCATCTTTCTTTCTTGTCATGAAGAGCCAAAAACTGAACACAGGATTTGAGGTGTAGCTCCTCAAGTGTCAAGTACAGGGGTAAAAACCACTTCTTCTTTATGAAGGTGATCATGGCAGGGGGTGGAACAGCTCAAGGCATCAAGTGAAGATCAGAGGAAGAAAGGCAGCACCTTCATGATTCTATTTCTGACTGAGAATTCTACTCCTCAAAGAGTGCTTCAACTCATTGGGAATGTGCCAGAGATAAATCCTCAGTGGAACCAAGCAGGTGCCTACCACAGTGCTGGTGTCATGCTCAGGCCATCTTCCTGGACTGAGAAGAATGACACCATACATTGCCCCTCACATAACTTTTTATTGATTTTCCAAAACATGTACACATTCTTGCATGTTTTTTCCTCTTCTCAAGAATTGATTTTTTAAAGCAAAATTTACACATAGTTCAGATTTCTGCTAAATCCTTTCTTAAAATAGAAGTTGCTACCTACTGTGATGTGCAGATATCTTGACAGAGGTGGTCTGAGTACAGAGATCAAAGATATGAGGTTATGGAAGGATCTTGTCAAGCTACAATGGCTCCTGTCACAACAGCTTGTAAGCATTCTCAAGCATAAGGTAGAATGCAGCTTGACAACCCAGCTATCACTAGGGACCATGTTGCCCAAGTCTCTCCAGCCTGACTGTTTTTCAGCCATCTGAATGAATGCACACTTCTCCAAAGCTTATCAGAACTGAGGTGAGCAGAGTCTGTGATGGTCCTGAAATAATTTCAGAATTCACAACTGTAATGAGTAGGTAACACCTGTCATGATGGAGAATGGAATAAGGACCACACATGTTGATGGCTTTAACCAAGATTTTCCCTTTTACATTTCTGTGGAGTGCAGAGTATGTTGAGGTGTCTAGTGCAGTGGGATACCCTGGCACAGCAAACAGTGTTGGTTGTGATGATTTCCAGAGAAGTCTTTGAACAGTCAGAGACAGCAAAGGTTCACAAGGTAATGACAGCTCATTTCTCCACTGGGATGGACATAGATGATGACCAGAGCTCCCTGCAAAAGATGACTGTGTGCCATGGATGCACCCATCACTGATCATCCTGTGTGCTGCCTCACATATCTTCCCACTTGTGGAGCACTGTCTCCAGGGTGCCAAATCTCCATTACAGAGTGCAGATATTGTGCACAAGGTGATTATATCTGCACCCTGATGATTTGGGCATGTGCTGCATGTGGAAAAGTATCTGCCATGCATGGGCCAAAGGGCAGTATGTAAATCTTGTGAAATGCATTTTGTGAAATTCCAGGGCCTGTGCCAGCTGACTAGCAGTTGAGAAAGGATACTCTGCTTTAGGAGACTAGGAATATAGTAGAAAGGATGGGTAGATAACAAGCTTTCATATTCTTAGCCCAGAATTGTCTGTGAAATGTACACTGTGTAGTTAGTACTCATAGTCCAAGCAGAAACTCTTACAGTAATGGGAGCAGCAAATTCTTGGAAGTGGAAGGAATAAGTAAAGAGTGTGAATAATTTTGAAGACGTTATCTACAACAAATAATCTCTTAACAGTGATTCTTGGTTAAGCGAAGAAAGGAGGTGCTAACACAGTGATTGCAACTACTCCTGACCCATAGAGACTTTGTTCAACAATTTATATGCATTAAGTTAAGGTATTCTACTCAGAACCCTTACAAAGCATTTCAATGCTTCTGGTCACAAAAAAAAGTCAGGCAAACCAATTTTATGAGGACATATTGAAAGTGCCTTGTTACTCAAGCAGCATTGCTATTCTAGTATGTCTTTAGAAAGAAAAGCAAGGTGTGAAGGGGAGAATGAGAGGGAAATGATGTAAGACATATTTGCATCAGCAAGGAGGAAAAAGATTAATTCATACAGAAGTAGTGGAAACAGACAGGATAGAAAATCCATGACAAAGTGATAATATGTAACTAGGTCTTGATGAACAATGCTATTTATCTGACTTGTTTTTCATGTCTGATTTTTTTTAACTGATTATGGGCTCCTGAAACATGTGTTGTTCATACTTATTAAATAACTACTCCCCCTTTTGATAGTTTATTCAGAAATTTTATATTGTCAAAATGTGTTTATTCAGACAACACACAGGATGTAGCTTCTGTTCCTGGATTGGAAAGCCCTTCCAACTAATATTTATCTGTATTTTCTATTTCATCTTTAATTGCCTGTGAATGTTTTTGCCAGAAAGCAACTGAACGGATGCATGAACTCACAGAAAACAGTTTAATTAGTAATTGGCTTTGTTTTGCCATATACCTTTACTTAGCTCTAGTGATCTAGTGGATATTAGTTATCACCAGTAAAAGTGGATAATAAGGGAGACTATGAGTCAGTAGGATCCAGTGCAGTGAATTAATTAGGCTAGTTACTGGAACTATAAACCAAAGTATATATATTCTATAAAACAAACAAATAGGTTTGTTTTTTTTTAAAATAAGAGTGGGGGGCGGGGGGGGGGGGGGGGGGGGGGCGTGCTGGGGAGAAAGTTTGACAGAGGATCCAAAATCTTCTTCCAATTCTTTCATGAAATTAAAAACAAAAACCCAGAATTTAGTTTTCCATCTCATGTCCTTATAAGTTGTCCCACTTCAATTATCTTTCACTAATTCTGTATTAATTATGTATTCTCAGATCTTCATTTAAAACTAACCAAGTCTTATTACTTTGAAAATAGCTTGAAAAATTTGAAAATTCAGGACTCTTCATGTGTATTTATTAAATGATATTTGACAAAAAAATTATGCTTTTGTTTTCCACAAGAAAACTCTCATGGTAAGTTTGAAACTACAATTCCTCAGCATCAAAGCTTTCTGAAAAATGTCTATCAGTACTTTAAGCCTTGAGTCTGATATTTAGGGGATATAAATCTGCAGATAAAATTACAATGGATGTATGGTAACAGTGATTACCTGGAGGTGCAGGTCATTGTAATATGATGGGGATGTCAGCAAGTATTTTTGATTAATCTTTCCAAGTACATATGTTTTATAGGAGAAAAATAGACAGTGTCAGTAATACAGTTAGCTTATTTATAGGAATGCGAAGCATAGCAGGAAATACAGGCTGTATACAGGCTGAGAAATCCGCTTTTTGTAAACTAATGCAGAAAGATTTAATTAATATCAAAGCTCATACTCTGCCCACCTTGCCAGCTTAGATTTAAGGGAAAGCTTTGAGAAATATTTATCTGAACAGATGTCTCACTAAGATAGTTGTACAGAAATACATCCAAGAATTATGCAGTCCTTTCAAATTTAATGCTGCCGAGTTTGTTTCGTAATTAAGAACATAATTGAAAATACAAATGTTTGAAATATTAATAAAGCCCACACTGTCTCTGTATTATCCACCCTTAATAACTCCTCCATGTTTAGAAGGAGAACAGAGACACTACTTCAAAAATTCCTATTGTCTGACTGGGACAAAAAAACCTAGTAATAGAATACACAAGTTTATATCAATAGAACTTTGTTCTTATTTTATATTTTTTAAATATATTTACATATTAAAACAGTACTGTGAATTTGCTTTCTGTAGCATTAGAATAATGGCAGAAACATTTTTGTTACATACAGAATGCTTCTGCTTCTCCTAGGTGTTGAATTTAGGAGCTAAAGAACTACTAAATTAGGAACAACTGAGGATGCTTAAATCCATATAAGAATATCTACAGTGAACCCTATGATAGTTTTATATTCCCTTGCTTTTCCCACTGCCTAAAATTAAGTATGTCTGGACAATATATGCATAGCATCTGTGGAAATATTTTCTCAAGATGAAATGTGTTCATCAAACCCTCAAAGCAAAAGATGGACAAATTTAAATCCTCTGCTGTGAAGGTTTCCTGGAATGGTTACACATGTGGAAAGGAGGGAAATTCCTAAATTCACCTTAGATTTGTGATTGTTGCTTTCAAAATTGTTCAAATATTTTGTAATTCGTGGTGTGTGGTGGCACAAGTTGTGATATTTGATCATAATCAAAAGCAGATTACCTTTCCTGTCTCTTCCTGAGAATAGATGTCTGTATGTGCTTATGATAAGTATATATTTCTTCATTCTTCACAATTAAAATTTATTAACAGGCACAGTTAATGTCTTAAAAATAATTTTTCCCAAGGTTCTTGTTTGGATTACTCCTTGAGGTAAAGAAGGTTTGGCATGTAGAGTTCTGTGCATTAACCTGGGAGCAGCATTCTCAAATGCATCTGTGGAACTATAAACTTTAATTTTCATATTGAAATAATTTTGGCACTGGAAAGCTAACTTATGTGATCTGAAGCACCCTGAAAGAGCCTTTCTCTTTTTTCTTGGCAAGAGAAAAGTCTTCTTTGGAATACAAATAGCTACTAAAAATAGTTCCTCTTTCCCCCAAGAATAACCAGTTTATATGGTTCTACTGTTCCAGTACCTAAAGAGGGAAAAAGTTGCCTAGGAAATATGTCAAAGCCTTTGACATGAGGTTATGTAAAGTATATAGACTGGTTTTGTGCCTCTGTAGAAGATCATGAAAAAGCCATCTCGGTAATTTTTACCATTGTAAATTTTTGAAATCCCTAATATTAAAAATATGCCAATATGTATTCATCTGTAACTTGATCATCTGACAGGTAGATAAATTATCATTAAGAATTCAAATTTCTGACAGAAGGCTACCAAAAAGTTTGAAATTTTCAAGACCTAACATTGCATTTATGCGTGGAATTTTTTCATATGACATGGAGTTCTCCATATCACTGTGTCTATAAAGCAAAATATATTTTCCACTTTTCTTGCCCATTCTTTGTATCACTTCTTAACCTAACTATGTCACCTTTGCTTTTAGAATACCTAAAGACAAGGGTATATTCACTCTAGGGGTAAACTTAAAAACAGCAGGTCAAAGAACTGTTTAATTTGGTCTGGCCTGAAATCTTTTATGAGCAACACAAGTTTCATTGCTCTAAACCCCCAAATTTGTCTCTTTATTCAAGCTAGCCATGGCAGAAAGTACAGCCTGAAAGGAAAGAGGGCGGCTTTTACAGCCATTAACAAATAAGACAGCCAGAAACATTTATTTTAATTTAAAAGAAAACAAACTTGGAAAAAGTGAAACAGTATTTTTCCTCTTCAAAAGGATTTCTCCAAGTGTCGGTAATGTCAATACAAATTGCAATGTCTCCACCGGTTATCCCTTAACAGTGAATTTACTGCTATAACACTCTTACCCTCTCTGATCCTATATGCCTGTCAACCACTTACTGCACCTTCTCCTGCTTTTAATTTATGTGCCCTGCACATCAGAGACTCTGGAGAGCAGCCTTAACCCCCACTTTAGGAACCAGACTAAACCAGCTCTCTCCTGGGACTCAGTGGACCGAGAGGAGAGAGATGTTCTTCAGGGTGGTGTGAAAAAGGGGTCTAATTCAAATTGTTCCCTGTAAAGGAGCCTCTCTCTCTACACTGACTAAAGGAAGGACTTCAGAGATAAGCTGTCTTACTTTAATGAATTTCCTGACTGTCACTGTTAATTTAGGTATCTAAGGTAAAGCTGTGACTCCCTCTTTTTTGCTTGTTTACTAAAACAATTTTTGCTTATTTACTAAAAGAGATCTGGTTTGTAATTCAGGATTTCAAGGAGTTGCTGCCTTTAGAAAACTACAAGGAATGTTTAAAAAAAAGTAATGACAGTGAAACTGCAGTATCCTTTTAGAGGAATTCTGGAAAGAAGCTGAAGATCACTGCCCTTGTGAAGTGTTTTCCCTTATTGTTTCATGAAGCCCTTATGCAGCAGAGCTAGCCAACCTTTTATGAAATGATGGTCTGTGAATTCTGAGAGCCTGCAGTTACCTCAGCAACACACAGTGCACTTCCACTGACCCTGGGCCAACCCTGTTTGTGGCTTGAAGCAAATTATGCCCATAATGGTGGTACTTAGAGGCAGAATCTCTCTGCCTATCCCTAGCAAGGCTCAGAATATGCTAGGTAACAGGCTGGGAGCAGTATTTGCTCCGGTGCTGTGGGAAAAGTGAGTGTCACACAGCCACAGCCAGCCATCAGGGGCTGCCTCCAGAATCAAAATAAAAGAGAACAAGATGAAAGAGAAGAAAAATGAACTTCAACAGAATGTAAGAGTTAAATTTAAGACCCAGTGAAACTAATTAGGAGACTAAAGCACCCAGTGTAATTACATTTCTTTTCTCTGTCTTCCCCCCACAAGATAAAAGCATGCAAATAAAGTACCTCTTTTCCAGCAATCTAATGCAATGAAAATGTAATATATTGCCAAATATTAAGTAATGTATTTTACTGGAAAATTAGAAAAGCAATACTGATTGTTTACTCTAAGACTGAGAATGATCTGAATGAGATCCCTTTTGTAGAAAATCTTTGTATATTCACAGATGTCTGTACGTAACTCAGAAATGGAGAGCAATCTCTTTGAAACAATAACAAATATTCAGCACTTAGGAGCTTGATGAGGTAAGAAATAACATTATATACTGACCTGTATAGCAACCCATTGAGAGTAAATTCATTATTTTTATTATTTAAAACAGCACTTTGCAGGCATTACCTAAGTCTTCAAGCCTCTCCTGTTTATAAATAGAGATGCTGAGGAAAAGAGAATGTCCAGAATCATACCCATCTAAAGAGTGGAAATAGATTAAAATATCAGGAGCTCTTTGCTTCCAGCCTGTGCTCAGTTCTCTGAATCTCTTGCAAGGCATATGGAACAGAAGCCAAAGTTTAGAAAATTGCTGGTGATGTTGCAGACAAAAGGAGACATTTGTCTTCGGGTCAGACACATTAAATTGATTGTGGGATGGCTCCAAGAAGACCATAAGAGCTTGAGTCATCCTACAACTTGAGTCACATGCCTTCTTCACAGGAATAACCCTGGAAGGCAGAGTGAAAAAACACACCCTATCTCTCTCCTCCTGGCAGATGGCATTGCAGCCAGTTGGCAGAAGGCAGGACATTATACTTTGATGGAAAAGGATCCTGGCTCCAAAAATAATGACTATGGTTCATTCATGCCTGCTTTACTAGTAACCAGAACTAGAAACAAAAGATATAAGTCTCAAATATGTACGTCAACACTCATCTGCAGTTTTTTTTTTTTTCCAGAGGAATCTCTTAAAGAACACCAAGATAGAGCCAGAAATCTTGCTGATTAATTTAAAATGATTGCTTGTCTTTTAAATATTACAAGCTGGGTGCAACAGTATCATGTTCAAACCCCACCCGGCAACTCAGCCACAGACAGCTCACTCCTCTCCTGTGGGATGATGGAGAGAATCAGGAGGGTAAAAGTGAGAAAACTCATGAAATAAGGACAATTTAGTAGGTAAAGCAAAAGCCACGCACACAAGCAAAGCAAAACAAGGAACTCAATCACCACATCCCACGGGCAAGCAGGTGTTCAGCTTTCCCCAGGAAGGCCAGGCCCCATCACACAGAGTGGTGACTTGGGAAGACAGACACCATCACTCTGAACATTCCTGCTTTCCTTCTTCTCCCAGCTTTATATGCTGAGCAAGACACCACATAGGCTGGAATATCCCTGTGGTCAGCTGGAGTCAGCTATGCTGGTTGTGATCCTCCCCAATTCCTTGTGAAGCCCCAGCCCCCTCGTTAATGGAGTTGGGTGAGAGGCCTTGATGACGTGTAAGCACTTTGCAGGAATAACAAAAACATCCCTGTGTTATCATCACTGTGTCCAGAACTAATCCAAAACATCTCCCTGTGCCAGCTACTCTGAAGAAAATTATTCTCAGCCAAAACCAGCTTAGATAAGTCACAATGTAAAGTTACTCGGGGACATTTCTTCCATATTCAGTGTAAAGAGATGGCAGAAGATGGCTTGCCATGCAAGAGTGCCTGTCTTAGAAACCTGTTTAAGGATGGAATGAGCTGTGCTCTGCAGGTAGCTGTACTTTCTTATTAATAACACAGTGAAAGGATTAGCTTTGACTGGATGATTAAGTCTACAAAGCTAAAGCTAAATGAAATGAAAAGTGCTGATATTGCTTATTTTTTAGGAGACATATACATATATGTTTTACAATGATAACTATTCAACCTATATTCAAGCTGTATATCAAATCTATAGACAATTACACATGTTTTAGTAGTAGGGATATTTCTTCTGGTGAAACAAGGCAACCCCATATGTAGGAATGTCTCCTGCATGCCCACACTGTCATGCATATAAAATTTACAATGCAGCCACGAGTGCTTTCATATGGTCAATCTGAAAGGAGTTTTCTAGGATGGCATATTTCCAAGGAATGTGGAATAAAACACGTGGTGAAAAGCAAAGAGAAGTCTACTTGCTAGCATACATTATTTCTAAATTAATTCTTTCTTTTTTCCACATCCTTCATACCACAGACATGGATGAAAATGGGGCTACAAATTAAAATTAGTCTGAATTCTGGAATAGAAACATCATATCAGTACATCAGAAAACAAAACCTAAATGCAGGTGTTTAAACTCAGGCTGATACAAAACATCCTACAGTAACATGCTTAAAGAGGAAACCAGATTGTAAATGAAGCAGTGAGGTTATCTCTAAAAGTACTTTTTTTTCCATAAGAGTAAGAGAGAGCAAAGTAAAACTATTTGTAAGATTAACCAAAACTTAAGACCTTCTACAAAGATTACAGATATTCTTATTCTAGAAAAAGATTATAAAAGAATATTTCTAAGAAAATTCAAATATTATCTCTTTCCTATGAGTTGAATTTCGACCCAAGGAAGAGCTAGGATACCTATAAGGTAACCAAGGAGAAAAGATGAAAAATATGTCTTTGATGTCTGTAAAAGCACAATCACATAGTGAGGCTATTGCATCTATTAGAGGACAGCAAATGTATACAATTAGTAAGACGGAAACGAGGAAAAATATTTAAAAAGCCATAATCTACTTTTTGGTGGTGCTTTCAGTCCTTTTCCTTCCATCTCCATATGGGGGAAATCTTTTCTCTGTTTCCTTTCTACATTCTTGGTTTAAAAACCCATTGCAATCTTTCCCCTGATCTCAGCATGCATTGGATCAGACCTTACTCTAACAGGCATAGGCTAATTTGTGTTGGACATTTATATTATCTTCTTCCTGCTGCAGTCATGTGCAGAAGTTATATTTCACTTTTTTGATGGCTTCAGTTAATGAAAAATAGCTTTATCTCATTTCAGATCATGCCCAAATATACCCACTGGATGTAATACTATGGCTGAGCTCTCATTATAAAGACGCCATGATAAAAGTGACCTACAAATTTTGCAGAGACATTATCAGACTCCCTATGCTATCCATTTATTGTTCCATGGTTGAAAATGTCAACAAACAAAAATATGTTCTCATTCTCTAGCAAGAAGTCTCATAGGATACCACAAAAACATCTGCAAGAAAATTCAATCATTAACTTCAGGATCTTCAAAGTTTGTAGTGCACAGCCTTTTAAAATCTAGTTGGACAAACTTTTATAACTTGATGTGTTATAGTTATTTCTCTATAGTTTGGTAAGAAAAGCTTAAAAAATCAAGCCAAAGAGACAAAATTGAAGGTAATGTGGAAAGTGTGAACAAAGGAGAATGGAAGAATCTTAAAATCTGCATTAGTGCTGTTTGAACTAGGATTAGAAGCTTCTGATAACATTAACATAAATTTCCCATTGCTAAGGAGTAATCAGGCCCAGATGCCTGAAGCTTTCTCACAAAAATTGAGCTTTCTGAAAAATACTGAATAGGAAACTAAGACATTAGGAATGTGATGAGAAAAAAACCTGGTTCTTCAGTATTCTTAACTTCTTTATTTCTTACAACTGTCATGGATATTATTCTTATCAAATGGATTGAGATAATCAAATCTCTGATCCACTTCCCAGGTAATGGCTATTATAATACCCAAAATTTGTTGTTAGATATAATAAAACAAAAACTACACAACCCTGAGAATGACATATCATTTTGCCTACAAAGAATATATAGATATTCCTATCAAAGAAAAATAGTTTAAACAGTTAAAAAAATCACTAAGAGGTACTAGTAAAAGGCCTGATTATTTTTGCTATTATTAAAAGTGGTGGATGTGCCTCCAGTGCAAAGGTTAAACTGAGCATTTCTGTTAATAATTTTTGCAAAAACTGTTTCTATCAGCACAACCAATCAACCCAAAAATAAAATGAAATCTAGTTTCTTAAAAAAAACCCCAGCCTTTTGCAAAAAGAAATGCTGCTTAGCAAATACAAATTAAGCTTTTTCTTACATAAAGAATATACATTACAAAGACAAGATACGTCTCTCAAACCTGTTAAAATCATCTGAAAGACCTATATACTGCTGTTTTGATGTTAAAATTTTGTAATCAACAAAGTAAAGCAAGAGAATTATGCAGGAAATTACTGTTTGCATGATATTAGGCAAAAAATAAGAACATTTACATTGAAACAGCAAAGTCTTCTGTTCAAAAAGTGTTTATTACCATTAACGTGTTACATCAATAAATATTTCTGCTTGTTAAGCGAAAGTACTTTCACAAACAAAACACATGGTATGTAGGTTTAACAATAGCTCCAAGTACCTTGAATTTGTGCAAGCTCATCCTATTAGACTTTGTCTGTAGTGCTCAATAAATCAGTTGTCTTACATATTATGAGTCAAAGAATTAAAGAACATCAGCCCTGATTGTATTGATTAAAGCACAGTGTGGCAGAGATGACACTGAACCTCATTACTTTAAGGAGATCCATCTGTGAAACATCTGGTGACTCCACCAGCTAGGGAGACAGGATTCCCTCAGTCCCTAACACTTGCCAAGCTTTGAAACACAAGTAATAAATATTCTTGGTAAAATATGTAATTTCAAAGTGAAGTATTTTGCACCACTAAAGTTATTTAGGAAGAATGATGACTATTTAGGGGACATACTTCTGTAGTGATATTTTAGAGGGAAATTTTCCACTTTTCTTCCCATTCATATAATTCATTAAACTATTTCAAATAAAATACTGTTAATTTAGATCAGATTTATGGTAACAAAATTTTGAAGGAACCTTGAGAGAAAGCATCTACAGTGTATACTTCAAATCTTTTCCCTCACTGCATACAGCTGCTTGATTTTCAGATATCATTTTAGAGCCTTATTTTTTCCCTTGAGCTCCAAGACCTAACACTAAGGGGCACCAGAGAACTGAACTGCATCTGTTCAGATCCATCATGAACCAGCTACTGCAACTAAGTTGCAAGTTATGCCCCGTGCTGGGTGGAGAGAGAATGGGGTTTTGGGTGAAACAGAAGAGGTGAAACAACAGTTCTGCATTACATCTTCTCTGTTACAGAAAACTGTGACTAGAAAAGCAAGGACATGCTCATTTTGGAAATACCAAATGTTTTATTATAGTTTATTTCTAGGTGTTGAAAAAGAACTCTCGCTCTATTTTTCCAGACAAAAGTTGGGAAACGTGTGAAAATATTACATGACATGAAAATTGTTTTTTTTTTTTTTAGAAGTCAAGTATATCTAAACCATCCTAGCATACTGAATTTGAGTAAATTTGCTTTGATCTTAGACAAGTGTAAAAAGAGGAGCAAAGACTTAGGAAATCATTTTTATATTAAGTTTCAAAGGAGATCTGAATACCAGCACATTTTTATTACCAATTCTTGAAGTTCCACTATAGAGATAAAGAACTTTTATAATTTCATTGTGGATTGCAAAATTGCCTATTATCCTCTCGTTTTCCCAACAGGACAAAAGGAAACATTATCTATATTTTAAAACATTTTATATATATATATATATATATATATATATATATATATATACATATATAGCCTGTTTGTCAGGTGTGGACTCCAAAACCAACTTTCTTCACCTCAAGTTTGTCTGTCAGACAAAGAATAATTACACCGTCACTGCCACATATCTTAGTAGAGCATCAGACCTGATGTCAGGAATCTGTTGCTTATGCCAGTTGGTTTTGGGTTTGTTTGGGTTTTTTTTGTGATTTTTGTTGTTGTTGTTTGTTTGCTTGTTTTTTTTTGGTTTTTTTTTTGGTCCTGTATTTCTGCTTCAGTCCTTTATTCTAAAAAGGAATACATAATAAAACTAACAAAATGTAAATAAATAAATGATGTTACATTTTAGAGTAGTAAAGTTGTCCTGAATGCTTTTTAAAAGCTTGGTCACAGTCTTGTCCCAAAACAGAATGCATTACAAAAAGGCAAATTCAGTACAAAACCCAGTATGTCAAATCATTTCAATCAAAGCTCCGAGATCAAAATTAATAATGGACCATTAGCAGACAGCATGAGCTGATTGACTGAAAATTGCAAAAACACATTCATTGCACTGTTTGAGTACTTTTTGAAATTTGAGTACTATAGACCTTTCCTTACAATATTAACACTTTTTTTCTGTGTCTTTAAATATCCCACCAAAATAAAATCCACAGATAACTTCTACTTGCTGTAGCATTTGACTCATAGATCTTGTAAGGCCAGCTGAAACCATTATGATAATGTGCTTTGACCCCCAGCATAACACAGGGCATAGAACCTTGCTCCACAACCCATACCTCAGGTCTGCATCTTCTGTCTGAGTTGAAAGACATCCAGCCTTGATTTACTGCTCGAAGTGACAGAAATTCCAGCACATTCCTTGGTAAGATCACCCTTCTGTTAATGACAGCTGCACTCAGATAAGGTACAAGTTTTGTTTTGATATGGTTTAGTCTCAGGTCTTTTCCCACTACACTTTTTGAAGCTGAATTCAAGAACCTGTATTAGTTTACAGACCATGTTTGTTAAGAAAAAAGGCTTTCTTTAACCAAAAAATGGGGCAATGCCACCTTCTCCAATATATTGTATACCTTATTCAAGGACAATTATCATTCCCTCAGGATGGAGAAAGCCTCTGGAACAAGGAAAAATATGGTTTCTAAGCCTTCCATCAGTCCAATGGAGAAATTAAAACACACATCTTGGTTATCCTATGGCCAGATACCATACCTCATGTCTTGAGGTGAACACCAGGTCTTCCATCTGTTCATGTTCAACCTCTAGTGAGCACCTTCTCTTGTCTTGTGTGGCATCCAAGTGTTTCTGTTGCTGTTACATTAAGGTGCATAAATGAGTCGGAAAAAAGGACTGAGAGACACTTAGGAGTGTCCGAAGAGTAAGTTTATTTGAGCAAGAGACCATGATGGCTGGGGACAGAAGGTGTTTGGATCTCTGTCGTGGGCCCAAGTGGAGATCATCACTCTAGGTGATTTCATCATCCCAGAAGAAGGGCTAAGCCTGGCCCCTCTGTCTTTCTCTCTAAGCAGTGATATCTAAACAGGGAAACACACAGGCAGTACTTACCCAGCTCACGGGCTGAACCAGGGTTTTGCAAAACTTCTCTTGGGGAAACAGCTTGGGGTTTATGGTCATTTTGCTTTACAGCTCTCTGACTGAGAGACAGCCAACTGTGCTCAAGCATTTTACTGTGTGGCCAGAACTGGCCAGGATGTAGAGCCTGTAGTGTCATCTGCCATTTGTGATTTGCTATGACAAGGACAGACACAGAGACAGAGCTCTCCAGCCACCATCCTGCATGGACATGGTGTTTCATGGCCACAAAAGGAAAAGGAGACCCTGAAGAAGAGAGAGATGGACAGCAGCAGTCAGCAGTCCCTTCGGTGAGATGAGTAGAAAGAGTTGCATCGAGGAAGCCCTTTGGAGGGTCCATGTGGTCCCCAGCGCATCTCCCACGTCCTCCTCCTCAGGCAGGAGGAGGCAGAGTTGCTGCCGCTGCCAATGCGCCAGGATAGAGCGATCTCGGCGCGGGAGGAGATGACGCAAAAGGCAGAGCTCCCCCCAAAAAAGTGTTTCTCCAGGACGAAGATGGCGGCAACTTAGCCCAGGGGCCCAAGATGCCTGTGCCCATCGGGGGCCCCCAGCCAGGCAGTTCCGCCCCGAGCGCCCGGGGACACCGCGCCCGGCGGCAGCAGCGGCGGCAGCCGCAGCCCATTGTCACCAGCAGCGGCGGCGGCCCCGGCAGCCTCCTCCTCCTCTTCCTCTTCCTCCTCCTCCTCCTCAGCATCCTCGGCAGCGCTCCGGGAGCCCTGCAGCAGCGTCTCTCCAGTTAGAGCGGAGCGGGGAGAGAAGAGAGAGACAGACAGCGGTGCGGGCATCTGTGCCGCGGCTCGGGGCTGGGGAAGAGGAGCAGCGGCGGCGGGAGGAGGGGACCGAGGAGCCCTCCCGTAGCCGGCCGTCGGCAGCGGGGGACGCGGCATGCGGCTGTCCGGGGGCACCGGGCTTTTCTCAGGAGGGAGATGGGGAGCTGCGATCTGACCATGCCTGGGTGAGAGGGGGAAAGGACCAGTCGCGCAGCCCCGCCACCACCAACTATCACCATCACCACCACCACCATCTCCTCTCCTTCCTCCTCCTCTCTCTGCGTTATTGCTCTTCTCTTCTCCACGGCACTCCGCGTTGGATGGACTGGGGCTGCTTCGTGTGCTGAGACCAAGGCAGAGCCACCGGCGAAAACCAGCAATATTTCGGAGGAAGAAAAAGAAGAAAGACGAAAGAAAGAAAGAAAGAAAAAGAGAAAGAAAGAAAAAAGAGAAAGAAAGAGAGAAGGGGGAGAGTGGAAGAGAGAGAGAGGGAGAGCAAGCGAGCGAGAGAAGGGAAGGCAGGCAAGAAAATCCCCCCAATCTTTTAAGTCAATGCATATTGTGGTGACACTGGCAAAGGAGCCCTCACGGTGGAGTCGGCCAGGGCTGTGCGTTCCCAAAATATGACCAGGGGTGCTTGGATGTGTAGTCGGCAGTATGATGACGGCTTAAAAATCTGGTTCGCACCCCGGGAGAACGAGAAACCCTTCGCGGATTCGGAGAGGGCTCAGAAATGGCGACTGTCCCTGGCATCGCTCTTGTTTTTCACGGTCCTGCTCTCTGATCACTTGTGGTTCTGCGCCGAGGCCAAATTCACGGGGACGGGCGAGCAGGAGCAGCCGCCGCCCGAGCAGGCGGAGCCCGCGGAGCCGGAGCTGCCGGCGGGCATGGGGGACCCGCCGCCCCCCGCGCCCCGGCTCCGAGCCCCCCCCGCGCCCTCCCTCCCGCCCTCCCCCGGCGGCGGCCGCGGCAACCGCACCGCCGGCACCGAGCCCCGGCACGGCGAGGCCGCTTTCCTGGGGAACTCCACCGCCGGGCCCCCGGAGACGTGCCCGCCCCCGGGCCCGGGCTCCCCGTCCGGGCAGTGCTTCAGCGTGGGCGACGCGGAGGCGGTGTGCCGGCGGCGGGGGGGGCCGGGCCGCCCGCCCGCCCGGGACCTGACGGATTTTTACCTTTCCTTTTGTAATTCCTACACACTTTGGGAGTTGTTCGCCGGGTTGTCCGATCCGGACACTTTGAACTGCAGTCTGGATGTGGTGCTGAAGGGGGAAGGCTCCTGCAGCCAGTGCGTCCAGGCTTACCAGCGCTACGACCAGCACGCTCAGGAGAAATACGAAGAGTTTGAGGTTATGCTCCAGAAATATTTACAGTCGGATGAGTACTCGGTGAAATCGTGTCCTGAGGATTGTAAGGTAGGAGCCCTGCTGTGTTTCCTGTCCCCGGCGGTCGGGCCGTGTGCCTCCCCGGGCTGTGGGGGCTGAGGGGACCCCGCTGTGCCGGGCCCGGCCGCGGGTCTCACCGTGCTGCCGGGGGCATCGGCCGGGGGCATCGGCCGGGCCCTCCACAGCGCCTTGTTAAAAGACAGGAAGAGAGAGGGGTGAGCTCGAGAAAACGCAAAAAGAAGTGATCCTCGGTCCTCTGGGAGAGTAGCGCTGGATTTCCCTCTCCTCATGAATATGCGATTGGCTCCCGCTCGGCTGCCGGCTTCCAGCGGGCTGGGATGCGACTTGGCGGCGGGCAGCGACAGGGGCTGCATGGCAATGAGGGGGCTCGGGGCGACGGTGGGCAGGGGCCGCGGTGTGCAGGGGCAGGGGCCGCGGTGTGCAGGGCCCGCGGTGTGCAGGGGCCGCGGTGTGCAGGGGCCGCGGTGGGCAGGGGCCGCGGTGGGCAGGGGCCGCGGTGCCCGGGCACGGGCGGTCTGTCCCCCCGGGGGCCCGGGGCGGCACCGGAGGCTCCGGGGGTTCCGCCGGGCTCGGGCCGGGGCTGGCGGGGCCGGGCGGGCACAGAGCGGTGCGGCGCCGGGCCGCCTCGGGAGCGGAGCGGGACGGTGTTGTCAGGCGCTCTGCCAAAATCTGTGGAGCCGGGAAAGCTGGAGGACAGGAGTGTCTGTTGACGGGAACCGCAGTGGCCCTTGGTTGGGAGCTGATGGTGACAGAGTTTTGATTAGCTGCGGCTGTTTCCTTTGGTGCCGCTGCTGACGGCTCAGGGAGATCCAGAGGCTTTTCTTTTCCTTTGCTAGAAGGCAGAGGGTCCCACTTTGGCTCTTGTAGTTGTTGCCTTCTCTTTACTTTTGCACAAGATTAGTTGGCCTATCTCTCAAGACAGGGCAGAGGAGTTGTCCTCGGTGCCTAAGCAGCTGGCTGCACGACTTTCCCTGTTTGAGCACTTGGTAGGAGGTGGATGTGTCTGCCCTGAACTAAAGTATCTCAACTACTGTAGCACTAACCAGTCTGAACCAAATTCTGCTTTAGCAGTGGAACACAACAATGCATGCAAATCACTGCTCTGAACAGGAGGCCTGGAGTACCCCTGTGCCCTGTAACTTCAGCAGGACCTTCTGAAATCATTTCATGGTAACAGCCTATGCCTAAAAACCCCATACACCAGTAACTTAGTATAATTTGCACATATATTTGCCACAAAAATGGATCCAGAGTCCCTCCAGAAGCTGAAATTACCTGCTATCTAATTGGATAAAGTAGGAAAGTAACTGTATTTGTTTTTTTCTTTCTAAACCTGACAAAAGTAAGGTAGACACACCAGAAGTGTTGACTTGACTGCTTTCAAATTGGAAGCTGTGTGTGTACACACTCATTGTATATATACTGTGTACTCAGTTACTGATAGTGTAAACATATTTTATTTCCAGAGTGAATTGAAAAAGTGAAAAAGGGTATCAAATGTAAATAGATATCTATGGCTGTAAGGAAATCTTTGTCATTTCAGTGGCTCTATAATTAGAAATTGACCTACTATTCCATGCTGCCATACGATCAGTGTTTACATGCTTAAAGTGATTTTTTTTGTATCGCAGTTTAATTTGAACTTTACCGCAAAGTGCTCAGTTGCTTTACATGATATCAGGGTGTAAAAGGTGTTGAAAATGAACAGAACAGCAAATTTATGCTGTTCAACCATTTCCCCTTCACACACCCAACGAGGAGAAATGCCTTTTTAATGATAGAGAAAAAGTTGTTGACATTAAAATGATTGTGTGAAACTTTACTGAACTAGACAAGTGCCAGCGACCTACATTTCTGCAGTTCCGAGCGCCAGATGATACTGCTTTATGTTTTGAGAATTTGGCCAACAAATCTGTGTTAAAAAATGAAAGATACTTCAGTTGTGGAAAGGAAAAAAAGAAACAAACCATGGGTGCAGCTTAGTGTGTTTTCCCTTTCTCCAGGGAATCTGGTGAGGGCTGGGCTGGGTGAGCTGGGCTGGGTGAGCTGGGCTGGGTGAGCTGAGCTGGGTGAGCTGGGCTGGGTGAGTTGGGCTGAGTGAGCTGGGCTGGGTGAGCCGGTCTATGCGGCCCCGACAGGAGGGCCGGGGCACCGCTGTCCAAGGTCCTGCAGAACAGCGCACACACAGCCCGTGGCTGGGTAGAGATGCTGCTCTCTGCCCCCGTGCCCTGGTTTGGTGCGTCTGGGTCCCTCTGGAGCCTTTTGATCCGTGCGGGTGGTTGTGAGAGCCAAGTGGATGGCGCGTCCAGCGATCTGACGTGTGTGTTCATGTGCTTGTGCATGGGCTGCCCTGAAGAGTGTAGAGGTGGATCTTGAAACTCGAGTACTTTGTGACTGTTGCAATATTTTTCTGGGCTTTCTCCTGTTTTATATATATTTCATTTATAAAACTCAATCAGGACATCCTTTTCTGTGTGTGTGTGTGTAAGTAAATATTAATTTTTTTTGCATGTTGGATATTTAGCTAATTCTTAGGTAAATTATCAGAATAGAAATTAACTTGACATCTAGCTATGTGGTTTAGGTACACATTTTTTGATGGGTGTCATGGTTTGTGTGGTGACCTGCGTTTTCTTTTAAACAAAGTGATAAAAATACTGCCTTTATTCAATAGTCGTGTATGTAAGCCTTGGTTCAATAAAACAAAAGGCTTATTAACTGGTCTGTTTGTATTTAAGATGTCTTTAGCATTCTTGGAGGGCAGCTTTGTTCACAGAAAAAAAGAAATTTTCATCCAGTTGACCAATTATAGCTGACGATAAGCAATAATAAAATTTACTCTGAATAACAGTCAAGCATAAACTTGCAATTGGGTGTTGCTTCCCCCTTCCCCAACTTGCCCCAACACCACCCTCAACTCATACAGTTCTCATAGTAAAGTGTGAAGATTATGATGGATTTCTCAGCAAGTTATGCCATTCCAGAAAGTACTATTGGTGATAACAAATAGTACATATCAAAAATGCCTTTGATGCACGAGTATAAACCTCAGGCTTTATGTTTTCATTCTTTTATCTGAAACCAGAAGAAGATAAACTATACTTTCAAAATGTTCTGTCTTCCACTACATGTCTCCTGGTCCCTGAAGAATGTTTTTAATTAATTGCTTTATATTGCAGAAGTTTGTAGACAGGAGTTGTTTGACTTACAGATCACATTTAGCTATTCTATGTGGTGATTTTCAGTTTTAATATATAAGTATACTCAGGTTTTGTTTTGCTGGGTTTTTTTTCAAGCGCATTGTCCTGTAATTAAGGTCTTACCATTTTACTTTTAGTGAGTTGCATTGAGGACTTTGAAAAAATTGTAGAAAATGCTGTCAATTTTTAATGTTTAGAAAACAGCTATTTTTGGTAGTATCAATGAAAATGCATATGCCTTTTATATTGTTTCTATGTCAGTAGACTTTATGTGTTGTTTAGAAGCTTGGAATATCAGTGTTGTCTTACTATAAATCCATCTCCAACCTATTTCTTATAAGCTCTTCTTGAAGTCTGATGTCTCTATATATTGTTTCCTTGTCTCGATAGTCACATATTAGTAATGGCTAAACAGTAAACAAGAGAAATATCTGAATGCATTCAGATATTCAACTAGATGGCAAAACAAATTGCTGTAGCTTTACTGAATCAATAAAGTTACTCTGGATTAGTCTGGATTCACACTTCTGTTTTTCTGTTTGAAATTTAATTTAGATTGTTAAAAAATGTTTATGAAATCTTGTTATTGCCTATTACAAATTCATGGTTATATTTGCAGGGATTTGTCCTGGAAATATGTATAATTTTTTTGGTTTACAGAAAATCATTTTTATATGCAGTGTGCCACAGCACAGTATTCAGACAATTAACAGAAACTGTATTGGCTTGGTGTTGGAAGACACAGTTCCTCATTACAACTTGTCAACCTTCTATCAGGGGAAATACTCAAGCTTTTATTCTTAAGGCAGCAGGCAATCGCTCTGTGGAATAAAAGAAAATTCTGGCTACTTCTGATTAAGAACTGGGTCAAATAACTAAGTAGGACATAAAAATATAAATGCTTTTAATATATATGTTTTTTAAAAAAGATAGAGCTCACATCTTTGTGATTAAGTGTCTGAGGCCAGGTCTTTCCTGGCAAACGTGTTTATTAATGTTTGAACAAGATACCAGTCATCATTTTTGACACAGGTTTCCTTAACCTAGTGCAAGTTGAGAATGTTTAAAATGTAGGCTTTCTTAACACTAGTTAAAATATTGAAAAGTATAATTCAGATAATTGCATTATAATTAAAATAACATTAAAATAATTCATTTTCCCTCATAGAATATCAAAGAGGAAAAATTAAAACCTACTAACTCTTCTTTGCTAAAAACAAAACTTTGGCTGACATTCTAGGTGCTCAGCATGTACCCAGAGATTTTTGTTTTTCAGGAATTAAATGCCATTTATAACTTCTGATTTGAAGATCATGTTGTTGGTATCAAAAATATGTAATAGAATAATTGAGTTGTAAAATGTGTGTCAGTAAAGGTTTTCCTCAATAAGTGTAGATGGTATAGTTGATAGGAATATAGAGTTTGTATTTCTGTTACTGAAGAATTCTTTTTGATCAAAGAACTGTGCTCAACTACTTTTACTTGAGTAAGAGGGTGACTGGAAGTTATTTAAAACAATTAAAATCACATTTCTTCTTAGATGTTATCTGGAAATATCAAAGCCTATATGAATCATTACTTTCCTAAGAACTTTCTCCTAAACAGCATATGTAGTCTAATTAGGTTTTGATTTAAAATCTCTGTTAAGCTGGCAGAAAAGAGCAGATGAGAAATACAAACTCAAAAGCTCAAATGATAAAAGAACTCTTCAGTTACAAAAGATCACATAGAGCAGCATCTGCCACAAAGTTAGATATTTCAGTTGCACATCTTAGTCCCATAATACATATGCAGTGATAGTTCTGTGCACCTAAGCTAATCAGAAGAAACCTGGAGAAATTAAACCTTGAAGATCTGTACTTGTGGTCTAATACAAACAAGAAAAATTTCCACATTAATTACTGAACTAGTGCCTTTTCTGAATCTCTTGAAATATAATTATTTATTTTACAGCTCTTTTTAAAAATTAATACTATGCTATATTAAAAAAATACATAACACTTAAATGTTTATACTTTTTAAAACTGGTATAAAATGCTGTGAAACTAACATCACTATGTAAATTGATGTTTGCACAATTTTAGGGGTTTTCATGTTATTTCTTCAGGTGTTTGGGGTTTTTTTTAAGTAAATATTGAATTATTTTTCAAAACTAACTTAAGACAAATATGTGGATGAATTTAGTATAACTCTTCTTGTGGTATTAGTATAAGTCAGGCAGCAGCACTGGCTATGTGCTAAATGATTTGTATTTTGGCCTAAAATCCTGATACAGCAGTCTGCCTTGGTCTCCTGTTTTGAGCTAGATGAATGGTACTGCACTCAGGGAAGACTATGCTCATGCTTGTGGTCATTCAATTGCCTAAATGCTTTACTGGATTGGGGTCAGATCTCTTCACTCCTAAAAGGGAAATTCCCCAGGGTGTTCTTTCCAGAAGTGCATTAGCCCCACTTAACTTTAAAAAGTTTGCATCTAGTTGATCATCGAGATACTCATCCCAGTCATAGTGTCAATGGGTACACCATTCCTGATTTAGGAAAAAAAAGGGCTACAGATTACTGGCACAGAGTAGTTCAAGTGGATTCCACCCTAATCCAGTAACCACTGTTTAATGTTTCATGGTATTAACGTCACATGGCTTGGGACCTCATGGCTCTACCCTCAATTTCACTTTGTTCATTTCTCTTTACATCATGCAGTGTGCTTCACATGCACCTTGCAGGGACTGTGACAATCTTGCTTCTTCATTTCAGGTTCTTCTGGGAAAGGTAATCAAAATGCAAATTATAGTTCTATCACTTATCCTGCCTAAAAATCATTTGGTCTATACATAGTCATTTATAACTTCAGTCTTGAACTAAGATCCATAATGTATTTAGATCTGTGAATTGCCTAAAAGGGAAAAAATAACTTAGAAGCTGAATTCTTAAATGTGACTTTTTGATAAATATCTGTCATAACATCCCAAAAGATATAAAAATAAAGTAATCCATATGACAAAAAAGAAAAAAAAAAGATAGATATCCATTTTGGATATTCACAAAAAATATAGAAGTTTAGGTTCTCCTTGTAGTCAGTGGAGATACATAGGTAATTCTAGAGTCAGTTTACAGTGAAGTGGATATCTAAAATAGGTCAGATAGATTATGCCCTAAAGTACTTATTTTATGTCTATTGTCTCTAAAGAGAACATACTATCATTTTATATCAGATACAAACACTTCCACCCATTGTTGACCTCAAAAGTCATATTAGATGAATCCTAACTAAGTGCTTTTGGTATAAAAATTAGGTTTGGATGAAATTATGTTCATATGCAAAATTTAACTGTGAAAAAGTTTATAAAATCCTGCCACTTGTGCTGTCCTACACCAACCTAGTGAAATCATAAGTCTATTTAACTTCTGTAATATTTATATTCTGTTGCTGAAGAATGTGTGAGCTACGTAATCTGCTTTTTAGGGATGAGAAGGAGAAAGGGCCTTGTATGACATAACTGCATTTTCATCACTTTTTTTGAGAGAGAAGACCAAAATCTTCTACATATGACTTTTCCAGTTGTTATTTCTGTTGAGAAACTAGACAATAACAATTGTGGGTGATCTTCTTAATAGACATTTTTGCAGGTGGAGATTTGCTAGAGATTATTTTTTTTTCTCCCTTCTCTCTTTACAAGGAAGGTGGATTTTTTTTTTTTTTGGAGGGGGGTGGGGAGTGGAGTGTCTATGTATGAGATTTCTTCCCTTAGTCCAAATCTCCCGATTACTCAAACTCCCTCACTCAAGAAACACATTAATGCCATTCACTACAGTAAGCATACTGTACTTTTCTATGTACTTTTCAGTGTACTTTTCTCTTGTCAGAACTGTAGAGCAAACATCTCTAAGTGAGAATGTGTGTGAGGTTGATTTCCTTTGCAGCATCAATCAGTTAGATGAAAAAAGCATAGTGAGGCGCTGGAGACATATTCTGGCTTGTAGAGAGATTTGATCAATCTGGACATATGTAAAAAAAAAATAATGACCAGGTTTCTTTTTGGATATGTGAATTGACCTTATTTGCAGACAAGGTAGGTATGTGTGAATTTCTCTTTTAGAACATGCATGCTGAAGAGCTGTATCCAACTAGCTCCCAGTCCATAACGACAAAAAGAATAGGGCATGATGTAAGTGGCTCTGAAGTGAAGCTGATCAACACTTGATACTCTCCCACCCTTCACCTCATCTCATCTCTCCATCAAAACTGATAGACATCTGTTGAAAGCTGTGTTTGATATTAGGTTGGCCTAAAACCTTTATGGAACAATCTGCTATGACCCTTTGAAGCACTGATTGAATGCAACAAAATTATTGGGATGGATAGTGATGATAAATGCTGAAGTGGCAAACTTCAGCAGGTATATATGAATATTTTGGTCCTTTGAAGTGTCTTTGAGAGCCTGATGGAAATGATCACCTTTAATATATATTGATTCTGAGAGCTAATTCAGATGTTTTATCTTTAGAAGAAAACCTTCAGAAGAAAAACAACACTAAAGATGATCTGAAGTTACCAGCAAACAGTATGTTTTGGTCTAGGTTTTTAGAAGTTGTTAGGAGCTTGGAAGTCATTCTGGATGTTTTATATCACTTCAATGGAATTAGAAGGAAATGGTACCAGACTGATGGCAAATTAAAAAGGGGTCCAAATTTTCACTTTTAGTATACAATATTGGTATTTTAATGATTTTTTTAATGTTGTGATTTAGGCAATTTCTTTATTAAGACATTTTATTTTCAAATGTATCCATTACAAAATTTTTAAAAGGGGGGAAAAATATATTGTATTATGTTTGCATTTTGGAATGTGCAATATATTGCAGCTTTTAGGAGATATTTTCCATGGAGGAAGTGTGATATCTAGAGTGCTTTTTAAATACATGTTTAATTCTTGTTGATCCTCTGCATGTTAGATTAGATGTTGCCTTCAATTTGCCTGAACACTTATGTAAATGGTACCTTGGGCCTGTCGACAGACTTCATCTCTGTTAAGCATCATAATGAAGTATCTTTATTACACTTTAAAGATATTAGCAATCCAGAATCAGAGGGTATTCTTTATTAAGCAGATGGGAAAAAAGATGAGATGCTTTGAAAAAAATATTTTTCTCATTTTATTAATTCTTTTAGGAGAGTAAGAGAGTTTTCGGAGGTTGCTGATTGATGATTTGCTGATGATTGCTCTACGTTGGTTAGCTTGCTCTCTGTATTTAGGGGCTTACACTTACAGGCTCTTCTCAAAAAAAAAAAAAAGAAAAAATAATTTTGTATGAGATGTATTTATCTATATAAATATTTGGATTTCAAGGGAGAACTTGAGCAACTCTTAAATACCTTAAAATCTATAGTAAGTTAATTAAATATTCAGAGACTTCTGTGTGTAGTAATAGACAACTAAGTGTAAGATGATAAATATAAAAATTTATTCACGTAAACTTATTTTTTGTGATGAACAGTATACCAGATGGAAAAGCTTTTGGTGATGTGTAAAGTATATTCTTAACTCATATTAGTTGATTTGTTGTGCTCATGCATCAAGAAAATATGATATTTTACTAGTGTAATTTCATTTAGAGGGGTGTTTTTTTCACTGTTAAAGTTATGTTTTCAAAGGCACTAAAATAATCTCTGCTGAGACAAATTTTTGTGTTTGTATACACACACTGGATTAAAAAAACAGATGTTCTTTAAAATAAAACCCAGTTTGTAGAACAACAACAAAATGGCAGATAAGAAGTCCAATTTGTTTTTAGGCTATTTATATTGAGAATAAATAATACAAGTATATATATTTAAAAATATACCCACAAAAATTGCGTGCAAATTTTGTATGAATGTTCTTAACATTGCCTTCATGTATATTTGTTGAAATTGGATTTCTGTATAGAAGAGCTTTAGGATAAAGAAAACATACTTCATATCTGAAAGTAAAAATTCCTGTGTATTGAAAGACTTGCAACTTCCTATGCAACTGACTGTGGTGACATCTGATATAGCACATCACTCTTCAAAAATAAATTATTTTTAAAATATAAGAGAACTGTAAGTTCCAGCATATATTATCAAAACAATGTCAATGAAATTATGTATGTCAATTGTAATCTTTATAATAAAAACATCTACAAAGAATCCCAAATCCATGTTTTGGTAAAGATTAAAATCTCTGAATGGTTTGAAGAGCAGTATTACTGTAATGCCTATTTAGAGTACTGCTTGTTAGTAAACTCCTTAAGCAAGTTTCTGATGCTTTCACAGTGAATGTGTCTGTACTGATCCTAGCCATGTTAAAGCCAGAAAATCAGTGTAATCAGTGGGAAAAGATCCATGTCATCAGAACCTCATTTACCAGCCTTTTTTTAATTTAGTAAAGTATCCCAAATGCATCTATTTTGGGATGTTGCAAATTTTATATCTCTAGAGGTATAAACTCATCCTTTCATGTTTTTCCTTTCACACTATGTTCAAGCTGTAAATATTATGGTCCAATGCTTTAATGAGAGACTGGGCAGTTTTTATTACAAGCAAGTTTTTTCTGCAGGAGGGAACAAGTATGGGAAGCTCACAGCATATCCTGTGTGTGGGGATGCCCCAGCAAGTGCTGCCTGCCTGGAACTTAGAAGTTCTGCCCTGGAGCAGGGCCAGGGCTGAGGGTATATGAGGATTAGATTCCACTGGCTTGAGGTTCAGCACTTAAAAAAGGGAAGCAAGTCAAAAACATAGCCAAGGTCCCCTGGGGTGACTTTTAAAATTCTTCATGCATCCAGAGATGAGAGATGTTCATTTCCACTCCTGTTCCGCTCTGGAGTTAAAGTCTTGGTGTAATATTTCTACAGAGAACCTGACAGAACTTGGACCAGTATTATGAAGAAGTAGGAATTTCTGAACAAGGTACATTTGAAATATTACCCAAATTGTATTTAAAGCAAAAACAATTTTTGTATTTTTACTTTTTTTAAATTTTTTTATTTATGCTTTCTGATGTAAAAATCCTTGGGGAAATGACCCCTATTATAAGCTGAGTTTAGCTAACAAGATATAGTATAGCGCTGGAGTTCAGGAAATGAGGCTTCCTGTTTTATATTCCAATTCAGTTAGAAGTGCATTATGGTTTCTTTTGTCTCTATTTAAATCTCATAATTGTTAAAGCTGAATCTTATAAATGCAGTCTCTTTTTTTGTTACAACCTTGCTATATTAATGAAATTAAATCATTGATGTAACAACAGCTTTTTAAAATCTAGGTACTGAGATTAATTCCTGGGACCAGAACAGAGTAAATGTACTGCAAGCCAATCTCTGCATGACAGTTATTAATTTAAAATATTATTTTGTTTTCATTTGTAAATATAGGCCAATTTTCTTTAGTCAGCAATCCACAGTGACATAAACCAGGACTAACTCCATTGAAATAAATGGCTTTACTTGAATGTGATACTGTTTTGAGAGGAGGAACATGATACGTTTAAAACTCGAATATATGAATTCAGAAGGACAGTTTGACTCGGACAGATTTGCTTTACAAACCTTGCTGCAAAAAACAATATTCAGAGTGCTTTAAATGCTCATTTTCCTGTCTTTGACTGACATTACTAATTTGTTATTGTTGTGGGATTGATGTTTTCTTCCCTTTTCTTTGTTGTTATACTTGGTCTTGATTGTGTTCTCTTATTCTATTGATTTCTCAGGCACTGCTGTAGAAAAATATTATGAGCTTAAGTTGTTCAGCTATCCAGGGAGAGGAAAACCTTGAAGAAAACAAAGCAAAATTATTTGCCTTTTCCAGCCAAGAGTATAGGTCATCCACCAGGGTAAAAATGAGAAATAATGATCAATAGTATTGCAAGTTTAAATCCAGAGAAGATGCTTTGACTGGTGCAAAGACACTCTGTATTTATGCTGGCATAAATACAGCTAAATTTTAAGTACAAGTTAAAGAACTGATCAGGTAATGGAAGTTTTGCTCTGTGGTACACTTCAACACTCATAAAAGAGGTAGTAATTTTAACAATGACTCATCTTAAATAAAAATTACAGGTTTGATACACACATATATGTGTGTGTGTGTATATATATGTGTATATATATGTATATGCCTTAAAGGAAGTGGAATAAGAAAATTGTTGATGTAGGATCGAGAATTCTGGGGAGGCTAGGACAGTCCTGCAATAGAGTCCTATGGAAATCTGAAAAGTAATGAATTATGGAAAATTAGGAAGGACAGGAAAATATAACAATTGTTTCTAAATGGTCTTCTTTTTCAGGATTTGTTTTCTGTGTGGAAGTGTAAATTACTTGGGGTATTTTCTTTCTTTCATCAATACTTCATAAAGGTTCTACAGTAAAAGTAGAATACACATGGATCTATTGTTGGGATGCCCACTACTCCTGTCTTACATTGGTCTTCACAATGCATTTGTGGAGACCTTCTGTGGAATATTTTAGATTATTTTTGTTTCTGCTTCTCTATTTGCACATTACAAGAAAGTTTATTGTTGTGCTTGTGTGGGGTTTTTCTTAAGACCAGCGCATTTTGATTACTGTGATTATCTGTGAGATCAAGTTTTTATTCCTGTTATATAATGCGATTTTTATATTTTTTCTGAAAGGAGCAGAATGATGTTAGCTTATGCAATGTAAGCATGAATTACAGTGTCTTCCCAAATATTTATTTAATTTTTTTTTAGTTCCTGGTGTATTGCTTCTTTCTAATTGCTACCTCTTTAAATGATGGTATGAAAGCAAATATTTATGGCTTTTTTTGGGAGGTTGGGTTTGTGCTCAATAAGGTCTGATTTGAAGAGAGCCGATAGAAGTTTGGGGTGGAAGAGATCTTTTTCTTCTTTTATAGTTGTGTCGATCTGCAGGAGGAGGAGATATGTTTTGAAGCTTGCAGAAAATATTTGCATCTCAGAGTTTTACCAAAATCTTAACTGGTAGGAGAGATCAGTAGCTCATAGGAAGGAATGTGATAGCTCTGAAAATCAGTAAGCTTTTTTTTTTTTTTTTTTTTTTTTTCTTTCTCTTTTTTTTTTTTTTGGGGGGGGGGGATGTTCCTCTAAAGTTGTACTCCTGAGTACAGGGTAAATTATATATGAGATATTTGAAGTGATTTTATTATATGTTTGAAAGAGAAGCAAAAGACCTGAAACCCTTTAGAGGTTTGTGGGAGGTTTTTTTGGGTTTTTTTATTGCTCAAGAGGCTGGTCCTGCTTCCCACTCTGTTCTTGACTTTCTGTCTTAATAGAGTTAAAAGGCAACTATTTATTTCTTACAGAGTCTGAACACACTGGGCAGCACAAATCACAAGTGCCTGAGCTGTGTACGGGCAGGCTGCCCTCAGGCTGTCTCCATCAGCATTTCAGTTCAGGTCTGGGGTGTGCTTTTGAAACTTCCCACTCACTGCCACTGCCACTCTTAATGCTCCTTGACTCACCACACAAACTGCATTGCTGTCTGCTGAAAGCAAAGGCATACAGGTGCCCAAGAGGTGTGCCTTTAACGATCTGCAGGCACTAAGGGATGTGCAGTCCCTAAAAAGGAGTAGGGGCTGTAAAGTAAAACCGACGAAGCGCGTGTAATGTGGGTACCAGGCTCTTGGCACAGTTTCAGTTTGCAGAGTGTCTCTACAGAGCCACACTCCTTGTTAATATTCATATAGTTATAGTTAAAGAGGCTGAATTTCAACCTGGAGAGAATTCCCAAAGTATCTCAGCAATTTCTTTAGGACTGCATCTCAAGGCCCTGAGCCAAATTGCTGAAATGATTCACTACACCTGGCTCTATATAATCATGGCAGCAGTGATCGCGTATTAACCTTTTTATTCTTTTTTTTCTTTTATCTTCTGTTGGCATGCCTATGAAGGTGATGCAGATTTTTGCTCTATGCTTTCCCTGCATCTGCCAAGGCTCTGTGCAGCAGAACCACTGCAGCTCTGCTGCATTTTGGGTCTGCCTCTGTCCTCACCGTGGATTTCAAAGCACCTTCTCAACACACAGACATAAGGCTGAACAGAACTATCAGTGCTCCTTTATGGCAATTATAGAGTTTTTAGTTTCAGAATGGTGCAAAAATATCTAAATAATCATGAAAAGGAAAAAAAATTGTGAGGGAAATTGGCAGCAGTGAAACTAGTCTGTCCTGTCTTCATATAATACTGCCCTCACAATGCTCTAATGTATTTATTTGTTTCCTGCTAAAATATGAAAAAAAGGACTGTGATGCAGTGTTTAGGCTAGATTTTAGGTAGCTACTGAAATAACAATTAGTTATGCCATTGTGCCTAAGTAGCTGATTTTCTTTTTTAATTATTTCAATTTCTGTATGAATGCAAAGACTTCATTTTCTTTGGATTTCTTCAGCATACAAGACCAAAGGTGTTTCTATGTTATGGATTGATATTATTTTTCTTCACAGAGTAAACCTTTCTTCTTTGAATGACTAGAAAATACTGTGCAGTTCATAAGAAAATAGGACATTGAAAGAGTATTTCTCTGCTCAAAGAATATTTGCTATTAGTATACAGGGTACTACTACCTTTCCAGTTTCTATTATTTAGGTATTTTTATTGCAATATGCCCAATAATTACAGGTAATTGCTTTTGAACCCTGACAATTTATGCCATGTATGGAGTTAATTTTATGGACTTGTAGGAAGAAAATTAGTTCTTCTAGAGGTCATATTCTAATAGTAAGAATGTTCCTGATGATTTGGGGGGTATCTAATGTTTTTAGCCTTTGGTAACCATCAGGAAGCTTTCTTACCTTTTCTCCGGCTTGAAACCTGAGTAGGGATAAAAAGAGTCAAGAAAAGTGATATACTGACCTAGCAAAAATGGATAAAGAAAGAGTTGGCTGAAATAGTATCAGTGTGTGTGATTGATAAAAACATGAGGGGAATACCTGCCAGTGATCAGCATTTTCTGCACCACCAGATGTTACTGTCTTGACCAGGAACTGCAAGGGAGACCAAGTAGCAGAGACAAGACATTGCCCAGCCAGCAGGGAAAGCAGTCAGAATGGCAGACAGCCAAAACTGCAGATGTTTAGCTAAAGTCTACATAAGAGTAGACAGAAGACATATCCACATAAGATTTCAGTCAAAACTATCTCAGGTTATACTCCTTGCTTTACCCTGAAGCCTGGAGGAGCTGATACTGAAGAATCACAAAACTGAAAAGAGTGTGGTTTTTTGGCAAGCAGGCTGTAGGAATTGACACACTACACTGCTCAGTGACCTGCTCTGGGAATACGCTTGCAAGGTAAAATGAATTTTACACCAGACCAGAAAATTGTTGGTTAGTTTGTGAAGTTTCTTCTTAATTCACATTAGGACAGTAGTCAATTTATCATGCTTATGATTCAATAAAATACGCTTCCATATTCTTTTCTATTAGTATATTTTCATACATGA
Organism: Zosterops lateralis; assembly: GCF_965231275.1. Classification (NCBI taxonomy): domain Eukaryota; kingdom Metazoa; phylum Chordata; class Aves; order Passeriformes; family Zosteropidae; genus Zosterops; species Zosterops lateralis. Next base: position 36,164,329 of record NC_139763.1, read on the forward strand.
TATCTTACTGTTAGAGATAAATTTAACTTTCAAAGGTACTTAGAAGGGTGTACAAAATCTTAATTTTCTCTATGTAGTAACTCCACCAAAATTTCGTCAAAATCTGGTTCTTGCAGTTTCATGTGTTAAATCTGTTGGCTCTTTCTAATAATTGAGTAAAGATTTCTGTTCCTGTAGTTCTTACTGATTTTTTTGTGTAGTTCATCTAATTTTTTTTTTATATATCTAGTGGCAAACTGTTAGATTGAAGTTGAGAGACTAGGGTAGAAGGAAATGGTTATATTTATAAGAATTATATTAAAGAGATATAGCTAAACCAGTAATCAAACCCAGGAAAATCTAATTTTGAATATATTGAAATACTAGCAAAGGGATCTGTTGCCTATTTGCTCCTTTCACATACAGTTTTGGGCTTTTATCAATGGCTACTGATTGACAAACGCATTTAAGTACACTTTCTTGTTTGACAGAGAAGGATTTTATTTGTATATTGTCCATATAAATGAGAATGTCTGCATATCTGCTGTAATGCAAGAGTTTCCTACATCTCTAACACATTACAATGTGGGTGTTACCTGTGATTCTTGGCAAAAAGGATGCATGTCTCAAGTCTTCATTCATTAAGACTTTGCTATTAGCAGCTGCTTCTGGTAGACAGAGTTTCACACATTACTGTTGCTTTAATTACCTAAAGGACACTGGTACAGGCCTTTTCCTAGTTTGCTGCAGCAGGGTCCTAAATGCATTTCAAGCTTGTGGCCACCAGTGGTAAAGATGTCAACTGAAAACATCCTTTAGGACATAGCTATCCTTATCCCTTTATTGTTCATCACTACCCAGCCTTTTCTCTTTTCCTTTCCTTAAGCCATCTGCCAAACCAACCTCTCCCGGTAAGTTTGACTGTGGGTCTTTGATGCAGTAATATTCTGTACTAAGAAGGAAAATTTTATAGAAGGGGGAATAAAATATGAGTATCCATGACTGGATGCCTGCAGCTGAAAAGAGTGATTTATGATGTATAGAAGTTGGGATGAGAATAAGCTGTGTGCCCATGAAATAGAAGATGATAACTGTAGAGGTAGCTGGACTTTTCATTTATTGTTTGTGTTGGCTTGATTCTGGCTTGCTGTACTGAAGAGCACTGTGAGGAACTTTTATGTATAAATCCACACAAAAATAAAAAAGTCCTTCATTAAAATGGTATTACCTTTCAACTTGGCAACATCAAATGCAGAGTTCTACATCTTTGATTTAAATAATAGTGAAAACCAGTTGTCTATTTAAAATATGCTGTTTTCAGTTTTGTTGAATTCTTTATTTGCCCTATGAAGAGAGTTAAGTAATTATATAACTTACTTAATTTGTGATTTAAATTTACTTATTCATAATGTCTTTTTAACCTCATCATTTAAAGGTTCCAGACTTCACCCTTAAAAAAATATATCTCAGCCTTTATTCCAGTACTCTTCCCTTTCTCTTCTCTTTCTCAACAATATCTTTATTTTAGATTGTGATTAATGCCAGAGAAGTATTTTCATTGATCTGTGCTTATCAAGAGGATCTTCTCCTCCTTCAGTGGCCATACTGGGTTTTTAATTCTAGATGAAGTATTTCATATGGTTCTTTCCCCTGTGCTTCTATTAGGCTTGGCAGTGCTGCATTCCATCTGCCATTGTTTCCCCTTTCACTGAGCTCTTTTAAGCAACCTAAAAGCTCCTTGGCCTGTTTTGGCCTTAATTAATCTAAGACTTGTTGTGTCTGTTGTAAACATTTCCATCTTATTGTTAGTCCCATTTCCAGACAATTAATAAATAGATTAAACACTTTCATCCTTTGTAAAGGACCTGAGGGCACCCTGCTGTTAACCTTTATCCACATGGAGCAGTGACCACTAATAAATGCATTCTGCTTCTGTGTTCTCCTTTTTGTAGTTGATTTCTAGTTAATGACAATGCTTTACTTCTCATCCTGTGATCACTTAGTTTCTCTAATAGCCTATTGTGGGAAGCATTCTCAAAGGCTTTTTGGAAGTCCAGAAAACTTGTATCTGCCAATGCTTTCTTATCTGCTGTTTATTAACATGACAAAAGAATACTAATAGGTTAAAGACATATACAGGGCATTAAGGCTCCTAACTTTATCCACATATATAACACTTTTGCTTTTAACTGGCTCCTCAATTATTTCTGCAGTAATATATGTGTGAAGCTGAATTCTTTCTCAGTTTCTCTCTGGAGTTACATGAAGATCACTGCTGTCCTATGTGGTTCAGTATATTAACTGATTTCAATGGGAAACTGCAAATTGTAGGGGTTTTTTGGGTTTTTTTGATTAATCTTAAATTGCTTTGGAAGTCTTGAATAAACAGTATCCCATTCTTGAGATACATTGATCTTTTATTTATTGATCCATTCCAGCAATTCCTCTTTTGATACTTCAGTCATCAAAAGTTCCTTTTCTTTAATTGGAAACCTTGGTGTATCTTTGGTGCTATGAGTCAAAAAAGTAATGTAGAAAATAATATGCTTTCTCTTCTATATTCTTGTCTTGTTTAGTTTCCCCTTTAACTTATTGAGAGGGGAGTCTTGGTCTCTCAGTCATATTTTTTTGTACCTAGTTACTGCATATATTCTCATTAAGCATCCCACTTCCCTCTTCAGATGTACCTGTCATTGTTTATGCATCTTACACACCATAGGCACTTTGTGCCAGGTGCACTGGAAAATCCACAACTCTTGCACTCCCAAAAGTAACTTGAAGCTTCCATGTTCAAAGATCTGGTTGGGTTGAAATGTAATTTATCTATTTTATTTTTAGCTCTGTACCACTTGAAAGGGAGAGTAACATGCTTTCCTCAAAGATACGTGCAGGAATGGAGCCAGTGTGCTGGGTCATGCAATTGTGTCATAGCTGGAAAGGGAATAACTAGGTAAACTTACATTCTGATGAGAAATCTAGGACGAAAAAAAAAGAATCCTGGGAATTCTTACTGATGTACTGTTTCTAAGTACTTGTTTTCCAAATCTTTCTCCCTGAATGTGTTGCAGCATCTATGCACATACATGCCTTATTTTCTCAGATGTTGCTTTATATGCATGGGTTCTGTACCCATTCATTCAGAGAAATAAGCAGGTTTGGGTTTTTTTTTAAAAACTCTCTCCTCTAAAAACCCAGCAGGCTTGGGGATGTCATTTTCCAGTATTTGTATAATTGCCTGGAAGCTGGAGAACTGAGTTAAGAGGTAGAGAATTTGCTGGTGTTATGTTTGGTGTCCTCCACAGCTTGAAGATATTCAAAAGCACTTGAACATAGTGAAGCAATGGGAGTAACATTGAGTGGTAGCTAAAAGGCTTTAGATGAGAAATATGTACCAATAAGTTGCTCTGCCTTTGAAACTATTTGGTCTTTTTCTCTGTATTTTGAAATTTCCAATTAGATTTTGCTGAGAACTTTTTTTAAATGACTAGTAATAATAATAATTTTAAAAGTATTTTGATAAAAAAATTCTCCAATCGCATCCACTGAACTATTTTTGATCATATATGTCTTGATATTGCTTTCACCTCCTACAGAACTCTGATGCTGCACAATCCCCTCCTCGTTTGAGCAAAGAAAGGTGCTTTTATGTCACAGAAAGTGTGGAGTAACTGTTCAAACTCTCCTACCTATCACATTAATGATTTTGGACTTAGGACTGGGCAATAGTGGAACAGCTAGCCTGTTTGAAGCCATTCCCGCTGAGTATACCTGCATCAATATATGCCCTCCAGGGAATGTTTTAAACCATTAAAAGCTACAAGGTTTGAAACTTTACCAAAGCTATATATATGCAGCAAAAGACCCAGAGGAACTTTTGCCTCAGTAATAGCTTCTTTTGGGTCTTCCAGCATACACCAGGGCATATTACAAACATGAAAATATGCTCAGTGGATACAGGCGACATTTCAGTTTCTCCAGGGATGTTTTACAGTGATGGAAATAGAATCCCTTCTCTGTTCTACTCTCATAAGCATTCAAGTAGGAATTACTTAGGAGGACAGTCTCAGAAAACAGTGTCTAAAGGATATTAAGAAGAATGACCTGGCTTTCAGAGATGCTAAGCACTCACACACTGAGTTAGGACACAAATTAGGATCTAATTTCTATCACAGGAAAAAAGTTAACACAGGAAGAAATGCTTTTCAATGAAACGAAGACTTAATGTACTTAGTAGGAAAAAAAATGCAGTCTTTTTTGAGTAGGAATTTTTTTTCAGATTTTTTAGCGTTTGCTGGTGATCATTCTGGATACTTCTGTAAAATATTCTTACAGCCGTAAAAAGAATAAAGTATTTTATAGTATCATTAAAGTGTATTTTGTTGTGGAGGTTTTTTTTTTTTTTTTTTTTTTTTTTTTTTTTTTTTTTTTTTTTTTTTTTTTTTTTTCCCCAAAGCATACAACAGAAACAGTGAAGACAGTCTATAAGAAAACAGTTGTTTTCACTACAAGTGATTTATCAGGTGTTGCTGATCCCATGCCTATGTCTCTTTGTCTCTTTACATGAGAAAGAACATACTCTCTATAGACTGTCAGGAGGTGAGTTTTCCAGATGGAAGAAGAGAAATTCAGACAGTGTGGTGTGAAGATCCCTTCAACATAAACCTGAGCTGCTTAGCTGACTTAATACTAGGGATTTTGTGCTTGTAAACAACTCACTTCAAGTTGACATCGTCAGGTCAGGTTTTGCATTCTATTTGGATGTGATCAGTCTTAGATGCAGGGGCAAAGGATTTTGTGGTAAAGTATGCTTTCTGTTTAGCCAGAAAAAGACAACTGATGGGCAGCTGAAAAGATATTATAATAATAAAAAACCCCATATGATTTGCTTTCCTGGTTAAGCAGCACATTAAAAGAAGTTCTTCACTCACTATGTAAAATAGTGAGTGATTTCTTTGGAGAAATCATTCCTTACACATTACTTTTCAAAGGTTTACTGAAGGTCAAAATCTCTATATCACACACTTTCTGAACAGGTTCAATGTTGTTTTCTTCCTTTCTGTAATAAAAAAAGTACTTACCATTTACCTAGTTAGGCTGTATTAATAAGAACTCTTCTACTCAAATGTGTTCCAAAAGACTGTCATATACAAGGTGAGGCCAAAATTTTTGGGTAGTATTTCAGCCAAGAGAAATCTCCCACAAAGGAGAGAAGAATTTTTTTCTTGTTCTAAGAGTCACCTCGCTGAGAAGAATTTATTGCTTACCAGAACTAGTCTCCTCTTACAGAAACTCACCATTCCAAGGGTGAAAGAGCACACACAAACTACTGAGTGGAGGCTCTTTCTCTGCTGCTGCCTTTTGAAAGAGGTACAACACTAGCTGCTTCCTTCTAGGTGACATTCCATGGACATAGCATTTCAGGTGAAACCTTCTGGAACATACTCGGTGGCATGTTCCTTTAGCACTTCATGAAAGGAAAGCAATCGACTGGCTTAAAATAATTGCTTGTGATTTCCCACTGTAAAACTATCATTTTGCTCTGTCTGCTGTGGCTATAAGATGTTTCCATGTACAAGATGTTCCCATGTGCTGGCAGTCACTAGCAGTTGACTCAGTTCCTTGAGATTATCAGCAAGAATAAGCAACAGTAACTCACAGTTTTGCTTGTGGCTGGCATTAAGATCGAGCTGAAATTGACATTTTGAATGAGCATTAGAGAAAAGGGTTAACTACCTTTTAGAGCAGTGTAAGTGTTCTCTCTACATAGCACTTACTTTTCTAAGGGTTCTTTTCCCCACTAAATCAAGAAAATTAGCATTAAAAGCATAATTAATGAGTTCCCTGTGTCCAAAAGAAAACCAGGGTATAGCTGTTTTGGGAAAATGCCTATCACTCTTTTTTTTTTTTTTTTTTTTTTTTTTTTTTTTTTTTTTTTTTTTTTTTTTAATAGGCAGAAGATTATATGTTTTCATGCACATTTTAACTTTTAAAATGTAGAAACTGCAATGCATTTGAGGACATTCAAACTGAGTCTGGATTAAGATCAGAATTCAAGATAAATTTAAACAACAGTGTTATAAATCACAAATACTTCTGAAGTGGAAAATTGACTAGCTATTACAGGAAGTTTACACTGACTACCATGCTTTTTCTCTGTAGTATCTGTAGTACTATATTTATGTAATGGAGTTTGGAGGAAAATCTTACATAAAAACATGTATGGATGGTTTTACTCAATTAAAAAAAAATTATAGCATGAAACCTGTTTTCTGTTGTGTTAATTCAGGGATCGAGTATGGTATCCCAGAATGTCCTGGATCTATGGGATCAAGTGTGTTTATTTCAGGCTTTATGATGGTTAGTGAGTGTCTATTAATTTCATAGGTTTCCATTATTCTCTCAGGGATTTTTTTTCTCATGTCAGTTTTCTTCAAAAAGGAAAAATAATTTCCTTACAGAGAAACATCATCTTTTTATTTGAGGGACCAAATGCAGGAAAAGTTAAAAGTCCTTTCTCAAAGATTGACTTTTCTGTACTATAATGAAGAGTTTTGCCTGGAGTTTAATGATGTTCTGCATCTTGAATTTGTGTTTAAGGTTACTACATGCTTTAGGCTGATAATTGGCCATTATTGAGTTAATGAAAACATAAAATTACCTATCTTTTCTTGATGTAAGAAAACAATAGCACAATGTCCCTTTGGAAGGTCTGAGTGCTGTAAAAATATTGTACAAATGAAGTCAGTTAAATCACTTTGGAATTCCAGCTATGAACAGACCTTGAAAACACATTGTTTCCTTCAGTATTTTGCACTTCAACTTAAGAGATTCTGACCACTTATAGAAGAATTAGATTTGCTAACATGAAAGTGCATTAAAGTAGTGCCCTTGTATAAGAATTGTGTAAGTTACCTTTTTTCCCATACTGAATTTTTTTAAGGAAAGGGAATTTTTCAATGTGACCTTAACAATTGTATTCTATCTAGGAATTGATCCAGGGGATGAAGATGACCTAGTAGACCTTAGAAGTGATATTTTGCTTGGAGTTGTTTTCCCTTGTCTGGAAAAAAAGGCATCCCTGAATTATATTTGTTTCACTGGCAGAGAGCTGAATCATGATTCTTCTGTAAAGTCTGAAGAAACAAGCTTTATGAGGGGTTTTGCTAGGATTTAAGGAATCGAAAGAAATCCACTTTTGGGTTGTAATTCTTCTTAGCAACTTTTGCTGTCCGAAGGCTAAGTGCCTGGTTAAGCAAGTTAACTTGGCTCCCTACATAGTTAATGGGGAGAAATGGTTTCCTCTCTTCTCTAAATAAGCATTTAAAATAGATGGGTTGAATTACCCTCTGGAGTTTCTGCACTCTCTCCATTAATTAGGGAGAGATTCATCAGTTCTGGCTTTAATGTCTAGAAGTTAGACTTCAAAGTCTTAGTTAAACACTGTGTATCAAAGAGGATAAAACAGCATTCCCAAACAATCGTCCATCTTCCTCTAAAATGGGCATTTGTGACAGTGCAAATAAATATATGATGGGAGCCTAAGGTGACAGATACCTAAGAAAGAAGGGAGGTTAGGCTAGATAGCTAAAATTAAAAGAGATTAATTTCTCTCTGGTTACTTGGACAGCAGGTTAGCCCCAAGAACTGCAGATCAGGGTGTTTCTTTGCTCTGAGGAAAGTAGGCCTATGAATCCATCATGTTACAGATGTGCTACTGATCTCCCATTGCCTTTTTTTTTCTGATTTTTGTTAGGAAAAAGCTATATGGTACTTCAAAATATGTTTGAGAAGTGAAGTGCCTCTGCAGGATGTCTCTGCATCAGAGCCCTCTGCACAGTGGAGGCTTTTGATTGCTGTGCCTTTGGATGCTTTCCACAGATATTCTGCAGGTTTAGATGTCTAAAAGAGCTAGAGCTGTTGTTTGCAACAAGACTGTGGGTGAAAATACTACATTTGCTACGTGCCAAGGAATGTCAGTTCAAATTATTTTTCCATGCAAAAGCAAGGATTAGGGAATCTAATGAACTGAATCGCTGAAGATGTACATGGTTCCCCTTCTCAGAAAGTGGTGTTATTCTGCATAATATTATTTGTACTTCTCTACCACTCAGTGATTCCCTTTTAACCCACACTTAAAAACAAGCTTATCTTTAGCAGCAGTCTGGATTTCAGTACAAGGGGTTTTTTGAGAAAAAATTCTACTATTTACTACTATCAATGAGTCCTTGCTGCCTAGTTTGACTGCAAACCTCTTTCTCTAGGCTTTGGTTTAATGAGTAAATTAGTGCAATGTCAAGTAGAAACAGATGTGCAGGATACCAGCTACTATGCTCTAATTGTCTGTGTGAATATGCTTGTTCTTTGACAGCACTGAGAGCAGTTCAACATTACTTGTTCTACCCACATTTAATACTACATAGTATTAAGCAAACATATGGAAATATTGAAGGACACAAGAGGTGGGGTTTTTTTTCCCTCTCTTTCCTCTTTCTCCCCACTGCCTACCTTTGATCTAGGGTCACACACAGAAAAGTGTGGGGTACACAAAGAACAAACACCTCTCTGACTGTCTCCGGGCAATTTTTCATAGAAGAGGGAGAGTTGGAAGTTGAATAGTAACAATGGAATGGGGAAAGTCAAACAAAAGTTAAAGCTGTAGTAATGAGCCTATGGTCTTCCCCTTACATAACTTTTCTCACCCAAGCAACTTCAATAAGATTACCCTAAAGTTCCTTAAGGTTAACCTTAAAAGTAATCCTGGTTATCATAAGACCATATTTTATTGGCTTTATTCTAGCTTTTTGAGTCCTGGACTTGATCTTTTTATTCGCCATACATCTCTTTCCATGACTGTATCCATAACTCTTGGAACTATTTGATTGAAACCCAAAACAAGAATGGAATGGAGACTAGCAGTTTATCTAACCCTCTGAAATAAAAATCACTGTGTCTCACAAAAGCTTAAGGTAAGCCAAAATATTTAAAAATTGTGAAAATTTGCTAAAATTATTTTTATTTGATTCTGTTTGCTTTACTAAGGTTTATCTTTTCTTGTGTTCCTCAGAAACAAAAAGAATGAATGCTTGCCTCTTTCTTTCTGCTGTGAGAATTATCTCCAAATTGCTTCTGAAGAGCATGACTTAAAGACATGACACTCAGAAAGAAAAATGCAATGCCAAGAGTTAGCCTTAATTCAATGCAGTTGATATGACAAAGCATTAATCTTTTTTTAGAGAATCTTCAATGAACATATCTATATTAGATTTCCTTCCTCTGCTTGTACCCTGGTTGCTAAGGAGAGTAAATGATAAACATAAGAAACATGCCCGATTAGCAGCACAAATGTAAGGATGAGGAAGATCAGGCTGAGAACTGTGCAGAGCTCTCCGAGAGGCAAAAAAATGTGTTCTGTATTATGCTGAAGTAACAGGAGGTTTCAAGTTCTAAACCTCACAGTTGTAGTATTTATAAGTAAGTTTTCTCCAGGTGGTTTTTGTGTTATTTTTTAAATATTAGGGAAGAAATATTTGCTATTTTTTGATCTTATCTATTTTTCTAACATTTGTCTGTTTGTCTGACTTCTGTGTGAATACACATTTGTCTCTGACTGAGCCTTACATCATCCTTTGTCCGATCAGATGAATGTTCAGCATATGGTAGGAGAACGTAGAAGACTTAATTAGGCATAATTGTGGCATAATGGGGAATTACAGTAGAGACCACTGGAAAAGTGGTCACTGCTGCTACATACTTTAACTGAAAAAGAATGAAAAATGAAAAGAAGAGGAATGCTAGAAGAGGAAAGAAGGAAGACATTGTTTTAAAAAACATGAATTGGGTTGTAGCACATAGTGTTGGTTTACAGGTGTGGCATTGCAGGGGTAAGGCAATAGCAAATAAACCATGAGAGGGGTCTGTGTCCATGTTGACAGTTTTATATGTGCTCATTCAAGTGGTTTTCCTATAGCACTTCCAGGTACACCTTTGCCATAGTCAGGTATGATGGAGAAGGAGGATAGGGAGAAGAAAAAGGAAGAAGATGAAATAGGAGAAAAAAAAAAAATCAAAACAAGTCTTCACACCTCCCAGATGCAACTTGAAAGTCAGATGTAATTTTATACTGGCTGTAGTAATTTTATCAAGATCAAGCAAATTTCATGCTAAACTGGGTGAACCTCTGTCTACATAGAGCAAATGACACTTTAAAACCCATGATGTGGTTATAGGACTTACAGAAAGTGAAGAAGCAAGATAAATACAAAAGTAGCTGAAAAAAGTAGTTTGCATTATGAAACTTTCAGAGCAGCACTGTACAATTCATTGAAATAATTGGTAACAACAATGTCGAATATTACAATGATCTCCAGATGGACTTCACGTTTTAGAAAATCTAGAGTGAGTCTTGAACAGAAAAATCAAGTTGTATCTGAACAGAAGTAAAACTTGAACCTTCTGTGCTTAAATGTCAAAGTTTGAAAGTTATCCTTTTGTTTATGAGCTGTGAACAGAAATAGGACCTCTGCTCTTGAGTTCAGAAGAGAAAAAGAATTAGACATGGGACTTTTTTTTCTGATTCTGGGAAAATATTGCAGAATGTTCAGAAAAAATATGTTTCAAATAAGTTTTTTTTTATAAGAATTAAATAAATAGAAGAGAACATTGTAGTCTGGTTTTGAAGATAAGCTCGAATCTGAACCAGCCATAAACAAATACAGTTATTTGAAGTCTATGAACAAAGCATATGAAACAGTTAACTTGTATCACAAGAATGTTTATGGCTTTTTGTTCACTAACTCTGAAATCTAACAACGCATATTCCAACAGTTGAAAACAGATAATTTGTTAAAGTGTAAGTTTAGTATCTTGGTCAACAATAATATCAAGACCCCCTTAAGACGACTTCTCAGATGCAAACAAGCACCTGAACTCGAGTTTGCCTTATCTCCAGTTTGCTGTTTTCTCAAAAGCAGGCAGTCAGCTCCTGTTGGCTAAACATGACAGGGAAATAAGGCAGAAATTGCTATGCTATTGCTCCTTTTTTAACTCCTGTGGTCCCTTTGCTGTCAGTAATGCTATTTCACGAGACAGGTGGACTGACATAGGGCAGATTTAAGGCCTGCAGTTTTCAATTGTACTGCTGAGATGTTATTTCCTTATTTGATCTTTGATTGGCCTTGAGCTGAAAACAGAAGTTGCATGTGTTTTGCAAGCAGATTAGAAAAGGATATACCAGCCCACTATATCAGTTACAAAATAAAAAAAAAAAAAAAAAAAAAAAAAAAAAAAAAAAAAAAAAAAATACAATAAGAAAAAAAAATCAGTTACAATATAAAAAAAGAAGAAAATACAAAGAAAACGTTCTAAGTCTATAGTCTATACTGACTTTTCTGTCTCTAAATCACAATATTATATGACTGCAGTATAAGAAGACAAAGGAATGATAGAATTTATTATTCAATTTCAAGGAAACTTTAGGTATGCTTCAAAACATATGTGAAGCAATAAAAAAAACTGCAGTTAAGACACACAATCACCATAAGATTGCTAAGGTTGTGGGATTTGTGAAGGAATTTAGCTTCTTATCTGTAAAAGTACCTTTTTATGGGTTAATAATGGCCTTCAAAAAGACTTAAATATGTTGTCACAGTCTAGGAAATATGTGTGTGGTCAACTGGATGTATTAGAATCATAGAATCGTTACGGTTGGAAAATGCCTCCTTAGGATCTTCAAGTCTGACCTCCAACCCAGCATTATCACCATGTTCACCACTAAACCATGCCCTCAGGTGCTGTAAACACGTTTTTTTAAACACTTCTAGGGATGGTAATTCCACTGCTTCCCTTGGCAGTCTGTTTCAGTGCTTGACAGCTTTTTCCATGGAGTAATTTCTCTTAATGTCTAGTCTAAACCTCCTCTGCTGTAACTTGGGACCATTTCCTCTTGTCCTGTCTCTTGTTACCTAGAAGAAGAGTGTGGCTCCTCCTCCCCCCCCGCCCCGGTCTGCCTCTAACCTTCTTTTAAATGGCTGTGGAGAGCAATAAGGTCTCCTCTGAGCCTACTTTTTCTCTGACTAAACAACCCCAGCAGCTCCTCCTAAGGACAAACTAAAGTTACTGCAGAAGTGGCAATGGATGATGCTGCTAGGGAAATTGCATGGTTTTATTGCTGGGAACCATTTTCAGGAAATCTGGGGAAATCTTATTAACCAAGGAAAGCACAAGAAGAGATAGACCTATACTAGGGCAAAATGTATCAATCTGATAAGTGTTCAGCTGGAGAGATCTACTAGAGCTGTGATATGTGTTTAATTTTATGCAGAGTGAGTACTTCCTGGAAAGACAAACCAAGACAGTGCATATGTCTTTGTGAGACAGAATCCTGAATTTAAAGTATCACTGAGTTAGAACTTCGAAAGCATTGCCACCCATCATATGTCAGTAAAATACTCATCAGTGTCTCCTTGATTTGCTTCAAATATGTTCACTGCTCTAGACAGGCACTAATGATAGTAATGGGATGCTCTGGTCTTAGAAATAAATAAATCTGACGGAGAAATACGATCATGGAAATGGCCCATCAAAATGGTGTAGATCATGATAATCACTTTCACCTGAGAGCACTATCAGTTAATAGATCTGTCTGTATGTATCTATGCAGTCCTAATAATGTTTTACCTTTGTGAGAAAGTGTCCGAAAAAATGCTTGAAGAAATAGCTGGTGAACAGATGTAGCTTTAGAGAGCAGTGAAGGACAAGTGAGTTTCATGTCTGAATAGTTTAGATTATTGCTAGAGGGTGAAAATTTATTTCATACAAGCCAAAGAGGCTTTGTCGGTGTGGAGTTCCAACCAGCTATTCACAGGTGGCGTGCTATTGTAACTGCACTCAAAATAGCACTGGCTTTTTTTTAAACCATAATGATAATTGAAAGTTTGGCAGTCAAATACTTCAGATCATTCCACTTTCAGCTTGCTCAGTGGAGTTAGTTAACGGAAGTACAATACACTGAATCTCTGGCAACTGCACAGGAGCGGCTTTTGTGGCTGAGGATAGGCATTAAAAAAGGAAAGCTATACGTAGCATAAGCATGTATCATTTAGAATATCACTTTTCTTACCGTTCAGGACAATGGCATCTGAGATTAGCTAGGGATGCTTGTGCTAGCAGAATATCACTAGTAACATGTCTCAGCATGGGTCCATGGTGCTGCTGAGGAAATACAGCACAGAGTGTTGACTCTAAGAATCTGTCTGACTTCTTTGGACATTGTCTCATGAAGTTAGGTAAGAGGAATCATATCAAGTTGCTTATGTGAAGCTGTGATATTGAAATTTGCTTGGTTCTAAAAAGCCGCTTGTGTCAAACAGTTTGTGGAATGTAATAGTTCAATGGTCTTTTATCAGCTACTCACATTTTTCCAGAATATTGTTTTTATATTTCATTGGATTAACTTTGACTGCATTTAGATAGAAGTACATTACAAAGATAGAATTTAATTTAGAATGGGATTTTCCTCATTTTCAATCAATAAGAATAGCAGGATTTATATCTTTGGGAGCAAAACAGGGCCACAGAGATATCATTATTTTCCCCCCAGAGAATTCAAGACATCATGTTTTGGCAATGATAGCCTTGTTGTTCATTGTAGAAAGATTTTTCTAAAATAACTAAGAATTTTTGTTGTCAAAAAATACTTCCAAGTCTGACTCTCTACACAGCTGAACATTGTCTAATAATTTGTTTCAGTTTATAGGTGGATAGGTATTGTTATCAAATTAGATTGTGTTAGTTTTGTGAACTGACTTTGAATTAGTGCAAATGAGCACAAAATAATCAGGGCAGTGAGAATTCATGCTGTTGAAAAATGGGTTAGCTGGTGCTACAAATCTGCTTCCCAGGAAAATGGCCAAGTGGAACCTTCAAAAGCTCTTATTTTTGCTTGCCTTCAATCAGGAGATGGAATAAACTTAAAGTGTGAATCAAATAATTTGTAGGTTAGTGAAAAATGTGAACAAATCTGTAGCTAGGAGCCAAAGTTAGTGGCTGAAATTTGAAAGATCATTTGAAATGAGATCATTCTGGCTTCATTTCAAGATTTGTTTTTTGAGCATATTTCCCAGAGACAAACCTTTTTAGGAAATATTTAATGGGGCAGAATGATAGGGTCACATAGATTTTGATCAAGAACTACTACATTAAACTGGAATTAGAAAATGTTTGGCTAATTTCATTAGGTGAGAGGAAAGCCTAGCTACAGACTCTGAAGGAAGTGGCAAACCTGGTGTGACTTCTGTTAAAAGGTATCAGATGCTCCGATCCTGTGCATACTTGTGTTTCAGGTCCAACAGCATTGAAATTGCTGATGTTACATTAGGCTAAAAGTTAAGGGAAAAGCAGGAAACTTGACAATTAGCTTATTAAAATAAAATAAGAATTTGACCCTACATTCAGAGAGAACCGTAAAAGAAGAAAAATACATATCTCATGTTTTTATCAGGAACATGTAGGCATCAGAACAGAGGGGACAGCAAATGAACACCGACATAACATACTAGAAGTATGTTTTCTTCAAATATGATTGCTAAAATATCCTGCATAATTTGGCATTTCTAAAGTAGTAAGAGTGGCTCTGAGAACATCTGGTTTTTGTTTCTTGGATAACAAATATAAAATACTCTTTAGGTATGTGAATTTGTTCAAAAAGAGAAAATGTCATGCTTTGTTGAAAAATACTTTACTTTCATTGTAGCTACTCTATACTTACCTGTCAATTTTATGGTACTTGGATAAACTTTGCTGTCATAGATAGGGACAGAAAAGATCCCAAGGAGAATTTAGGTTGAATTTAGTCTTTTCTATAGTCTGCATAGGGTAGAAAGAAAATTATATATATATAATTATCAGTCTTCTTCTATGAGTATTCCTACTAACAGCTTCTCTTGACTACTTAGATTACTCTGGAAAAAAAAAATAATCTAGATGTCTTTTTTGAGTCTTTAGTGATTTTTGCATCGCTCAATTTAGCTCTCTAGTAGTCCAAGGGAATGGAAATTGAATTTCAGAATTCAGCCTCAGGCTCTTCCGGATGTATCAGCTTTTTGCTATTCGCTCGTTCCAGCACCCATGAGTCAGGACACCAAATGTTCCCAGCGAGGCTGCTTCCAGTGCCTCGCTGAAGCTGCAAACAGTTAGTCACAGATGAAAGCAGCATGGATAAGTATCCATGTGGCATCAGGAAAAATACCATGGAGATATCTTTTTCAGCTGAATAACACCTGGCTGAGATATTTACAGCCATAAGCAGCCTCATTGTATGTGGAATGGGAAGGAACTTTCCCACCATCGGGCAATGGGCAAGAGGGCAATGTCAAGACACGGCAAGGGTTATCTGTATGCGGAGGCTGGGCTGAATTAACTCTAGAGTGGAGAGCAATATTATTAAACCATTTGTATTCTTTGAAAGTGTATTAATTCCACTTTCAAATTACAAGAAGTTGTTGGATTTCCTTAAATCAAAGTGTGATTTATATAATTACTGTATTATGATTATCTTTATTAAAGGACTCGGCATTTTGTAATGGTTTCTGCAAAGAAAAGGGAAACTAAACAAGATTTATTTTTCTTTTAAGGGAACTGCTTCATTCATTATTTAAATGAATTCACTCATTGTTTGGCATTCTCTGTCTCAAGATTATGCCTGAATGGAAGATTATTCATTCTGAATTTTTTCAATTTCATTGAAATTTCTTGTGAACATAATCTGTAATACAAAATCCATCAAGACCCAAGATGCAAGGACTCATAGACAGAAAAAAAAGCCCAAACAAAATCCAACTCATTCTAATTAATGAGTTAATTAAAATATGCTTGCAGTGATTTTATTTGTTTGGTTGATTGGTTTTCTTTAATTTCTTTCATGGAAACATGGAAAATATTTAGTTTTGTCAGCTTTAAAAAACCCAATTGCCACATTTATCATGTTATCTAGGCAAAGTAATTTATCATTTAAAACCATATGTCATAAACATTTCTTAAATCTGTATATGAATGATGTTCAAGCCAACAAAAGAAATGAAGCAGAGAAAGAAAGAAAGAAAAGCAATCAATTTTTAGACCAGTCAATAGTAGAGCTCATATCATTATGTATGCATTAGTTCTGTACAGGTAGTCCATGTTAAAACTGCTTTAGCAGAGAATTAAGGAATGGAGAAATGTTGTTACTTAGGAAGATTAATTGGCAATATCACATTTATAACTCATTTTAAACCCAGCTGTTTCTCATGAGAAAGTCAGTATTTTAAATTTCTGAACTGGTCTGTAAACAAGAGTTTTGCTTATTACTGGGAATGTTCAGGATTTAATTATAAATTTTTCTGTATTTGGCTCAAGAATGGCCTTATTCAGGACATTTAAGAAGTCTGAAGTCCTCTACTCTTCCTAAGTGCTGCCTAATCCATTATGTGCTCTCCCTCTTCATGGAAGGCAGTTGTACTTACTGAGTCTGTACAAAATGCTTTATTCCTCCATGTACTATTGAGTTGAAGAATGTGCCCATCCTCTTCCTGTTCACATTTTATGTTGAAAGAAAATAAAATGTCAAAGGGTCAGATTCTGCATTATAACCTGCAGTGATAGACGTTTACTTGGTGAAGACCCGGAAAGCAAAAGCAACTTGCAGTTCTTGCCCCAAAAACTGAAGAGTTACAAGACTGCATAAGGTACCAGACAGCTGAAACTCAGGATGGAGCTAACCCTGTTTGTGTAGAAGAAAGCTAGCACCAGGCACAGCCCTGAATTTAGTATATTAAAGTCAAACAAGAGGAAAGTTTGACTGAGGCATGACCAAAACTATTTATCTTTGACAGGACAGTCTGTGTCTGTGGAAAAGGAAATCTAAACCCGAAAATAATGCTCAGAGTTTTATGGCACATGACCTATTTTCTTCAGAAACAAGACTACTCTTCATTCAGGAAGCAGAGTCTTACGACTTAATCATCAAGATAAGGATTTTTATGGTTGCGTATTTCTAGTCTCCCTGTTAGTTATATACTACAGTGCAAGCACAAAGACAAAATTTCTGCACCAACGTGACAATGGGCCAAGAGATGCTTTACCCTGACATCTGCGTTTTTTGATTTTGATTTGGACTTCCTTCTGAACCCTCTGTTGGTTTTATGTATTTTTTTATTTTCTGACTCTAGTGGGTTCTGTAGCATAATACTTGTCTAACTGGAAAACAATGATCATAAGTTCAAGATCTTCAAAGTTACATGAGGATAGGCACCAGTCTCCATTTTCTCAGTAAGCCCTATCACCAGAAGGCTAACATGTAGTAAAGGAGGAGCAGGATCATGGTATCTTTTGACTGAGATCTGTGGAATCCTGCAGATTAATTTTGATATGTATTAAACTAGTAAAACAAGTTGTTTAGAGTACTTGTGTGGATGACTGCTTTCAGGAAGATGTGAAATTTTTTTGAGTTTATGTAACACCACAACTAGAGACAAGTAGGGAAGTTCCCTATAAAATCTTTTTTTAAAAAATCTTTTGCAGTCCTAACAAAGCATTCTTGAATTCGTTTTCTGAACACATTGCATGAAACTTGTAGCCTGGACTACCCTTTCCACTGACAGGTGTGTTGAGAGTGGTTAAAGACTATTGTTATATAAATGACAATAAAGTTCTGTAAAATAGTGACCTGACACCCAGTAATCTTAATCCATTTTAAACTACTCAATTCTATAAAAAGTGGAGCTGATTGCTTTTGCCTAATTAATTATTTTTCATTTATTTAATTGACATTTATAATCAAATAACTTTTTTATTTATATAAAGATAATTTTTAATTCATACAGTAATTTTATAAATAAAAATATTTGTCTTAATTCTGAATTTAGGACTGTTTTTATTTAGTTTACTGTAATATATTTCTAGATGTTACTTAAATTAACATTTTATGAAAATAAATAAGTCAATCTCTTTTCAACAAGTAATATTAATGACTCTTTCTAGATTTCAATAGATGTTAAATGTCGCTGATATAATCGCCTGACCAAATATCTCTTATGACTAGAGAGAGGAGACTTGTGAGATCTGAAACAAATTAGTATTTTCACTGGACAAGAAATCAGGAGCGAAGGTGATCTTAATTTACCACTTGTGTTCATCAGACTTTAGAAGATGTCTAATTGCGAGAATAAAAACAAATGTATACATGCTCTCCCTAAGCTTCATAATGACTTAAAATAGGAAACATACTTTATTGTGAGAGCAGAAATTGCCATGAATACCAATACTTTTTTAGTTGTCAAACTGGACAATTAGAAAACTCACTGAGGTCCTCTGGACAGTGTAAACATGTTAGGTTAATTATTAATCTGAACTTTAAAGTCAGTTGAGGTGAAACAAGAACAGGAAGGTGGGGTTTATCAGATCTGTGATAGATTAGTAAATGGGACTTTTCTGTAGGTCCTGGTTTCTTGAAAGGATTGTAAAGATAATCTAAGTGTCTGGCTTAAATGCAGACATCAGTTGTTGACATCAGAAAAATAGATTAATCTTTCTGAAAAAGGCTCTTTTTTTCCCCCTCCTCAATTCTGACTTTACTACAATTGACATGGGACTTGGATTTTGCCGAGATTTTAGTATTTTAGTTCTGACCCAGATTGCTCTTTTGAAATGAACCTCTTGATCACTCCTGCTTTTGAGGTTTGGTTCACCCTTACTTAATGGCCTCAGAGCATTTGAATCAGATATCTTTGGGCTGAAATTCAACTGAAAGCTGTGCTTTACCTGCTTACAGGCATTCAGTCTGTACAACCAGGCCTAGACACACTCTGAAATCCTTGTCCCCCAAAAGATAAATACAGAACATGAAAAGGCTTCAATCCATACATTCCCCATATTGAGTTGCACTGCTTATTACTGGAGAAAATATCAAACATCACTTCTTGTTGATAATACAGACACCTCAAATAGTGCAGATAACTGATAAAGGCAAAAAGTAATATGCTGGTGAAAAAAAACCCGAAAACAAATTCAGTAATTTTTATTATGTCACTACATAATTGAGTGCCATAAAAGGGAGTCAGGGCACGAAGACACATTGAGCTGAAAAAACAAATATACAAACCAAAAATAAAACACTTTTCATATTTTATTTTTTTTTTAATCCAAAACAACTACATATCCAATATTCAGTTTTGGTATTTTTTGCTGGACATTTTATACAAAATTAAGCTGGTTTTAAAATTTAATCTGTTACTTAAAACCTCAACCCCAAAAGTGCTCACTAAATTAGTGATCATTATGTTAGTAATTAGGGGTTTTTTTCCAAACAGTGTGAAAGGTATAAATTAAATTTGCTTCATCAGAAATTCATGAAGAGGCTGATGGTCTTGTTGAAATAGAAGTAGAGAGAGAGCAGTACAAATATAATAGAATTTCAGAGGTTGATTTCCATCAATCATATTTATGAATAATGTATAACATACATATATTTTAAAGCTGGTGGCACTACATTTTGAACTAAAGTTTTTCCCGTCCTTTTACATGGAAGAAAGTTTGGCTACTGAGTAAGATATAAAGGAAATTAGACGCAGAAAATAAAAACCTGCTTTTATTACAAAATTGCTCAAACCCCATTTAGGTTTCAAACCTGTTAAGTAGTCTTGTACTTAAAAATTGTCTGTCAAGGTTAGGAATTTGAGTAGGGACAAGGCAACTATGCTTTTGGTGAGAAGAGTCCAGTTGAGAGCACTCCTCACCATTTGAGTCTTGCATCTGTTTTGATTAGAGCCCAAATCTCTGCCTGGTGCCCAAGTTCAGCCTCTTGCAGATACCCTCCTTAACCAGACAGACCTAACAGCTTTTGTTACCTGTAAGCTCATTTCCTCTGGAGATCTGTGATGACTCAGGTATGCTTTCAGTTCCAATTTTTTTTTTCTCCCACCCACAAGCTGCAAAAATGTGAAGCAGACAAGATAAAATTTAACAAGAGACCAAGTTATAAATTTCTTCAATTTAACTTAATTTCTTTATGGCTTCCTTTGTGCTTTAATTTGGAACAGTCTGCTTTATACAGTCCATGTGTGTGATTATGTCTGCTTTGTGTTTTAGTTCAGGTCTATGCCTGCACAAAAACAAACAATAATGAAAACATAACATAAACACAAACCCAAATCACTCCAGGAAGTGTATTAGCTTTGACTCAGAAAACGACTGGAAAGCCACAGCTCCTTAGCAGAACTGTTCATAGAGTTTATATCCATAAAGAGGTCAAAAGTGGGCAAAACATTCACTACATATTGATGGGATACTGATCAGAAAACCATCAGAAACCCAT
The DNA here is from genome assembly GCF_965231275.1 of Zosterops lateralis. NCBI lineage: Eukaryota > Metazoa > Chordata > Aves > Passeriformes > Zosteropidae > Zosterops > Zosterops lateralis. Next base: position 36,184,652 of record NC_139763.1, read on the forward strand.
TAGTTACCTTTTCCCTTCAGAGAAGTTGGTGGAGTTTTGGAGGCATATTCCATTTTCACCCCTGCTGTGTTCTTCCCAACAGCAGTCATCTGTTGGAAATATCCTGTCAGGTATGTCGCAGCAGCAAGACAGCCCTAGCTTTTGAAGACACATGGAATTGACCAGAATGCTTTTTGAATTCTCAGGTTTAAGCCTGCTTCTCTTGGGCTCAATTCTGTATAATGATCCACCTGACTATGTTTGAAGAGTTTCTTATCTATTGAGAAGAATATTGATGAAGAAATGAGAAAAGGGGCTTTGAAGGAAAACAGGTACAGTAAAACCTGTCAAATAACATTAATGCTGTAAGGTTTCCTGTATTACATTACTTTTATTTAATATTCTTATATAACTACAAAAGTAAATCCCTTGAAAATTGTATTCCCACTGACAGCTTCCCTGCTATTTTATGGTGCATCCTCTATAGTTAATGGTCTATCACAGCTTCCACTGTAAGTTCCGATCTGTCAAGGCTTTATTGTAGCAACCAAATTGTTAGAAAGGAATTTCATTCTGTGAGAGAATGAAAAGTGAATTTTTGTTTAAATTGATTTAGCCATCTCTAAATTAGAGCAAAGAGGGCTTGGGTAGGTTTTTTTCATTTTTCAGGTTTTATCTGTCTTTTTCTTTAATAGGCCAATTTCTTTTCTATTGTAAACTGGAATAGTTGCTCTGAAGCTGGAAAAAAGATCTAGAAGTTTAGCTTCTGGCTAGAATTCCTGTCTCCGAAATCACACAAGAATCTATTTTACTGCTTTCAATGCACTGCAGATCTGAGTCTAGAGATATGTACTTGGGCAATTCTTCAAAATAAACCCAACAGTGGGAGAAATTTATGTGGAAGGAGATGTACAGATGTTACATATGTTAAAGCCCTTGACCACTTCCTGAATTACTGATTTTGTGTGATATTTGCATTACTATTTGCTCTTCAATTTACATCTCAAGAACCTAAGAGCTGCTAAAGGTCTTTACTACTTTTTAAAATTTAAATATCTATAATTTAAGAAATTGCCTCTTTTCCTACCTGCACAGACTAAAAATACAATAAAAAGACCAGATGGTTTTCTGAATCCCTCATGCTTGTGCCACTGAAGACGCAGTAGACATAGAGCTCTATCCTGGGCACCCTGCTGCAATATCAGGCTCTAACTTACTTGCAACTGCAAGTAGTGCTGAGGGAAAGTTATACACATGATTTGCTAAAATGACAGCCATAAGAAAATAATTTTATTCATAAACAATATAAAAAAATGGAATGAGTGACAATATGACTCCTACATAAACCAGTGTTCATCTGTTCTTCTGGACAGAGAAAGACCATCTGACCAATGCTGTAGTAAGACAAATGCTATTTTTTTTTCAATAAATAGAATAGAATATGCCTGAATTGCTTTTTTGGCATCTATAAATTCATAATTTAGAAACATTCATTGAAGATCTGTTACATAAAAATTATTTCTATGTTTCAGAAAGGTACAATTTCCATTTTTTTCTTCATTAAGGTTAAATAATTGATTTTTTCATGTACAAGACTTTCGTTATAATTTTAAAGAACATCAAATTGGATAGGCAAATTCAATGTTCATATTCAGTGCTGGAAGTTAAAATAGTGGTATAAGTAAATTGTTCACTAATGTGAAAACACAAGTCTGTGAAATTCATAACTTGCTCATTTGTTTCTTTACTAACAGAAGAGTCTGATTGAGGGCTGTTTTCCTTTGAAGTCCACCTTCAGATTGTATGGCACTCTTATAAATAGGGTTCTACAGGATGCAATGACCATTAGCAACTCATGCTAATGCACGTGATACTGCCCCTCAACCTGATGAGATACAGTGAACTTCTGAATCGTGGAAAAAACATTAGTTCAGCCTGTCCTATGAACAGCTTTCAAAGAAGGTGTTTTTTTTGGGTTTTTTGGTGCTTTCCCCAGTTCGGTGCTAACATCAGCATCAGAGTCTTATGAAAACAGCATATTATTATTACTTATTATTACTGCTTATTATTCAGCAGTGTTTTAGAAGTGTATTACAAGAATCCTCTATTGAATAATGTAGAGCAAAATGTCAAAAAAAAAAAAAAAAAGCAACCCAAAAAACCAGTAAGTGAAGACTTGCATGCATTTGTCTGTGTGTAGAATGCAGACAGTTTTCCCAAACATGTGCATGTACAGTAATTTGATTTTGTTTGATAGTATTCTTTCATTTCCAAGCAGCATTATTGATCTTTATTGTATATTATTATCTAGAGTGTTGCTTGTGGACTAAAACTGCTGGAATTCTGTTTTGGAAGTTTACTTTTTTATTGCAGAAAATGTGTAGTAACAGACAGTTGTAATGAAACTGAGCTACTCAAAGTGTTTTCTGACCAGATCCTCCTGAAGTAGTTAGGTTTTTGCCTGTCCTTCCCTCCTTTTAGGACAACAGTCTGAGGAAAGCAATTACCTGGCTGTGAAACATATTTCTTGAACAGCAGGATCTGGCTCAGTGGCTTGCTCCTTATATCTACAGAACTCTTCAACAAATGATGGCAAGAGGGAAAACAGTGACCCTTTAGCATCTGCCTTTGCTAGTTAAACTGTTGATTGCTTTTGCCCAAAGGCTGTTTTTTAGGAGGGTAATACTTAGTTTATGATTTACATTAATTTCTTCTCTCCTGTGACCATTTGATGTTAAATCCCCAGTCTATATATTAGTTAAATGTCTGTGTGTATGTATGCTTGCAAAAGGGAGAAAAAATACGACTTTCAAAGGCACAATTATATATTAATGTGTCTGTAAATAAAGATGTACCTTTTATTTTAAGTTCAGACAAAGATGTGAGGGCTTTATTTGTTGACAGTAACACAGATAATTAATTTGCTTCTTCAGCTGAATCCAAAGAAACATGAATTCTTCTGCTGATGGGTTGATAAACAGGGATTTTCTGTTGGTAAGTTTAGAGAACAAAACGTGTGCTCATTGTTTTGTTTTCATTTGTTTACTTTTTTTCTGGAATAAAAATGCAAAAGCCACTTTATCACCAGAAGTTTTTCATCTCTGGCAGAAAAATATGTACTTTTTCCTACTTTTAATGTGCAGAGATTGGTGAAGGATTCATTCTCTGCAGAGTTCAGGTGGAGGATACATGCCTGATTATAAGGGCACAGGTAGCCACCCTGCAGGTGTTTGTGTCCAAAGCACTTAGAGTTTCCCTACCTGTGCAGAGGAACTCCTGGATGAAGGTCTGCTGAGTGTAAGTAAATATGTCCTGATACTTTTGTTTGTAAAATAATTTTATGTCCAAATCAGTTCCAGAATGGACTTTAAAAATAGCAGGTTGCTAATCAAACATACTGCTGGATAAAGAAGGTTAAAAATCTGTCCATGTGATCAGTAACTTAATATTTTTAGGTGGTGTAGAGAACCAACCTTATTATATTGTTCCATTTGCATTCATGGTATGTGATAAAATAGTTTATAAATGAAATATTTTGTTCAATATTTTGCACTTATCTCTTTTTAATAGAGTAATCTAAAGGACATGTATGTAGGTGGAAAGGGAATTGCTTTTCACTGCTCGTAATCTTTGGCCTGGCCCCTAACCTGGATGTAACTATAGTGGCCTGAGGGGAAGTTTATATCCATCAGAAGTGTGACTTTTCCCAACAATATGAAATGATCTCATGGAAGGTATTGATTCTGCCTGAAAAGCTCACATTCATGTCATCACAAACATTTACATCAGATGTTCTCTTATTCATTTGTAACGGATTCTCACTTTGGAGCACAGAGCCTTTGTTATTCACAGTTAGCACCTGCCAGAGCAGAGCTGTGCACAGTCACATGCTTTGCTCACAGTTCCCAGCAAGCATGACTGCACTGGCCCCTTCTCCCTGCCTTTATCTAGGGAAAAACTCATAAACTCATGTGTCATTCATCTGGCTTTTCTTTTTTTTTTTTTTTTTTTTTTTTTTTTTTTTTTTTAAGATTTTGCATACTCTCTAGACAGCAGGGCACCTTAAATCCTGGTCAGTGCTGCCTGGCATGGCTTGGACCACCTCCCTCCCTCTGGTCCCTTACACATTAGAGAGCCAGTTTAGCTCTGTTAGAGAAGAAAACAAGGAGCAGCCTCCACAGAATAATATTTCATTAAAGATATCCAAGGCTGTTAGAAGTACTCAGGCATCCCTGAAGTTTGAAAAATCAAAAATCCAGACATACCCTTTCCCCTTTATGAGTCTGTAAGTCTGAATTTCACCAGTATTCAGGCTGCTTTGCACATGAAAAACAGATCCTCATTTAATTTTCTTATGTGCAGTTTCTGTCTCCATTGGCCATAATTTTATCTAAATAAAATTTTGGTGGTCAACCACCAAAACACCTATCATTACTGTGGTGGTGGTATTTCTCCCACTTCACTTACTTACCCCATTCTTAAAGTGTTTGCCATTTTCATAATCTGCATTTTCCTTTTCTCATCTTCCTTCATTTGCATTTGTATTTGCTCAGTAAGTTGTATCCCACATGCTTCTGTTCATGTTCGTATTCCTGTTCATGTGTTGGATAGTTCTTTTTGCTTAACCTAGTGATATACCTGGAGTCAGAGATTCTCAAACATTGCCAGTGTTTTAGCCTAGATTTATCTTCATTCACATTTACATCATTTTCACTTGAAAATTCTCTTCCAACTCTCCTTGTGTGATATTCACTGTCATATAAAACCTGATATTAGTTTGGTGTGCTTGCCTGGTTTCCTTAGAAACCTTTCTGAGTTATTTCCTGTAAAGGAAATTATCATCCCACATTTAGGAAGGTACAGTTACAACTGAATAATGTTTTGACAGAATTATCAAAATTAAATTCCACACCTTACTTGAGCACCACATCTGAATTAGCCTAATTTATATTTTCAAATCCGAAATGCCTTCTCTCTAATATTGAGCTGGAGATTAATGTCCATCATGTTTAGAAAGGCATCTAATAAAGAAAGGTCATAACTAATCTAGACACCGAAGCATTAAATACAATAATTTCATTTTCTTAAATCTGATTGTTTTGGAGATTTTTTAGTGTCAAACCAGACATTTGCATCAGACTCATGAAATGATATTACACCAACAGTAAATTTTGCTACCAGCCTTTTTTTTAGTAGCATACAATGTGCCAAAATTTAGTCTGCCTCTGAATTTGGTCTCTAGCACAGTGTGAGAAATAAGTTGAGGATGTTAAGGCTTAGCTTCATAATTGACAGGTTCATTTGCCCTGGCTGACATTCATTTGAGACTTCAGATGCCATGGGTCACACAAAGAATTCAGACATGAAGCAGAACCATTTGTTTTATTTATCCTGCTTGCTTGGTTACAAGCATCTGTAGCAGATTTATTCACCTTGCTTTACTACTGCTCTTGCACCTCTGTGTGTGTGTGCTTTGTGCTACTGTTTTACTGGAACTGCGATGTTACAAAACTGGCAGTAACTGTTTGTTCTTAGTTTGCTTGCAATGTAAAATGTTGTTTACTTTTCAAGAATCCTTAGATGCATATTTATTATTAAAGCAAAGGATACATTACATGTATTGAGATAAATAATGCTATATAACAATTTTGTATATGATAAATTGAATGTCATTCAATTTATCAGTTGCCCTCAGCCATGAACTCTTCACTTAAAATAACCCAATATATTGGAAATCTTTCAAAATTAACAATGATCTCGAAGGCACTACTTTCCAGAAGATTAGCATAGATATTTTTATCCACTTTTATTAAATGTATATAATGAAAAATAATGTTTCTGGATTTTCTGCTGAAAATTAAGTGAACTGGGCATTTCTGGCTTCAGATAAAATCGAAAACTATTGGTCATATTAATGTATGATTGATCCCAATTTGTTGTTGTTGTTTTTGTTCCTTCACATTTTATTTATAAGGAAAATGCACAGATGATGCTGGTTCATGTATGTGTAAGCACTGGAGGCTGAATCTTGCTTTTTTACTATATGGCCCTTGTGGCCAAAACGTACAAGACTAAAATATTGTGGTTCATTTTTCTCTCCTTCTTAATATAAGCGATTATTCTTTCCCTGTGATGTCAATTGATTCTTTCCTTTATTTGTAAAGCTTTTGCTCTGCAATTTTGTGACTATTCTGCTGAAACTCAAGGTTCCCATCTCTGTTTAACGATTCTATGATAGATGTTAATATACCCATGAATGCAAAAAATACGTAGGTCTCGTTGTAGAAAGCTATGTATCAGAAAAATCTTGCCCCTACCAAGTTTAACTGTGCATCATAAATAATAAATAATGTGTACATATACATGCTGTGATATATTAAACATCTATACAGGTAGAAGCTTACATGTTAAATACTTCATGGTTAGTAGTAGGCTGATGTAGTGTGGTGATGTGGTTAATTAATTCTAGGCATTTACATGCTGTAGTATAAAATTCTCAAGATAAAAGCTAGAGCTGCTGAGCAATGAAAGTTACATGGATGCAGCATTTTCCTAGTCACTGATCACTTTGCTGCTGTTAATTTTTAAAATCTATTTAGTGTTTAGACTTGAAATCTGCTGGCTGACATGGAATTGCCTATCATAGAATATAGAATCATGAAATGGTTTGGGGTGGAAAGAAACTTTGACCACTAGATCAGGTTGTCAAACTCCATACAACCTGGCCTTGAACACTTTCAGGGATGAGGCATCTACAACTTGTCCAGGCAGCCTGTTTCAGTGCCTCACTCCCTTTACAGGGAAGAATATCTTCCTTATTTCTATGGTAAATGTACTGTCTTTCAGTTTAAAGCTATTCCCCCTTGTCCTATCGCTACATGTGCTTGTATTATATCCCTCTCCAGATTTCTTGTTGGCTCCCTTTAGATACTGAAAGCCTGTTTTAAGGTCTCTCCAGGGCCTTTTCTGTCCCACCCAGGCTGAACAACCCCAACTCCTCATCCTATCCTCATAGGAGGCTGTAGAGGGCCTCATAGAGGGCTGTAGCCCTCTGATCATTTTGGTGGCCTCCTCTGGACTTGCTCCAACAGATCTCAGTCCTTCTTGTGCTGAGGGCTCCAGAGCTGGCTGCAGTACTCTGTGTGGGGTCTCACAGGAGCAGACTAGAGGGGCCCTGCTGGCCCTGCTGCTTTCAGTGCAACCCAGGATATGATCGACTTTCTGGGCTGCAAGTGCACATTGCTGGCTCATGTTGAATTTCTTGTCAATCAACAGTCATGGAACTATTACAAAATGAATTAATATTCTGCCATATTACTCTGATCTGAATTTGTGAACATAAGGCAGATTATGTGGTCAAAATAGCTAAGCAGTATCCCCTAGAATTCTGATATTTCAAATAGGGATGGGATTTAAACATATTGTTCTTAAAGCCATTCCAAGAGAAGTGGTTTGGAATTTGCACACATAAAATTGAAGCGCTGCAGTGCAAATTGCACCTGCTTTACAAATGAGATTAAAATCCAGGCCACTAGCAGCTCTGTCTTCATAAAGATAACTGATTTGGTGTCAAATGGGATTATTGAACCAAAACTGAGAAATACAGAGTGTTCTTAATATTCCAGAGGGATATTCTGTCTTGATGGATGATCTAAGTTGAGGAGATATCATGCATAACACTATTTTGATGCATCCCTCTTCTACTAGACACTTTCATAAATGCTTTTGCACTTAACTCAAAAATATCTAATCCATACTATTGTATAAAATAAGAGACATTTAGCAAGTTTTATAGATTATTTAATAAAGTAAAGTTTTAAAAACCTGAAATTTTCTGCTAATGATTGTTTTTTCCTTTCAAAAACCAAAACTTTTATCAGATGTCCTTACAAAAGATCATATTTTAAGGGCAGAGATAAAGCAATAATAAAATGTTAAGTCTCTAAAGTACAGAATATTTTTATTCTATTTGCAATATAAAATAGGAAATACGTTATTTCAATTTATGGATACAAGGCTTTTATTAACATTTTCTAGACACTGTCCAAAAGATTAATCTATAGCTTGGCCTTTCACTATGAGTAATGGGTAGGTTCTTGAATATTTAATATAACATATCTGCATTATAGTTTATTCTAAGTTATAGTAAAGTGCTTTTTCGCAATAAAATAAGGAAATGCAGTGCCATTAAGTTGTCATGTTTTGCTGTATTTTGCTGTGATGTTCTGAACTGTGTGCTGGTCTGAACTGTAAAAGCCAAAATTGTTCTGAATAGTTATTAAGATCATCAAATATAAGACTTTTATCGATAAAGAAGATTCCACTTCTTAATCATTTTCACATCACAGTTGTAATAACTGTAACTCTCTAGCTGTCCTCTTTCTGAGATGTTTTAGGCACTTAATGAATCTTGAGCATTTGCTTTTTGAGAAAAAGTTCGTAAATATTTGGGTAAATCTAGAGATTATTTTTTTTTTCTTTTTGGAGACAAAAAATCTGGTGCTTGCAAAACTATGTATCTTGAGTATAGTGCTTGCACAGTAGTTGAACAGACAAATGCAGTACTCTAAGGAAGAATCTCTGCACATTTTTGTATCTCTAAAGGAACAGTTTTCAGTGTTTTACTTCATTGATCTGCCTCAGGTCCTGTTACACCAGGGTGGGAAGCCAAAAAAATAATTGGAACAGTGGGTCTGTTAGCTTTACTGCTGATAACCATTGGCAGACAACAATAACCACCTCTATACTCACCCTTTCATTAAGTTCACATTAGCACACCCCAGGTTCTGAACTAAAACAGTCTATGTAAACACATGTGGAAAAACTGCCATATGCTGTCAATTTTAGAACTGTTTTCATTTGCTGTGTTTGAACAGTGTAGCTAAAGCCCTGTTTTGCCTAATATAACACTGGGAGGGAGACCAAGACGTTGGGTTGGTTAGCTAGTCACCCACATTGCTTATCTCCTAAGTGGTTATCTGGCCTAAGAGTTGATGTCTTCCCAGAAAATGGTTATGGCAGGCTGCTGCTGCATTGCTATCCACCAGCCAGCTGCTACTCATGTTTTGTCACTAACAATTGCTCCTTCAAGATGCTTGCATGGCAGTGCATGAGGTCCCGACATATTTCACACTGTTCCATCCTAGTTGTATTTCGATTACTTCTGAGCATGTAAGATGGATGTTTATAAAGATTATGAGAAAAAGAAAAAGACTAAGCTTTGTCAGCAAGAGAAGGTTAGCTGTTAGCTGAGATATACATAATTTTCACACAAACACAGAATCGCAGACTGGCTTGAGTTGGAAGGGATCAAAAAGACCATTTAGTTCAATCCCTTTGCTGTAGGCAGGAAACCTTCCACTAAACAGGTGGCTCAAAACCTCTATCCAACCTGGCCTTGAATACTTCCAAGCCTGGGGTATCCATAGCTTCTCTGGGCAACCTGTTCCAGATTGTCAGTCTGTCAGATCACGTTTTATGTCTAATCTATCACGTTTGGACTTTTTTTGGTTGTGTGGTATTTTTGTTTGTTTGTTTTGGTTTGGTTTTGTTTTTTTGCTTGTTGAGTTTTTTGTGGGGTTTTTTTTGTTGTGGATTTTTTTTTTTTTTTTTTTTTTTTTTGTGGTTTGGGGTTGGGTTTTTTTTATTATTATTATTTTTGATTTAGTTTGGGTGCTTTTTGCTGCAGCTCTCTGTGGAGTAGGTGAGATATTTCAAGTACATGTGAAATCATGTAAACGTGCTCATGAAGATTACTGCTCCCATCAAGGCTATAACAGATACTTGCAATTCAGAATGCAAACTGGGAGAAGACCGTTTTAGTTATAATTATTGATAAGTAATCTAGAGGGGGAAAGAAAGACAGAAAAAGATATTTTTAAACTGCTATCAGCTTTTTAAGATTAGATGGAAATTTTCCCAAGTAAGAAATGACATGAAATGGCAATTCAAATACCCTTTTTGTTTACTGAGATGCTTTAAGGCCTTTACCACCTGCTGAGTGCCTGGAAGGACGAATAAGCATTGGAGTGACAGGTTTCACACTGCTGTGTCATAGATTTGCACAGCAGGACAGAGTGGTTTCCGACACTATTGGCTGATCTGTTTTTCAAATAGAGGTCTGCGTTTCAAATTTTGAAAGAAAAAGGTTCTTTTCATCTTTGCAGTTCAGAAAATGAATTAATTTTTAATGTAATCCTTCCTGAAAATTATGAAGTTTCTCCAAGTACGGAACATTAAAGGAAAAATATACTAGAAAATAACCAGAAGAAGGGAATATAATTTAGGAGCTTAAACCCACAAGAAGAATTTATGGATTTGTATTTGTGAAAATTACCAGAAGCCATTATTCTGTGTAAATTGTCTCCTTTAAAACTGTTCTTTTTGAGACCAATACAGATACCAGTTGGTGGAAAAAAAAGCAAAAAGCACAAAGTAAATCACGTTGTAATTCAATTATACTGGGCCAAGGTAGGGTTCCTGTGGTGGCAGCCTGACACATTAAGTGTTGAGACATTGGAATGATTCCTTTGATCGTGGCCAAGCTGGACTTACAGCTTTTTATTTAGGCAGTTAATTCTCAGCCTTGGTAAGGAGCAAGGTTTGCATGCAATTCTTTACTGTGACTTGTCTGTGGGTTGTAAAAAAGTTAAATTTATTATTATTCAAGTATTCAATTACTGTTTGGCAAGCGTCTAAAGAAGTCCATATACAAGAGCTAAAGTAAATACACATTTAAGTTGTTGATTAATTTCCAACAATAATCTTACACTCATTGTTAATAGATAATTACGGGAAGAAACATTTAAAATAAACCAGATTTTTTAAAAGATTTGTAGAGCACAATTAATTTTAGGAACTCAGAACTCTTACAGATAATGATTAAGACATGGGTATAGAGGCAGCTATTGTAATTGTTTTTGTAGATAAAATTATCAAAATGTTGATTTAAGTTTTTGATCAGAGACATTATATCTTGAAAGTCATCAGCAGAATTTAGCAGTTTGTTCTTTTGTATTTCTTACGTATAAGGATATTATAAGTACAGAATTAGGTTCCCCAGAATCTAGTACTCTCAAGGTGTGTTTTGAGACATAGAATTAACAAATAGCCATAGAATTAACAAATAATAGCAAATATTAACAGTGTGATGCTTACCACATCAAGATAACTTAGCAACCAAGGTGTTCTCAGTAACAGAATGAAATATAAAACTGCTGTGATGGTGTGTAGAAGAAGATAAAAATTTAATAAGGGTATAAAGGGTTACCTGTCTCTCAGATTTAAACCTGCCCTTGCTGTCCTCTTCACAACAAAAGAAATAAAGGCCCATCAGGATGCATGCAAGCAAGGATTTAATTTAAAAAATATTTTGTGCAGGGAAAAATAAAAGTTACTTCTTAGAATTACTGAAATTGAAAAAAAAAAGCAGTTGCCATGGAACACAGAAGATATGGATTCAATTTCTTATTTCAATTTGTTCAGAAGATCTTGAAGTCAAGAACAGTCCAGCCTAAGTGAGAACCTACAGGGTACTTTCTGGGCTGAGTGTGATTTTATATTTATGTTGTTAATGCTCTTCCAGTTTATGTAAATAAAGAGCTGATGGTGTGGAAAATTGAACTGAGTCTCTTCTTCTTAAGCAATCAAATTAACAACTAAAAAGAATCAATATCTCTTATGTACCTTCTCAGCTTTTCTTTTTTTGTAGCAGTTACCACCTACTAAAGCCTATGTTGGCTTTTCTTTACTACTACTGCAGAAGAACATAGTATAAGCTACAATTACACCTTCATTTTGGTAGCCAACATACTATATTGCCTTCAACACTGTAGTTACTTGGTGCCTCCTACTCATAATGTATTTATCCTCACAGTACTCCTATGATGTTGAGCAGATGGTAAAGTGAGTCACTAGGTACAGAGCTTGACTTTTCAAGATCAGACGAGAAGATTGTGGTGAAACCAGTCCTGGATTTCCTTCATCTTTCTGCCAGACCCCTCATGTGTTACTGGAGTTGTGAGAACCTCCCCTCAAGGGAGAATGAACATTGATTAGATAGTAGACAAGTTCTTTTCCTTTACCTACACCCTTGGGGAAAAAGCAAAGAGGAAGTCATGTGGTGGGCCTTGTCTTGTGTAAACATCCAAAAGTGGTGGTTCCAGCTTGGCACAACTGAACAATATTGTAGAGTTCTCAAATTATATAGATTATGAGACTGTTAAAGACAATTTTGAGACACACAAGAAGTGCAGCTCTCTTGCATTTCCTCTGACTCCAGCACGTGCTGATTCCTACTGAGTTCAGCCAACAAATGATTAATTTTAGTCTATTGATTCTACTGGCAACTACTACAAGTGTCTCCTCTTGGATAAAGGCATGGGAGCTGTGTGTGATGTATTACACTCTTTCCATGTAGTCTTCTGCACAAGGTACCCATCTGGCAGCACTTCTCTGAGATGTGGTGGGTATGACTGAATGATGCAGATTCTTTTCTGGGAATCTGCTCATCCTCCTAGAGTGAAACACCATTGTTTCCTACTCAACCCATTTGGAAACTATGTTTTCTCTGGCACACCCCTGGCAGCCTTTTTGGCTGCGGAGGTGAAGATACCTTACCTGACACTCTTAAGTGATTTTGAGCTTTCACATTACTAAACATGTATTCCATTAGCCTTCTAGCCTAGTAGTCACATGTTAATTTGTGCAAAATGTAAATGCCTCGGCATGATATGGGAAAGGTTCCCAGAAAGTACAAAAAAAAAAAAAGACTTCTGATATTTAGTGTAACCTGACACAATGGGAGCAGAATACAGTTTATTTAAACATGTCAGGTGCTGTCTTTTCCCAGCAGTCCCTAGGTTCTGATTTCTTTCTCTTTTCTCTCTTCAGTTGTCCTCTTTCTTATTTTGCCTGTTATATTCACAGGGAAAATTATTAAATTATGAAACTTAATTTTTTAGTATAGATGGTAAGATTTTTTTTCCTGTGGAATGAGTTTCTTTGGGATTTTAGTTTTATATTGTTCTTATATTTAAAACCTTTATAGAGAAACGGAGATTTCAGAGAATATGCTGGTTCTGATACTTTTGGTATAGATTGTTACTATGATTTAGCATGACTCTAATGATCAAAATATTAAGTTGAAATGTTGATACTTTGCTCACTTAATTAAAAAATCACATCAGAAATCTAAAATTAGGAGAAAAAAATCTAGAATTTCTAATTTTGAATAAATTATTAAGGTATTTTTTCTAACTTGCTTATTTTTTTTTTTTACTTCAATTAAGGAAAATCTCCAATTTTGATTTATTATGCTATTTGGAGTGAAAGAACTACTTAAGTCTTGAAGTTTTTATGAGGAAAAAAACCATTTTCTTCTATGATCTATTTCACAATCTATCCAATAAGTTCTTGGTGTAAATTTTGGCATTGAGGCATATCAACCAAGGGAGCTTAATGGGCAATCTGTCCTGAAGAAGTGGTATTACAGCTGATAGTGTGGTAGGGAAAATGTTTACTGCTTTTGGGTGAAAAGCGTGGCAAAGTAACATACAGGAGGGTACAAGACAGTAGAGATAAACCATATGCTTAAGGCTAGGCTTTACAGAAAAATATGTTTTTAACATTAAATAATACTACTTAATATTTAATTATATGGATTTTATAATTTTGGTATTTTAGAAATAAAGTTTCACTTTTTTAAAAAATTCAGTTTTCTATTTCTAAATAATCTCACATTAAATCAGCAAATTTAAGCAATAGTTGATATAGAATATTGCAGAATTCTCAGAATATTTTTGCGGATTTTTTTTAATTTTAAATGTGTTATTTTGTGTTTACTTGTGAATTTACTGAGAATTAGAATCAAATTATATTTGTTAATATAATAGTTAGTAGTAGAAGGATTTATTAGACATAGTAAAAATTTACATGGCCAAGTTTACCTGTAAATTTCTTGCCATCCTTTCTATTCAGCAATAATTTAGGGAGTTATACTGAAGGAATAAGAAGAAACTTTACCAATATCTCTTTTTTAAAAGCATCTTTACCTGTGCTCATTCACAATATTTCAGTTCCTTCTTCTTTTGCAGAATTTTCCCTACACACTGATAGCTGTCAGACTTAACCCTGTCCTTTAGTCATCTAAGCACACAGAAAACATCAGAAGCTGCTAGTTTTCTATTAGTTTATTTTCAAGTACAGATATTTTTTGAAGGTTGCAGAATTCCTGTGTGTGAATTAATATGTATTTAAATGTTATTTCTATGCATGTAAAAATTGCCAGTCTCCTCTGAAACTTTTCTTTATTTCTAAAGTGCCAAGGTAGTCATAGAAATAAGTAAACATCTGCATGGGAAGAATTCAGCACCTACAGTATGGAAGAGGTATATATTTTAGATGGCACACAGGAGCTTTGGGGCCAGGACCTGAGAGGCCTACTTCCTGAGGAAGTCAGTTTGGGAAGAGTACAGTTTTTTGCCCTCCAGGAAGTCCAGATAAGCAGGAAGTGATCTTCACTTGCAAATTATTTTAAGATTAGATCAGTAGGGTGACTGGCAATAAACATAATCTTAGGTTTGAGAAATAAACCTGCAGTTCAGCAAACTGTTCTAGTTGGGTTGCCGACATCTGCCCCAGGGAGTCTGCACTGAAGTATAAAACATATGATGCAATGGTGCAGAACAAATTATATTTAAAACAAATGAAGGAAAGGACATCCAAATGCCCAGAAATGTCAAGCTTGGCAAAAAAATTAGTGACAGGAGATGAGCTGAGTTAGCACTAGTAAGTTAACAAGCATGGTATTTAGTCTTCAAGCAAGTGAGAGGTTGCTACAGAGAAAAATTAAATTAATGTCCAGTTCTCCATGGCCTCTAACTCTGTGGTTAGCCAAGGCGTGGGTAGAGTTACTCCTGCTTTTAGACAGGTCTGTTGGTCATAACCCCTTCTACTGTATATTTTGAGGAGGTGAACCCAGATATCATCATCTAAGGGATGGAAAATTTACAAAGTGAGGAGTTTGATTGTTTAAAGTCTTTTGTTGAGACACATGACACATTAAAACTAAAAAATAAGAAATGTAAACCAAACAGCTGAGGGCTGATATTAAGACAGATGAGCCAGGTGGCAGGTGGCAAGCAGCTCCTTAGTGTGTCACCAAGGAAGAGCTGATGAAGGTATGTATTATAGTTTCTGATATGATGATGGAGGATGGAACATACTTTTTGAGGAAAAGATCCTTGAAACTGTTTGTCTCCACTGCTCTCTTCAAAATCCGGAATCTCAAAATCAAGGAAATGCTGCAAAATGTAGAGGGTCCAAAGATAGCGAAATCAAAAAACGCCTTGAGAGTACTAGATTCTGGGGAACCTAATTCTGTCATCTTTTTCTATAGGAAGAGAACAATGAAGATAAACTTGTATTGATTTTCTTATTTTGCATTCAAAGGATGTGCCGGAAATGCTTTTCAGGAGTTTCAGTGAGATGCATCTTTGTTCGAAGAAATCTTACCCTCTAAATTTCAAATGTGACAAGATGAATGAGGATGACACGTACCAAGAAAGATGCAGGGGTAAAGAGAACCAAAGAGCACAGTGATTAAATGCTACAGGGCTCAGGTTAGGCATGAGAATAAATTGAGGGAGATAATAAAGAAAAATAGAATGTTGACCATGCTGTTTTGCCTACTCTGGTTAATAAATAATTTCGGTAATGTTGTGGGTATCATCCATCTTTATATACCACATCAAGGGAGACTGAAGACCTAAGACCTGTTGCTTCCTGTCTTCCTTCAGAGCCTCTCCTCACCCACATGCGTGGTGGCACCTCTGCTTCCTTTGCCCAGTGCCCTCCTCACTTAATCAAGCTGTCTTGTGCTTCCCCATCACCGCTGCAGTGCCAGAAGCCAGGCTCTGCTGAAGGGGATGGGCAACATGCCACAGGTTTCAGCATAGCCAAGATTTTGCTTGAGCTAAGAGTAGAGTTATGCCATGTTTGGCAGGCAATCCCTGCTTGCTTCATCTGCCAGTGTGGCAGCAAGGGAAGCATCTGGAAATAGAGTTGGTGCTTCCGCCTTCCCCTTGCTGGGTGACACTGATTCTGCCAGCCATGGGGTTGTAGTAGGCACAGAAATAGTGTAGGGATGGGCTCAGGATGAAAATCTAGGCAGATAAGCAGGCAGTTTTTGGCCAGAGGAGTCACGATAATTTCTGGCAGTAGAAATTGTCACAATAGTGCCTGCCAAGGGATGTAAAAAATTATCAGGCATCAAAATTACTAACGAGTAAGAGATAAGGCAGAAAGATAAAACTAAAAATTGAAACATGTGCTGTGGATACTCTAGGGTATCTCATGGTCAAACCAGAAGCATTTAGTTTGCTTTTCACACATAACGTGGCAGATCCTGCATGGTCATTCTTGACTATGATGTTCATGATATCAGACACCATGTCATTAAAAATAATACAATTTTCTTGAATCACTTACAATACTCCATCTACTTATTTTTAGGAATACAAATGTTTCCTTCATGTTTTACATTAAAATGGCAAG
Source organism: Zosterops lateralis (assembly GCF_965231275.1). NCBI lineage: Eukaryota > Metazoa > Chordata > Aves > Passeriformes > Zosteropidae > Zosterops > Zosterops lateralis. The sequence goes on from NC_139763.1 coordinate 36,201,185, forward strand.
CTCATTAATTATAGAGAAACTCTATGAAATTATTCATTTTGAGATATTGACATTGTAAACCTTTTCCCAGAAGTTTATAAAGCAAACACTCCACACTGACATTTTGTTGTCAGATTCTGAGCTTTGATTAAGGGAGGCTTATGAGATGATGTTTTTCTTTTTTTACCACACCAGTAATTCTCTTTTGAATACAGCTATTCTTTAGACTTTAAAATGCAAATTAAATATGAACTAACAGAGGCTTCATTTGTTGTAACAAAATATCAAAACCACATGTAATTTTCTTTTTAATTAAAAATTTAATTATTTGAGAACTTAAAAAATAACTTCTATATCAAATTTGAGTAGAATTACTCAGTTCAAAACAGTTTGAAATGGACATTTACTCATTTTAAAATAAAAGCTGAGCTTTATGTCTTTGCAATGGTGAAGAGAAAGAAAAATTAGATATTAAAATAATGAAATAATGACCTTTTTGTTTAGAAATATTTTTCCTATGAATCTTCATTTGTACCTACAAAGGGTGCACATGACTAATGAGAATCAGAAGTCATAAAATATAAGTCTACTGCACTCTAAAATTCTTTTATGGAATTCTTTTTACATCCAGCTATTTGTTCAGGTTTTCACATCTAAAAGCAAGACCACCTACTCTATCTGATCCCGATCCCTTTAAAGCCCACTTTTTGGCTTGGCTTAAGAGAACTGAAAATGTGTTTCAGGTGGACCAATGAGATGTGCTACAGACACTCCGTGTTCTGTTTCAACCTCAAGTGACTTCAAGCGCCTCATAGTCCAGTGCAAAAAATCAAGTTGCCGTGTATAAACCCTTTTTTTTTTTTTTTTTTTTTTTTTTTTCAATCTTTGGAAGGCAGATTGTTGGGAAATAAGTTTTGGATAAAATTCTGAGGAAGGACCGAGGGACATGGGAGATGGTGCAAGGGTTGTGGAGAAACTTTGTCTTTTGTCTCCATAGGACAAAATTTGTTCGGTTGTTGAGGCTGCCATTTGATTAATATCTTATTTATGGAAGTATGAAGAACTCCTCTTCTTGAAATTTTCTCCTCATTACCAGTGAGCAGATTCCTGTTCTCTTCTTCCTACTTCCCCATCTTCTACGTACCTCCTCACCCCTGCCAAGTCATAGCTTCAGATGAGTATTTGTGAGAAAATTATATATGTGACTGAACCGAGCTTATCTGCGGCAAAACTAATGTAAAACTCCTGCAATTTTGCAAGATGTGACCTTAAAGGGGAGTTTGAAGCAGGTCCCTCTAAGTGATTTCTTAAATTAGGGCATCAGGCCACAATCCTAGGAATACACTGAATACTGAAATGGTTGTGCAATTAATATCAATAGAATTCCATCCCTCTATCTCTCAGTATAAATCTAATAAGTTGACAATAATACCATATATTGATATTAATGGACCTGAGAGCAATCTAGTCTAATGAAAGTTTTTCCCACAAGGAAGTCTGTATGTCAAAACACAAATATTTGCTTAGTGTCCACCTTTATTTCCCATTTGAGGTGCATACATATCTTGTGGATATTGTAGTGCTGGGTTGAGACAATTTGAGTACTGAAAGCAGTGTACGTGTGCCCCACTTGTTTTGCAAGGCAGGCATGGCTGATACTTTGGTTATACAGTATAAACACGAGTGACATTAACCTTCTGTGCACTCCAAATGCTATTTTTAAGGAAAACTGCAAATTGAAAGTTCATATAGAATGGAGAATAATTTATACTAATGCCAGCCCAAAATGTTTTAATGTTTATAGAACAAAAGCAGCAATATGTATATTAAAAGTATATTAGCTCTGATCCCTTATCCTTTTTACACAAGTATATTTATCTAATTTACCCTGTGCTTATTCCAAAGAAAGTAACCCAGTGGTTGTGATGGAATAATTTTCTGCTGAATTTACTAGAAAGAGATTCTCGAACATTTTTAATATACCCTGCTAATATTTGGAATAGCACTTTTAAAACAATTGTAACCAGTCTGTTAAATAGATTTGTTTTTGAATTGACAGAAAGCTTATTCTATACCAAAATTAAATTTTCTAATTTCTGACAGGTTGCTTTGACTAAAATACTTCAATTCCCCTTCCAGCCTGGAAAGTTGAACTCAGAATTCCCTATAAAGCTGTGCTCATCACTTCCATAAAACCACAGAAATTCTTATGTTCTGCTAGAGAGATACTATTTTATAAATTAGAAATTCAGACTTTTCACTTAGAACAGTTTGAAAAATTACTCTAATCACATACTGATACTCATTCTTTCTTGACAACTGAAGCTGTATATAACACAGGCTTAAAAAATTCATTTAAACAGACTTTGTGTGGAAGTGGGAAATACCTGTGAAGCTGTATCAGCTCTGGAAGATATAGAGATAAAATCCATTCAAAATAGAAAGCAGAAAGATAAATCATCTCAGGAAGAACAAGTAAACAAAATTATATTTTAAATCCCCAGTTGTAAAATTACTGGGTTTTACTGCCTAGCCCAGGAAAAAGAAAACAATAAACATGAGACACCTGTGCCCACTGTGAGTGACTTTTTTTGATCTATAGGCAAACATTCCCTCTTTCGTATTCCACCTCCTCTTTAGCTAAAGATGGGACAGGAAGGGGAACATTATTTGTAAAATATTTAAAAACACATATGTTACATTTCTTTTTCCCTCTGTCTGCTTTTTATATAAAAAAGCATTTTATAAAAAATCCTTGACTTCTGTGAATGAAAGCAGGAAGATGATAGCAGAGTGTCCTCTTATGTATAGCAAAGGGATTATTTTCTTACACTGGTATCTGCAGACAGTGAGGAAACATTAGTGCTTTGGGGAGTAATTGGTCCCTGTTTGTCATTTCAGGATCATTGGTGGACTGAGTTGAACTCCTCTGCTTCTCACCCTGGCTGTTGACTGAAAAGGGGTTTTGTGCTATCACAGACCAGAGCCCATGGGGCCCCCAGGGAGCCAGCAGGCTCCCCAAGTGTGACAATACTTGGACCTGCTGTTTTAATTTTACTTTGACTTTAGTTTGCAAGTACCAAAAATGTACAGAAACAGCTTATACCTCGATAATTTAGAAACAAAGACATGTACTCATGCACAATATCCTTTCAGATGCGTCTGTTTGAAGTCAAGCTGGTTTGGAGCTTGCAAATGAGCTGAAGAAGACCTGCTCAGATTTTTTCAACTCACATAACCAAATTGCATGCCATGCTGCTAAGAGTGCACCTTTTTATGCACACTTAAGTGTTTAACACAAAGTGCTTCAACACAGCTTAATGCCTTCTTATTGTGATGCTAATATGTACTTTGAGAAAACTGAGTATATGTGCAAGTTTAAAAGGGCAAGGAAAAAAATTCTCATTTATTTATGTGCAGTAATTTATCTAACAAAATATTTCCAGGTATTGAGACAGATCATTTCTGAGGTTGGAAGGAGAGATGAGATGGCACTGAAATTTTTAGTAGACATGTTTGTTTGGGTGAGAAGTCCTAGCAGGCAGAATTTTTCTCTGTTGAAGTTTTTTGGTTAAATTTGTTTGTTGTATTTTTTGCTTAACCCAGCCTTTACTTAGGATGCAGCAGGAATTTGAAGGAAGTAATTTTCTTTGGGCTGCAGCTGAAGTTTTTAAGCAGCATCCTCTAGGGTTAATTTTCTGTGTGTTTACTTTGACCAAAGATTCCTGTCAAAAATCAAAACAACCAGTTTTAGATTTAGTCTTTAGTATAAAGTCTTTACTAGTCCTTTTAATTCTGAGGAAGGGCAAGGAAAAATAGCTGAAGATAAAGAAGATTTGATAGAAGGATACTTAAATGAGAAAAATTAGTAGTTGAATAATTGGAATTTCTTTTGATGTTTCTTTTTAGAAGCCCGTTCTACTTATGCAGTATCTTGGATCTATGTCCTATTTATCTGGTCTGTTACTGTTCAGACTATTTTTCTCTTCATGTGTTGTTAAATATGAGTAGATTTGTATAGCTCAGTCTTTACACAGAAACAGGCTCGTGAGATATGCATAGATATGTTGTTAGATATGGATAGATGTTAGATATGGAGTTACCCGCGTGATATTAAGAGTATAATTCTGGTTTATTATATTAAACTTGGTTTTAGTTACTTGTTTTCCACTTCTGTGGCTGAAGTGTTTCAAACAAAAAATACAATGAAAGTAGCAAGCAAAAGATCAAGGACAGAATAAAAGTAACTTGGAGGCTTGCATTTCTTCATGCTTTCTCTCATGAAAAAAAATCAAATTGCCTGAATCTGTGTGGGAGAAGACTCTGAAATGATTTGGAATATGTGACCCAGTGATCCACCAGAAAAAGTTCTTTTCAAAAGTACCATCAGAAGTAGGCTAACTGGGAAATTTACCATGCTGCGTATGAGTTGCTGGTACCTATGTTAAGCTTTAAATAAAATCTGTTAAGGGAAATTGTAGGTAACATTGGGTGGGAAAGGTTAAAGATGGAGATCAGAATTATGGCAAAATGGTAATGAAAAATTTGCAATCACATTTATTCCTCTCAGTTCTGTCTGGGCATAAATTTCTACTTCCCAAGACTGTAACTTGAAGTTTTCAGTTCCACAGAAAATGCTTCTGTCCCAAGGGCTGCAGCAATGTCTGTGCTTCTATTCTGACCCTGATTAGTTTATTGCTTCCCTCCAAGTTGAAATCATTCTTGATTGAAACTCTCTGTAAGTTCCAATAATTTCTATTCTTGAAAAGGCTTTTAAATGTGGAACCAAAACTAAAAATATACTTTACTCAACTTTAATACTGCAAAATGCATGGTAAGGCATTTTGAAATACTGTTAGACAGTGAGTCCAATACACGCAAGCCATTAAAGTAGAACTCATATTTATAGTAATGATTAAAAAAAGACAAAGCAATTTCTAACTTGGTTCATTAAATTATGTATGCTTTCTACAGAGATAGGGTTGCAAATGTAAATATGTCTTAGCATTTTTAATCTTTTGTTGATATTATTTATTCAAAAAAATTCTCTTTATTTTAAATATATTTAATTTTTTTCCATTCTACTTGATACAGTCGTTAACTTTTGACAAATATTCAGTTAAAGCAAGGCACACATATCCATCACTTGGTTAATTTTTACTTGTAAAGCCAGAAACAGACTGGAGTTGAGTTTCTTTTTGTTACCTTGGAAACAAATGGAGGTTTGACTTCAAGAAGCTCTACACTTGAAATGAGGGGTGGAGCTTTGATGTTGTGGTTCTTACTATGATGCAGAAAGGAAAGGCAGTTCTTGAAGAGATTCTGGCATCTTGCACTTGCAAGGATATGGAATCTACTTAACATAATAGCAACCAAGTAGTTTCATGTAATGGGATGAAAGGGAAATGAGAAAATGGCAGTTTCATCAAGCCATTAGCTTTCTGCTTCTGATGTTGGGTTGGGTAGCTCATCCTCCTGCAAATGTGCCTAGAGAAAACAGGATAATTTTTGTTGTCAATTTATTTAGCTTGCAAATATGGAAAGAAAGTCTGCATTTTTCCTTGCCAATATTTAGCAGTAAAGCATTTTTGCTTACATTAATAACGTATTTACAATTTTCCAATCAGTTCATGGATTGAGTTAAGTAAAGTTTCTGATGTTTCAGGGAGCATCTAGTAGGTAATTTTTTGTTCCTTCTGAGGCAAGTTTTGAAATTCGACCAAGAATCCCTCTCTATTAAATCATTTGGGTAAGAATACATTTTGAATTGTAGTTTGGATAATAACAATATCGAAATGAGTTATATTATTTAGGATTTTGTAATTTAGTTTCTACTGTCATCTTTTGCTTGTGTATTGTTAACAAAAATATTGATATATATCATCAAAACAATTTCAAAATAGAAAAATATAAGTTGTGGAATATTACTACTTACTTGAATTTTACACAATAGAATGAGATAAAGGGCCTCTGGGATTTACAGGGATTTGAATTAATTCTCTCTATACTCTGGCTGTGGTGAGAACTATTAATATACTCATTTTACAGTAAATGTAATTAGGCTTTCATTCCATTATTGTTAATACCTGATCTGTGTGCTACTGGGTGACCCAGGAGTGCTAATTTTGTCTGAATGTGGAATAGACACACAACTTTATTTCTGGCAAATTAGCCAGAACACATATATGGAGTTTATGTTGACCTCTCATTTTTATGCTGGTTTTTGCCGGGCAGCAGTGGACAGACGGTGTTTGAGCAGTCTCAGGCTTGCCAGTGTAAGATTAATTTGCCAAAAAAGCCCTGCTTTGCACTCCTTTGAATCAGCAGCTGACATTTCCACATGATCAATGGTTTGCATCATGAATCCATGATGGTTTTGATCTGACTAGGTATTTCAAAGCTGGATTTGCTTTACTATCAAATCCCATAATTAGGCATAGCTTTTGGCAACTAGTTAATATTTTGGAGGAATTCTGCAGGAATAGGAATAGAGAAGACTAATACCCTGGTTCAGGTTTGTGTCTCTAAACATTGGTTCAACAAAGCTTGTGAGCATGGGTCCTACTAAATATGTGAATAGTGCTTAAGGAAATGTTACCCTGAGCCAAATACTACAAATTTACTCCCAGCTGTGTGATTGATTGGATCATTTTGGATGGATTTTTCTCTTATTATCCTCTTTCCTATAGTTTCTGATGACCTTGTTTGATTTTATTAAGAGCAATTAAATAAAATTTAGTATGTTCTTGGCATAATGCACATTAGAGCCATAGATAATTTGTCTAAAATTTGTATTCAATGAAAAAAAATGTATATTATCAGAAAAAGCATTAAAAAGGGAAAAAAACCACAATAAGGTAGACAGCAATATTTAAGTAAACATGATCAAGACAGCAGTAATTAGACACCTTAGATTTGTCTCTTTTATTAAAATCTTCTCTCCTATATTAATATAATAATAAATTATTATCTTTGAAATCTGCTGCTTCTGAAAACCTTTGGTAAAGTATATTGTATGTGATTTTTTTATATGACTAAGAAGCTGTTCACAGGAATTTATAATATCAGTTCCTAATTTACTTTTAACTTTTTATTCTTACTTGTCAATATTCTAGTTTCACTTAGGGTGGGTAATGAAAGCAGCCTGCTGTCTGTTTCAGTTAGTTTGAGCTGTAGTCCCCAGCCAGGGTAATTTTATGGTTTACACATATTAGCACAGCATTGGCATGCTCAGGTTTCCATTTCAGCAGGAACAAGAAAACCAAATAAGTAAGCTGTTTCAATTGATTTCCTCTGTAAGAAAACATCACGACAACATTACCACTGAGATAAATCTGTGCATTAAATAAAAACCAAGCACATGTTCCCTCTAGCCAAACCCAAACTACCACCAAATAGTAGCAGGACTCAATTATGTGAAATAGGTGGTTTTTTTTTTTTTTTTTTTTTTTTTTTTTTCTGGATTTGTTTTAATTTCTTTGTTGTTGTTGTTTGGTTTGGTTGGATTTTTTTTTTTTGTGGATACCACTTTATATTCTATTTTATTGAAATTTTGGAGCTTTCTTGTCTTATTTCTATCTCTATTATTAGGTGACTGCTATTTTTGGAGCAATTTTGTTCAAGTACTGCCTGTGAAAGGGGTGTTTCAGGATAGTGTGCTCCTCAGCCTCATGCATGGCAGGAACTCTGACTTCTCTCACACACATCTCAGGCACTAAGGCTCCATCTCCTATGTGCATGTACTGTGATGGCAGTAGCTCTCCCCCAGCCCTGCCTGAGCCCAGCAGGGAGCAATTCATGTAGCCAGCCACTGCAGAGCCCTCACTGCATTCCTTCCTCTTGCCAACTGGAGCAGATCCAGAAGATGATAATTTTTTGGGGATACAGAGAACTGGGGAAACTTCGTCTCACTCCTGCTGGTGGTTGCTCTTCCACTGCACTTTGAAGTATTGCTGGCTGAGGATTGCTGTTGAATCCATGCTACCAAATGTGTGTGTAGATAGCGTGGTGTGCTATCATGTGTGAGTGATAATGTGTAATCAGTGTGCTTGCAACTGATCTGAATTAGCAGATCAGGCACTTGTTTCTTGTAATTTCTGGATTGTAAGTGAAAACTGCAGAGCAGTGACATTATCCTACAACTTTCATAAACCTGCTTCTTTCCTTGCACAATATGGTCAGTTTAATGGGATGATTCAGGTGACATGTGGATCTTCCCTGCTTCAGGGAAGTTGGCAGGGTAGTCAGACAAATACAGTACATAGATGTACTACCATATGGCCATTTTAAAGAGTGGTGTTGGCTTTTTTTTCTTATTAGATCCAAACTTTGACCTTTTAACTACTACTGATTTACTTACATGGTATGTTCTATTGATCTACTTACATCTGAGCTCATTAAACACATTAAACGAACTACAAGGAGAGTAAAATATGGCATTATCAAAGCTATCAGAGAGATCACATTATTATAAGCCTAATACTGCTGTTTATTTAGTTCCCTGGAAGGAGAAGCACTTTGGATGCTTTCTAGCACTCATTCTAGCATCTTCTGCACTGGTTTATTTCCTGCCCCACACGTAGTTTTGGTAAATGAAAACAGAGTTTGATTTCTTCTCAGCCAATGAACATGTTCACAGAAATGCTCAAGTGCTGTACCAGCATAAAATGGAAAAAGCACTTGTGAATGTGCCCAGAATGTGTGGTGTTATATGCAAAAAATGCCAGGGCTCTAGTGGCCAAACATTCATTTAAAAAGTGCTTTACAGTAGTAATACATGCTTTCCTGTTGGATTAGAATAAAACACAATGGCTTTGTTTATGGTCATAGTCATTAATCCAATTTAAGAGGTGAGAACATCCCACACAAGGGGTGGTTTAGTTTAGATAATTCCCGTACAAAGCTGGATGCATTTTTTCCCATTCATTTTCCTTTATATTTCGAGCTATTTATTGGCTTAGCTACTCCTAGCAAACTCTGGGATAATTCCTCTGAGTTAGGTGATGCTATATTATCTCCAACTGTTACGAGGACATTTAGCATAGAAAAGAGATTAATGAGGTAATTTTCTTTCTTTCTTTCTTTCTTTCTTTCTTTCTTTCTTTCTTTCTTTCTTTCTTTCTTTCTTTCTTTCTTTCTTTCTTTCTTTCTTTCCTTCCTTCCTTCCTTCCTTCCTTCCTTCCTTCCTTCCTTCCTTCCTTCCTTCCTTCCTTCCTTCCTTCCTTCCTTCCTTCCTTCCTTCCTTCCTTCCTTCCTTCCTTCCTTCCTTCCTTCCTTCCTTCCTTCCCCTTTCTCCCTTTCCACTCTTTCCACTCTTTCCTCTCTTTCTCTTTCCTCTCTTTCTCTTTTGTTTCTCTTTACTCTCTTTCTCTCTTTTGTTTCTTTCTTTCTCTCTTTCTCTCCTGTTGCTTTCACTTGCTTTCTTTCTTTCTTGCCTTCTTGGTTTTTGCTTTTCTCACTTCCTTGCTTTGCCTGCTTTTTTGCTTTCTTCCTTCCTTCGTTATTTCATTGGAAGCCATAACTAGCAGGAATACCAGAAAAAAGAGTATCAAAATCAAATAAACAAGATTCTGTATTCAAATAAGATGTTTCTTGGCTGTTTTAAATGTAAACTCTGCGGAATTTATCTTATTTTTTTACATCATCTTAATGACCCTAACAATTCTGAAAGCCTAGTTTCCAAACTCCTAGTGAGTTTTCCAATTACTTGTCTAAGGACAAGTAGATGCTTTATCTGAGCAGTTATGTATATGCATAGATATCAATATCAGCAATATTTCTTTCCCTAATGATTTGTTTCGTAGCAATCCAATGTTTTTTGTATTTTATGTATGTAAATATTTGTATAGTATATATGTATAGATATCTTAACATTTTTATGTGCCATTATAAAACACCTATTCATATTAGTTTATTATATCCTTCCATAATTAAAATCACTTAAAACCATGCATTTGTTGTTGTACATTGATTAAAGTTTAGAAAAAGAGATCAAGAAATACTGCTGACACCAAATACGATTCATTGTTGATTTCAGAATTCATCTATCGAAACATTTGATGTTTTCATTCATGTTTTCACTGATCATATAAAGTTATAGGTGGAGGAGACAAACAAACAATGGAAACTGTGCTTTCTATCTGGTGTAGTTATACCTTCAGGAATAATATTATTTCCTTTAGATGGATGTGCTTGGATTCAAAGCCACAGATCCACTATAGTCCTGTTTTTGCAGGCTGCAGTGATTGCAAGGAAAAAAAATGTTCTGTTTGCAAGATATGGAACCCATTCAAGTTTTGGGGGAATGAGTTCCATAAGGAGCCCATAAACAATGTAAGCCAACTAGCCACATCTTCTCATAGGAAGACAAAAGCAAGCCAAAACTGGTAGTAGAAGTCTGTAAGAAGCTTACTTGCTTTATGATATGGAGGGAGGAATTTATGTCTGTTACATGCAGATTCTGGGGTCAGGCACAATGTCTTTATCCTAAGGTTTTGTGCAGAGTTATGGAGATTTCTGAACACGTTATTGCCTAACAACAAACAAATCAATGACAGTTGCACTGCACATTTACCTACAATTTGTATTAATTAGAAAATTAGAAAATTTTTACCTACTTTCTTTGATTCATTTGTTATTTAAGAAAAATCCTGAGCAAGGTCATGCTTGGGCAAAAGTTACAGAATTTGACCATTAGCCCTGTCTGCCTTGCTTTTCCTGTCTCCTCTTGTTGTGTACCCAATTCACTTGAGTATTGAAAATTTTGATGAATTAGGTTGTATATACAAAGCACTTTGAAGTTGGAAGGCAGTGAACAATTATTCAGCATTATAACTTTATTTTTTATTAGAGTGAGATACTTGCTGTAAAGCAATGAGTGCAATTTAAAGTTACCATCAAAGACTACAAAGGATATGTGCTCCTTTTTGCTTTGAAAATATAATTATCATGTGTTAATATAGTCTAGGAAGTAGGCTATCTTCTCATGCACAGGCTCTTCAGAAAAATGGTGGAGGAAGCCAGAAGACCTAATTTCCTGTTTGGATTGTTCTGGGATGTATTAACTGTAACAGTGGACAAATGTAAGTGGTTTCTGATGAGATATGAAAGAAGATGTCTTTTTGCTTTAATTCTGCCTCTAGATTTTCTCAATTGTTATGCACACTTTGAGAATATATTTCTTATTCTACTAAGTAAAAAGTAGGTGTGAATTACATGAAAGCAGAAAGAAACAGAAAGACTTTTAAAGCTTTTTAGGGGAGTGACCCTATTTTAGTCCTACAGTTCTAGAATCTGTAGCACAATAGTTATGGTCTGTCTCTGTTGTACTCCTAGATGTCATTTTAGTGTTAAGAACTACAGGTTTAATAGTAAAATAATATTTCTTGCTCATGGAGATAGTACCAGTAGCATTATCAAGTAGTAATAAAGAGCCCAGAAACATATATATGTGAGAAAGTCAAAAGACATGCTTCCAGATGGTAATAAAGAGGGCAATTTCCATTAGGTAAATATGCTAATAGCACTATGCACCTGATGCTGTAGCTTCTGCCCAAACAAACCTTAACTCTGATACTCAGTGTTTGGATGGTGAAGGTCTGTTTGACTTTTCTTACAAGACAAAAAACAGCTGAATGCTGTGTTGGAGGTCTGAAACCTGATGATTGTGGTTTATTATAGCTGAGTGGACAGGGATTAGCACTTGTATGAACAATGATACTTATCATTGATTCCAATTCAATTATCTGTACCTTAGGGAAAAAAATCATAAATAAAGATGGAATATATTTTAATGGATTTATTTCATGTTTGTAGATTGCTGCGAGCCTGTTAAAAACCCCCCTAAACCAACAAAAAAGCCCTTTAAATCCAAAGTATACTACCACCTTAGGTGTGCTAATACTTTCCTTCTCCTGAGTTATTTAGACAGGAGCACTCTTAAGACAATGTATTACTTAGTAAGTGTAGAAGTAGTGTGCTGAAGAAACAGCTTGTGCTGTTGCATACCTTTGTTCATACCTTTTTTTTTTTCCACCACAAAGTTTTATAGCAAGTATGTGACTATTTCAGGGAATCACCAAATCACAGAATGGTCATGGTTGGAAGGGATGTTGCCAGGTCACCTGCACCAACGCCCTTCTCGAGCAGGGCTGTGTAGAGTCAGTTGCCCAGGAGCATGTCCAGATGGCTTTTGGACATATGCAAGGATGGGAGTACCACAGCCTCCCTGGACAGCCTGTCATCAGTCAATATCACAGTAAGAAACCTTTCCTAGTGTTCAAAGGGAACCTCCAGTGTTTCAGTTTGAAGCCCATTGTCTCTAGTTGTTCACCACTAAAAAGGACCTGACTCTGTCCCCTTTACACCTTTACTCCAGGAATTTATACAGTAACATGGTCACCTTCTCTTCTCCTGACTAAACAGTCCCAAGTGTCTAGCTACACCTCAAGAGATGCTCCAGTCCTTCAGTCATCTTAGTGATCCTTTGTTATACTCTTCTTGTACTGAGGAGACCAGAACTGGACATAATACAGTTTGATCTTAGTGTTTTGTTTCTTGCAGATTTTAGTAATTTAAAAACACTGTTCAAAAAAAAATGAACTTTGGCAGTAGTCTAGATAAAGCTTCTTTATGTTTGGGGGTTGTTGCAGTTACCTATCTTTAATAAAAACCTTTGCAGTGTTTGTAGCATTTGAATACCATAAGGACAATTATATCGATTCTACTAGCAAAACATGGGAGCACATTGTATCATTGATTTTGTATGTAATAAGGTTACGATGGATAATTGAAAGGAGAATTTAGCCCATTGCTTCTGAAACTTAATTTTCTTCCTCCCAAGCCTGCCTAGGCAGACCAGCTGGCTCCAGGCAGTACCTATTTAAGTGCAGAAATAGTGTTAAGCCACCTTAATGTGACAAATGGCAAAAAGCACTTTGTAAAAATTTCATTCAGAAACAAAAGAGTGAATTTTTGAGTGAGTGAGTGGAATAGAGGGGTCACAAGTAGATTTTTTTTTCATCCCCAAAGACTTAAAAACCAAATTGGGGATCTGGGATAAGAGGAGAAAAAAAAAAAGCAAAGATGGTCTAGTAAAACCCATCCAAATGACTGTCTTTTTGGTGTTAATTAGTGTAAAAAACTAAATTTTGTTTTGATTTGAGTAAATCTTTTGCTGCACTGTTGGTGGTAGCTTTCGGCTACTCTCTGACAAGATGCTTTTTCCTCATCCTTCTTTAGATGTCTTGAAGAATGGACCCCACTGAACTAATGCACTTACTTTCTTAGTGACGGCTGCCAAGGTGCTGTCAAAGCCAGCTGTCTCATTATTCCTTTTTCATTACATTTTCTTGTTATTCCTTGTACATGCAAGAAGAACCATATTAAAGCATTCCCTGTGACTCGGTTATAATTGCACCCTCTGTTAGTAATTGCTCATCCATTCAAAAGCTTTGCTGCAATATTTTGAAACAAATTGACATCATTCTAGTTCTGCAGTTAATCTGCTATTCAGAAAGGCATAGCAGGGGGATGTCTTATTGCTGTACTTTCTATGCATGGGTACTTTGGAAAGAAAATTAGCTTTGGAGACACTGTTTGAACATTTTAATGAAACCATTATACCTAGGAGACTGTAATTTCTAGATTTCAGTCTGATACCAACTACCCCTGTTTATAGAATATTGTCATGCTCTGGTTATGCATGTCTTGATTTTGTGTTACATATTGTACATATTTTACTTCAGTGTGCATAGGAAGCTTGACATTTTATTAGGTAAAGTGATAGAAATGCATGAAGAGATTTAACTGTCATACTGTCAACTTATATGGAAACCCTAATGGAGATGCGTTATGCAAAGGAAACTCTCTGGAATGCTATGGTCAGGCTTTTGTAGAATGGCTTTCTTTGATGTTGTAGCATGTCATAAAAATAATGTAAATCACTAAATCAAAAGACCAAAAAGACATCTACTGTCTCCTTCCTAACAGGAGATCCTATTCTTCTCCCAAATGTAATTCTTTAAAGGGTTACCCCGAAATACAGTGCAACAATGTGTTCAAACAGTATTAAGAAACAGGAAATGTTTGTCTACATATTAGTATTTAGGAGCAATAAATATCATTGACAAAAAACGAAATTTGACTTGAATTTTAACATTGCCTGACTACGAAGAGTGGGAGAGGTACTGACAAATGAATATGAATGATAATTTTTCCAGACAGCACATAAGCAGCATTTTGACAGTTAAGGATAATCACTATTTTAAAAAGCATTTTCTGCCAGTTCTTGATTTGAAAGTGAATGCAGTTTGAAATTTAATATTTCCCTGCTCCACTTCATACCCTGACAATAAAAGCCTTGTATGACTTGCTTGCAGTTTTGTCTTCTGAGCTAATGGCATATTGTCAAGGCTGTAAAAATTAAAATTATTCTTCACAGTGAGTTTTTGCTTGTTTTTGTATTATTTTGCTTTGATTTTTTTCCTCATGAAGATTCCCATTGTGTTTATAACCACTGTTTTCTCTTTTGTGAAAAATTTTATTCTTTCACAGCCTAAGAAAATAGTGAACAAAATGTGCTCTATGTCAGGATTATGGCTATTTTCTCCCCTCAGTTCTATCACCTGAGGGCAAAACATCAAGAAACTCAAGGAAATTTTGAAGTGTTTCCAAAAGCAAAGTGCTGTATCACACAGAAGCAATACAATCACATTCCTTCTTTCTTTGCTTATACATCGAAACATACAGATTTCACAGTATGTCTTTGCCATTCTGAGAGTCAATATAAATTTTATAGTGTAGTATTTAATTTTTGAAAACAAGAGTTATCTGCCTACTTTATTTAGCCTTAGACCTGCACAAAAACTAGTATCCTGATGATGGTGCCAAGGTGAATAGTTCATCGACTGTGCTTAAAACTGAAATGAAATTTTTGTATCCAGTGTTTTCTTCTTCTTCTTAACTCTTCCTTTGTCAGTACAGTTTTGGGGGCCACCGGTTAATGTTTACTGCTATTATTTTCAAAATTGCAGTAGATATTAACTAGCACTTCATCAGGAGTTTTTTATGGATCTTTTAATGAAAAAGTTTACATAGATTTAAGGCTGATCATCTACAGGACCAAGTGGATACAGAGCTAATAATTTATATGGAAAGCTACATAATGATTTTTATCCTAAAAATGAGGCCAATTTTCATTAATAACAGTGGAACAATACAAATGATTTTTAGCCAATATATTATCACTATAATGTAGCTTATCTTCTAGAATATGCATAATTTTATTCAATATTATTCAATATATCTGTATTTTCACTTATTTTCTGGGCCATTCTTCAAGAAAACCTGTTCTGTTGATGTTTATACAACTCTGGAAGGGTCTGTTTTTTGCAATAGGCAGGATTACTGGATTTCATTCAGTTGTTTGTAAATGTACAGTGAATTTTTGACCTTTTCATAATTGCTCCTGAGAAGAAAGAACTCAGATTGGGAAACCATCCATTTTTGAAAAACATATTTATAATTTGTATAATTGCCTTTTTTTTTTTTTTTTTTACAAAGTTTTGTTTAGCTATAAGGCTTTTTTAAAGAACTGTACTTAGTTAACTACCTTACCTTGTTTTCATTTTTAAAATTTACAATGTGTACAAATCTTTCTGCAGTGAAATACACGTATGCTTATAACTGAAAAGTTCACTCAAAGGGCTCTTCTGATCTTCCAGTTTATATCTGGGTATCTGAATTCATAATACATTTCTTTAAGTATGATCGATATGAACTGTAGCTCCACTAGAAATTAATTAAGATTAACTATATATGCCTCAGCTATCTCACTACTCGGAAAAACGTTTTTAACTAGTAAAAACAGTGAAAGAGTAGAGGGATAAGGGGAAAGCTTACAGCATAGCACTGAAAGTTTAATTTGTTCTGTTAAAAAAGACACAATAATTAAGACATAAACCCCAGACTACTCTGAGAATATTGACTATAGAGTCAACTAATTTAACCTTGTTGCAGACATGTAATTAGTATTGATAGAAACAACTTAGAACTCCTCTTATTTCACTTTTTATAGTTTCCAGCAAACTATTCTGGTTTGGATGTTAGCTTAGTCAAGGCAGTATGACTTGAAATTATCATATTTATAGACCACCACAACAGTCTTCAGGATAACTATTTAGCTCTGGATTTAAAATATATCTGTTAAAAATTGCTTACAATATTTCAATATTAAAAATATGGTTTTATATTTCCTAAGTATGTCTGAAGTAAATGGCTTTAAAGTTAGTTGTTAATTTGCTAGAAGTTTTATTTGTTTTATATTTTGAAGAATTTGGTCTTCTCCTTATTAGTAGATTTTTCCACATGTCTTAATTGCAGAGTATAAATTCTGTTTTCTTACTTATTACTGGAGTATTTATATGAAATCTTGAAGAAAAAAAGGCATAGTTGGGGAATATAAAATATTTCTTTCAGCATTTTAACAAGAGTTTTTCCTTAATATATCTTCAATAAAATCTTAAAATATTCCTCCAGAGAAATATCTCGTACAGTGACTAGCACAGGTAACTGCAGGGGCTTAATTAGGTGATGCATCTTAATTGGCCTTTGCCAAAAAAAAGATTTTAATTTGCTTCTCCTAACATTGGAATACAGCTCCAAACATACCTCTACCTCTCTCCACTGTGGAAGTAAAAGAGATGCTTCCCAAAATGCACACATTTATGATTTCTATTAGTTCTGGAGTTACACAGGACTTCTGAAAAGAAAGCCCAAATTCTTTACCACGGTCTTGAAGCAGCTCTATATATTAATTTTTTCCATGCTGTCTGTCTTGTATAGCAGGATGCTTTCTGCAAATAGAAAAAAAGCTCTTCCCTTTTAACATTCCTCTGAAACAGAGAGGTTTGTGTATATATGTATATACACACACTCTAAAATAAAAGCTTCATAACATAAGGTGGATTTGATTCCAGAAAAGGAAAGTAATTGTTTGTGAAAAGAAAGAGGAGAGAGGGAAACCCTTTTCTATGTCCTCTGTAAGTAGGCACAGAAAATTACTTTAATTAGTCTAATGATCAATATGGGCTCTTCACTGATAAGAGAATGTTCCCTGGCTCATCTTTGCTTATCTTCTGTGAAAATGGTAGCTCTGTGCTCTTCTTTAGCAGGCTAAACTGAGGTGGCATATAAATCTTATAAATTCTATTTATCATTACCTTCTGAAAAGTAATGTCATAGTGTTACATAGAAGGGCTTTAAGATTAGGTAATTTCATTCCAGAAACAGATGGGACCCACAGGACCGGTCTAGCACAGTACAAATCAAGTCTATCCAAAAAAGTCTGTGTGCTTGGGGCTGTGGTGTGTGGCAGTGTAAAATCAAATCTGCAATTCCTTGAGAGTTATATCAAACCTAACTTGAATTCTGCCTTTTACACATTTAAAATTTTTTGAGGTAAATACAAAGTTTTACATGGTTACATTCTCTACTTCTATAAACAATATATTCAAAACTATTCGTGAAATTATTATACTGCATATTATAGTACATATTTATGATATTCAATCAGATGTACAAAATCCTTGCTGGTTAGACATAACACCTTTCAGAATATTTTAGAAACTTCTCAGATCTACAGACACAAAGAATCCATGATACCATGAATCAAATAAACTCATGTGCTTTTAGTATGCCTATGAGCATTCTGAATGATGAGGTCATTTCTCTTTTCTTAATAAGGACTAATTTATTGATTATATTCCTACCTACTCCTGGACAATTTTGGGCCAATAGGAAGATAAAATATTGCACAGTGTTTCATGTTATACAGGATTTCCTTGAAAATACAGCATGGTTCTCAAATTCTTTTTCATGAAGATTTTTTCTTTCCTACACAATACCTTTACACTTAAAAATTTGACAGTTAGTACTTGTACTGTTTGAACAGCCATAATTCAACAATTAATTACTAATTATTCCACTTAGATTTGCCAGTGAGGTGATTGAACATAAATTACATAATCATATTAATTTGTCTGTGAGGAGAAAGCAGGGCTGTGGGCAGATTTACTCAAAAAATAGTGAACTAAGATATGACATTGTAGGAAAAACAGGGGAAATGTTATGTGCATTGTCACTATGAAAATAATTTTGAGAGTCTTCATGCAGCGTGTGCAGTAATGAATAGTGAAAGGTAGCTGACATCATTGAACAGATAGCATCTAAGGGTGCAACACAGCAATGAGGATTTCTGCTGTAATGCCTGCAAGGAGAGCCCTGTGATTGGTATTGAGTAGTGCAATTGATTGGTCATCTGGAGCAAGCTGTCCAGAGTTCATATATTGCTGAAATTAAGGCAAGGCTTCTCTTATTGACTAGATTAGGGGGAAAGCAGTTGGGAAGAATAATGAGAATAAATGCTATAGCTGAGCATCAGTAACATCATAAATAATGCAATCAATAAATGAGAGTGTCAGATGAAGACCACTTGAGACACCAGAAGTTAAGATACTGATTTGATAGTTGGAAGGTATGAAGAACAGTCTCAAAGGCAAAAGGAATGGCAAAGATAGATCCAAAACTGTCTACAAGTAGAAGAGGAGACAAATAATGCCACAGTCCAGCTCAAGTTGAAAAGGATGCTTCCATGGAAATCACATACATGTGTGTAGATATATATATATATGGCAGATACAGAGTCCTAGAGAAATTAATGTATAAAAAATAGTAGGTAAAACTCTGAAATGGAAAACCTGTTAACATACAACTTGTAGATATGCACAGTATCTGATAACAACACTGATGATAGTTAGGGTTCAGTGTGCAATTTATAAAAGCAATAGTGTTACTGGCACCATTGAAATCAGTAGATCTGCCATTGACTAATAACACCAAGTTAACACTTGCAGATTGATTCTGTATTAAATCAGTTAAATGGATATGCATTTGGCAGTCAGGTTGCTTATATAAGCAGAAGTAGCAACCTGAACAAATGCAATACGATAGTTCACTGATAATCATAGAATCACAGAATGGTTTGAGTTGAAGGAACTTTAAAGAATCATAGCATGGGTTGAATTGGAAGGGACCATAAAAATAATTTTGTTCCAAGCCCCCTGCCATGGGCAGGGGCACCTTCCATTAGATCAGATTTCTCAGAGCCCTATCAAACCTGGCCTTGAACAATTCCACAGCTTTTCTAGGCAAACTCTTCCAGTGCCTCCAAGTAATAAATTCTTCCTGGCATCTACTCTAAACCTACCATCTTTCGGTTTGAAGATGTAACAAGTCCTGCTCCATCTCTCTTGTAGGCCCCTTTTAGGTACTGGAAGGCTGCTATCAGATCACCCTGGAGCCTTCTTTTCTCCAGGCTGAAGAGTCCCAGCTCTCTCTCTCTCTCTCTGCATAGGGGAAGTGTGCTCCAGCCAAAAAAGCAAAACGAGGAGCAACTTTCTTGCCTCACACAATGAAGCAAGCAAACATACTAAAAAGAGCATCGTGTTTTAGTGGCAGGATGGATTTTACTTTGTTACTGAGAGAATGTGGTTTCATATCACAGTGAAGTGCAGTTTAACTTTACCCAGTTAAGAACTTAAACGACTTTCTAGGTCTGAGACAAATAAATGTTTAATTAGACACTAGATGTCATTCTGTTGTGATTTTGTAAAATAAAAACTTAAGCCAGCTACAGATTCCATCATCACAGCTCAGTGAAACTGGACAAAAAGAGATAGGGCAAGACCTTCCTTGCTTTCCTGTGCGATGAACAGACATGATGTGATATGTGACAACTATGTGATAACTGTCCCATGTGATAGCTGCTCTTGCAAAATTTTCTGCATTGCTGGTTCTCTATTACCTATGCAATACCCTTGAAATCCGCCACAATTCCTATATATTGAGATAGGAGGGTAATATTGGAGTTTTTGGTGGAAATCTTATGCACTGTTATTAAAAAAAACCCCAACATTACAGCTCTTTAAAAATGCTTGTTTATTAAAAATGTGAATGATTAATGTTTTGGAATGGGCAGATGCTGAAGTGATTCATAATGTGTATAAAATGATAATTGACAAGAGAAATGAAGATGACCACAGGGAAGAAATAAAAGAATAAATGTCAAAAACAATTATTAGATTGTAGAATGTTAATACAAATGGAAAAAGGAAAATATTAACAAAAAGATAAAACATTATGTTCTGAAATACTTAACTGAATGATAGTCCTAATAAAAAAAAAAAAAAAAAAAACCAGATTTATCAAAGAACTCACAACTTTAAAATTTAGTTATTAATCAAATTAATCATAATCTCCTATGCAACAAATATGAGAGCACAGTCAGGGCACATATTCCCCTCCTGCTACATCTTCCTTCAGACTGCAGGTGTGGCTCACATGAGAGCCCCATGTGTGAGCTCAGCCCAGATCCATGTGGGAGGGGGAGAAAGTGAAGGGAGGTGGCTGCAGCAGATGGCTTCACTGACACTGGAGTGCTTGGAGAGGCTGGTGGGCAGGGCACCCTTCCTCCTGTGCTGATGTAGCAGCAGTGTGTAATCCCACAGATAAAGGCCAATCTTGTCTGGTAGGTTATAGATCCACACTTATGCTTTTTACAGTCTGAGTCTCATTTTCAAAGCAAAGGAATTTTGCGAGAAAGGCATTTTCCCAACCAGAACATTTTCTACAATTTTCACTTTAAAGAGTAGCTATTAAGCAAGGTTGTTGGAAGTAATTTAGAAGGGAATGTGGTTTTTGGAAAATTGTAATTCTCCACAGGGGAAAATAAAATTATTTGGGAAAAGTCTTGACTTATTCTGTTGTGTTGGGTATGATTTGTTACTAGTCAGGGTCTACATTTGTTTATTCTTTGCTGATGTCCCTGGTTGGAGTGCACCCCCCAGGATCACTCTCATCTTCTTTTTGGATACAGCCTGTGAGAGCTGCCTGCAGAAGACATGTCAGAACTGCTAAGAAAACAAGAAGAAAACTCAACCTGAAGCTAGTATGAAATAATTCAGTATCTAGGCAGGTATGATACAATATTGAAATGAATGTACAGGAAGCATTCTGCTGAAGAACATAAAAAAATTCTTTACGTTAAAGACAGAAAACATGGAACACAGGCATGCTATTGCTTATAACATAATTTTTAGGAGCTTTTGTTTGGTTGGATTTTGCTTCCTGATGTAGCAGGGCAAGTAGAATCCCATTTAAAGTATGGAAGAGTTCTGGTAGAACTAAAAGCTAGGATATACAATGAAATTTTTGAGATGTTCTGAAGAATGGGATTTTGATACTAGTTTGCTTCCTTGTTCGGATATGAACAGAGATAGAGGTGCTCAGACATAAATTTATGCCTCTTAATGGTGTAGCTCTGGGAAAACTGTGGTATTTAGACTAGACTCTTGGGTGATAGGAAAGAAAATGAGTATATACCACTATAAGTGAAAGTCGATTACCCTGAATTGGGGAGTAAGGGAAGAAGAGAAGATTATTTTTCCCACTAGCCTCCCAAATTAACTCTTCCCTCTTAAGCATGCACTATTTTTTTGGCAAAGACTTTCATGAAGTCTTTTAGAAAATCCTTGTGACACACTGTTTAGCCTTCAATTTGATTTGATTTGATTTGATTTTTTATTTACCTTTGTCAGGGTTTCTCTCTGAATAAAAGGGTCCACAAGAACTCTTCCCAGGCTAGCACACAGGTCCTGATATTTTTGAAGGTTTGTTTTTTGAGTTATTTGGGGGTTTTTTGGGGAGTTGTTTTTTTTTTTTTTTTTTTTTTGTTTGTTTGTTTGTTTGTTTTAATTTTCAGGGTGAATTCAAAACCTAAAGGAAGTGTAAAGGTATATCCGCGTGGCATTGAAGACTTATGTATATACATAGAGACAGAGTAAAAATGGTTTTGTCAAAAGATCTGGTAATGAAGCAGCCACGTGGATTCATCTACTGGTATGTGGTAATGTGCACTGGGCCAATATATTAAGAAAAATCAGAAATTATTTACATACTAGTATGAATTTGAATAGGATATACACTGATATGCAAATAAGCCAGCTGATTGGCTGGAAGTTAAGGAAAATTGTTATTCACAGTGCTTTGGTACTGTATTTACATAGGTTTAATTTTAAGCACTTTACTAACATTTCAGTCTTTTACAAATACTTCTGTATAGATTTTACTGGGATGAAATTTTCTTCATAGTAGCCTGTAAGGTGCTATGTTTTGGATTGGTGAGTAAGATGGTGTTGATAACACATTCTAAAGCTTTACATATTCAACTGTCTTTATCTCATCCCAGGAAATTTCTCACTTTTACCTACTCATTCCCTTCTCCATCCCACTGCAGAGAGCAAGAAAGTGGCTGCACTTGGAGTGCTTGGAGACCTACTGGGTTTACACCATGTAAATTTTGTAAATAGTTTGTGGTATTTACTAGGCTGGTAGAACTAAATAAACTAAAG
Source organism: Zosterops lateralis (assembly GCF_965231275.1). NCBI lineage: Eukaryota > Metazoa > Chordata > Aves > Passeriformes > Zosteropidae > Zosterops > Zosterops lateralis. The sequence goes on from NC_139763.1 coordinate 36,223,630, forward strand.
CAGTTTTTCAAAATAAGTTCAGTATTACTGAGTTGTAAACAATGCAGTCAGGACACTCACTACTGCTTCCAAGGAGCAAAGAGAAAAGTTATCCTTTATTATTAACAGATAAGCAAAATAATGTAGAGTTTTTCCTCACACTTATTTTTGTGCTATTATTTTAAAAAATACACATGCAAAAAACTTAATTTTAACAGGATTTTCTTTCCTTTGTCACCTTAAATTCCACTATCTTCTTGCATTGACTTGGTGATTTGAGTGTGTTGCAGCAATTTGTATATATGCTCTGCATTAACTACAGTACCGCAAATAACCTGATCTACTACAAGTGAAAGAAACCAACAAATGTACAGAAGAACACTAAAAGCTTGAAAATACTTCCATTGTGGTTAGTTTTTAAAAAGTGTGCTTTTTCAGTGGTATTTTTGGAGTGTCTCAGTTTTGTGGTGTGGTGAAAAACCTACAAATTCCAATTAACACAGAGGGAACAAAAGGTGAAAGTTTTGAGAATATAAATCTGTTTAATTTTGGGGTTTTTATAACTAGCAAGTTTCTTATAAGTTAATGGCTGGCATATTGAGTTGATCTTAAAATGGACTACAGACTATTTTTGTATTATGCTGGCAGTATTACTAGTGGAGGTCTAGTATGCCTGCTGCAATATTATTCAGTGTTAAAGCGTGAGCAAATACTTGCATAACTGTGATATGAAGTTTGGGGTTTAGGTTTCTATCCATGCAGCAAATGCTATTGTGGTAAAAATGACAGCTTTTCCATGTTTCCAGATTTTTGCGATTGCTCTGTTCTTCTTATCCATATGTAAATGTTATGAATGCCAGGCAGGATTAACTGAGAAGTGAGTTAGAACTGGATGGAAGCCCAGTTACCTGATGCCTCCATGAAGTTAAGACAACAAAATCAAACCAGTAAAAAAGTTCTTAATCCAAAGGGTGGTTGGGCACTGGAACAGGCTCCCCAGGAAATGGTCACAGGGCCAGGAGTTGGACTCACTGTTTCTCATGGGTGTCCTCCATCTCTGTGATTCCATGAAACCCAGTCAGCAGATAAAATGCTCAACAGAATGCTTCACCTTAATTTCATTGGTTAGGCTCTTTCCTTTATATTACTTCTTGGATATACTGTTAGTGATTTTTGATGAATACCACATAAACATACAGATTATTCATCAGGACTAGGTGTACCAGGAAACTAATACACATAGCAGACAGTGAAAACTTTGATTATGGGCAGCATGCTGGAACAGAATAAAAGCACTCCTGTTGAGGTGTTCTTCAGTAGATGTGGCAATGTATAATACGTAAGTAAGCTTTAAATCATTAGGAAAACATCTAAATTAGTGCCTTGACTGCAAGCAGCCCTAGTTATCTCATAGTTTCCACTGAATCACTTGATGCCTTCAACATTTGGGAATATGTCTCCTAATTACATGCCAAACTAGAAAATGTATTAATACATTTTTAAAGGAGACTGGAGTTGATATTCTCACATTCTAAAAAAAATCTGAAGCCCAGATTTTTTTACTGATTTAAAATGATATTGATGTCACTGGATAAGACAGTTTAGACATAGCTAGTTTAAGATTTTTGATAACATGTACTATTTGATCTCATGGCTGTAGACTCCTAATGAAAATCTTTTCTTTTTCCGTGATCTAGTACCTATAGCAGTCTCACTTTTGTATCAGGCAGCCAACAGTTTATTTTCAGCTCCAGGACATGGTGTGAACAGGCTGCGTGCACTCTTAAAGCGAGTACACACTAGGTAAGAAAGGGTTGTCCAGCTGAAAGCTGCAGGAGCCTGATGAAGCTTTTGGTATCCCTGTTACCCCCTGCATTTCTTTCCACTCTTTCCAATGCACTAATCTATTTCTCAGAATTATCTCTCAAGTGCTTCCAGCAAGCTGGATTGATTTTGAATGAGCTCATATGTCATCATCTCTCCCATTAACAATAAGGACACCATTCTCTGAATTGGGCTGTGGCAGATGTAATCTATACAAGCTGCTTGTCCCAATCTTTTCTAGGAAAAACTTTGTTAAGGCACATGGAAAATGAGATGAAGCCAACACTCATGGCTTTGCTAAAGGCAAACCACATCTGACAAATTTGGTAGTCTTCTATGACAGGGTAGCAGTGTTTGTAGATGGAGGAAAAGAAACATATTTCATCCACCTGGACTTGTTTGAAGCATTTTATACTGTTCTGAACAACAGCCTTGTCTCTAAATTTGGGAGACATGGATTTGATGGCTGGACCAATTGATATATAAGTTGTTGGCTGGATGGTGGCACTCAAAGTGTTGCAGTAAATATCTCCACATCCACATGGAGACCATGAGGAGTGGGTTAGCGCTGGGACCAGTGCTGTTTAATACTGAATTCTTAATACTTTTTCAACTTCAGTGAGCTCTAGCATCCTCACTTACTACATTTCTTACTAGCCATAAGTTTTCCTTAAAGCAAAATTTTGATACAAAGATAAAATGATAACTAACAAGACATTATAACTAAAGCTTTCTCCATCCCAGAGTTTTAGATTTATCATCAAGAAATATATTACTTTGCAGTATTTTTTACTGCAGTATATTACTTTGCAGTGTTCCTTAATAGCCCTCTTCACAGATTTGGAAACCACAGAGCTAGGTGCTTCTGTATATTATTGCTTCTCTTTTTACTATTGTCACGCTATAGAAAATTCAGAGTAGCATTCAAACTTACTGTTTTACCTGGAACACTACAGCCATTACAACCCTGGAAGAAGTAAATTCTTGAAATACTATTGGCTTACCAACTGGTAAAATATTGTCAGTTTTTGTGGAGTATCAACCTTTTATTTTGTAATTGTGTACATTGTCTATCAAACTTCTTTAAAATACAAATAGATAGAAAAAGTATTTATAATACAGGATTGGAATATTTAAAAACTTATTTTCCATGTGGTAAATTATTTTATATGTATGAACAATTCTAAGATTTGTAGGCCTGTACGTCAGAGTCTCAAAGTAAAAGGTGATAAATCTGACTACAGAACTACTGTAAAGAAGGGTATCAGTAATACAAGACAAAGAATATGGAAAATAAGTGCATTTTTTAAAGCAGGTGTCGTGAAAGGAAAGATAGAGAGGAGAAAGGAAGCTGTGGGAGAAACATGGTATTGAAAAAGCTGCTTGATTTAGCTGAATTTTATGACAGCTGTTTAGGTTTTAAAAGGTTGCCCAGAATGGGATCTATGTCTTTTATGAGAACTAGCAACACCATTCCAGTTTCAGCACACTAAACAATTCCCACCTTCCAATTTAGATGGGTACATATGTTAATTCATAACCATTTAAGTACACAGCAGCAATGAGTTTCCTGCTAGGTTAATTTGTGTCATATTCAGTGTAAACACTTGATATCTGCTGGTAATCATTGTATAAAAGCTTGAACAACAGCATGATATTTCTCAGGAAAGTTCTTTAATTATCTGAGGAAAAGATGATCATTAACACCTTATTTGGTGTTTCCTTGAAGTAAGCAGAACACAGGCTTAAAAAAAGAAGAAAATAAAAACAGTTTGGGAACATGTCTGTTGCAATATAATTAATCATGTGCCAGAAAGAGCCTTTAATAACATGGTGTGAGCTGCCTGAGACAGCTGGCTGAGCGTCTAGATTGCTTTGGCATTGCTTATTAATTTGCTTCTATCTTATGGTAAAAATAAGGGAAAAAATATTTAAAAGTCACATTTTGAGACTTAAAAGTTATATTGAATAGATGTAAAACCTATCACCTAACTGTAGGTGAAAGCACTTTGTAAAAAACATATTTTAAGTTTAAATGGCTGTACATATTTTCTGGATTGTTGGTAGTGGATTGATAATACTCTGTTCAGACTTTGCTTTTCCTCATTGAATGTGGTGAACATTTTCCTATTGATTTTAGCTGGAAAAATACTAGACTTTCTAGCACGACTGCCCCCATGGAACACTTGGGCAAAATCAATTAAATACTATGAATTCAGTTAAAAGACTGTTGAGAATATTGGGGTTTTCTATCTTAACACAGTACTTTAAAACTGGATAACACATAAAACACATTTGAGAGACTATTTCAGTAATGTTGTTATTGATATTTTGTTGTAAAATACTGTTGTTTACAGTGGATTGTTATTGTCTGTGATGCAATAAGGTGGTGAAAGACTGCAATTCTGGCATTCTCTTTTTGGTTTAAGGTAGAAAACCTGAACACAACTGTATTATGCCATTTACAGAGAACACCATTAAAAAAATCCTTTAGGAATGCTTAAATAACCTTAAATGCCTGTAGTTGAAGCATTTAATTTTAAATTTGCTTTTGAAGAATGGGAATGTAATTCTTGGTGGAAGGGCTTTCCCAAAACTTCTCAGAACACCATTTGCATTTTGTCATGCAGGAGTGAGAAAACTGTCATCTAGTCCCAGAGCAGAGAGTGAACAGTTTTGAAGGAAATGACAGGCAGGAAATTACTTGCTAGAAGAAAGGAAACATGAACCCATCATGGTAGAACAGACAGTGTATATACAAAGGGAGAACTGGAAAAGGAAAATTTTAAAAATATATTAATAAACGAACAGTTATAAAACATATATAAATGTGATCTTCCCAGCACTTAATTAGAAGCTGTAAATTATCTTATAAAGGTGATAGCAAAATTATGATAATGGTCATTTATTGTATCCAGGGAAGGTCTGGTGCTTTTGGTGATTATTTTCTCCATATAGGAAGCCAAGAGATATTGGAGGATGTCAAAAAGCAATCATTGTCACCATCTGAAAGAAGAAAAGATAAAATCAGACTGCAGAAACTACAGTGTACTGTTTTTGTTGACAGTTCCTGACAAAATCTTGGCCAGATTTCTTATTGACTGCACTGTATGCCATGTCATCTGTTATGTTCTGCCTGATGTACATTCTGTGACTTTAGATCCAGTGATGTGCATATCAAGTGTTATTTGGTGTGTTGTCAGCAGCAAAAAAAAAAAAAAAAAAAAAAAAAAAAAAGAAGAAGGAAAAAAAAAAAAAAAGTAGACAACATGTTGACAAAAACACCCAGCACTGTGGGTAGACCTAGCTAAGGGCATGAAAATTTTAGTGCCCAAGAGACTTTACTGATGTCTTGAACTTGTTTCCTAAAATTGTGATTCTTGCTGGAGGTTGTATATCAAGGAAATCACTGAAAAGCTAGTGTAGCTTGTTGTATGAAAGAATGAGTATGTTGTTTACGAGAATAGATGCGCAGACACCTGTAAAATTGATATCAGCAGCTGGAAGACTGACAATAGAGTAGCACAAAGGATTTGGAATAGAAGTAGCTAAATCAAATTTCAGAAGCAAGGTGAAGATGACATTCAGTAGAGGCAAAAACTACTGAGTGCAGCTGGCAGAAATTCCAGTCTCCTTCCACTGCGTACATAATCAGTGGAGTGACTCTCTAAACTTTTAGCTTGAAGATTAAGCCATTGACAAAATTTTCTGAGATTATGAAAGGCAACAACTGTGCCAAAATAATCATATGTGTCATTTAAAGAATAGTTAAATGACATTTAGGTGAGTGACTCGTACGGAAAGCAAAGAAAAGAAAAGTTTTAGTCCTACAAAGCATCTGTTAGTGAGTGTGAGTAGTTTCTTCTAACATAAGACTTCAGTGGAGAAACTTGTGGGATCAAGGTATGAGGAATACTTCCAGAGAAGCAATGCAAATCCAGATGGTGGAAAAATAGATAAAAGAATACATGTTGTAGCACAGTAGATTCAGATGTATAGCTGCAGATAATGAGAACCCTCCCCACCCCGATGTATTAAGGAGCTGTCATTCTCAGAAGGACAAAAACAAACACACATGTCTGCCTGGTGTGTGGCAGTTGTACTTCTCAGCTGATGGTGTTTATTGCCTAACAGATTTGTTTGTTTGAGAATGACCCACTGGTGGTGGATCCTTTGCAAATGCCCCATAGCAACATTGCAGGAGGAGTAGGTGATATCCCATCAGTGTTCCAGTCACGGGTACCATTGTGAATGACTGGTAGCTCTGCACTTGGCAGTGTAGCTGTGCGAGCATACAATGCCTTTGGGCTGGCCAGTTGAAAATTAGGAACAATTGCTACCTGACCTTAGGTGCCTGCTGTGTAAAAAGAAATGTCTTAATAATGAAACAGAGAATAAAACAGGGAACAAAGCTTATAAAAAAGTAGTTATGAAACTGTAGTCTCTTCCTTCATGGTTTTAGGGGAAAGTGTTCAGCTTCACTCTTGTTTACAGACAATTCTTTCAAGACCAACTTCAGAAACAGTGAGAACATTGCTTTGAATTGTACTGTACTTGCATGAGGTTGGTGTGAAATATTACTCCAGATTTGTCTGTTTAAACAGTTTCCAAATATTTCTAAGTAGGCCTTCAACTCTGCCTCACAGCCTATTTAAAGCTATTTATCTTCACTTAATGTATTACTCACAATTTGCGCAGTGTAATTAAATTTGGTTTAGATATAGGGTATCATATCATAATTTTGAAGACTATCATGTATTTTAACTACACAATAATTTTTTGTAAGAAGATGAACTTACAGAAGTTGACATAGAAATAAATATTTAAAACCACAGAATTACAATAAAGTTTTTCATATTTATATATATTTATTGAAATTACAGAAGTTGTCAGACCTTACGTTACATGACAGTATTTTTCTGGGCTTGTTTTAAACAAGCATACAAGCAAAAAATAATTGGAAGTGTATGGATATTTCAAACAATGTTTACAAACTTTTTTACCTCAAAATCAAGAATAAATTTTGTTGGAGAGTCAGGCTGGTGTTTTCTTATGTCATTTGAGGCTTCTTGTCTGTCTTCAACAGCACAATCATACATACCAGCCAGAGTAGATGGGTATTCTATCCTTTTTGGTTTCAGATTTAAGGCTAGAGGTATGTATATGCCACATAAGTATCTATAATTTAACAGGAGCTTTTGCTGTGAACTTTGCATTCTGCACCATCTGTCACTGCCTACTTTCCTATTGCAGAAGATCCAAAACCTTTTTTACTCTCCACGGATTTCCTAGAGATCTCTCACAGTCCTCCAACACCTCTTCATCTAAATAGTGCCTGCTAGTAGTTTTCACTGAAATCACAACTAGATATAAGTCAAATGTAAGTATAATCCCAAGATTTTCTCTTCTAAATTTCTGACACTGTGGTTTAGGGAAGAAGTCAACCTTTCCATTTGTATCACCTTGTACAACAAAAAGAGTATGAAAACCAGACATTTTTATTGACCTTGAATAAAAAGAGTTAAATGCAGACTTTACAACCACAAGAGGAAAAGGCAAGAAATTCACACCTTGTGCAAAACAAGCACAGCCACAGAAATGCCAGGGCCTTCTCCTTCCTATGACTCAAAGGGAGATGGAAGGCTGCAGAAGCAACAGAGCCAGGTAACCTGCTCTCTTTGGTGTCTGCTGACCTGAGGATGGGCTTGTGATATTTTATGTGGATGTCTTAGAATTCTTATTAATTCTAGTTAGTTTCTTTGGCTGGGTAAAAGTTCTGGTTCTGGAAACCTTTGCACTGTTTGCATGGGGAGTAATCTGCAGAACAGAACTAGACCTCACATTGCACATCTGGCTTCATGATTTGGGAAGGAAAAAACTCCTGAGTGTTTCTTACAGCGTTAATGGTTATCTAAATCTCACATATCAGTGCAGCATAATAATTTGATAGTTCTGATATATATAGAAAGCATATGAACCTTTCAAAGCTCATAGTGCATCCTTTAGCAAGCAAGGGTCTGGGAATACAACATTTTTAGGATCCCACTGAAACAAAAACATTCTAATCTCTTCTGATGAAAAGTGTTTGCAGGTATGTCATTGCCATCTTCCAATTTTTTTCTTGTTGCGTTACTACAGAATTAGGGAGTAATGAGAGAAAAGAATAAACCATTTTTTTTTCCCAAGAATCCACTACCAGTACTTAAAATTAACTTTGTTTCTCCTTCTCCCTGTCAGGTTACAATTTGAAAGTTAAGCTATCAAAGATAAAATTTTAAAAAATCCTTATTTGCTTAATTACAAGATACTTTTCTGTGTATTTTTTTTGCTTGCCTGTATTAAAAATATTTTTCCATGCAAACTTATTCAGTTTGAAAATAATAATAATTAAAAAATAGGTTTTCACAATGATTTTTTTTTTCTCTAATAAGAGAAATTACATCCCTGAAAGGTCTAGTTGTCCTGTATATACTCATGACAAGTTCAGAAATGAAGAGACATCCAGTTAAATAGAAGAGAAGTTATATGTTTGAAATTGTCATTTCAAGACATTTTTTGTATCTATAGTTATAAATGTCTTTAAAAAAATCCAAAAAAAGAAAAGTGGCTTGATTTTATAATGGCACTTCATGAACTGGCACAGTTGTAACCTTGTCTGTTACTAGCAGCTGCTGAAAGCCCTGCCAATATGTGCTAAACAAGAAAAAGACCAGTATTAAGATCTCTGGTTATTCCAGCATCCCAAAGAAAAACTTAAGGCAATTTCTACATGAAATGCAGTTTGCGTATTTTACTTTACAAATATGTTTGTGCATGTATGTTAAAATATGTTTAATCTGGAGTGGCAGCCTTTCTGTGCTACCTTCAAAAACTCATTTATAAACACTTGCCTTCATAGCGAGGTTATCTACTATCAGGCTGTCAGTATCTGAAGTTACTGCAGTAAAATTTAGAGTAATAATCTTTCTTTTTCAAGGAAAATACGACAAGTAAGTGTTAATTAAGTGTCAGGGAAGAATAACTTCAGCCACACTTGAGCATTCTTCAGTCTACAGTATCTATAATTTCTGTACTCCCATCATTACATTCTGTCTTATCAATCATCTTTGCTGCAGCTTTCTCTGTGGGATTAGTCAGGTGTTGTGCCAGCTGCTGAACACACATATCATGGGAAAAAACTCTTGTTCTGTGGGAATTCCAAAAGTTATGGAAGCATGTAAATTACCTTCAGAACTAGGACCCTATGTTGAATGTTTGTAGATAGGTACATGCAAAAGTAGAGAAGCATTCATTTGTTTTTATGAGCCTTTACAAGCTTGTTCATTAAACAGTCTTTAAAAATTCTTTTTTTTTTAAAGATCAGGGAGATCTTGAACCATAAAATCATCTCTGTGAAACTAAGTCTTTTGGCAATAGCATTTGACAGCTGGTATTGGCAGGGGAAAATAATCAGCAAACTGCTTTGAAATTATATTACAGTATTTTTTCAAATTATTCAAAATATTCCTAAAAGTAGGTCCTTAAAACTAAATTTGAGTGAAGAGTTATTTTTACAGGGATCTAGCATACATTTCCAGAGAACAGTAAAATTGCTGATTTAGCCTAAAGGTTAAAAATTTCTTCGATTGATGTATTTTCTGTTGCTCTTTCAGACATTAACTGACCCATGTTTTATTCGGGAAATAGATATTCATAGTGCACACCTCCCAGGAATTAATTAGAATAGTGAAACCTCTCCAGACGTACTGAGTATTTTTGAGGTGAAAATACTCTTAATACAGAGAACTACCTAATTAAAAATTCAAAACAGACCAAAGCATTAAGCTGAGTGCTTAACTTACAGGTAAGACAAATAAGTAATATATAAGTATATGAATAATAGCACAACATGCATGTGCTGTATCACTCAAGAGTTATTGATACATTTTAAAAATGTTGGGTTTTTTCATCAAAATCACTAAAACTTTTGCATGAATACTAAATATGCCAATCCCACCCCCAGTTTAAGTCATCCCCAAACTATTTATGAATCTGTGATGAATTTGTAGGAAGACATCAAATGGAAATAATGGGAAGAGGTGAGAAAAGTGAGCTGTGGGAGGTGTGAGATAGCCATGAGATTTAAAACTGTGTTTCCCGTAGGAGAGCTCACTGTGCATGCATTGCAGAGTATGCTAGCTACTGAAATAGTTAGTAAAAGGGAATCTCCTCTGATAGGTATTTTCTGAATCTGATGCTCCATTTTCTTCTTCTTTCTTTCTTTCTTTTTTATTTTCTCTCTCTCTTTTTTTTTTTTTTTTTTTTTTTTTTTTTTTTTTTTTTTTTTTGTTTGTTTGCTGGTTAGTTTGCCAGAACAAAACAGAAAATACATTTTCTAAGAAACAATTTTGGAGAAGGTCGTTTTAGTAGAGGATTAAGAATTCTATATGACTTTTTTGTCTTTTTTTTGAGTTGGCAGACATATAAAAGATATATGCTTGTGTAGTAAAGGTGGTGGTTTCTAATTCATTTTTTTATATGGCTGTGCTCCTTCAGAGGCAAACAGGGGATGGAAACAGACTGTGATTGATTTCATCAGTACCAAGTGCTCAAGAATAATAGGGCTGACACTTCTCTAGGTGTGCAGATCACAGAAAAACCATCACTACATTGCCCCATTTTTGTAAGACTGAAGATTGCCATGGCCACAGCATATGAATGCTTCACAACTGCTAATTAATTTCTTTTCACAGGACTCTTGAGATAGCACAGTTTCCTTGTCCTCGTTTTCTAGAAATGGAACTGAAATACGGAAGAATTAGGTGCTTTGTTCAAGGTCACAGAGGAAGTTGGGACAGAACTTGGAATAGAGCCTAGCTCAAAAATTGTGCCTTAACTAATATATCGCTTCCCTCCCCCTGAGGTATCTATGCAAAGGTAGTCACAACACAGCTCTTGGTGAATCAAAACTCCTCCACAAATAGCAAGCAAAACTTGAAAGGTTTAGTTCCAGTAGGAGTACCACTACTTCCTAAGTAAAGGAGATAGTCTAAAAATGTTCTTTAGGAATATTTTAAATTTTCTACCTTAAGCAAATTAAATCCAAATGAAATCATAGAGGCATTTTTTGTTGATGGTCTCTTTTTTGGTTTTTTGAGGGTTTTTTCAGAATTTTAGATACACTGCTATATTTTTATTAACATTTTTATCATTAATGGTATGGTCAAAGATTTACCTCAACTATTTTTTCTTCCTGAACCAGTTATTCTATCCTTCTTCAGTGATTAGATATACCATCTAAAAGCATGTTTATCAACTGAAAATTTACAAGCAGATTTGTACTTGTGGTCTCTAGAAAGTCAAAATAAATCAAAGTAGATTATCATAAGAAAGTAAGTTTTTCATTGCCTTTTCTTTAAAATTAGTTATGTTTTGTGCATTAGCTAGATCCCATAGTTGTACACTGGAGTAAAAGATTCAGATTGTTTTTCAACAGTGGCTAATGTCTGACACAATTTCATTATCAGGGAATAACTGGACTGAATGCATGCATGCACAATGAAGGTCCATTTGCAGTGGCTGAAGGTCTTCTATGTTATATTTTAACAATAATCTGGTTTCTAAACAATCTGAAATTTGCAACTGAAAATTCTCACTTTCTTGTAAAATCAAGTAAGATTAAATGAATGAAAATATTTTAATGTGCAAAATTATTAGTAGATTCACTATAAAACTAGTAGTCTGGTCAGGATAACTTCTTGTGGGCTACCTAAAAACAGCACAGAAAGTGATTTTTTTTGCCTAGGTCACTTAGTGATTAGTACCTCCTGAAATTACCGCAGTGATGGGTTTAGAACCTTCTTACCATCCAGCTACTAACCAAGGCTCTAAAAGATGTATCAGTCATTTGCACCTGTAAATTCCCAAGTCTGTATGATAATTTTGACTAAAATCCCTCTGTTACTGAGAGTTTATCTAACATATCTCAAAAAAACTTCTGTCTGGCTTTTGGATTACAGATACTTTGTGTCTTGCCCAAGGTCTTCTGAACAGTGAAACAACCTTCAAAAAATACATTTGTGCTAGAACTTTGGTAAAAGATGACAAAATAAAACTTTATGTTTTTAACCAATGAGTTTTCATAGGGGCATTTTTTTATTAGTTACCTTAACCTTATTAGATCCAATCTTTGTATTACATAACATATTTGGCCCCAAATCACCTCATAGCCTGTTACTTTTCCTATTGATCAAGCATTTCTCCAGTGGGTTTGTACAGTAAGTGCTGTGCACTGGAGTCATCTCTGTATTTTGGAGTGGATTGAAAGAGGCAGGGCAGCCGCTGCGGGTCAGGTCTGCTGGGAGAGCTGCCTTGTGATATAAGGCGGCTTCTCAGTAACTTACAGCAGTGAAGTTCAGAGGCAGCCAGCTCCAGCAGCTGCTGAGCAGACTAAATATTGATTGGAAGGGAAAAATGAGGGAGATGGTGACCTTCTATTCAGAGCCTGACAAAAGTGTGGTCGGAATGATGCTGTTGCTAACGCAGTGCCTTCCTAGTTATCCTGCACAGTAGCGGGAGGCCGCTGTGCTTCCTTCCTGCCTCAGATCTTCCACTGCTGACTTCTGACATCAAGTCATTAACTTTTTTAGCCTTGCTCCTCCCTTGGAGTTTCCTGAAGGAAAGAAATAGAAATTCTTCTCAACCTGAGCCTCATGAAAGTCATGAGAGTCATTTTTAAGTGTAGCCAAAATGAAACTCCCTCAAGCCTACCTGTATTTTCAGCAATTAATGGGGGAAGTATTTACCATTCAAAAGGCTTTTGCTGTTTGGATTTCCTCCAGTTCAGAATCAGCTCTATCAAATTGGCCAGTGCAATTTATTATCTCCTCAGGGACATTCAGCTGTCCCAGCTAACCTTTCCCAGAATAGATCCAGCTGTGTCCTTCTGGAAGAAATCTTTCCACTCCCCTAAAAATGCAGTCATTGTAAGGATGTCCTCGACAGAACTATTAAAGATACCCTTAGGCCCAGCTCTGCATTAATGACCTATAGCTCATGACTTCCATTTCAGCTGTATATATTTTGATGTGAGGGTTAAGAAGGATAGCATAGGTTAAAGTACAGCAGCAAGATCCCCAGGGAAACAAAAGTGCAATTATTCTGTAAATGGCAATTCAGAATTAATGGTCCAGGAAAATGACTTTGCAGAGAAGTTCAGCTCCCATGATTTTATTTGGAATTGACAGCAGTTAGAAGACAGTCCATTACATGACAACAATGCCTTGCATTTTTCTTAGCATGCTTAATCCATAGATGCTGAAATTTTTCTATATCTTGTCACAATTTTGTAAATGATGGCAGTGAGAAATCTGGAAAGGAAGAAATGAGTTTAATCTGCTTGGTCAGAGTGATGTGTTCAGCTGGTGGCTACTAGATGAAATTGCAACAGGGGCATCCTAGTTCCTTGGTGTAATATCAGTTTATTCTGACAGGTATTTCGCTGATTGTGCGTTGAGCATCAGTGGTGAAAAATTATATGGATTATAGAAATCAATGTTTTCAGGAAGTGCATTTTACTTTAAATCATGTAGAAATTCTGTATGAAAATATATACAAAAGAGAAAATAACCTGATTGAAAGAACATATTAGAAAGCATGACAGGAAGGGAAATAGATTTACCCAAGGCATACCTAATAGAAATATTTCTATAATTTAATGTATAATAAAATATAATGTAATTTTGCATATAGTATGTAGATCTCTTCATTTATATGAACATGTTAAGGATAAACATGGGGGAAAAGCCTACTTTAAATTATTACTTTCTTTTTTAAAAAGTCAAGGAAACTCTTAGGTCCAACAGATTAGTGTGTAATGGAAAAAAAAAAAACTCAAAATGAAACAGTAAAAAAAGAAAAGAAATATTCCTAATTGGGTTGCTGGAGTGGAGGGTGGGTTTTCCATTGACAGAAGATGGAGTTAGCACTTCAAACTGTTTAAAAACACAATCAAGCTGAGCAGTGTAGCTCACAACGATTAATCTCTTTCAGGTGTATTTTATCAGTCAGGCTACAGCCTAAATTAGGCTTGTTACTTATCAAGCTTTTATTCAAGAACTCAGGTCAGGTTGTTTTATGATCACGATTTTAATGCTGCCTTGATGACTATATTTGTTGAATGAAGATTTAGGCTTTTCTGTTTGCTTTTAAAGAACTGAAAAGCAAATATGGGTTGCTTAAAATCAGTTGCTTGCTTTACCTTCATTCTTCCCTAGAAGGGAAGTATTTTTTTCTTAGGGGTTAATTTATTGGGACATTCATTTTCAGTGATCTCTGTAGTTTTGTGAGGCACTGTAGGTAGCTGTGTTACTGCAGGAGGCAGAAAAGTTTGTGCTAGAATAAATTATCTTCTTGATTGTTCAAATCTGAGGTGGGTAATTTGATGTCTACTTATTTTGAGTACAGTTTTTAGCAAAACACCATCAATAAATGGTTATAGATACTTTCTGTGAAGGGGGTTAGATTTCTTCCTTTATGGTAATTACTTTCTAAATCTCTGCATGGATGTTGGTAGGCGTGTAGACCTATGTGCATAAATTTTTCTTTAAAGTTTTTAAGTTTATTTTGGATTTAAAAATCAATTTCAGCCTAAAGAGAGAAGGGAAAAGATATCAAAGAGATAATTTTATAACTTATTGATATGTGATCTTTATGATTTATCATTTTAATAATTTTGTATTAAAAATGTATTCATTTTCCCAGAATCTGTAAGGAAATTCTCTCTTTTAGAAGCTGAGGTACCTAAAGCAGGTCTGTGTTTTCTGTTTAGTTTGTTTAATAGTTTGTCTAATAGTTACCCTTACTGATTGTAAAGATGATGTCTTGCTCTAACTAGGATTTCTGTGTGCTTTACTAAGTAAATCATTAATTTTATGGGGGCTAACACTACAGGCTGTGTTTATGTAAATGTAAACAAGCTGCACCTACATTTACATCTGTTCTTTGATCTGGACAGCTATTCCTATGATTAAGCTCAGTATCCTGTCTTGAGCATTACTCATAACTATCTAGAATACAGCAGTAATACAGACATGATTTGGGTGAGGGAAAGGAGAATGTTCAAAACACATGTGGTATGATAAAATACTTAGAAATCTCATTCTGGTGGCAATTTATAGAAGGATGACTAAGAATTTTAGAAAACTCTGTAAAGTAAAATTTAAAAGAAAACACTTCTCTTAGACTAGTGCCTTAAATGATGATTTTAACATTCATATTAGGGCAAAGCTTTACCTAATTGTGTCTTAGACTTAAAGCAATTTCATTTTTTGAGTTCCCAACACACGCACACACGCACACACACAGAGTCACCCATATATACAAACTGCAATGCATTAAAGTGGGATGATGTTGGGAGAATTTTCTTGCAGAGACATAATTAAGAGATCATGGTTAACTTACTTCTAAGTTTACATTTTCTAGTCTGAAATATTAATTTCAATATAATTTCATCTTTGCTTTTGAATTTCTGTGATTCTCTATTTTTTATTTTTTTTTTTAATACTTTATTGGATGCTTAGATCTTTTTCAAAAATAAGATAACCTGAGAATATTGTGGGCCTGATCTTAAGTGGAGCGCTCACAATTCAAAATGTTTTTGTGAAGAACTAGAAAGCCTCAGTAGCTCATATGTTAAGTAGTTCATAGATTCTGACTAACTCTTAATAGCTCATAAGCATCTAAGCGTGTATACCTGGGGCTTTTTTGGATGCAGTTACAACACAAATAAAGGTCCAAGATGCATGAAAGAACTCTAAAAGCTCAAAAAGCTCTAGCAATGAGACATGAAGGAGGAAAAGCTGCTTTCCAAGAAATTCTTTAATGTTAGTTGTGTGGAGAAAATACAGGGAGACTAGTGAGTTGCAGAGAAGGGACTGCAGAATTGCAGAAATTCTTAATAATGTTGCCAATTATTTGGTAAGCCTATGAGATGACTTTACCTAGGAAACATTTCAGATGTACTTTTATTGTAACTACAGGATCCTCATCTCAGTCTGGGAAAGCAAAAAAGAGTGCAGTCATCTCACCTAATCTTGCAATCTCTGTGATGTAGCAGCTGTGCCCCATGCTGCCTGGAGACACTTGCACTCTGGATTCTGATCAGTCCCCCACAAAGTGCAGTTACCAATATTTCTTCTCTCCAGAAACTACAAATTATTTATTTTGGAAAATGTAGAAACCCATATATTCAAGTTTGTGTTTCTAAAATAATAATAGGAGGAGATTAATTACTTGAATATACATCCCATTTTTTTCTTTAATAATGAAAAAATCTCTAAAAAATACTGGAAAAAAGTGATGAATGCAAGTTGAATTTTAAAAA
Organism: Zosterops lateralis; assembly: GCF_965231275.1. Classification (NCBI taxonomy): domain Eukaryota; kingdom Metazoa; phylum Chordata; class Aves; order Passeriformes; family Zosteropidae; genus Zosterops; species Zosterops lateralis. The sequence continues at coordinate 36,239,795 of NC_139763.1, forward strand.
AAGGCAAGACTAAAGAAAAAGCTTAAATGTAGCTTAACAGTAGATATTTTGAATTTATATTTAAATAGTACTAATTTTACAATATTGTAAAAAGTAGACTCTGTTCACATGCTCATTGTATCTATAATTATCATACTCTTTCAAATATTAATGGTCAAAGATGGAATTTTTAGTGAATAATACACCATGAGAATGTCACACCTAACTTATGGGATGGCTACATGCAAATTATATTTTTATAGTAAAAATATTTTAAGACACAATAGAAAATTCTAACCTTTCTAGTGCTAAAGCACAAACTCATTACTAAAATAACAACTAAGGAAAATAATAGACCTTTTAGATCTAAAGTACTTTTTTAATTGCATTTTGCTGGATATTATTTTGTGGGAAATGGAATCCTGAAGTGACAGCCACTTCATTCACCATCTAGCTAGCAGTTTTGTATTTTATATGGGAAGCCACAGTAAATATGTCATTTCTCAAGAGGATGAAATACATAAGGACCATCAAGAATATAATGATTTTCATAGAGGCATATTGTATATCAGTGTTTATAAAATAACTATAATTTACTAAGAAAACTGATGAAGCTAAATACATAGGATGCACATGATGGATGTGTATGAAAACAACTTTTCTAGGGACCTATCATAAAAAAACCCCACTTTATTTTTGTTGAAATCTGGATTAATATTTGTTAATCTTTCCAGCTTCTATATTAACTTTTCTTTGAGATGCATCTTGCAACCTACTTCTCAGACGGAATACAATTCCCACAGTGATTTTAAGTTTTGATTTCAGAATATTTAGGCAATCTTCATGTTCCTGTGTACTATATTTCTTTGTACTATATTTCTTTAGTTTTGCTGAGTAACATTCTTCCTCTCATTTCTCTTTTGAATTCAAACATATTGATTACCAATTTTTTTTTAATTTGTTTTTTGATTGAAATAATTTCACATGGGAATTAAATAATGATAACTTGAACCAGATTTATCTTCTGTCACAAAATCTTTAATAAAGTTGTTGATACTTAGGAAAGCTAAGGACTGTCACAGGTGGTGCAGTGAAGTGAATATGTTGAAGCTGTCGCCACCTTTCATTATTTGCCCTGCTTCTGAGGCATTCTACTTGCCTTCCTGGACAGTTTTTTAGGGCATTTTTGAGCTAACTCCCCATTTGATGTGATTTTCAGTATGCACTAAAAATCCTTCTGTGTGGAGACACAATCAGCCAACAGTGTCTAATCTGTCTTCGAAGTCTGTCAGAGCCTTTGCTTTCAAATGGTGTAACCACAAAACACAGAGAACCTTTATGGAGGGTGGAACATGAGGAAGACCTCATGCCAAGAAGGGTCATGCCAGGTGAGTATAGGTACCTCTAAAACACAGTGGCCACCAGAACTTGGACCCAGTGCAATGTTATTTTTTTCTTTTTTTTTTTTTTTTTTTAATTACTTTCTGTATTCTACTTAAATATCATTTTAGACAGCAAAAAAGTCTTGAAGAATCAGCTGATTCATTGGATATGTATTTATTGTCAGCCCTGGATGATTCTATACATAAAGGCCTGTATATTGTAACTGATGTAATTGGTTGCTGCTGTTCTAATTGGTAACATTAAATTTGTTGAGACAGTTTTATTTTACTTCCTTTTCTGAGTGCATCAGTGTGAGCCAGCAGTTTCTTTATGTAGAAATTAAAGGAGTCCACAACAAAGAAAGGGTATCAGTAGGACATATTATAATCACAAAGACATCACAACATATAGTGCATCATATATTGCAAATACAATAAATTCTGGTGTCTCTGAGTCATGATCAGAAACTTACAGAGAGTTAATGCTGCTTTTCAACTTACGTAGTCAGGATAAGAGTGGTTTTACACTACTGGGGAGTAATAGTATGTTTTTCTGGGAAGCAGTGTTTAATGAGAGTAATGAAATTCAGAGAACAGAGCGCTGCAACATAGACTGTGGTCCTGTTGCTGTTTCTGTTGAGGTGGATGTGTGTGTGCTACCTCTGCACACAGGTAGCAACCCTTGAACAGTGCAACCTAAGGAAGAGAATTAAGAGAGTTCTTTGTGGTCTGTAAAACTGTAAAGTCCACAAGTATTCTGAGGAGATTAGCTATGTCCTGTTAAATCAGACATTACTATACTAACATTTCATGTGAGGAAGAATGTTAAATAAGAGCTTGGTAGCTGCTGTGTACAACTCTCCTGCTATCTACCTGCTGTTGACTGCATTTTACTTTCTCTCATTGTCCATCTGCCTGTTCTATTTTCATCCCAGATTGTGATGTACGTCATTGCTCTTTTCTGTGATGTCAACAGACTTTGTTGTTGATGTAAACAACTGTGGACTCTTAAAAGACTGTGTCTTGTGAGTCATGAGTACCTAGGGCATCCAGGATTTTATTGGAATCTTTCATTCTGTGTGTGGGTACCAAATGCTCCTTTAGGCATCAGTTCTATTGTCAGGAGAGAAATTTATCATGGAAGAGGGTGCCAGGAAGAGAGTCCTAAAGAAAAAATAGCAATCTGAGCTGGTGATACACATATCCAAGTACCTACCTAGAGTAAAGTTAGTATTGCTTTTAGAAAACAGGAATACCAAACCAAGAGGGGAAAAAATCAAAATCCATCATCATTCTTCAGATGTAAGGCTATCATAATAGGTGATTCTCTTGGGGACCACTAGAACCTGTGAATTCTTTTTATACCAGCCATGTATCAGAAAACGACTATGAAGACTTTCTCAGAGTTTCTGATTGGGAGCTCAGTTTTATGACACCGTCTTATGTGCAGAACAGACCTTTATTTCAGAATATGAGTACATTTTGAACTGACAGATTCTTACAGCCAGATTGTAGTGCAAGTATCACAGAGACTACAATGCTATTTGTTGGGGCTTTTTTTGTTGTTACTACTTTTGAGAAAATAATTCAATGTAGCAAACACAGTAAGAGAAAACATGTATGAGAGACTTCTCAACCAATAAAGAACAAAAGTGTAAAATCACCCAGAGTTGTTTGAGGTCAATATCTTTACAAAAAAACTTTGTATTGTAAAGAAATACATATAAAATAAATTACTTGTAAAAGAAATTTCAATAAGTTTGCTGTATTTGAATGTATACTACAAAATTACAACAAAATAATAATTTTTGGTTATAAAAATGCTATAATTTGACTTATAATAAAAACTAAAATTTAAGAATTTAAATATTGAAGAAATATTATATGAATTTTGAATATTTTAATATGTTTGATACCTATTAATGCTTATATTACAGTTAGAAAAGCAGGGACATGTGAATCTTTCCTCCCAGTATGTGTATTTTCACTTTGGGGAAATAGGTAATACGATTTCAGACTAAAGAACTGCTGCTTCAAAGAACTACATATTTGCATATGTAACTTCAAGAAAGCAGCTGTGGATGTGTACTTTTTTCCAGTGTTAATATGTAAACTGTAATGATCCTCTATTAGTCTTATAGTTCTTTATGTAAAAGGAACATTATCAAATTTATTTCTCTCTGAAATTGTAACAAATATATATAAAAAATGCAATCAATTTCTGTTACATTCGGTACCTAATAAAACTCAGTATATTTTAATAGATTTGTTGCCAGTTCTTGTGATTTTTGTCTCATGTCTCAGGTAATTTACCTGAAAGCTACAGATCCTAGACTCATGCAAGTTTGTCAATATTTTAGGTTTTATTAGAAAAGCCTAAGAACTTGGTGAACACCACAGGACCCCTTCAAGTATCAGCACTAAGTTGCAATTAAAAGGAACCCTTATTTTTTTTTACGTGGCTTTTTTCACTGCTAAGTGAAAAATGCCTTTTTTTCTTTTAGAATATTATAATTGCAAATTAATCCTTTTTTTTTTTTTTTTCTCATGAGGGATGTCAAATCTTTGCCACACTTCTAACAAGAGCCTGTTGTTTTCTTATCTAACTTTAGCTTATTATAAATTGGTATTTAAATGTTTCAGCTAGGAGAACTCAAAAGTTCTTTCTTCAAAATTTTTATAATTATTTTTCTTCTTTATAAGTGCATCTCAGTACACTTTTGGTTGCTTTGCATGACTTCCCTATCAGAACAAATATTAGGTTAATGACTAATGTTCTGGGTCCTTATGTTTGGTGAAAATTTCCCTTCTTGGATATTAATATTCCAAGCATGAATTGTATTTTATGAGGAAAAACACATTCTAAGAACTATGCTGTTGATTGTACACAGAAAAACAAATCAACCATAATTAAATGTCATGTTAAGTTTCCGTGAAATGTCAGTGGGGAGTCACAAATGCACTTTAAAATACTTTGAAAACAAAAATTGCCTCATATTCCCTGGTCTAAATTATGTTATCAACAGGCAGATCTTTATCTTCATTTTAATCAGTTCCCTAAGTAATGAATGGAATTTGCTGTGAAGAATGCTGCTAATTGAAAAACAGCCTGCATGTTTCAATCCATGATGCAGCCATTCCCACTCATTCCTGGAAGCTTGCTTTCAGTCTAATTCCTTGTTTTGACCTTCTCTAATAATGTTGTTTTTCACACTCTATTCTGCATTAAAAATATGCTTTCTCAGTTCTGACTGTATGTATGGTGGAGAGGCAAGGGAGCAGGGAATGCTTGGAGAGCCATGAGGGTTCTTGGGGAGTACTGGGGCTCCTCATCAGCCACCACAGGAAAGGCTGACTGACTATTATGCCAAGTTTGCATGAGATCAAATGTTGAGCCTGCTTTCCCTCAGTAATGTTTTATATGACATGGGCACTCTTCCTGTTCTTTTTCTCAGCTTGCTGACAAAGAGAAATCTTACAGCCTTTCCAAAAACCAAGCTCGGCTATGCAGTTTAGGGGTGACCAAACGGAAAAACATCTGCCTGAACTGGCTCACTTAATTCTCCCTTCAAAAGGAGGCAAAGATGCTGACCAAGGACATTCTGTGTCCTAAACCAGATATTTTTATCAGGGTTTTTTCCACAGCTTATGAACTTTACCTTCACAAGCAGTAACACAGAAGTATTTTAACTATTTATATATTGAAAATAATTGATTTCAATGTATGAATTACAATTTAATTTATTCTAAAATTGAGGAGAGTAGATTGTCAAAGTCATTTTCATGCCTAATGAAAAATAAACAGTATAAAAAGTAAGATTTGGTTTGAATTTTTAATATCATGGAAAGACTATAAATCTCAGTAAGACAATAGCTGTTTGTTTGTTTCATTTTTTGGTCTGGATTTCTAATACATTTGACTGTCTCCATTTTTTCTTGTTTGTATCCACATAGCTTATGGTAATAATGATAATGGCAAATGGAGGGCTTTATTAGGGAGACCACTGTGAAACTAATGAAATATGTAAGCAAGGGCAGAAAGGAAGTGGATGGAAAGAATTTTGGGCTGTGACAGAAACTTGAATATTTAAGTTTTTTTTTTCTTTTTAGAAATCTTTGTTTGGAGCATATGCCTTTGCCATCTATGTAACAGCAGCCAGTCTCATTGCTATATTCTTTATTTGAACCCATAGCCAAGGCAGGTGTTTCACTGACAGCAGTATATTTGTTACTACTTATCACACTTGTATTTTGTTCTCTTTTAAATAACAAAAGGTAGAGAAATCTTGACAGATGTGTGAATGGATGAGCAAAAGAGTTGCAACAAGAGAGGATACAGCTGGTTTGCATTTGGCAAAATCTGAACTCCTCTGCAGTAACATTTATGTGAGAACTATTGTTCTGTCTGGTAATTTTTGAGGTTTTTTTGGATAAGGGAGAAAAAATAAATCTGGCTATAGCAAGTTCACTGAAAGTATTGTAAAAATGTTAAAGAAGCTTCTAATTGTACATAATAACACTTCTGTGGCTTCTAGGACACAAGAACTGTGTTTTGGAAGGAAATTCTAAATTACAAGTAGGCATCCAGAGCCTACATCTGTTGAGGTTTTGCATCACCTGAGGAGCAAGCAGGACAGGCTTTCTTTCAACATTGAGCACTTTGCAAGCAAGTAATTTGGCATATTTAAGCATATATAACCTTTCTGTTCTTGACACAAATGTGCTGCTGTTGGTGTGCAGAGCTGGTCAACCTGTTTGCATTTTTACAGCTTATGTCTCAATCAGTTCCAGCTGTTTTATTACACTGATGGTACTTCAGTACAATTCAGCTATTACAGTGTCATTTCTAGTACTTTTTTTCCTAATTCTTCTTTTTTTCTAGTACTTTTTAAACAGATCTGCCACCTATTAACACAAAAAAAGTGCCAAAAGGGGTGAAAGATGGCCAGAAGTCTTTGTTATTTACATATATATATATATATATATATATATAAAGTTGTTCTGCACTTGAAGTGGTGTCCTATATCCCAAGAGACATTGCCTGCTAAATGCCCAGATTTAATACAGAAAATCCTCCCTCTTCTCTTGGTCTGGCTCAGTTCCTAGGTGTTGGCCAGCTCCAAGTGACTTGAAGAGTTTGGGACGGAATCACAAACTCGGACTATGGTCTCTGCTCTCCTGAATTTTGCTGGTGACATCGTGAATAATACTCCTTGCACATAAATCAGAGAACTTTACAAAATATAGATGAAAAGCATTTATTATACATTATGTCTTACCATATACTTTAGTAAGACCTAACCAGGTACGAAGAGAATCACTTTGGGAGAGCTACTGGATCAGGGATGCAAAATTTAGGAAGTAAGATGCTTCTGTCAAAGAGACTGTTTCTCAGTGAATTTGCTGATGTAGCAATGCATATATTCACAAGTTACACATTGAGCCAGTACTTATATTGCATATTATTAAATTGCATTACTGAGTATTTTGATATTGATATTTTGAAATTGTGTGTACTATTTTGTATTGACACTCTGCCTGCATTGTAAAAATCATCAACACAAAAGCTGGAGTGTTGTCAGCTTCTGTCAGAAAGGAATGAGTGGAGTTTTCTCATGCATTTTCATGTGTACTGTTAAAAAGCAGCTTGTTTTGCACTTAGTACAGGTCTTCTCTATTTCCATTAAAGGTAATGAAAATTGCAATTGATATTAAATAGCAAAATCAGGGATTAAAAATACCTGATAAGATAAATAAAAAATTTTAGAACTGATGTTGTGAAACAGGACTTGGGTAAGAAGTTATTGCTCTGTTAGGAAACTGGTCCAGATATAGAAGATTATTAGTATAGAATCTATTAAGGTAAAATTCTTTACAGTAAAAAACCAACCAAGCAAAAAAAAACCTCAACCCCCCCCCCAATAAACAAAAAAACCCAAACAAACAAACAAAAAAAAATCAAACAAAAAACCCCCCAAACAAACAAACAACCCACAAAAAACCAACCCACAGTTAAAAGATATAGGCAAACTGTGTTTTCATGAATACACTTTCAAGTGAAATGGGAAGTAAGAAATCTGCAGGTCAAAGCCCCCTTATTGCCTGTAAAAAAAATGAGATGCAATGTAATGATAATTTTTTGCCACCAGAGAGCTCTTATTGCATTGTATTAACAATGCTATTCAAATATTTATTCATGGGCCCCATAATTAATTCTCATGAAGTGAAAATACCTTCATATTTATATTCTTTCCTGTTCTTTGTTCCCTGCTCTACTTGCAGTTCCCACAGGGTTATTTCCTGCCATCAAACTGCATTGAGGAGAAAAAAAAAAAGTTTGCATAACTGACTGCATAGCCAGAAAAAGCATTTCTAAAATCACAAAATTTAATTGCTTACAGAAACTAGTTTATCTTATCATTCTTTTTACAAAATACAGTTTTAAAACCCTATGTGTCTTCACATCATATATTGTCAAAATTTCAGAGCCCTGAAAATTGCAATATATTTATCGTACGTGTTTTCTGGGAAGAAGAGGCAGCCAAACTGGAAAGAACTGATCAAGGAAGAGGTTGCTGAACAAAAGAAAAAAGAATATTTTTTCAGGATTTGGAGTTTGACTCCACTCAAGTCAGTATTAGTGATGCATAATTAAATTGTTTATGGACAGATCCTGTTTCTTCTATGGCTTCATATATGATTTTTATATATCACGAGACTGAGCAACTAAATTTGTTTTAGTAGCTAACATCTTTAAAAAGTAAACCATGCTACCTGTGTATTTGTTTTCCCTACTTTGACATTCGGATTCTTGCTTTAAGCTTCTGGAACCATGATATAAGGTTTCCTGTCTGGTATGGACGATAAAGTTATTTTCTTTGTTCTTTGATGTTCAAGGGGCTTTATAGGCAACCCTCTGATGGATCAACATTAACCTTTTCTTCTGCCCTTAGCATTTAGATTTGTACTTACCCAGTATTTCACTATCAGTCTACGTGCTTTCTATACCAGATTCTACTTCACCTTTCACCTTGTATATATCATATACAGACTGAGTGTAAAAAATGACAAAATGGGGAAAAAAATCACTTTACAGCAGGTTTTGCACAAGTGCAGGTATTAGCCAAGGTTAAGGAGTATGAGATCAAGCTTCTTAGGAAAGACTTTTGAATCTTCCCAAGTAACAATTTTTAGGATATTTTCACACAGGCAACTTAAATTATTACATTTTAATTTAATTTATAATACATAGCATAATAAAATGCAGTTATATTTCCCCTTTTTAACCTATTCCTCTGTTTGTCCCTGTTTATTTATGCACCCCCATCTCCTGTGTAATACTGGACTGATTCATCACACATTCAAACTACTCCAGACACCTAATGTTTAATACCAATTTTGTGGACCAAATTTTGTAGGTTTCAAATGCAGTTACTTATAAAACCAAATTAATCAGTGGCAGATCCATACTCCTGTGTTAATGTTGCTGGCACAGTTTCTGCCAATTATGCTGCAAAGGTATTATATCTATTTTATCATTTTGACAGTGATTGAAGAATAAAATCACAAATATCTAGCCTGAGTATTCTTCTTGTATTAAATCTATGATGAAAAAGCTTTTCTAATAACTTTAGTAATTTTAGTAAAAGAACTAATAAGATAAACAAATTAGGGTATTCAGGGTATCCTCCACAAAACAAAATGCTTGCTATCAAATCTAGCTTAGCTAAGGAAGGAGTGAGATTTTCAGAAGTGCCTTCCTCCCTCCTGAGAACCCCGTTCCCAGAGATTCCTTACTTTTGAAACCCTCCATTCCCATTAGTCCCTCAAATGTTAACCTTAAATCTTCTAAGGTGGCTCATACCCTGGGCATAACTGGACACCTGACAGTTCTTAACTCCATTCCCCATGTCTTCTAACCAAGATTCTGAAACTAGTGATGGCATTTGTCCAGTCACAGTAAATGCCAAGAAATGAGGTCAAATTACAATGAGTCAGTGGAAAGACATAGGTATGGAAAAGATGAATGTTTAATTCAGGCCTCCACGTCTACCTTTTGGAGAACAAGACAGGTGACATAATTCTGCCCTGCCTCCCACTCTTGTGGACCCTCTTCTCCTGCCTCCTTCTCGTGGTTTTCATCCCTTCCCATAGTGTATGTGCAAAGAGAGAGGTGATACAGAGGATAAATATACCGTGGTTGGAAGGAGCTTTCCCCACATCCCAAAACTCTGTCTCTGCGTGGGTTGTGATATCCCTCAGAGCTGACAGTGTATTTCCCAGTTGATTGCCATTTCTTTGAAGTCTGCATTAATTGTAGAATAAGCTAGCTAAACTACCAAGGAGGTTGGATTTGATTTTATATTCCTGAGAAATCTCCATGAATCATGTGGACATCTGCTGTAGTTACTTAAGAAACAGGTAGTATATACTTGTCCTCTCTTTTCCTTAATTCTAACGTCTAGCAGGATTTTGCACATGGGACTTGCAGTAACCCACTCATGGATTACTTGAGGCTTAAGGTGATTTGTCAGTTGCATTTATCCGCTTTGAATTGCGATGAGCTTCTTGCCTTCTACATTTTTGCTTCTGCTACCAGGAAGAGTTTGGGAGGAGAAGTTACAGAATTACATTCCAGATGCTATGAAATGGTAGTGTTATGCTGTGTGGTGGTGTTGTATATGGTAGTGTTTAATCCAGAGACTGTAACTGGAAATCCTCCTCACAGTGACAGCAATCTCTGTACTCTGTAAACCATATTGGCTATTAGTAAATAAAAAAAATATTTTATATGAGATGTTTCTCCTTTATCATGATTCTTACCGCACCCATCAACTCCATGTATACTGTGTGAAAAAGCATTTTAGTGAAATACTTCTGTCACATGTATTTAATTTTGCTCTGCTTGGCTCCACAGAGCAATAAGGACTGTCAGGCAAGGTCTGCTGAGCTGACTGCAATTTCATTCTCTTAGTGAGGACTTAACTACTTGGCTATCCATAGAAATGACATATTGTGTAGTAGCTCTAGCACTGACAGGTTTGAGGCTGACATCTTTCACCAGGGTTGTGTCTGCATATGTGGTTGGTGTTGTCCAGAGAATCTTGCAGTTCCCCCAAACCACAGTCTGAAATCATGATATTGCAACCTATGGCTAAATCAAGAACATCCCTTCAAGCCAAGATTTAGATTTCATCTGCACTTCACTTCTCTTTCACTGGCAGTGTGGCTGGAGACACGGCTCAGTGCAGGCTGCAGTTGTGAAATACTGGGCTGCCTCAGGGTATGTGGAGGTCTGTGGTACAGGCAACAGTGCAGCACTTCTGCTGCAAGCAATCCCCACATCACCTCCAAGCTGGGAGGAAGAGACAGTCACACTTCAGGCTGCAGCTAAGACTAGTCTTGCAACCACTATTTATACATCATAAATGCAGCGGAAAGCATTTGAAGATGGGTTGCAAATGGCAAAATTAGCATCAGTTGTCTGAAAGCTTGGTATTCAATCACAACAAACACAGAACAATTTCTCTCTAGTTCAAAAGAGTAGGGAAAGAAAAAAAAAATTGGGACAGATGAGATGAATTCTGAGCAGGATTTCATAGTCTAAATAAAAATGATAACTCGCCATTCAGATAATTTTTAAATTCATAATGTAGTTTCCATTCTTGGCCAGTTTTTCTCAGTAAGTAAATTCACAACACACATTTCCAATTGATGGTGTATTTCTGCAAATAGAAGGTAAAAATCTGATTGATATTATAATAATTAAAACAATTATTTCTCTCATAAGAACCTTAACTAGGTGGGAATGTCTAATTTTATCTCATGCATTATACATGGAAATCTTTAATATTTCTTAATTTCAAATGTATTTCTTCAAGTGGAAGAAATGTTTTACTAAACATTTTTGCTGACAGTCCGATTCTTGAATGCTTTTTCATCTGTTCAATCAAAGCTTGGACTTGATGATCTCAGAGATTTTTTTTCAGCCTAATTGATTTCGTGATTCTGTATCAGAGATAAATTAGAGAAATAATTGTGACATATTGGGTAGATGCAGAAGTTTGATTTGGGATATTGTTCAGACTAATGCTTAATTAATTGTGAAAGATTCTGGGAAAAAAATATTCCTCTTGCGCCATTAATTCATATCAGTGACATGTATTTCATAAATTCACTTCTGTTCAAGAAAAGAGCAGTTACAAAGATAGTTGAAAGGGAAAAAATATTTTCAAAGATATTCTATTTTTTACTTCAGGTACTGCCCTGCTCTGACACCAGTGTAGTAACCTAGGAACACTTTTATATGACTGCTATTTTGCCTTACAAATTGAAATAAGGGAGAATTGAAGAAGTCACATTTTCATAAAGAATGTTTCAGACTTTGTTGAAATTATTTCTTCAGAACTGAGGGAGGAAGTCACAAAAATCTTTTGAGATGTCTCAGTTGTCTTTGCACAATTCAGCAGGTGTCTGCCATGGGCACAGTGCTGGTGACCGAGAGAGGTCAGCAGCCGTGGTGGTCACTGTGGCTTGGGAGGTCTGCCCAGGGTCACAGGGTTACAGCAGCCCTGCACTGCTGCTCCTGGGAGGGGGCTGTCAGCATGGACAGCAGCTTTGTGTCCTGCTAGTCAGGCTTGTGCCCTTAGCCACTAAAACAGCCTCAACAGGCCCTCTGCTACGGGCAGGCTGCAGGGAGCCTGCTGAACAGAAGGAAGACCTCTTACAGAGAAGTCTATTTTGGGTGGAGCCTTGGCAATCTGAATGGTTTCCTCTCTCTTACTCCTTGTTTCTGCCGTGTTGGCATTTTGGTGTCATAAATCTGTCGCTGTTTCCTAAATCCTCAACTCATTTTAGTGTAATACTTCATTGCGTGAGTGGTTGATCAGCTGTAGGACTCTTGTCTAGCTGCAAAACAAGTTCCAAGCAGCAGCTAAAATACATAGATGTCAGTTTCTTATTTTGTGTAATGTCACATAGCTCTAAGAACAATTCAAAAATACACACTAGGGAAATATATTTTCTAAGGGATGAACAAATGATTGTGAAGAACACAAAAATTGAAAAATAGCAGTATTTTTGAGGACTTCATTAACTCAGACATGAATTTAAACATTCAGTAGAATAAAAAGAAAAGGAACTTTATATTGTCATATTTGTTATAATCTATATTGTCATCCAAAAAATAGGGAATAAATTTGTTTAAAACAGTCATTGTGAAATGCCATTATGTCATTTTTCAAGTCAGTCTGTTGACAGAAAATTGCTCCCTAACCTATAAAATCCCAGACTATGAGTACAGTCTCTGAGTGATTTCTCAGTAATGGACCAGGTGAATGTATTTGCATACATAAACTGGTTTGCTGCAGAATTAATTTTAACCTTTAGAATGCAGAGTTTTAATTCAATTCTACATTTCAAGATCTTTAACATAGAAATTTCAGAAAACCAAAATTATTTTCAAATATTGATTGAAAAAGAATTTCTTTTGAAAGTTAGGTTTATTCAGGATGCGGAGAAAAACTGAGCAACTGAGGTGCATATAAGCAAGGAGCAACGATAAACTCACTAAGAAGTTTCACTAAACATGATATAATTTTCTATAGCTAAATTAAGAGAAGAAAGATATTAAATGTTCATTGCAGTCCTTCTATAATGGTGAGTAGGTCTGCACAGTGCAAACTTGTTTCTTAGTCAGAAATACTTGTTAACTATCACATCTGTCACACAGAATGCTTTAACTGAAGTTGCTTTGGTTTCAAATGATAAAACTTAAGCTGTGAGTCCACCAAAATGTTCACAACTCTCACACTTTTTTTTTTTTTTTTTTTTTAATTCACTGCTTTACTTTCTTATGCAGTGCTTCACTCCTGCCCCAGTCATGCCAAGATTCAAGCTCAGGAAACAGAATAATATTTAGTTAGGTAAAAAAAAATTGTGGTGTTGAGATCAGCACCATAAAGACTTTCAAGACAGAGAAACTACACAACTCAATTACATTCTCTATTAATTTTGTTTTACCAACAAATACCTTTTAATTTGGATGTATGAATCACTGTTACTGATAACAGAAACAAATGAGCTGGATTTCCCAGATTAACTATAATGGATTTTTTTTGTTCTTATTTGTTCCAATCTAATCTGAATTAGGTTAGAATTTAGATGTAGTGATTTATCTGGGTACAGAGAGAAAAAACGTGCAATTAAGTGTATGTGAGTTGTACCAGCTGGAGAAGTATAATATAAAATTGGTAGCCAGATCAAATGAATCCAAAAAAGGAGGCAAAAAAAATCAGTGCACGTAAATATACTATACTTATAAATGTATGTGTATATGTGCATGTGTGCGTGTATGTGTGTGCACGTAGACTGATTTATACATCCCAAATGGCATTTATAATTTTTATAAGTTTTATATTATATAGCTAGTCTTCATATAGTGTTATTGCATTCCCTGGATTACAAAAAAAATTAAATAATCAGCATATCTAATAATTTTATGCATGTAAAAAACCCTCTGTTTGTCACGTTACAATAAAAAATTATATTCTAATCCAAACTAATGTTAAATGATTTTGACCACTTTTTAAAATCAATATGGAGAAAACATGAAAACATAATTCATAATGATTTTGTGAAGTAAAACATTTAAGACCAAATAATGTTTTCTTAGTGTGTTCAAGATACATTAAAAAAAAAAAAAATCCTTTTAACAGAGGTACAGGATCCTGTTTGGAATATTCTGTATTTCTCTCTTTCACTGTTACAATCTATAAAATAATTACTTTACAGACAGCATGTTGGCAGATAGATAAATTCAGCCTTCCAGCCCCTGTCTTTGTTTCTCACATGAATATCAGCAACCACTATGTAAAATCAGCAGCATGCAAGTTAAACAGAAGTAGCAGATGGGTAAGTTTCACACAGTCTTTTCAAAATTAATATGGATGGGGTGGGGGAAGCATGCAAAATTACAATGTTTGTTGGTATAGAATGATGGAGTTGAAAAATATTAGCCTTTCACATAAATGGAAATTATAGAAAATAGGAAAAGATTATGGACCAAATAAAATGATCTGAACTTGCTTTTACCTACTTTGGCAGATATAGGGAGAAAATTTCTGTGCTGCTGCTCTTTTTCACTTTTCTCTGCATTAAGAATAAAATAATGGAAAAAATAAATTCAAAATCTCCATCAGTGTTAGAAAGACAAAATGGACAATTGTTGGGCCTTAAATATTTTTTAACTGCTAATAGAATAAAAATTAACCTTATTTGGTTGCCATGTATTTGAAAAGTCATTTGCTATGTGAAAAAGAATCGATAATACACTTTTGATCATAACATCAGCTGTCAGTCTGCTAGTTTGGAAACCATAACACACATACACCAGAAGACAGAATTTTGCTTTATTGTTATCTTTAAATACTCTGTGCCTAAGAAACTGAGTTAAATATTGCTAACTGAATTGTCATGCATATGCAGACAATAGGCATTATACAATATACTGTACATACTCGAGAAATTGGCATGGAGGTATTTTGCATTTCTGTTAAATGTAGCTAATCATTAATTAGAATTTCAAGCTGCAACAAAGGACATGCCAGAAATATATAGCATAATTAATGCCTTGATTTGTCTAGAAATAAAAGTAGAAAAAAAGAGTAGAAATCCACAGGAACAGAAATCCTGACAGACAGTTAACACCTGAATTTTTCTGCAGAGATGTAAAGCATGTAAAAATCCTATGAGAAATCCAATACCTTGGTGAGTAAAAATAGGTTTCATAGCTCATTAGAATGTCTGTGGTTATTATGCGGATTCCTTAAGCAAATATATACTTTACAATTTTTTCTATGTGCATTTAACTTGGAAAATCTATGCAGGAAGTAAATGGCAGAATCAGACTGGCAGTACATTTAATCTGTTGCAATGATATGACGAGCCTTAGGATGGGTTATTTATTCTGTTTGTTACTGGGGAATTGCCACACCTATCTGTCAGACAGAAAATTCTGCTCTGAAATTAGGGTTTGGGTGCCTTCACTTCTGTTCTGCATATCTATATTTTGCTGCAAAGTCAATAGGAAGTGGCATGAAAAAGTATTGCACCTGTCACAGGGTTCATAATGGAATATCATTAAGTACAGTTTTTCATTCAGTTGAACAGAGATCTTATGAATAAATGGACAGCTATCATACAGAGCAAACTGAATTTTTACACTTAAATGAAACCATTGTAATTAATGAGGAATTATGTAGACCTGACAGGAGTCATGTCCATTTAAAAGAAAGTGCTCCTTGGATGCACAGGGTGCCTTCATCCTCCTATTAGACAGAATCAGAAAGAGAGAAGGGAAGAAAAAAGAAGTCAAAATATGAATTAAAAAGTTGGAGAAGCACAAATAATAGATGTTAATTAGTCCTATTTCCTCATATTAACTGAAATAAGGAGTGAACCACAGTGCTCTTGTGACACTTTCACATCTATGTGCTTCAGTTGCCACAAGCTGCTGAGGAGGTAAGCTGTAAATCCGGCCTTCCTCTCAAGGTTGAAGCTGTGGACAAGAGAATGTGCTTATGCTATTCGTTGCAGAGTGCCAAGAATCAGCCCTGCTTCAGAGAACTTGCTAATTTATTTTGTACAGAAGAAATGGACAGAGGATGTGTGTTTGGGTCACGTGCCAGAAGGAGGGAAAATAAGAGTCTTCCAATCTTCAAGCATCAGAGGATATTTCAATATATTATGTAGCTAAAGGACATAAGACTTAACCTCAATGGATTTTTGGGAGCCAGTTTGAACAGCTTTGTCACAATTACGTAGTCATTCTGTTAATTCGCCTGTATGCTTTAATCTTGGTGAGAAATGCTGCATTTTTTTCCTTTCCTATTGCAATTTGTAGTCATTTTACTTTTTCACCTTAGGGATTCTGATTAATATATGGAGGTATTGCTTACTGCCTTATTATGGTATGGATGAGTGGAACAGCCAAATGAGCCTAGAATAAGGTAGCAGTTTTTTCTCTAATAGAAAACTGGCTAGCTATGTTTAAAACAGTATATATTCTTCTATTTAGAGTATATATACACACTATTATTTTAAGTGTGTATATATATATATGTGTATATATATATATAAATATATATAAAATTATAATTACAGATTACCTTTACTAAACTAGATGCAATTTTCAGTTTTTTCAGCTAGTTTACCAGTCATTTAAGAGTGCAGATAATTCAGGCCGTTGTCAGCCCTATGAGGAAGGCGCTTCTTCATGTCTAAATGTTTCCTGTATTTGAAGAAGTTTTGTACTGAGTGTACCTGTGCGCTGTTTGTAATGTAATTCTGGGGACGCACTGGTGATATCAAAGTTCAAGAAACCTTGAAACTTATTTGTCTTAAGATTTGAAAAGACATTTGAAATGGCATAAGAAACATTGAAAGAATAAGAAGTTCCTGGACAGGATTTAATATAGTATGGAAGTAAGAAAAAAAAAAGGCAAAAAACTAAAATTAGTTCTGTTGACAATCTAGTCTTACAGACAGGAATTGAGTCTATTTTTCACCAGGTTTTAAATTAGGACTTCCACCATTGTGCTGTCCTTCCAAACTAAAGTTGATTGTTGGGATGACCTGAATGATAAACTAGAAAAAAAACCAGTAGTTTAATGTTGGGAGAAATTCTACTGACCTTAGATAAGATGGCAATGAAAAATCAGCAACATGTAATTAATTTCTGTTAGTTATAATAATCAGTGATAATAAATACAAGAAAATGTTTGTAGTAATCTAATTAATCTTGCATTAGATAACAAAAGAAAAAAAAAACTTTTAAAAGTCATAAACAAAAATATTTTGTTGAATCTGACCCAGAATAGTCTCTGACCCCACAGATACCTGCACTTGTGCAGATGAGCAACCAGACATTGAAGCAATTTTCAGTACTTCTATACTTTAAAATGTTTGTTCGATTGGAAATGTAAGGATTGATTTAGCAGGCATATAAAATGATCGCCCACTGTTCCTTTTCAGCCAGAAAAAAATTAGCTTTTTTTTCTAAAACTAAGATTTTGAGTCTTGAGGACCTGGTTTCCAAGACCCTACACTTTTCTCCCTTTAAGGCAACACAGAGCAATGTACCACAACAAAGGTAGTTGCCTCAGCATTTTAGGTGAAATCTGTGGATTGGAAATACTTTCCTGGTTTGTTAAAAACAAATGTAAGTCATTCAGATACCATAAGAGTGAGCACTGGACACTAGTGTAATTGAAACCTCATTGTAAATCCTTGTGCAATATGAAATAATAAAAACATTGCTAGAAAACTCTGTGTAGGCTGAGGTCAAGTGGTGAGACATAGTTAGGAGAAGTAATTTCACAGGCTTTTTGTAAAATTTGAGGGGTAAATGAGTAAATTATAATAAATTTACTAAAGACCACATATAAGCTGTATTTGTTCTGCTTAGTTCTGCACAAGCCCAGAAATCTGGGATCCCAGAATACACACAGTTTACAAATTTTAGGTTTGATTCTTCAGCAGCCTCCACAATAATGACCTCTGGAAGGAACTGTTTGTGTCGTCTTCCATGCCAGGTTTTTTTATAGTGTCATTCCTCTTGTCTTTTTTTTTTTTTTTTCTCCCTCCCTCAGCTACTCTAGATTAACTATCTTTTTTAATTGATATGTTCTTTTACACAGGATGCCACGATGGGTCCATTAATGAAACATTGTTGGCAGTGATTTTTTTATGGAGAAAGCTTCTTGAAAATACGGGTTAGAGATCCAAAGGGCTCAATAATTTTCTTTCAAAACTTCACACTTCCTGTCATAAATAGAGTATTCAAGGAAATTTTGACAGGATTTTGCAGACTTTAAAGAATTGCTTGAAATGAAATATTTAGTGGAGTGTTCATATATAAAGAGATTACAAACAATGAAATAATAAGAAATTTTTTAATTCCTTTTTAGTAGTTCAAGCATTCATTTTTAAAATATCCCATATGTAACTTTGCATAGTAGAAAATGTATCTTTTCCAATACTGAATATATATATATATATATATATATATATATATATAATCCTGACCTTGCCTGTTTCCAGGGATGGGCATCCATAATCTCTCTGGGCAACCTGTTTCATCTCCCTCATTATAAAAAGCTTCTTTCTTGAATATATTTGGTATGTTCCGAACAAAGTCAGATATATTTACTGGAAGAATAGGGAATGAAAACAGACATTTTCTGCCTTTTGTTAGAAGGCAGAATCTCTGAGAACATCTTAATTAAAAGAGAACTTCTTTAGTATTTATTTTGAAAATTTAAAATTCTACTTCTCAAATAACTTTCCTAGGAGTGCCCAAATGCTTAAAAACAGAGAAGAAACTAAGGCCAAGTAGCATTTCAAAGTCTTTAGAGCTGAGCTGAGGATGCTGAAGTAGCAATAAAAATGAGAATGTTCTGATTTGAAGGCTGGGTTTTCCTCCTTGGTTTCTCTCATTCATGCCATTGCATCAGCCCACATTCTAATGAAATGTTAACACAGAAATTGGATAAGTGCAAGAACTTGCTGTGGTTTCTGTGAGGCCAACTTCTGCTGTCAAATCTTTTGTGTGGGAGGCTGGCATTTAATGTGATGGGCTGATTTAACATGAATTGTTCTTAACAGGCTACATGCCACAAACCTCAAATAGAGGGCTTGTCAAGAGATGGCTAACAAAGACAGGCTAGGCAAAGCTGAGCAGCCCAGGAGGTCTTTGTGTTCACACCAGATCAGGCTTAGTGAACTGATGGAAAATGAGCCCAGACAAGCCTCCAGGGTCTTCTGTTTTGTAGTTTGTCTACTAAAGAAAAAGAAAAAAAAAATATTGCTAGGAATGTTCTGAGTTCTCTGGTTTTTTTCTGCCTGCGTGAGAAGGAGCTTCTTTCCCAGGCAGGAAATAAGAAGTGTGCATTTTCACTGCTGTGAGAGACTACTTTTAAAATCCGCTAGCTATTTTGATTTGCAGTTCCCTGAGCAGTAATACAGTCCTCCTAACCAGGACATCACCAGATTTGCCAGGCATTCTCCCGTGTGTATGGTCTCTCCTAGGTTAAATTGCTTAGTTAAGCTCTGAGAACTCCTTCATCATTGAAGAAGTACACTCATCATCTTCATCATGAGTGTACTGCTACTTAAAGCTTCTTTTATTGTTAGTGCTTAAGTATGTATTGACTGGCACAGTAACTAGCCAGTTCTCCCTCTGCTGCAATCCTCTGCTCAGATATAACCATTTGCTGGTAGAAAACAAATTCCTTGTCAAGTTTTCAGCAACAGTTCATGAATTTAACTTGTATTCAGGATTGCACTGTGCTGCTACATGAAGCCAACAGGTCCTTCACTTTGCCTTAGTACAGGATGCATTCCTAAATATATGGTTCTGAGCACTGAGCCTGCTTATACCTCCTTTCGTCCTCCAAAATTTCCTTATGATCTAGTGTTGTGATGTTGGCTTACAAGTGGTTTTGTTGGGGTTTTTTTCTGCTTGTTTGTGATAGCTTCAAATTTTGGAAGAAAATAAAGGATTTCCTTTTATGATAGTATTGACTCTTAAATATGGTCTAATTTTTTCACTTGAGAAAGAAAACATAGCAGAATCCATGAAGGTTTAACATTACAATTCCCTTTATATGGAATGTATTCACATAGTTTCAGTTTAAAGAGGTTGTGCAGCACTTTGACGGGGTGTGTTATCTGGACATCCATTAAAAGTGACCTGAACTGGGCTGTAAGAATCTTGTGTGTTATACTATGTCCTTTAGATTGTGTACGTGTTAATAGTATATTAGATATTTCTGTTGCTTTTAGGGAAATCTTTAGAAATGTAAAGATAATGTGTTTTAAAGGTGAAGACCATACTTCATTGCTGTTTAAATCCCAATCCACACTTCTCTGTAACTCCCTGTTGTAATTACCTGCATTTTAATAAAATGCATTTCTGTGCTTTTTCAGTTCCTCTACAGTGAAGCTTCTCAAGTATGAAAAGATTAAAAATAACACTGTTTCCATGAACAACAAAGGCAAAAAAACCTTGTATGTAGAGGTAAAATGTTGTGGTTTAGCCACATTTGTCCTTTAAGGGAAAGTGAAGCAGGAAAGAAAATAATGGAACAGCTTTTCCTTGACTTGTTGTGGATATAAAGCCATATAGTTTTTTTACTGTCAGTGATTTACTCAGAAATCACTCCAATACTTTTCAGTGTAGCACAGCATTAGCTAGATCAGCCCTTCTCTGTCCTCCCTTCTAACTGCATTAACCCTCTGTCCTTGAATTTCTCCTTCAAGTTGTGAACAAAGAGCTCTTCAGCTTGGGTGAAAGTGGGAAATGTGTTATTGATTTAGTCATGAATAAATGTTTGTGTGCTTGAATGTATGAACTGATAAGTGGATAGATGCTATTAGTTTTGTTGATTATATAAAACTTTTTTGTTTGTTTGTTTTAAAGTAATATGCACAAGAATGCCAAGGGGCAGTCAGACACACACATACATTATTTCCAAGTCTTTATAACGTTTTGAGGCTATCTGTATTTATGTGCTGAAGTAGGCTACAGTGCATTTTAGAGCCAGATACCTCTGAAAGCACACTGCAGTCCTTTCTGGAGGAACAAACACTTGGGAAGAGACACACTTTTGAGGATGTTTCTCCCTGAGAAAATCAGGATTCACCTTGAGAGGGTATTCCAGGAAATCTGTGGGTTGTGTGAGGTAGATAGAGAATCAGAAGCCCCTTCCATACCAAGCTTTTAAATACAGCTTGTTTGTTTGTTGATTTGTTTGCTTGTTTAAGTTGTTTTTAGGTGAAATAAATGATCTGTAATTATTCCATTACATAACAAACTCTTATTTATCTATGCCTGTTTGCCTTTATTTGTGCTAGCACATCTTCCTTTCCCTGAAATCTATGCTTTTAGAGGTCTCTTCATGCAATAATTCTAGTTATCCTAGTAGCTACATATAGATCATTCATGTCTTGTAGAGTGTAAAAACCATTACGATTAAATTATTAGTGCAACACAAAGAAACACATGCTTATAGGGACAGCTTATTTTGATGATAGAGGGAAATACATTTTGTATTGTAACAGACAACACAACACCAGCTTGTTAAATCAAAACTGAAGGTTTATTAGCTTAATTAATTTGGTAAATGCAGCCTCCTCATAGGAAAATTAAACTGGTGCAAAAGTTATGTGTAGGTTAGCCTCAAGGGTAAAAAAATGAATTACACTCTCATACAGGCATGATTTTCTGATATTAGCTGTATATTAACCAAACGAAGTGCCCAGTAGCTGAAAATCAGAAATTAAGTGATGAGGGAAAAATGTTATTGGACAGCCTATTAGAAGATTATTTTCCAAAGAACCTATCAACTGAAATGAAATTAATAGGTATTTTAATGGATTGACATTCTCCTTTACTTTAGATGGCAAGTTTTGAATCTAAAGGAGAAAGGAGTGTATCTCCTTAGCATAGTTGGGTGAAGCAGTGCTGCTAAACAGCAATAGCAGTTTGTATTTGCTGTGTCAAAGCAGCTTGTTGCTGAGCCCTGGCCACTCTAGTATTAATATAACTGAGTCAAGGAGATAAAGGAAATCATAGAGATTAAAGTTTATTATTGTTTTTCACCAGAAATGCACAAAGGCTTCCAATAGATACACTTTACTATTAGATAATGTTTACAAAGGCAAAAAATATATTTTCTTATGTCTTTCTTTCATCCTAATGTGTCACTCATTACAGAGTAAAAATACTGTTGCCATCATAGCTGGAATTGTACCATTGTCTTAAATTAGGCTTCACTTCCCTGAATAAATTTCCAGCAAATGAAGGAAAGAATTAAGGCAATCTGATGAAATCTGATGTTGTAAGCCTTTGAGAAATCACAATATTGCAAACTGTAATAATCTAAAACCTTGATTGTGATCCCTCTTCCATTCAGTTCAAAAAGGAAAAAAATACCAATAATGAGTGGGTTTTGTTTGGCCCTTGATTCTTTTGACTTTTTTGGGAGATATTTAGTCTGAAATGTGTGAGAGAGAACTGTAAAACTTTTTTCAAGCTTTTTCATATTCAGAAATAGTGACATTTCTTAATGTATATGTTGTAATGAAGGAATAAGAACATATTTCTTGAAGAGGTATGTGTGTGTATATATTTCAAAAGATTCCTTTAAAATACAAATATTTTTTAAAGCAGTCATTTATTAAGCCGACCAAAGAAAAATGTTGTTGTCTTTGAGCTGAATTTATGAGTCCTCATATTCCCCTTACCTGAAATAATAGATGTAGCTGAAGGACAAAAAGGATGACAGTATTTATACACCACTATTTATAAACAGATAACCGATAATATAAGCAGATAAATTAGAGTGCCTCAGACACTTTTCTCTTTCCCTTTTGAGGTTTGATCAATGGATTTCTCTCATTTATTTTCCTTTTCTGTTTAAGGCTATTGCATATATATTGGTTATCTCTTACTTCCTAATTGTGTAGCAGAAGGTAGAAGTAACTGAAAACATCCATCAGCTCAATACTCCACAATGACTGTATTTTGCAGGTCAGATCAACTTCCTCTGATACTATTAAGGCTTCAAAATTTTAATCTTTCTGTAGTCTTCCCCTTTCTTCTTCTTCAGAGATGTATCTTTCTTCTCTAAAGGGTGCCCAATGTAATTTTTTTTCTTAAGAGATTTTAGATTATTTGTTATTAAAGATTTTAGATTAAGATTTTTTTTTTTTGGTAGTTATTAAAGATTTGATCATTTGCCACCTAGCACTGACTGATACAGTGTCAGTTCCAGAGCGTCCCCTATTTATGTTGTATTAGAAAAGTTTGATAGTTTGACACATCCACTTACAAGCAAAATGAATTTTCTGCTATCTGATGCTGTGTGGGGACTAGATTTCAATTCAAAATCTATTTCATTGGTAATCTGTGGCATCTTCGACAGTACTGAAGTAAGATGATTTTGGTCCCCCCTCGGATTTCTGCCTCACAACATGCATGGCCTTCTTCTAACCTTCATTCCATGTCTTAGACTAAAATAAAAGATTTAAGGATAATTACAAAAGACCTGGTTTGTAATTTACCTTTACTAATATATACTCTCAGTAGCAACTCCATTTTAATTTGGATTTTGTCAGGGAATCATTATGCCTACAGATAATTAACTAATACATTTCCTAGGCTGTGTAACAGATACAGTTGTCACAGCATCTCAGCTTTGTTCAGTGTCAGGTGAATTATATTTCTCTCCTAGGCAGTTACCACTAAAGACCTTGAAATGAAGCTTTCATTATTTGCTGACTGCTTTCAGTGTTGCAAAACAAAGCAGCAAACATTTTATTTATTCTTTGTTGTCCACATACGAAAATTTAAATTATCTCTTTGCCATTCTGCCATAATGAAGTTTTAAAGGCAGTTAAAGCAACAATGCTTCAAAATATCTTTTAGAATCAGCAGGTTAGTAAAAGTCCTAGAGAAAACACAGTCCAAACTTGGTACATCCATTATTATGTAATGTCCATAAATATAAATTAATTAGACAATAGCATATTTTGATATTTTGGAAGATGACATCTGTCTAGTGAGCTCTCTGTATTCCTGCCCTTAGGGCCGAGCATGCCACTGCTATCAGGAGGCTGCATATCTTAGAAATGTAGCCCAAGGCAAATAAAGCCCTTGCCTGAAACAGTCTGCGGTGAAGCTGCCACTCCAAGTCAGAACTTCCAGAACTGGGGAACTCTCAGTTGTTTGCACAGCCATGAAGATGCCTTGCACCATAAATGTGACCTTGCCCCTCATATCTGCCAAGCTATATAAACTGCATTTTGTAGCTGGATCACTTAGTGACACATGGAAGTTTTATTCAGTAGTGAATTAAAAAAAAAAAAAAAAAAAAAAAAAAAAAAAAAAAAAAAAAAAAAAAAAAACAGTGAATGGGAAATAAATTATGTTAGGGTTCTTTTCCTTAGCCCACATTTGACTTCCTGTGGGCTAAAAATCATTCCATGCAGCTTACAAGGTATAGTAGGAGATCTTTGTACTGTAAATCCTTTTGCCTGCTTCACTAATATTACTTTAGACACGGACTTAGTTGCTACAGCTGTCTCCTGGGCAACATCAGTTAAAAATCCTACTTCTTCTGAGAGGGCCTCTGAGAATTGGTTTCCTGTCAGAGCCTGTTGATTTCTGAGCTCAGCCCTTTTCTTGTCAGTTAATGGGTACAAATTGAGGAAATGGGCAGCATGTTACAGCAGTGTGAATAAAGGAAGCATTGCTAAATGAGGTGGGTGGTGGAACCATCTGGACATTTGAAAACTTGCCTATTTCTCAGCTAGATAATTATCTAATTTCACTATTATTAGGCATGCAAAGTCCAAATGGCAATAACTTTGCCTGTGATCTAAAATACAACATCAAAATGCTTGGTGGTTGTTGTTTTTTTTTTTTTTTTTTTTTTTTTTTTTTTTTTTTTTTTTTTGTTGGTTTGGGTTTTTTTTACATATTAAGCTGGTTATTCTTCTCTGCTGCATTATTTTTAGTTGTACTTTTTATTGATGTTTCTGGTGGTTTTGCTTACTAATAGTGTTATGCAAGTAATGACCTTTTCCCTTAACTTTAATAACATTTTTTAAAAGCCTTTTACATCCACTTACAAATTAGAATAACTTTGAAGGTTTTCTAGATAGTATGCATTTGCAATTGGTCCCTATTTTAAATTTTGGGTAGTATAGCAACAATTGTGAAACACTTTTATTATGGAATTCAGTCTCTAAACTCCACCTCATAATCAGGGGCGGCTGCAGGATATGCCAGAACAGAGTGGTGAAACAGAGCATCTTTTACCCTCTTTGACTCAATACACAGAACATTTTTCCTGGTATCAGACTGAAACAAAATATTCTTTGTTACAATTTCTATATAAATTCCTAGGGAGACAAATTTTCAAATGGAACAATGAGTTGAGGGCTTTTACTAGCTTGACAGCACTTGTTTTTCACCTGAAAAACTTAATAACATTGACAGAGAAGGCCAGTGATGTAGATGCACCTTGCATCTTTAAAGCTCTTGCATCATTTTTGGGAAACATGGTATTTAGATAGTGCTTGTTGTTTATTTATTCACTGACCTTACTAGAAAGTCTTTGCAGTGATAAAGAGATTTTCCTTCAAAATGCACATATACAAAATTTTATTTTACATTTATAAATGAAGAGCATCAAATGGAACATTTTACACATCTTTTCAAAGAGGAGGAAAGAAGGACAAAGCAAGAAGAAAAACACCAATAAACAGCCAGAACAAAAACTTTGACTGAAAATGAAGATGAAAAAGAAGAAATCTTTCTTTGATTTTCTTTTTACCACTTTTCACCTTCAAGTTAAGAACACCTTGTCATTTTATCTTCCATCATGAAGTTCTTGGTAAAATAAAATTAGTAGTAATTATTCAAAATTGATTAATGACTATAATTGTTAAATAGATTTTTTTTTAAAGTGTGCTCACAATGGCTTATGGTTTCAATCCCAGCATTAGAAACCTGGTAATAGGAACCTCTATTCCATTGTTTCATAGCCCTTGCTTAATCAGACACTGAGCAAAGACACATCCTCTTTTCTACTATAGAATGCCTTTCCTTCCTTTGCATATAAAAATAACTATGCAAAATCCCAAAATACGTGATCAGTATGGTGGGGTTTTCTCTGAAGATGCAAATTTTTTGTGCGTGAGAAAGAAGGAAAAAAAAAAGTTTTAGGATCATGTCTCTAGTAAGGCATCTCTACCATGCCAAGGAAATTTAATGCTTTGGAAACTTTCCTCTTTCAGATCTCTTGCTGTCTGAGTGGTTACTTCCAAACTTCACATTCATTGCTTAATGAAAGACAGTGAAAAATGATTTAAGATATTAGATTATGTCCATCAGGAGTCTGTGGATTCTTTCCTATTTTCTGGTGTCCTCATGTATCTTTCAGTCTAGTGCAAAGGGATAACAGCTGCTGGAAGTTTATTGCTGGCTTCTAAGACAGCACAGTAGGACTGTCTGCTTTATATTGAATTTGAAATATGAGGAATTGCATTGGTTTGAGAGGGAAGGAAGACTGTGTTTTTATGTAAGTAATGAAAGTCAGCTATACTCCTTTTTCTTTTTAACAACAAATAGACATGAATCTTGTTTGTCCTCCTTCCTTAATGGGTCCAGACAAGTCAGTATTTTCAGTGGTGCCTTACTCAGAATTTTGCCACTGCTGGTACCTTGGAACTTCTTCCTATCTCAGGGCAGTTCACAAGTTTATTTCCAACTTGTGGATTATTTGTTTAATTAATGCCTCACACCGATGATAGTAAACCGCCTGTGGCATAAAGTGACAGAGTCCACCTCTTGAGAATCTAAAGAAGAAAATATTGAAATAATTTGGTTTATTATTGTTATTACTTATGGTTTCATGGTTTAACCTCAGCAAACACTAAGTCCCACACAGACATTCACTCTCTCCGGGTGAAATGGGGCAGAGAAGGGGGAGGATAATAGTGAAAAAACCCATGTGTTGAGATTAAGACAGTTTAGTAGGTAAAGCAAGAGCAGTGAACACAAGCAAAGCAAAACAAGAAAATCATTCACCCCTTCCCATGAGCAGCCAGGTGTTAGGCCATCCCCAGAAATTCCAGTCTCCATAACACAAAACAGGGACCTGGAAGACACACACCATTACTCCAAACTTTCCCCCCATATTCCTTCTTTGCCAAGCTTCATATGCTGAGCCGGACTCCATATGATATGGGATATCCTTGTGGTCATTTGGGGTCAGCTGTCCTGGCTGTGTCCTCTCCTTGTGCAGCCCAGCGTGTTCACTGGTGGGGTGAGAGGCTGAAAAGGCCCCGACTCTGTGCCAGCACTGCTCAGCCACAGGGGAAACATGCCTGTGCTATCAGCTCTGTTTCTAGCACAAAGCCAAAACACAGCCCCATACCAGCTCCATGCCAGCCAAAACCAGCACAAATGGGAAAAATAGGAAAGTAAAAGGCCTACTCCCAACTGAGACATAAGGAAAAGCTATGGCTGTTCTAAAGGAATTAGAAATTCAAGAAAATAAAACACTGTTATTTATACCCATTCTTTCTAATGAATAACAGAAGAAAACAAGAGGGACTTGTGTTCTTTCATCAGAAGAATTCCCAGAGGTGATAAATCATACAGAATTTTTGGCTTTTTATATCATCTGCAGTTTAACTTAATTAACAGAGTTATTTGTGAATGAATTTGTCCCAGGAAGAAGACCAGGCAGGTTTTTGGCTATCTGTGCTCATACAATCTATGACATCACTGAGCTGAATTTCTGCACCAGCCAGCTGCCCAGAGCAGCTTGAACACTTGCCAGGAAGGCAAAAGCCTTGTTCACCCAGCCCCCACCTCTGCTACAAGCCCAAATCTCTTTTATCTCCCTCCTGTGTTTCCTGTTTCACCCTCAGTGTATTGATTCACTTTCACTGCAAAATGCCCTTCCCACACACACTCCATAGAGAACTGCAGTGACAAATTCAAGTAAGATCGTTTTAGAAGATTATCTACACTGGCATAGGATCAGCCCATGTTTTACCAGTGATTTCATGTCTTGAAGGTCCCATAGCCCTTCCACTCTTGGCTGCACCTTCAGTCTCATATCAGAAGGCTGTCCCACGATTTTTGCACATAGCCAGACGCAAATATCAGGACAGCGATGTACAGTTTTTTTAGGTTTCTCAGACTGATTAATGAACCTTAATTTCAGTCTATTCTGAAAACAGTGTATCCTGAAAACATGGCTGCAGAAAAAAAAAAAGTGCAAACGTGATGCAGAGCATAACCCAGGACCTGGTCCCCATATAGTACCCATTCAGCAGCCAGTGTATTGCCCTAATTGTATTATGACAAAATATAAACTATGAGGCATTGCAGGTATCCAAAGGAGTGCTATCCAGTAAATACTAATCTGAATACTTATATAAGTAGTGCTAGTAAATTTGGGAAATTATTTTTTGTTACTAAGTGGACCTCTCCTTCTACATGCTTGTGTGTTCTGTTGAATTCAAGTTTTCCTCGAAACATCAGTATTTCCATTACCATTATATCACTGGTCTTATTGAACAATATGAAATTGAGAACATGGCCAATGTTACTTCTTTTCTGTAGTTACTTGAGCTTGACTGTCTTATTCCATAGCTGAAAAGGGAAAACCTGATTTTTTTTTTTTTTTCATTTTTTATTTAGCTTAATACACCTTGGTGGTGGTCATGTTAAATGATTTGGAGAACTCTGTCATGTACTGTGCCATTTCAGAATTGCACTATGAAAGATACAGCTGTACATGAGATTATTTTTGTAATGAAGTTTCCAGCAAACCTGAGTGAATCTAGTAGAGGAGGGAGGAGGGGTCAAGAAGGATAGGAGGTAAATAGCAATCTGTAAAAGAAAGGATGGTGTCAGGGATATTGATAACCCAGTGGACTGTGACAGGTGTAGTTATGCTCAGTGTCTGTGGGACTTTTCTGTTTACAGCTGGATGATCTGGAGAAAAGGTGGGGGAGCTAGCTGTGCAGTGAGATTTGACAAAACTCAAGACAAAAGCTGATTTTTTTCAAAGTTCAACTGCTGGGAAAGTCAGGGCAAGTAAAACTTTAGAGGTAAGTTTAATGTATAAGAGATATAGATTTATTTCTTATTTGTATGAGCTGTGAATTTGCCTTCGAACAGTTTTGGACTGAGCTTTTGGGAATTTTAGACATGAGTCTTCCTTAAGCTGTGTCTGTGAAATACATCTGAATATATCTAAACTAATATTTGCCTGTGTACAACAATGAGAAATGGCATCACTATGAGTATTCTAACCCTCTAGTCTCAGTTTTGAACTGATTTTAGATCAATACAAATATTACTAGAAATAGTTATGAGAAATTATCAGATTCTTAGCCCCACGATTTTCTTGATCTAGTTTCTTGGTCCCTGCCCCTCTGCCAATATTCCCAAGCAGTCACAGTTCTTGTTTTTAAAGAAAACTACATGACCTGTCCAATGAAACAAACTATGCTGGTGGAGTCACAAAGATGCCTAAGATTTTTGGATGCTGTCCCTCTGCTTCTGCTTTCAGACAAATTTTCTTCACACAGAATCTCCCAATTTTTTCTGTGCTGAAAGGTATGTTTGATCTGGTCAGTGCTGGGAAATGGATACATGTTGTATGCTGTGTGCAGCAGCCATAGATCTTGACAGTAAGAGGATTTTAGATTAGAAACAACCAATTTTGAAGGCTGAATGTATTATTAATTTATTATTAATATGTACAGACAGCATATAGGATTTGCAAATTAGCATCTAGGAACACTTAAGTTTGTTTAATTAAAAGTCCTTGCTGCCTCTAGGCAAAAGTTGGCTTAATATAAAAAACTTCATATGAGGATGGGACTAGAGGAAACACTTTAAGGAATGCATGATAATAAGGTAAAAAAATTATTTCTTGAAGTTAGTGCATTTGATTAATTATTTTTGTTTCAACTAAGAAAGCATTTTCACCAGGAAGCATTTTAAAAAGACTTGGCTACCTAGGCTTAACTAACAGGGGAACAAATTCCAGTACTCATTCCCATGAAAACAATTACACAGCCTAAACATTATTTATTTCATGTCTAGTGTTAACTTTTCAGAGTGCTTGAGGTTCCTGTGTATAGCTTGCAGGTATTGCCCAGGATTTGCAGGAGAGCTGCCCCTCCCTGTAGCAGCAACTGGAGACATGTCAGGGTGTTCAAACAGCTTCACCCCCTTTGCCTTGACAACTGCATCCTAGGTTTCTTCTCCTTTCCTCCTGAATCCAGTCAGAGATCAGTCTTTCAAGAAGTAGAAATACTTCTGGTGTCTTCCCTTTCTTTTCAAGATTTTTGTGATTAAGATTCTCACTGATGGTTTTGGAGACACAAGTTTTCTGATTAAGATACTCAGACACATCTTCAAGAGTCTCTTAATCATGCAGCAGTCCTGGAGAGAAGAGGCAGGATTTGGCATGTCAAGCTGTTTCTTTTTTTTCCCCAGAAGATAATTCAGGATTCTCCAAGAAAGGAGGAAAAGGAAACCCATTTCTGTGTACAATTGGCTAGAGCACTCTACTGGGGTTACAGACACTTGGCTGCTGGTTTCTAAATTTCTTTTTTTGGCCACTGGCTGTTTACAGAGTGAGTGAAGAGCAAATAAAAAGGAAATGTTATACTAAGTGCTATTAAAGTGCAAAATCAGTGTGAAACGCACTCAAGGACTACTTATGTAGACAAATGATATCACTTGAGTTTTATCTCATTAAAAGATAGTTAGAAGTTTGTTAAAAGAATACCTCTTAATTCAGGCTATGCAATTACTAATGAAAACTTGCCTAAATTTGGCTAAAATAGTTGAAACTTAATTGACAATTCAGACATAGTTCTTTCAGCTAGGATTAAGACTGAACACAAAGCGTTTTCAATTAAACAGAAATTAATAAAAGTAGAAGAAGTCTCCCAGTGTCCATTAAAGCCTGCATGTAAATATATTGGAAACTACATGTCTGCTGTAATTCAATGTCTTCCTTGGAGTTATATGAAGAAACAAGTTTTGTAAACTGTTGATACCAAACATTCTTAATTTACATTAGTGGTAAAACCTGCTTTTTAGTAAAAATAATACCTATTTTATTGAGAATTGTTTTAAAACATTTAAAACAGTGCTAAGTCTAATATAATTTCAGTATAATTTCAGCTCAAAAAGGTTTGTGATCTTCATATAATAATACCTCTCCTAGAAATTCTACTGACAGACATAATTAAATTATTGACTAAGTGCCAGAATTGAATGAATACTAAGTGCAGTCAACTCATTTTAAAATCCTAGAGGGTGCTGGGATTTTCAGAGCTCTTACATGCATTTTGCCTCAGGGCTAGATGCTCACCTGGGCAAGGCCAGCTGAAGGAAACAAAGTGTTAGATTTCTTCTTGCAGATAGCACAGACACTTGTTTAAGGGGAAGAGGGGGGAGCTCAGAAACAAGATGTACCTAAGGAAGCTTGAATTTCCACTGCATCAGCTGGCAGTGTGTGTCCTGATAGTAACATGTCACTTGGGTGCAATGATGCAATCCAAGTAGGCTGCTGAAAAATTAGGCAAAGGAATGACATGAGTAAAATTTTGACTCCTCTTGTTTTGGAAAATAGTATCTGCACTTGCATACAAGAAAAATTAATCAAGTAGCTCGATCTCCTTGAAGCATCCAGAATGAAAATCTGAGAAAGGTTAAGCACAGAAATAAAGACAAAGTATTTCCTCTAGTTACAACAGCATCAGCAAACTCAGCAGAGCCAGGGCTCTGGCTTTGAGCACTGTCACACATTCATCCTTAAAAATTCTCCTCAGAGTTTCATAACAGAGATCTTGGCTGTACCAACACATTTCCAGATAGTGTCCATGCTCACTTCAAAGATTCTGATCAGGACATGTATTTAATATGTTCATAGACAAGACCACTTGCTTTGGGGTACAAAACGTTTAATTATTAGGACACAAGCTGTGCTTGACCCTTATTTCCAATATTAGAGACCTTACCCTTTTTATTTAGTAGAACAGTTGCAATTTGTTGGCCCAGGAATAGCTGAACCTGCTTGCTATGATTTCACATTCCTACATTTTAGCAATGGCAGGAATAACTAACACTAGGTTTTTCATAGCATGTACAGCTTTTATCTTACTTTGTTACCTACAGTTCCATAAATTTTTGCTATTGTTTAATATCAGTGAGAGATGTTTGCTGCATATAGCTGTCAATATCAAAAGAATCCATCACTTTGCTTTCAGCACCAAACTGGAGGTAATAACATTTTGATGACCGTTTCTGGTAACTGTGTAATTGTTTGTCGAATCATTCATCTGATTTCAAGGAACATTACTGACAGAAATGCACTCAATAATTTAAAAAATGGTCCAAAGTATTTATTAAAGATTTTAATATATAGGATATGAGCACAAGATTCAGACCGATTTTATTAAGTGTGTAAATAAATTAAGGAACATCGTGAGGTCTAAATGCATATATAGTCAGGCAAAGCTGATCTTTCTCCTTTTTGTACGGGTTTTGGTATAGCATGACACTCAGCTGCTTAAGAACATTCTATTTTATTTTTCCTTTTACTGTAACCTGAATATTTATGCCTCTGGAAATTGGAAAATCAAGTTCTGGTTTCTGTTTTGAGAGCTTTCACCACTCAGGCTGTATTTCTCTCTCTGCTGTCTCTTTTCTCACACTGGTCTCCACTGTCACCACTCAGCATGACTTCTGCCTGATTCTCTTTGCCTCTTTGCTGGGTGATGTGCCTCTTACAGGTAGATTTAAGCAGTTTTTATCAGTGAGTGAGAACTGATAAACCGGCTATTGCTGCGCTTCCTAACATTTAATGTGCCACAGACCTACAGGTACTTCTGCAATAGGATCACTGAATAATCTGAAATAATGTCCTGCAAGCAGGAACTGTAGTACCAGTTCTTATGCCCTGAAATCAAACTGAATAGAAGAAGATCTCTTTCATATTTTTGGGGGAGGTTGTATAAAGTATTTTATCTAAAGTATGGGCCACAGCATGGGTAGTAAAATGGAGATCACAGATGTAGCTGCCATGTAGCGCTGTAATTTGTCTGGGGACTTGAAATTTGACCTACTTGATAACATTCACAGTAGTTATTAACATTTTCAACAGCATGCATCATACAGGCACCAGAATCAGTGGGCAGTTAGATTTCCAGGCTAGTAAGTGAAGAGAAGGCCCAGAAAGACAGTAATTTAAGTAGAGATAATACATCAGGTAGCCAAGAGTGGCAAGGGTCACTGGAAGGACAGGTAGAATAACAAAGGACTAAAAGACAAGGGAACATAATTTGAGGAAATTAAATTGGAACAGAATCTATAAGCATAAATTAATGTTAGCAGGCTGACAGAAGGAAGGGGTTTGTAAGGACAGGAGATGAAGGATGAGAATTGTAGTGGGCTGTGTGATACACAGAGGATCAGTAACCAAACAGTAGCTTTGCAGCATCAAATCATGTGTGGGAGAAAGAGACAACTCTCGCTGTACAGCTAGGATTTTAGGACATAATATTGCAGAATAGCAGATGTAGACACTGAAAAAGCTTTAAAAATGGTTAAAGCGTGAGAAAAGATGAAAAAAGGAGCAGCAACTATTATGTAAATCTTCCTGAAGTTCTGAAATTCTGGAAATAAATTCTTTTTGATGGATGAAGACTTCTTGATACTGTTGGCACGTTGACTTCTCTCACATCCTGTGGCAATGATTTTCCTAACTGGATTACTAATCAAAAGAAAAAGTGGTCCTTAACGTTTACTTTTTACACTTATGTTTTGTACATTTTCGACTGTCCAGTAGCCTTGCATGAGGAAAAAAAAAATCAAAACCACTCTTCCCTACTGCCCTTTTCTATATATTTTTTTTACTTTATAATAGATTCCTAAATATTAAGATTTCAGTGCAAACCTATCCAGGTGCATTTCTGTCTTAACAATTCTTATAATTCTGTTTATCTTTCTGATCACTACTGAAAACCACTATATGTTCAGAGGACCAGCAACAATATTTGCAACGTCTCTTTTTATTTCGGCAACAGGTAATTTGATGCACCATGCAAATATGGTTAAAATTGTTTTTTCTCTGTGTATGTTTACATACTTTTTATTGGTCACTAAAATGAACAGTTAAATTCAGCCCCTTAACAACAGGGTTTCCTTCATAACTCCTTGGTGTTAGCCTTATTCTTGATTACTGTGAATAATTTTTAAATGGTGAATACCAACCATATTTTCTTAGTCTCTGAAGCATCTCTTGGCTTTTGTTGAAAGGAATTTCCAAAAGGTATTGTTTCCCCATTATGTTTCATCCATTTTACTCATATTCCATGCTCACTGAGTTTATTAAAATGCCCTGTATTAACTTTGTAAATTCTGATTCAAAGAAATGTTGTCAAAAAAACCCTAAGCACTTCACCACAGTTACTATGTGCCTACTGACATAGTGTTATGCTGTGTTGGCTAGAAACCAGGTATAACAGAGCACTTCAGAAACTGTCATTATTATTTTTATTAGCTGTTGTCCTCTGATACTGAGGCTTGTTTGAATGATAGTTCAGAACTAATTTAATTCCTAGAGAAACTGAGTGATGAATTCAGTTTGTGGTGGATTTTTTACTGTTCTTTTTTTCTGAGTCCTTCCAAAATATCTTTGATAGTTATTTGAATAGAGCAAACATTCCAGCTGAGCAAGTTTTTCTCAGCCTTCCCATTTAGGTTAAAATTAGAAGCTTCCTAAGCTGTTTTGCAGTCAAAACTGATGCAAAAAGGCAATTTATTTTTTTCCTTTGACCTTGTACCAATGAGGGTACTTTTTACACCTTGCTTATCTGTCAGCCCCACTGTATTTTTTAACAGGTTCCCTGCTGGTGTAGAGGCCATTATGATCATCTGGTACTTGATATGGAAAGATATCAGAAGCTGAAACAGGACTGTAGACACAATTGCAATAAAATTTAAGAGAAGTTATTATTTTGGTATGTTGTCAATAAGTGCTATGTAGGAATTGCTGAAGCAAGAAAAAATAAGGTTTTGGTAAACAAGAAAAAATAAGGTAAGAAAGAAGGGAGCTGGCAAGGTCCTATAAAACAAATGAAGCAAGATTTAGAGACTTATGGAGAGAAGATAGAGGTGGGGATTTTAAAAATATATACATTCATTATTCCAAAAATAAAAGGGATCATTCTTTCAAAAGTGTTCACTTTCCTAACTCTGAGCACTGGACCAAGCCAATTGGAGAGATGACTTTTGCTGTTGTAGCAGCTTGTCTAATTGTCAGGTTCATGACACACAAAATGAACAACTGATATGTCCTGAGGGCCATTTCAGTTGACAGTGATGCCAGACCCATGCACAACTTTTTGACCCTGTTGGATGGTATGAAATCAGTGATATTAGTTGGAACTTGACATGCTTGGTAGTCAAATGTCTAGCTTCTAAGGATGAATTTTAAGAGAGAAAATTTCTAAGTATTTTAGTTTAAATGTTCTTCTTAGTCTTCTAGGTATCTCAGTTTCTTTATTTGTAGATTATGGGTAATATTTACTTCTTCTCAAAGAGCTGTCAATTTCTACTCAGTTGTTGAGTTGTGTTCAAATGAATCCCTACAGAAATGTTAAAATTCATAAAGCTCAAAAATTGAAAGGCATGTATCAATGCTAAATAATTTTCTTTTTGGTTCTTCAAACACCAAGACAGAATTTGTAGTTTGGAAGTTCCCAGGCTTACATGGGATTGCTGTTCAGAACATTGCATATTGGCCTGACTTTTCTTACCCATTGTGTTTCAATTGAAATATGAATATCAGCAAAGATTGCAAAGAACTCATGAAAGTACAGAAAGTGGATCTCAATGTCAAACAGTAGAAGGTGAGTATTTGCTGAACATGTAAAAAGAATGGTGGGGGGGAATCTAGCTGGCAGTTTTCGCTAGGAATAATACAGAGGGGTATAGATAGTGGGCTTCTGGAAGCATGATGTAAATGAACTCTTCATACCTCAGCTTTCTGCTGAATGTTTTATTCTTCTGAGCTGTTCTCAGTGTAGCCTGTCTTCCTTTGCCATCCTGCTTTGCTACGTAGAAATGTCGTTACCCAGGGAAGCCTTTTTTTCATTAGAATTATATCAATAAAAAGACGTGACTTTTTTTTGCCTTAGAACTGAGCATAAAGCTGTCCTATATGCCCACTGAAGGAGATGGCCTTGTTCTGGTAGGATAAACAGGGTTCTAGACTCAAATCCCTAAGATGCTTTGGAACAACAGAAAAATGCATATTTTCCTTATGAATTATTAAATATTCTGATATCTGTGACCTTTGTTTCTATTCTCTTTTTCATCTTGTCCCTGTTCTGTGCACCCTTTTCCTTAAGCAGGACTATGGAACAAGTGCCAATTCTCAGAACAGTTAACTTGCACCCAGACAAATTTACACCTAGGTTGTTAAATTCAGAACAACATAAACTATAAATGATCCATAGATATTAAAGGTAGTGGATTTTCCCTCTAAATATTAAAATATATCAAAATTTATAAACCACTTATTCTGCCTATGTTTTTTTAATTGCTGGACAGATTTCATGCAGAAGAAACATTGATTTAATTCTTGTGTAGTCTAGTCTGAATTTTTAGGCTGATTTTAGGCTGGGAATCTCTTTTTTCTGCATTTCAGAAGCCAGACTTGGATAAAACTTAATAACAACAACATTTTCGTTTTCCATATTATAAATTTATCATTAAATATTAAGGGGTCTAGATATCTTCTAAAGCAAAACAAATACAATTTTTATACATACAACCAATGGGTTTTTTTAAATAAAATATTATGGAGACTATGTTTCTGTACTTTCTGAGGTCTTGTTTTTGTCAGTAATTTTTATTTGAATGTTTACTCTATATCCATAGATCAAATTCCTGGAAGTACTGTCTTCTGTTCTTAAAAGTAAAAGAAATCTGTTAATGTTTGTAAAATGAAAATGCAGGTGCATTGGCTTGTTTTTCTCATACTATTTCCTTTTTTTTAATACAAGAATTTACTTCTGGAGAGTATTTATTGTTGTGCTATAAACTGAATTTGCCTGGCTTTTTGCATCTCATTCCTCTGATAATATTTTGGAGGAATTTTTTGGTTCCATAAATTTCCTCTAGTTCCTATCATTCAAAGTGTTGATTTTCAATTATTTTCTACATATTTATATTAACTATTGTAGCATGAATCTTTGAACACTTGCCTCATCCCATTCCTTTCTTTGCAACATTGTTCTTTAAAACAGAAGGACTTAAATCATTCTTCAAAATGTTCCGTGTCATGAGATGTTTTGTCTGAAAATGTGGACCTGAATATGTGGTTCTGTGCATGGAAAAACCTGGTAGCATTTTAGTGACTTTAACTAAGGCCATATGTCAATTTGAGAATTTAGTCCCAGTCCCCATGCTGCCACTTGTGCAGATATGGAAAGCTACAGAAATGCTGTGTATTAGAAGAAACGAGGTACTACCTTTAGAGGCAAAGCACACAAATTGTGTCTCAGATACCTCTTGCTTGCACTACAAGTTGGACTTGACTCATATGATGGTTTCATGCCTTTGTTACTCCCAAGTTGAAATGTCATTCAAATCCTCATATTCATAATGGGATAAATTAAAAGCTAGCAAGCATTGCTGCTTTTGCACAGATGAGACCGCCTTATGGATGCAGCAAAGCCATGTGATGTGCTGTCATTCTCTTGACCCTGAAGCAGACAAGATGGCTTTTCCAGAGTTAGTTAGGTTCAGCTTTCCTTCACTGCAGCTCCCAATAAATTTGTGTGGCAGAAACTTGTGCCACTTGCTCAATTTGTAAAGAGTATTTCAGCCATCAACAGGCCATTGATTTCAAAGATAAGTAAGCATCTTAGGTACCTGGGGGAATCTGAACAGCAACAGAGGGTAGAATTTGCATTGAAGGTTTATTATGCTGCTTTTGGTAGCCTGACACTGCCAAATACTTTCTGTTAATAGGAGGTCTTCAGCCAGTTCATAGAATCATAGAATCATTATAGAATCATTGAGTTTGGAAAAGATCATTGAACACCAGTCAGTAACTTAATAATTTCCAGTCCACCACTGAATCATGTCCCTAGGTTATTTCATTCAACTTAGCATTTAGGCTGCTGCCAGTGAAAGAGCTGAGGATGGTTAATATCTCTGAGAATCAGGTGTTCCCATCTATCAATTCATACAGCTTCTGGATTTTAAATCTGTGCTTTGTCTTCTCTGTTTTCATCTGATTACAAAAATACATCATATCATTTTAAGGAAGTCTGTGCATCTGTGACAAATTGAAGCAAACAAGTGTCTCTCTAGCCTAGAGGTAGCAGTGGAGAGAGCTCAGAGGACCAAAACAAGTGATGTAGGTCTCAGGATTTACCCTCGGGAAATTTGAAAACTGAGTTTTGTGCTAGAGAAGTCTGTGAAAATGGCTTTTTTACAGCAAAATAGCCTTGTTAATTGACCCTTGGACAAAACCACACCAAGTAAAATTTTAATAGATATTAAAATACTTGAGATAATTTGCAAAATTATCTTTCACTGTGGGAAGTTAAGGAATTTATTTTGTTTTGTTTTTGGTTCAGTCAGCCCAGCAGTAAGTATAGTGTGGTTGCTACTACAAAATAAAGTTAATAGAAATATTTCAGAAGTTTTCCTTTTGCTGCTCCTTTCTTTCTTATTTTTCAGCCACTTATAGAATTGACCTTTCTAATTGAAATTTTGATGGGGAGGTTCTGAAAATCAAAGATCTTTTTGATCCTTTCATATTAATGGTAACCGGTATGATAGAAAACAAGATGTGATTGTCAAGCTAATTGTTCCTAGGCAAATAAATTGCATTTACAAAAACCTTCTCAAAATCTAATCTTACAGACTTGTACTGGAAATGTTTCCTTTTTGTTTAACATAAAGAATTTTAGTTTTAAGTTGTTAATCTATTGTTTATTATTCTATTTATTTTTTTAATATATTATGTTATTAATGGCCAGGAGAATAAAAAAAACCACAAAACACCTCAGAAAGATAGTGCACTCCTAAGTACTTATTACATTTACTAAAGTTTAATACTTTCATGGTATTACAGTCTACAGAACTGTCACTGATAATCTTGATGATATTGGATTTGCAGATTTAAGATTTATGGTGTTTTTCTGTCCAGTCCAGTCATGCTCAGTGTTTATCTTCATTGCATCCCTTTGTTGTCTGGCACAATAAGGACCTGATATTGTGTGAAGCCTTCTGGGTCATATTGTCAAAAATAAAGAAGAAATCTGTAATCATATTTAAATATCTAATGAAGCCATAATTATTGTTTCAAAAAATATTGTGCATCTCACTCATGTAAAATATTGTTCAATGGTAATTGTTTGTTCAGAATTTTAAATTCAAGGCATAGTAGGAATAAATAATGGTTGGCCAAATTTTTCTCCTAGGATTCAGCTAAATAACTCTGGCTTTGACTCTTAGAGATTAACAAAACACATCTGTTTTACTACCTGATCAATGTTATAAGTCATAAGCAGAGACTGTACCCACAGATAAAATGGTGTAATTGGGATTTTGCCAGCCTCATTAGTGTCATTGATTAGTGTGCATTATTCTGTTTTATTTCCACTTCTTCAGAAGTTATGTCTTGTGCTAATTTTCCTGTTGCTGCATTTTTAATATAAATCCAGTTCTGTCTTTGTTTTGTGCTGTTTTTTTCTTCTGAGAATAATTCTTTGAAATACGTTTAGGCTCACATTTATCATGATAAAACGTCTTTTGAAATTGTGTAAAGGAAAGCAAAAGGGTAATAATTTACTAATATGAAACCTGAGGCAACATCTGAACAGTAGCCACTATAAAGGACAGTGCAGCTGAGCAAGCCTGAAAATGTACAGGTGACTTAAATAGCATGAACCACACAAGCAGTTTTGCTGAAAGACTGGACGGCTGCCACAGACACATATATATGCACCCCAGTTTTAGCTGGAGAAGGTCAGAGACAAAGAAACCTTGAGCTTTGCATTTATGCATACGCAGATGACAGTTGTCTCCTAGAGGAGATATTACAAAGAAGGGGACAAAGTCAAACTGATAAGAGTTTGTCAGTGCGATCCAGACTCAGCCAGTCCCTTTCTTTTTGAAACTGGCCTGAGTGCCACAAGCATGCAGGCAAAATGTAGTTGTGTCATACCGAGTGGTGAAATAAGGGGGTGGGCTCAGCAGTACAGTAAAAGCATTCAGGACGCAGACATGGCTGTAGGTTGCACTTGTGTGGTGTGAGAAGTTAAAAACATCACTCCCTTGCACCTCTCCTCTGCCCTCCAGCTATTGTCATACCCAAGGATGGAATCATCTTGCATATTAATTTTGTTTCAGATCTTAAAAAAGTAGGCAGCTAGTCTGATCTAAATGTATAGTTCTCTTTCAAATCAGTGAAAAATGAAATAGGAAACTCCAAGATATATTCAGTCTCTAATACTTGGCCTTAGTGAAAAGAACCAAATTGTTGACGAGAACACAATAGAAAGCAAGCAGAAGCTGTTCACAACGTGCAGAAGCTGGAAAACAGAAGTTTGCAAAAGAAATATATGTACCTGCAAAAGCCATTAAAAAAAAAAAAAAAAAAAAAAAAAAAAAAAAAAAAAAAAAAAAAAAGTAAATTGTTTGGGGAGGAGCTGAAATTTTTCCTATGAATTTTAGACCCAACCAAAATTTAAAGTATTTATGCCACAAACAAATTTTCATCACAAACCTGCTCTACATTGGGAAAAATGTGGTGTGGTCAAGAGAATTTTCTTTAACACATATAAAAGACACATCTGAATTGAGATTAAAGGTTTTAGAAAAAGTGTTTTGGAGGCTGAAAAGCAAGAATCTCTAGCTTAGGAGAAAAATAAACTTAGTTACCCTTGTTGCATTATAATTTTAGAATGTCAGAATTATTTTTAAAATGGGAAGTTTTTTGTATGGTAAAAAATAATAACAATATGATTCATTTGCCTGAGAATCCCATTGGTCCGTGTATAAAAAATAAATGCATTTTTCTTAAGGTTAATTTTCTTCATTGGCAGAAGTATACTTAGCATAACGCTTTGTAACTCTCAGTTGAGGAGTTAGTACAGAATTGGATGATCAATAGTGAAGAAGTGATTCCTACGTAATACTGGTGAGAATTTCACCATTATACTAGCTTTGTCTATTAATTATTCACACCAGTAAAAGTACTGCTTGTAGGAGAATCTTGCTTATCCAGATATCATCAAAACTGATGCCAAATTTGTGCTTGAAAAAATTCTTGACTGGAAAGTCACCACACATCAGTTGCCCTGATTTAGTATTCTGGAATGCTTTTTTGTACATTTACTCAACACAGATGCCCTCCAACAGAGTGTTTGCCTCTGTGCACCAGTAGCATTAATTTGGTCTGCTCTCAAGAGTACACTGTTTGGTAACCCCACACACCTGCAGAGGAACTTCAAAATCTTCAGGTCTGGCCGTGGCAGATGTGCCAATGTGGGAGTGTCCAGCTGCTGTCCTGACATCTCCTACTTGACTTCTGCTGAGCTGCTAGGACTTGCTGTGAATTTTCTGAAGACGAATGGAATATGGAGAGGAGTCATTTGAGAGAGATTTTATGACAATATGCGCTCTGAGTAGCTGGATGTCTGCAAAGCTACTAGCTTAATTCAATCATCCTGTGAAAGGGAAAATTTTAGTGATGGGTAAAAGGCATTTCCTGAGAATCAGATCTTTCAGTAGGAGTGACATTTTCCTTTTCCAAGTTAGATGAAACTTCAAAGTATTTGTTATTCTAATATGTGTTTAATGTTTTAAATGAAATAATTAAAACTCTTTGTACTCTGTGAAATATTGGTTTTATAAGTACAGGGTTTAGTAGTCATTCCATAATGAAGCATAATTTCCATCATAATCATTGGAGAGATAGCTAGCTAGCTAGCTAGCTAGATAGACAGACAGACAGATAGATAGATAGATAGATAGATAGATAGATAGATAGATAGATAGATAGACAGACCATAATGGTTGTATTTCTAGCACAGACTGTGGTTTAATATCAACTTGCTTTGTTTTGGTTTTCAGTCAAATGCATAAAGTGTGAGATGCAGTGCTGGAATGCACTGGCTGTAAGGATTTTAAGTTCCCCATGAGGTCAATGAAGTCTAGAAAGTAATTCAGCCTTTCTATCTGAAGAAGACACATGGTTAAGTATTGAATTATTTACTACATTTCACTAACTGCAATAGCTTACCCTCCATACTCTGTTACAGATACCTTTTGTAGGTGTGTTTAAACCTGAAGTAAGTTCCCCTCACAGTATTTCTGCTTGAAACAATATCTTTAGTGTGAAGAGGAAAATTGCAGTTTGCTGCTCTAGCATTTTGTATTGCAATAAATGTTAGCAAATAAGCAGTAGCAGCAATAACGTGAGCTGTTACTTTTATGGCTCTTTTGTTTCATGCATCTTCTGGGGATTTTCAAACATTTGGGTTTTTAAACAGCTTCTCTACAGATGTATTCTGTCTTTTGAGATGTCATTTCAAAGGGTTAGGGGAAAAAAAAAAATTAGTAAATACATGAAAATATACGGGCTATCTCCTGGGCTAATAATTAACATTCTCAACCTTTCTAAAGATTCATGAAGTTCAAGGATTTTTCTTGAAATATCAGAATTTTTTTCATAAAAGAAATTTACTATTTGACAATTCTTATTATAGAATTAAGCATAATTAACTAAATATGGACTGGCCTGTGGCATCTGTGGTTTTTTTCCCAGTGATTAGACATGGCAGGGATGTTATCTTCAACTGTGAGATGGAAGGTAATTCAGTTTTCACAGAACTTTTATGTAATACTGATTGAATTATTATTTAAGATATGTGCCATGTTTTGTGTAGAGCATTATATGCTCACTGCTATTATTTCTGACTGAGGTGTTATACTATCTCCTAGGTATTCACAGATGTGATAGGCCCAGAGAGATATTTGCAATAAATAGTGGAAAGCAGACTTTGATGTTTTGAGATTTTAGAATTATTTTCTGCATTGTCTTTAGTGCTTTTTTGAGAAGATTGTTTTTAAATCATGCACATAAATGGGAAAATTTTTGCCATACAAAACCATGCAGTTCTCTAGATCAGTTTGGAAAGATGACCTTTATGAGACTGTATTGCAAGTGGAAGGGAATGAAGATTCAAACCCAGCATTTTGCTGAGAGATGCAGTAGGTAAATTACTGCTTCATTGTTGCATGAAATTATTAAGAGTTTTGAAATATGTGATAGCATATATAGGGAGGGAATAACAGTTAACATAATAGTTTCATTCCAGAAAATGAAAACCTCAGTTTAACTCTCCCCTCTGCTAAATTTGTTTTTCAGCAGTTCATTAAGAACAATGAAGGAGAATAAATGTTCCTGTCTTGTTTCATGCCCAGAGTGATTTTGGTGGTATAAAGGTTTGTGGAAATAACATTTCCCTGTAATTCAAACATGTGTAGACTGAATCTGTCTACTCTTTCTGCATCCTAGACTTTTAATTTCATGTCATTTTATGTTTTCATGGGTTTAGATGCTTATTTATGTAACTATTAGGCATTATTTGTTTATTGTTAGTGTAACCTAGAGATTTCAATTACTAGTCCTTTCTTCAGTGTCTGGCATATCAAAACATTTACACACCCCTAGCACGACTGCACCAGTCCTGTAAAACAGGAGGTATTTTAGTATGTACCCCAGGAGGGTTCTACTTGACTTAGCAGAGCACAGAGAAATCTTCCTTGCAGCTATCACGGCTTTGGAAGAATTTTAAATATTTAAAGACTCTTTATAGCAGTCTTGCCTTTCTCTTGTTATGAAATCCCCATCAGTTTTCTAAAGACAGTAAGTCTAAATGTAACTGCCTTTATTCTGTGGTGAGAAACGGTGAAACTACTTTCTTTACAGAAAGACTA
This sequence comes from Zosterops lateralis, assembly GCF_965231275.1. Lineage (NCBI taxonomy): Eukaryota > Metazoa > Chordata > Aves > Passeriformes > Zosteropidae > Zosterops > Zosterops lateralis. Next base: position 36,283,796 of record NC_139763.1, read on the forward strand.
AATGCCCGCATCTGATAAGATGCTTGGATTTTTCTGTTGTAAAACAGGGCACGTGTGAACCTTTGGCTTTCCCATTCTTGAGAGCCCCCATGAACTCTGTGACAGAAGCAAACAGAGGCTCAGAAAGGCTGATGCAGTTTCTTCTCACTGATAGTTCAACAAGCTGAACTCTATTGATGAAAATTCAAGAGGGTCACCACAAACAATGAAAATCATGCAGTAAGTCATTGCATGAGAGGTCTATTGCTGAGTCTGGCAGGGATCAAAACAAGTTTCTTACTTCTTTCATAGAATTAAGCAATAGGAACATGTACTAGGAGCATGAAATGCTTGATTTTTTAAAATTTAAAAGAAGAGGTTAGTGCAAGCCCTAGCAGAAAGAGCCAGGTGAAAATGGATGGCAAATAAAGCATCATCAGAAATAGAAGATGTCTGAGAGGCTGGTGGACTTTGAATAAAGAGATATAGTCAGTATATGGAAGTACGTGGATCCAAACTGACGTTTTTGTGGTTTGGAATAAATATGGACAATACCTTCTCAACAGCAGCAAATCTGTTTCCGAAACAGTGTTCTAGCACCTAATTACTTACTCTAGCACCTAAGTACTGAGTGAATGTTTATTCAGCACAGCTGAGAAGGTTTTATTTATCTTTATGGAAGCAGAGAGCCTTACTTACTTACTTATGTCTGGTTGTATTTCCAAGAATGTTGGAGCGTTCCTGCCCTCTTGGTAGAGAAATAAAGACCACCATCCTAAGGTGTCTCAAGCTGCTCGTGCAAAAAAAATTACTCACTCGATGCCAAATTTTTAAAAGTGAGTCATGATTTTATTTATAAGGAGTAGGTAGGAGGATATGAGAACTCCTCAAGTCCCCTTAGGTTTTAGGAAACTCAGTGAAAACAACTTTTAGCTGTCTAATCTGGGCAAATATTGTCAGTGTCCATTTTTTCCTGGTACCTCAATAAACTTCCATTCTTACTTCCTGGAGTATTAACTTTGAGAAAAAGGAGGTAAAGAAAGGACACTATGAAGTAGTAAAAAGTGGGAAAAGAAACATTCAGCAATCACTCGGTACCCCTTTTTCAAACTGTCTTAGAAACAGATTCAGCTCTGATGAGGAGCTGAATTCCAAGCCATCTGTGAATCCTCAAACTTGTACACCCACAGTGGAAAATGGGTATAATTTGTTTCTATAGCTGCTTATGGAATCTGCCAAACTTTTTTTTCCTCTTTTGGTTGCTTCTCTTTTCCATCTACATCCGTCTTCATCCTTATTTTCTCTGAATTTCTGACCAGTAAGAAGAGGATAGAAGCACCATCTGTTCTTGAAAAGCTCTAAGTTTGGCTTCTTCTGCTGTTAATCAGCAGCAAATCAGACTAAAGCACAGCAACTGGTATTCCTCAACCAAAATGTATGTTACAGCAAACATGAGCAAAAATTATATGGATCCATGTTTAGTTACTAAACTAAGTATGGCATGGCTACTGTGGGATTGTTGTTTAATTACTTCACAAATATATTGAGCAATCCAGATTTTTCAGTCCTGAGGACATTTCTATCTGTAAACAAACTATATCTAAACATTTTTCATTCTTTTTGGCATTTCATTTGCAGTATTTACTTAGGTATGATCTATAATCCAATAAACTTTTCCTCCAACGGTAGCATTAAATGTTATTTCACAATATGTAGAAATCATGGTAAAAGCTTGGTGGCGATTCTTTTCTTTCTCTTTATGTCTACTGGATAAACTGGTGTAAAATCATATATAAGAGAATTCACATTAATTGTAAAAAATATGTTTCACTTCAGGACAGCATTGCTGTTAAAACTCCACCTGGCAATTACACGAATAAATAGTTAATTAGTTTTTCCTTTAAAGCATTGGGAGTTCATAAGTGATTATTGACCGTGAGTCCTTAGGTGCAAATGAGCCAAAATAATTCAATAGTGTACATGGCTTTGTAAAGAAATGTGATGAGAATTGCTGTTTGAATCTGAGTAGTGTGCTGGCTTTTGTGCTGTGACATTTGAAGACTGAAAATGCATGTATATGGAATACAGTTTCCTCCCCTTGTGAAAATGGAGGAGTAAATCTTAGAAGTGTTTTGTCATGACTCAATCTTAATTTTGATCCTCTGCTTTTATCGCTACAGCATATTCAATCTTTTTTCAAACCAATACAAATAAAAGCATCACAGTCAATTCCTGGTTTCTGATGTTATGACAAACTGCAGTGAAGGCCCATTACTCTGTCTCCTTTCAGTGAGCAGTAGATGAAGGAGGAATTTCACCCTAAGTGCTTTTTTCACTGGAATCTCCAGATGGTCTGGTGTTACTGTGCTGCATCCGACACACTGACAAATAGGCTGTCAGTGAAGATTTTTCCTGTAATGTACACTGTGAAACGAAGCCATCTACTTGTTGATATACATTGTTTGAAGTGTGTGCAGTTTGCCATGAGACATCATGGGAAGATGACACATCTTTACCTCTGTATGAATGCAATACTTGATTGAAGTGAAACTGATGTTGTTGTTCTGAGATGTCAGATGAAGTAACGTGCCAGTGAAGCAGCTATGCAGAATTAAGTCAAAAGTATTCCTAATCTTTACAGGGTGTTACTGGCTCTGTATAAGCCCTCAATATTTTCTTATGTGAGTGGTCTGACTGAATGGCATTAGCTAAATCCATCAATGTTTAGTTACCTGCCATTAACTAAAATAATAGAAATAGGGATCCTCTTATTCAGTTCCTCATTGGATTGAAGGTTACTGCAACACTGGAGATTTGGAAGCTTAAGTAAACTGGAGGAATCAGAATCTTAACCTGTTACCTGTTTTTCCTATTTGTCTGTATCTCTTGGTAGAACTTCACTTGAAGTAGTTTAATTTTTCTCACATTACTACTGCCGTACATTCTGACCACAGAATTTTTCATGTTGTTGATTATGCTGCATGTTGATAACTAATTAGTTTCAGAAAATCACATATGTTTTCTTGGCTTTGCTTTTTTAAAGTGAGTCATAGTTCAGTGTGACCAATATGGGTCTTTGTTTAATCTCACAGAGTTACTTTTCTATTTGCTGGAAGATAATTTGGTCCGCAAACTACTTAACTCATAATCCATATGCGTGTCATTGTGTCACCAGAGAAGAACATAATTTACTAGGAATAGATGTGCACTGGTCTCTCACAACATGCTTCTCTAAATTGGAGAGAAATGGATTTGATGAATGGACTGTTGGATAAGAAAGTAGTTGGATGGTTGTTTCCAGAGAGTAGTGGTCAACAGTTCAGAGTCCTGATGGACATCAGTGACAAATGGTGTCCTTCAGGGGTCCGTATTGGTAACATTGTTATTTAATATCTTCATTAATAAAATAGATGAAAGGGTCAAATGTCAAATGCATCCTCATTACATTTGCAGATAATACCATGTTTAGTGGTGTGGTTGCCACGTTTGAAGGGCAAGATGCCATCCAGAGGGACCTGAAAAATCTTGAGAGGTGGGCCCATGGGTACCTTATGAGGTGTAACGAAGCCAAGTACAAGGTGCTCCACCTGGGTTGGGTAAGTCCCCAGTATCAATATAGGCTGGGGGATGAACAGATCAAGAGCAGACTGAGAAGGACATGGGGGTGCCGATGGCTGAGAGGCTGGACATGAACCAGTAATCTGAGCTTGCAGTTCAGAAAGACAACTGTGTCCTGGGCTACATCCAAGGCAGCAAAACCAGCAGGTCAAGTAATTCTAGCCCTCTACTTCCTTCTCGTGAGACCCCACCTGTAGTACTTTATCCAGCTCTGGAATCCTCAGCACAGGATGGACATTGAGCTGTTGGAGTCCAGAGTACTGTCACCAAGATGGTTAGAGGCGTGAAGCACCTCTCATAAAGAAAAGGCTGAGAGATTTGGGATGGGTTTGCCCATCCTGGAAAAGAGAAAGCACTGAGGTAACCTAATTGCAACCTTCTAGTACCTGAAGACAGCCTACAAGAAAGACAGAGGGATTTTTTACAAGACAGTGTAATAAGAGGACAAGTGGGAATGGTTTCAAAATGGAAGAGAGTAGGTTTACTAACATATTAGGAAGAAATTCTTGATTACGAGGGTGGTAAGACAGGGGTTGGAATAGGTTCCTGGAAAAGTTGTGGACTCACTGATACTAGAAGTGTTTAAGGCCAGCTTGAATGGAACTCTGATAATCTGGTCTAATGTAAGATATATCTGCCCATATGAGGGGGTTAGAACTAGATGATCTTCAAGGTCCTTTCCAACCCAAACCATTCTGTCGTTTATCTATTTATAGTATTCTTCCAGAAATATGTGTTTCTTGCAAAGGTAACATAAAAGATACTATTCAAAGCAGTCTGTCACTACATGCAGCCAAAAAGGAGCTAAATACTGTCACTACCTACAAAAAGCTTCCCATCAAATAATTCTATTGCTTCATTTCACTTATTTATGCAAGTGTATGTCCTGATTTCTAGCTATGATTTTAGTTATTCTTGAACTGATTAAGTAGTTCCAGAAGTTAGGATTAGATTGTCCTGATTAGTTTTGGGGAAAATTTTGTAGTTTCTTACTTCAGTTTATAAAGATGAGAGTTTGAGTATTTATGTGTTTAGATTTATTTTCATATTCTGCATTTTATTTGGAAATGAAGATCCATAAGTAAGGTATATGGTTCTGTATGCATAAGCTGAACTGCTGCATTTCATTGCAGCATTTAATAAAACTTCAGAATATTAGTGCTTTTGACAACACTTTTTGCTTTTTTTTTTTTCCCCTTGACCCAGTCTGCTTAAATAATAATTAATTCCTGCAGAGAGATTCTACAATTTGGTGTTCAATGGTATGGATGCCAGCCATAGTGAATGCAACATTATTAGGAAACAAATAACTTAGTGAGGCTTTTTGTGCTCTACCCTACAGAAACAACTGAATCAGCAAGTACTCTGAGAACACAAAACAGGCAGTTTCACTTGGGAAAAATAGACAAGGAGATGACTGGGAATGAGGTGGGCAAATCTAGTTTGCTTCTAAATAGTGTTACTATTCTTGTGTTAGTATAGAATTACCTTAGAAAAATAGAAAGTTACTAGCAGGATTGACAGAAGGTGACTTTCAAAGCCAAATATCAATTGTTGACTGAGCAACCTGAAATATTGCAGACTAGTAATCTATTCAGATTGACTGAATTTATATCAGTTCAGTACATTTAATTAGGAAAAAAAAAGGCTAAGATCATAAATACCCTGATCCCATAAACATTATGGGATGTAGAGAAGTGTCTATGCTAGAAAAGAATATTTTTCTACCTTTGTAAAATCCCACCCAGGTTTGACCAAATGGAAAAATTCTAGTTTGCATATGCTCAGTGGCAGTTTTTGGACTCCAGCTAGATGATATCTCCCAGAAGACTGGCCTAAGAATCTAAAATACGTGCACATAATCTGCCTGTGATTTCAGTAATACTTTGCTCAGACAAAGCAGCATTGAACACATCTCTAAAGGATAAAGTATTTTTAAAAATTAGGTGTTAGATACCTTGAGTTCATTACCTGTGTTGAAAGAAGTTTTTTACTTCAATTCAACTCTTTTGTCAAGGTAGACGTTCCCTAAAATCTAACCTCATTGAATAGATGCAAAGGAGAAGGAGACAGTTTTTTCAAACTCTGTGTTGTACAGATAATCACTCTAAAATCCTGCTAGGAAAGACTAATTGTGCCTTCAAATTAGGTACCAAAAATATGCAATAAATAAGTCCCTATATTAAGCAACTTCCAAAAAGGAAAGTACTGGATACTCATTTAATGAGCATTGCATAAAGCAGAGTCTGTATTGGAGAAAAAATTATACATAACCATAATATACGTGTACGAGAGAGAATTTTTCACGTTGCTCTTTCCTGGCTATATCAGACATGACTTTTAACTTTAATAAAACTTAACATATTTTTCAGATCAGAAAGATATTTTCAAGTATAGCCCTTAAGATTATATTGTGTCTCTTCAAATTTAATAAAATGCATGATATTGTCTTGAAAATAGATTACATATTGTATAGACAAAACATGAACCTGCACAATAACAATTTTTAAATAGATTTGGACAAGCTTATATATTGTAAGTGATTTTGTTATATATATTTTAAAAAATACTGTATTTCTGCCTCAATTCTCCTTTGATTAGTTGTCCAAGAGGATGTAATGTATATTAATTATAATTGAGTAGTTATATATTATTTCTCTATATTGATGATAGATTATTCCATACTGAATTATGTTGGTTTTTTTAAAAAGCGAATATCTCAATGACTTATGCTTGATTTTGGCCAAGACTGGAAGATGGGGTCAAGGATTCATTATGGTAATTTCTGGGTTACAACAAAATGTATGTTGAGGAAAGATGAAAATCACCTTTCCTGGAAAATGATCTGTTTGTATATAATTCTCCCTCAGAGTTAATGAAAAAAGTCACATGAAAAGTGCACCTTTTTTCAAGCAACAAAATTTCTCAATGACTTCCACAGTTTTTTCTTTAAGTGTTTTGTTCAGGTACCTCTGTAAAAGAACAAATATCATTATTTGTGTAAAATTGCACCTAGGAGCATCAGTGCTGTTTTTGCTAACATTTCATCATGTAGTTATGCAGTATATACTGCATGTTTAATGCTTGCTTTCTAATCCACTTATAGCTATTTTATGCAGGAAATGAAATACTGGAACATTAAGAAATGAGGAAAACACATGATACAAGGGGAGCTTAGAAAGCAGTAAAAAATGAATTCTGGCAAAAAATTAATAATCACATTGTTAAAATAGGTCATTTCTTTTCATCTGTCATTGCTCTAAGAAAGAGATTAATTCAGTGTTCAAAACATCAGTCAAAATGTTCACATCTACAGAGGACACAAAAGGAAAATGGATTTATAATTACCTGTATGGTATGTAAGAACATTACAAATAAGGAATCATACAAAATGTGTATGGACTCAGAAAGTGCATCTACATCCAGATAAATTTCAACTCATAATCTAAGTACCTGTCTGTCTGGATTACAATAGTTGAAAAATTATATAAACATTGTCTCTGAAAAATTATCATCTTAAGGAGCTAATTCTACTTCAATATTACCTTCTAGAAACAATTGGACAAAGCCCTCTAACAAATGCTTCAATGGCATGAAGATAGGGCAGATGGCTTCACACCACTAAGGGTAAAATTAAAATTGTTATTATGTATTTTGCATGCTAGCCCAATGGAGAGCTGTGATTTGGAGTCATTAATAATTTCAGATTGTTTTTCAATTTCCTGAAATAAAATCTCAGATTTGTTGGTTTTGCCCTTTGTTTCTTGCCAAATTCTTAGAACAGGAGGAACTATCCAACCTCAAAGAGTTACTTGTGAGGAGAAGTTATTTATGTTGTCTACTTTGGGCAGAGCAGGTACCCTGAATTTCTAGGTGCAGTCTCTGAAGAGAGGTGACTTTCTTCAGGGTCGGCATTCACAGCATCACACACATGTGCTTCAATCACCCTGCCTGCATTGAAGGCATCTGCCACCTTTGGTCGGCTGTACAGCGAGGTTGCTACTGAAACAAGGTTCCTTAATTAGGTGCTTACATGTAGGTGGGGTGGCATGGATCTAGGTTCGGCCTTTATAAAATTCTCTGCAGTGGTCGGCTACCAAGGGTGCAGCTCCGGCCAGCCCTGCCGCCACCACAACCCGGGGGCCACTTTGCCAGAGGAGTGAGCAAACCTGACCACGGTGCGGATAGTGCGCAGAATAGAAAGGCGGGACTCTCAGGATGTGCAACCAAGGGGGTGCGTGGTCCCCAAGGCAGTGCTCCGGAGAGACGCTGACCTTGGGATGACACGGCTCTTTATTGAGTGGGTTACAGGGGTGGGATTGAGTGGGACCAATCATAACCTTTTGCCAACTTGTAACAAGGGAATGAACAAATTTTGAACCAATAATAAGTAACTTGGGGAGGAGGAATGCATGATGAGGGGGTGGGGAAGTTATATAACTTAAAGATTGACATATAACAGAAAACTGGTAAATAACTATTATGGGATGGGGTAACCGGGACAACCAAGGTTTGGCGGGAAAGTCTGAGGGAAGGAGAGGCCATCTTAAACAATAGTAATAATTACAATTTTCCAAAACAATTATAAAACACAACTTATAAAACCAAACTGGAGCAGTGAAAAGCCAACTGGAATTGAATTCAAGCACCACCACAATTCTCCCTCTTTTCTACACATTTGGAGTTTCGGAATTCTTGTTGTCCTTTGGGGTTTGTGTGTTTTTTTTTGTTTGTTTGTTTTTGTTTTTTTTTTTTTTTTTTTTTTTTTTTTTTTTTTTTTTTTTTTTTTTTTTTTTTTTGCTTGTGCTGTCATTTTGCTTTCTCCTTGCCCTCCTGGCATGTAGCTTTTCCTTCCCTACAGTTTGGAGGTAAGGTTACAAGACAGACTAAGTAATCAAGTTGATTCTATAACTAGGATTTTAATAGGATTTAATTTTAATTTTAATGTCTGGCTGTACTAGGATCTTATTCTCTTAAGTTTATTTTCCCACCATTTGTGTTTAGCTGCCCGCACTTCCTACACAGTAGTATCGGTCTTCTGGGTATTCCCATCATTTTAAGCTAAAAAGACATGAAAAGTAAAGGGGACTTTGAATCTGTCATGCCTATTTAGAAATTTTAATATTAGAATATGGCAGGAATATGTAGCAAAAAACCTATTGTTTACTTTGTCTTCATTAATAATCAGAAAAAGCTCTCTTCGTTGTAGGCTCTTAGAATATACCAGAGAAGCATAAAGGTGATTTTTCAGTTTGAAATTTTTAGGGTGTGCTTTTTGAGAAGACCTGGTCTTTGATTTTTGTAGATGCTGTTATTCAGTGTGGTTTTTTGGTAGCTGCTGGCTGTGTTTCCCTGCATTCTGTAGGGGATTCTTTCCTACTCCCAATGTGTTGGCACTTGGACACCAATGCGTTTCTTCTGCACAAATCACTGGCAGGCAGGAGAAATTCATTCAATGACCAAATGAGATCTTATTCTCTGACTTTATAGTGCATATTTCAAATGAGAAGATCAACATTCATATAATTAATGCCCCCTGCCCCAATCCCAAGTCATACCACTTCAGTGTATTTTAGATCTATCAAATGATGTTTCATGAATAGGTAGGTAAGAGAATGCATATTTAATTGAGCAAGACTGAATGGATTTAGGGTTTAGGGTGGAAAGGCTGATGGATTTGGCAAGGAATTTACTTAGGTAAAGTCAGGTGGGTTGGCAGTAAGCAGAAACATATTTTATTTTTTGGCAGTAATGCTGTTATGCTCAGGGAATATCATATGTCTTGTTGACTGAGGTGGAAAATTTTGGAGAGATCCTCTTGTAAAACTTCTGGAATTATATCACAGCCTTTGTCAAGATGTAAATAATTCAGTATTGCAAAGTCATCTGGAGAACAGTCAAGAAAAGAAAGCAGGGATTTTTGACATTGATGCTTCTCTTATATTCAGAAAAAATTAGTTCCTTGATCCCTTTTATATAAGCACTGGGACTGTGCCAGCCAATGAGATGCTGGTTTCAATCCATAAAACAAAATGTTATGCAAGTTAAAAAGAAGTCTGAGTCATTAATCCCTATAAAACAAAACAAAAATCTAACCCAACCCAAACAACTTGCCCCCTCCAAAAAAAAAAAAAAAAAAAAAAGTGAAAAAGAAAAGAAAAAAGAAAAGGAAAAGAGAAAGAAGAAAGAAGATGAAAGAGAAACAGAAAGAGAAACAGAAAGAGAACAAGCATTTAACTTACTGAAATAGTCTCACATTGTCTTCACCTTTCATTTATCTCTTTAATTATGAATAGTATTATTAAATCATGTCTCTTCAGGCTGTTCTTTTCTCACTTACTTTTGTTTGGAAACAATGTTTCAAGGAATTTTTAGAAGTTTAATTATTAAAATACAAACAGTTTAATCACTCTTTCATCACAACTAATATGATTCAGTTTTGGACAGTTTTTTTTTGTTCTAACACCATGTTATATGTGGGCACAATTAGACATCAAGACTAACTTTTGTGAATGAATTATTGCACAAATAAAAGTCTGTTTAAATTAGATTTGATTTGGGGTTTCATTTGATACCTCTAATGGAGATATATAAAGTACTTCTAACTTTAATGATTTAAACTTTTTTTTTTTTTTTTTTTTTTTTTTTTTTTTTTTTTTTTTTTAATTGTGGAGAGATTAGTGATTTTGATTGTGATCTTTCTAGAATGCTTACCATTTATTTGGCATTTGATTAACCTACTGTTAAGACATTTGTTGTTCAACACAATTGTATTTAATGTCAACCTGCAATTTGTGTAGATATAGGCGATGCAACATATATCTTTGAGATGCATATTTTCTACTCTGAGCAAGAATTTAATGTCTCATATGCCCCAAAACAGCTGAGATCTTCTGATTAGAATAGTCCAAATATCCCCTTTGGGAGTATGCAGTTATATGTGCATATGTACATCTTTATTTATAAGCATTTGTGGTACCCTGTTCACTAGTGACCTGTGTGTATCTATCCATCTGTGTGTTTGTGGGTAAGTGTGTGAACAGTGGTATATTTTTATGATTATTATTTATTTCTCTGAAAAAAATGTACATAGGAACATATAACTTTACCCACATGAAGTGCATGCAAAGAAAAAATTATATCCCACTTTTTTAATGAAAAATTTTAATATTTAGTAGAAATTAAGTTTCAGAATAGAATAAGGAGGACTGTTGGCATTAAATGGGATTTTTTTTTTTGTACATGCAAAGAAATCTCTCTAGTTAAGCATAACAATTATTTTTAAGCTCATTATAGAGCTGTTGTAAAATATTCAGGGTATGTACTGCATAAACTTTGAGAAGCATTCATTTTTCTATTCTTTAAATAATTTTTCATGTATATTGGGTCTAGGTTTGAGACATGGGGCATTTCAAAGCCTTTTCTCCCCAGGCTGCAGTTAATGAGAAAACATAAAGAGCTTCTTGATGTAAGCCTTAAAAATGTTGATTTATACTTAACAAACCTGGTCAGAAATGTTCAGTTAGACTATTTTTCTATAACGGAAAGTGTTTTATATGCAAACCTGAAACCTTTGGAATCTTCTCATATAATCGTGGTTTTGCTTTTTTTAAAATCTTTTCTTTTTTCTTAAGAATAGTGAATTTTCGTTTTGCAGTCATAGCTGACACAGCAAATGAAATGAAATATAATTTGTCTGTTCTTGCTGTGTTGCAGTTGTATTTCTTCCCATTTGTGATTATTTCAGTCTTGTGATGCACCAAAATGCTGTCTAGTCAACTTTATTTTCTTCAAAGAGAATAAAGTGTTTTGAAATCATTAGACACATAGACTTCAGAAAATTAATTGGGAATTCAGCTTTGTTCAGAGTCTCCTTGACAGAGAAAATGTTGTGCATGGAGATATTGTTCAAACTCTGCTATGAACAAAAAAGTGTACAGTTTTCCTAAAGAGGTCAAATTTAAATTGCAAGCAAGCAATTTGTTATGATGTAAAATGCACAAAAATAAGTCTTGTAAATGATAAATGCTGAACTATTTTTTCTTCTTAACAGGGCAACATAAGTAGGTTGGTTTAAACAAAAGCTGCTTCTGTTGTAAAACCAAATATATTTATTTTAGTGCAAACTAAATAAATTTTAAGAATATCTTCTCTCTTAATTGCCTTGGAAGTTCTGTGCAAATGAAAAAAGGAGTAACTATATGAAATGGTCTAAAATGAAAAACCATGGTTTTCAGATTTCATCTTTTATTTTTTTCCCCTCTCTTTCAATCCCTAGTCTGGGAAATAGAATTTCTATGGATTTCCTGGATTGTACACTCTCAAATCTTTAATGCTGCTTTAAATTTAGGGTTATGTTTTCCTTGAAAGAAAAAGCCCTCAAGCTAGAAATGCATTGTTAGTTCTGTTGTATCTCTTACAACCAAAGCCTCACCTGAAAATAGCTCTATCTTTTCTGTGATTCAGTAAAATAATTAAATATCAATATTTACAGATTGCTACAATGTTTAAACCATTTTTCTATGTGAAAACTGACATATGTGGCTGTAACTTTTCAAAATAAAATATTTGAAAACTATGATTTCATGTCGTATGGTTTTACTGCTATTCTTTACAAGCATTACAGAAACACATGGCTCACCAAGGAGATGCTGAACTGGTCTGACAGCTCCTATCCAACACACCTTTACATCCATCTGTTTTCAGATAAATTCTTATTTGCATGTTTGATGTTTAGGAAGTGGATAAAAATGAGGCTGAAAAAACAGAAAAAGTAGTTTATTCTTTTATGAAAAGCTTCTACAAGAAATATCATAATACAGGCATCTTTTTCTGTATTCAAGTGTTGACTGGAAAGCTGGGGAAAACACATGAGGTGCAGTGAAGATAGAGATAAATATTTTTTTTAACTCATATACTGAAGAAAGTGAAAATATGACTTAAGTCAAGGTTGGTCCTGCTAGGATCCATTACTTCATGACACATTTCTTCTACATCACCTTTTTCTTCCTGGATCTGTTTCTGCAAGACCTTGCACACATGAGTGCTCTCACTAAACATGACAGGATGGCTGGAAGACTTGGCAGACCTGGAGCCAATACATGCCACAAGTCCTCAGCACTGCAGTGAAACCAGCTGGGTGTCAGGGGACATCCCTAGTTCAGACCTTAAAGCCTCTTTCCATCTTGCTTTCATACTGTTTTATGTGCTTTTAATTATATTCTGTCGCTCTCAAAAGTCATGAACAGTGCTTTCCTCTTTACCTATTTCTGCTTTCTTGATCTGTCTCCTTTCTTTCTTTGAGGGAATAAAATAAATAGAAAAAACTACTTTGAGTACAGTATCTGATACTATCTATATAGAAAATAAGGCAGTAAAGGAAACAGTAATTTCTGTGTATTAATGGGCTACCCTATGCTGGGAAGTCTGAAGGGCTTAATCTCAAACCATTCCTAGCATTGCTATAATATAATTACTTAGAAGTGCATGCTCAGTGAGCATGGTCACTGTAATAAACACCATCAGGGCTTGTTTGGGTGTTTGTAGTAAAGCTTAAAGATAATAGCACAGTGTAGTTGTCACAGAACTTAAAATATATATCATTTAATCTATTATTAATATGGACAGGAATAGCCCCTATGTAAAAAGTGGATGTGTGAGATCCAGTCTCTCATGATTCTCAATAAGAGGTCCCAAGAAATCTAATTAAAACAAAACAAAACAAAACAAAACAAAACAAAACAAAACAAAACACCAAATAAAAAACCCAAAAAACAACACTCTCCCAAAACCATGAAGAAAGCAAGTGATTTTTGGGGGCGATGGGATTAGTTCAGATGACTTGAATTGCACCAGATATAAAATCTTGAATTGTTCTCGGATTTTGCTATCAAATTAGTATTTGATTAATCTCATGCTCAATGACATCCTACATTATAATGTCAAAGGGAGAAAGCAATTATGTGTAATAATACAAGACAACATCTAGGGGGAAGAGATACTTAATTTTCCAAATAATCCACTCCAATGAAATGACAATAAAAGCATTTCTAGCAAGTGTTTCTTTTTCATTTAATCTTTTCCATTTTTAAAATAATTTAGAAGAGACAGTATGGTGTTATGTTAAGTGTTAAGTTTGTTTCTTTTTTCTGTGTCAATCAGAACATCTGTTTAAAATCTTTCTGTGGGTGATAGTGATTTTGCAATACCAACAATGCAGGAAGAAATGAATTTGCCCATTCATATTGCCAGACTGCAATTTTCTTTTATTCTTTCCTTTATCATGTGTCATGTTGCTGCAACATTAGTAATTTTACAGCAATTTGCTGAGAATGTGACTAACATCCCATTTACCTGGTTATGAACCACACAATCCCTGGTTGTGCTGAGATCAAGCTTTTATCTAACGAAACATTTAAGAACTTGGAAAAGCAAGTAACACCAAAGAGTTTTTGTTTAAGCAATTGTGTCATTTGAAAACACCCTCTTGCTGTATGAAAACTCTTTCTTTGCCAACTTTCAGAGACATTTTACTTTTTTCCATCCCCCATATGAGGAGTGGACTTTGTGGGTCTTTTTTTTCTCCATGAGATGTTCTACAAAAGTTTTCAGAATGGGTTTCTTAATGCAGTCACTTTGGGGGATATTGGCAGAAAAAAATATGTACAAATATAAAACTGTTAGAGGCAGAGAGTGAAATAAATTCAAACTCTTTGTTAGAGACAATTAATTATTCAATTTTTACATTGCATAGAATTTTCTTCTGCCATGCTTCCTGAGAAGCGTTTGATATTGTGGTTTTGTATGGTTATGCATAAACCACCCTAGCATTTGCACACCCTTTTGGAAAAAAACATTGGTGGACTTTTGGGAGTCAAATTATCTCCTGTTTCAAGGTGTGAGCCTTGGCTGCATGAGATGTGTGTTTTTTTGGTGCAGCTTCTTTTAATTAAAAAAAAAAAAAGTTGACATTCATTGGATGAATGTCTTTGCATTATTCCTCAAGCAGTTTTCCTTCCTGCGCATGGTCAGTAACCCAAAACATGCATCTTTTCCAGGAAAGAAAGTAATGGTCTAATCTTACATAAACTAATGCAAAAAGTGAAATCTCAATCACAATAAGAAATTTATTATTTTCATACTTGTTCAGTGCTAAAAATTAAAAGCCATGGAAAGGTTAAAATTGCTATTATGTGTTAACTTCAACTCCAGTCCCTAAGACAAGGCTGTAGATCATGATATCTTTGTTAGAGCTGCTCCTTTGGTCTATTATGAACACTGGTGACTAGAAATTGTGAATCTAAGGGAACAGCAGCAGTCCAGGGGAAAAAGAAAACAACACAAAAACAACAAAAAAATTAAATCCCCAAACAAACAAAATAAAACAAAAAAACAAACACAAAACAAAAACAAAACCCCAACCCCCTGCTGTGTGAATAATTGATGTGCTCACTGTGTTCACTGTTCATTGTATGCAGAATCTGACTTTTAATAATGATGGAATAGGATAGTAATGTACTTGGTTGAATCAGTTTAAGGTATGAGAACAGTAACAATTCTTCTTACTTCGCTGACTTTCATCCATAATGTGATCATAAACTCACTACCATTATGTAGACTGTCAATTTTTATGGAGGACAGAAGAAGTATTTTGTATAAAATTAGTGGTTGAACTTCTCATAAGTCTTAACCTTTCTTCACAAAAGGTTGAAACACCTGTCTTCCAGTATCACTTATTTTTTTTTTGTAGAAATCCTCTTCTGAAATTTTTTTCCTGATTGCTGCCATCATTTTAGTAATTTATTTCCATTCTTCATCTCTTGCATCTCTTTCCTTGAACAGAAAATCAAGCTTTTCAAAATTATTCTCTGTGCACCTTAATCTTTGCATCTGTTATGGTAAGAAAAAGAGTTAGTAACTTACAAGCCAATAGGGAAAATAGAATCTAAGTATATTAGCAAAACATGAATGCTATCCATTATTTCCTACATCACCATTCATGAGATTATAGAATAATTTAAGGGCACCACACTAGTGGCAGTTTTATAGATTGTGTAATATTTTGCTTAATCCGTAATGAATTTTGATGTTACTGAAACCTTTTACTATTCAACTGTGATGCATGGAGGGAGTGCAGAAGTCAAGAATTGTGTTTTCTTGCTACTTCAAAAGGTGTCTCTGTAATAATTTGGCATTTTGCATGAACAATTTTGCAGCATGCAGAATTTCTTCCATTTTCCTTACACATTGGCCATACAGTTTAAAACAGCATATATATAAAAATGGGGAAAAAATAACACTTTGATATGAGTATGATAATCTTTGCTCCATTTATATATGCACTGCATAAACAGCTTTTAAATATGCTATTATAATATGCAAGAGTCTATTTCTGTCTGTGATATTCCTGAGAGAATATCACAGATATTCCTGTGAGAGGGAGAGACGATCGTCTGCAAGGTGCAGTTGAGTGGGAGAAACAGTCTTGCAAATTACTATGGGTAATGAGGAGGTGAGAACCATATTCTTGTTGGTTAAGAATAACCTCCACCAAGCACTTTTCAGTGTTTTGGCAGCAGTTGAAGTAATTGTGTCAGCTTTCCAGGGGTCTGGCAGGGCCAGCAGTAGAATTATGGATGTCTATGCCTATAGTCAGCTCCTCTCAGTCTGTTGCCCATGTGGTAATGCATAGGTCAAACCAGAGTCAGCATTCACTAGCACTGTATGAAATTACAGTGTTACTATCCATGCTGGACTGATCTTTTGCACCATGAGACTACTTTTTTGACTGGCAACCTTTGCTGAAATTTAACTTAAATCCCAGTTGAAATTATCTTTCAATGCATGGATGTCTTGTTGAACTGCTGCATTCCTAGTGAGGTGACTCCCCAGCTGCCCATTATACAGCCTTTTTTACCCTGTGTTTTTAATATGGAAGGCTGGTTCTCCAAGCTTAGCTGCTATGACCACAATTGAAAAAGAATATCAGGGGTTTCTCCAGATTCTCACTTTACTTTTTATGGAGGACCACTTAGCCCAGATTCATTCATGATGTTCCAGGGCAAGGAGGCCACCTGGTATGGAGTCCATGTAATTTCCTGTTTCATCATTCTTTTAACAGTTTGGAGATTAAATGAATAAATAAATGATCAGTCAGTTGTTCCTTGCAGCTAGTGTCTATATACCTGTAAAACACTGACTATATCTTATATGCAGTAGAGTACATCACTAAAGAATGTTCTGTTTGGGAGGGCACTGTGTCAGTATTTAGTCAGTTTATTCAGCGTGCAGATAATGCAAATGCAGACCAGCAATAAATTTGTGTTAGAGCTGATACTGATTTTAACCCTAAAAACATACTGGTTACACACCACAGTTTGAGATTATTGTAAGAATGGCCTTTACAGTATACAATGTAAGAATAGCCATACTGCAATATTGCTCAATCTTTGGTGCTTTTACGTCAGTTCTGACTCATGAACCCATTCCAATGCTGCAGTCTTTCCATATTGCATCTTATTATTTCAAGTGCCAAGAGCAATAACATAAAACCTTTGTTTTTCCTACATGCTCCATTTAATCTCTAAAAGCAGGACTCAGTTCAGTGGAGTGTGTACATATACCAGCATTACACCAGAACCATTCTGGAACCACAGCAGCCTTCACTCATAAATTACTAGACCACAGCAATGCACAAGTGAAGCATATAGGTGAAAACTGTAAGGAGTTTAGTATCTAGTAAATCTAAGATTCACTTTCTGTAGCATTTGCAGTAAACCTCTTCTGGATGGTTGTATTTTAAAGCTACATGCTGTAAAGAGATTTAGCCTTGTCTTGGCACCAGCTGGAAGAATAGGATGTAATGTGTGCAGAACTTTATATTGCATTTCAGTAAGCTGATTCATTTCTTATTAGCTCTGGGCGAATGTATGTGGGGGAGGAAGTAAAAGGGAGGGTGAACTTAGTTCTAAGAATATAAATTTTAAAAAAAGTCAAACTGTAAACATGGTATTTGAGTATAAATATAGAGTGTCATATTTTCAATGACACTCTCATAGCAATTAGCACTTTTTGAAAGTGTATTATTTGCCTCCAGAAGGGGAAAATATGGCTTTACTGGAGCTGCATGTAAACAGCTTCAAGTGCAAGTTGACATGGTTTTTTCAAATAAAAAAATCTAGAACAGACTGAGACCCAACAGTGCTTGACATAGAAAAGCTACTGTTGATGCATACATAATACATTTCTAGAAAGCTAAGAAAACCAATGAAAAGCAATCTCAGACAGGACTATGAGCTGCCTAACTTTAGAATTGCAGTGCATTGGGCTGGACTCTCCTGATAATGATCATTTCAGAGGAGCAGACACTTAAAAGAGGTAAAGGATCACTTCCCAGTGTACACGACTACTTTGGTGGTAACTGAAATTAAATGTACATCGCTCCAAATGATCATCATATCTCATTGCTAACATCTTCTGGTAAACCAACTATAAATAGAAGCTCACTTTTCAACACTTTGTATACCAAACTTATAAAACTAATCTCTTTCAAAGACTTTTCTTCCCATGTCCCAAATTTGCATTACCAGTTTATTATAATGATTATAATAGTTTATTATCATGATCTTCATGCATTAGCAGGGAGAGGCTAGTAAAATGGGATACAGGAAAACTGTCACTTACAATTGAGTAGAATTAAAGGCAATAGTCATGCTCCATGGTACCTGTGGCTGGACAAACATATGGCTGTCAGGAAGAAGAGGCTAATGTATTTGTTATATTATTTATTTTAAAACTAAGCCCCATGTCGCATCTGTAGTTTTTAATTATTGTACTTATTTGCTTTTACTTTTACAATGGTAAACAGTCGCTGCCATGGCATATAAGATTATGGTTTTCATTTGTGGTCTCTCAAAGCAGTAGTCTGTCTTCAATGGGCATTTGCATGTTGTTCAGTTTCTTTTGAGTGAGCACAATAAGTCATCTACCAACTTTCCTCGGCAAAGAAGATCCATTTTGAGTCTCGGCATCTCCAGTTTCACCCATTGTTGGTTGACATATTAGTCATGGGGAAGGCTGGAAGAAATGGAAACTAAAATACTAGAGTAATAAGAAAAAGCTCAATATTTTTCAAATGTCATCAAGTCTGAGATAAAAATTAAAACCAGGCACAGTATAGTTGTTGCCTGTCACTTAAGATTTTCAGCCTTATAGAGACAGTTTCTAGTTTCCCATTTGCATGTGCTCACTCTAATTCAAGCATTATTCAACACTTAATATCCAGTAATAAAATGTGATCCTAGAAATGTGATCCAGAATCCTCACAAAGAAATACTCTGCCCTTTCGTATATCCTGTGTTTAAAGTCAGCATTTCTTTAGTTCATCAGAGTGCTGTAAAGGAGAGAAGCTGTATGACTTGTCTTTCTAGGAAAAAAAACAAACAAAACAAAACAAAAAAACCCCAACAACCAACAAAACCCTCAAACCAAAACCTTTAGAGATTTGTATAAGTTTGCCTCCTAAGATAAATTTCCAGGGTGTGTTTTCTGTGAGATCATTAGCTGCCTTGTAGCTTTATAAGTTAAAAAAATGAGTTGATACTGATGAAAGTCTTGCAAAGAATAAAACAATTGAGGCTTAAAACCAAAAAAATTGGTCAGGTTTTGTGGTGAGTGAAAATTGATCACTAAAACTGTACAAGAAACAAAGCTGAGAGGAGGGAAAAATTTACTCAATAATCCTATTGAAAATACAAGGGAAAGAGATAAAATTTCCTTAAAGGAAGAAAAATATTTCTCCAAGAAAGTAGGCAATGTTAGAGGCCTCTTTCTCTCAAAAAACCTTTGCTTATGCTTTTCTAAGTTATGAAATTTTTCCACTTGAGGACTACATATTCTTGTTTATCATTGCTACTCAAATGGCAGGGAAGTAGATAGATGGATATTTTTTTATTTATTTACTCGATATTAAAAAAATATAAAAATAAAAATTTGAAGGCAGCTAAAGAGAATAAATTTTTAGCATGTTATTCAGTAAAAAAATTACACAAGCTTACAGTAACTTCAGTATTTTATATATTGCATGCTGTGCATCTGGTTAAGTATATATTTTTAATCTCTAACAAAAAACCCTGTAAAAAACCCTGCCTATCCAGGCTCAACAATTCAGTGCCTAGATTAATGTTGACCACAAGGGTGAAAAATTCAGTGTTTATTGTTGAATCAGACACTGTGGTGTGAGAAAGATAGCAGGGGAGTTACAGAAAAGAAGTTGAAAAGAGAGCAAAACCAGAAATCTGTTAAAAATAGTTGAGATGAAGTGTCTCTGTTCTTGAAGATGATGTACTGTTCTTTCTGTTACACAATACAAAGGAAAGTGATTATAGCAAATTGGCTGTAAAAACACAGACCAGTAACATTTTGTTCTTATTTTCTTGGGGGAAAAAATGTATTGTGGGCTCTGGGGACTTGAAAGGAAGTACATTGCGGGAGGTCTGCAGGAAGACATGGTTGGGAGATGAATTTACAAGTTGCTAAAGAAAGTATAAAATGAGCAAACCTAAAAATAGAAACCTAAAGAAATGAGAAGATGCACAACGGGAGAACCAAAGATGATGCACAACCAGTTAAGCTTCTTTCAGCATAAAAGAACAAGAAACAGTGTCAGATTGGGAAGATTATTCAAATACATGTCTCTTCTTACGTTTTTATTCTTTACATTACTAAGTATGTTTCTCTTCTTGTAGAAATTTTTAGGAATAAAGTGTATGTTCCATTTTTAGGGCTCTTTATCTGTCAACACACAAGAAACATGAAATGGTGATAGATTCCTTTGTTATACTGAAGTTGCTGAAAGAAATAAATTTTGAAAGTAACTGATGAGATAGAATATTAGTTATCATATCCCCTTTAACTTATGGGAAAAATATTAAATATATATTGGCTCACTTTTTAGGGCAGAGAGGAACCTTAACTTAAAAATTATGTTAGAATCTTGGAGAATAACTGTGCCACTAAAGCTACGAAATTTAGAACATAGAATACACAGTCCTCTATAAGCCTGGCCTATCTGCATAAAGATACATGATATCAAGTCCTTCACAAAATGCTTAAAAAAACCTCAAAAAGCACAAAAAAACCCAAAAAACCCGTGAAACATTGACAACATTAACCAATTTTTTAAATTATCTTTTGACTTAAAGCCCTTGGTTTTGCAGAAAAGGGTGTAGGGGTCCTGTGAGATGCCAAGTTGTTAATGAGCCAGCAAAATGCCGTTGCTGTAAAGAATGCTAATGGTGTCTTAGGCTGCTTTACACGAAGTATTGCCAGCAAGTCAAAGGAGGTGATTTTTCCCCTCTGGTCACCCATGGTGATGCCACACCTGCAGTGTTGTGTCCAGTTCTGGGTGCCCAGTACAAGTGACAGAATTATGGGGAGAATCCATCCAAGAGTCACTGAGGGGATTGAGGTCTGGAGTATCTCTTCAATGAGGAAAGGCTGAGAGAGCTGACACCGTTCAGCCTGGGAAGAGAAAGCTCAGGAGGATGTTAATATTGTATAAAAACACTTGAAAGAGGTTGCAAAGAGGACAGACCCAGGCTCTTTCAGTGGTGCCCAGTGGCAGGACCAGAGCCAGTGGAACAAACTGAAACACAGGAGATTCCCTCTGAACATCAGAAAATATTTTTTCACTGTAGGTGTGACTGAGCATTGACACAGACAGCCCAGCAAGGTTGTGGAATCTCTGCCCTTGGAGATATTCAAAAGCCAGCAGATCATGATTCTGGCAGCTCACTCTGGGTGGCTGGGCTGGAGCAGGAGGGCTGGACCACATAACCCCCAGAACTCCCTTTCAACCTCAATCATTTTGCAATTCTGTGATTCTTCAGTTAGTTGATAAGATTAATATTGTTCTTAATGTTTTGATTCAACTGCAAGTATCTTTTCAAGGTCCTTGTTAAATAACTTTTTTTTTCTCATTCTGGTCAAGGAGTTGCCTTCTTCCTTCTTTGAGTCTCAGAATAATACCTTCTTCATTTTAATTGTCACAATTCCATTTGTATGCTCCCTGGTACTCCATACTCTGTGGGCAGGTTTACAATAAACTCCTATATTTACAAATTCAAAATCCATTTCTGAATTTTTTTTAAAAAAGCTACAATAGCAACACAGCAAAACTTCTTGAATTATAAATATGCAAACTGTTTCATAACCACCAACATGTTTCAAATCAATAATTTGTAGCTCAAATCAAGTTTATGCCCTGTAGCACAATTAATCAATAAGTTTGCTCCATCATTACAGAGAAGTAAATACTTCTTTGAAAATTTCAAAGCTACAGAAACACATGTATATTAAATATACATAACTGAAATACTATGCGGGTTGTGCCGAAGTTGCAAGAACTTTTTTTCAATTAATTTTTTTTGCAAATTCTGCTGAAATATAGAATTTACCTTTTTATCTGCAGAAAAATTCAGGCTAAAACCCATGTTGCTCTTTCTTGAAAAGGTAAAAGCTGACCTTTCCAGCTACGAAATTAAGTTTATCATTCAAATTAATTACTCAAAACATATAGCTAAAGTTCTATTCAATTTGAGCCAACAAAGAGGAAGCAGAAGTAAAATTATTGCAATATAGAAACAGCAGAGAGATATGTATTGTATGAATACCTTTTTCAAACATCTGTCTATTTTAAAAGGAAATTTAACCAGTATGGCACATAGGTTTCTTGTCTTAATAGCTGCAAGTTATTTAATGAGGGAAACCATCAACAATACAATTACTTTCTTACATAAGAATAATTAGATAATTAAAAATTATCTCAAGATTGATGAAAGTGCATTTATCATCATGAAATCACTTTATTTATATAAATATATATTTTAAATATACAGTACTTCTTTTCTCATTTGAATGCAATCTCCTGTCAACCTTATACGGTAAGCATCTGCAGTTTCTTTTGGCAGGCTAGTATAAAAAAAATTGTTAATATAAATTTAAAGGGTTGATATTTTAATAAATTATATGGAATTTAAAAGAAATATCCATATTCCTGTTGTTTCAAACTTCTGGATCTGTAAGTGCTTTTACATCTTTCCTTGGCCTTTATTATTTGTGCTTATTTCGGACATTAAAAACCCCCAAACAACCCAGATAATTATTTCATGTTTTTTTATAATGTTAGACTGATGTAATGGAGGTCTAGTGATAAATTGAACAAGCTTACCTCATATAACCGTACGAATGCTGGAGTCCTCTAGTTTCACTGACCTGTCAAAACAGGACATTTCCAGACACTGCGCCACCTCCTTCTGTTTTTGTCTCCATCTGAGTCTCGGAAAGATTAAAATTTCACGATGTCTCTTCCAGCTATACACTACTGTACTTGTGAAAAAGTTCTTCCAAAAATGTGGGTTTGACCATTGTGCTTTCTAATATTGCTTGCTCTCATTTATTTCTCTGCTGCTCAAGTAGGCTGTTGTGACTGTCTCCTGAGTTCTTTGTCAGACAGAACAAATGAGCTCTTGATTTCTTCTCTTAGGTCTTCTTATCATCTTTATAACCTTTCCCTAATCTCAGATCCAAAGCTTTCTTGAGTTTTGATGGCCCATAAAACAACACAGTATATATCGCTCAACTAAGTTGTAGTCTTAACTTAAGGCTTAGGCTGACTTGAGGAAGAATGTTTTATGAGTAAGAGATGTGAAAGTCTGAGGTGAAATGAACATTTTCTAATTGCTTTGTACAGTAATATATAAAAGAAGCCAGATAGTTTTTCATGTGAATGATTCAGGTAGACAAATGCAAAACTTATGGGGCCTGTGATGTGCTGTCTCTAAGTACTGATAAGTGACTCAATTTGGAAGAGCATTTTCATACATATTTTAGTTAAACTATCTCTGAATTTTCATACAGGATAATTAAACATTGCATGTCAGAATCTTAAAAGAAGAGCGTTATTATTAGCCTTTTTAGAATTATTTCAAAGCATAATTCATCTTAACCACCTACTTTTATAGTCCAGGTAAACATTAGCTTTCTTTTCATCCTTATTTTTATGAAGTGTATTACTTATGTGACCGTGAGAGTGAGTGCTTGCTTTGATTTCTCATGAGGCTGATTTCAAGCCATGTTACTAGTATTCATTGCTCAAAGTTCACACATAGACAGCTGAGATAATATGTCTTTATCATAAATGTATGCCATCAAAAGTATATTAAAAAGTAAGATGGAGGGAAAAAGAGATCAGAACACACTGTTGTGATTATTTCAAGATCCATGCATGAAATCCCTGCTGCTCTGAGTATTCTTACTTCAGCATTTATCTACTGAACTGAAAGTAAGAATCCAACACATGCTTAAGAGGTAGAGTGGTAGGTTTTTTACTGAACTTAACCAGTTAATTCAGAACACAGCGCAGTGGTGTAAGGACTTTGCATAGAGAATATATTCACATTCCTACTTGCTTCAGCTACATTTTACTGATGCAAGTGATACCATGCATTGCTGATTAGGTTCTATATTTGATATCATGCCCACTTTTATTCACGTTACCAAACCAGAATGTGTGTGCTGAGTCTTAAGCAGTGAGTCATGACTGCCTTGAACTTAGCTGCCTTGTAAATCCTGAGATTGCCTTAAAGGCTACAGTAGGTAGTCTAAATTGGGTTACACACAAGGTCTCTTGGTTTCAAGTACTTGGGTAGGGGCTTTCAGTGATAGTAAGTTTGATTGGCATCAATAACTTGAGTAGTGCAAAAGGACCTGGGGAATATATTATCATGCTTAGGAAATTTTGCTATCTAAAGAAATGTTGAGGGAAACTTGTAATAGATTGTTTTATCAAAAGAAGTAGTACATAACTTTGCCCCAAGAAGACTTGAGGGTCATTTGAACAAGCAAATATTTTTTATATCTTAAAAACGGAGCCTAGGCAGGTCTGGGGCAAAATTAAAAAAAAATATTTTCAGGAAAACTCATCTAGCAGTATGATTTCACTGGTGGTACTAGTGGTGTCACCTCTTTTTAACGGGTGATGTTACTTTGCTATCTCAAAAATACTTCTGGAGAGATATTCAGTTCTTAGGCAAAAACTTTTCATTCACTCTCTCTACAAGACAGAGGGAGAGAGAAACATAATATTTTATGCAAGAAAGCATGAAGAAGAAATCATTTCAGTGACCATCTGTTATATGTATTACGAATGGTAAATATGAATAAAATATATAAATTCAGAGTATATGATTATATGATAAAAGTCTATGTCAAGTGGTAGGCTGTAAGTAAATCCTTTTGGTTTTATTTCTTGTGGATGAATATATTAAGGAGCCTTGTTGTTTCACCTCAGCTAGCAGCCAAGCTTCAAGCAGCTGCTCCCTTACTCCTCCTCTAACAGGATCAGGGAGAGAATTGAAAGACTAAATGCTAGAAAACTCATGAATTGAGATAAAGCTGTTTAATAGGGAAAGCAAAAGCCACCCACGCAAACAAAGCAAAGCAAGGATTTAATTCACTGCTTCCCAAGGGCAGGTGGGTGTTCATCCATTTCCAGGAGAACAGGGCCCCATCAGGTGCAACAGTGATTTGGGAAGAGAAAACCACCACCACTCCAAGCATTCTCCCCTTCCTCCTTTCCCCCCCCCACCCCGCCCCACTTTATATACTTACCATGATGTCATTAGGTCTGGAATATCTCTTTGGTCTGTTGGGGTCACCTATCCCAGCTGTGTCTTCTCCCAGCCTCTCATCTACTCCAAACTTCTTGAACAGCATGGCAGTACAAAAAGCAGAAAAAGCCTTAGCTCTGTGTAAAACTTGCTCAGAAATAACAAAAATATCTCTCTATTGTCAACTCTGTGTTCAGCACAAAACCAAACCATAGTCCTGTATTAGCCACGTGAAGAAAATTAATTCTATCCCAGCTGAAACCAGCACGAGCCTTTACCAAAAATCCCTTGTGCTGTTTGAAAGTTCTTTAAGGGTTCATTATTAGTTGTCAGCTTCATCTTTAAATACATTTTCAGCATCTACCTTGGAGATGCTCTTTGCCCTTCTGTGTTCTCTGAAGTAGCCAGGCAGAGCGCACGATCCTCCTCCTTACTGGTGAAGACTTCTCCTGGCTTCAGAAGTAAGTCCTGTCTGTATCCAGCAAGCAGCATATTTAATATAAAATTGTAAATATTAAATAGAAAAAGATATCAAAAAGTGAATAAATGGGATTTTATTGTCTAAAAAAATTGTTATTTGTTTTAATTTACAGGGCTCTTCATGTGCTGATTCTGTATCTGCCAACAGACATTCTCCTGTAAGCCACAGTCACGTGCTGCCACTAGAGTCACTGGCTGCTTGAGCAGTTGGAAAGAAAAAACATGAGGCAACAACTGTTCTTTGTAAAGCTCAGTAAAACAGAGAAAGCCTTGAAGCAGAAACTTCTATTTCTCCAGTTATTTCCCTCCATCAGCATCCACCCAGTTTATCTCAAGCAGAGGTGTGTGCTGCTTCCAATTTTCTGAGAAAAGCAGGTATACGTAGATGCTTAGAGGATGTACACAAAGGAGGACATTCCCTGCCTGCAGTAATGGACTTGAACTAATGAAAAAAGGACATCAAAATTCAACTTGCAGAGGAGAAGAAAAGCTAGTTCCAAGCCCTGGAGCAATTATGTGACTTTCTTCCAATTTATTCTCACATCTTCTTATTGAAATTTATCTCTTGAAGGAATTACTGAAAGAATATCTGTGAGAATGAAGCTTTCAGAGGAATATCTCAGGTCAGTGAAGAAACAGTCAAAATCAATGATTTATCATTCAAGTTAACATCATGTTTTTCCCTATGAATTTTGAGGGTCAGAGGTCTTAGTTTGTTAGGAAATAATTGAAAACTTTTTTTTTTTTTTTTTTTTTTTTTTTTTTTTTTTTAATTGGATATTCCAAGGGGAATTCTATTTTTTGGCCAGTCCTAGGAAGCTTGCTTCAAGTATGTCTCATAGTTGATGCCTTAAAAAAAAAGGAAATAGTGTGAAACTCATGATCATGATTCTGTAATTTTGCACATTTTATTCTGATATTCCTTTTGTAATGTTATTTCAAAAAGCATAATAAAAGTTTTCTTTTAATTATGACTTCCATGAGTTGATGTTTTATTATTAGCCCAGCATAAGTAGAAAAAAAAAATAATCTCCCTTTCTTTCAGTAACTCAAATTTGGTCTTAGCTGCTCTTTTCTCGTGTTCCTTTTTCAACCTCTCCTAAGATACCCCAACAGCAAAATATCCGTATTTAGAGCACAATGAATATCAAATAGCAGAAAAAAATTAGTGATCACAGGCTAAACCCTAATGAATCTACTGGGAAGGCATATGTATCATAGAGGTACTTAATTGTGTAAGAAATATATGTGTGTTTACATATAAATGTGTGCAGAAAGAGAGAGAGAAATTTGGCATTTTGATCTGTTGAAAGGAAGAGGGAGGAAAGAAAGAAGCTTCAGAAGAATCTCTCAGTATCATAGGTAAACTCCTCTGTTCAAACTTATTTTGGTGCCCTTCTCATGCAAATGTCATGTAAAGTATCAGTGGTGAGGAAAACTGCTTACAGTGCACTAGTATCCATAAATTTAAAGATGCTTAATTGAATGCTGTCCCTAAAAGAAAGAACAAAAAAGTCCTGTGAAGTTCTGCTTTTTCTACAAAGCCTCTTTATTATGTCATCTTTGGCTGAAATTTGTGAAAGTTAAAAGTCAATAGGGTACTCATTTATTCTGAGGGAATATAAATCCAGGAAAATATTGTCTTTTCAAACAAACCATTATGCTAAAAAAAAAAAAAAAAAGAAAGAAAAAAAAAGAGTAAGCCATGCAAATCCTTTTTTTTTTTTTTTTTCTATTTGTGAAATAGAAAACACTTAAAAACTTTATGCTGAATGCTCAGGATAAAAACCAAATGAATCTTTTAGATGTAAAAATGCTAGGACAATATTTAAAGTGCTTAAAAGGTGGTGAATTTCCTCTTAAAGGAGTTTACTTTAGAGATAAATGCTAACTTGCTTAGAATCACACCTATAATTACTGCAACTGAGAAGACTGCAAATGTACTTCAAAATTCATGGATCAATAAAGGAATTCCCACCCTGACAAGTTGCAGTACTGCAAGGAGGCAGAGCATCACTTTTGTGCTGCTGAGGCTCACAGCTTGAAGGACCCAGTGGTGTAAAACAGTAGCTTGTTTTTTTTTTTTCTGATAAGAAATGCAAGAAGTCAATAGACAGGATAGCATAGCATATCCTGCTGGGACTGTAGAAGAAATAAAGCCAAGATGACAAAATGGGGGGAACTGTGTAACAAAACAAGAAAAGCAGAAATGTGTGTTCTGGGACTTGGTGAACAACTAATCAATAACAACAGATGGACTCAGATTTCTTAGAAACATGAAATGTCAGTGGAGTCTAGGGTTGATGTTCTTTCATATCTGTTGCTGACCCATATATTATATCTCTATTTACTCAATCGATATTTAGAATTAAATAAAAACCACTAAACCTTTGGACTTAGCTTATGTTTGATTCATAGGTAAAAGTTTGGGTGACATTTTCAACCTAGTTGTACTTTTTCTGTCCCTTCCATTTGTAGGACCTTATTGCAGTCTCAAAAGGCTAGAAAATTTGATGTGAATTAATTTTAAAGCAGAATAAGCCTGCTAGTGTCCTAGAAAAGTGTGTCCACATTTCTTTTTGTGGGTCTTGTCTACCCAGCTTAAAGCTAGCACTTCCTTTGCTTCAACCGTGTGGTCTAGTAAACATTGTTTATTCTTTCTGATTTATTTGGGAATCACAGCTGACTGCGTGTGCACTCAGCCAGAGAGAGAGCCTTCATTCAGAACAAAACATTGCTTCATGTTTTATTTGTAATCCTTAACTGATTACTGCATTATTTAGTGAAATGAAAGCACTGATATAACCTATGTGCAAAGTGATCTTATTTCCTCAGTTTTGAGGAAAAGGTTGGAGGGGTTTTTGGGATTTTTAGGGGTTTTGTACTTTTTGAAGAGGGGTTTGGGGGTTGGTTTGGTTTGTTTCTTTGTTTGCTTCTTTGTTTAGTGGCAGAAGTCTTATTTTTGCCTGCAAGTTCAAGTTAAGTGTATCTTGACTTGTACAATGGAATTGACATGGTCCAACGCAACATCCTTGTCACTGGACTGGGGAGATAGAGATGAATGGACTATTGGATGGATAAGGTATTGTCTGGATGGCAAAAATATTTTTTAGCTTTTTCCAATGGAGAAATTGAAGAAGCCCGATTTTAGCAATCACACAATTTAAATATAACTTAAATATGAAGAAAATGGGACAATAATTAAAAGTATGAATTTAAATGCTTAGATAAAAATATACTAAAGAGAAGTAATTTGGTTGCAACTTCACTTCAGAAAATCACTTTTTGCATGTAATATATGAATGGAAAACCAATTTACTAATTGTACAACTTCAATTAACTTTGCCGCAAACTTCTTTTCAGGTATACATCAGGTGTCTAAATAGTAGTTGAAGATGGGGGTTTTTTTAACATCTCTTTAATATTTTCTTGCTGGCTCCTGAGGGGCAGAGTTAGACAAAGACATAGTTTAGGAATTGGGAAAAAGACTGTTATAGGCCTTGAGCCAGCAAGCGTGGATGTTTGCATTTAATTCTCTGCATGTGGGGAGTTCTGTTACACTACAAATCCTGTTTAAGTGTAGAAAGCTAATCACAGTCCTGTATGTATGAAGGAATTAGACCTTGTTTTCCCACTGAGGTTAAATTCTACATTTTTCTCTGCTAACTCAGGTTCTATTAGCTTTGAAATATTTTAGATTAAGCTTTGCCTTAGGCATGTGGTATGCAAGGTGATTTACCTTCCTTTATTTGTCATTGAAGCAGTGAAGGGAAATAATGTATGATCTAGAAGTTATCTTGTTGCTTAATAGCTTGGCAAGGTTATGCAATATGTAAATTACCCAAAAGAAGACAAGTTTTTCTAAGCAGCTGCAATATGTATATTCTTATTTACTTTCCATTCAGGATTTTAAACTTCTAAAAGGTCTTTATTTCAAGGTCTACAATGACCAACTTCAAGTAAAATTATTTCCCTAGGTCAGCTGCAGGATCTCTGTTCAGAGCACCAGTCTCAGCTCTTCTCAGAACTCCTTTGGTCTTGAGAAACCTCTTGAGTACCTTCTTTTCTGACTCTTTCATCTGGGATTTGGCTTTTAAAACAGAAATGAAATAACCTGCATCCAGTGATCATTTCTCAATCTCTGAATGATTTTCCTTGGAGATAAATTTTGCCTATTAGAAAACAAACTTCTGTCTCCTGACACCCGATAAAAAGAGATTTGATTTTTCATTGCTTCTATGCAGTCTGAGTTTTGTTGTGTTAACAAGATGGGGTGCTGGATGGTTTTGGTTTGCTTCTGGCTTTGGTTTTGTTGCTGTTTTTTTTTCCTTTGTTTATGTTGTTTTTGTGGGGTTTTGTTTGTTTGTTTGTTTTGTTGTTTTGTTTTTGATTTGATTTGGTTTTTGTTTGGTTTGTTGGTTTGTTATGTTGTTCTGTTTTGTTGGGGTTGTGTGTTTGGTTTGGTTTTTGTGGTTGGCTGATTGGTTGTTTTTTTTATCTGGGTAACCTAGACTTTTTTAGGTGAAGTTCATTATCATGAACTTCATTTACCTTGAGACATTGGGAAGCTTTCAGAATCCTCCAATATTTTCCAAGTAAAAAGAGTTAGGGCACCTTCACCCTGTAGATATCAAGTGTAAAACGTCTTGCTGTAAAATACAAGTTTGATGGGAGCTGTTGAGTTGTTTCCATTACTTTCCCACACAACAGCCTCTGCTCTTATTTCCTTCTGACATCTCAGACGAAGCATACTTAAAGTGGCAGCAAAATGATTCTTTAGTAATTTAAAAATAGACTCTATTCATATTGGAGAATCTTCCTTAGACTTATTCTATCATGAAATGCTTTATTTCCTTTTGTTGAAAGAGCTGTGCCTCGGGCTTGTTTAAGGGAAGCTGTCTCATGAAGGCAAGGCATGCTGCACAGGACATGCAGAAGCCTCTAGAAACTCTTGCATGAGCAAATATTTTCAGGGAGAGAATGCTATACCTCCGTGCTACTCTTCAGCGATTTGCCGGGAAATGTTTCACTAAGTAAAGACATTTTATCAGCGGTCCTCCAAGTTCCACAACCTGGAACTAATGAAACACTCCATTAATTTCTGCAGTGTCTAAATGAACAGAAATTAAGGAAGATTAAAACCTATGGAAAAGTAACAATTCAACAAAGATGTGAATAGCAGGGTTTTTTCAGCAATGGGCTGGCACAGTGCTGAGTGGGTGGATGGCAAAGAAGAAACCTTTTTTGTCATGGTGTGTGTTTGATGCAAAGAGAGCAAAAGATCTTCAGGAGGAGCAATGCAATTTCTGACCATTGTAAAAATGTGTGGTGAAACTGAACTGGGAGGTGAATAGGCTGCCTTCCAGCCATCCTGCAGGTCCTAACAATTATTTGGTTTCTAATCACAGCTTTCCTATAAAACTTTCCACTCTCTTATCCATGTAAGTATCAAATGAATTACTAACATTACATGAAATTAGCCTCAGCATGGAATCAACCTTGTTAATTTTTGCTTCTTATAATTTTGACTCTTAAATAATATTAAGTGATCAAATTATAACTTACTGAATATTTCATATATCAGTGTATCCTCTGAGTCTGTCCTGGTGATATTTTAATTAAGAAATTATCATAATGCATTGGTAGAATAGCCAAGATGTTGCTAGCAATCCTATAAAACCTCTAAAAGTCCCTGTTAGCTTGTGGGAGTACAAATGAGGTTTCTTTTGTGGAAACCTGGAAGGTTAACTACTAAATCTTATCAGAACACTTTTTCTGGAAAATATTGTGTTACTGAAAAATCACATGTTTTTAGGCTGGAAGGTACATCAGGATGTCCCTCACACACCTGTGCTCCAAGAAGAGCCAGCTGTGAGGTCAGACCAAGTTTCTTGGGACTTCACCCAGGTGGGCCTCGGAACCCTTCAAGGGGCGGAGCCTGCCACACCTGGGCAATCTGTATCTGCCTGCTCCCTGCCTGACCTCATGGGAAGGTTTCAGTACACAGCCTGAATAATCCCCCTCACTTCCCTTCATGCCTGGAGTACCTTGCCCTGCTACACAGAGCTCTTGAAAAGCCCATCTGTCCTTCTACATCCCTCTATACCCCCAGCCACTGCCATGGCTCTGATGTCCTCCTGAAGTTGTTTTTGCTCCAGGCTGGACAAGCTCCACTGCCTCAGGATCTGGGACAGTGCTCACAGGACACCCTCAGGTCCTGAGAGTTGTGGGGATGAACTCACTTCAGGTTATTGGTGTTTTTCCCATGCTGGAGAGCATTAAACTAGCCACAGCATCCAGATGTGTCTGGCAGTGAGTGCTGGGCAGAGGCCACAAGCCCTGCCCTGAGCTCCTGGCAGTGCTCCTGCTGACACAGCCCTGGGTGACAATAGACATTTTTGATGCCAGAGTTCACTGCTGGCTCCTGCCCAGTTCCCAGGGTACTAGTGTCAAAAGCCTGACTGAAGTATATAAAATACATTCCTGGTGCTTTCTTTGTCCACCAATGTAGTCATTTTAGCACATAAGGCAGCCAGATAAGATTTGCATGATTTATGCCTGGCAAATTCATCCAGACCATTCCCAATCATCTTGTTCTTCTTGTATCAAATCAATAGCTCTGCCAAATCAGAAGGAAGGAGAACAGAGAAAGTAAATTCTGGCTTTAGGTGGTTAAATGGTTAAATTCTGATTTAGAAAAGTGAAATGTAGCTGGAAGTTTTGTTCTATTGATATGAATTTAAAAATTTCTGCTGTGGATCAGGAAGCCCATGGACTCAAACTGGTAACTTCTTACAAAGTCACCCCAAGTACTCAGGAGGACTTTTGTTACCTGACAATGCTCTTTTTTCTGGAAAACAGTTCCCTGCCAAATGCTGTTTTAACTAAAATGCTCAAAATGCCTGTGTTCCACTAAGAAGCAAATATGATTCTTGAAAACTTCAGAAGTTGCCCAGAAAAACAATTTCTGTTCTTGTTCTGTTCTCTGTTCAGTTCCTGTGAATGCTAAATGGATTTGGTATAATAACACTTAGTAGCGAAATTATGACACAAGGCAGCAGTCACGTAAAGTAACATTGACTTAAAAGGAGCCTGGAACAGCACCTATTATGAGAAATAGATGTTCTTCTGTACATGTGCTTCCAATAGGCTCCTGCTGAAGACATCACAAATTATTTAATATTTGCCTTAGCTGGGGGGACCTCATACTTCCTTGCTGGTTTATGTAGTCCTTTTCTCTAAGCTGCAAGTTTCTTCAAAGAACTGAGGAGCAGAAAGGTATTTGGACAATGCATACTGAAACAATAGTATTGGGAAGGAAGGAAAAGAAATGTGAAAAAAAAGTCTTGTCAAATATTTCTTTTCAAGAGAGTGGTCATTAAAGAGTATTTCAATTTAAAAACCCAAACACTTTTCACCAAACTCCCCAAACTAGACTATTACATAATAGATCAAAAGAAATTATGAAGTGGCTTTGGCTGCCTGAGTTAAACAGAGAGATGTGGAAAAGAATAACTGTATAGTGGTAGTGGACTCAGGAAAAAAAGGCAGTGCTTGTCAACACAAATAATAAACATGAAAAAACCCAAGATTTATTGTCATTTAAATTGTGTGGACCAGTGAGGCTCTTTGAAGACTTGCTACATATTTCCTGGAAAAGAGTCAATGCTTGTTATTCAACATTTTTTAAAATGAAAAATTCTAAGGAAATAATTCCAGGGATTTTAAATGAAAAAGTAATATGCACACCTGTGCATATACACACAAAAGTTTTTGGTGTTTTAGTTACTACTTGGACTGCATGCTTTATGAAATCTTACAAACTGACAATAGAATTTTGGATAGTGGATGTTCCATAAATACTTTACCTTGATGGGATATTTAAAATTGCTTTTTAAAAATAATTTTTGGGATGCCCTTCCATGAAGGATTTAAAACTGCGTAAAAATCTCACAATTGAAAAGAGCAAATAAAATTAGCTGAACTGCACAGTCTTATTACTTTTCGATATGTAAAATAGTTTTGTAAATTAATTTTGGCTCAGTATCTCTTTGATTTGTCCTATCCTTGCAAGCACGTTTTTATTATTATACTGTGCACCATTTTATGGAATGCTACAAGAGTTAACATTTCACAGTCTTTCCAAATAAAAAGTACATTAGATAAAGGGCCATTCTGCCTAGAATAAAATTGTTAATAAATATTTAGTGGCCTAAGTTTCAAAATTACTTGCTACAGATTACTATCTTGCTGCAATCAATTACTCTGTCCAATTGACATGGTGCTGGTAGAAAAGGGCAAAATCATTCAGAACAACTTGTCTACTCTACCTTGCACACATGCATGCCCTAGTGAGAACAGTAGGAGATGCACTATTAAATATGTTTTAGAGTTCAGACTGCCAGAAAATCAAGCTATAGAAGTGCAAATGAGACATCAAATAATGTATTAAGAAATTGACTTGCACATGAAGCCTGTTTTTTTATCTTTCCTGTTCTTTTTTGAAATGAGACCTTGTGTTGGATAAAAGCAATTGGGTTCTATTAGACTCTTCATAGTCTTCCATCAATATAATTTGAAAAAAAGCCACTCTTCACTAGTAAAGCAGATGACACAGGTCAGTTCCCCTGTTTCCATAAAAAAATTATAACTCCAAAGAAAACAAATAAACAAACAAACCCCCTTTTGCATATTTTTGGAACACAGGTTTTTCATTTAGAATGGTTTTTAAAGTGTGTAAGGAATCTGGACTGTCTGGCAAGTTGTATTCTCTTGTGTTTTAAATCCAGCTTTTCCCACAAAGGAGTATGCTGACAGCATGAATACCTCCAGCTATACAGGTGTTCTGTAACAGATTTTTATCTATAGAGAAACGTGCCTTGTTTCAGCTGCCTAGCAAGATGGGAGGCTCCATAGTGCTTCATGGCATGAGCTGGAGCTGAGAAACATTGCTATACAGGAAGAAAAGTGAGCCATGCTTACTTTATATATGTGCACAGCCAATTTCCTCTTTTTTCCCTGTTTTTTCATACCTCTGTCAACTTTGGAAAATCAATGTAGACTCATGAAGTCATGCAGGAGGCCATGAGACAATATCTTGCTGTTGCTCTGCTTGTTATACCTGAGTATATTGGAAGTATAATTAATCTTCTCATGAAGAAAGAGCAAAAGCATCTTTATTACTCTCATCAGTCCTCAGAACATATTTTTGCCTCACTTTTCTTTTTAACATATGTTCATATGTGTGTATGATTTACTACATTGCAAATAAGCAGTTAAAAATATTTGAACTAACTTTCTGCTAGGAAATTATGTTTATTGGTGGGAGGGAGAAAAAGGGAAATGTGAAGGTGTTTTGTCTTACCCTGCAGAGTCAATGGAAACATTAGGAAGAGTCAGGAAGAGCAGTTGGCAGGAAACAACAGATCATAATCACAGATTCAAAGAACAATTAAGGTTGGGAAAGAACTCCAAAATCATTGAGTTCAAGCTTAGACCAAACACCACTAGGCCAACTAACTCCAAGTGCTTTAAGTGCACTTGAACATTTCTAGAAATGTGACTCCATCACCACCCTGAGCAGCCTATTCCAAGGTTTAACAACGGTGATGAAATTCTTCCTGTGATGTTTAACCTGTGCCTCCCCTGGCACAGCCTGAGGCTATGCCCCCCTGTCCTGTCACTGGTTTCCTGAGAGAGGAGGCTTACTCCCAAAACATTGCCTGTGACTGTCAAGGAATTAAACAGGTGCTTCTGCTCTGCCAGGACCAGTACTTGGCCCTGCTTTTCCTTGCATATGTAAACCAGCACCCAAATCTTCTTACTCCACGGGATGCTTGAGATGTGGTAGGTGAACACCACCAAATAACTAAAAGCTACCATGGAACTCTACACACTCTGGAGAAATAAGCATACATATCTCATATTCCTTTCTCCCCTTACGCTCTGAACAAGTTTTTTTTCATTTTACTCTGGAGTTTTGTGATTTTAACTTCTCACATAAAGTTTTAAGAAATAACTTTGTTTTATATACTAAATTGCTTCCAACTTCTTGCAACAAAAATTGCAGTTTCTACCGACTAACCAAGTTTGACTTGACTCAGGTTAAATTCTGAAAAAACCCGAAATAATGGTAATTAACTAGTAAATTAGTAAGTCATCACACAAAGTCCTGACCTTCATTATAAGATTTTCTAGTCATAGTAAGTATTATGATTATAAAAGAGAGCCTGAGTATTGGCTTTCATTTTAATCAGACAGCAGCTGAGAAATTATTGTAATGGAATCAAGATGGTTTCATTCTTGATCTCTCAAGGTCCTCATTTCCCTTCTTATCTTCTCAAACTCACTCCTTAAATCCCATATGCCAGAGGACATATTCATATATTCACTATGTAATTAGAAAATTTCAGACCTCATTTGCTTGTATAAAGCATAGTAATTAGCTCAGTAAAGGATATTTCTTTTCTGTGGTTTTGGTTGTTTTCTTTATGTGTTGCCCAATTTCACTGAAAAGCCCCAAAATGCTTTGAAAAATTATAGACCTTTTGATTTCAGAAAATGTTTAGAAATGGGGAAAAAGACATGTGCATATGTGTGTACAAAAGGAAATAATGTTATGAATCTTTGAAGAATTGCTAGAAGATTTTATTAGTATATTTGAGTTTATTCTGTCTTCTCCAATTAATATTTTTTTAATAGAGCGCGTATCTATTTGATGGCAATGTAATTGAAAAATGCTTGAAGGTAAGAATATGTGGAGTGTTCACCTCTGTATGTTTATCAACCAATTAAATATAAAAAACATATTGTGAATGATTTCATGGTACTTTCTTTAGAAGCCCTTTGACAGAAGGTCAAATGCACAAGTTGTGAGAATTTTCCATAACCAACCTTCGTTTTAGTGAAGATGAGTGAGTCCAGTGCCACTCCACCACAATAAAATAATTTTAAAAAAGCCAAACACACAAGTGTATGCAGCTTAACAATAGTACTTTATACACACACATTCCTGTATATATGTATATAAGCAAATATACTTCTTAGTTGTGTTTTTATTTATAATGTAGATAAAAAATAGGCTTTTTTTAATTGAGGGAAGACACCTGGTCTTGAGTTACATTGTTGTTAAGCCTACACGCTGAATCACTAGGAATATGTAAAAATCATCAGCTTGAATAGAAACTGGAATAAGTAGCTCCTAATGTATGTCTGGTGTGTGACTCATAACCCAGTGTTTTCAGTATCTGTCTTAACCAGCTCCTCTGTTTCTAGATAACTGATTCTACTAGTGTCAAATAGTAAAACAGAGTATTTAATATTTAAATATTTAAACCAACTTTTCTATGATTATTTGAGCATAATGTCCACAAGGGAGTAAAAAATCCAGCAGGTGTTTCTATAAATGACAAATAGACTTACAATACTACCTGTTAAGAGCTGAGGGATGGAAGTGAAATAGTTGGTATTTATGCAGGATATATATAGTGACAAGAGTAGCTTAATGTTGGCTCAGACCTAACTCAACATTTCTTTTATTTTGCAGTTGAAGCTGGCTAAGTTTCCTGCACAGAAAGATAACTTACGCATTTAAATCAGTGATTTAAAACTATTAAAAGAACAAGAAAAAAAGATTTAATATATATAATGAAGAAAGATGTATTTATATTCAAGAACTCTTGCCAGTGATGCAGGCAAAACTGAACTCTCTTACAGCATAAAATGTAGCTCGCTGTTGTTGGTATGGCTTGGGAGACCTAGATTTTTGTGAAACAGGTGATGTTTTTCTTTGGAAAATATATTGAAGCTGTGCTAAAGCAAAAGTTGGTCCATAAGTTGGAAAATACCTCAAACATTAAGTTTTAACTATTTTTTTCTTTCTTCACATCAATTCAATCCCTCACATAGACTATTTTTGTGTTTATTTAAAATGTGAGCAGCATTCTTTTTAAAAGGTTTTGTATCTCTTGCTAAGTCTCTGACGACTCTTCTATAGATGGTAAATTCCTTATGGTCAGAAGTCTTTTTCCTTTAGTCTGCTAAGTACAGTCTCAGACTTAATACATCTGTATTGCTGCTTCTGTTACCAACTCTGGTATTGTTTTATAATTTAGAGGCACTCCATCACAAGCATTCAATTTTCCTTATTTTGGTGACGTTTAAGGTGTCTGGCTATTTTTGATTCAGAATAATGTGGTTGCATTGCCATCTTTTCTTTGAGAACTTAGTTCCTCATCCAGCGTAAAAGACACTTAGACATGTAGGTGGTGACTTTAGAATAAATATCTACTCATTACACGTCAGCTGCTGTCCCATGAGAAAGCCTCTGGAACACAAAACCTGGGCAGATTGCATTGGTTAATGCTTTTAGTTTGTACAAAGGCAAAATGTTTCAATTCTGTGCTATGTACCAGATGTGGACAAAATTGTGACTGAATAATTTTTTTAATTCCTTGAAACTCCTCTTTGTTTTAACCATTTTTAAAGGCAGAGTGGCATCTCTTCCTTCTTAGCATGTACTTAATTGAGTACAAATAAAGCATGAATAGCTTCACTCTGTATCTGTAAGTGCATACTGAAAGCCAAATGTAAGAAATACATTTTGTTAATGCAGGAAACATAAATGCTGTAGAATTAATTTTAGCAGCTAAGTTCATTTTCAATAACCTCTGTTTCATAATTCTATAGTAATTATTTAAATAATGTCTCTGGTTATTTGGTGATTAACACACTTTAATGATGAAAACATTCATTAATTAAAAAGAAATGTGTGTTTTCCTTATGGCATGGTTCTTCTCCCTTCCTTGGTTTGATTGGATAAAGAAATTAGAAAATTTAGACAAGTACAAGCTCTGTTCTTTAGAGACAATCTCTGTGCTTTATCTATCTGTCTGCTCTGTTCAGCAGAACTGGCAAATGTTCGTGGTCTCCCATTAACTGCTTCTCTTCCTTCACATCTTTTTTTACAACTGAAGGAAAAACCTCTGCTCTAGTTCTGTCTCATGCTAAAATATTACTTGGCCTTAGCTGTGCTCCCAGTCTACATCTCTGTATTTGAAACAAATGTAGAATCTTTCTATGCCGATGGGTTTTGGGGAAGTTTCATATCAAATAGGGAGTGGAGTATGGAATCTGTGCTACATATTCCATCTCAGGTCACTGTGACACAGAGGGAGCGGAAACAGCAGCTTGCAGCTTAATGAACCAGCTCATAGGTACTGTTTGGATGACTTTGATCCCAAATTTCCTTGGTTTAGTCCTGGAAAGAGAAAGTTGAAGTGGATATGAATGTGTGTTCTTGCTAGTTTAATTTTTTTAAAGTTAGGAGTTTTCCAGTGTCTCCTCTGCTTCTTATTTTTGCAATACCAGATCACGATTATTTTCTAGTTCCAGTAACAGGGTCAAGCAAACTCCTGCTAAAGAGAGATCTTTTAATTCAGGAGCTGAAACCAGACACAGCTGGACCTCTTGTCCTGTGGCTCAAACATGGTAATACAGCAGAAAAGGCTCTTAACCTTAAAGAGTTAAGCACAAATTTATTTGTATTCTAAATTACAGTTTCAGAAGACAAGCAAATGGCATAACTAAATGTAAACCCAGAAAACTAAGCTCCTTTGATTTGAAATTAGTTTTGTGGAAACTCTACATTAGAAATCTACCCCAAAATAAATAAAATTAACTATTGAAATCATGTTTATTAACATAAATATCAATATTCATCATAATACTAGTCTTAAATCATTAATTCAGTACCATTTTAACTCCCAAATGTGTTAATACATTTTATTAACCATATAACCATTAATCATTTAGCCATTACCTACTCATTTTTACCCAGTCTTCAGCTTCTAAATAATCTCTCTGCTCCTAAAATACACTGGGATTTTTCATATCATAAATAAAAATGAGATCACATTTTCCTTAAGCTGCAGCAAAGATTACCCAGTTTGTAATAAGAAAAGTTATGTGTTTCATTAATTAAAAGAAGTCTTAAATGTTCTAAACACTTTATGTTATAAAACTCAGAAATATTTTTTTCAAAAGTTATTGTAAAAAAAAAGTGTCTCTACCTGATTTTTTAGATAAATTCAGGGTTAATGCTAAGTAGATGACCAATTTTTAACTGAGTAGCTAAAACATAATTAAGGAATACAGGGAATTTATTGAATATTTTCCCTAATATATACTGATATAAAAAGCTGCTCAATTTTCCTACAAAATCACATTGAGTAACTGCAGAGAAAATACTTAATTTCATTTTATTGTCTCTTAAAATATTTTTGCAAGATAAAAATATCTGACCCCAAAATTTTTTCAGAAATTCTTTTAGTTCCTCCTTTTTTATGACTGAATCTTCTGCAGTTCTTATTGTGAATTATTGCTAAAAATGTTTGATATTTGGCCTTAGATATATAACTTGTCTCTAAAGCACAGAGCTTGTGCTTAAGAAAGCTGTTCCAATTTTTTTGGTTTTTTCCTATCCAAAAGTCACCATTTCTGCACAACCTCTTCAGGTCCAGAGAAGTTTTTGTATACCCCAGTCACTTACCGTGTTTTTGCTGTTCAACTAACATCCCACTTTCGTTGACTTGTTTTCCTAAAATCTAAGAAAGAATATTATATAAACAAAAAATCTGGGTTCACCTCTGCTGCTAGATGAAGTATATCATAGATAACTCTTCTGCGTAGAAATCAGATTTAATCTGACACCCACTTTTCACAAAACTCCAGCAGCTCCTCCATACATAGGGGAAAGTGTTATTTCATGCGTAGAGGTTTCTGAAATACATTGGGAAGGAAGGATTATTTGCTTATTGTACTTAAGACCCAGGGACTACTGCCTTCCCATGGACTAACAGACACATTTCTATTCTTTCTTTCATGAGAAATGAGAGTAGGCTTAGATATATCCATGTCAGTAGATGCATTTGCTTGAAATAATTTCAACAATGTTTTGAATGGAAAAAAAGTGGAAGGAAAGAGGTCAGCATAGTTCATCTAAATACAAGTTGGTGAGTTAAAAACTTATTTCATTGTCTTCCTCATTCCTTTTTGAAATCTCACTACCATCCTGCATATTCTTGATGCCTCTGGAGTTTGGACTGGATTATGTGCTCGTTTCATGGAGAGAAGACAGAAGAATAGCCAGTGCAGTTGCCAGTGCAACTGCCTCTGTCTGTCTTCTTTCTCTAAAAGGCATGAGCTATCTGGCATAAGCTGCTTGTTATCTGAGTTCAGCAGAAGGTCAGCTCTTTTCTCAATAGGTTTTAATACAGCCAGGATCAGCGACCACAGTTTGGGGCTTTTTTGGAGCTTTTTCTGTTTCTTTTCGTAAGAGGTGAAAGCAAAGAAACCTAAAAACTCAGCCGAGGCTAAACAAGAGGAAGGGAACCAAGGGACTGATTCTGAAAAAAATGGCATATTGACCAAAGTTTGTACCATATTGTGGAAGTATTTCCACAGAAGTGGAGCTTTTTGACAAGAATACTGATTGTAGGGGTATTTTGAAGGATTTCAAATATTCTTGCCATATTCCAGAAGAAGTTCAAACCCATTGATAATATCTTTAAGACTTACATTATCCTATTTACTACAACAAACTCTAATTTACCTATATTTACTATTTTAAGCTACTTTTTCAAGGAGGCAGGGTATATTTACTAATTGTGTATACACATACACACACACACACACATGTATGTACATATATGATAACATAGTCTATTATATATTAAATATAATATAAGGTATGCAAGGAGTTTATATGCATGCATATAAAAAGATGCATATTTATTCATGTCCATATTTTAGGAAGAAAACTACCTGCTCCTGGCATTTTTTGTGAGCTTGTATCCTGGAACTCTTTTCTTTTTTTCCTTTCATTTATGTCCATCACGGTTTTCTCCCTTCGGTCATAGGAAAATATCGTACAGCCCTTCTCAGTGGGTTTTCTCCCTACAGTCACAGAAAATATCATACACTTCTCATGGGATTTTCTCCTTGCAGTCATAGAAAGATCATACAACACTCCTTTCATGTCTACTGATGCAAAATCAAACATATTCACTCACTTTTTCTCTTCCTGTTACTGCTTCTGCTGACCTTTAGAAGGTTGTCTTGTTTCTCCCCCCCCCCCTTAACGTTTATCTTTCCTTAATTTTTTTTGTTTGTTTGTTTTTTTGGTTTTTTTTTTTTTTTTTTTTTGTTGTTTTTTTGTTTTTGGACAGTGTTTTTGCTTTTAATACTTGCCTGTCTTTAATATTTAGAGAGGGAACAACTTCACTGCAGTTAATAAGAACCCTAAACTAATTCTATTAATGTTGCTTTACTGACTGGGGTCAGTGTTTCACCTCCTAATTTTTTTTTTTTTTTTTTTTTTTTTTTTTTTTTTTTTTTTTAATTTCATGCTCAGAAGTGCATGAGAAGGACATCTAGCTTTCCACTCTTCTTCTAGAGGTTGATAGTGCCATAGATTTCACTGGGAAGACAAACGGGAGTAAGGCCATGAGTTAAGTATTTTCCTTACATCCAACTACCACCAGAAAGTTCTATAACCAGTGCAAGCTACAAATTTACAAGTAGAAATGTAGTTCATCAGAGTCAATCTTGGGAAAAATGGATTTTTCTGGCTCTTCTGAGAAAGTAAAGAGCATAATGTGGGAATTTTTCATTGAATTTCAATAACTGTTTCTAAGAAAGTTTTCAGCATTTCTCATGTATAATATGTATATATTTTAATTATCCAAGATGGCTTTGGGGTCTTCGGTGGGGTTTTTTTAAATTTGTTTGTTTGATTGGTTTGGTTTGGTTTTGAGGGGAGGTTTTAGGGGGGGTTGGATTTTTGGTGTTTGGTTTGGCTTTTTTTTTTACATTATTGCTATTTTCTTAAATAACAAGCTTAGAAAGTGTCATAGCATTAAAGAAAAATATTAGCTTCTATACTAAGCTAATATATGTACAGGATAAGTCCATATACTAGTTAATTTTCTTCACAGTATCTTGCCATGGTGCCATGTTTGGAATTTGTGCTGGAGGGACAGCACAAGTTGCTGTCTTTTAGACATTGCTCAGCAGTGCTTGCACAAGACAAGGCCCTTCCTGCTTTTCCTCCCACCCCACCAGCAAGCAGGCTGAGGGTGGACAAGAAGTTGAGAGGGTACAGTCAATCATTTGGATAAATAAATACCTCATTAACACATCTCATCATAAGATTAAACCTTGTTTCAATTCTTGTATTGAAATAGAACTAGACTGAGTTAGAAATAGTTCTTAAATTTTATGTGCCCATAATTTATACGTTTATAGCTTGGATATATTTTTATGGCTGTTAATTACAGTCAGATGCAGTGACCTTTTATCATATTGATGATACCTTTGCCTGAGAGGTGACTACTCAGCTAAGAGGTGATTAAATACATATAGTATAAGTTAAAATGACCAAAATAATTTTAAATCCAGAAAAACAATGCCAAAACCTATTTAAAGGAAACGAGGTTGCTTTAGAGTGTGTGGTGTGTTAGCTTAATTAATGTCAGCAAGAGTTTTGTCATATCAAAGATGCCAGACTAGTTATTCAGGCTTTAGGTCTCCACAAATGCAAAATAGAACTGGGGTGGGGTTTTTTTGTTGTTTGTTTCCTGTAATAACTATGTTGCATTAGTATGCACCATAATTATATCACACAAATACAAAAAGCTTGTTTAGGAATGTGTACTGAAGCATAAAATTTGGAAGTTGGCTGCAAT
Organism: Zosterops lateralis; assembly: GCF_965231275.1. NCBI lineage: Eukaryota > Metazoa > Chordata > Aves > Passeriformes > Zosteropidae > Zosterops > Zosterops lateralis. The sequence continues at coordinate 36,327,285 of NC_139763.1, forward strand.
ATAATCAGTTCCAGGAGGTAAAAGAAAAATTAACTTTATGGATATTGTTTGTGTCAATAGAAAAACAAAAAAAGTCTTCCAAATATGTGTTTATGTGTCCTGTTTCTTTCTCTCAAAACATTGTACTTGAGTAATTCTGGAATAGAAGAAAACCCTTTGCTATTGCTGTACCATTACTTTTTAAGAGGTTCATTTTAAGACATTTTATGAAACAATTTTGATATTAGTTTGGCTAGATGGGATCTGATTATGACACTTGGAGTGTGAACAGTGTTGAAAAAGTAATTCTCTTGGCCCTCTGTGCTCATTAAAAAGAGACAACACCATAGGGCAATGGAAAATTGGTCCTCGAAGGATGTTACATACTTGAATACGTGGCTTATGCAGTATACTGGCAGTTCATCATTATTAGGATCAACCTATATTCGTAGACCAATCTATTCCCTAGAATAACTGGCTTTTTTTAGGAGCTGAGAGAAAAGAAGATAGAAAGTTTTCATCATTGGAGCTTTCACATACCAACTGTCATTAAAAAATTCAGGAGAAAGGACACTGATGTTCAGAGCAGGTGGTTTTGCCTTTTCTTTATTTTAATGGCCAGTGATAGATATTTAATGCTTATTTGCCGTCATGGAAACTTAATGACTTCCTCAAGAATAAAAACATTTTTCTGTCCATTAACAAAGACCTATGATATAATACACATGTAAAAATAACATGAATTCTCATATCTGCTCAGATGAAATTAACTTCTACCAAGAAGCTACATTCAACACAATGGAAACATTTCCTTCAACAAATCTAAAACCTAAAAGCAAGAAGTTCACTATGCTGACAAAATGAATAATACTGTCATTTTTCAGACTGATAGCTACTGTACAACCCTAACTTGATCAAATATTTCTCTTACAAAAACAAACAAACAAAAACCCTCCCAAAAAAAACCAAAAACAAAAACAATCTGCTGCTTATTTTGCCAGACCATCAAATTCCATGAACAGACACTTCAGATCATCTTCTAGGGGTCCCATTGGCATAACAATGGTGGTTAGGTACATGAGAAAGAAAATATAATGTCCTGAAAACTGCACAAACTGTTATATAATAATAAAACTATTAGAAAAGTATAGGAAAGGTTCACTGTCATTATGAATGGGTATTCAGATGTGAAATAATGGCTGTTGCATAAAAGGATTTTGTATGTTTTATTAAGTCATGCAAGTGCAGTTATTAGTGACCGTCATTGCTATCAGTGACTCTCAATGGGATTTACAAATTAGTAGCATCTCAATTGGAGGGAATTTAAGGTTACATTTATCCTTTTTTCTCATTTTAATGGCAACCATGGAGATGACACAATATAGAATAAAAAAGGCACAATAAAGAAGGCAGACTACAGCTTGAGCTTTTATTTCTTGCTAGCCAATAGAAAAATGACAAAGTGATCTGGCATGTAGACCATTTATAATTACAAAGTAGTTAAAAGTGGGGAAATTGTCAGTAACTGCAAGCATTTGGACAAACCCCCTGCAATTTGAGTTAATTATCTCTCCAGAGTTCTTGTTCTGAGCAAAACACATGTGTTTATGTAGTACTATTGTATTAGGGCTTTATTTATACTTGGTTTTTACATAGCCTTATTAAAAATAAAAATAGAGATCCGGAAACAGTGTTTGAAAAGTTTGTTAAAATAGATCAACTGTCATTAAATAGACATTGGAATGCAAAGCATTTCTAACAGTCTGTTTTCAAGTAGCAAGGGCAAAATGCAGAATCAAGAAAGGGGAGGGATGAGGTGTGTTTAATAACCCTGACTGCATCCTAAAGCAAGGGCATGTAGCTATGCTGAACTCAGTGGACCTGTACCTGCCTTATGCAATTAAATTTCTGAACAATTATGATTTAAGTCACTGCTGCTGTCTCACTTAATTTTGTTTTGGATTTTTCCCCCACTCTTTTAAGAACTATCTTGTTTCTTAAACTGTGGAAAACTCAGGAACATCGTATCTTTCAGTTATGTACTTTTTAAATACAATGAAATGCTATGAATTCAGAAAAATGGAGTCAAATTTGAGGAAACATTTGTCTTAATGTAGATATAAGTAAGAAGACTTTAATATTGTATACAATAGTAATAAAATACAGAGCTGTTAATTACCTGTTTGAGCTAAGGTAGATAAAAATTTTAAAGCATTCAGATAACTTTAAAAGTAAAATTCAGTAAAAACTCTGTTAAGTGAGTGTTTGTGAATCTAGCATCTAACCATGATTGAAAAGATGTTGTCTTCTCTTATGTATGGGAACACTGCTATTTTGATGAACTGTAAACTGTAATTATAATCAATGTGCACCAAGTATAACAGAAAGTATAAAATTAAATCATAAAAATACAACTTTCCAAAAGATTTCCTATGATCATAAATGATGGTGTCCTAATCTAGAAACATGCAGAAAATAACATACTCCTGCTTCACATAACCGGACAAGTAAAAACCCTTATGTAGTTTGAAAAGCAAATTTTTCCCCCATACTTTAAATGAAAAAGCAATGGCAATTACAGAAAAAATGAGCCGAGAGGTATTTTTTATTTTTTACCTATTACCTTTCAACACTTTCTTCATATATTTCAGTAAGTGGGGGCTGGACTCAAATGGAATGCACTGTAATTGGACAAAACTACCTACTCTTCTGTTAGGACTGCTGGTACCTAGTTAATACTGTATTTAGTGATAGTAGTTGCTGGGGTTTTTTTGGTTTTTACAGTGTGAAGCAGTCAGAGGTCTAGTTTCCAATCAATAGACCAATGGGTCATTCATTTATGTTTTAACATCACTGATAGATAGAGCAACCTGATGTAGTGAAAAGTATCCCTGCTCATGGAAGGAGGGCAGGAAGGAGGTGATCTTTAACACCCCTTTCAACCCAGATCATCCTGTCTCTGCTCCCTCTAGTTCAATGCTTCAACTGAACAACAAAATATTCATTCCCTGCTCTCCTGAGACAGTGCTTTTTGCATTTGTTTTCATCCTCTCATTCTGTTGCACTCCCAGATTGTTCATGGCATGTTGTGGTGATACTCTGCAGTCTGCCAATATTGGTATTTTGATTCAGGTCATTCCTTCATTTTTGAAGGAATCTCCCAGTAGTTGCTGGATGGTTTTGTGGTCCCACAGTGGACTCCTTTCAAGTAAAACTAACCAGTAAGACACTCTAGAAGCTCTCTTAACACCCTCTAGGTGCTAATGAATGCTCTGTTTACAAGACCGTACCAGAGCTATTCACCAGTAAACTTCCTCTGGATCATGTGCAGAGATCTGGATCATGTGCACCAACTGCTCTGCCCCAAGGACCCATTGCTATTGCACCACATTGGCTGCTAATGGAGACACAGGCTGCAAAGTCAACATCCAGAAGAGAGGCTTCAGCAAGGTGGGTTGGAATGACTTAAGGATAGGGTAACGCTTTCATTTGTCTGAGCCTGAAGCAGAATCTGAACTCCAGGCAGAGTCCTTGTGAAAACTTTCTACTCCTCAGGCTACTCTAAAGGCAAAGGCAAAAAGCACTCTTCCCTTAACAAACAGAAAAACCCTTATGTGTCATTGCCACATTTTAAACTTACATTATTTACACTAAGATAGAAAACACACTTTTGAGATTAAAAAACAAACAAATAAAAACAAACAAACAAACAAAAAAACCAAAAACCCACAAAAACAAACAAACAAACAACAACAAAAAACCACAAACAAAAAAACCCCAAGATTCTTCCATTATGGAAGTTTTTTGGAATAGGGAATGTTTTTCCTTGCTTTGCAATGGGAACAGTCTATCCATGCCACATAGCAGGGAGGCCAAGCAAATGAGCCCTGCTGCAGGGCGGAGAATGTAGCTGCATGGATGAGCACCGAGTCCAAGCTGATAAATTGCTTTGTGTATTGATGTAACATGCCAAGGAAGGTATTTGGATGGAGGCAATTCTATTTGAGTTTTGCTCTGATCCCTGAAGTGCCTAGATATATCTTTATACATATATATGAGTGTGTGTGTGTCTTGGATAGTTAAATGTTGCTTGATTTTTGCCATCATGGATATTTTTCCAACCTGTAGCATCTTAGATTTTCCATTTTGCCCTTGCATGACTTCTTTCTTTCCTTACCATCTGCTGAGATCTGCTTAAGCTATTCTGGCTGAACTTTCAATAATCTAGTATTTCATTACCATGGCATTTCTCAAGCAATTAAGCCCTGTATTTCTTTTCCTAAATTAATGTGTGCATACTGGTAGGACTTTGCAGTTCTGAATGGGTGACCTGCTAATGGAAGTATTTTCTACAAGGCAAATAATAGGGCAAATTGAACTCATGTTTTTGCTTTTCAGATTAGTCTTCCTGCAAGGGAGAAAGTGCTGAGCAGGGGTTTCCTCATGTTATGAGTGGTCTGACTTGCCATTATACCTGATTTTTTATATCACACTTAGGCTACTTCACCAGGTCTGCTATAACTTTGCTTAGAGATATCAAGCAATGACTTTCTATATCTATGGGGTTCAACCCAGACAACTTCCTTAGTTTTTGGAGATTTAACCCTTTAAGTAAAATTAAGCAGCAAAAATTAACTAAGCAAACATCCTCTCAAAAGGAAAATAAGGTAGTGAAAGTTGAAGATTTTTTAGTTCAGAACAGTTCAGTCTCAAGTGATCAATTCTATTTGCACAGTTTCTTTGGGATGGGGGGAAGTATTTGTCATGCCCAGAAAAGAGAGCCATGCTCTGTTCTGACCTTTACCTTTATAAGTATCACTGAAGGGAGCTGAAACTGCACTTGGGCTCAAATGGTGAAATCCATATTGATGTGGATTTCCTCCTCAATGTCTACCTGCTACCTTTTGTTCATGTGTTCCATTTATAGATCTTGATACCACCCTGTTTTATGACAAACAAATGAACTACAAAAGCAAGCTATGTCCCATTCTTACTGATGAATATTTATAATAAAATTGAGAAAAATTGAGAATGCTTTCAATATGATAAATTTTGCCAACTCTTACATTTTTATGTATTACAAAAAAGTTTAAATACAGCACAAATACAGCTACCAGTGGGCATAGATTCAATAAATTTGGAAATAATTTTAGGTAACTAGTCACCTTAAATGATAGTTTATCATAGGGAGTAAGATTTAAAATTTATCTCAGAGCATGTGGATAATCAGCACTGAATGCTCATTAGGATTGTGGAAGAGCAGAACTTAAAAGCTCAGGTGTTGCATCATGAAGATATGTCTCTTATATTTTTAAACCTCAAATTTGTCCTGCGGGGTGGGAATAAGATGTTTCACCAAGAGAAAAGAGGTATTTCTGCAGCATATTTCCTTACACAGGGTTAAAGTGTTTATGGTATGATTTCTGAATTCTTCAGTAACATGACTCTATGATGACAGACTGAAGAGAGTCCTGTTTATGATCTAGTCTAGGACCTTCCATAGGAAGAAAACAGAAGGTTTAAAATGCATTCTTTTGGTATTTTAATTCAAAGTTTTTGGTTTTTTCTTTTTTCTTTTTTTTTTTTTCCTCCTTCAGATAAGATTTCTGTCTATAAAGATGCCAAAATCCTGACTAAAGATGACTCAAAAGACTTTTCTTTCCATTTTGTAAAGAAATTCCTGTAAAGGATATTTTTTGCATCTTACTTGAAATAATATTTTACCTTCCTGATTTTTTTTTCTTGCCCCTACTCTAGCAAGTAGTTAGTGAACTGAAAAATTAATTATTTGCACAGCCATAGGGGTGAGTGAACAGCAGCGCTCTGGGTTGTTCTTCCTCTGGAGTCTGTAAAATAGGACTGAGAGGCAGAACCATTTTTATTTTTTTAATTTTTATTTTTATTTTTATTTCATTCATTTAATTTAATCCCTTAACAAATTTATTCAAGCATGACATACTCAAGAGTTTTCAAACTCTTTACTGATTTTAGTGGTTTAGCTTCTCTAAATGACAAAGGTGGGAGATTTGAAAATTTTAAAAATTATTTTCTTCTCTTAAATTGCAATCAGATATTCTCTCCCCTTTTTATATTGGTTTTAAAAAAAATAAATAATTTTTTCATATAGTAATCTCAACCTTATTTTCCTACTGCAACTTGTTTAATTTAATTTAACTATGACAGATGTTTAACCAGTTCCATTGTTGCCATTGATTTTTCAAATTTTTGAGTAAAATTGGTCCTTTGCATTTACCGCATTTACAATAGAAAAGTTGATAAATATTTCTTTTTTTATTATATTCCTTTGAAATTTCTTTAATGCAAAATAAATATTCAAGCGATGGAATAAATATTTCGAAGTATTTCCTGGAAACCTGTATATGATTTCTGTGACAGATGTTAATAACATCTGTCTCTAACTTTCTTCTTAATAAGATACTTTTTAAAAGCTGAAGTGACTTCTTTTTCCTCCCCACCATTGAACTTTGTCTACTGAGCTCCCATAAGTATTGGAAGAGTATTAGAGTGTTTCAGTTAGATATTTACAATTATCAGGACTACGAAGGTTTGTATGCCAGATTTTGCAAAATCCTGGCTCTTTATATCGGTTTTTCTGCTCTTTCATTTTGGAAGGGGTTTTGGTGTTGTTTTTTGTTTATTTGTTTGTTTTGTTTTGCTTTAACATCTTGAGACAATGCCAACCTTATGCTTCTAGAATTTTTCTGTCTTAGGAGACAAATTAAAAGATATGCTCCGCAGACTATCTTATTCCTTATGTTGCTTCTTAACACCTTCAAACAAGTTTTTCAGTCTATTAGATAGCACTATGTTCCCTCCTAAACGTGCATAGTCATGTAGATTTATATATAGATAAAATTTAGGAGTAAACCATTTTTATTTCAGATTTAAACAAATATGGATTATTGGATTACGTTCAAGTATTTAGTTTAGAAAAATGTCTAAATATCTGCACCTTCCATCACACTCTTATTTAAAAAAACAAAGCCTTGCTTATTTAAGAAAATATTCTTAGTTTGTTTGAAAGGCTTTGTTTTCTAGTAAACTTTCTTTGATATGTAATCTGCTGTCTTGTAAAGCATTTTAAGATGGAATATTTCTTTAGTTTCATATTGCATACTTAATTAATTTCCTTCATATATTTGTTTGGGTGTTTTTAATCTTTTACGCAAAATATTGAAAACAGTAATTTTGGCTATCTTTTGGGTGAATGTATCTCTATGTAAGTGATAGTCTCCCTGTAAGAATTCATTTTGATAGTGAGGAGAAGGAGGAAGGATATGTTAAAAACCACTGAGGTGTGTATGTGTGTGTGTGTGGTTTTGAATATCTGGTTTTTATAATGTGGTGTAGTACTTGACTAAGTGGTAGAATTCTAGATATAATCCAGCAGCAAATTCCTTTGAATACTGTTTCACTTTTCTTAGAAATACCCACTTTCTGTTTTTTCCTTTTTATGTGTCCTGGCATGGAAGAACCTTCTCTTATGCTTTATAAATTTTGCAAAAACCCATTGCAGGCTTTTCTGGGTCAGGGTGTCATATGACTGATGTCTGCATGTCCTTCCCTGGGCCACAGGTACACTTTGTCACCTTTTGGATGCATTTCCTGTTTTCTTTGCTGTCTTTTCAGACGCTTATTTTTCTTTATAATTAGCACAATTTAAATTCTTGCATACAGGTCAAATGTTCATATATTCACCTAATTTTCCAAAAACTTTATTTAGGGTGCTTTAAATTTTAAAGTCAAGTTTGAGTGACATTATAGAGATCTTAGCTTCCAAAGGGAAGAGCAATTTCTTCACAGAAATCCATGCCATGCTTATTTGCCTTTCTAATTTGCCTCGATTTCTTTATTACTGTATTGCTATTGCCATGATTCAGTTCTTGTAAACCTGTTCTGTCCATCTCTGATCAAGTTGCCTTCTTATTTCATCTGTTTTTGAGCTTCATAACCCTTGTTAGTTGGAGGGTTTAATTTTTTTTTCCTTCTAGTCTTCCTTCATACTCTTTTAATTATTAATTATAGCTAGCTGTTAGTTTGGCTACTGATCACCTGGAATCTAATTTGCAGTCACAGACTGTGTTAAATTTATACGTATTTTTTAGAAATTCCTGGTGCCACCTTTTGGTTCAATTGTCGAAGTGCAGCTTCGGTTCCAGAGCAAAGCCAGCAGTGGAAATAAGTTCATTAGTTACTCAAATTCTTAGGTGTACACGAGCTTATGAATGACTACATAAAACACACTACTAAGTTCTAGTAAGTTTATAAAGTTTTAAATAACCTTTTTCTACTTAAAAGATTCAAGTAAATATCAGCACTCCTCCTCAGTTGAAAACTTCATTAAACATTTTGCAAGTGGGATATGGCAGCTACTGATCCTTTCTGTCAATTTATTCCCAGTAAATAGGACATTTTTTAAGGAGTATGTATGAATTTTAAACATCTTTCCCATAATTATCAGAAGTTATCAGCAGTCATGCAGACTAATTTCTTTATAAAATATAAACTTTATCCTCATCAGTGTTTTGGCATAGACTTTATTTTATGTGGATATAAAAATACATCTAGCCTTTTCCTCTTTAATATGTAGTCTCACTGGAGAGATACGGTGTTTTGCAGAAAGCTTTTAAATTACCTATTTATGTGGGGAATGCAACTTCATGTATTTTACCAGCCACATTAAAGTAGACAGCAACAAGTGCAGTGGATTTCTGAGCACAGATGGTTTTACTTTACAGTCACTGAAGGAATAGGGAATTAACAGACCTGCAAATACACTTCTATTGTATTGTGCTGTCTGGTGGCCCTGTCATACTTACAAATTAAGTTGGATTTGTATCATTAATACTGTCTTAATGAGAAGAATTTATCCATAATTGTGGTTGACAATTGAAGTCCTAGTAAAGATGATAGATGATTAATTACTATTAAGTACCTCTTTTGTTATACCTATACTACAAAATCAATTTTGTTTTACAAATATGTAATATTTAATTAAGTGAATTACCTAATTGTTTCATTCTCATCTAGATTTAAATCTGAATAGACTTCTGAACTTGATTACCTCATAGAATGATCTGCATGTAGATATTACATCTGTCAGATAGCGTGCTTCTTTCTAAGAGAGAATATTTTGAAGTTTAGCTGAATAAGAATTGTTACTGTAAGCCTGAGATAAAGCAATATATAGGTTGTTGCTTCTTCAGAAAAACCCATAAGGAAATCAAGTTCAGAAAACTATATCCTTTTATCCTTTTCGATTATGTTATCTATTCTCATTGTTTTCTGTTAATAGAAAATTGCAGCACACTCAATTTTCCAGTTTATTAGAACAACAGAATATGTAACTGTTGGACCCTTTGTGCTTTACATACAGGAAAAATAAAGCCACTGCAGACATGTTTGTAGTTTCAAAGCCATATCAGTACAGGTTTAGAAAACAGGGGTCCTATTCTGCAGTTTTGAACTTGTACATTTTTGAATGGAGCATCCAGCCCAATGATATGTCCTCCTAAATGGGTTATGAAAACACGTAAACTTTGCATGAGCAGTACTCCATAACTATAACTGGTGGGATTACAAAGAAATAGTAGTGAGATGAAAGGTCCAGTAGAAATTCTATGTAGTCTTGAAAGCTACTCTTAACCGATATATATATATAAGAAATATATATATATATATATATATATATATATAAAAGAAGTAGTTGGGAGTACTTCTTGTAATAATCAATTTGTTGTATGAACCTGAGCTCCTCTATTTACATTTCACATTTTACTTCTGCACAATATGTTCACAGAATCAGTCTGGGTGGTAAACAGGATGTAACTTAAATTCTGATGCTTATTTTACACACACACAAGAGGGAAGAACTCAGAAGTCACACACTAATTTCTCTCATTGAAATGTACTAATTTTTTTCTCCAAATGAGTTGCAGGAACATGTCTTTTCCTCATCTAGCAGGTGAGGGCGTGATGGTGCAGACTGGCCCAGTCACACAGTATCTTCTCCTCTGCCAAAATAAAAGTCCAGCCCACTGACCTGGCTTTGAAGAGCAATATCACTGAGAAATCTCAAACATAAACCATCATAGTACCAACCAAGGTTTATGTTTTCCAACTGGAATAATACTTTAACCACTCTCGGTGGGTTAAAAGGGGCTCAGGATAATTACTTCCTTTCCTCACAGAGGTGTTGTGAGAATTAATTAGTTAACATTTGTATGATTCTTCCAAGATACAAAGTGCTATACATGGGCTAATTAATTCAATTATTATTACCTGTATGTCGTTTGCACTGCCAGGAAATATTTAAATGACTAATCCAGCCCAAGAGTTTGGTTTTTATATGCTTCATCCTAGTCCATAGATAAGAAACACCTCTCATTAAAAAGAAAACAAAACCAAAAACCAGTAACAAATAGTAGGAAAGACAAAGGTGTGTATTGTGTAGTGAAAGAGATTTGCCACCAATAGTACCATTTTTATCTTGTAAACATTAGCAAACTACTGCTGTAGTGAGTGCTAATTCTCAAAGCAACCATGAGAACCATTTTGACACATAAGGCGTTCTGGACCCCAGATGTTCAATTAGGGGGAAAATTTAAAGGTAGCCTTTGGGTAGGAGGCAGGGTCCCACCAGCTAAGAATGTCTATAATCAGGATCCTGGATTTGGATATAATTAAGAAGTTAGCAGACAGTATCTCTGTTAGAAGGTGTTTCCAGTAGTATCATTCACAAAGCTTGTGGCTAAAGCCACTTTATGTGATGACCTCATCTACATAAGAAGAGCAAGAGTTCTCTGAATGTATATCCCAGGGTAGCAGTTCTGTGTTGCAGGAAAAATAATATATTAAAAGTAAAAGAGGTTTCATGCAAACTATGACACATGAACATTTATTTCCTAGGGATGTGTTTTAGCTCAAAAGAAACTCATGTATCTTTTTAACAAGCAAAGACTAAAGCAATATAATATATATACTAAGTAAGGAAAAAAGAGAAACACCCAATATAAAACACTCCTAAAAGCAAGTCTGCCAAATGAAATTCTTATAATAGCTGGTGGTACCTATAGTATCCTCTTGTATGAAATTTTCATAATCAATATAGAAAGTGCAACTTATTCCTCTCTCCACCCTGTCTGGGTTTCCCAGTATCTTACTGATCCCTCTTGCCTAGTCTCATCATCTCTATGCAACCCTTCAATATTTCTATTTTATTCTCATTCTGTCTTTATTCATCCTGTTTTTCCTTTTCTTCTCTATATTGCTTTTTTTATACAATTTTCTACTATTCATGATTTATTGAGACTGCATTGTAGCTTTTTTCCTTGTTTTTTGTATTCTTCTCCCTGAACTGAACCTGTTTCTTTTTAATTTCTCCTGTCTTTTCCCTTTTCCCTTTTCCCTTCCCTTCCCTCATAAATGAGTCTCCTGTAACAATACTCTATTTCATGGAATATAAATATCACTGTAAGTTATGTTCTTATGTGTTGAAAGCACTCAGAGTTGTAGGAGGATGAATGTTTTCATAGTCATAAACCCCCTGGAACTCTGAATATAATTTATCTCCTAGCTCTGTGCCAAAGATGTCTCTGACTTCAATCAGCATAACCATATGTTTAAGGGTGATGTACATGTTATGCTGGTCTGCTGATAAGCCCACCCCTTTCTAACATTTTAGATCCCTGGTATGTTTGGGTGATTTCTGTGCAAAGAAAGATAACTAGAATAGTAAGAAAGTCTTTTTTGTTGTGAAGATTTCTTCTCAAATAGTCCGTATAAACCTGTTACTATACAAACTGCTCATCCTCAAAGATATGATCTTCATTTCATGACTTGTGCTAGCAGCCACACTATTATTCAACTCCAATTCATGAATAGCCCTCATGAAAAGGAGGAGGAAAGATTGAAAAGGAGCAGGTGACTTCTGTAGGCACTGTGAGTAAAACTGATTTACTCCCAGTCATTCAATGCTAAGATGCTTCATCATCTGGAAAGTGACACACTGTGGTGATCATGGTGGAAATTCATCACCTAGAGGTGGCTGCTGGCATCTGTACTGTAGGAAGAAAATAGCTGTGGAACCTCTGGAACTGGCTGTGTTGACTCTCTAAGAGGTGTGTGGTTGCAATTTGACTTTTCAGTTGGTCCTTACAAGTGCGTTGAACATTTTCTGACATATCAATCAAACACTCTTTCCCAGCTTTCCCTGTTTTCCCAGCTTTCCCTGTTTTCCCAGCTTTTGTTTTTGTTTTTTGTCCCTGCACTTCCACAGAGATGGAAAGAGAAATAATATGAAGTGCATCCTTTTTCATCATGAAAGGTATGCGCGCGTGTATGTGTGTGTGTATAATATTTCTATATATATAATATTTATATTATATATGTTTTAAATATAGATATATTTCTATATACATATATAAATTTGGCTGTCAGAATGCAAGATCAGAATCTACCTTAATATTCAGGTATTATTCACGGTACAATTTTTTATTGTAGTTACTCTTATACATACTCAGTCATTTTTCTCTCTCACCTTTCTGCTTAGCTTAGAACTTTACAATAAATCCTTTTGACTTTTGCCAAAATGTGAGAAGAATATGATGAAGTAGCTTCTTTAAAAATGACAAAAAAAGGTGACCTTAGGCTCTCTGCAAGTCAGTGTACAATTCAGTAAAAATGAAACAAATTATTTTTCTAGCGTCCAAGTACCCTGGAAGATTTCTAAGGAAATAGTTGTTCACATGAGAATAATTTTCAGCAAATGTTTTTTACAATGTCATGCCCTCAGTTAATGAGATTTCTGCAAATGATCTTTGTTTTTAGTTTATCAACTGTGACTTGTAGTATTTTTTTTCAGTATAAATGCAAGATGCTTATTCTAAAAGGATAGAATTTTGTTTGTATAAATTCACGGTTCTTTCTCTTGTATAGAAACATTTTTTTTCTTCATATATCAGCAATTTAAGTCACATTAAAGCACCTATGAATGTTAAAGACCCAGTCTTTGTGTTCAGTTGCATATCTTTTGTATATGGTTATATGCCTGAGTAGAAAAATATGCATTACATTTTCCATCCTGTGAAGTAAATCTGAAATATCCTTCTAATCAACTGGAGACTTCAGGGAAAAATATGTGAATACTTTGAAAAAAAAACAATAGTGCTACAAAAGTTGATTAGCAGTTGTCACATCCCTGGAAGTCCTGCTCTCTACAATGCCAGATTAAGCACCTTCAAGACATGTGGAAAGAAATCCTACATTTAGCAAGTGAAGGAATAGTAAAGGAATAGTTGCGGAAGATCCATGCATTTTATAGAACCATAGAGAGTTTTGGATTGGAAGTGACTTCAAGATCACCTAGTTGCAGCCCACTTGCCATTCACTAGAGCAGACTTTTCAGGACCTTCATTCAACCTGCTCTTGAATGTTTCCAGGAATGGAACATACATAATATCTCCAGGCAACCTGTTCCAAAAGAAACCTCTCTGGGCAACCTGTTTTCAAAGCCAACTTCTTTTGCTGCAAAAACTTACTGGGTTCCTATTGGAAGCTCACCAATTTAAATACCTTTCTTATGCTTGTATTTTATAATTTTGCCACCTTTGTTAAAATAGATAGATTTGGGTTATTTTTCAAAGAACAGACTTAATACTGTCTTCCCAGGGGAACTGAACGGCAATGAATTTTATTTGGATGTGACAACTGAACAATGGCCAACAAATAAAAAAAAAAGAGAAAGAGAGAGAGATACATAAAAACAAAGGAAAAAGTGCAAATCTAAAGAAAATATTTGAAAATGCTAAAGCCAGATCTTTCATGGAAATGAAGACATGATACACAGAGAATGAAGACACATGGTGGAAAGTCTTCTCAAACTGATATGTATTATCTCTCTTCTCATAAATAATTTTGCAAAAGTCTACCTTCAGGTTTGACTCTTTCCTTAAGGTAGAATAAAATGGAAGCTATTTTAGAGAATAATAATAATTGAAAAGATTCAGAATAGAATAGGAATTTTAGTAAATCACAAAATAAAAAATTACTAAGTAACCCCGATGACTGTAGCTTTTATCCTGACTTTTGTGTTTTGTAGAAGTTCTGCCTGAATTAAAACGTGGGTAAGGAAATCAAGATTTACTGTAGAATGAATGCATATAAAAGGCTTATTTTTTTCAAGTGAATGCAGGCAATTAGAACCTGTGGATATTCTATTCTCAGCTGTGGGAAAAGCAGTAATGGTAGTTTTGAGGTGTTATACATCACACTTCTTTTATGAAGGATCAAGTACATTGTCTTGATCATTGCCTTTAAAACCTTCTTTGAAAAAAGCAGGCTAGAATGATGAAGACATATGTATTGCTTTTTCTTCACTACAATATCAAAGTGAGTATGTTGTTGAAGAACAGAAAAAAAGCACATTTCAACCTGTGAAGATTTTTCTGTTTTACATTTTGTGGCAAAATTACATTTCCTACTTTCTTAGTAGAAATTTTGAAATATTTAGGAGGCTTATTCCAACTATTCTCTACTTCTGAAAAAGAGGGAGGTAATTTGAAAAAATACTGCAATTATTTCATAGAGAATTATTTCAAGCAAAGTCAATTCTTTAGATTTTGCATCAGTGGGTTATTATTTATTCCCCTTAGAATTCACATTGTTTCACAGAGCCTGCTGTTATCATTGTTTCCCACTAAATGTAGATATGGAATTTCTTCTGAGTTAAAGACAATTTAAAAATAACAATTAAATGCTTTTAAGCTAGATCCAGATTCTTTCTCCTAGATATTGTTTGCTTCAAGAAGGACTTTTCCACCTATTAAATCAATTATGAATATCCTATATGTCATGCAAAGATACCACAAGGCAGTCAGGAGATCTGAAGGTGTTTACACAGATTGATCTATACAGAGGCTTAGTGAACCTTGAGTCAAAGGTAAATATGTTCCATTGAGCAAATACAGCTGGAATCTTGGCCTCATGGACACTGCTGGAATTGTTTTCTATTGTCTTCAATAGGAGTTAATGCTCCAGCATCATTATTTTGGCTGTGGTAGATTACTGATCCATACATTATCGCAGACACATAGTTCCAAGAAGTGCTATGCCCAGAGGGATGATAGTGCTTCACATTACCACACATTTCTGCTATATTTTTCTGTTTAATGTTTAGGCATGTGGTGATCTGGACTGAGCATAAAGATTTGCAAAATTAAATTAATATTTTTAATTGTATTGGGCACTCTCCAGAGATATAGGAGTGTGTTCTTGGGGGCTATTTTGACTCTATAATGGCTGAGACCAACTTTGAGTGCCTCACAAAACCTTTTTCAGTTTCTTTTTCATTCACTGAAAAGAGCTGCAGTGAATGTGTTGGATGTTTTTACACGTATAACTGGTATTTGAGTTGCTGCGCTTCCTTAAACTTGGTCTTTGAATATTCAAATTCTACAGCACCTTGCAGGATATTATTCAAACACACAGTGCAGAGATAGGCATTGGCATGTGCTGCAGCAAAAACAAGTCACAGTTTTCATTTCACCTCCCTTAAAAAATCAAGAAAAAATTGACCCATCATGCTCCTTCTCTTCCATGCTGAACTGAAGAATTTTGAGGAATATTTAGGTTTGCACTTAAAAAAGAATTCTATTTCAGTCTGACAGAAGGGCATCTCTCTAACAATTCATATACCTTCCAAGCTCAATATAATAATTGCTATTAATAATAATTATTTACACTATTATACTATTATATAATTAAATAATTATAGATTATAATTATTAGATTATAATTATTTTATATAAAATATTATACATTATATATCCATTATATATTATTATATATTTTATAAGAATAGCTATTAATTATAATAATTTTTCATTTAAGGGATATCTTTTGTTTGGAATAAGGTTTATATATTGGATTTTAGTTCAACTGCTACACACTATATTGCATATATGTACAAAAATTCAATAAAATAAATTTATCTTTAATCTTATGCTGTTTTTTTCCTAAAAAGCTAATTAAGTCCTACATTCATTATGAAATTAAGACAGCAAGATTCCATAGCATTTAGAGTTGGTGGATATTGCTACAGTTTTGCCCCTTAAATCCAGTCACATAGTTGATGAAAATCAAATTTTTTTTTGCTCTTGTTGCTATTTTATTTGAACAGGAATCAGCCAAGCTACTCACAATTTCTTGTACTTTTTAAAAGTCTCCCATGATTTTTGGAGGTTGAGGAAGGAATTCCTGTTCCAGTGGTTGAGTAGTTTTTTCTCCTTGAGGAAATTGCTTTGCTTGTTTTCTTTATGTCACACTTCTGCAAATTAATATAGTGTATCCCTTCCTTGCTTTAATATCTCTTTTCCTCACTGAAGTCATGTTCTTTAATTTAATCACCTTTACTGTATACAAGATCATGATCTGCTGGTTATTCCACAGTAGATTCCCTGGTTTATCTCCTCTGAACTTTGAACTAGTCTGAGAAAAACCAATGGAATAACACCATGTAGGTGTAGTGTGCATGCAGTGTGATAGCAGCTGTTTTAAAGGACATGTGATATGTTTTCATGCCTTACCATCTGATATATTTACATTCCTTAGTCCCCTGGGAGTTTGATTACTCCAAGTGAGAAGTACAGTAATGGAAAGTGTATGGAAAGTAATGAAATAGATAATAATTGGAGATGCTGGATACAGGAGAATAAGTTCATGTGAAGGACAGGATGGCAAAGAGGGTACATAGTTAACTGACTACCATGAACTTTAGGAGAGCAGATGTGTGTGCTTTCAGTCCAGAAAACCAACCATACCCCATCTTCATCAAAAGCAGCTGGCCAGCAGGGCAAGGTTGGTGATTGTGCCCCTCTACTCTGCTCTGGTGAGACCCCAGGTGGAGTGCTGTGCCCAGCTCTGGGGCCCCCATGGTAAGAGGACATGGCCCTGTTGAAGTGAATACAGAGGGGGCCATGAAGATGCTCAAGGGGCTGGAGCACTTCTCCTATGAGGACAGGCTGCAGAGTTGGGTTGTTCAGCCTGGAGAAGAGAAGGCTCCAAGGAGATCTTCCAGCAGCTTCCAGTACCTAAAAGGAGCCTACATGAAAGCTGGAGAGGGACAATATTTAAGGACATGCAGTGACAGAGGAATGGATTTAAATTGAAAAAGGGTAGGTTTAGGTTAGATATAAGGTAGGAAGTCATTACTGTGAGGTTGGTCAGGCACAGGAACAGGTTGTCCAGAATAGTTGTGAATGCCCCAGCCCTGGAAATGTTCAAGGCCAGGCTGGATGGAGTTCCAAGCATTTTGGTCTAGTGGACATTGTCCTTGCCCATGACAGGGGGGTTAGAGCTAGATGAAGCATAATTGGATTGTGGCTAATCTGTGATTTTGTGATTCTATGACCTTCTATTAAGTTGAAAGACTTTTTTTTTTTTTTTTAAATTAGTAATAGGTGATTTATGAAAGGAACTTTGCTATCCTTTTCAAGTTATATCACAAAATTCTGTGATAATTCACAGTACTTCAGACTTCATCTCAGTGGTACAGGAATAGAAGAAGTAAACCTCAGGGTCTATTTACTTTCTTTGTTTCATGCAGGGTTTCTCTGTAGCTTAGACCTCAGCAGAGCTGCTTATTTGTACCTCAGCAGCCTTCACAGGCATTCATAAGCTTCACAGGGAAAGTAGTTATCATTCTTTCTCCCAAACAAAAAATATCTGAAGAAATTGAAACAGTATATTTCTACAGGAATGGTGTATCCTACTTAAAAAATGTATTATATTTTCCATAGTTTGATTAGGGGTTTTGTTCTAATTTCTGTTTTTTAATTCTGCTAGAATTCATTTTTACTTCCACTTTATGTTTCTGATGGCTTCATGTATACAAATTTTGTGTTATTATTCACGGCCTGAGGCCTTTAGTTCTGTCTGCTGTTCTCTCACATTGCTGCAGTTTTCTGAGTTTTATGATTGATGGCATATAAACGTCTAGCATCTTACCCCTGAATTTTTAAACCCTTCGAAATTTTAAAAATTTTATTGTTTATAACCAGGAGAACATTGTCTTTGGAATTTCTTAGTCTTTATTGTGTCCAATAAAGACTCGCCTTAACCCATGGAATTCTTTAAATGAAAGGCTGACTGGAGTAATTCCTTTTCTTTTTACTACTTTTATGGAATACTACTAATTAAAGAAATTTTCAAAGTAAATTATAAATTCAACTAATAAATTAGTTCAACTTTAAGAAAAAAAAAGTTTCCTGTGGAGGAAAAAATAATGTTTAGAGGTGTTTCCTTAAAACAAGAACACATGAATCATGCTTTATTCTCTTTTAAACAGGCTCTGACCAAAATAAATTAAAAAAAAATGTAGTATTTTTTTTATTCGCACAAAATCCTTGTGTATCTGGACTACCTTTCCCCAAGGATGGCAGGGAACAGTTCCCTTCACAGTGTGTGAAGCAAAAAAGACAATAACTGTGATGAAGTTCATTTGCATCTCCCACTGAAAAACACCCAAGAACCAGGACATTAAATGGGTTCTTGCATTGCCTAAGAGACAGTGTGGCAGGAGCAGCTGTGTTTGCCACAGGACCTCCTGCACAATGCCAGACAATCTACTGCAGATTTCTAGCAGTGAATAAAACAAGCAAGTATTTAGACAACTGCTACTGCTTGCTGTAACTTTCTTCCATACTGATAGGTTTGCTGCCCAATAAGTCATTGTTTTTACCACATTTTTAATAATGTGGTATCTTGGTATCTCCATAGAGCATTGTCTTTAGACATGAAGTCCTCCCTGCAAGTCACATATCTCTGTGCTCCCCACAGTACAAGAGATTATGCATTAGGCCTTGGAAAATGTAGCATCTCCATGTCAAACAATGCCAGGAGTATTGTATTCCCACAGAGAAATAGTGGGACTGACTTTTGCGGAGATGAGGTCCATTGTCTGTCTTTAGCCCACCCAAGAAACCTCTGAAACATGGGGCCGGAGCTTGGCTGTTTGCATATTGGCATATTGTTGCTATATTGATGTTGCTGCAGTAAGATGGATTATATTTCTTTTTTGAGAAGTGGAAGAAGTCACTTCCCCTCTAACCTCCTCCTCTCTGTTTCCAACAGATGGAACAACAGTCTTCCTATTCTCAGTAGGAGATATGGGAATTAGGAGAAGTCATCTAGCTGGCCATCAGGGAATGTGCTGCTGATACTTGAACTAGAGCATCAGTACAGAGCTGCTGTACTGTTTGCAACGAGCAATCCTTTTGCCAGGGGCTGTTTTTGTGTTTGTTGCTGAAATTTTAAATTCCTTCCATCCGCTCAGTTTCCTTTAGCAGCAGTAGAAGCTCTCAGGTTTCTGAGAAGCCTGTCAGTTCCTTACAGATTTGATAAACTTTTCACTGGTGTCTTGGGGATTTCACCTTCACCAGTGCATGAGCATGTTCTAGAGGATGAAATAATGAACAGTCTCATAATCAAAAATACTACATGATGTTTACAGTTTTTAATACTCAAATGGAATTTGAAAGGAAAGGACAGTATTTGCACTTGGCACCTGCAGGTTATCTAATGCTTTGGACCTGTGAACACATAAAACAATTCCATTGGATTTCCTTGCTGGTTGGATTAATTCTATTTGTGACAGGCAGGTTTTCAGTTGTGCATATTATAGAGCCATGACAAAAATTAAGTTATTTTGATGGGTTAATTTGTTTTCTGCTTTAGGTTTGTGACTTCCAAGCAATTCTGAACATGATGTATTGTTACAGCCGTGTCAGTGGAAGTTAAAGGAGTTTAATGCCCTCATTTGTTCTCAAAGAATTCAGATTTTATGTGATGTGAGACCTGTAATGATGCTGTGCATTAAAACGAAAGTGTGAGGAGATTCCTTAGGATGCAATTCCTTTACAGCTCACTGGCTCTCATTGATTTGAAAGGCTGCTTCACACATTATAAATGGATTTTGACCATAGCAACATTGCATTCTCTACTACTAAAAGCTGGATTGCCTATGCAGTGGCAGCTTTGTGACTTGCCAGAATGACTGACCTTGGGTGCAAATTCATATGTCAACTTATTACAAGATGATAACATGCATACTGAAATAGCAGAAGCTGAGTTTCTCGTTAAGAATTCCTTTGACTGATAAAGGACAGAGAGATGAACCCAGCTGTTCTTGATGATCTGTCCCCAGAGGAATGGTAAAAGACAGAAAGGACTGACTGACCCCTGAGGAGAAGAAGATCAGGGGTATTTTGTGTGCATACCTCTTTAGCTATCACTCATTTATAATTCACAGTAGGACTCCTCTTACAAAATGCTGTGAAAACATAGACTTTTCACCAAATTATGTGCATCTCACTTGTCTACTTTGGTAATAGTATAAACACTGCATGGGGGCAGGAAAAAAACACAGAAACAAACAATTTCATATTCTAAGAAAGAGGTCCAAAATATCTTGGCAGTGACCAGCTTGTCGTTTACTGCCTCTGTTGTCCTTGCCAGCATTTAAATTAAGCTGGACTAGAATCAAATGAGTTCTATCACTACCCTGTTCTAACCTTTGGTTAAGCTGATAATTTTCAACTTGTTAAAATGTTTAATCTGTATCAAAAATGCATCACACTACACTTCTTGGCACATTTTTGTAACTGGTGAATAGGACCCTATTTTCTTGCATGTTTACAGAATGTTAATTCCATGGTGTCTTTATGAGACACTTGGTGCTGTCAGTTGCCTAATGTAGAGATGCAAAACATTTTTTCTCTTCCTGAGAAATGTGATTTATTAGATTTATATCCAAACTGAATGCCTTTTCAAGAGTGCCAAACATGCACCATTCAAGAGAAACATTCATGAGAGATCTTCTTCACCACTAGAGTCCAGATGATGAGTCTACTGTCTGTGACTCATGATTAATTTCCAACACCTCCTTTTAGACAGATGAAAGAGGTGTCTGCATGTGTTTAGTCTTTTTGCTCAGTGTTGTCACTGGTGACATATTTGTCAGTACCTGATGGCCACACTGAATAACTGAATAATGGCCACAGGTTGGAAAAGGTTTTAAGACTTTCCCCACAGTATTTAGTACTTTATGTGACACGCTATAGTTTCATCTATGTCTTTAGAAATTGTAAAACATATGAAAGCAATTTTTTTATTGCTCTTTTTTGAACTTCAGGTGAAAATCAAAATAAAATTTCATGAAACTGGTTACAAAACAAAGTGAGATTTCAGGTATCTAATACACCAGATAGCCAAACCTATAAGTAAAGGAATCCAGTGAATTATTTTTATTAGTATCATACAGTTCAGACAATCACATAAGAAGTAATACTAAAAAAAAATAGGAGAGAATATTGCATCCTATGAAAACACAGTAAAATGTTAAATAAGCTCCATTTTCTATTTGTTTCAATATTTTTTTTATTAGTGAAATTGAGTCATAGAGGAATACATGATAGTTTTCCACTTTTGAAAGCTACCTTGTAAAGTCCATTCTTAACAGAAAAAACTGGCTGGAGAGGAGATCTATTTTGTCTGTTATGTGGTATTCAGTGTTACCTGACCCCAAAACACCTTCTGGAGAAAAAAAAAAAAAAAAAAAAAAAGAGAGAGAGAGACCGAGAGGGATCGTACTTCATACTAGCAGACTTTGAAAAAAAAAAACAAAAATCAAGTTTACGAGAATGAAGAATTTGGAACAATTATCAAAGAGTTTGAAAATATAAAATGTCAAAAGTATCTGTCTATTCCTGTGCCTGTAACTCCAACTCTTTTCATTTGTTGCTATTTCATCTTCCCTGCAGCTTGTTTCTAAGGAGATAGACTGAAAGCAGATTTCAGCGTCTCTTCCTCTTCTCACTTCTCCAGTTCAGGTGTCCTTGCGCTGCTGCTTTCACACCTGAAGCTGGATTTGATGTATATTTGCTAGGGGCATCAAGGAACTTCTTGAAAGAATTTACTAAAGTATTTCTAGGAAAAATTACTTCATTAAAATGTGAACATGATTTGAGGATAAACTAGGCACCCTTTCATAACGTTCTGGTGGTGGGCTTTATAAAAAAACACCCTCGTAAGCCATTTAACCATGATGAGAAAAAAAAGCAGTGAAGAAGATTCTACTTCTGCTCTGTAGAGTAGTTGTATTTTTGCTGTGTGTTGTGTCTCTACCAAGCAGAAATATAACTGTATTTATCAAATGCCATGATTTTTTTGTTGCAAACTTCACAATGACTATTTGTGCAAGAGACAATAAATCAAAGGTAAACTTATCCAATTCATAATAGTGTCATGGCTTCACTTTTATCATTGGGAAGGTGGATTTGGGTTCTTTAAAAATAAGTTTTAATTGTATAGCCAGGTTTTTTTTCTTCTTCTTTCTTTTTTTTTTTTAACATATATTACTTGATGTTTAAAATCTTTGCCACCTTGTTTTACAGAGCTCTTACCAAATTTTCATTACTAGAATAAGTAGGGGCAAAGAATAGTGAGTAAAGAGCCATACGTGGTCCCATATTTGCTTTGTTTTGTTGTTTTTATTTTTGTTTTGTTATATTTTGTGGTTTTGGTTTGGTTTTTCTTTTGCTTTTTTTAAATTTCTCTTTTTTTTGTTGTTGGTTTTTTTTTTTAATAATACAGAAAATTTTCAGGTGGCCAATGATATATTGAAGGCTGCTGTTTCAAATATTCTGCCAGCTAGAACTCCTTTTGAAGAGGGATACTTTAAAACAAAACCTTTTCAACACTTTTTAATAGGAAAGTGAGGCTTTTGCTTCAAAAAATACTTAATCTTAAGGTTTGGTATGTCCTTTTCTTTCCTCCAGTGCAGATCCTTTTCTTTCCTCCAGTGCAGATCCTTTTCTGTTTTCATCAATGTTTTATGAGAGGGGAAGGGATGGGAAAAAAAGACACGGAGAATAATTTTGTCAACACCTTCAAGCTTGACAAGGAATACATATCAGAGAATGCAGCAAACAACTTGTTAGGTATGAAACAGCAATAAGACATGCAATTCTCTGCTCCACACCTGTCATTCTTGTCCAAGGATATTAATAGAACTTTCTCACATGTATTATACAAAATTTATGCTCAAGAAATGAGGTATTCTATTGAAAACTGTCTTCCTATTTTTTCCCTGTAATTCCTCCCAGTGTGAAGCTGTTAGATGCCTTTACTATTATGTTTGCATGAAATTGACTTTTAGTGTTAAATTTTAGCAGCATTTCAAATCTAGTTCCATTTTTATTAACTCAGTTTTGCTTAAAACAGTAATATTTGAGCTAAAAGTTTCCAAAAGCACTTTCTGATTTATTTGCTTGCTCTAGAAACTATGAGCATAAGTACATGTCTGTTATTAAAATGTGAAGATTATTTTGTGCTATATATCTTTTTGTTACATATGCTGTTAGTAAGTGAAACAACAGAGCAACTGGGGGTAGAAAATAAAAATTTGGGCCAGCAAATAGTAGGAAAAAATCTTATCTATTGTGATGATAATAAAACATTCTTTTGCTTAATCAAAAAATCTCTCCATACTTTTGACTTGTGGATTTTTTGGTTGTATTGTGCTTGCATGACTGCATGAATTGTAAGCTAAACAGGTAGGTAAGTACGCACTTATGTGAAACACATAATGAAGGATCATGAGGGGAGTGTTTGTACTCTCTGATCTTCTTTATAAGGTATCTGATCATGGGCATCAATACCATGGTGGGATAATACTTAGAAATGGGTGCCTGTGTGGCACGTTGGGATTCAGGCTGCCTTTCCTCCTGGGTGCCCCCAGACTTCTGCAGCACATGGGAAATGGGGGGAATTCAATGTGAGGACTTCTGAAGAGACAGCCATGTGTGCTGCCCTGATAATGGTTTGAGATTATCAGGTGGCACTGAGCAAGGAGAAGGATGGCTGTAGGAGTCCAGAGAAAATTCTGAAACTTCAGTGTTTTTTAAATCCAAATAAGTCCTTTTTGCTGTGCCTTGGGTGAGAAGCTTTAAGTGAATAGGATGTATTTAAATACAGATAGAGCTGAGTAGAATGTCACCTGGAAGAAATCTTTACGTTTTTCTGAATTGAACAGGTCCCTACAGTGAAAATTCCCACTTTGAATTTTCTTCTTTTGCCGTCAAATACTCTCCTTAGATTTTTTAATGCACATACAACATACCAAAGAGATAACATCGACAGTTTCCAAACACCTGACAATTTTTCAAAGAACATGCTTGAATTAACTATGGGCATAAAACAGTTATCCAACTGTGCCTGGTTTTGGTAAGGAAAAGCTAGGAAAAAGTGAGACTAATAAAGGTGATATCCTGTGGTAATATTCTGAGATGGGCAAGCTGTCCTTCACGGTTGCCCAAGAAGAGATGGCAGGGCCTGACAGTGAGGTTAATAGGGCTCTGCAAGCAAGGAGCAGGCTATGATAAATGATGGTTCCTTTCTCACAGTGGAATGGCAGTCCAAAAGGCTTTGGGAAAGTGAATAGATACTGGAATAGAATAAAATATCATTTGAATAATCTTCTGATTTTAGTGGAATTTTATTTTGTGTAATTTTTCTTCAAAGCATGAAATATTCTTAGATTTTTTTCCTTCCAACTGTACCTTGATTAGACAAATAATCTTTGCTCTTCTCAGTTAAAATAACTACATGAGAATAATTACAGGGTTATTCAGGAAAATAACCCACCATCATATTTCAGATAATTTCTTTTTTTTTCCTTTTTTTTTTTTTTTTTTTTTTCATTTTATAGAGAAGGAAGGAGAAACTTCAGTTTTAATTAAAAATCAAGTAAAAATCTCATGCAATCCAGATATAGGTGTATACTAGATCAAGAACAAGGAAGCATTTAGATATTTATGCACTTAATTTTATTTCAGGGACTTTTCCAATAAGATTTAATGGAAAGTGTGTTTCACACTGCTGGGTTTTTGTGTGGTCGACATCTCCATACTATTGATTCTGAAATGTTGATATTGAAAATTTGTGTGCACAGTGCTGACTTAGTTTACTTTAGTTCACTAAATCAGAGCTCTTTACTATTTTAAATGGCAGAACTGGAATATAGGTATGAACTGCATTGTCTAGTTCATCAAATGGAATTTATTTAATGTCAGTGTTCAAGAATATAGGTCATAATTGAGGACTCCCAGAGAAAGCATATCTAGAAAAACAAATTTTAACATATTGAAGAAAGTCAAGAAAATCATAAACAAACTGGACACAAAAAAACAGGGCAGTCAAGATCCCCTAGTACTTTAGATGGTTTTATTCTTACCTCACACAGAAAAAAAACCCAAAAAACTGAACCCTGGCATAAAGCTCTTCTTACTAATTCTAGATAACATTTCAAAGACAAAATTAGTGATTTTTTTCTGTATTAGTTTTTAAATTCAGTTTCCATTTAAAACAAGATAGCAATCACCACACACAGAGTAACTTAGAAGAGCTGGCTGGGGCTGTCATCCCTACACAGAATATATGAAGAAATGAGGAATAAAATGAATGACCAGAACAACTGACTTTGTGTTAATTTTATCAAGGAAGCATGAATTTGAATAATGGCATTCCAGTCACTTTGGCTGCCTTGTTTATATATAGTTAGGCACCAAGCTTCCCCTGAAATAAATGAGGCTATAATTTTTCTTGCTACCTACATTAATTATCCTGCTTTTATGCTTTTAACTAATGTGACTGTTCCTATATCAGGTAATACACATCTGTGTTATAAACCAGCATTCACAAATACCTTCATCAGGTGAGCACTTTACAATCATTAATAATGAGAACCACCAAGATAATTTATCAGGAGATATCATGCCACAAGGTTCACTGCTTTCCTTGGTACAATCGGTAATTTTGAAAGTGGATGTATTGGTTGTTTCCTAGTAAACAAAAGGAAATTGTGGTACATTCAGTTGAAGATGTAGTATGTAGCCAAAGATGTAATATATAGATGTAGATGTACTTCTGCTCATGTATGCAAAAGTACCAAATCTCTCCAGAAGTCTTTGGGAATATGTTGCAGATGTGCCCACCCATCTTTTAAGTTGTAAAGATGAATTGGACATTTTATCTTCTTTGTCATCACTCAAGACAATGCTCTTCATCTCCCCTGCTGCAAGCAGATTGGGATGAAAATTATTATTAGAGTTTTTCCTGCCTACAATTTTGAATTTTATTATTCCGGTTTTATAAAAAAAAAAAAAAAAAAAAAAAAAAAAAAAAAAAAAAAAAAAAAAAGCCAACAAAACTTTAATTTGCTCTAGAGCATAAATCAGGAGTAGAACTATACAGAATGGTGTTGGGAAATGTTTGGAAATTTTAAATTTTAGTTTGTTCCTCTCATCCATAATTTGAGAAGGTCACCCTACAACAAAAGATGCCAGTATCACTTAAGCTGGATGTAAAGGAGATTCTCCAATGGGAAATTTCAGGACTTGAGCACTGCAATCAGAGGTACTGGATGAACACCTATGAATAAGGAAAGCCAAAAGCATTGATTCCCCAGGCTTAGACAGTTATCCAAAACATATGGCAGAATTTTGCCTGAAATACTGTTTGGATCTTGTAAAACTAAATTTTGCCAACATGATTTCACATAATTTCTGTCTAAACCTAGTCCATAATGGTAAATATGAAATGTTTGGCAGAATTTTGCTCCCAGAAAACATTTTAGTTTGACACCTGACTGTAGCCATTTGTGCTCACAAATGCAGCATAAACCTGATTGTGGATGCCACACTACTGTGAATAGATCTAAATGTTCATATGTACTGTTAAACAATATTATGTGATTATAAGACAGGAAAAAAAGTCTTTCTTTTCTAATAAGAAGAGTTATTGTTTATTTCAAAGTATATACTTAAGATATAAATGCTGGTTAAAGGAAACATGATCCTATTGGTTTTGCTCTAAAAAAATCATGGTATCACAGTCCTCCCTAAAAGCCATAATTTTTTTTTTTTCTTATGTATTCAATGAAGAATATAAATTTTAACCACTAAAGTGGATTATGCCTCTTTATGTGAATTCCTAAAGAAGACTAGAAAAGCGTACAGTAAATAGCTTTTGCAAACTCAGATTCAAAACTGATCTCAACATAAGTTCAAAAGTACTTATTGCAGACATAATTTGTTCATCTGCTGTTGCTAGTATGATGCCTTAGGTACAAGAGATGTACCCTTTGAGGGGTATGGGTAGTCTAGGGAAAGAAAAGTTCTTGCTTAATCTCTTCTCAAAGGAGTTTTATTAAATATCACAAGAATCTAGAATAAGAAGTTATAATCGTGCTTATTTGATTTTTTCAAGTAATGGACCTGGGACACAAGGCGCAATTTTAAAACAACATATTTTTGGTTTCTTCATTCCTGTGTTATATTTTTTGTGTTACTTATATGAGGTTAGTTCTCAACCGTACTGGAAACCTCTTTAACTCTCTAAACAGCTGCTTTATTGGGAAGGCTATGATCCATTGTCCCTCTTGAAGTCACATTTCCTAAATTAATAGGAATTATAAAAAAAGGAAATAAAAATATCTCTGAAATGGAGTAAAAGGTCAGAACTTTTTGAGACTGAATTTAGAAGCATATTATTTTTCAGGAGGCTTGGTTTAGGTCTCTCCTTATTCACAGAATATCTTTTGCAAAATCTGATTAATGCTACCAAATTTTCTTGCTATATATGTATATACATCCCAAAAGATTCTCTCTCTTTCCCTTTCACTTTTCTCCTTTCAGATCAACATTTATTCAGAAAAAAAAAAAAAAGAGTATCTATCTTTCTGATTTGTTAGGTTTTGTCACCATTTTCCCCCAATGTATCCTTTGATAACATCAGGTTTGCTAAAGAATAATAATCTAGATCTATGTCTTCAAATTTAAAAATGCGATTTTTACAAAACAGCACTTAAACTATATTCCAGAAAACAGTTCACAGAAATGATCAATGAAGGTCCATTTTGTTGGTTTTTTTTTTTTGGGTTTTTTTTCTTTCCATAGGTGGGAAGCTGAGTAGAAATACCCATGCTTGAATTTTTCAAAGGTCTGTTTTAACTGTGGTCACTGGAGTGGTATTCAACAGTAAATGATTTCAATACCATTCGAGATTTCCTTTCTTTTTCCAACCCTTGACCTGATTTTATTGGTCTTCAGATCACCATTAATTGTTTAAATCTAAATATCTGTTTATTATGTTCAATACACAAACCCCACTCTCAGAAAGAAATTGCCTTACTCTAGCAGTGATTATATCACATCCTAAGCTCTCTGCTCAAAAGTGAGGATGAGTAAGATCATCCAGCTTGTCCATACAAGCTGTTTTCTGAATTTCTAAGTTGCTGGTTAGTGCTATTTGTTCCTGTATTTACATGCCAACCTAATAAAATTACTAGATATTTCATGTCAGGAAATAGGAAACAATTTTCCTCTGGGCAGATGAGAGCAAATCATTAGGGAAGTGACTGCATTCACTTCTGGATAACAAACTCTACATTTCAGCAATTCAATTCATTACTGCCAAACTTCTTATCTCCTACTCTCTTGCTGATACCCTGAGACATATGGTCCTTTGTATAGAAGTGTAAAATGTGTTATATTTTACAGGTGTTTCACATATTTATTGTACAGAAGATAATAGTGCAGATGTTCTGGAGAATGTTTTTGAGTTCAGTCCCTATTGAATTGTTTCCCACAGTTACAGGAGACTCGATCTGGTGGCTGATGCAGTCTTTTCAAGCCCTGAGTTTAATGTCTTGAGTCATTAAGGAATTTGAAAATCTTTTTATTCAAAAAAAGAAGAACACCTGGGTACAGGTTCTGCCTATGCAACACACAAGATTACAAAAATGAAATTTTAACAGACCTTTATAACTTACTTAATGTGAATTTGATAACATTTTAAATGGCAACATTTTGATCTTGCATCCCTTGAATGATGTGTTACAGCCTTTCCATGTTGAGATTTCAAAATATTTTTCGAAACAAAACAACTTAATTTTGTAGATGTTGGTTCTCCTGCAAACACTTTAGCTGGTGGAACAAAATAACGGGCATTTTTAGCCTCCAGCATCTAAGTATTTTAAACATAGATGGGAACATATGAAGCATGCCTGTGATTGTTCTGGACATTTCTTATATACAACAAAATCAGTAAGAGGTAAGGTAAAAAGAAAGCCTTAGGGCACTGAATAGTAATGTTTAGATTGCAAAGGATATCAGAAAGCAGACAGTGTCAGAATTCTGTTTCTGTACTTTCCAGGACATAACATCACAGAGAGGACAATCTGTGGTAATGCTTACAGGAATTGTCTGATAGTGTTTAAGAGTGTTTAAACCCACTGACAATATATAAGTACGAATGTGAATATTTAACAACTGATTGAAACATCTGAAATGCCTTTTAACAAAGTCAATATTGAGTTTTCTCTCCTTTCATTTAACAGTGAGATTTTTTCATGGAATTAAAACAAAAGAATTTCAGCTTTGCAAATTTTGCAAAAACTGCTCATGTGCCTAAAAACTTTCGAGATTTGTTGGAAGAGAAGGAGGGAGAAAGTTGGGATCAGCTGTCTGCTTTGGCAAATGTTAAGAACTAATTAGTGAGAGAAGCCTCTGACTGAATTAAGGTGTAAATGAGACCATATACAGATTTTATTTAACAATAAATGTAGATAGAAAGGAATAGAAAAGAGAAGATAGAGAGAGAGAGAGATCAAGGAGAAAATTGTCACCACCCATGGATTCAGAGGCATCCCACTTCTCCTTCTTCACATTCTGCTTCCTGGTTGTGGAATTCCTAGGTTGTTCAACAATTTTCATCATTTATAAATCTTAGCAAACATAGAAATTAAAGCTCATTGGATACATAGTTCTCTTATTCTGTTGGTTGAATGATTTCCTCACTTCTAATGCCAATTAATCCCCATGTTCAATCTTTCTCTTCTTTTGAGTTGGTCTCTTGACTTGATGGGCTGTGAGTCCATCATCATGATCTCCCTCTGCCAGAATTACCTTTTACCCATCAGAGCAAATTTCAGCACAGTTGTTAATTTGGCTTTCCTTTCATTTGACCAGTGATGTGCATATAAGCAGTTGCTTCTTTACAGTTTGCCCCAGTGGGAATTTTTGTCAGGATGCGTTAACCAGGATGAGCTAACCAGATCTCTCCTCCACCAGATCTTGAATTAGCACCATCCCGTCTCTCCATTCTATGGCAAAGCCCACAGGGACAGGCAACTGTGCTCTTTGGCAAACAAATTATGAACTGTCACATTAATGCCTAGAGTATAGATTTTCAAATTTTCTTGAAGAAAATACACAAAGGGAAACATTCTTTTCATTTGAAATTAAGTCAAAAAATGCATAATTCTTGCAGAATTCTACTCAAAAAGGCAAGGAATTATTTTTTTTTAGGTTCATTAATTATTTAGACAAACACATGAGACATCTAATACTGTTTTGCAGAGAATCTTTCTATAAAAACCTGAGTCTTACTAAAGTGACAGATATTACTTAAAATGCTACTATTCTGCTACTATTATCTGCCTCCTTTTCATCAACACTGCTGAAAATCTGCAAATATGGTAAACAGGATGAAGACTGGGTGGATCTTACCCCACCTAGGGCAATACTGGTCCACTGAGTCAGTGCCTCTATGTGAGCGACCTTCGTCATTCCAGTCGTGCTGGCTAAATACATACAGTGGAAGGAAAATTGACAAGCAGTGAAGTTTACCCTTTCTGTCTCTTCATTTTGTGAAAATGAGAAAATTCAGATTCATTTAGTCTATTGGTGTTTCTTACACGACCTTCTGAGATTTCTTTATTTAAATATTGATGGAAAAGGCCTCTCAAATTTTAATGTATATAAAAAATCATCAACTAATAATGTATCTTTGCCACTGTACCACTGAAAATCCCAATGAAAATCAAACCCAAATGGTAAACATTGTGTTTCTCAAGGGTTTCTCATTTCTAGCTATTTTAAACAGCAGTGAAATACAATCTTAATGATGCATGTCAAAAATATATGCTCAATAGTTGTATGCTGTATTGAGGTATTCTGAATCATATTTCAAATCTATTGCAAACATCAGTGAAAAGTTCAAAATAAAAATATCATTATTATAATAAGTTAATGCCACTTATTGACTTGAAACTAAAATGAAACTTCTGCTCTATCATGGGAAATATTTAGCACCAATGTTTTACTTTCAGAAGTTTATTTAAGATTTTAATTGGAAGTTCATATCTATTGACTTGTAAGATATTGCTCAGGACTAGACTTCTAAAATAATATAGAATATAAAAAAAATTAATGAAGAGAAAGTAAAATACATTGTAAAATGTTAATATTTGCTGCAAAAGATGTATTAAGCTCTACTCCCTTGCTCTTTGTCTTTCTTTAGTTTCTTTGATTGTATCTCTAGAGATTTCCCTTTATCCTTTTAGTGCTCTTGACTTATTCTACCTACCCTTTTTTCCTCTAGTTACAGATGCACAGAAAAAAGGCATTCAAAAATAATTTAATTAATTATTTTCCTTTAATTTAATGATTATTTTATTTTTTTTATCTTTAGATTTTCTAAGCCTTTTTATTCATTATTATTTTATAATTTTCTCTCCTTTGTCATTTTTCTCATTTGTCTCATGTACATTATTTTATCTGCCACTACCTTTCTCTAAAATTCCTCCTTTCCTTCTCTTTATGTTTTCCTCTTGTCTTTTCCTACTTTTCATCCTCCCTCAATCTGGTGTATTTCCCTGTGTTTCCTATGATAAATTGATCATTTGTCTGCTGCCAACAAATCTTCACCTAAAAGCTGAATTTTAGAACAGTGTTATGAGTTTACATCACTAGCAACAAAAGCAGAAGTTGCAATGCCACTGCTTTCATTTATATTCATGTTATATTCATGATTGTAGATTGTAGCGCAATGCCCCAGAATGATTTTATTTTAAAAACTAATATTTATATTGTAGCGGGACACAAACACCTCATTCTTGGACAAGAAGCCTGGGACAAGTATTTGGATTGCTAAGTATGGGACAAGTACAGAATGAGAAAAAAATTAGGAAATAAAAGGAAATAACATAATTTTTCTTTGGGAACTATTCCTTTTATTGTGCCCTGTTCTGGATTGTGTTAGAGAGTGATTAAAATAAATATTCAGGGAAATAGATGAAATATATCCAGATGCAATCACAGATTAAAGTGTGATTCACATTTCATGTTTCTTTTGTTATCATTGAAGATGGTACTTAATAAGAGCAATGCACTGAGATCAAGATGAAGCTCTGTAGTCAACATCACTGATAAGAGCTTTTTGAATCTTAATTTGTGTATAATTGTGTCTGAATAGAAGCTTTTTCTTTTTTTTTTTAATGTCCTTTTTTTTTTGCACTCTGGTTTACTAATAGCACAGACAAATGAAGAATATGAATCTAGTGCTGTGTGGAAAGCAGAAGGACCTGGAAATCACCAGAGAACTGAAGAGAGTTCTTTGTTCGCTACTTTTTCTTTGCAGAGTCAAAGCTTATTTAGTACTTTTAAAACATAATTGAATACATGTAATGAGCCCCATTCCACAGGTCACATGAATTTTCAGGAACTCTTTAGAAGAACACATAGACCCATCACTTTAAAATGTAAAAACTTTTCCTACTGCAAAATTCCTACAGGCAGATAATAAGGATGAGAGATATGACCATGCATGAAGAACTGACGTCCTTCCTCCCAGTCATTGTCCAAATAAAGAGAGAGCTGGGTGGAATGACCTGTTTGGTAATGCTCGTGCCTTCACAAGCAGCTGGAGAGCAAACCTGCCCTGGTACTGAAGTTCTGTTGTTCATGTGGCAGCTGATTTGAGGATATGCAGGACCCATGGAGCTCCTCCTTTCCCAGGTCCAGCTCACTGCAAGGCTGAGCACATACCCCTAGCAGAGACAGAAATGCACATAATGAAAAAAAGTGTGTCTTTCCACACAGCTCTCACCCCAAAATGAGCAGCATGGACTGTTCCTCTACTCCAGTTTATCAGGATGGGAGATAATTAGTGCAGGTAGCTAACTGCTGCATAGCTACCCATACCTGCTCAGTCCTCTTCTTAACAAGTCTCTAAGCCACAGCTTCTCTGAGTTGCTAAGAATGGGCACTCAGGACCAGCCAGTTTCTGTTGTCTCATTCTTGCTTCCCTTGGCCAGCCAGTGTTGTCACCTTTTTTTTCATACTCGTTTTTCTCACAGCCACCTTGTTCCCTTCCTTTCCTTATCTTTGACTCCTGTCCTTAGCATCACCTAATAAGTTTCTCACATCCTGCAATCCCCTGAAAACATCATTTGATAAGTTTCATGCGCTCCTCCAGACCTCTGCTGCCAGTCCATTGAGAGTCCCACCCTCACTGAGACAGCAAGACCCTTCAGTTGCATGCAATTAGAGGAAGAAAGCTCTGGTCAGGGACAGTGGTCTCATTGTGTGGTCTTAGAGGTTAACCATTAGATAATTTAACAAAAATTACTCCCACATGTCAGGTAGAATTCATTTATTTATTAATAACATAGATAAGATGCACAGATAATTTAAGGTATTCATACCTGAGGAGAAAAGGCTCACACCTCTATTGAGACATCTCTTCTAGGAGAGACATGTCTCATATACTCATTTACATATATTTTTTTACCTCTGAGGGCTGTATCACTTCATTCACCATAGACATAACTTGAATGAAAGGTTTTAAGCAGATGACTTTAACATGGTTAGAGAAGATGCTATGGCCAAATAATTACTTATTATACATAGGTATTAAAAAGGTAAATAAATAAGAAGTAAATAATTTCCTGATTGATAAAAGATGGAAGATGATTGGATGTAAGTTTAGTTCTATGAGGAGAAAAAATTGATATTCGAACTTAGTATAGTTTTGGTTGTTTGGGATATGATTCTATTACCAGTTATTTTGTAATAACATGTCAAATATCAGTAAAAACATTTAATTTTTTTTTTCTAAAGAGGTTATCTCCATGAAATATTCAATATTCTTTAATTTCTGCTTTTTTATTTAAGCCAGGAGGAATAAAAAAAGTACAATTACAATTATAAAGTAAATGTTATTTCAAACCCTCTAGCAGCAGGAAATAGCTTCATAACAAAATTATGTAACAGCTGCTATCACTAATGATCAGCTTGATAATGTATTCTCTCTCTTTTTCATTTATCAATAAGAGTTATTTCATGGCCTTTTCTTCAACAGGTTGTGTAGTGAGGAAGAAATAAAGCAGATTTATGGTACCCATGTAAATATGAAAGTGGTGAAGAAGTCTATGTTCTTTTACTTTGACACAGAAATGTCTTTGGTCTTATTTGTACTGTAAGTCACTTGTCATCTATTTGTATTGGTTTATTTCTGATCACTAGAATGACAAGAGATTGTTCAGGCCCTAACGAAATAAGCACTTGCTTTACATTGCGTCAATGTTTTTGAAAGGCTGAAAATTCTGTTTGCAAACCAGAAATAAGGTTGGTTTCTGTCATAGTTAAATTTGTGTCATAGTTAAATTTTATGTATGGATTGTATAGTAGTTGCATAGATAAACCAGCATAGTTATGCAGATAAAATTGCTTCAAAATTTTTGGGGTTTTTTAGGTCAGTTCAGCTATGAAAGAAAGAGGAAATAAGTATTAGATAAGGGAAAAAAATTTACAAAGAACCAAAGAAAGTTGTGTGTATTGAGCAGCACTGAAAATATAATGTGATACAATGAGGAGGATGTTAATGCATATCTTTAGAGATCTATCTGCTAGCAAACATTGTTGTAATGTGTGGAGAAAATTATTTTGCCCACAAAATTCTGTATACAATAAATTCTATAAATAAAGTTGCTAAAGGAGGTAAAAAAACATATGTAAGTCCAGGATCAGTAGAATTCATTTTAGAAAAAGAGTCATTTTGATCTGAAGATTTGGTATTTGCCAAGTACAACCAGGTATTTATGACCCTTTGCTCCAGTAGTGGTTCCTCAGTCCATGGACAGCTCCGACTTGTGTTGGAAAAACTCTTTATGTTTTTATACCTGTATTCCTCCTTTAAACACATTGCTCTCAATAACGTGTATATTGATCTTGTTGATTTGCCAGCAAGACGTATCTCAGACAACTTTTGAAGAGGTTGGCTCAGCTGCCATGAACCCATTCTATCTGTGGCTATTATGGGAATTTTCTATTCCTAGAGGATCCCCTTACATTTGGGAAAAATGTGAAGTTGCATTTTGACAAAATCAAATGTGTTCACATGCTTTTCCTTTAGACATAAATTAAAAATCAATTAAGTCTACATGCCAGCTTCTAACAAAAGTCAGAAATCTGTTGTCGTTTTCATTACTTTGTTGGTACTGACTTGATGTTTCCCACAAAATTCCTAAGTAGCATGTTGCCTTACTTTTGAGAAGCAGTATTTGTGCATTCCTGCAGTTGTTTTCTCACTGGAGATGGAAACAGATATAAATTCTGCGTATAATCCAAAAGAAAGTAACTTGTTTCCCTTTATGTACATTTTTAGTCTAGAATAAATAGAATTGAACATAAAGGAAGGAATTTATAATTTCTTATATCAACAGTAACAAGACTACTAGCACCTTACATGACCTAGACTGCATTTCTTAAGAGTGCAAGGGCCTACTTAAGTTAGAGATCAAGATAAAGCGTACACTTAAGTTAGAGATCGAGATAAAGTGTACATTCTCCTAAGCCAGATCATTTTTGCTCTGGAGTCTTGCAAAAAAACCTTAAACAACAAACTAACCCATCCTAATAACAAAGCAGTACATCTGGTAAGACTAAAAATTCCATGTTATTGCAAAATATAACTTCTAATCATTTGCAATTCAGTCATGTTTCCGTAATTGCTATCACTTATATTTGATTGTTTAGGGACCTTTCTCTCACCCTCCTTTGTCTTTCGATTCCCCCCTCCCTTTTTTTTTTTCTTTTTTTTTTTTTTTTTTTTTCTTTTCTTTTTTTTTTTTTTTTTTTTAATATTGAGTAGTTCTTGAAATTAAATGAAGACTTAGAGATGGCAGCATGTCAGGAGAAAGGTTATGTAAATAATAAGCCCAAATATTCCTTCATTCCCTAAGGAGCAGAAACAACCAAAGACATTGTTTCAGACTCACTCAATTTAAAATAATCTAAGCAAAGGTGGCCAGGTTGAGAAAGCAGCCTGAAATGCTTTAGAAAGTTCTAGTTACAAAGTGATAATATAGAAAATATTACAGTATATTATGTATATTACAATATATACAGAAAACAATCAGTAATCTCGTTGCTTGTGTCAGAAAAACACCCTCCAAAATATGAATTCCAGTTCTGATATGCAATCCTTGCTAAAAGTTCAAGGAATCTAGCATCCATGAAACATGGTAGGATGTCACAGAATTGCAAGAAAATTCAGGTTATCAGAAACTCCTGGTATTCATCAAGCCCAGACACCTGCTCAAAGCAGAACTACAAAGTAGATCAGTTTGCTCAAGACTTCTAGGTCAGTTTTGAAAATCTCCAGGAGCCTCTCTGGAAAATACAGCCACATATATAAACACTTGCAACTGGATCATATTATTTCCTTTTTATCCAGGCAGGAATTGCTACATTCAGCCTATTGCCTCTCTGTTTTCTAGTGCAGCTCAGAGAATAGTATGAGTCTGTCTTTCCTATTCCCCCACTTGCTGCAGCGGGTGAATATAGAGTAGTTTATAGAGTCACAGGTTGAACATGCGTGTAGGCAAGTTTTATAGACATGACCTGAAGGGCTGTGTAAAGCTACTCCTCTTTCCCCACCCCACCACAGTCAGAAGAGGACTTGTTGTGAATATTTTACCATCATCTTATATTAACTTTCCAAGAAGAAAATTTTATCCTGCCCTCCAATATGCCCTAGCATCCTTCGCCTACTCCTCCCCAATGATACCATGTCACTAACCACTGAAGAAGTTAGCATTTTTTCTCTCCTTCTTTTCTACTACACAGCCATGGCATATAAAATAGTCTTTTTTTTTTTTTTTTTTTTTTTTTTTTTTTTTTTGTCTCAAGAATTACAAGACTATAATTTTTTGAGTCTCATGTGATCATGATTATTTGTACCTGAAATAATTTCAATACTGCCTTGAAGCAAAGATGCACTTGGCATAAGCTTTTACCACAGCACATAGCATGATAGAGCTGGCTCTAGTGTTTCTGATTTCCCAGCCTGCTTGTTTGACTAATTAGATGTTGGGCTCTCTAGATGGTTTTGAAGTTGTTTATTCCCTGTCTGACGACATTACATGTGTCACAGCCACTGGTAATGTGAGGTGCTCAGCTTAGAAAATACCCAGGAAACATCTGGACACTACTAGTCTGCAGAGAGCCTTGTTTTTTTCTTTACCAAAATAAAACATCCTAGAAAGGGAGGGAAAGAAAGAGATAAATAACAATATATTAATACTCAGGCATCTCTTACATACATTGCTAATACATATTCAATATCTCAGAGAGAAGAAACAAAGGCCCTGCATCTGCTTCTGCACATCTTCCCCTATTCTGCAATGTTGGCTTGCAGTATTTTACTCGGTTTTGGGCAGTATTTACTTTTTAGTTTCTAGCAGATAGCCTAGTAGTCTGTAGCTAAAAGTAAATGTGTATTTGTAATAAAGAAACAACAGCATTGAGCTTTCCTGTGGATTCTAGATTTATTTAATGCTTTTCTCATAAAGTAGTTTTGTATTCCAAATGATCACATCTGGCAGCTGCCCAAGGAAAAGAGCCCTGCCAGCTGAAAGACACACTGCCAGAACATTAATATTCATGCTGCATTTTGGTCTTCTCATTTGTGTACTTAACTCTCTGAGACACAGGAAGGTCCATGGGGAACACTGATGTGGGAGTTTCAGACTGTTGTGCATAAGAATTTCATTTAATAAAAAGAGAAGAAAACAAATTTAAGAAGCATAGATGCACTACTGCCCTTAGAGAAGTTTCATAAATAATAGCTAGCAAGCAACAGGTGAGACTAAAACCTGGAAGTTGCTGAAGCTGTTGACTATCGTAGCTTTAATCAAGAAGAAAGCTAGGATTGTAGGTTTGTGCTACTGGAAGATACTTGAGAAAATGTAACCCAGTTCCTACAGGCATCTGTAATGAGAAAAGTGAAATATGTTGCACTTTCCAATTAAAAGAAACTCACAAACAAATCTCTTTTATAACCCATCAAAGTTTATGTTAGATGAACTTAGAGTGTATTAGTTTATAAAAGCAGATCCCAATACACATATTCTAAATTAAATTTATTGGAAAATATATTATTGATATTGTAAGAATTTCTTTCAAAATACACTTTATATAATAAATTAATTATGAAAAACAAAAAGATTTATGTGTGATGTTTTTAGCATTCCCAAAATTTATCATTGCATCCTCCATACCTTTAGGAATACCTTTTGCTATGTTCTCTGTTAAAAGCAAGCCATTATGTAGTAGCTAGAGGGTGGTTAGAGGAATTTTTTTATTTATTTATGGCTCTTACATGTGGAAGAATGCTCCAAACCTTCAAAGTGTTCCTAGAACTCCACTTAAAACTAAAGGTAGTTGTAAAAGATCCTCTTGTAAAATAAAATAGGTATGGAGAAAGCTTAAAGTTTTTCTCTCCTTCATTCTAAATGGATTGTTTTCCAACACATACATAAATGCTTTTTCTAGGCAGGGTGGGTTAGTGTGTTGCTTTTGTGCCAAGAGCAGCATGGTTTAGCACGGCCACAGGTATAGGAAGGGCAGGCATGGTGAGGGCCCAGCTCATTGCTGATCACAGTCAGCACAGTCCTGCATTTTTCTTTAACTAGGTGCAGGTTATCAGCCAAACAGTTTTTCTTTCCATCTTGCCTTCCAAATTAAAGAAGGATTCAGTATTTTTAGAGTGCAAAAACAAGATTGACCAAATAATCCCTAATTCTTGCTCCTGTAGTCTATTACTTTAACTCCTTATTCTTTATCAGTTTAACTTCTTACTGTTTGTCTCCTTCATATAGAGATAAAATATTTAGGTAAGTTTTACTTTACTTATTGTTGTAGTTATAAAAAAAAATAAAATAAACTAGCTTGTTGTGTAGAGAGAAGTTTGGAAAAATATTTTGATTACAACCAAGACTCAGTTTAACTGAAATGCGCCTAGTAAACAAAAATTTGAGAAATGGATCTGTCATGTCATCAAAAACAAAAAAATATTCAAAGATCTTAAATAGATTTTCTCAAAATACAAATCATGGGGTGTAATTAAAATGGCATTTTATGAGATTAACCTTTTTTTGACTTCAACATTTTTTAGAGATTTAGCTATCAGTGACAAAGAGAATTCTAGAAAGCATTGGACCTTTATTTTAGCAGAGGGCAAAAGGATAGGTCAGGGTCCTGATAGCTGCTAGGAGAAGGTAACAAAGTCCCTCTTGAGCTTAACTATCTTTTCTGCCCAACAGTACAAAGCAGGGATTTTATAACAGTTTAACCTTTTCCTATCTTCATGAAGAATGCACAGCAAGTAACTATTAACTTTTGGAGCTTATGCATCACAGAAGATCAAGTATTCTTTAGGATTAATAAACCTCTGTTAATGTTTTAGATTTTTCATCTAAAAATGCAGTGGATGAGTAGCTCATAAGGCATACACAAGGGCATAACATTTTCTCAATATTGCTGTGACAAATTCAGCTTATGTTACAAAACAAAGATTTAAAGAATCCATTTCAGACCCCCCAACTAGTTTGAAAAAGCAACTTGGTAATTTCAGACTATTTGCAAAGACAAATTTTATTCAATGCTGAAGATGTAAATGATGAAGACCCATTTGCTCTTGTGCTATTTTGGTGAGTCACCAAAGAGCACTTTACCATCGCACTCTCACAGAGGAGCCCTAGTATCAGATTAGAAATCCATTTTTTTAAATCAATGAAATGTATTGTGTACTTTCTTAGTAGGACAACTTTTTTTTACATCAACGGATAGAATAGAGACAGAAAAATCTAAGAAAGCCTAGTGCTAAAGAGTCTTTTCTCTATATGCACGTATTCATACGCTGTGGAACTTGCTACAGAAACACAGGAATGACTTGACTCCTCTCAGATACATATGACAATGGAATTATTTATGTACTTTCAGATATTCATGGTGTTCTCTCAATAAAGATCTCATTTGCTTATCTTGAAATATTTTTCCAGACAAAATCTGACACTTGTTTTACTTTACTAGGTTGCACTAAATAGATAAATATTTTCTCTTTGGCTACATAAAACTGAAGACTCACTCTAGATAAGAGATATCCTTCTGCTGCTATAGCACTGTGTGGGAGTACATGGAAGAGTTAATCATTAAATAATTATGCAATGAACAAAGTGATTGATTTTTTGTTTAGTTGGTGGCAAATGAGAGAATTATAGCATAGCAATCATATTTTGAAAGAGTGGTTTTTCCAGTCCATTTCCAAGCTCTGTGTACCTGTTTTATTAAAACACATCCCAATTGAATAGCCCTAT
The DNA here is from genome assembly GCF_965231275.1 of Zosterops lateralis. Classification (NCBI taxonomy): domain Eukaryota; kingdom Metazoa; phylum Chordata; class Aves; order Passeriformes; family Zosteropidae; genus Zosterops; species Zosterops lateralis. The sequence continues at coordinate 36,367,840 of NC_139763.1, forward strand.
TTATGGAGCATAATTTGGTGTCTTCAGTGCTCAAAGCTGATAGTTGCCATTTCTTTTTGTTTAAATACCATAGCTGTCTGGCTGCTCAGACAGTCCACAGAAAGCTGTATGAGTGAAATGCTTGCCTGCACTGCCTGATTTTCAGCTGTGAGGAAGAAGGACCTTTAGTTCATTCTAAAAATGGCAATCATTTTCCCTTAAAATGGCATAAAACCAGAAGAAGGGAACCACAGGGGTGGACAACAACTATGAATGTGGTACAACTAACAAAGAGAGTGGTGCACCACAGCTCCATTTCAAAACCAGTACAGATATCAGATGTGCTAAAGTTGGGAGCAGGTTACATTTAAAAAAGCTTAATTAACCAAAGTGTGCCTTTTCCAAAACATGTCATTGACCTCACACAATTCTGGTATGTCATGATATAGTAGGCTACCACCCACTCCTTTGCCAAAATCTCCTGTTTTCCAAAACAGTGGAAATTTTTACAGTAGAAAATAAATTAAATGCATTTTTAAAAATGGCTAACATCTCCTGGGAGAAATGTACTAATTTTCACTGCTTCATGTTATACAGTAAAATGTGTGTCCTTTGGATTCAGTAAATTACATGACACGATGCAAGAAGCAATATGGTTGTACAGTAAAAAGTCAGAGATAAATACAAAAGGCAGCTGAACTAGTAGTGAGAGTTCTCTGGTAAATTTGCATTCATTTAATTTAGAATTATATAAATTTGTGGGGGATGGTATTTCTTAGGACCAGGAGTACATCAGAATTGATATTAAACAAATGTTTTACAAATAAAAGAAATATTTTTGTGGATTTGGATTCTTTCTTCATTCTTTCATGAAAAGAACCTAAACTCAAAACTACAATACTTAAAATTACTTGTCTTGTAAATTAAAATTAAAAAAAAAATCTTTCTCTCAACTGCTCTTGAAAATATTTCTATGAAAACTAAAAAAAAAGTGTCTCTTTTCTTAAAGTATTTTCAGGTTTCTTGGGAAAAGGCAGTTTCAGCTAGGCTTGTTATTTCTGCAGCTCAAATTCTTACAACTTAAATATTTGTAAAGAGTGAGAAAAATAACTCCATTTTCTATGGCTGATTCTGAAACCTTTGTTCTCTTTCTTTGAATAGGCGTAGGCAAACATGTAATTTGTCCTGCCTTTTGTCTAACTGCAAACAATAGATTAAGTTCAGCTGAACATGCAAGGGAAAAGACAAAAAGCAAACATTGTCAAGCACTTTCCATTAACTAGGTTTTGGTTTTTTTTCCTGAAAATGCCAGAGTGCAGTGAAGCTTTTCTTCTCTTTGTTTTAATAATCATATCCAGTGGGTATGGCTCTCAAGGAAATTGAAAGGTCAAGACATGTACACACTTGGTGGTAGCATAGGCTTTTACAGCTTCTAACGGAAACTATTGGATCACAGCTGCAAAAAAGATGCAAAAATTTAAATTATTTAAGGCATAATCCACACAGTTTTTGAGATATTATTTTTTTCCCCAATATGTAATCTAAATCTACCACTCTGTTTCAGTTTAAAGCCATTCCTCTTTGTCCTATCACTACATGTCCTTGTAAAAATTCCCTTGCCAGCTCTCTTGTAGAATCCCTGGAGCCTTCTCTACTCCAAGCTGAGAGGCAGACCAAGCAGGGAACACTGGAGCCCACTATATTTCTGTGTTAGCTAGTGTGGATAAAACCCTTGCACTGTAATTCTTAATTATGAAGAAAATTATAGAAAATTGTACTGCAGAGTAAATTTTATACAACAGAATCGTCCCTTGTTATACAACTTCTGCTTGTAAAGCATAACAGTTTTTTCTGACACCCCCAAGATATAAATTACACTAGATTTACTTAAAAATTTACTTAAGATAATACTTCTCTGACCAATTTTACTTATATTTTGATTAGATTTTTGTACTAGACATGGTCTATGGAAGTCTGACCTTTTCATCAGATCACAGGTTCACATATATGCAACTAGAAAATTCATATGGGGGAAACAAGCAGCTTAATATTAAAATTCAATTCATTGAGCACTGAAGCATCATAGGAGTGTCATGTCTAGTTTTGCTGAAAACCATAAATATGTATCTTCATTTGATATCTGTACCTTAAGATTGTCGTGCAGTTTTGAGGTAGAGTTTCTGCCTTGAAAAACTGTAAGATAATCCAAAATTTAATTTAAATAAGGCATACTAACTTCAATCTTTTATTGAACTTCTGAGTGAAAGTGTGGTCTTATGAATTTGAGTAATCACAAAGTTCATCAACAACACAGGAAAGGCTATTTCTTTTCTATCCTCTGTTCTTTGTAGACAAACATTCAGCATTCTAGAGATTTAAAGAGCCTTCTTTTTAGAATTGCTATATTTCTTATAGATAAGGTTTGCAATAAAATATAATTTCACAGAAAAATTATGTGATTTCCTACCCTCTAACTGGCCCCTGCTGCACAAGATTTTAGTTTTGCAAACGAGTAGATTTTTGTCCATTCTATTGTATAAGGAAATAATGTTAAATATTCAGGCTTTTAACTCTCCTAATGATTTAATTTGAAAAAAAAAATGAAACTAAATCTAACTTCATGAGTTCTAATTTTAATAGCAAAATTCATTGGAAAAAAAATCAAATATCTGCTCTTAGAAGTATTTCTTAGAAGGTTTACATTGGGACACTGTCAAGCAAGAGAGCACACATGAAAATTGGCTTTCACGATGATGGTGAAAGGGGCATACCAAGTGAAGGGTCATTTCTCCTTCTCTCCAAACCTTACTGTATCTGATTTTTTTTTTTTTTTTTTTTTTTCCAGAAATGAAATTCTTTGATAATTTCAGTCAAACACATACACGATTTTGTGATGTCTATGGGATGCTTTGGAAAAGGCATACTTTGGTTAAATGTTTGTAAACATAACCTTCCTCTCACTTTAGCATATCTGCACACCAGAGAAACAACCTAACACTCAAAAAAATCTTCCCAGCATCTGTAAAGGAATATCTATAATTCTAACTGTTAAAGATTATAGAAGTGCTTTTGTTTTCCTTTAATAATTGTGTGATTTGGAAGAAAGATATTAAATCTTAACTACTTAGTTGATTTTCATAGTGGAATATGTTGGTATGAAAGGATAGAATTGTCACTGTTTTGCTAAAGTGGAACAGACAGTGTGAGGGTGATCATGAGATAAAATGGTGTATTAAAAGCAGATGAGCTTTGGCACAAAAAGTGGTTCCTGTGTTCCTAATATCACTTTGATTCCAATGTTCAGCAGAGCATGAATGAAGTAAGGACAAAAATGTTTTGTTTTGTCTTGCAGTGAGTTAAATAACACTTTAGATTTTGCATAGCTAAATCTCCATCTGAATTAGAAACTATGCTTGTACAAGGAAATATGGATTCTGCTAATTAATTGTATGGTTTGGTATAATTTAATTAGAAATGCTTTTAGAAATAGAAGGGTGCTTGTCTGACAATGCTGAAGAACACAAAATCAGATAGTTTGCAAAACTTCAATTCAGGTTTGTGTGGTTGTATTGAGTTTGTATAGCTTGGTTTTAGGGAGCAGGCAGATCACAGGGGTGGCTTCTGTGAGAAACTGCTGGAATCTGTCTCTACGTCTGGCAGAGCCAGTCCCTCTGATGGCTCCAAAGGTGGACGTGCCATTGGCCAAGGCTGGACCAGTTAGAAATGGTGATAACACCTCTGTGATAACATATTTAAGAAGAAAGAAAAACAAAAGTTGTTGCACAGACATAATTACAGCTTGAGAGGAGTGGAGTGAGATGATTTGAGGAGAACAACTCTGCAGACACCAAGGTCAGTGAAGGAGGGGGAGGAGGTGCTCCAGGGACTGGAGCCAGGATTCCTCTGCAGGCTGTGGTGCAGACCATGGTACAGGTGAAGCAGCTCTGCCCAGGATTCCTCTGCAGACCATGGTGAAGCCCATGGTGCAGACCATGGTGAATTGAAGCAGCTGTGCCTCTGCAGCCCATGGAGGTCCATGGGGATGCAGAGATCCCTCTGCAGCCCATGGAGGAGCCCCACACTGGAGCAGGTGAATGCCTGGGGGGAGGCTGTAAACCCATGGGAGACCAAGGTGTGAGGGGCCCTGCGCCCAGGCTGGAGCAGCCTGTCCTTGGAGGGCTGCACCCCATGGGGGAGTGACCCATGCTGCAGCAGTTTGGGGAGGGCTGTTTGCCCAGGGATGGACTCATGTGGCAGCAATTCACAGGGAGCTGCTGCTTGTGGGGTTGGAACCATGTTGGAGAAGGTCACAGAGAAAGAACTGTCTCCTGTCAGAAGGATCCCATGGTTTCCCTCCCTTGTTGCACTGCTGGTGTAGAAGGTAGAGATGGAAGGAGAGGGGGGGTAGGGGGAAGGCCTTTTTAAGGGTTTATTTTACTTCTCATTATCTTGATCTGATTTTTTTAGTAATAAATTCACTTTGTATCTCGAAGTGGAATCTGTTTTGCCTTCGATGGTATTTGATGAATGATCTCTTCTGGTCCTTAACTCATGAACCCTTCATTAAATTTTCATTAAATGGTCAGCTGCAGAGGGGAGTGAGTGAGCAGCTTTCATGGCATCTGGCCTGGGTCAGCCCATGACAGTGGTGGATTTTTATCTGAAGTTTGTCACAGTCAGGTCCTGCTTATTTGTGAACACTGAAATAAGGGGAATTTCTTGAAAAACTCTGAACAAGAATGCAATTTTTTGGTGTACCGCAAAATCCATTGTGAAACTCATTTGGGAAGACAGGTAGCTTGGAAATTAAAGCATTGAACAAATCTTATACTGCATGAATGAGATTTTTCAGGACTGCCTTAGCAACCACTAAGCAACAATCAGATGATCTGGTATCAAGAAGGATAGCTGGCAACATGGAGTAGCTTGATAGCAGCTGAGATCTGATGGTTTGTAATGTGTAGGATGTGATTACTAATTCAAATTAGAAAGCACTGGCATGTGCTTGTTTAAGATAGGAAAGACACAATGCTAGCCTAGAAACCATTACATTTCATAGGATTGCATTGCAGCCTCACCAAATAGACTCATTGCATAAACTTTTACCACTACAAGGAAATGAAATCCTACAGGAAATAACAGTGTGAGTTCTATAAAGTCAATAAGCATTTCTGTGTCCAAGTATATATGATGAGTGTTGTGACTTTTTTTTCCCTCGACTTTAAAGGCAAATTCCTATAACTATTTTTCTGTAGGACTGTTAGAGCCTGTCAGATGCTATAAGTGCTAGACTTCACCTCATATAAACTTGTCACACATACCCAACAGTTTTGACTGTTGCCATTCCTAAAAGGTGCATATGGAAAACAAAATAACCCATGAAAACCCACCCTCATGACTGCACCTGCCAGTGCTGATCCTGGTAAAGGAGACCATCAACACCTCACAGCTGTTTCCTGCATCCTTATCTTCATGGCCTGTTTCTTACCCTGGCTCTTGAGTTTTTATTCTGAGTTTTTGTGTTTGGGGTCTGTTGTTGTATAAATGGGATTATCTGTTCTGAAGCTGGACCATGTTGGCATTAGGACAGGAAGAAGCAGGAAGATCTCCCAAGCAGGGTGGGATAATGAAGTCCCAGCAGAATTTCTGCCTTGTGACATTCTCTTCTGGCCTTTCATTTCTCTTTTCCTTGGTGGAAACATTTCTCTCTGTGGCAGCAAAGTTGTCAGGCAAAGACTGATAAAAATGAGCAGGGAGAGTTGGTTACAGCACAGTCTGGTGTGGTCTCCTTGTATATGGCAGTAGCTGATTCACTGGAACATGGATTTCAAGAAAAGGTCCATCTATCTAAGGCATGGCAATCACCTATCCAGAAATGCTAGAGCTAAGTTGGTAAGAGCTTTCTAGCAGTGACAGGATAACCTCAGCTACTATTCATCAGATAACCTTCCCCTTTATGTTGCTTACTTGAAATAATAACGTATTCTGCTCTGCTTATAGTAAAAATAAATGTTTTCCTTGTACAGAAATGTTGGGTTAAGCCATTTTTATTAGGATTGCCAAATAAGGAACTGCTCAGAGTAAATCAATAGTTTACAGACCTGAAGTTCAAATATCCCTACTAATCCACATGCCTGCATGTTCCCATGTGTGCTGTTTAGTTTATTAACTTTAGAAATAATTTAGAAAAGAAAAATCTCCATTCAAAGTGAGTAATTTTCCCTATGGACATTACATCAAATTTTCTGACTTTAATTCAGTCAGTTAATTATATTGTATTGTCCATAATTTTTATACTAACTATGGGAAAAACAATGTTTGAAGGTGTATTAAAATATCTTAATATATATTTTTTTACAATTTAAGTTTAAAGACATTCTTACCATGAGGGTGATTCACAAGGGAGTTGATAACTTGTTCGTACTTCCCTTCCAAACATTTTCTGTGGACCATTATTGAGTGTGATTTCTACCACAACTGGCAGTGTAATGACAGCATCAATAAGTCAACTAGCACTTTTTAAAATCCAACCATTTTGCTCAAAAGCAAAACAAAACAAAACACAACATAAAAAGTGTAAAAAATGCTCAACAGTATGGTTGGGTTCACTATGAGTTCACTATAGACTGGTATTCCCAGTCTCTGACAGGTTTGTATAAATTTGACACATTCTTATGACATTTATTTATTAAACTAGAATGATTAAATTAATTTTAATACTTTCATAAATACAGTAAGTACATACATAAGGTCATCTACAAGACACTAAAGTTTCTGAATCCTCTGGTCTGATCCAGTGAGATATTAGTTTTTGTGTTGTAATCTGCTTTGGAGAAAGAGTTAGGTCTCTCAGCAGCTCTGTCAGTATAAAAATACTGCTCTGAGTAATTTAGACATGACTATAGTAAAAGAAAGCTAATTTGGGTTGTTTGATTATTATAGTAAGTTTTCTCTGTTGAAATAAAATTAAAACTCTCCAACAGTTTTGGGAATTGCAAATTGGAAATTATCCAGCTATTAAAAGTAGGAGTGGCAACCAACTTCCCTTCACCTTGACTGGTATCCTTAGTGCAGTCCTCCCAATTCATTACTGGAATGGTTGGACAGCCCTTTGCCCCTGTTACTGCATGTCTGAGATCACTGCTGTCTGCCAGAAGATGCTTCACTGAACTGAAGAGTTCCCAAGGGATCTGTTCACTCAGACTCCTTACCTCTCACCAAAGAAGGTTCCAAATGCAGCAGAAAGAGGACTCCACGAAGCAGGAGAGCTGATACACCACTGTAAGGAAGATGTAGTAAGAGCACAAAACACAGGGAAGGCTGAAGGGTGAGACTGGGGAGGGCACCCTGTGGCTTTATGTCTGAAGTTGCAAATCTGGTGATGTTCAGCTGTTAAGAGGCTTCAGTTACACAGGAGCAGTCACAGATTTTTGGCTCAACAGATCAAAAGGAGTATCCACTTATCTAAGATTACCTGGTCAGGTCCAAGCAAATGTGCTATGTGTGGAAGGAGATGTATAGAAATTAAGCAGAAAATATGAGTTAAAAATAATAATTATTATGGGTTTGATATTTAAAGACCAGTTAATCCAATTTAAATTGCTAATTAAAATCTTCTGTATCTATTTAATTTCAAATTATCTTCTAACTTTTTTAAAACAAAATGAATTTTTTTTAAAGTGTGTAATTATAGTATGAGCTTTTAGGCAACATTTTACTTCATGGAAAATGTTTATATCCAAAGGTGGCTGGAAGTTTTAATTGATTTTTCACACTTCAGTGCAGTCAGTTTTTGCAAATACTTCTTATGTGTTCTCAGTAGTGTCCCAAACCCAGATTTAATTTTGATGTGGCAAGGGAGTTACTGTGCCTAGAATTCCAACATATTATTTTAAAAAATATTCAAGTTTAATGTCAAATAAATTTATTTGTTTTGTGGGTGTTGAGCTTCATCTTATATGCTCCAAGCATCTTCTGAGTTTTAAGCTGTCTACACAGCATGAATGGTGAGATAGGATCTGCATTCCTGACCTGAGTTATAGGATCTTACTTTTTAAGTCATCTCAGTGAAATAGAAAGACTACTTAAAGAATAGGTTTTTGACCCTTGGACATCAAATTCTATTTGGTTTTGAGCAGGGGAATTCTCACTGAAATTGTTTTTGGTGTTTTATACATATAGCCAATATGTGTATGAGGATTTACAGGATTTAGCTTACTCTATGCCTCAGAAGGAAAGCCTGATACAGTATCTGGCTAATGTTTCGTATTTAGTAGATAATTTAAATGGTAGTTCATATTTTCAACTTTCATCTTAATAGCTGACTATATACTCAACTAAAATTTCCTGGATTTAACCATTAAAGATCATGAAAAACAAGATACATGAAAATAACAGTATGTAATATCTGTGTTTGTAGATTTTTCAATTGATAGTGTAAACTAATAGTGTAATTGCTGCACTATTAATATTTGAGTATATTTATACACTTCCTTTCTACTGTATTACAGGTTTCATTACAATCAATGTCTCTTGCTCAAAGAGGAAATCCGTGTATATTTATGAAATGAGCTCTAATATTATACATTGGCTGAGTTAAAAGGTACAAGTCAATATAGCAGAAGGGTTTGGTGAAGGGATGTTTAAGGGAAGATATGTCTTTTCTCTTAGGCCAATACTGTCACTGAGGAGAAAAAATTGCTTTTTAGACTGTGGCAAAAATATATGTTTTTTCTTACCTCTGCCCATGCCACTCTAGGAGCAAATTCAAAGTAGAAGATTGAATCTTGATTGGTTTATGTCTGCTGGGAAAATTTTAGTAGCATGGTTTTAAAACTGAGAACAAACTCAGAGAAAATATTAGGTGTCTCAGTGTGACAGTGACTGGGAAAATATTCCTTCATAGTTACACGCATGGGAGCTCAGTAACCTTTCTTACATACAGGATTCAGCACTTTATCACCAGGACCAGAGAGGCAAGGGGGAGACCAGCTTTTGCTGCCTGAGGACATGTTCCTGTAGGAGAAGTTTAATTAAAATGTGTCCTCCACTGTATTTTATCTTGCAAAAGGCTGGCCAGTATTTCAGTTAATACCCCTATAAATTCTTTGCCAAGTGTCTTTAATTTGACAACAGCCTTGTGAAGCAAGGAGTCCTAAAGTCAAATATATGTTGCTTCTCTGGGAATCTGTGAGTGCCTTCAACAGCAGCAGCTGGAAGAAGAGAGCAATGAGACTTAAACAGATTATCACTGATACAAATGATCCAAATATTGAATAACTGTGGTTTTTATAGGATCATTTTCAAGACCTATTTTAATCTCTAGAAAGCAAATGTGTTGTTCACCCTAAAAGATCTTTTATGTCACCGAGTTCCTGTTTGGGAGACAAAATGCTGTTTTTATCTGATATATATTTATTTGTAGTAATGTTGAATTTTACGTTAAAACAAATTATATATCCACAGAATTCTATGTTCTCTATATTGAAGTTAAAACATATGTCAAATGCCAAATGACAGCATTCCATAGCTAGAGAGTTTCTCGTGCTCTTGTAATTGTTGCCAGATCAGCTTACACTTATTGAAAAGAATGAAATTTTGGACTCATGTAATTGAGTTGAGAAGCTGAAGTTATATATCTCCTCTGCACTTGGACAATTCTCAGATTGTAAAGGAAGGAGACACTGATGGAAATACAAACAGCTGAGTAACATTCTTCACATGAAGCTCCTGTAACTGGGAATAAAATAACTGGAATTAAATAACTAACACTGGAAAAAAAACATAAAGAAAAGGAAAAAACCACAAATTTGTCAATGGGGAAAGTAGTTCTTAGAAAGTAAAAGAACTCAGTTTGTTAGTATGGGTCTGTGCCGTTCTTAGGGAAAGAAAGCTTACTTTAGCAAAGGCACAACTTATCTCCTCTGGATTTCTGCCTCTATTTGTTTATCCTCACAGCATTCTGTATTCCTTAGGGAATCTGTGGAAGGGAGCAGAGGCTTTATTAAAGATTGTCATTACTCCAAAAGTTAGTGAGCATGATGTACTTTAGGTGCTGCAGAATTATTTATTTCACTCCCTTTTACTATTTCACTTAATTTCCCAAAATTTCTGTTGTCTAGCAAACTGTCAGAGCAGTTAATTTTATTTAGGTAACTGAAGAAATAACCTTAATAAGCAATCTCGTTTCAGAGTTTATTTTTACAGAAAAAAAATTATCTTTTTGACTTGTTCTCTATCTGTAACATGTGAAGAGTTTTCTTAAATTTACCAAGCCTTATTTTTGAGATGAGAATAAGGAATAGGAAATATAATCTCAAATAATTCATCAGAAATAAATGAGAAAATAAAATCCGTGTGGAATTGCTAAAGTGGAGTGAGAAATTTCTGAAAGTTAAGGCTGCAAAGAAAGAGTAAGAAACTTATTAAAATATGAAAATACTCTTGTTTTCTCAAACTCCTGAGTCTCGTAATATTGCTTCATATTTAATTTCAAATTTTCCAAGTATTTGCAGCTGCCTAAAAAGCTGATATCAATAAATACTAATCAGAAAGGTGTAAGGAATTCATAATTAGATGTACGTAGTGACAACTATAAAATCAAACTGACTAATATCTTAATGGTTTGATGGGAAAAGAAGTACACAGTTTAACACATGAACTAGCTAATACAGTAATAGCTACGTACTTAAATTATTTAAATTGGGTATGGTCTATTTCAATATGTCAATTGTACTGCAGCATTCACATGATGAATTGTCTTTTCACTCTTCCGTCCTTGGGAGAAGTCCTGTTGTTCAGAGAACTCCAACAAAGCCAGCTGGCAGCTAGACTAAGAAACTATTGACCCCAAATGGATTCTTCAGATAATCTCTTTTAGAAATACTCCTTAAACACATGTTTTAAATACCTCTTGACAGAAACAGAAAAAATATTCTGCAATAAAATGTTTCTCTTGACTTGACTGTAAAGATATAATGAAATTTGGTCGTCAGAACATACTGGATGAAATGTGTATATTAAGTCTTTAGTAAAGACTGTCTTACCAGTTAATATGAATTATTATAAAGGTTTTGTATTATCCTTAAAATCAGAAACCTGATAAGGATATGGTACATGGGCAAAGTAAACAGTATTTCATTAAAAGTCTATGTGTGTATATGTGCCTAGATTACAGCAAACTTGCTGAACTCATTTACCACAGGTATAAATCTACATGTAAATAGGAGCATAAGAAATAGCAAACATATTGCCCAGGAAGATATTATATTGTGATAGTATTATAGTACTAGTTCTGTTGTAATTTCTAAAAACTACTTTAAAGAAAGTGGTATTAGACTGCTACCAGATAAAACACTTGGCAACACTGTGCCACAATCATTGCAAGGGCCCAGCACAGAAGACTGAGTAGCACAATGAAATGCGTTTCCCTTTAAAGACAATTGCTTATGCTGTGTGCGAATTACGCTCTCTGTGATCACATTTAGTCAAATTAATGTAAAGCTATTAATGTAGGTCAGATATATTTTGACTTCTGCATGAAGCACAGGGGAAGACCATCATGCCAGTGTGAATATTCTCAATGGCTGCTGATATCATGCTTTAGCTAATTCATTGTCCTGCTTCTGCCTCCTTGGCAATCAAATTGAGGTATAAATGACTATGCTTCTAAAAAGACTAAGGCTATATTAGAAACAGATTTCTCAGCACAGATGTTACACTGCAGTAGCTGGACTCAAAACAATTACTTTTCTTGCAAATTCAGACAGTATAACCCATTTTCCTATGAGCATGATGTTCAGAAAGAGGATTGATTCTCACAGAAGATGGAAATATTATTAGATGATAAGATTCAGATTGCTTGTTTAAAAATCTTTGCATTACAGGTAGGACAAAAGTAATACAAATCTGATAGAGATTCCCTGTTTGAGTATTTTGACTTTTCATCCAAATGGTTAAATTCATAGAATCATGGAATGGTTTGGTTTGGAAAGGACCTTATAGATCATCTAGTTCTGAACCCTCTACACCTGCCAAGAACACCTTCCACTAGATGAGGTTGCCCAGAGTCCCATCCAACCTGACCTTAAACACTTCCAGGGACTGGGAATCCACCACTTTTCTGGGCAACCTTTCAGTGCCTCACCACCTCACAAAAAAGAATTTCTTCTTCATATCTAATCTAAATCTACCATCTCTCAGTTTTAATATTTCTCCCTTTGTCCTCTGATCACCTTCATGGCTCTCCTCTGGACTCTCTCCAACAGGTCTATGTCCTGCTTGTGTTAGTATGCCCTAGAACTGAACAAAGTACTCTAGGTGGGGTCCATCCATTAAATCCATATCTCTTCAGTTAACAGACAAGAATGTTGTGTTGGATATTGTCAGATGCTTTGCACAAGTCCTGAGAAATATTTCAGTTGTTGTCTTATCCACCAAAGCTCTAAGCCTGCCACAGAAGACCGCCAAATATTTCAGGCATGATTTATCCTTAGTGAAGCCATTTCTTCTGTCACCAACCACCTCTTTATTTTCATGTGCTTGAATAAAATTTCCAGGAGGATCTGGCCCATGATCTATCTGGACACAAAGTTAAGAATGTCTGGCTTGTACTTCCCCCACAAATGGGGGAGATTCCCATTTTTCATCAGTATGAACTTCACTGAATAGTCATGAATTCTCAAACATTCTGAAATATTCTCTAGTGGCTTATCACCTTCATCTACAAGTTCTCCTGGGACCTGAGGATGCATCTTGAACCCCATCTTATCCTACAGTGACCAGTATTTCATTCTTCCAGTTCCTGTTTCTGCCTTCTGTAACATGCATGGTGTGGCTGGAGCACTTGCCAGTGAAGGTTGAAAAAAAAGTCATTGAGTACCTCAACCTTCTCCATGTCCTGAGTAACCAAGTCCCTGGTTCAAAGACTAAAGTGATAAAAACATAAGGTCTTTGAAAATGAGTTTCAGATACACCAGGAGCTTGAAAACTGGGTCACATATTTAAGATATATTTTGTAAAGACGTTCAAATGCAGAGCTGTGGTTCAGCAAGTAGACTATTTCTTAGTGTAAAGTTTCATGAGTGCTTAGTGATTTCATTTGGATTAAATGTAAATAATTAGCATGTTTTAAACATACTTTTACAGATTCAGAGATATATATTAGATATATGATTCAGGTTTAAAAAACTACTGTCAGTCATCCTAATTGTGAATGGGTAGATGGCCAGGAAATTACTCTCCTAATTTCCTTCAGCTATAGAGAACAGTCTTTCCAGCTCTAGATTTGTTTTGGAGTTGAGGCTGAGTTGACAATTTAAAGGCAGAATGAACAGTGGATTTCTGAAAGGATAAGTATTCAGTTTCTCATGCTTTTTTCTTGGGTCATGCTGACAACAAGAAAAAGAGATGTGGAAAACTACTTTGGAGTCACCTCAATTACGTCGGCACTGTGCCTTCTTCAGTTTGGCATAAAAGGTGTGGAGACCCTAGTGGATTTCTGAGATATGTCAGGACAAATCCAATTAACTCTTGTAAAAGGCTGGAAAGGGGTTTCTTACCAAAAAAATCTGCCTTGTGGCAGGCAGTATCCTAGTTCTGACATGAAAGTTTGTAATTGTCTCAAGGTTGTAGTTAACAGCTTTGTTCATGTGATATCACTGATGGATAGATGGGACACTTTTAGATTGTCACCTACAATGTGGTGATGTAACACCATAAGTGGCCCCAAGCATTGTATTCACTGCTGTTCTACTGAACCTTTTTATTTCCTGAGAGCAATACATCTTGCTGTCTGAGAAGTATACCTTGTGTGCAGACCTGCAATAGTTATTGCGAATGACCTGTAAAATTTCTCTGGAGTCTATCTTTAATACCGTTCTTGATCTAGAGGCAGTCTTAATCCATACCCTGTGTCTTGGGGATTACTTCAAGGTACTTGTCCAAATGCTGTACTGGACCAGGTTTCAAAGCTGGACTCTTTGAAAAATTTAATTTCATTTTAATTGCGCAATCACAAAAGCAGGAGAGAGCATATGAGTATTCCTGTAAATTCCTGCACAGAGTTAGGTACTGAGAGACCAAAATGTCATTAATCAAATAGTGGTTGTAGGAGTGTTGTATGAAAACACAATGAATGAAAGAATCTTAAGTCAGAAGAAAATTTTGTTTCAATTTCATTCTTTCTCTTCCATTTTTTTTTAGTATTGGGTTTCAACATCTGCTAGAGAAATTTGTACAAAGCAGTTATGTGACTGTGATCAATGAAATGGCTGTGTTTGGACAAATGGCCTAATTTAATGCCACATTGCCATTGTGTTACTCTTTCTATTAATAATTTCCAATGAATTGCAAAGCAAATTGACCTCTGAAAACTAGGGAATAACTTTTATTATATTCTATTATCTCTGGTTTGAATATTTCTCTTTCAAATCCAGAAAGAAGATCCAGGAAGAAGGAAGTACTTATTACTGTAAAATTCTGTTCTAAAATATGGGTTAAGTAACATTCTAGCAATGATTCCAACAGCTGAATGCCAGAATGATGAGCTTTTATCATATGGAAAAGCTTCTTAATTATGTATTCCATAATGCTCTAAAATTAGTTGGATGGCCTCTTTTCTGACTATGTAACATTTTTCAAAACATTTTCTCTAGTATAATTTTTGGTGTCATAGTGATCATGGCTACCTTTTTACACAGAATTAGTGGAATAACAGCAGTTGCTGCCAGAACATTTTCTTACAACAACCAAAATCTCAGCTTTACTTTTGCTACAGTGGAAAACAGTGATATTTAGGGGAGGTATAGAGAAACCCTGATTGTTGATAACAGTTGTGTGTGCAATGATTTTATGCTCTCTAATGTGCAAAATTCTTTCTTTAGCATAGCTGGCATATGGAAAAGACACAGTTATAGTCCTTCACCCACTCCTGTTAAATATATTGCTTTAATCTATCTAGCCTATCCACTTCAATATAAGCATGCCAAATTAAAGGGAGATCATTGTCAGAGGGAGGGAACTGTCTTTGTATCCAGTGGAGATAGAACAAGGAGTGATGGTTTAACACTGCATCTCGTCCAGAATGTCAGCAAAGCCCTTCCTGAGATTAGAAAGGTTATGATACCACCGTCATGACAGGTAGTTTGAAGAAGTATATTTCAGGTATTTCTGATTCTGTTGTTCTGAGGCTCTGTGTCTCTGAATACAGACACATTGGAGTAACTCCAAACTCACCTTTTTTGAATCAAGTTCAGCCCTTTGTTTTTGTGGTCAAGATTGTGAACAGTTGCTTCTGTGGAGCAGAATCTTTTCCTCTATTTTTCCTACATGCACAGCAAAATAGATCTCTGAAGATACTATGTTTCTCCAATATTTTTAATTTTTAATTTCTGCATGTATTCGTCCTTTTTCTTGCCATGTCTAGAGTCCTCTTCCAGTACCTGGTCACTTTGGGAATATTTACTGTGGTTTTATTATGTCAAATATTGTCTTTTTATCCAGAGGTTGTTAAGTGTGTGCAATTGTTTGTCTGCATACTGTGCTGCATGGTGTGCCTCACCTGAATAGGTAACTTTTTTTTTTCTCCCAGGAAACTAAGGGTCATATAAATTAATAACACATGCTATAACATATATCCATACAGTCTATAGCAAAGATTTTGTTTGTGGCTTTACCTCTGCAAGCACAGGGGAAGTGCTTTACTTCATTTCTGCAATCACTAGGGATTCCCTGGCTGCCTGATTACTCCAGAGCTTTTGATTTGATCAGAGCTGTGCCTTTGCTCTCTGAGAGCATCCTTAATGAAAAGAATATTTTGGGAGCTATGAAGGAACTCCTCAAGAAAAGAGAGGGCATGGGGAGGCAGGAAACAATGAGGAGACAGTCTTGCCAAGACACTAAGAAGGAGTGAAAGAGCCCTGTTAGGAGAGGAGAGAAATATGATTATGCAGCACCAGAACTGCAGTAGCCTCTGCAGAACAGAGAATAATAGAAGTAGCACAAGAAGACAGAATTTTCCCTTTGAAATCATAGATGGGAGACTCTCTATATGGGCATGAAGATCTTTATTTTATCTCTCACGGATGAGTTATCAATTGCAGTGCCTTTGAGAAAGCTTTTGAAGGAAGGGACATGAATCTTACTTTTATTATATTTATTAAAATGGAATGCAGACTTATTTAACCAGTGTAAGTTTTCAATTAAATAAATTAAACTTAAACAATTGAAATAATTAATAACTCATTTTCAAGTCTGTAATGCTGGTTTAAATGGCTAAATTTTGAAATAGTTTAGTAAGAAATTAATATTACAGTTTTAATAGATTTGCTTGTCAGACTGTTCCACTATCTACACTAGTTAATACTTTCACAGTAGCTCTAGGTAAGTAAGCTCTAGTATTAAGTATGAATTCCTTGGGTGATCTATATTCTGTTAAATCTGGAAAGCAATACATTTTGTTAATCATCGTATTTTCATAAAAAGTAAGATGATGGTTTGTGATAGCCACTTTTAGAACAACACCAAGTCCTTCATTTATTCAGTCAGTATAACAATTCTGAAAGTGGGGAACTCATATTAGGTGTTTTCCCAAAAAATTCTTGAGACAACAAGACATTCAGAGTGATATTTCTGAAATAAAACCAGTGTTAAAGAAAAGAGCTCTAGTAGCAGAATGGGATGAAGGCTTTGTTGTAGGCACATGCACAATTCACTAGTATTACAGGCTTGATATTTTGGGCACCTTTATCCTTTCCTGAAAACTGCAGAAAGAAATATACTTGGAGAGGATATCTACCTAGAAACAAATAACTAACTGAATGGTAATCTAATATCCTGGCTAAGTAGTATTACACATAAGCTACAGGACAGATGGTGGCTTGTTGTCTAAACCTTGCATAAGGACTGGGGCATGAACACTACTCTGGCAGGAGCTGAAGTGAGATATTTTGCCCCATGGGAATGCAAAAAATATGTCATAATACAGAGAGTGCGCATCCTGTCACTCTCTCTCTGGAGAGACCCTCTTTTTTTGCAATGTGGTCATACATCTGATACTGGAGGCTTTCCATCAACACACCTTTTTCTTACTAGTTCTTAGAGATAGCAATACTAACATGATTCAGAAAAGAGTAAGTTTAATTTCTCTACCACTATTTGTGAGTTGAGAGAAAAGGATAAGAGGGGAGCAACAGCATTTTTGCTCACATGTCCCTACAGAATTGATTCCTACTACCTCTCTCACTAAAACTATCTTAAACTGGAGCTCTGAAAAGTGGACAGTTTTCACTGGAGGTTTTTTTGTTTGTTTGTTTGTTTTTGGTTTTTTGGTTGGTTTTTTTTTTTCACATTTTGCATACATACTAAATCACATTTTATTTCATATTTGAAGCAATAAAACTAATGTGATGAGCTGATTTATTCATGAAAGTCTGTGTTTATACAACGTTTATAGCTTGGACCAATTCTGATTATCCAAAAAAATGGTCACAACCTGGTTTTGTAGTAGAAGTATGTTTTCTTTCTACATAATCTGAAAGGGATTGAGCCAATTTTGTATAAGCATGATTTTAAAGACTTCCTGTAAATGTCTTAACATGAAAATTCTAAGTACCTGTTCTCTCCTAAAAACATATGAGGTTTAAATTTATTTATTACCTGTAAGAAGTTAGACAACACTGAAAGCACCTCTATGATATTCTACTGTTTTAATTCATTAATGTCAGGAACTTAAGGCTATGTGATTATGCTAAAAATATGAAGACGGAAAACACCAATATGTTTGTACTTACCTTCTGTGACGAACAAGATTGGCTAGTATTTCGAACTTCCAGTGTATCTCCTTATTCTAGAAAAGACAAGAAAAAATACCTATCTCTCCCCTAAATGAGGAAATAGCCCTACACGGATTCCAGAGGAGATATAGGAGTGAAGAATGTTCTTACCACCATCACAGATGTTCATCACAAGCACTCAGGAAAAAACACAGCCAAGAATGGTTGTAGAACATCCATTTTTGTTATCTATAACTGGTAGCTTATCTGAACTTTATTCTTATCACTGTATATTAGGAATTAAATTTTCAATGCCAAGAAAGAGCCTTGGTTTTGCCACAAAACCTACTATGCACATTTATATATTTCTAAATATCATTATTGTCATTTCTTTTCAAAACACAGGAGAAAAAACATAAGCAGTTTCCAATGTGAGGCAAATAGACATATTTCAGATGCTTTCAATACAAGTTTTGGCCATTTAGACAATGGTCAGATATAGTTTTGTGACTCCATTTCTCAGGGCTGCTGTTTTGACTCTTTCATTAAGATCAGTGTGATAAAACATCAGTGGAGACAAATCCTCAGACCTGATCTAAACACCCCTATTTCTCATATTTTCTCCAGTTTCCTTACATTTAGTATTTTACTCCTGAAGAACACCTAATTAAATTAACAAATAATGGTCTTTTAAAGTCCTGCAGACTGCCCACATAAGAAAGGACTATCGAGTTCAACTAAGAAAGATGGTGTTTGATCCATTTACTTTATGATTTACGGGATAGTCCAATGGGAATCCTTCCAAAGCAGGCAATCTCATCCTCTCCCACCTCTTCCTCTCTGCCCAACTCATACACAGGTATAACAGTAGAGCTCTGAAAAGCTTACTTGAAATACCAGAAGAATAACCTTCTTAATTGAATTTACCTAACTATATTAGACATTGCAGAAGTTAAAAAGTATTATCAAAGACATGTGTCTAAACATATATAAACAGAGATTTATATCTAAATTAATATGCATATGTATGTAAATACATATGTACGTATTTAATTTCATGAATGTATTTTAGCTTTATATTTTTGGTCTGATTTTCTTTGAAGTTGAAATTAAATAATCTTTCACAAATGCTTTTTAAATTATAATTATTTTTATTATTTTATAACACGTTATCTTGGATATGCTTTCACAAAGTGAACTGGTGATGAGTATCAAACATAAATAAAAATATCTCATGGAGGTTAACCGGAAAATTTTAAGATGTAGTAATGATGCCTTGGGAAGGCTGACCTGAAACAGAGACTGAATAGAGCTACAGAATAAAGTAGATATTTTCTGAAAGGCCTTTTGGATACATCTGAGGCAGGACAAGGCCTGAGCAGGGCTACATCCAAGGTGGACCCAAAATGGTCACAGAATGGACGACCAGTCATAAGGTCTCACACTTTTATAAGTTTTGGTCCATTTGCATATGGGGTTTAATTGTCCAATTACATCTTCAGGTTGTGAGGTCTCCGCCTTCTTGTTCCTCCCTTCAGTCCACCGTTGTTTATGCTTTGAGCCTGAAAGCTGTCCTTGGTCTCCAGCAGGAAAAGGATTTGTTTCATCTACCTACTCTGTGAAAAGATCTTACTAGCACTTAATATGACACTCAGAACTACACCCCTAGGCAGCACAGAATCTGAAAAACATGAAAGCTAAAACTTAAGGAATCAATAGGGCGTCTACTTCATCCCCATGATGAAATAAGACCTCTTTAATATTTTTGTTTGCTTTCCATTCCATCTAGTCGTCCTTGGTCTGGGCTGTCCCTGGGATTCAGGAGGCCAAGACTCAAATTTCAGCTTGAAAAAGTCTTTTTGAGAATTATAATTCTCCTGGGTCTGCTAGGTGACTACTGATGCATGTTGCTGTTTACAAACAGCTGCCTCTCAGCCAAGCCTTCCTTGACTTTTCAGGAAATAGTCAATTTCTATGAAAATTGCAGTTTAGGCAAAACATTAAATATTTGCTGAAGACATAAATTTGGTAAAGAATTTTTCAAATAATTCAGATTATTTTATACAGCATAGAAATCACCATCACAAAGCTGTTGGTTTGATACATAATTTCTTATTTGCTTTTATGCAGTAAAATGTGATTGTTTAATGTTTCCAAGTGTTGGCATGTAAAAAAAAAAAGTAACATTCTAAGAGATATGAATTTGAGGATAACATATAGTCTGAGCATCTGAGCTTTTTAATAATTTACTATTTTCAAATAATTGAAAAGCAGTTCTTAAGTGCTCAGAATACAGTCCTTGTTTTATTTTGATGCTGCTTAGAACAGCACATTTGAATAAGTTAGTTTCAGTAACCCGCCCTAAATATGAGTCTTTAAAGAAATTTGTCTTGTGTTGGGTCTGTTGTCCAACAAATGTGGAGACTTAGCTTAAACTTTGATGTCTAGCACTTGAATGCCCAATTCAGGATGAGTAAAACCTCCTGTTGTTTCTACTTCTGTATCCTTTGGGGTTTTGCTGATCTGGATTAGACAAAGAAGAGAAGAAAGAGAAATATAAGACAGAAAGAATAATCCAAAGGAAAAATACTAAGACCTCAGTTAAAATCAAGTAGTCCAAATTATGTTTTCATAGATGGGTCTATTTCCCAAGCTACTAGATGCTGCTACAGTAACACAGTATGATTGATTCTGAGTCTTCCTATTTGCATTCTTTATAAACATACCCAGAAAACAATTTGGAGGGTGTAATATAAGTTTTCAAGATTGTTTTTTTCCTTAATAGACTTCAAAGACAATGTTCGAAGTTGATATAGGACTATGAGGATGCACAAGATATCTGACACTGAAGAAAATAATTCATTAGATGAATCTTAAGTGCCAAATCTTAGGAAGAAAAAAGTTTTCACACATGACTTTTAATCCTTGAAAAACTTAATTTACAATGGAAATTATGACAGACCCTTAAGTATCACAGTACTACTAGGTACTTGTACTTATTGTATAAAGCATAAGAGCACTAGATTTATAGCTGTAGTGGTTTCATTAAAATGTCAGTTCTTTCTAGATTTTTCCCATTTCACTACTTCAAATTGTCAGTATTACCCAACAACACTTAAGGAAAACCATTATTTATTATAACAAAATTTAACAATAACAGTGATATTATTTTAATTATTGTTCCCATTACTGAAGGTAAAGTTGCTGTGCAATATGAATTAGCAGGAAAATTTCAGAGAAATAAAGAGGTGATTTCTATCCTATTTCTGCCCATTGTCAGTCTCTGAGGACCTGAAATGCAGGATCAGTTTTAGTCATAAAGTATGTTAGTCAACACTCGTTCATATTTTCTCCAGAAAATAACTTCCTACCAAGCTGGTCTATAAATCTATCAGAAGAAATTCCTTAAGAAGTATTTCTGACATATAGAAACCTATATTTATCAAATATTTTCTAGAATTTTCTTAATGAACTCTGTGCCTTTTTATATTTCAAAAATATTTATTTTCCACCATGAAAAACTGAAATTCTAGTGAAGATTTATGCAACAAAGTGAGTATGAACTAAGAGGATCTGGTCCTCTAAGATAATTTGCTCAAGCTGCTGAAAACATAAAAGCAACTGGATCCTTCGATTCGAATTAGAAGAACTTGTAGATACTGTATAAGTTAATGGAAAGCTGCAGGTGAATGTGGATCAGAATTCACCATATATAAGTTAAGTGAGAATCTGGTTCTCACTTAACCAGCCAACAGGCATCTTAGGTTCATGCAAAGAATTAAAAAGTATATTTTTCTATTAGTTTTGGCTTTATTTTACAATTTCAAAATGGTTCAGCCTAGATTTACCTTAGATGGAGTCTATTGATACTGTAAGTGTCTAATTGTCTCACTGTCCAAAGCTATAATTCCTTAGATTTTAAGGTAATACCATAAGTGTACTGAGGAAAAGGTAGGAAACAAGGATGAGAGAGGGAGGGAATGAAAAAGGGAGGACAAGAGACCTCAAAGACTCTAATGAATCTTGCATTGGTTCTAAATTTGTCTTGGAAACCATTACTTACCTAATTCACAGGTATTATTCAATACCTTTAATAGCTTCTCTATTCTTATGTTCACCTGACTCTTGGCCAGGTCACAACCTTCAATAGTTAATACTTGCCTCCCTGATTTTTATGCCCTTCAGTGAATTCAATTTTTCTAGTGATTTGCAATTTCTATTGCATATTGGCTGTGATTATTTCTTCCACTGCCTTGCCACTCACATTTTAGCCAAGTGTTTTCTTGCTAGCTGGATCCTCTCAGCTCAGCACAGGCATTACTTTGGCTTCTGTTATCAAATGCAGTAATGTTAAGAGTTGTGCTGCAGTCTGTGTTGCTAGCAGTCTTGTTGGAGTTCATCAATTCTCTGCCTGGGCTCTTGGGGAAAACTCTTGGGCACCTGGAGCTTGAGATTCGCTTTAGGTGATAGACAGCCAAAAGTTAATAATTTCATCACTTCATTCTACGATTATTATCCTTATGGCCTGTATGTTTTTCTTAGATCTTTAAGGACTTGCAAATTAGTTGCACTCCTTTGTGTTAAGATCCTTCCAAGCCTTCTCTTTTCCTGCCATAACAGCTGGTTTTAGATACCCTGCAAAGTGTCAGTATAGAGATGGAAACAACATGCAGTTAAGCACTTAAGTTAAAGCGTTTTATTGAATGATTGTTGGGACCGTGGTATTTGATACACCTCTGTTTTCCCAGCTTTAGCTGGAAATGCTCTCTCTTAGACTTTGATTCAAATATTTTGAGGGTGATCACATTCCTGTTGTTTGACAAAAAGACTTCTACAACCACAGTTGATAAGATTAGAAAGAGGGAATAAGTATTCTCTGTGTGTTTGTCTGTGAGTGGTTGGGGGCACTCAAAACTGTTCATAAGGGCCTTTGCCCCACACTGGTCGCACTAAAGTGGAAGGCAGCCATCAGCAAAATTAAACAGCAAGTGGAGGATTGCAAAGAGATTGTGACACAGCAGAAAAAGACCTTGCTACAGGGGTAACAGGTCAGCAACCCCATCAGGGTGAAGTGCTTTCTCACCAGGACCTGGGTCAGTGAGTGAAGAGTACAACAAAGAGCAGCAAAAGATCAGGACACCTACATATCCCACAAAAGTGGTGTGCACAAGCAGGACACACTCCTGGGGTGAGCATCTGACCCTCACAACTGGGGAAATCTCACTGGGCACAGGTGGGTCGGGGTGGAGATATAAATGAAATTTAGAATGAGATATAAATGAAATTTAGAAACCTGAAGGTATGTATACATGTGTCTAATATTGTGTTTTGCCGTGTTTCTAATCCTGAGCCTAGTGTTTGCTGATTAATAACATGTCATTAGTAAATCAATAAATTGCTTTGATCCTGATTTGATTTTGCTTTGATCCTGATTTGATTTAAAGTGTGTGAATAGATCAGTTTTCACCAGGCTCAACAGCTAATCTAGTAAAAAACTATCAGCGCTGCTTCACACTTCTAAGCAGGCTAGGTCACTGAGAGAGTTTACTGAAGCATCAATGAGAAAAGGAGAGAGAAAATAAGTTGTTGTTCTCATGATGAGACTGGTATAGCTCCATATAGGTTATAATTCTCATTCAATGACAAAAATTAAATATTTTCATAGTTATATTCCATGAAAGATAATTCATGCAGCAGCAGTTTTTTCTTTCAATAAATTTTATATATTTCTCATAAGCAAATTGCAGATAAAAGTCTAGACTATTGAAATTTTATGTCTAAGTTGTTAGATAAAAGTGCTTTCACAGCTTCTTTGGTAAGGTTTCTTAATCTCTGTTTTTAAAAAAGCAAGTTTGGTATGAATCTGCTATTTCATTCTCTATGGACCATTTCAATGATTAATCATTAAGAAAAAGACTGCCTTCACTCCAGAAAAAAAATATATATTTCCCATTTATAAGAGATCTGGAGTACCCTGGAGCTGACTTAAAAAATGTTATAGCTAAGATAGTGTAATAATATATCATAAAGATGAAGTACAGATAGCCATCCTTAGTATCCTCCATAGTAGCATTTTTATTGTTTATATAGTCTGCAGATTTATTTAAGTTCCTTAAATGCTTTGCTTTGACATGTTATTTGATGCACCATCCTAAAAAAGCTCACATAAAAAAGAGAGATGGTTAAGAATTTTGGGAAAAAAATCTTGTATAGTAATTAAAAAGGGAGATATGTAAGGTGGAATAGTTTTGTAAAACAAAAATGATGGTGATCTTGTCCAAAGTCTTTACAAACATGTTTATCTCTGTCTTGTGGGTGTTTGTTACATATATTTCTCTTAAAAGCCACTATTGCTTTCTAGATACCATATCTTCAGCAGGGCCACATGTATCTCAAGATACTTTGTTTGTTTTTTTTATTCATACTTGTCTCAATACAGTGTTGAAATTTGGTTCAGATGTAGTAGTATCCTTTTTTATGGACATTTACTAGACTACAGCTTACAATTTCTGTTTACTGACTGTCTACTGATAGCCTATAATACATTATAATCATGTATCCTCAATAGTTAAAGTTGTTTAAAAAAGCACATGTAAACAGGCACAGCAAGAAAAAAATCCACAGTCTCTCAATAAATGTGTTTTAAGAAAAGTATTGGATATTTGATCATGTCTTCACTAGGGAAATGTTAGGTTAGATTTTTCTAATTTTCTAAAATTACATGGCTTTATTTATGTTCCCACAGAATGAAAAAATTAAAGTCAAAATTTGTCTGTGTATGAAAGTTTGCTGAATTGGTGGGAAAAAGTTTGTTTGCAAAAAAGTTTAGCTAAAAAAATAATGTCCCGTATTGTTGGTGTTACTCTAGCAGAAAAGGCAAATGAGATAAAATCAGTATTATTTTAACAAATAGTGAGACAGATGGGTGCAGATACAGGTGAAAGCTTACTTGTGGTTTCAAAACTGCTAGACATAAATATTCAAAAGTAAATGGTGACTAATTTTATCTTTTCCCTGCTTGTAAACAACACTAAAGTGTTTTTTTCCTGCTATGTGTTTCTCCAACACATCCTCAATTTGTTATATAAAATACATATCAGCAGTGGTGCAAATTGACTGGAAAACAGAGACTCAAATTACAAGGGTCTGTGTGGGTTCCTGGGCAGCAAATAGAGGACTATCTTCCTTCAAGTAATGCAGTGCAGCATGCTGAGTTTGTGTCACTTGCTGCAGGGCAGTAAGGGTTCATAAAATCAAGCCAGCTACGTGGCTATAGATCTTCTATAATGTAAAATTTATTTTTCTTTGCCATGGGCAATAGATTTTCTATTACTGAATGTGAACTAATGAACTGGCAGGCCAAGTCCAAGTTATCAACACCTATTGAATGTGTTTCCGTGCTGTAACAGACAGGACAACTCAGCTGGCAGTGCTCTACCTGCCTGACACAGTGGAATTTCAGCCCCGAGAATGCTCTCAGTATTTGTGCTGCTCACTGATGCTGCATCTCTTCTTTTGAAGCATATCCATCATAGAAATCTTCTCAGCCCACACAGGGATAGCTTCTTAACAAACTCAGTGGCATTACACAGCAGTCCAGGAAATGAATTTTCAAGTGATCTCGTTAGAGAAATTTATGGAGTGTCTTTCCACAAGCAGAAGACTTGTCTGACCACCAAAGACAATAGTCTGTGGGCACCCTACCACTCTGAACTTCACATAAACCTTTGTGCCAAAATAAAAGGAGTCAAAAAGGACATAAAATCCCACCCTTCTGATCAGGCAGCACCTGCTACTCAAACCACTCAACAGTCTCCTGTAGCCATTAGAGACACTGCTGCTGGTCCAGTTTTAGTTAGGGAGGAAAAGAGGAATATGTGTACATTGAGATATGTTTTATGGAACATGGAAAACTGGGGCAGGGATATATTAAGGAACTACCAAATTTGTGAGCAAAAGCAAGTGGAATGGAAAAGAGCATGGAGCTATTATGCTGATGCGACTTACAGGTGATTGTTCATGTGCACGGAAACCCATTGTTATTTATATATCCTGTGTAATAAATTCCCATGGGTTCTACTTATATATCATACTAAGAAAAAGATCCCAGTATTCTTAAATTACATTTGATTAATGCTTTTGTTGGCTACATACAGGCTAATAAAAGTTAATGTTGGAAGATGAAATGGCTCAGGAATATAATTGCATTTATTAAGAGGCATTATTAGGTAAAATTCAGATGGTGGCAGGTTTATTATATTGCTTACATATCTGAAGAAATCAAAAACCAGAATTTAATAGATTTATCTCATTCAGTCTTGCTTGCAGTTTCAGACAGTAGCCATTGCAGGTGGGGAGCCAAGCCTGTTGGTCCATCATAACCTTAAAATATGAGAAGAAATGGTTTCTAAAGTTTCTGTATTTTAACCATCTGAAATAGAATAAAAACCCTAATTGTCCTCATTTGCTATATTGGGCTTTGTTGACCAAAAGCCTTTCAGCAGTCAGTGCTCTACATCCTGCAGCTACTTTCAGTGTCCTCCATGGCACAAACTTCATCTCTATCTATTATATATGAGTCAAGCGAAAGAAAGGAATCCACATTGTTCCAAATGCTGCATAGGAGCGGCAAAGTTATGTGACAGATTATATTCAGCTACATGAAATGTGGAAAATGTGTCCCTTCCAGGTCTTCTCATTAGCCCAGTATCATAAGTTTAATTGTAGAGTATAGGAGAGGAAAGCCCAGTAGGAGGACAAAATAAACCATTTCTACTTCAACTATCAAAACAGGCTCCTGTAGTACTGGTTCAGGGTCAGTTAATTCATCTAATTATAGTGATGGTCTTTCATGAGTTAACAATTGAACAATACAAATGAAAAGCCATATATAATTCTAGTTTCATTTAAATCACATTATTCAGATGAGGACATTGGAGTCTGATGTCCTGTGATGAAGTGGGGCACCCTAATCATTACCAAGGTCTTGGACACATCCAATTTCTAAACAGGATTGTAAGCATTTTCTTTGTCCCTTTCAGTGTTTTGAGGATGTATTAAATGTCTCTGCAGCAGTTTAGCTGCAGAAATTTACTTTGAAGTATTATGCAAGAGAATGTAGAAATCTAAAGTGTTATATTCTACTGTTATAGATCTCTTTATTTTTTACTGCTTTGGGAACATACAGGATTTCAACAGATAAACACTGAGATGTATGTTCTTTTTCATAGATATATAGTTGTTTGCTGTATAACTTCACTATCAAAAACAATTTGTGCTAGTTTTTTGGGGGTGATACAAGTGGTAAGCAGGGTAAAAATTTATCATGAAGTTTGACCATTTTTATTATTACTAGTTTTATTGTCCGCTGTTCTAGAGAAATTAAACATAACAGCCTTGACCTGTGTATTCATTTCTTTGTGGGCTTGGTTAGGGTTTTATTTCAAATTTGGAGGATGATATTAATGGAAAACACTGGGGAAAATGTTTCAGGGTTTTTTGCTTTAAATATATATATATATATATATATATATATATATATATTTTTTTTTTTTTTTTTTTTTTTTTTTTTTTTTTTTTGTTTCCTAGTTTGGTTTTTTTTGTATGTTTGGTTTAGTAGGTTGGTTTTTTTTTTGGGGGGGGTGGGTTGGGGTTTTTTTTCAGGTTTGTTTGGGGTTTTTTTTGTTTGTTTTCCTTTTTTGTGTTTTTGTTTTCTTTTTTTTTTGTTGGTAGTTTGTTTTGTTTTGGGGTTTTTTTTGTGAGTTTTGTTTGTTTGTTGTTTGGTTGGTTTTTGTGGGTTTTTTTTCCCCAGGTTAGAAAGGTGAATACTTGGCTTGATTTCCTTTTTTTTTTTTTTTTTTGAGAAAAAATGCAGGCAGATTCTCTTTTTAACTCTCATACTGAGGTGAAATATGATCAGAAAACACTAACATATATCTGACTCCCAGCAAATGAATGTACCAGACTGAAACAGCCAATGCATTTTTACCCACAGCTATGGGAACACTCACAATAAAATCTTGAAAAAGGACCTTTTTTCATTTGAAAAGGTTTTATTTTCTATATGAAAGAAGAATGTAGTTAACTTAGATAAAAAAACACCATATATAGGATCATAAAATTCCATTTACAGTATTCTCTAAGCCAATAAAAACAAAAGCTCTTACCAAAATGCATGCCTATTAAAATACACAATACTAAAATAAGTCTTTCATTCACAAGCTGACAATTAACATGTTTTCCGTTTTAGGAAACATCATGAGATATTGTGCATGACTTTTTATGCTCTATGCAACAAAGAACATTGAGTTGTATTAGTCTTCTAAAAACTAAAACAAAGCTCTTAAGAAATAAAATCTCCTTCTCTGTCCTAAATTTTTCTCCTTCACATGGTACATTTTTGCTCATTTCATTGTTGGAAATAAAGAAAAGCTCTTAGTCCATTGGAATGGAAAATAAACAAATATGTAGGCACAATCCTACCTTCACTGTAGCCTTGGGACCTATTCAATATTTGAATAAATGTTTCATTTGCTACCAAGACCTTAAAGTAGAATTTCTTGATGTTCTACCAAATACGATCCAAAAGCTCCTTAGGATCATTTTATCTTGCAGGCTTGTTGTATGCCCAAATTCTGAGAGCATCTATCCTGTTCAAAGTAGATTAATGAGCTTTAAAATATTCTATAAAAAGATATTATCTTTTTTTTTCAGGTTTCCGAAGCATGATTCAAGGACTCCCAATTTGATTCGGAATATGATTCAGCTGGTGAATTAGGGGGAATAATGAAATGCCACTATACCAATGAGACAAGGGAAAAAGGATCAATCAAAATAAGACCTTTAATAACTATGAAATATGACATAAATATGAAGTATGAAATAGATTTAGCTCTTAAATTACTGAGAGAAAATGGCTGATTTTCAATGTGATCATCATTCCCGAATTCCTGATATACATATTTGATAAACTTACTAAATGTGAGAATCTCCAACAGTATCTTGAGGGAACTGCTAGGGCAACAAAGTCGAGCTTCAAATCAGGGAAATGAAAGTATGACGGAGCTTGGAGGCAAATTTAAAATTCATTTGATGAGCATTCCATGAAGATATTGAATTTAGAAAACAAATGGTTGTAGAATCATTGTGCATTTATTCAGATTCATCTAAAAATAATAAAAAACAAAAGATCAAAGCTCTATACACAATAATTTTTAATGCTATAAGAAGAACAACCTCTTCATTTCACTGAAATGTTTAGGTAGGTCAAAACAATGATGTTTATTTTTAAATAACAAAGGAACAGAAACAAGCACTGTCTTTAAAATTCAGGGTTCACATTCAGTTAAGCTACTTTTGAAATAACACCTTAAATCTGCTTACAAATGTGTTAATTAAATTATTTAATTTCAGATTTACTGCTGTTACAGTTTTGCCTCCTTTTTTCTGTGAGAGTTTGGATTTTGTATAGAAGAGGAAGCTCCTGTCCAAAACTACTTGCAGTCAGTGGCTGCAATGAAATACTAATGACAGGTAATTGTGATTTGTTGTATAAGCTTCAATCATTTTGTAGCAGTTACTCATCCACTAGCAAATATTTGACAAGCATCTCTCCATCATGGCAATATAGCAATGACTCTGCTGTTCCTGTGAAAAAGTGATTTCATCTTCATGATGTCTCAGTGATTCTTCATATTTCAACAACTCCTGAATTAAAATGTAATTGCAAGAAGAACAGCACACACATATTTTTTGTTCAGCTGTCATGCATAGAAACTCAGATTGTGAATTAGAAGTTGTCTTGGTCCTTGTATTTTTCTATACGAACCCATTAATAATTATTATTATAGCTTTATTCAATTATAGCAGAATTGTTGATTTTTATGCAGATTGTACAGATGAAATTAAATTGTTGTCTACAGTGATCTGCTTCTCCTATCAGTCTTCACTGCTGCTGCAATAATTGAAACAGTGAAAGTACTCCTATACTAATGAGGCTGACATTTAATCATGGTGTTGTAAACTAAGTTCAAAAAAAGCCATCATTCTTAATTTGCAGGACTTTCCTGACTAATATTGCTAGAATGAGCTGTGTAATACTGAGAAATTTGAGTGGAGAAATATAGACAAGGAATAAATCAATTAACAATTCTACTAATGGGTAATTTGAGGAAAATTCTTGTTTCATTTCTTTAAAGACACTACATTGTTACTGAGAGTATTAAAAAGCAAACAATAAGAATGATGATTCTTGCTATTATTGTAAGAGAAAGATACAAATCTTCGAGTAAATAAGTATTTTAATTACTTGAATAATTTTTGCAGTAATTTCTTTGCTACATCATGTCGATTCTTTAAATAAAACATCAATTAAAATTATAGTTATCATATTTTAAAAAGCTAGCTATATAACTATCAAATTAGAAAATTGAGATCCGCTGGAGCAGTTCTGAAGTAAAAATATAGCAAAGATGGAAATAACCCCCTGAGTAGAATGTGTCGAGGTACTTATAGTGTTTGTTCTATGAGGACAATTATACACAGAATACTTGTAAGGTTAGGGGTTTTTTCTGCTACAAAGATAAATAATAAAAACATTAACAAATATTTAAAATTTAAAAAAACGCCAGGAAAAAAATCAAACTTTTTGGTTGGACTTCGGTTAGGTTGGAGTAAGATACACAACAAACACATATGAATTGGAGTAAGATTTTTCTAAGGGACAAAAGAACATTTACTCTGCTGTTAAAAAGAGTGGATGTTATATAGTGTGCCAAATTTGCATATGGTGATTGTCCCTTCCCGATCTGAACATCACTGATGTAAAATGAAATTGGGGAGTATGGGATGAAGGAAGCAATGGATGAAGCACAAAGCGTTTTGAAGTTAAATTTGTAAGCTCAGCCTGACTAGGAAGGTAAATCAAGCAGAACTGTTGAGCTTCATGCAGAATCATTCTCTCCTTTTCTGCCCATTGCTTCTCTAGAAAGCTATCTATAGTTTTTACCTGTAAATCATCAGCTACTTTTAAACTGGGTTCCAAAAATCCACATATGATAGCTCCCATGTCAGAAGTTTCAGCCTACTTCAGTAGTAAAATAACGCAAACTATCGTCTTTGTTCTCTAGAGTAACACCCATCTCTTGACTGTTCCAAACAATTAAAAGTAATACAAAAAGGAAACCTTATATTTGACTTGGAACTAAATTTCTGTCCTGAATTCCTTCTACACCCAAAACCCAGGGACACTCCACGGAGATGGTGTTTTTTGATAGTTAAGAAATAGTTGTATTTCTGCATTTCTTACCTGGACCTTATGCATATCTGACACATTCAGAGGAATATCACTAGAATTTTTATGTAGTATTACATGCCTATGATATACATGTCACATCTGAGCTAATTCTATTAAATCCTTTCTTAGTCATCATAGAGAAGCACGCACTACTTGAGTTCAACTCACCTGCCTCGTAGGATCAGATATGATGTTATTCCTTAATGACTACAAAAAAAAGTAAAAACATGCAGTTGGGTTTTTCTAGAACTTGGATTAGGAGAAATGAATATGTAGAGCAAAAGGCTTGAACAAATAAAACCTTGGACACGATACTGCTGTTAAAAGGCATGCTAATTTCTGATAGTTTTGCTCCTTTCAATTGTCTTTTATTTTCACCAAAATAGCATTATGCCTGTGTCTAACAGATTTTACAGAGCGTTGTTTGAGTAGTTTATGTAATAAATCACAGAAACACAGGGCACAAAGAAAAATCAGATCAAATTACTTGCTTTGCGAGGATTTCCAGGTCTGGTAACTGAAATCAGTAACTGCTCTCATGACTCTGGTTCTTGATTCAGGAAATGAGCTGCCCTGTGGAGTGATGCTAAACAGAGTGTTAAATTGCATACATAAGGTAAAGCATAGATGTGCCACCTCAGGTTTGTCTGCATGAAGTTACATTAATTTTGCTGAAATTTTGCCTTTAACTAAGGTTTATCTTGTGCTGTCAGAGCCTAAGGCACAGTGTAGAAAGTGGGAGGAATTGTTTCTGTCATTGGACTGTGTGGGTGATATTGCTTTACACCTACTACCTGGCAGCCTGCCAGATGCCTGTGTCTCAGCCAAGAGTGTGCTTCCTCGTGGTCCTTCTAATGTTTCTGAGCAGAGGCTAGCAGTTGTTTTAACTTCCCAGTTAGTACTGAAACATCTAATTTTTGCACTGGGCAAAACATATTAATTATTTATGACATGTTATTTATCACATATTTGAAATATTCCTTTATTTACTTAACTGATGTAAACATAGCCAGAAATAAATCTGTTAAGTGCAAGCCTGCAACTCTACATGCTGTCTCTGTCTCAACATTCAAAAATATTTACCCTCGGTTCAGTGTCCACTACGCTTTCTAGTTGTGGAAAGGGAAAAACAGACATTGACATTTGATCTGTTGGCTGGTAATAAAACTTCTTTCTCTCAGTCCGCTGACTGTTGTCTGCTGTTCATGTGGGCACCAGCAATACAGCTTCGAGCAGACTGAAGAGTATAAAGAAGGATGACAGAGTTCTGGGAGTGGCAGTGAGAGAATTTGGAGCATAGGTTAGTTTTTCCTCAGTCATCCCAAAGAGAAAGGGTTTGAAAAGGCCAATGAAATTGCAGAATCAACAAATGGTTACAGACCTGGAGGGACAGACAGGGATTTTTCTACTTAGACTGTGCCACTCACTTTCAAAAAATGTGATCTACTGGGAGCTGATGGGGTCCATCTGTCAGAGAAGGAGAGGAACCTCTTTGGTCATAGGCTGGCCAAGATGGTGGAGAAGGCTTTAAACTAAAGTGGCCAGAGAAGGAACAATCTGCCCTACTCCTCAATCTGTCCTGCTCCTCACAGGTGGATTCCAGGACTGGCAATAGATGCACAGAGATTGCAGAGAGAGGTCACAAGTCAGCAGAAACGCACCTGAAGAGCAGTACAAAGGAATTGCAGCCACTAAGACAGCTTCACTAAAGCCCCTATTTAAATGCCTCTATGCAAAGCACATAGCAAACCCCAGAAATTAGAGATGTGCATGCCTGCAGGGCTTTCATCTTATTAATGTTGTGGAGACATGGTGAGATTGCTCCTATGACTAGATTATTAGAGTGGAAGGATACAAGGAAGGACTAACAACATAGGTGAGGAGGTGATGTTTCCCTCCATGTCCATGACCAGCTGGAGTGCAAGGAGCTCTACCAGTGGATAGAAGAGGAAATGGCCAGGATTAAAAGGAGAGCAGGGACAGACAATATTATAGTGGGGGTCTGCTACAGGAACACATGGTAAATAATGAGGTGATTGGTGACAGCCAACATGGCTTCATTAGGGGTAAATATTTCCTGCAAAATTTGGTCACCTACTATGATGGGGTTATAGCATTGATAAATATGGGTAGTGCAAATGACATAATCTCCCTGGATTTGTGCAAAACATTTTATACTGTCCAGCATGACATCCTTGTCTTTCAGCTGTAGAGACATGAATTTGATGGATGGACTCCACATGGAGCAATTTGTTTAGTTTTGGGGCCCCAAACATGGGAAGGACACAGACCTATTGAAGTGAGTCCAGAGGAGACCACAAAGTTGATCAGAGGGCTGGAGCAGCTCTCATATGAAGACAGGCTGAGAAAGCTGTGGTTGTTCACTCTGGAGAAGAGAAGGCTCTGAAGTGGCCTCACTGCAGCCTTCCAGGACTTAAAAAGGCCTACACAAGAGCTGGGGAGGGACTTTTGACAAGGATGTGTAGTAAAAAGCAAGAGGAAATGGCTATAAGTTGAAAGACAGTGGGTTTATGTTAGAAATTGTTAGAAGAATGTCTTCACTATGAATGTGTTGAGGCGCTGGAACAGGTTGCCCAGAAAAGTTGTGGATGCCCCATCCCTGGAACTTTTCAAGGCCAGGTTGGATGGGGCTTTGAGCAAACTGGTCTAGTGGAAGGTGCCTCTATCCATGACAGAATGGCTGGAACTACCTAATTTATAAGGTCCTGTGCTTCTATGACTCTTTAAAGAGAATTTTGATAGGTTAAAACAAAAAGTATCCAAATATTTTTTTTTACTGAAGGCTTATCTCTAAAAAAACTAGTCATTGATTAGATCAAGTGATTATCTTTTGAGTATTGAAATATTCCAAGCTGAGGGGGTGCTAATAGAGCCTGTCTTCTTTTTCATATAACATTCTTTTCTCCTTATGCAGAAGAAAGATTTTCTGTGCTTGTGATCATGACTGACTTTACTTAAAATATAGGATGTGAAGAGACTGAGGACAGAATTCTGCAGTTTCTGCAAGAAAAAAAAAAGATTGAAGGAGTCCACTGGAAGTTGTGCAGTGGGAAATCCAGGTCTGATCTTTGCAGAGCTCCAGAGCTCTGAAGTTTAAGATCAGGGGGCTCTCAGTGATGGCCTCCAAGAGTGCCTTAGACTGAGTTCCTATTACTCACTCTGAAATAGATGATGGTGCTTGATTGCTGCAGAGTTTTGGTGCCTTGGAGAGAGGAATCCTTCAGTTTCAGCATTGTGCTTTTTATCTTTCTTTTCTCCAAAGCCAACATATATGGAAGAATGCTTGAGCAACAGCAGATAGAAAATTACTTCCCCAAATAATACAGCAGATATGATTTCTAATTTTGATTGTATTAGGGATATCTGTGTATTCCTTTATGAGACAAAAAAAAAAAAAAAAAAAAAAAAAAAAAAAAAAAAAAAAAAAATTTTTAGACATAAATTTGTGGGTGGATTGGTTTGAGATTTTATATACAAAGCCTGATTTTACCTTTTGTGGCAATAAAAGAATTTGCAAGTAATCTAGAAATCATTTAACACAGTAGTCTAACAACAACTGAGACAGATACAGAAAAATAATAGTTTCAAATAATAGATCTCTAAGATTTCAAAATAAGAACAAAGTTTCAAAACATTTGAGATTACTTTTGATCAGTAATTTCATCAAGCCCAAGCTTGCCTGTTCTTTCAGATAATTATAACATTCTACAATTCTCAATTTAAAAGACCATTTTCTGATTTCATTTAACAATTCTTATCCCTGAAAAAAATTCTGCCTAATAAATGCTTTCATTCAGTACTAAATCAGGTGCAAGGTTCTCAGTTTTCTTGTGCCTCTAACTCTATGTTTGTTGAAAATCACCTTTGTTATTTTGGAATGCTTCATTTTACAAAAAAAAAAAAAAAAAAAAAAAAAAAAAAAAAAAAAAAAAAAAAAAAAAAGCCTGTACACTTTATTATTTCAAAGCTGGGCCTCTAAATCTGGAAGTTGATGTTCTTACATTAATAAAACTGCTTAATATATGGCTTTTTCTATTTGCTCTGCATATAAGAGAAGCACTTAACTCTCTCTGCAAGCATATTTTATATTCTTCTCTCCTTTCAGTAAATGCCAATTGCAGATGTTAACCTCCTGATTCTTATAGAAAGAGACTGTAATTGCCTTTATTACAATAATATAGAAAATTCTTCCAAGTCACTAAACATAAAAAAAGCAGCTATCATTCAGTGAACTGGAACTGAATAAATTTTAAAATTATTTTTATACATCTTTTTATTTACTAAAAGCAAAAGGGTGCAAGAAGATACTGCAATTCTGCCTGAGGATGTTTAGACTAACAGTACAAATAGTGTAACAAGCATATTCAATTATGAGGCGAGATTAGCTCTCCTTGATAAGGGAAAATAGTGTTAGGCCCAAGAGAAACTATGGTGACCAATCAAAACTAGGCATATTTTCAAGCAGAACATGCTTGCGTGTGAAGGAGAACACAGAGCTAAGCCATCAGCTTTCTGTGGCCATTCATCATTAGCAGAGCTGTAAAATTACATCTCAGGGAACTGATTTCAGAGTCTTTCTGCAGAGGCACAGACTAGAAGTCTGGAGGAGTGGTACAGTCACGAATGCAAACAGAGCTCATAGGACCCCGATCCATTACTATCAGACCTAATGAACCTGCATTTGGAAACCAAACTGAATAAAACAAGTTCCCAAGAATTCCAAAATCTCAATAACCATTTTTAGCAGAAAGGTTAAGCAACCGCTAAAAATTCTACTAGATATTTACCGTGACTCAAAAAAAGTATTTTCAATCCTTTGTAAGAATCTACCCAACTTTCACTATCGAGCATTGCATCTGATTGCATTGATTATATTAAGCTATAAATCAGGGGTGATCAATTAACTACTTAATTACAATGTGATAAACTACACAGATTTTGGGGTGAATTTTGTTGAATGAGTACTAATGTCATGTTTTACAGTCCATTCCAGATCCTTGTTTCTGACCTGTTCCCAATTTTTTTTTTAAACCATTTGCGAACTGTTCTTAGTACCACTAAAAATAAATGGAAAAAATAACCGATCCTGCTTAATTAATATTTCCCTTGTTTGAGTATTCAAGGACTGTGACAGTCTTTTTTGTAATGGCACCACACTAGAATCTATATTCCAATAATCACACTCATAACTCTACATTACATATAATTAAAGGAAGGATCTGAAAGGCAAACTTATACAAATATGAATTAGGAAAAAAATCCCATATACATTTATATTCTCTTTTATATTCTCTTTGAGTAGTTATATCCCTAATTTGAGAAGACTTATGAATATTATTTGGACCTAATAATTTTTGTTATATCATTGAAAACAAAAAGTAATATCAAAGAAGCTGAGCAAGCTCTGTTGTCTGGCATAAATTATATTAACCTTTTTCAGAATCGTAAACCTGGATTAGAAAGTATTACCTCTTCCTTTGAAAATTTCATTTGATAAATTATCCTTAGGTTATATTTCAAAAATAGTGTATGCTAGCATTATAACTGGCATTAAGTAAATATTAAATTCCTTCAACATTTACTCCAGTAAGTTACAAGACAAGTCTGGGCAATACTTATAAAGGAAACTCAATTTTGTCTAAAAGCATGTTAGCAGTATTTAGCAAATACCTTGGATGGAAACTCAGGAGTGAACAATAGAAAAAGACAGAAAATCAATAACAGAATCATACAGCTTGGGAAGAAATAATTGAGAGAACAAAATTCAAACATACTCTGAACATATGTTGATTTTGCTTATGGCACAGTATATAATCAGAAGGGAACTCTGCATTATAAGACAACTAGTGATAGTATCTGGTTTAATTGACATTTTTTCACAAAGATGCCCAAGAACTTTATGTTTTGGGTATGTTATTGCTGCTGTTACTCATGTTCATATTTCAGACTTTTGGTATTGTATTTCTGAGACCAAAAACTGGAGATACAAAAACAAATGAAATTCTGTGACGAGAAATCCCCTGGATTTTTTACAACTCAAAAGCTCAGAATTTCTCAATCACTGAATAAAAAATACGTGTATCACCTTGCAACATCAAGGTGATACACAAGAGCAAGAGAAAAAAGGAGAAAAAAACACCATAGTGCATTCCTTTTTCTTATTATTGAGCTACTTGAAATCAGGCACTTCTTTCTTTTAGTTGGAGCAGTGACAGTGACTTCAGTTGGCCTTCCAGGTCTCTCTGGGGAGACGAAAGGAAGGAAGGAATGTTTTGGCATCCTTATACTTTTGTTTATAATTTGCACTTCATTCCAATCCTGTTCATGTGCTTACTTCAAGTATGATGAATTCTGATAGTAACAGTAGCTGGAAAAGGCTTCAGAAATTACTCTTTCTTTAGTATACAGGCTTCAGGTGGTGGAGAATAAAGCAGTCTGTGCTATCTTATTCATATAGGAATTTACCTTCTCTTCATTGATTGTAAGATTCATGTGAGCAATAGATTTGAAAATCCTTAAATACTCAGTATCAGCAATGTTGAATATTGCACAAAATCATGAATATTTTGATGTTTAAGTGTATAGCTAAGACTGACTAAAAAAATGAAGGGTTTACAAAGTATATCAAGGTTTAAGGTTTGTTTTCATTCAAATACACAAATCAGATTCTTCAATTGAGAGAATATACATCCATGAAAATGAATTTTTTCAGTAGCATCCATATCTCTCCTTTAAGTTACTATTTTGTAGATTCTTTTTTGTCAGGAAAAATGAATGATAGGTGTAGAGGAGTATCCAAAGATCAATTTGTAATACCACATGCCTATCACCTATTTTTTTTTTTTTTAACTCCAATGGATTATACAAGGGACTGAGGCATTTTTGCATACTAAATAGGTTCTTGTGACACAAATAAGTGACACAACTATTCTTCTTTCTTCTTGGTTTTACTTTGTTAATTATGGAATAAAGTTCTCATAGGCAAAAAAAAAAAAACCTTCTAAGGTTCCTATTTGATACTGGAGTCCAATAGATCATGTATATGGCTTTCTGCAAGCCTTGATCATGTTACCTTCCACTGTAGATTTTAAAGGGATTCAAAAAGGCTTGCAGTATATTTATTTTTTAATTCTTAACTGAACTAGATGTTATAAAAACCAGGACTTCAAGCACACACAGTTCCCTGAAAGCTGTACAGTTTCAGAATTTATAGGCTCAAGAAAAATGTATCTAGGAGTATGAGTGGGCTCCTGGGAAATGAATGACCTGACAGAAATGCTAAGAAAGTGAGGTTCAAGAAATATTTTATGAAAAGAGACTCCTGATTTTAGTATTTTCAATATATTGATCTCAATTTTTTAGCCAAGTTTTTTTAGAATAGTCTAACGTCCTTTGCACAGATTACTTGGATAACACCAACAGAACAATTTCTGAAGAAGCAAAAATTTCCCAGAAAATTTGCTGTTTAGAGGGTTTTTGCGTCCTAACAGAAAGATGTCCAGCTGATTAATGGAAAGCACCTCCATGAAATCAATATGCTCGTGCTGGTTTTGAGTAAGTAAGGAATTTGTGCAATACATTTCAAATAGAACTCCTCCAGGAAATTTTAAAATGCTGCATTGCTATAAAATTTATTCTGCTTTGTAAGGATTCTTATGTAGAAAATTATGAAGGAGTGAAGGTAGGTGTGCTGTCGCATTAGCATTCTGTTCATAAAAACAGTGGTAGACTGTTAAATGCTAATGTGTACTCTAGAAGATGCTAAGAAAGATTTAAAATGGAATCAATTTATGTCAATAACTTATAGGTTCTGTCTTCTATTAAATTCTCTTATTGAGACTGAACACTTGTGCATGTGAACTTTGCACTGATTTGAACTTGAAGATCAGCCCTAGAAAAGTGTAACTTGTGTTTATTTGGTTTTTGTCTGGTTTATTTTAAAGTCATTGCTGTATCAGCAGCTTAGATCTTGGCAGCTGTCTTCATGAAGAGATGAAATGGAGTATGCTAGTGATGACGTGAGTGTTTAACCAGAGAGAAAGTGAGAGACAGGAAAGTACTACCAGATTTACAATGTTGCTATCATAGAGGTTTCTGGAGTGTGGAGGTGGCTTTTTTTTGGAGTAGGTATTTTTTGTTGTTGTTTGTTTGGTTTTTGCTTGTTTGGGTTTTTGTGGTTTGGTTTTGTTTTGGTTTGGTTTTTTGTTGTTGTGTTTTGGGATTTTTTTTGAATGTTACAGTAGACTATGAGTATGTGAGAAGAGCTGTGCAACCAATTCTCTGTAAGAAAGTGTAGACTGAGACTTAGATATGATTTTCCCGGCATCTAAATAAACTGTTCTGGTAGGATAAATAGCAATGTAATCTGATGACTCAGTGAGTTCATAAGGTTTTGAAAAGGAATAATGAAGAACTTCTTTCTTTGTATGACTTTTCATTTTCCACTTCACACATTAAAATTAGAATAACCATGCCCTACCTGCCTTCCAGGAGGAAACCCAAAGAAATATCCATCAAAATGTCGGTCAGAAATAGAACAAAGCAACTGTGAAAATCTGGTGCCTTTATCCTGGCATTTTCTCAGTTGGCCATTGTTTCCTGACATGATACAGTTCAACAATTCTTTTAAAGACAGCACATAAAAAAGGAGCATAACCACATTAGATTTTTCATTATTCCCAGCACTGTAGAATTTGAGAAGACTTTATGTATGTATTTCAGAGAATGTATGGAAGGTTGGTTGGGTGGCAAGATATTTAGGAGAAATGGAATAGATGTTATTGTTGTAGAGACCAATGGAATAATAAGGAGTCTCTAATGTAAACCAGAGTAGTAGTCAATACCTCTGTCATAGCATCCTACACAACCAGTTTAATAAGGCCTCTACAAAAAGAACTACACAGAAGACACTACAGAATTGGAGGTGGTTTCTTTTTTTGAATTCTTGCAAGAGCCTTGAGTTGCTTCTAACAGTTTATGATGCCATGATGGCAAGCATGTTTCACACAGCAGGATAAATTAATAAAGAAGGAAAGTGTGAGTCTGAATCAACTGATACATTTATAATGAATTGATTTGAAATGTCTTTTTCTGTTAATTTTATTCATATTACTGAAAATCAAAACTGAAAATTGACTTTGGTGTTTTGAATCCCAAGAGTGCTTATGTGAATTTCCAAACCAGAACTTATTCTGATAAATAATGCTAGGTTCAAAAAACCTTGATCTATAAATCTTGAATTTTTTCCTAAAATACATATTTGTTGTCCTTAGACAACATCTAGTCTCATAACACTCCAACATATAAATTCTACAGCTAACAGGTTCAAAAACAGTGTCAGTTAGATTTTATTAGCTACAGATGGAAGGGTATGATGAATCATTCACAGGTATCAAACTGTTGTAAAGATCACATTCTATTATTTCAGCAATCTCGTTATAATGCAATGACCCTTAATATGCTAGACTTAACAAACAATTTCTTTTATGAATTATTATTAAGTAGATTGTTTATAACATTATTTTCAATTGTAACAGCTTGAGGAAACAATGAAATGTTGCTACATAATCTGTTCTCTGCCTCGCAGGTATTTCCTGGTAGAAATGATCATGAGAAATGTGAATTTTTTTAAATTATGTTATATGCAGGAAGCAGGAAGGCCCTTTAATTATGCCCTTAAGTACAGAATATTTGCTTAATTGCTTAGTAGCCCTTGTATTCTGAAAATTTAATTATGTGATGATTAACTATTCATTATAATATTTTCCTGTTATTATTCAGTACAAGCTGCACATTAACTTTTAAAGT
The DNA here is from genome assembly GCF_965231275.1 of Zosterops lateralis. Classification (NCBI taxonomy): domain Eukaryota; kingdom Metazoa; phylum Chordata; class Aves; order Passeriformes; family Zosteropidae; genus Zosterops; species Zosterops lateralis. The sequence continues at coordinate 36,408,712 of NC_139763.1, forward strand.
CTTTATCATGTTAGGAATTAAGCAACCCCAATTCTCATCAACTCACAGACTGACTGTGATACTACAATAACTTATCCACTTCTCTTGCTCAATTAATAATACCTGATTCATCAGGCAAATCAGAATTGCCCATGGAAAAAGTCTGGCATTTTAAGCAGTGGCAGCTAATTCTGTTTCCTGCATCAGGCCTCTGTTGAGCAACATGCTTAGTTCCCCTGGCCCAGATTATTCAGCCTGGAAAGCTGTGATATGATACAAGCTGCTCAAGATGGGACTCCAGAAGAGGATATGTGGAGTTTAGAACCCCTTAACCTGCACCTGAATGTGAATGTCTAAGCTCAAAAACCAGAGGAAAAGGTGGTGTTCTTTTTATACAATTAACTGTCGGGGTCCCACTACTTAGGACATTGGAATCTCAGCTAGTTATTTGCCTCTATGATGAAGTAATCCCAAATGACTTCTCACTTCTCTGGAGAACATGTTGGTCATGAAGAATGCACCATGGTAAGGGAAGCCCTCCACATCTCCCTTTGAAGCTGTGCTGCTCACCACTGTGAACTCCAGGAAGAACTCAAGGGCAGTGATCAGCAGACCTTCACCTGGCATGAGGAGATGAGCTGTGCAGATCTGAGACACAAAAAGATTGTGACATTATTTTATCTTTGCAGCAGAGGTTACCATATTGGATTCCTTGCTTTTTTAGGTCCCACTAGATAAACTTGGGATCTTATTTCAGATGCCACTCTTGCTTTCTACCCCAGTGAGTGACTTTTGGGGCATTTGAAAGGATTCCTCTCCTGGAATAATTTTAAAATGTAGCAGATGTGAGGTAAGTTCAGCCCCATTCACTTCCTAAGCACTGTGTAAAGCATTGCTTGAATTAGTAGATTTGCAGGAACGAGAGGAAGAAAAGAAAAGTAGAACCCAGGTGTGCTCAACTACTCAGCTTCTGCATTGCTTTCAGTGATGGTGGTACGTGTCAGCTCTTTCTAGAACTAATCAACTGAATTTCTGGCAGTCAAAATATTGGAAAGTTGAGGAGTTTATAATGATAGTCTGTCATAAACCACATTTTTTCAGTCATCCTTTAAATCATTTTTGTACTATGTCTAAACTACATTTTCTATCATCTCTATATCTCTATCTCTATCTCTATCTCTATCTCTATCTCTATCTCTATCTATCTATCTCTATCTCTGCCTCTCTGACTATCTCTACCCACAATTTCCAGTTATTAGATACTCCTGAAACTTTCTGGTATTAAACAACATCTGAAGATATGACTTTGTAATTTAGTGCTACTACAATATCATATTCTGTATGTAATAATTTGCATACATGTTGAACCCAGAAATGTCTCAGTCATGGTGCTAGACTTGTGTGTGTGATAAGCAACTGGAATTAGGACTGAGAAGGAAGTAGGATAAAAGTCTATAAACAGGAAGCAGTGGCAACCAGTTCATTCAATTGCTCTGCTGTGAACTGATGAAGGAAGATATTTGCTTTTCAGGAATTTTGGTTCTGAAAATCTTACAAAAGTTCTCATTTTTCATTCCTATTTTTATGGGTATATTATTAACAGTACCACATGAAGCCACAGGGTGCCTGATCCAAAATTATTGGGAGGCTTCTTTGGAGAAATTTTATATATGTCTCTTAAAACAATTTTGAATTACAACTTTATTAGATAGAATTAACACATTACAAAATTATCTTATATATCATTTTATGCTTGATGGTGTCAGTCATGGAGATTGATACATATATAGTAAACTATGAATATTTCTAGCTGCTACGTTAAGGATACTTGGATAGTTTTTAATTAATATTTTAATGTAAATATTTATATTTTTAATAATTAAAACCATGTAATATTAGTATTTTAAAGTACCTTTAAATTTAATAATGTTAATATCGTAAGCATATCCTAACAGAGGGAAAACTAGATACTTTTCAGGCTTTTGGATCTGCCTACAGTCAGGACTCCCTAAGGGTAAATCGACACTCATCCTTGTTTCTGCATTTTGCTGTAACATTTGCTTATAAAGAAAAGCATCATTATGAGTTTGAGCTTTATAAACACTGTATAAAAAGCCCATAATATTTTAAGCTCAGCAGTGGGTTTTATTCTGAGTACTTAACAGCAATGAGACTTATATAAGAAAAAACTTACAACTTGTTTTTCTAGCAGGGCCTTCCTTTCAGAGGTGACCAGTCAGGCATACTGTTAGATTTAATTTTTCTTTTTAGTGTATGCTTTTTTAGACTTCTACAGCCCACAGCTTTTCAACATGAATGTTTTAGCTGTGTTCTTTGTCTGGTAGTGATTGGGACACAATTCTCTAGACACTTGCTAGTCATTTAATGATGGTATTATTCTCTGTGCCAGCAGCTAGAGCACCAATGGTTTAAATCAGAAGATGAGGCAAATGCAGTGTGCACCTGTCCAGAGGAGAAGATCCTCCTGTCAAAAGTGCTACCCCTAAAACAAAAGTTACATTTACTGTGCTAAGCTCACTGAAAAGTTCACCAGAGCTCATGTGTATTTTCAAGTGATATCTAAGTATGAAAGTATTTCTGATGAACTTCACAATAGAAACATTTCTTGAAGTGCTGACTAGGTCTGGTAGTGGTTAAACCTGTCATGAGCTCTTTCTTAATGGTTGCTGCTCTGTTCTACAAAATTGAATAAGACCCCTGCACTAAACAAGGTTTTGCTTTGTGGGGGTGTTTGTGTGGGTCTGTGCTACACGAAACAAAACCTAATAGGAACACATTACTAGGTTTTCTTTATGCTCTAGATAAAGTGACATTAAAGTGTCTAATTACTTTTTACTAGTTTGCAGTCTCTAAGATGCTGAAATGCACTATTTTCAATGCTTTTAGGAATGCAAGCAGATACAACACAGTTGATAAAGTTTTAATTTTATATGGATGGCAATTATCCATAAGACTCTACATGACTAAACTACTAACATTATAGTTGAACATTTGGTTAACTCTTGTAGAGTACCTGATGTTTATTTTATCATACTAAGGTTAAGAGTTACCTAAAGAGGAAGTATTCTGATATGAACTGAAGCATAATCTGCATTTTCTTATTCATCAAACTTGTGAGAAAATAATCAAAACTGAAAACATTTTTATTTACGTTCATGGTTTGCCTCTAGAAAGTCCAAAGTTGCATGTATTATTGCTTTCTAGGATGGTTTAGCTGGGACTGATCCTAGAGTGTAATTCCCAGCCCACTGATTGTGTCCTTGGATACTTGGATAGGAACATGTTTTCGATCTTGTCAGGAGTTCCAGTCTGGAGCAGCTTGAGACTGATTTTTTGTCTCTTGGAAAAAAAAAAAAAAAAAAAAAAAAAAAAAAAAAAAGCTATAGCCTGGTCTTAGTCCCTCTTAAAAATAATTAAAAAAAACCCTAGTGACTGTTTGACTGTTTTTTTTTTTAAATTCTGAAATAATAGCATTGTAATGTTTTATTCTAGGAATGAATTACATTGTAATTGATTTGCTCCCATTTTGGAGGATCTGTCCTCTATCAACTTTTTTATTTAGAGCTTTTCTTGCCTTCTAGGCATTGAAAGAGATCCGACTATCCTGTACTCAAAACTATTTTCTAGTTTCAGTCAGAAAATTGGGCAGACTTTTGACTTTTTAAATTTGTTCTTCAGGTATTGGAAAATATTTTTTTCAGAAGGTTAATGATCCTCTATATGCCTATGAGAGATTTGTATCTGTGTAGGAAAGGAGGTTAATGTCATGAGTGAAAAGTAATTTAAAATTGTTTAAATTGGTCTACATTTTTGTCTCTCAGAGGAATTGAAAGCCAGAATAAACTGGCCTCTTACTATGACTATAGTCTCTCAGGCACGTATCATTTTGGCTCAGGTTTCCAGGCATATACTGTATATCTCAAAGCCAGTTTTAGTACAAAAAGTGTTTTCTTAAAATACCTGTTGTGCCCATCAAATACTGAGGTGTAACAGGAGCACACTTTAAAGTTTTCTCTATTAGCAGAGATAAATGTATGTTGATTACATACATTTTAATTTGGAAGAGGATCATTTTACTTAAATTAATTAATATTTGGCTGAATTTTAGGCCACTAACAAGTTCAACATTTAAAGAAATGTTTTTGTTTCCGCAAGAGACTCCTGACATATCAGAAGCAAAAAAGCCCACCTTAAAAAAACAAAACAAGCTAGAGCTATAATATCAATCCTTCTGCTTTTTATGGCTCTGCCTATGGAAAATTTTCCGAAATAAATCTAAAGGAAACTTTCATGTACTTGCTGTATTTTATCTTGTTATGATTCAAATGCACGTATTTTTTATAATACGTTATTTTAATTTTTTGTCCTAAAAATTTTGCATCCTAAAGTTCATTTACTTACATAATCAGCATAAAAGTCCTTCTCAAAAGAAAGTACTCAACAAAAGAAGTGATATGTTTTTGAAGATTTGAGGGAGTAGGGATTTAATATTTCATTTTTTGCTGTTACCAAAACAAATTTATTTAAAGGCTAGGAAGGATAAGCGTCACATGTTTTGGGTTTTTTTGGTCTGTAGTTGTTTATCTATAGTAGTACAGCAAAAAGAGTTTGCGCTACTACATTATTTCAAGAGTGACAGCTGAAAAGAGAATTACTACTGAGAAACCACTTCAAGTTAAAATTCTATTTAGTGTTCTGTTTTCTAGTGTTTGAATATTTCAGACTTATAAAGGGAGCTAAATCATGAAATTCATTCATTTATATATCGAAAGAATATGTTTTGTTAACAATGTCCTCTTGATCACACGGATAATAAAATGCAGTTGTACAGTGCAAAAATCTTAACACACCAATTATGCTAATCAGGATTTAAGGAGGTTAATTTAATCAGATAGAAATGGGTGTGTCAGATTAGGTTTGAAGTAACTAATAAAACATATACTTGACAGCCTTCCAAATGCTGCTTTAGAAGGGCGAAGAAAAAGCATTTTTTGACCTTGATGACAGCTTGGATTGTCAAGGTGCTACTTTGGAGTATCATTATTGTAGGCTCACAGGTCAGGAATTGTAAACAGATGCAAATGCAATTACAAAAAAGAGACCATTACTGAGATGGTGGGTTTAGTTATAGGAAGTGATTTTTTAGGTGAAACATTTAGGTGAGCTACTACACTATGATTTTAATAACATTAATATCTTATTTTGTTTAGTTAGGAATGCTGCCTAAGGAAAATATATGATTATGGTTTTCCTCCTTTAATGTTGACTCAGTTTCTCTAGGGAAAGTTTCTGCTGCTCTGAGCTGCTCAGCCCAGCGTAACATCATCACATCTCATACACACAGATGCACAAGCAAATCAATGAACACCAGCTTACAGTGTGGGGCTTACAGAAAATAAGTAAATTTTCATGACTCAATAATGCATTTTATAATAGTTACTTTTGGCTGGGGATATGTCTTCAGAATGATCTTAGGTTTAAGCAAAGAAGTATGCATTGTCCAAAGGATAGTACCGTAAGAGCTCAAAGAGAAGAAAAATGCCTGAACTTTACAAGCCTTTACAACTTTACAAGTGTGAGATTCAATGAAAAATAATTTACCTCAATGATAATTAAGACATTATTAAATATTAATGAGTAATAAATTAGTAATTGTGTCTCAGTTTGTCTTTAGATCATTGTTAATGATTTGAGTGAGGCTTGTCTCCTCAGTATGACCTGAATTACTATGTAAAGGCTGGTTTGTTCCGGAAATAACTTAGCTGGGAAAAGTTTCTTGCAGAAGCTTTACAGCTTACAGAGCCCCTCTAGATTAACTCACTGTATTAACTTCTAGCACAGCTTAAAGGTTAGTGTGACAGGTCCTAAATTGTTGAAAACCACATCCTGCTGAATTAAGGAAAACTGAAATTGAGGTTTGTTTAGTTTAAAAAGCAAACAAATTTGTTTAAATGTCACTGGAAAGTGTTTAAGACCCTCTGAGCTATCCCTGTGTGTATGACTTCCAGTAAGCACCTAGAACAAAGTATGTTGAAAGTGGGAAACATTGCAATTACCATAGCAAAACTTTACTTACCTGTGATTTTCTCTATAGATTTTCCCTATAGGACTTCACGAATATAATTACGTGCACTCAATATTCCTGGGATTTTGTAATTCAATTTTTAAAATTGAAAAGACTAAAAACCCCAAACTGTTACACATATTTTATGCTGGACAAAAATTTCTGTGAGAGCACTATATTTATTGTCACCCTTTTTGTTTTGGCTTGTTCAAGACTAAAAAAAAAGCAAAAAATAAAATATCTCTGATAGAGCTAAATGATAAGAGAAATTTAGGACTTTTGAACATCATTCCTTTAATAAAAATACTATCCTGTCTTCTAACTAAATGATATGTTATATATAAACAAAACAAAATCAAACAAAACCAAACAAAGAAAGATGAATGCATAGCTTCTTGTTAAATCAGATCTAAGAGTCTTTAAAAATACAAAATAGTTTGTCATTTGAACAGCTTAGGGTTAAGTTGTTGGGTCAAAATGACATTCACTCTAAACCTTTTGGTTTTGGCTTTTGGAATTTTCTAAGTGTTTTTCTTTCTTAATTAATTTAATCTTTATTTACAAATGAAATGTTTGCTTGGATGAAAGAACAGATTTTTTAAGCCAAATTTTTCTGCAACTTGGGCACAAAATTAGAATTTTTTTAAATGTCCTGATGTCTTACATTTTTACAATTTTTTTCAAGGAAAAGTTCAGATGTAATGATAAATCCTGCACTTCCATACTGAAAATGAAAAACATTCCTACTTGTGGGATTAAATATGATGGCTTTATTATTTCACTAGCTAGTAATTTAGTTCTGCATCAAGGTCACAGGAAAATTATGCATCCTAGTACTTTAAATGTTCAAGGATTTAAAGAATTTAAAGAATTTAAAATCTGAAGAATTTAGTCTTGGAGACTGCTTTTATTTATGTGTAAATTCAGAATCACTTAAGTGCAAAGCCAGCTGTAAATGAAATCTTTACAGCTGGAAAAATCTTTTAAAGTATTCTGTAGAAATACCTCTTATTTAAGTAGCTATGAGTTATCAAAACTCATAATAGGAAAAGATTTTATTTTACTTTCACAAAAAAGAAAAGCCACAAGGATATTTTAATTCATATTTTTTGAGAAAATAAGTGAGTTCTTGATATACTTTCCTAAATGTAAAATGCTGCTAAATCATGAATGTCAGATAATGCATATTGAATATTGTGTAGAAAAAAAATGAAAGCAAAGAGAATTTCATTCATCATCATAATCTCATGCTTCTGGAAATAAAGAGATCAAGAAATAATATTTGTCTCTTCATCTAGATTACACAGTGGGGGGGACACAGAAAAAATCCTAAATAGAATTACTGTGAATAGCATGTTACTACTAGTTAAGAAGGAAGGCTGATTCAGTACTGAGCAAAAAGTATCCAACCTCTGTGCCTGTGGTTCCAATGGCTCCCACAGAGAATTCAAAGGTGAGACAAGCTCAGTTAGGTTCAAAAGAACTCACTGATTTTTCCATGTGGCTATATTACTCTTACCACTGTATATCCATATTTCCACTTTAGATTTTACAGACTACTGTTTTTAACTGGAAATATATCTGACAGTAGGATCACAGAGACATTGAGAAGGGCAAGAGCAGAGCTCTGACATAGGAACATGGAATTCAAGTCAGCTCCAATAGTGTCAGCAGCATTAAACTCCTGGAAAAGAGCTGCCAGAGCTTTACAGCCTTTGTCATCTTCACCACTCTAACACACACTAATGGATCTGGGTCAGGGAACAGACTGCATGCTGCCTTGAAAAGCTTTGGGATTTTACAAATATCTGTCAGAAGATTGATGTCTAGAAATATTCTGTAGAAGCTGTACAGTATTGCTGCACATAGTAGAGTGTCTCTGGAGGCTGCTAAAAGGGCTCATTATGACCCCTGCTATACAGAACCATTTCAAAAGCTTGATCAATCTCTCAAAGCATGCCAAAATAGCTTGAAGTTGTTCTTTATTCAACTGTCCTAGAAATCTAAGTCAAAAAATATTGATAAAATGGAAGTGTTAAACTTCCATTTTATAAAGAAATACTTTGTTTTACTTGGAAAACAAAAATGAGTCAGGTGGAGAATAATGTCAGCAGCAGTAGGACCGGAAAGAATATCTGTATGATTGAGCATGTAAATTCTTATTTGAAGTCTACCGCATATTTATGCATTCTCTTTCCTGTTTCTTGTCTGTAATAAGGTCCTGCAATGGACATATGAACTCTGTGAGTTGTTTCTGGGATGGGATCACTGAGTGTGAAAACAATCTGAGAAGCTGCAAAAAAAAAAAAAAAAAAAAAAAAAAAAAAAAAAAAAAAAAAAAAAAAAAAGCTATTGGACCACTCTTTCAATTTAATATTATCTTTTCCTTAATCAAGAAACTGTAATGATCCTGCAGAGTATTATGAATTAATGAATTCTAAAAGGTTCTTTTCTACATCAGTAGCTGCAAAAAAATGAAGAGCAAGAAAGGTAGCTTTATGGAAATATTCAGGTTTTAATATTTTTCTTTTTTAACAAAGTTTTAGACAAGGTCTGCAAATGCTTCTTGAGCTCAGCACAGTCTGGTACAATGAAGCAGAAAGCAGAAATGTCCACTGGAGAATGAAAAGCAAAGGAAAGAGTAATTGCTTTCTAAGATCTTTGATGGCTTACATGGAGTAAACTCCTGACCTTGAAGCAAAGCATGAGACTCAACTGAGTGAAAAGATTAACAGGGAATTTCAGGAAGAGAACAGTCAAAAATGGATTGTCCATTAGCTACAACATTTAAAGCTCTGCTGCACCCAACTTGAAGGAAAATTGTTAATAATGAAAAAGAAAAAAAAAATAATCAGGGGGTGGTTTTTGTCAGTTTTAGTCCTAATTGTAACAACCTCTGTCTTGAAAGTGATGCTTTGCATGATTGGTTCCATTATGTCTAGTACTGAGAGTCTGAATACTTTCATCTGCATAATGCTGTGATGGAGTATAATTAGAAAAATGCTATTTTGAGTCTGAAGAATCTTTCTGTTTCCCTACCCATCTCTAAACTATTGTCTCATTAAGGAGTTGAAAATTCTATTGTGTTGTCACCAGTTCAACTTTTGTTATATTTGACCAAGTGAGATAAAACATAGTGAAATGAAGTAACATATTGAAACACTTTCCTGAACACTCCTTTAATATAGCTGTCCCAGAGGGTGTAGCCTCCTAAATAGCTCAGAGAGAGCATTTGCAGTTATAAAATCACTGTGGCACAAGTTCTTGTTGTATGTGTACATCCTCAAGGACCTTACAAGAACAATTTTTTGCTGGCATTAGCTACTCTGTAGTTGTTATTAGCCATTATTTAACTATTTCATGAGTCCAGTCCGGGTTATGTGATCCTGCTGTGATCAATAAGTGAATAAGTGAGTTCCCTAGCTCATTCATAACATGAGCTGCTATGTTCTGCCCTAAGGTGTAGGGAACACTTAGGATGTCACTTCCTTGACCCCTGTGCCAGAGGGGATAGGAAAAGGAGGGTAACTGTTCTATAGCCTATATAGTGAATAAAGATACAATGCAGCCGCAAACAGCTGAACAACTCAAATGAGGGTATCGCTCTTGAAATATCACATAGATATAATTACAACATCTTTCTAGAACTAACACTTTTGATAACCTTCTTGGGAAAATAAGGATCAGATGTCCTTATCTGATTACAGTAAATAACCTACAGGCATCCCAGTTAAGCAAATTACCATCCCAATTAAGCTGCAGTTCTTGCTGATAAGTATCATTAAGTTTAATTCCATTCCTTGGGAAATGTCCTGATTAAGGCTATTTCTCAATTTAGTGGTATGTAATCTAATAGTTAAAGGGAAAAAAAGTGACATTTTAAGAAGAAATGTGAAAGAAAAATTGAATAAATTGGAATATAAGCATAGATTTGGATGAAATGCATCACAGCAACCTCTGAAGAAGCCAGAAGAAAATATTGCCATAATTGCTTCAGTTAGTGCTGATATCTCACAGGGAGTAAAAGAGTGAGTCCTATGAAATATGCTTATTTTCTTTTCTAAAAGATAGTATCAGTTTGTTGTAGAAATATCAAATGCCTCATCAGAGAGAGAAAATTAGAAGATGGAGAGAAAGAAAAATATCTTCTTATTGGAAAAGATACTTTTCAAAGGGGCACATCATTGGTGAGATTTTTTGTAGCTGAGGAATAATTTCTTGTTGAAGTAAGATTGCTATTGATAGGCTGTCCAGGGAGCATGTTTGACCTGGTGAAAATGTGGGAAGTAGAAGAGCGAGTTCAATCAAATATATTGCACTACAGCAAAGCTGGATCTCCCATATTCAACTCAACTGTGCCTATTTATTACAATGTAATATACTAATGCATAGTAGGGAAATGAGGGATTACTTGAGGAATTACATCTTGCCATCAGGGCGAGAAGGCAGCTAAATGTACAGAACCTCCCTTTAGGGTGTGGGGCTATCAGGGAGAATGGGGCTGGCTGGTGATCTCTAACCAATTCTCTAAGCCTTTTTGGAAAACCACTGGAATGTTAAAAGGAAATGCATTCAGTACGGCTATAATGTTACACCTCTAAGAATTCACTGTTTATACTGAGAGCATTATAGATGAGTAGCTTGTAATTTTTAAGACACCAAGAAAATATCCTAGAAAAACTGCCAGGATATTTTTCTGCTGTGGCAGTAGGGACAGAGAGGTTTTCTGAGCTTTGGTCCACCCCCTGCTCCAAGTAGGGATAATGACAGGTCAGGTTGCTCAGGACTATGCCCTGACAGCAAAAAAAGAAAAAGGAGCTGGTAGAAAAAGATCTGTGAAAATACTTTAAGAGCTATCAAACCCCAGAATTCTTTTATACTATTAGAGCACATAAACCCTATGTTGCCTTTAATTTGTGCTCTTATTGAATCTCTGAAATATTTAAACAGATTTTTACCCCGTCCAAGGCTTTTTATTCCAGTGGGTTTTATAAGTTAGGTGAAGGCATTCCTCATGTTGAAAAACTCTGGAAATATAAAAGATAGGTATAAACATACAAGATAAGCATAGACTGTCATCTGTAATATGAAATCTAGAATTTTCTGTACTCCAGGAAGGCCTTGAATACTTTGAAACATTTTCCTCATAAACTGAGGTTGCTGTGTTTAACATGATGTTCTGTCCAAAGCCTTCCTGGAAAACTAGAACTCCTAGAAAACATACAGTACCACATAAAACTAGTGGTAAATGCATAGGGAAAAGCCTGTGCTTTTATATAATAATGGAATATGTAATAGTCCAGTGTCCAAAAGTGTATCTTGCATTACAGATGCCAATAGTTACACAACCAGCAAAATACTTGATACTTGCAGGAACCTACAGGGCAGCACATGAAGTATAAACTCCAATATATTGCTGATAATTAGAAAAAAATCAAAAGAGTGCTTGTAAACAGCAATCCAATTTCCTAGGCAATCTCAGCAATTGTAAAAAAGGGTTCCTGCATAAAGTGGCACAGTCAGAAAGGAAAATACAGTCTAACCTATCACCACAGATACCTTTCTGCAGGATGTGACACACTATAAAGGTCATTACTCCTATCACTACGGCCTAACATTTTGTAGCAGTGTTATCCTCTTTGTTTGTGAAGCATATGCTAAACAGAAAGGGAGCAGGGAATTGGCTGTTATTTAAAGCTGACAGCCAAACTAACCCTCAGTGCTTTGCCTTCAAGTGACTGAATGTCCAAAGGTATTGCTTGAGGGATATAACTGTATGGTGTGTGAGTACGCTGATAGTCCCAAGTGCCATCTATCCTTGCCCTTTTTCACTCATGATCTTCTCACTCATAGCTGCACGGGGTTATTTTAACAGTGGGGTTAAACAAACGTACTTAAAATCTACTCCTTTTACACAAGGAGTAAGACTTTTTATTCAAGAAAAGAAATCTGAAATTTTAGGCAGCCTTGAAACACCATGGGTCTTCCTCAAAATAAATGCTTTATAAATCATCTACATGTATATACTTTCTGTAACAAAAAGCAAAGTGACTTCCTACCCTTGATAAAATTCCAAATGTTGATATCACCTCTTTGCTGCAATCAGGAAACATTCATCTAAACAAAGCTCGACTTAATTGCTGTTAACTTCTGAATTCTACATTTATTAATTTATTTTAATTTATTTTATGAGGAGAAATGAAAGCATTTCGGGGTTTTTTTTAGCACCGATGCCAACTGATAGGCAATTTGTCAGTTTAAAATAAAACCATCCCTAAGCAGTGCTGAAAAATTGCTAATAGTTTACATAATCAAGCACATTCTAAATCTCTGAGGGCACTGGAACTAGATGAGAAAGTAGCACAGGATTTTAAAGTAGAACAGTACCCTATAGATTAGGGAGGTATACTGAGAAAGTGAAGAAGAGTTTTTGGTGCAAGCAGTAAAAAATATAAAAATAAAATAATCTAATTTTAACAAAAAACCTAAAACATTGTTTTCTAAAGCATGGAATCTACAGCACATAGACCGCCAATATAATTGGCAAATCAGGTTGTGGTTTCAAATCCACCTGAGTATCATTAAATTTTTGGACTTGGATAATTGCTTCTCTCTGCCTTTCACAACTATAGAATATCAATACCATGGCCCTTGAGAACTCCAACTGAATGCTTTAGGGAAAAGAGAGCTAATAATCCTTAACTGAAATCATTAGGAAAATACTTACAGGAATAGATTGTCATTTAGAGTCAGGATAGAATAATGACTTGTTAAATAAATTATACTAAGGGACTGACCCCCACAATTATTGCATGTAGAAATCATGTTTCTAATGTTAAACAAGCTCTTCCGCAGATATAAGACTGCTACGGAAAAAAAAAATTAAAAAAAAAAAAAAAAAAAAAAAAAAAAAAAAAAAAAAAAATTTTGAGCTTGGTGTGCTTAAATTTTGCAAAATTAAGACTTTAAGAGTAGAAGAAAGAAGTATAGAGGTATCTCTACAGTTATAGTTAAGAGTATAACTTGTAAATATAGATGCATAACAATAAGTAAGAACTGTTGCAAAGTAGAAAGTAGAAGAGATATAAGGCGAAAAGATTACAAAAAAAAAAAAAAAAAAAAAAAAAAAAGCTTTATGGAAGATCAGTAGTATTGTTGGATTAAAATATGTAGTGCCTGAGGGATGGAGAAATCATTCCAACCTGATCACCACTTTCCCTGATTACAGTTGCCAAGGGAGGTTCAGAGGAGTTAAGGCTGTGTTGTTAGATTCCCTGTACAGGAAGGACATCAAACTGCTGAAGTGAGAGGAGGCCACCAAGATGATTAGAGGGATGGAGCACCTCTCCTATTGCAAAAGTCTGATAGAATTGGGTTTGTTCAGGCTGGAAAAGGGAAGGCTTCAGGGTGACCAAATTGTGACCTTCCAGTGACTGAAGGGAGCCCACAAGGAAAAGAGAGATGAACTCTTTACAAGAGCATGTTTGACATGGTGACAGGACAAGGGGATTTCAAACAGGAAGAGATTAGATTTGATATTAGGAAGTTTGTCACTCTGAGGGTGATGAGGCACTGGAACAGGGTGTCTGAGAGGGTGTGGCATCCAATCCCTGGAAGTGTTCAAGGCCAGGCTGAATGGGGCTCGGAGCAACCTGGTCTAGAGGAAGGTCTCCATGCCCATGACAGAGGTGATGGAACTAAAAGTTTAACTTCCAACCCAAAACATTCTCTGATTCTATGATAAGGTTAATCTATTAGAACTCTTGTACAGAGCAGAGGGATTCAGGAAGTTAGTCAACTGGAAGCATTAACAAGAGGGATGGCCCTGAACTCATGTCTTTGTCATGCTTGTAGCTATCTGAGCAAATGTTAGGAAGAAAATGCTCCTGGGATCCTTTCCTAAGGTTTGCTCTAATTATGTTTAAAAGACAGGTGTAGGATTTAATCTTTGAATATGAAGCAGAAATGAGAAATGAAACCATCAAGCTCTGATAAAACCCTTGAGACACTTGTCAAGTAAGAGATCTGGCTTCTATCTTTTTTCTCAATTTGGAGAGCTCATAGTCACGTTTCATTAGAGAAAACAAACAAATAAGCCTGGTCATCAGTCCTCTGAGCACGCTATTGTGGAGTCAAAAATGTGAGTCCTGCAGATTGCATCTTACAAAGCAGGGCACATAGAAATGTTGGAATCAAGTTTGGTTTCTTGTCCCAGCTTGTCTTTAACCCAGCAATTACTAAAAAATCCTCTCTAGGTGTTTTTGTTGCACAAAATAAGCAACTTCAAAGCCAGAGATCCAAACAGAAGTAATTTATTGGTTTTTCCTTCTCTTATTTAATGGTTAACTTGAAGGTAATGATTTTGTTAAAATGTGCTGAATAAAAATTTTTGTTCTTTTGCAATGTGCTGAATTCCCTTTTCTCATAAGGCAGTAAATGATTATTCTCTGCATTGCCAGAGAATATTGGAGAGTGGAGAATCCGTTTCCTCTGTATCATCTGGCATGCAGAAATTTTGTGGTGCAGGGTTGCTTTAGTTTCTAGATGAACTAATAAAAAACTTTATGCAATTCTAACAGTGATATGATCGTATTTCATACATTTGTAGTTGGTTATCAGAAGCATTAGCATGGGAACATGTATTGCCAACTTATCTTCCCATAAATGGTTTTGTTCAGCTTCCTCTTTTTTAGAGACAGTGTCATTTCAGAGCCCTTGATAGCTAAATAAACATGTATTGCATTTAAACAAGAGCACTTGAAATTAATTCCTTTGTCATTATCCTCAAAAATTGCAAACTAATTCTTTTGTCACTGTCTTGAAATTTTGTGGTATTTGTCTTATGTTGAATACAGGAACAAAATGGGTTTTTTCCTTTGCTCCTCATCTTCTGAGCTGAGCTCAGTTGTTGCTTCCCTCCCCTGCCCTCCCTGGTCACCATCACTGAATATTGTGCCTTTCCATCCACTGAGCCACCCAACAGTGCACTTTTACCCTACGTCACACACAAAATTCTTTCGTTAAACAATAGATAAGTCGTTTTTGTTTGTTATTTAAATGCATGCACTAAATTACTAATTTCTGATTAATGTTTGTATAGTTTTATAGAGTATTAAACTAGAAGTATCCAAACTCCTGACACACAAAATTGATGCCTTTACTGGTTTTTATAGGTTCATGATTTCATTTTGCACTATGACAGCTGACAAATTTAGTACACAAAACATTGTCAACAATTTCTATGTTCTATCCTCTTTTCCTTAATAATACCAGAATCTTCTCTTAAGTACTGCAGCAGTTTCCAGTCCTTTTATGTAACATATAAACATGAATTGAAAATAGTTATAGACAATCCCCCCAAATGGCAAAATGCATTGTAAAGTTTCCCCACGTGTTTTAATGGGAAACTAACCGGAAAATCATGCATAAATGGTTAGCTTCTTTAAACTAGCTAAAGAGAAATATCTTTCCAGGTATTAAATATGAGTGATTCCCCTTTTTTATTTATCATTTAATGTTCATGTTCTTTATACCTTTTAAGGTACACCTATTTCACACGATGAGCACAATAAAACAATCTGCAGAACTGCTAAGGAAATATTATGGCTAAGCCTGTGAGCTGTACTAATGAGGTTTTACTGCTTGTAAGATCTGAAAAAGCCCTGTCTAGGGGACAGAGTGTAGAACCATAGTGTTAGCTCAGAAATTTCAATCATACACAATTTTCCACTTAGGCTTAGGTAATGCCTTTGAAAGACTACATTGCTCAGTATCTGATTCAACATCTAACAATTTTCTTTATGTTTGGTTGCTCAGTGAATCTGAACTTTAGTTGGGTTTTTTTTGTTTGTTTGTTTGTTTTTTGTTTTGGTTTGGTTTGTTTTTTTTTTTTTTTTTTTTTTTTTTAAATCCAATTTTACCTATATGTCTTAGTCTAGTCCCGCTGGCAACTTTGGCAATAATATATTCTATGCCCTCCCTAAAACTGCTACAGTTACATCTACTTGTACATGGTTTATTTTGTCATCCAGGACGGACGACAAGAGCATGGTTCAGAAGACAAATTAGACTATGCCAAGAGACAGAATATACCCTTTAAATGTAAACTTACGACTATTCAAATAATTTACGTTATTTATTGATCCTTCAGTAAACAGATATTTGATGAATCAGTGGAAAGTTAAGACCCCTTCTGACTGAACTCTTTTACAATTAACTGTGTACTAATGTATTCATGAGTAGTCTGTGGGCAGCTGCTGTACCTGTTGCTACCATTAACAGTTGATCAATGTAAGTTCTAGCCTTTGTAAGCAGTCCTATTTCCCATTGCTATGGACATGCTAATACAAATTTAGCCCCACTGATGTAGAAGGTTTCCTTCTTTCTTGGGAAAAATGTGGAGTCCTAATCTAGCTTTCATTAGACAGGAGGCATAGACAGAAATTCACAGCTATCACACTTGCCTCCTTTTGGGTTTTTCCCTGGGAACAGACATATTAAAAGGGATATCCTCTCCACTTGGAAAAAATTACCTACATTGTCGGGAGCATGTGTTTAGCTTTGCATTCTTTAAACACGTTTTTTAGTTTTACCATGCAGGAACTGAACTGCAGCCTTCAGAACACAGAGCTCTGAAAGTGTGGCAATTCGAAAAATGATACAGGCACTACTATACCTAAGAGACATTTTAAGAGTCGGCCTCTTAAGTAGATAGATTCAGCAGTGGAGGGTGGGGGTTGGATAGAAGAGGTGTGATGCTGTCGTCTAATATTGCTAATAAAACATTTAAAAAAATTAAAGATATCTATGTAGTTTAATTTTTTAAATATATTTTCTGTAATTCTACCAAGAAAAGCACAATATTTCCTTTTAGTTTTGTTATTTAAGTATCAGATTCTTTATGCTTGTCTTGCTCCTCTAAGGAGAAAAAGTATAAAGTATTGTGAAAATTAAATAAATGTGTGGAGTCTCTATTTGAGTAATACTGAGGAACATTCAAGTCTTAAGTCATAGAGATCCTAACAAACAATCCTGTAGTCAAATGATCAAAAATAAACTAGAGAACTAATACATTTTGTTGTTATGGCAACTGAATATTTAGATTTAATTTTATGTAAGCAAAACTTCAAGGATTATCCCAGACAAATACAGTAAACATATTTGCAAACAATTTAAATATTCCCATCCAGATATTCTATCTCTAGTAATCATCAGTTATGTTTGCTCTAGAATTATTTAATATTCTGGATTTCCAATGACTTTATCATTAATCCGATTTTATACAATTTTATAGTATGATTCTGGCAACTGAATACTCATTCTTGTTGTCCAATTTGTTTTTAACTAGTTCTGGTTTTAGGTTTTATTTTTCTCACTGCAGCTGTATGATCTTTTACCCCCTTCTTCTGCTATTTCTTTAAACAACAGTAATTTCCCTGTCATCTGTAGGCTAAGCTGCCTTTTGTTTTTATGCCATATGATCAGTGTACAGTTCCTTTATTGCTCCATTTTTTTCTTACACCATTAGCAATCTGTGTTGCCTCTGAACAATTAATGGCAGTATATGTGAACCGAGGGTCCAGCTCTATGCAGTTAAGGTTGTGATGTAACCTGTGATGCTGATATATTTATAAAGTTTGTTTTTGTAAGAAGGCTCTGGTTTTCACTTAGGTTCAACTCAGGTAATCAAATCAGCTGTTTTTCTCCAATGATATAAGGTATTGAACATACTTAGCATGTAAAGAGCACTGGTCTTTCAGTGAAAGAGGAAATCAGATAAAGTATCGTTTCTATATGTGGCCTTCAAAATTGATTTCGTTTAATATCTTTCTAACTGTGTTCACTGTTATCAGTATCACATTTAATATGAAAGTACATAGCAAATTTAAAGTCACTCGACTTTTCGCAGAAAATTTGATTTTTCACAAAAAAAATTGAATTAACTGCTTTCTAATATATTGTTTTGCAATTAGTAACTTCATGTACTAATGCAACTGCATTTTCTAAACAGTGGTTGTCTCCTTTATTAGTGTTTGTCTCAAAAGGAGCAAAATTTAACCACCCTTTGCTCTTAATATTCACTACTGTGTGCAGGATGTCATTCTTTTATTCAGTTTTACTGTCTTAGCTACAGTAGTGCTTTTATTTCTCACCTAAGAACAATTTTTCCACTTACATAAGGAAAAAAAAAAGGAAAAAGAAAGTTGGAAGAGAAATCACATTGTTTTCCATGTGCATTAGGAAAAGTGATAAACAGAGTCATTAAATATATTTGCAAATTTTCCTCTAGGGCAAAGTATACTCGAGCAGAATATTTTTTTCAATTTTTTTTCTCTGCAGTAGGAAGGAAAAAATATTATACAGTCTATTTTACAGAGCTAGAGAAGTGTAGGTCTGTCAATTAAATTGGTTTACAGGTACGCAGGCAGAAAGAAATATCTCACCCAAACCAAGCAAGGAAAGAACTCGTTGCTGAAAAAATAACGGGTAATAACTCCAAGGAAAAGCAGAGTTCATGATGCCTTGTTTCATCCTCAACTAGGCTGAAAAAAATAGATGCAATTCCTATATAAGATTTTCTTATCTGATAAAATTATATTCAATAGTCTTGCAACAGATTGTTTTCAAATGTAACACCTGTAAATCATAAACATGAACCATCAGGAGGGTAGCTGCTATGATATTATCTGTGCTATAGTTTCAGCTATGTTACAATAAATAGAGCTGAAGCAGTCTCAAATTGACTTCCATCTGATAGTCATGAGACTTTTGACATAAGAGACAAATTATTTTCATTATGCATTATAAAGTCTTTGAATGACATACCAACGCTTGGCTGTTGTGGCTTCCAGCATGTGGCACACATAAAATAAAGCACACTGCTTAAAATATTTGGCACTTTATGTTGCTGAAAAGTTTATGTTTTCTAGTGTGATATAGTAAAAGGCTAACTCTATTTTTATACATTAAGAGATGAGATTTTTTGTGACCAAATATATATTTTATATAAAACCATACACTTACACTGGCACTACATTATTATAAGGCTAACGAAACACTAAGTAGAATCATAGTTTATATGTTATGCTTATAGATGTTTATAATTTAATTTCAAATTATTATGACCTTATTTCAATATTTTTGGATTTATAATTTATTATGGTGACTTGCGTTAGGTGAAATCAATGAACCTCTATGGCAGTCAGTGCTAGACATTCATAATAAATAGAAGGAAAAATTATAGTGGGTAATTGTGAAATAGCTACTTCATCTACAAAGAATCTTCATATTCTCAACATTTAGTAAGTACCTTAAATAATGTAAATTTATACTCATTAAAATTTAGCTCATTTTACAAATCAAATTTCTACACATACATTAGCATCTTTTAGAAAGGAACTCTGGAATTTGTAAAAAGCATCAATATTCTGTGTCTTCAGTTTAGTCTAACAGTATCTGAAACTCAGGACTTAAGTATCATTTTAGCTGATTTCTAAACTAAAGCCATGAGTAATGAGAGCTGTCAGTCCTACACCCACAAGACAGCCATGATTTCTCATATATGATGGTTAGTGACTTAATCTCTTCATCCACCACTCCTGTGGATTTGTACATCTTCAGGTTCCTAAGATGGATACAAACCTTACCTTCTCGTACAGTGTGCAGTTCTTAGTTTTTCCTAAATCTTGCCCTTGGTTTTTGTGACTTGCTGGAAGAAGCTTGGCTTTTGTGACTTTTGCTGGCAAAAACGTCATTGAGCACATTAGCTTTCTCCATGTCCTGGATAAGAAGGTCTCCCATTTCCTTCCCAAGGGGGCCCATATTTTTCCTAGTCTTCCTTTTTTTCCACTGATAAGCCTATAAATGCTGTTGTTGCTTCTCTTTTTTTTTTATTTTGGTCACTATTTGTTAATTTTTTATTGTCATCAATACTGAAAAAAGGCCTGTGTGCAATGAAATAGTTTGCATCCATACATAAATATGTCTCTGATTTGAACAATGCAGTGTAAGAATTAAATGCAGAATAAAATTCTAGTTTGCATTTAAATGAATGCTGAGTATTTCTTAAAAATAGCCTCTTCTTCACTACATACTTAAAGTAGATACCAGAAATCATTCAAAGATTTTTGTGATTAGTAATGTACTTCCCCAAAAGAAATTCCATTTGAGATGGTATTGGTAAATGGTATGGATTGATAAATACTCAAAAGATGTGATTGAGTGGCCAAATCAAGAGCTCTCCTTTTTTTTTTTTTTTTTTTTTTTTTTTTTTTTTTTTAAATAATGGACCTTTGGTCCAATAATCTATTCTTTTGAACACTAAAAGGTAAGTTATCCAACTCTTTGTCAATACAAAACTAAAATAGCACAGTAATTTAATCTCCTATTCTAACAGAATGTCTGTGCTCTCTGAATATTCTTCAGCAATTGGTTGTAGTCATTGAACCAGACTTCTTTCTAGAGTACTAATTCAATTACATAATATTCTGGTCCAAAACTGAAGGAAGCTTCATAATTTCAGATAAATAAAGCACATAATTGAAATCATATTCAGAAATGATTTCCCAATACTTTCTTCGCTATAGATCCATAATTAACTCTAATTTTAAGTAGCCCCAAATTAAGCTATTCAAATATACTTTTCTTAACAGCCATCATTATCTCAGCCCTAACTTAGCATGCCCTCTGATTTTCAATACTGCTCCCTTTGCAGAGTGAAACTCTGCTTTATTATGATCTTCTGTTTATCATCATCTTATTTAAATATTCCCCTAGAGAATGAAGAAACAATTAACAAACATGTTAAAGTTTTGTGGACACGTGTATCCAATGTTAGCTCTGGAAAAAGGTAAAATCTCTAACTCTCTTCTTGTTCAAAGGTAAATTCTGTTGAACCTTCAGGTACAGGTTGTTACCCAGAACTGTTCAGTCTCCAGTATTATGCCTAAAGAGTTCTTTACTAGCAGTAACCCTCATTTCCCACCCTGATCCCCAACTCCCACAAATCTCCAACTCCTGCTTTGTTGATTTTGTGGTGGTTAAAATAAATTTTATTTCTCTCCTCCTCTGGATGCACTTGTATATGAAACAGTCCCATACTGCAATGAGAAAAGAGGAAAAAGCATACCAGTATTTTGACTTTCCTACATGACAAAGATCTAATGGTTTGAGCAGCTTTAACTTTGGTCTTTGGTATTCTCAATAGTGAGTATTGGTAAAAACAAGTCTATTCACATTCATTCTTGGACACTACTTTGATCTAAAATTTTAGGAGACGTAATTTTTTTATATTTTAATAAATTTGAAGTATTATTAAATAATTGATATTTAAAAATTTAAAATCATTGATTAATTATGTTGACTATTGATCTAATTTACATTTCTGGTTGCTACAGGGAAACTGTAAATTGCAGAAAACTGTGTTTTTTATGGAAGACGGAAAAATCTCTACCATAGCAGAGCCTTACCCTATGGTACCCTGAATGAATTAAAAATCTCTTATTGATTTTAGCAGTATTTTTCTCCTGCCATTGCTGATAAATTCACATAATAACAGATGTACACAGCTGTTTCAAAGCTCAGAGCTGATCCCTGATTACAATTTTTGCTGCAGTCACAGTAGAACCTCTGACACTAATATGATATCTTTCTGTAGTTATTAATATTTGTTTTTAACTAAACTGATTTTTTTTTAATAGTCAGTTAAATATTAGAGGAAGGAATTTGTGAGGATTGCCTGATTCTGTCACTTGTTAGCAGAAACTCACTCTAATAATAACCACTGCAAGTCAGTATATTGTAATCAGGACATGAGAGATATTCATTGACTGTGCATGAAATACTGAGTGGGCTGCATTCACACCCTAGGCTTCTGGCCAAAACCAGATGCTGCAGCTGCCACTGTTTGGTCCATCTGGAAATTAGCTATAATGTGCTAACTTCATTCCTCCAAACGGTCTGTGGCTGAATTGTCACAAAACCAAGTACAATATCTTGGGAAAGAAAAGCAAGACAAAAGAACTTAAATACTGCGGTCATTATCACAGACTCTATAATTTTGAACAAAATCTTTAAGGCCTTCAATAGTGTATTATGTAAGCAACATGACAAAAACATTCCCAGAAATGGCAGAATTGGGTGTGATATGTGATAAGAGACACAAAAACAGCCCCCAAAACCCCACCATAAAACACCTCGATGGTCTCAGTTTTCAGCAATAGAACATGCTTGAAATGAAGGGTAAACATCTTGAATAAGTCTCAGTTATATGGTGGCACATCTGATTTGTATAGCAGTTTTTTGAAAGCTAAGCATATCAATAAGGAGCTATGTTATTTAGAAATAAACATCTAATATTTCTAGGTCAATTATACATTTTTAGGCTGTCTTAGTGATAGTTTGATACTATATATACTTTTTTTTTATGCTTGAATTATAAGCAGACAAAAAAGGACCAGAAGAAAGGAAATATCACTACTTTCATTTTATCAACAAGAAGAGGTGATAGAGAGCTTTGAATTTTTTTCTTTGCCTCCAGTCACATAGCTGTAAGATTTTGAAAGGCTCTTCTGCTTTCCATGGTTGGATATACTCCTGTCTCTGACTCACAACCCTATGTTCAAGTTAGAACTGGGCATATATCCATGCCCCAGCACCTGATGAAACAAAGCTTTGGTTGCCACAGAGAAAAGCTGATTTAACAGATTTAACACACTGCAAGGCTCTCATGTGATACTCTATACAGAATCCACCTGGGAAGCCATAATGACACATATTGTAAGACCTAGCTCCTGTGAATTAAATACAGTCTTAAGTAAATAGCTTTTCTGTATGAAGCAAGGGAAAATCAAGTCACTTCAGGATCCATGAATGCCAAGATTTGAAGTAGAAGTAATAACATTATATGGCATGCTGAAAATCAGGCCCTATATCTTCCACTGGTTCCTTTAACTGCAACTTTCAAATATGCTACTTCCTTAGTATCCCACTTTCCTTATTGTCTTTCACTCTTGTTGCTACATTCCTTCTTACAGAGTGAATAAGAGGATGGAGAGACTGATTTCTGCCTCTCCTGAACCCCAACCTGTACACAGAGTACTTCAGTATCTGTTTGGGCATTGTACCACATGTAGGTTCCATTTATATTGAAACAAATTCATAGGTGTTTACAAAACCTATAACATAATTTCAAACCTTTATGATTCTTCTTTCAATGAAACCTTACCTCCCTTAAGAAGTCCAGTACTACATTAAGAAGGATGTAAGTTTGAAAAGCTGGTTTTTTAGATTGACTTTCAAATACTATTGTTAATTTTGCTTTTTAGTCATCTTTCTTCTCCTTTTTGTGAGAATACATCAGGCTTGTTATTTTCACAGAAAGTTGTGATTTCCTTGTTCCATTTTCTGCTTGGAAGAATGGATTATATTCAGAATACAGACTCCTGTGCTGTGTATTTTCCCAGTTCTCAATATTGTTTGTTTACAATGATCAGGAGCTGTTAGAGAACAGAACTTAGAAAAGTTTGCTATCAGCCTTGGATGTTGAATAACCTAGAATTTCTTAGTGTTTTATAGTAAGCTTTTATACAGCACAGCAAGAGAGTTGCAAAATCTTTCTTTCATGTATTGTAAAGAAAGCATGAAGTGAATAAGTAAACATGATATTCATATTCAAATGCCCTGTTTGCTGGATTTCTGAACAAATAATATTTGTGCACTTTAAAAACTAAATTCTATCTTTCTTGAAGGAGGTAAATAACGGAGTTAAAAATTAGAGAGGTTTTGGAGCATATTACAGAATAATGGCTACAGTTTTTCATATTTAAAACTAACTCTTGTCACGAGAATAGAGAGGAAGCAAAATAGGGTGGTTTTATTTGTTTGCTTTTTGAAGAAGTGTCCTGGTTTAGGGCAAATTTGTGAGAGAACCCCTGGACGGGGTCCCTGTGGGAAGCAAACAGCCCCTCCCCTCAACTGGTCCAGAAAAAGAACTTTCTCAGGGAAAAATGGAAAAATTATTTATTTAACAAAAAAGCGCCCACAAGCATAAAGAATGAATAATATGCAACAATAAAACCTGAAGTAAGATGGTAAGTTCAGACATTCCTTGCCATGGGTAGCTCAGCTCGCTCAGTCTCTTATCAGTCCCTCTGGAGGTCCAGGCCCCAGTGGACCACAGGTGCCAGCTCCCGGTGCTCCTCTGGGTTTTTCAGTCCAGAGTAGGTTTAAAAAGTCCTGAGGAAAAAAAAAAAAGAAAAAAAAACCAACAGCAAAAAAAAACAGTCCAAAAGCTTCTCTGCCTCAGCTAGCTAAAGCTAAGAGCAAAGCAGGTCGCCATGCCGCTGCTTGTCTATGCCCCAGACAAGCCCAGTCCAGGAGCAGGAATGCAGAGGAGTGAATGCTGTTTTCAAAACAAACTCCACACATCCTCTTTCTTCTCCTTTGCTTTTTTGAACTTGTCTCACAACTTCTCTTCAGGACCCTGCTTCATGAGTCTCTGCTTCATGCTCCTCAAGGTTATCCCTCCACGATAATCCTCCACTTATCAGCCAATGCCCTCTTTTATCTCACTCATCCTTACTGGCTACAGATGTTACTCATCAGGGGCAAGACTGACTTGGTTAATTAACACAGCTGTGACTTATCAGGGGTTACTGAGTCCTGAAAGTACAGAACTTAACATACAGCATAAACAGAACAGATAATTGAGGATACAAGAATCAAAAAGTCACCCCGGGAAATTGATATTTTAAAGAAATTTACAGGGGAAGTTTGATAAAAAAGAAACAGGAAGTTTACAGGGAAAGTTTGATATTCCTGTGAAGCCAGTTCTAGATTGCTTACACTAGTCCTGGAACTAAGCTCTTGATAAGTCCTAGAATTTTAGCCTCAGTTGCTTTTAATATTATTCAAGAATGATTTTGTGAATTAATTTTTATTTTTGACTCATAAGAGGCTGAAAAATCATATCTAATGAAGCTAAAGCAAGCTGTGTGAAATGCTGATAGGAATGTCATAGCTATTCCCATTGCATAAGTTACTTGATATGATCTCCATAAAATATTTAAGACTGAAAGAGGAAAACATTTTAGAGATAATTTGAATCCAATATACCTCATCTGTATGAGAATTCTGACAGTTTTAGAATTTGGAATTAGAAAGAAAGACATGAATGAATTTTACCCTCTTTGTAGACAAAATGGCATGATATGAGTGTAGTCATTTAGTGGAGATAAATGCCTTTGCTTTTAGTTTGTTCAATCAACCAATGCAATGTGACTGAATAAAAAGATGTATAATTTATTTTTAAGATATTAAGTAATCTTATTTTAATTTTAATTAGTCATTATTAGGTAGTAATTTATAATTCTACAGGCACTCATAGGTAATTGGAAATATATAGAAATGGAAGCAGTACTGGAAAATTAAAAATAATAAAAATGGAAAATAGATATTGTAAATATTAATGACATATTTAAAAATAAGCAATAAACCAAAATTCAGAATTCTTAGATCTGAAGTACAGATTCTTTTTTTCTTCCTGTTCTCTATAAGTCAGGAACATGCTCTAGCAAAGAGGAACATTTACAAAGCTAGGCAATGAATTTCTGAAATCTAAGGGTTTGGGTTTTTTCACTTTATACTTTTTATTCATGCAAATCAGACACAAACAAAAATGTCATTGAAAAAAATCTCAGAAATACTGTGTGACTCTGACTGTAAATTAGAGACTTTCAAAATATAAACTTTATGTTTTCTTAAACAACAAGTAGATTGGTGCTGGAAATAAGTGTTTGGTTTTTTGGTTGCCTTTGTTGTTGTTGTTGTTGTTGTTGTTTTGTTTTGTTTTTTTTTTTTATTCCAAGTGAAAATCAGCCCATGAGAGAAATTTATGGTAAAAATGTGGTTTGCAAAATTTTGAAAAACTTACTATGTATATCCACATAAAACTGTGGATTATATATGGTGGTGTGGACTTTTAAGATCATAGCAGGTAAAATTTAAAGCACAGGGTAGAATTTGCAGATAGTTTTTCAATAGATCAATTTTCTTTTTTCTAAAGTTTTCCCAAAGTTCTGGCATCAGAATTGCCCCAGGTGACCATATGAAAACAGCTGCAACACCAAAATGTACATTTGCACTGAGCACTTTTATTTCCCCTTTAGTCCATAAGACCTAACAAATCTGAGGTGTTGGTTATTTCCTGTTACTCCAGACATTTTTGTTTGCACTTGTCAGGGTAAATTATGGACTGAATATTTTTCCTTGTGAAGTCAAGGAAAATTATGCTCTTTCAGATGGCACCAGGCTAAGGTCAATCCCATTCCTCTCTTTTGTATGACCTCAAATGTATAGGCATACAAATGTATAGGTAGAAATCAGATCATTGGAAAAAAGATTCCTTCCTCTTCACTAAGCATCCTTTTTCTCTTGATGCTTTGGGCAACAGAGCAGACAATCACAGGATGCACATTGTAACAGGGCAAATTTTATTAAAAAAAATAAAATGAGTACTGTAAAAGACAAATATACAGTATGCCAATTACTGTGATAAGTAACAGTATGAGCTCGTTATAGCAGTCATAGAAGATAATTAGATAATGCAAAGGATCATGTTAATCTGTGCACAAAATGCACTTCATATTATCAGAAAAAAATGTGAAGCAAAATACTGTAAAATTTATCATAATCCCCAGCATTCCTGAAAAAAAACATGCACAAAAAATGCTTCAGAAAGAGTTGTTTCATGTTTAAGGTGTTTCTTTTATGTCAGCCAAGAAATTCTGGGCATCATGATTGACATCTGTGAATATCCATGTACTCCCTTAGGTTTCAGAGAAGCAAAAGGTTTTAAGAACAATCAAGAAATGTTTATGAGGACAGACTTACTGGGTCCTTGGGACCATTCATCAGTACTGTGCAGGGGTAATTCCAAGACTATCCTGAAAAATTCTGATTAGCGGATTTCTCAAGAGGCTAAGACACTGCATAAAGTTCAGGAAAGCCCTGGCCCTGCCTGTAGAGCCAGCATTTGCAACTGAAATATAATAGCATATTTTTTACCCAAACAGCTGTACTGAATAGTATATCCCATTAAAGGTGCTGCTGCTGCTACTGTGATTGAAGAAGAAACAGCAAAGAAAAGGAAAATCACTGAATTGATATACTGGCTTTTAATAACCCTAAAAAGAAACTCTTCTCTTACAAGACTGTATATGTCTCTTTTTCCTACAACATAACTTCACCACATCTCTTTTCATTTTTTTTTTTTTTTTGCTTCTTCTCCCAGTGACAGGTCTTTCATTCTGCTAGTACCAATTACTTTTTCTCTCAGAGGGCAATTTGTTAGTACATTATTTTTTAAACTCTGGGAAATTCTGCTCTAGAATTGTAGCTGTTCTCTCTATTTCAGAATTAAAGAAAAGCATGTGCACAAGAAACTTGTCTAATTTTTGTCTTTTTTTGCCTAGCTATACTACTTAGGTCTAATAAAAGATTCGTCCTTTATTACAAGCCTTGTTGGCCTGCACTGTGCATGGGGCCAGGAACATGTAATAATGAACCTATACATATTGCAGTATAAAGTCAAGGGCAGTCCAGGTTATTATTACTTTTTTACCAAGTTTTGTTTCAATAATTTTTCTCTAAAAATCACTTGTACTGAATGCTCTTATACTTTATTTATATCTGGTAAACTTTAGAAAAACTGTTTTCCAATTCTTCTGAATTATGTAAGACTGAAACTACAGTGGGTAGCAGATTCTGTTAAAATGGTAACTTTTCTGTCTTAAGCATTATTTAGCTTTGTTTCACTTGTGTTCTCTCAAACTCTTAGAAATTATAAATATCTTTTGTGTTCACCTGCCCCTCTGCAACTCCCTCCTTGTTCCCCTTTCTGTAGACAATTCTTTCTTTTCTTCTTCTCTGGCTTAAGGGGATCTATAAATTCCTGAAAGAAAAGGAGAAGGAAAGTGCTATAATTACCAGCACAGGTACTTATCACGGGTAGGAACCAGCTGCCTCTAATTGCTAACAGCAGTGTGGCTGTTCTAAAGTGGAGGAGGAAAAACTTTCTATAACTACCAGTTGCAAGCATAAGCTCTCATTCTAAGACTAAATGAGCTGAGCCAAGGCCAAGGATAAGGAGAAAGAGGCATTCCCTGTTCTGTGCAAGCAGTTATGGCTCTCTTTAACACTTGGGCAAAAGTGTTGAGGAATACTCCTTTCCATAGGAATTTGCAATGCTGGATTAGTGTGTGACATTCTTTTTTTTTTTTTTTTTTCTTTTCCTAGTGGGTTTAGAAAAACAGTTTAATCTTAAAGGTTTATAGTTTTCTGTAAATCTCTTCAACTTCTTGCTTTTTTTTATTTTCACTTCTGCATGCATCTTTGCTTGGTTGTTTTTGAGCAAATTATATCTGACAAACAGCTTGTTACAGTGGGTATGAGGAAATAAGGGATAATAAATGGCAGCTACCCATGAACACATAAGGAAGACAAAGAAAACCAATTAACTAAATCAGAAAGTGTAACCTGTTGGACTCAGATGGGACTACAGTACTGTTGCTGTGTGATGCTTCAACTTAAGATATCTTATATTATTCAAAATAGAACCTTCCAGCAAATACCATTTCCTTTTCTCACATCAAATAAAAGGAAAAAACGATCAGAAAAAATGAAAATGTTTTCTGAAGGGAAACCCTGAAAGCTCTGACTGTGGCTCTGGGTTTTCGCTGTCTCTTTATTTTTCTTTGTTTTCTTCTTCCCTCAGACTACGAACAGGAAAATAATAAAAGAAATATTTTTTACAAATTTGCATCTCAGTTGATTTTTCCTTTATCTTTCCCTTAAAGTGTTCATAGTTTTAGTCAAAATAACTATATCCTTCTCTTTGGCATTTTCCTCCTTGAGAATGAATCATTGCAATAATTGTTCCAATGTATGAACACAAGAAAACAAACAAAAAAACACCCCCAAAACAAGAGCAACAAAAAACCAAAACAAAATAAAACACAAAAAAAATCCCACAAAACCCCCTCCCAAAAGAATCACTACCTCCACCCCCCCAAAAAATAAATGAATAAACAAACAAAGTAACAACCCCAAAAAACAAAAGCCAGATGTAACCTACATTTCCTGCTACACTTTGGTCCTTTGCTTTTCAGGAATTTATGTAGAGTATGTGTCGATCATCCTTTGTGCACCTTGCACGTCGTGCTACTCCTCATATTCTATTATATGAAAGACAGTCTTTTTCCAAAAAATATCTAAAATGAAGATGTATCTCACAGATTGAAGCTGCCTGCTGCTGTGGCTGCTGTCATTGCTCCTGTCACCAACATAAATGCAAGCAATCAGAGCAACAGTGAGGCAGACAGAAGTGGTGACAAAAGCAATAGAAATGGGAAAAGAGGTTGCAGTAATGCCACAGTTGCCATAATTTACCTGTATGGGGAGAGTTCAGCTCATAAACTGCTGTATTTTAAAAGCTGAAAAATAAACTATTGCTTATCATTTTAAATTGCTTCTCTTTAAACCTTATGTAGGTTTCTGTGCATATTTAGTTTCCAACATTTCAAGTAGAAGTTAACTTCAGAAAGACTGTTCACAGAGCATTAAGTTGAAAATCAACATGTGCGCAGAATTCCTTCCTCATGCACAAGAAAACCCTTTTTTAAACACAAACACAGTCTGATCAGTGACCTTATATATTAAGTGAATATCCAACATTTTTAGTGAAAGGCTGAGAATTTATTCTTCAAATTTTATGGGCAGAGGGGGGAAGACAGAAACAACATCAGTACTATGTCACAATGCTGTAATAACCTCTTAAGGATGCAAATTAAATAAAGAATGCAAACTGGTGCTTAAGGTTTCAAAGTCACTTAATGAATTCCATTATCTCATTTTCTCATATTTTTATGTTAAACTGTTCAATTACTACTTTATTGTAATTTTGGAGATACATTTAAAAGAAAAATAGTTTGTTTTTTTGCATTTTTGGATAGAGATTCAACTAAACTTGGCATCTTAATTTCACACAAAAATCCTGTAGTTTGCTAAAAGCTGATGAAAAGCCTAACTTGGAAAACTAGACTGAAAACCAATGCAAAAAAGAGAGTATAATAAACTCCCAAGTACCTAATTATTTTTTTTTTAGAGCTTTCATAAGAAGTAATTTGAAATTTGCTCATTAGCAGACTGAATAAGTTTTAAAGCTTACTCAGTTTTATAGTCCATACTCTGAACTGTCCTGTATTTCAGCCTAATGATAATGGGGACTTGATTCTTAAACTGTACTGGAAGCAAAATGTCCGCGTTCCGTTTTCAGATCTCCCATGAATGTCCCCATTGCTTTCAGCAAGACTAAACCTCAATTTTTTATTCTTAAAATGGAACTTTTTTTTTCGGTCTTCTAAAATAAGAAAAGAGGGTTTTTTTATAATGTGCTGCATGATATCTAGCACTAAGGATTCATGATCTTAATATTTATTGACTCGGCTACAAAATAGAGAAATAGCCTTTTAATTATGTTTGGGTTTAACCGAACAGTTTTCAGGGAGCCACCCTGGATGAGATCAATTCCTTTCCTGTTTAGCTAACTGTTCTACCTCCACAAGTCCCATATGGGCCAACAGCCCAGAGGAGCAACTTTTGTAGAGTCTGCCTATTCCTGCTCATGTTACAAATGGATGAACATAGCCAGTGTGAGAGTGCAAGGGGAATGCTGTTTACATTTCATATGAGCGAGATGTGCTCATGTAATAAAGATGTAACTGACTGTACTGTGTAAGAAGTTTTCTGTACTTAGACTACTCAGTAACAGTATGGGTTATTTTCATAGCTATACCAACATAGAGCTCACTTCCTGCATACTCAGTCCACATCATGTTCATTGAAAAACAATTTTCTGAGTAATGTAACAGCTCATGGTAATAATATTCCTCTATTACTTTAGAAAATTAAAGAAAATAACTCCAGTCATCACTTTAGTGAAGAAGATTGGACTCCAACACTGCCGAGTGTGTAATCATGGAGTATGTTTTGCATTAACCCCACAGTGGTAGAACTGTGTTGGGAAAACAATAGCACTTTTGAGTACAATTGATTAGTCATCTCAGGACAGACCTAACTTAGTCACCTGCAATGACATAAATTCATGTAGGCGACATTTAGGAATCTTCCTTAAAGTCACAATTTATGTACATTTTGTGGTCACCCCAAAACTGAGACAAGTGAGAGATCCTGTCCAACCATAGATCTTAAAGAGTAGGGACAGGGCACTGTGCCTAACAACATTGCCATATATTAAAAACCTTAAGGTGTGCATGCCTCCAAAACAATGTGTTTCCTTTCACATATGAGTATTCTCAATGATAACTTGTGAAAAACAGGCAAAACCAGGAAATTCCTGAAACCCATAAAAAAATGCATCTTCCAAAATCCTTTTTTGACCTACAGTAACAATAATAAATCTTACCACCTTCATCTTTCTAGCCAGAACAGTAAATCAAAAACTCAGTTAATCAGATACATATATTACTGGTATTCTGTTTAGTTTTATTTCATAAACAATTCATAATATCTGCTAACCATATAGTATTTTAGGCTGCAGATCCCCTGACTGAATCTAGATGCTGAAAAGAGAATTAATTTGGCTGCTTTCCACTTCTTCCTCAGTTTTAATGTATTTATGGGAAAATTTACTCCATCAGCACCTTTTCAATGTTCTTCATCTAGAAAGAATTCCTGCTTTACGCAGAACATTGCCAGACGGTCAAATGAGGTGATCCCTTCCATCTGCTCAGCTCTGGTAGGGCACATTAGGGGTGTTATGTAAATTCATGGGCTCTCAGCTACAGGAGAGACGTGGACTTACTAAAGCAACTGCAGCACAGGACCACAAAGATAATGAAGGGAACAGAGCATTTGTCACACAGAAGAAGCTGACAAAGATGAAACTGTTCAGCCTGAAGAAAACAAGAGGAGATCTCAACATTGTGTATAAATCTCTGATGGGGTAAATAAAGAAGATCAAACTTTCTTCTCAATGATGCTAATGAAAAGAACAAGAGATAGACAATGAAGTGTGTTTAAACATTTTAAAACCTTATTTCTAAAGGTGGTCGAAAATGAATTTTCCAGAGATGTGGATTCTCCACACCCAAACTCTGCTGGTTAAAACCCTGAGCAACCTGCTGTATGTGACCTTTCATCTGAGTGGTTTCATAGTCAATTAGACAATTTTAATAAAGTCAAACCAATTAACCAACAGGGCATGCATTTATTTGAAACAGATTAGAACAAGGTTAAATTTGTTAGTGTTTATTGTTATGAATGTGAAATCTGGAAATTGAAATTTGAAACCCAGATTATCTTTGTGTCTGATTTAGTCTGTGTGTTTTTTGCTGGCAATTCTATCCTTGTCAAAAGCCTCACTTACATCCTTTTAGCAAACCTAGATTTTCTTGGAAAAAAATATTAGAATAATCACAAACAATTTTCCTATGAAATGTTATACCTAGAGGTCCTTATCAGCATGAACTACTGTCTCTTCTTTTTTCATCTAAACACTTATTTATGTCTTTTATTCTACTGGGTCCTATTCTGGCTTTTCATTAAGAATGGACCTATGAGCCTGACAAAAGCTATCAAAATGCTCCATTTATATCTCCATGAAAATACTTTACACATCTTCCAGACACTCACTGAGAATGACCAACAAGCAAATAAATTTAGTTAGGACATTAAAGAATTTCCTTGAGATTCTTCTCCTTATCATAATCAGTGGTATTTCCCAGACTCCTCTTGATATATATGTCATCTTATATAGAAATATGCATATATATGTATTGACATTCATGCTATTTTGTTATTGCAGAGAAATCTGCAAGGAAGTAATTTCCTGTTACATGGTAACTGGAAGGTCTCCACAAGGCTTCCAGCTTATTTGACTTGACCGTTAGCTAAAGATCTGACAGCTGTTAGGAACAATCTTTGTAAGTCCTTTGGGTGATAACTGACAAAGCTTTTATAGTGTGCTTCATATTTATATTCCTTAACATCAGGCTATAAAATACCAATTTGTGAAAGCCTATAATTTACTAGGAGATAACAAGTATTCATGTCTTTTATTCTTGTATTTTTGCTTTGAACACCATAAATCAAACCTAGAACAAGATGAAGAAGCAGCTTATTTTAAGGTGTATGTAGAAAGAGAATTAAAACTGAAGACTATAAATTTTCAAGATATTTATGGTACTGTTTTTCTTTGGGACTTTTTTCTTTTGACAAGGGCTGATCCAGGTGCAGTAACCCAGGACAGAAATGAATGATAAATGCACATCCAGATTTGTGGTTCTTATATTAATGTACAACATTTCTTAATATATATGACAAAATTATAAATTTATAAACATAATTTCTTCAAAGAGATATCCTCGTGAAAATTTTATCACTATTATGTTCAACAGTCTCTGAAACATTTTTTGCTGTCACACAATGTGTTGCTCAATCTGGTTTAACCTTCTGGGATACTCTTAGAAACTGAACTTCATGCCTGGTATAGGGGAACCAAGTTCTTTAGTAGAATATGTTCAGATGTGAGATACAGGCTGGTAAAATATGTGTTTGTACAAAAACTTAGTTTCAAAAAATTCTGCAGAATCATTGATCCCCATAAAAATTAATGAATACTCTCACTCTGTAAAACAGTTTTAACTAATATTTCTTTATGTTTATATAGATAAATCCTTGAGCAAAGTTTTTAATGTGACTGACTTGTTTTTTATGGTGATAAAATTTGTTTAATCATTTGTTGGGATCCCAAGAAGTGGATATAGCACTTCAGGTGGGGTTTCAGAACAGAGAAATAAAGGTGAGAAATATAGGCCTTCCCTGACATCCTGGCCATGCTTTCTGGGCTGCAAGTGCACACTGATGTCTGAGCATCCTCAGGCCCTTTCTCAGCAGGGCAGCTCTCAATCTGTTCATCTCCCAGCCTGTGTCGAAACTGGAGGTTGCCCCAGCCGAGGTGCATCACCTTGGACTTGGCCTTGTTAAACCTCACAAGATTCCCATGCCTCACTTCTCAAGCTCATCTAAGTCCATCTGGATGGCATCCTAGCCTTCAGGTGTGTCAACTGCACCACTCAGCTTGGTGTCACCTCCAAATTTGCTAAGGGTGCACTCAATCCCTTTGTCTAAATCAGTAATGAAGATTTAGTAAAGAAAGTTTCTGGTAGCATCATTAAATTTTTTGGATTCACAAAACAGTCTAAAACAGAAGAGAGATAAGAAAAAAAACCTCTACTCAGAATACAGCAATAAATGGTAATAACAACAATGAGATATTTCCAGGCTTATACACAATATGAAGTGGACTGATTTGAGAAATGCATCTCTATCGCTCAGGTACGGAATTCAAGCATTTCATGTGATATTCCAAGATTAAGTTCTTTATCCTGAGTTTTTTCCCTGAATGTCTGGTTCTTTCTTCCAGTAGAATGTCGTCAATGGCAACTTCTTCCATTAAGAGTCACCATTTCACTACCTTTCCCTGTCCTAAAACCCTTGTCCTTTGTAAACTGGGGTTTCTTTGTTATTTATCTGACATTTGTTATGATAATAAGAGGTGTATTAGAGCAAAGTTGCATCCAGAATTCAACAACATTCTGTCTATTCAAGTGTACTTTCTGTCTGTGACCTTCATGCAGCAGCCACTGTCCCACATATCAATGAGTTCACAGGAGGAGTAGATGAAAAGGGTGTAGATAATAAGGATAGAAAAAGATTCAAAGCCAGAAGATTTTGAAACTGCATAAAATGCCCATTACTATGATATATAGGAGTTAGTGAACATCAGAAGACTGTTCACAGAAGACTGCATGCTGAGAAAGAATGTTTTTTTGTAAAGGAAAAAAACCTGCACTGATTGTTGGTATTTGAAGAGATACCCACAGAGTTGACTTTTCAGATGCCGTATAAGCTTTCATCAGTTGTCTCACCTCCAAATATTCCATTAGTATAGAAGTACTATGTTTTAAATTTACAGGGTAAGACAAGAGCAGAGTGAAAATAACCACTTCAGAGCAGACTTTGTTTTGGTTTATTTTGTTTGTTTTTGTTGGCTTTTTTTTTTTTTTTTTTTTTTTTTTTTTTTTTTTTTTTTTTCTGAAGACAAATACATAATTTTGAATTCAGAGTGAAGGGGGGAAAAAGCAGAACCAATGAACATATATTTGTGGGTGATGTTTCCTTAATTTTGGTGTGAGCTATACAAGTATATTGAGTTAGTATAGTTCTGGTGTGCAATTTTTCAATTTGCCACTTTTAATTTAGCAATAGGTTCTTGTTAAGAACAGAACTTTTAAGGAAATTTAACTCTTTCTATTGTACTGAGTGAAATTTCTGAGTATAACACAGAAAACTTATTCCTTCCCTACTTATATTTCTTAAACAGCCGGAACAGCAAGCAAGACTAACAGTCAGGACTCCTGTGGTTCATTCCTATATGTAAGAAAAGACAGAAAGGGATTTCTTATACCCCATCTGTATATTCTAACCAGCAGTACTGGGCATGCTTTTCAGTCAGAAATGGTCTCAGTCTTTTCATAATATGGAATAGAAATATTTTTTTTAAAAAAATATTCTTTCCATAAAATGATAATAAATGTATATTCAGCCAGCTATATTTTGGATTTTCAAGTGAAGTCAAAAGAACAAGGTAGTTAGGAAAATTTTGTAAAGCTCTTTAGACATTATTTTTTGGAGAATTGTATTATTTGGTGCCATCTGATTATTAGAAATGTAAGTATTTCCTCTTCATAAGTACTAACAAAAAAGCAATTGAAAAGGTGAGTGACATCAAAAGAAGGCAAATCACCCTTAATTAGCTGAAGTCTTAAATGCTAGACTTTTCACATGTCCAGCTTATCAGACTCATATTTAGGATATTGTACACAGACAATGGCTGTCTCTGGAGGAATATATGCAAATGCAAACTGTCCTTCCCTGGTCTGCTTTGTCATGGCCAAATGCGCTGAGGAATAACACCTAATGTATCATGTCTGAGGAAAAGGATGGATATATGAGGTACACTTAATTCAGAAAAAGCTGGAGCATCCTTACAGAACAGTAGTAATGTGGCAGCTAAAAGAATTCCTAAAACAACTTCTCCTTAAGTGGTTTCCTACTTTTTGCAGGAAATACTATTAGGAAAAAAAATTGCTCAAAATCTATCCAGAAATTCAGGGTTGGTTTGCAGGAAACTTATTTCTTATGTACATAGAGACTTGCAGTTCAATAATTTGACCTGGTTAAACTTCATGTGGGTGGAGTTCAAATTTACACTTGAAAAGATTAATGAAATAAATTGATCTTTTACATCATTTGACAAATATTTCTTTTAGCATATGTTAATTAGAAAGTTAGAGGTGGTTTTTTTCCAGAAGAAACTATTTTTTTTTCACTTTTCTTGCATCACACAGTGTAAAAATAATGCCTTTTAATGATATGTGCATGTAATCTTTAATACAGCAGTAACCATATCTAATACTTTATTCTGGAAGACTTACAATTGCAAAGTAATGACTTAGAAGGAAAATCAGGACATGTCTAACCTGATTTCATAGATTCTCCCTTAAACGTGTGATTTTGTGCTGTGCTTAATGGTACTGTATAGTGCTTGAAAAACATCATGGTAGTAATTATTATAGCCCTGAATGTTTTTCTCATAAAGTTTGTACTTGGAGTAAATGACACATGTTGGTATACTCCAACATTAAGTTCTGAATGAATTTTAACCTGTATCAGGCCTGAATGAATATCCCAAAATTCTATAAGGTACTTCAAGCTCTTTACTCCCATTTAATGTAATAGCACTTGACAGTATCCAACACTCTTCAGGATCAGAAACTGTATTTTATTAAAAATTTGAAATGCTGAAACACTTGTTAATAATAAAATATCGCCTAGAGTTTATCTAACCTTGAGAAAACTTAATTGCCTATACTAAAAATGACATTGTGGCAGATAACAGAAGATACTTAAACTCTCTTTTGAAGTGTTTCTTTTCTTAGTAATAATGTGTATTAGGTACAGTGTACACAGTGTTATTTCCTCAAGAGCTGAGCTACCAATTCTGACAAAACTTGTGAATCATTAAAGTTAGTGGTAGTGTGCCCTGAGGAGATTCCTTAAGCAAAAGGACATACAAGCACTTTAAAAACATACTATTTACCATTTAGGCTGTGGAAACATTTTAATTCACATATTTCAAGTGAATTCAGGGAATAAGAGCAGATGCTTCTTTTTTGCAGTTTAAAGTGTACCATAGCAGATGATTCAGTAGCTTGAATTGCAGATCCTTCATTTCCATCTGAGCTTTTATGTATAAAAGCTTGGAAGTGTTTCAACTGTTCAAACCAATTACAATTGCCACTGTTAAATTGAATTTGAATATTGTTTGTTTTAGAGTCAGTTACTTCCTTCCAATTGTTTTTCTTTTTTTTTTTATTTTAGTTTGGAGTGGGTAATATTTCTGCAGTACTACTAAGGTGAATGAAGAAAAAAGTAAATAAATACACAGACCAACTCCTTGCACATAACTCTGAAATACTCATCATAAAGAAAAGGAAGGTAGAAAAACAGTGCAGAGAAAGAAAAAAAAGAAATTTAAAAAAACCCCAGAATTTACTGTCTACAGGGATGGTAAGAATAACACAACAATTGCCCTTGAAAATATTAATGTTGGATGAATCAAATGGCAAATTGTCAACAGCATGACAGTAATTATGTCAAATAATTGTTTTTCTTTCATGCAAATAAAAATGGAAATCAACATACTTAACAGAGGATTGTATGCAGTTTAAGAGAGGGATAAATCACTTTGAAATAGCTCTGTGTATTTACCCCTAAACTGCAAGTAATTAAACAGTAAATATTTGGATATTTCTGTTGATTCAATCCTTAGGAAAAAATGACTAGCATACAAAAGAAAATAGTCTGTGATCTCGCTTGACTCCACATTCAATCTAATTCTTCCACTGCTTGGCAAAGACATTTAGTTACTAGCTTGCAAATTATAACCATTTTGTGTTCTGATATTTAGAAATAAAGAACAAACTATTTATCTTAACAACAGTTTCAAGGACAGCACTGTATTCCTCCATGATTATGGATATTCATGTCAATGGGCCTACTCAAATAAAGAAATATGATTGTACACAGGTTTAAAGAAGTCCAAGAAGATTATAAACTTCTGACCTCAGCTTTCAATTAATGCAAAACTGGCTATGCAAATTGGGAGGAACAAAATAGGCATTTTACAGAGGAGATGTCTGTGGTAAAAGAGAGGTAATCTATCCTACATAATATTTCCCCCATTGTAGTCTTTGAGGAGTTTTTTTTATAAAAGTTATATCTTTTTATTAACTTGTTACTTAGATTTATAGCCAATTGACTAAATGTCCATCAATATCCATTCTAACCTCATATGAAAACTACTGTGAGCACACTATAGAAGAAAACAGCATTGGCTTAAAAATGTATGTATATAGTTATTTCATACATAACATTGCACAACAAATAGTGACATGGATTTTTAAGGTATTACAAATGTGTTAGTGCTTTCACATACACAGGAAAAATAGGAGTATTTTCTTTCATTTTATAAAAGCAGCTATGACTGTAGCCTTATTTTGTAATGGCTGCATAATTTTAAGCATTTTCCCCAAATAAATTAGCTTCTCAATGTGTTTTCCACAACCTTTGTATTCCTCCCTTTACCAGTACTATAAAATAGTTTGGCATAATTAGCCTGCTCTTATCTGTCTAGACTTTAATTTTCTTTTCCTCCTGTGATTTCATTGAGTCTGCTACAGCTAGTGCTAGTGACTGATTCTCTTTGAGATCTTGAAGCTATGAATATGTGAACAAGAAAAAGATTTTCATATTTCCTTATCTAGTACCCAAACAGATTATGGGCTACCTCAACTTGACTTACATATTTGGAAATTATTATCATTTGAAATTAATAATTCTCTTATGAGATTGTTTGGTATCTCCAGCCTTGCTTGAACTGGACAGAAACATTGTGCCCATTTTTTGCTTTCCAGATGGAAAGATTTTCTACTTTCCAAATGGAAATATCTTTTGATGATGGCTCTTTTCAAAGCTTGATCCAAA
Organism: Zosterops lateralis; assembly: GCF_965231275.1. Classification (NCBI taxonomy): domain Eukaryota; kingdom Metazoa; phylum Chordata; class Aves; order Passeriformes; family Zosteropidae; genus Zosterops; species Zosterops lateralis. The sequence goes on from NC_139763.1 coordinate 36,447,962, forward strand.
AATCATTGAGCTCTGCTGCTCTCACTGACATGAGCAGAAAGTGGTCTCCAGACAAAGGCAATGAGGTGATGATTCCCACACCCCACGGTATTTGGGAAACAAAGGCAGTACAACAAGAAGTGCCGCAGCTCCCCCACAACCTGAAAATAATGAAATACAGGGACAAACAACAGCGATGATGTGGGTGCCATAGATTAAGCAACTTTGTCACCTCCACACTGTGTTAATCTCTGCCCCCTTCTCTGTAACCAGGACACCATCACATTGTTTATCAACTCAGATACTACTTAGAACTTGATATAAATGTTATGAAAAGGATTCATGCTGTTTTCTTTCAAATAGTAAGATGCCTATTGCCAGTCCTATTATAGGACTCTTAAGTACCTGGTATCCCTCAGTAAATGAACAGTCAACAGATCTGAGGCATTTCATTGAAGGTAGCCCAGTCAGACATTTCTGAACTGATTCAGGACTTTGGGAGTGTGAGAGCATTGTTCCAAACAAAGTAAGTAAAATGTCTTAAAAAAACCAAATATTAAAAAAATTTCTTCTTCACCATTTGCTTCTTATTGTACCAAGCCTTCAGATCTCAGCAGGCTGTCTTTCACGGGTTTTGAGGAAATTCTCAGAACTGATTTAAACCTAGGACTTTTAAACCTACTTTCTCATAATATCAGCCTTTGGCTTCATTGTAGCTTAATTACAAACTTTTCTAGAGATCCAACCTTGTAGGTTTGTCATTTTCCTTGAGTCATTCAGAGATGTCTGGTAATAGAAGCAAAAATGTAGGTACAGGTCCAAGAAAGAAAGCATTTTTTACAGTAGAAAACTCAGGAATTTTCCAATTAGGAAACAAAAATATACTTGTTGAATAATGTGTCATCTTGTTCTTCTTAGATTTCTTTACACTTAAAAATATTTTATTACCCAAAGTCTTCCCTTTTGCTTACCTAGCTTCATAGATGAAAATGCATTTTGTTGTTCCTTTATCATATTTCTTATTCTAATTTCTTCAAAGCATCTTTTTTATTATAATAGTGCTCCATTGAATTTTGGCTACCCTTCTTGAATGGAAGCCATCAGTCTCTTGGAAAAATATGACAGATCCCTAAAAAAATTACAGACTGAATGTTAAGATGTTCCACAATGGGACCACTTCATAATCTCTACCAAAATTCATACAAAATTCTCATAGCTGCCCCATCTATTGCTCTGGTAAACATTGAAAAGTTAAACTTGTTCTAAGAACTTCTTTTAAGTCAAGAAAAGTATTAAAATAATAAAAATCTTTTTTTTTCTTACAGCAGTGAGTTTTCAAAACTTTTCCTTTACACAGTCTGTCTTCCAAGATATGCTGAAATATTCCTATAGGGTTAGATCATATACCTCTTATTGTATATTTCAAGTGAAAATATTCAGGATAATATCTTTAAAATACTGTCACTTAGATCACTGCAACAATGAACTGTGAGAGCTTGAAAAGATTTTAAATGAAACCTTTCTTTTCTGCTCACATATCCAATCAATTTTTAACTCAGTGGAAGCCTGCAAATTCTGTTTTACATGTTGATTTTTCTTGTATGAACAAAAAACAAGTTTCAACTACATTGTGTGTGAAATAATTCCATCTATGTCAATATACCAACATGCCTTGAAATGTAAACTGGGAAAGCAAGGTTGGAATGTGCCTCATTTTCTTTGCATCCTTTTTCAGACGTGGTACCAAGGGATGTCATTCAACCATGTGTTTTCCCTGATGTAAAAGCCATTTTAAGAACAGCTTGACACTAATTCCTCCATCCATGCAACAAGCTTTTGTCTTCTCTGCTTTGTCAAGCATTAGTGAAACTCTAAGCTAAATACCTGAAATAATTCAGGTAAAACCTCAAAAATCAAAATAACCATAAAATCTTGTGCTGCCTAGAGTCATATAATGGTAACATTAAGTTCCATTTATATAACCAAGGGAAGGGGTAAGAGTACGAAACTAGGAAGCAAATTATCTTTTTTTTTTTTTAGTGAAGACAAATACTCATCAAATCTTTTAGGTTCTGACTTGTTTCTCATTCTTTTCTTATTAAAAAAAATAAAGGCTACTTAATCCCTGTTTTCCATAGTACTAGTTTTTAATGAATTGTTCCTTCATTAGAATCAAAAGAAAGTTAATTCTTTACTTAATCTAATTGAACAAAATTCTGATGATTTAATTCATGTAGTTACGTTTATGAAAAAAACACTACCAAACAGCTGTGGATCAGATATGTGGATAAGGCCTCCCCACCCACCCCATTCCCCCAAAAGCCGTGTAGGGTCATAGAGCTACATTACAAAGTCCTTTCAGAGAAAAAAAATCAGATTGAAATGATTTAAATTCATGTTTTTATTTCTTAGAAAAGGACCCACCCCTAAGAGTTGAAAATCAGTAGCAAATACCTTTCCCCTAGTTTATTCTCTTGATTTATTTTGCTTGGTAACTGGGCACTTATTTTATACTCAAGAACATATTAGCATTTCATATCTCAAGGAAGGAAAGATAAGCTTTGAGAGAATGTGGTCTAGTCACATCTGGTTTGTACCACAAAAGTACTTAGCTATTAGAGAATGTGTACATTTTTTTATTACTGATGTAGCTATATTATAAATGTCCTTGTTTTTCTCCACCTCAACAGATTATAATTATTCTCCTCTTTAAAAACTGAATGTTACTTCATGTATGAATCTGTTTCTTCTCCATGTTATTCCTGCAATGCATTTTCAAGGCAAGAATAAATGGTTGCTGTGGTGTTGATGGACATAGTTTCAAGATTGAAAGAAAACTGTAGCAGGGTACCATTCAATTCTAGCAAATCTAAACACTTAGTTGATTTGCAACTGAATAAAGATTCATTTTCACACTCGAGAAACTTCCATATTTCCAAAATATTATTGTTCTGCGTGATGGTGATAAAGTAAGTTCCAAAGTATGAAAAAACAATGCAGAGGACAAATGGGATAGAGAATGTCTTTTTCAGGTCCTTCCTTAGAGAGGCTGAGAGGACAGACTTTTATGCCTGGGTCCTCTGTCACTAGCTGAGTGTGAGAAAGGGTGTGCTCTTAATGTGTGGGAAATCTTTACTATGGTTCTAAGAAATTTAATCCATTTTTTTTCCTTAAAATTGATGAATATTCACAGAGTTATGTGATATGCATGAACAGGAATTTTCCTAAAAGGAACAGAAGTAGAAATATCCCATACAATTTAGACAGCTGGTATAAATGGTGTCATTGCCACTTAGGTCTTTTTGATACAGTTATACCTGTATATGTTTAGGTATTAATTATGTAGTGAAGAGCTGGTTTAGATACAGCATTGATACAGGAATGGATATTGCATAAGTTAAAATAAAAACTAATTGTTTAATGCATGAGTAATCAAACTTGTCCTAATGTAGTGCAGGAGAGAGTCAGAGAGCTCTAATACATTCAGGTTCATAGGAGACACAAGGAGGTAGAACAATGATAAATTATTGTTGTTTCTGTTCCATTTATTTGAGAGAGCTGACTAAAACACTGTCAACTAAATGGGTCATCTAACTTCTCACTGTAGAATGATTTTTCCTGAGGTTTCCCATTAGTGCTTATTGTACCTCATCTTTTCACAGCCCTGCAGCTGTGGGATTATTAATGTTATTTCTTAGCTATCTCAGCAAGGTGTTTTCACATGATGCAAGCTCTGCCAGTTCACCTGCATATGTCATTTTCCCCATCCCGTTGCCTTCAATTCAGAGTACTTCTCAGATTCAACACAGGCTCCCATTAGCTGCGCATCACGCTGTTGCCTCACAGTGCTCACCACAAAGCCTTTTTGCTCCCCTGCTCTTTTGGTCTTTTCCTAACATCTCTAACTAGCAATGATAAAATGACTACAGTATTTCATTTTAAATGTTATTTTTACAGCAAATAATAGGACATTAGTGTGCAAATTTGAAGAACATAATTACAAAAAACCTTTCATCATCAAATATGTTGACTGACTGTAAAACAATGTATATTTATCATATTGTAAATCGTGAACCATATTATGAAATAAATGTTAAGATCTTTTGTTGTGTTGCACTAGGTGTAGGAACTCGGACAATCTTCATTGTTTCACTGTTATGTTATATACTCTATACTGAGAAGACCATCTATATAATGTCATTAAAAGATACTAGGCAGATAAAGCTATGAATTTTCACATACTCTGAAAGATCACGCAGTACAAGTTTTACCATCCAGTCAGAGCTTTCTGCCAAAAGCATTTTAAACTGTTATTTCTAAAAAAAAAATGAAAATAATTGGCATTTTAAAATTTAATTTTACCAGTCCTCAGCTAAGGTTTCAGTCATGGATGGTCATTGTACAACAATATCTGGTTATGGTATGACTGAACTGTGGTTGATGATTTCAAAGCCAAATGGCCTTGTTAGGTGAATTGCTACAGTTTATCCCAGCATTTTTGAGTGCTCATTTAACCAGCAAAGTGGAATTCTCCATGAAGTTTGTGGTGTAATCTTTCTGACATTTTTTATCTTGGTAGTGTTGATTCTGGAGATGGTAGTAAACCTGTACACTGGACACTGGATGAGAAAAGTTCTTCCTTGTGTCCTTTAAGTTTCAAGGGCTAAAAATACTCTAAGTATTTCAAAGTAGTCAAATATTTTTTCGGTTTAAGTCCTGCTGGTCTTGCTCTCTGCTGCATGCAGTTTCTTAGCTTAATGGTAAATTCAAAATGACAAATATCTGTTGAGTTGTGTGAACTGTGACTGCAAAGGACATGGCTCTGTAGAGAAGTAATAAAAGTAACATTACTTGGCACTATATTTGAAGTTATTGAATTCCTCATCATTTATCCATAATAGGAGAGCCAAGGTCTAATTTCCAAATCCCTGACTGCTGAAAGCTAGTGTTGCTAATATAGTCACTGGGACTTTCTTGTTTTTCAAAGTCTACACAAAGTGTACACATATTCACACAAAGATAAGACATTTTAAATCCCAGGCCTATTCCATCCAACCTTAGTCAATTAACTGAGTGTATAAATTATAATTATTATTAATGGAAAAGAGATAGCTTACCTTAAATTAATCTACCTCTTTTCAGTACCTATGAAAGTTCTCATTCTCAAGCACAGGTACTTGAAAATGGTGTTTCCATTTAAAACTTGAACACAAACATTAGAGCTTGACAATATTTGAACTAATCAATGAAAAAAAATAAATTAATGGAATCAGAATTCCGTTAAAATTAGATAATGATACTTAATTGAGTACCTGAAAAAAGTTGTTTTCCGGTTAAAGAAACCAACGTGTCAAACAATAGAAGTCAGAGTTGTATCTGCTTGCCTAAGTTCACTCCTAAGGGTAAAGAAAGGACCTGAAAAGGACCTGAAAGGTCTTGAAGCACCTTGGTTTAACCAGATGTAGCCAAACTTTTATTTATTCTCCAGCCTGGGGTAAAATAATAAACTCCGCTCTATTAAAGAAAAAAAAAAAAAGAAGGTAAAAATAAATATATCTTTTTTTACCTTCTCATGTTCATCGATCTCCTTTTGTTCCATGAATGCGTATTACTAATACACATTTCTTGCTGATGGACCTCATCCCCTCTCTAACTTGAGAAATAATCTTTTGACAGGCCAATATTTAAAAATAGTTTAAGAAATTATAACATTAACGTTATGTTTTTCAAACATTTTTAGAAATACCTAAGTAATCAGAAAAGGATAAATTTTAAGGTGGCCACAGTACTGCAAATTAAAATTAAAGAACACAACAACACTGAGTCCATTTTTAATTCATTTTAAATGCTGAAAAAGTTATCTTTTTGCAATCTATATGCCAGGAGTTATTTTTGAGTGCTTAACAAAGCTGAAAGCCAAGCTAGTTCTTCATTTTGATCCTGTGTATTAAAGGGAGATCTGAAATATCAACAACTGTAGTAACATATCTTTCTATAAATTATGTGGTATTCCATGTTCTTGGTCTCTTCAATCAGAGTTCAGTTACAATCTTTTAGCTATTCCAGGTTTGTTTGGGTATTTTTTTCCCAGTCAGTTTTGTTTACCTAATTCACCATCAATTTAACAAAAATCTCAGTGGAAACAGTGGTGCTAACTAGGGATTCTGATGGGTTACAAGGAATTAAATTCTGTATGACAGCTGTGTCTTGTTTACAAGGTTTATATTCCCAACCTTTGGGTATTGCAAGGTTTAATTGAAGTTACTCACTCACATCTTGACAGAAAAGCTGTCTGAGGATCATAAAAATTCTTGAGGTAATCAGAATGAAATTTGCAATCAGTTGTGGACCTATTTGTCTGTTCTATTGGTTTTGTTCTTTTCTACACAAAAACTTCATTATTCTTATGCCAATTTAGAGGGGATTTTGTGATGAGTACACAGATAATGTGGCAGTTTAGCATGAGCCAGGCATTAAGCAACTCACATCATAAAATGTGACAGAGTTCCCAATTTCAATACAATTTTAGAAGTTTAGAAGCAAGCAATTTTTTATTAACAATTAATTTTAATTGCATTCATCATTTTGAAATATCTCGTATTCGATATTTATGGAGGAGCCAAAACTTTTTTTGTCATTTAGCCTACACACTACTAAGATAGCCCAATCTTTTGTCGGTTATGGATATTTCTGATGAAAACTCTTACCTGGATTGGAAATGTTTGGATTTATTTGCTTTCCTGTGTATGATTGTATACTGGAATACAAAACTTTTACATTTTATTTTATCTTTACATGTCATACCAAACTTATCAAGTGCAAGTGCATCACTTCTTTACAGCTTGAGGTATAATTCCACCCATTAAGAAAAAATAAAGTTAAGTTACCTTGGAAGATTATTGTTATCATCTCTTCTGCTGTTTTCAGAAACAGAAGTAGTGGACTAGAGGTTTTTAGTATAAGAGTTTGAATCATTTTCTCAAATCCCTTCCTACATCTGAGAGTGTAATATTTTTTATCAGTACTGAACTGCTTCTTCTCTCATCATTTGCTTTTTAGGTGTTTTCTTCCTTTTTGTTATGAGTGTAGCATACTTCTGGGGGAAAATAAACAAATAAGATTTTCTGTTATACAAAAAAAAAAAGTTATTTCCTTTGTCTTAAGAAAAAAAAAATGTGTTTTGTTTAACAATTCATAATCTGATTTCTTTATTTGAAAGGGAGGGAGGAAGCCAGACTTGGCAGGTGTGAGAGAATGTACTCTATTGTCCATGCAGCCAACACTATCTTAATTTTGTTCTTGTGATGAAAGTAGTTGATCACTTAGCTTTTTCTCTAAGACAATAATGTAATCTACATTTCTTATGGCTTATGAGAAATTTCTCAAACAAAAGAAGGAAAATAAATATTTGAGTGGAAAATACATTTATTTTTTTGCCATTTATCTAGAAAAACAGGTCAATTTTTCAATTTGTTGATAAACAGCAAAATCCTTTGTTAATCAGGAAAAAATTATGCTGACATTCACTGGTAGAAGAAAACATGGCTTTGGTCTTCTTTTTTGAACATAAAACACAAAGACTATTCTTTTTGCTCAGTTCTCTCCTTAGGATCTTTTTCTTTAAAACCTTACAGAAAATAGCTACCTAATGCTTTTATTTCTAATGGAAGACAGTGTAATGCTCTTCCTGCATCATGCCTTCCACTAACCCTGCTGAATAACCATGTACTTTCATTGAAGTTGGTTTCATCTGCCATTTTATGTTCTAATATCTTTTTACTCTCCTGGTTGGACTGAATGCACAAAAGTGATCAAGCTGTCTTATTTTGCATCTATAGACAAGCATCGTCTTCCCCAGTATGCTTAAATTATCTCCTAATTTTTAGCTTAATTAGAAAAAGATTACTGCTTTTGTGTAATCTTTTCCTTTGTGGAGGCTGGAAAGGGGAAAAATACACCAAACAGATGGGTTTATGCTTCTTTTCCCCCTCCCCCTGTATGTGTAAACGAGATTTAGATATATAAAGTATGTCTTAAGCCCTCTGCATAAAACATTAATGCTGTGGGACTTCTCCATGAAAACGATTGAAAAAGATCACAAAATATTTTTACATTATGTGACTCTCATCTGCAAAGAAGAGGGCAGGTTTTTTAAGAGATTTTTTTTTTCCTTGAAGGTCTGTAATTTCTTCAAGTACTACCCAGTACTGCAAGAACTTATGGCTATAATCATGTGATATCTGAATTTATATTATAGTGTGCATTGAAAAACATTGAAGGCATAACTTTTCCTTTAGGCATATGGGATCACATGAACACCAAGTACAAATGTGTGAAATACAGTAACTTAGATGCAGCTGGGTTTATCTGTTTCTTTTCCTCTCCGTTCCTACTTTTAATATTGATGATCTACTGACAGTTCATCTTTTCTCTATTCTTAATATTACCTCCTGCTCACAGTACTGCAACTACTTTTGTCAGTTAAGGAAAAATTGGTTAATTTTTCCATTTCTCTTTTTATATACTACATTTGCTTTTATTACTGATGAACCTTCTGGACCTCTAGAATGATCTGTTCCATTACCTTTCCAGAGAAGAGTTGAGGTTGACTCATCAGTGGTTTCCTAGGTCCTCCTTCTTGTCCTTTAAGGATGGCAGTAACATTCACTTTTCCCCTGTACCTGGACATCTCTCCTATTCTCCATGATTTTTCAAAGATAATGGATAGTGACTTAGCAACATCTGCCAACTTCCTCAACACCCATGGGTACACCCCATCAGGGCCTGAGGACTTATGGGTGTTTACTCTGCCTAGCTGATCTCTGACCCAACTCTCTCTGACCAAAGGGAATTCTTTTTTTCTCCAAACTTCCTCTCTTAAATCCAAGAGCTAGGCCTCCTCTCACAGAGACCATCCCTCCCGTCCCACCACTGTCAAAACTTACAGGTAACACATCTTGTTACAGTATCCCATTCAAAAACTCCCAAACCTGATAAAAACACGCATTCAAATCCCTCTAACTTTTCTTCAAGACAGAGTTACTAAAGAATGAGAGGGCTTTGGATTTTTTTTTTTTTTCTGTTTTTGGTGGTGATGGTAGTTTTGATGTTGGTTTGGATTTCTTTTTTGTTTTTAAATGGTTAATTCATATTAAGAGCCTACTATTTATGGAGCAAAGGAAAAAAGGAAAACAGCTGCTAGAGGATTGGAAACATACTAAACAAAGGAATAATAATAAAAAATGGTTTTGTTTACAGTAAACAAAATGTAACCAGTCAGCTGTAGATATTTTTTTAGTCAGTTACTTTGTGCTTTTTAAATCAGATAATGTGTGTCCTAAAATGTTGGAGATACTTTTATTTCATTTACTCAAGAAAATCAACTAATTCTATCTCTACTAATTACACTTTAAGTTTCTGCATTGTGTTATCTTTCTTTGCTGAATAGCAATGCTTCTCTGTCAGTTCATATAGCATCTTACAAAGTAATTTTCCTCCCACTGGATGATCTCAAATAGAGTGCATATAAGCGAAAAAAAGCATTTGTATTTCTTCTTTCCGTTTTTTTTCTTTCCCTATATTTCCCTCCTTACTTCTTGTCATTTGTGATACAGTTAAGGACTATACAACAAATTTTGTATTCATCCTTGTCTAAAGCTCTGATGTTGCTTTGCCTTCTTTTCAGATATTGTGTTTGGATTTTATGGAGTACCAGTAAAATAAAACCAGTAATTGTTTTCTTAGTCATAATCATATTTTATTGAGAAATTAGGATCTGGTACCATGGGAATGGTATATGAATCCAGGTGTTGATTTTATATTGAGCTTTCAATTCCCATCTATGTGTTTTCAGGGTTATTTTTTGTTTGCAAAAGAAAGTTACATTGCTTACACTGCAGCTAATCAAAATGGCCATGTAAATAAAGAAGTCTTTAAAACAAGTGTAAAGCAAGTGCCCACTCTCACTGTTTAATAACCTTTTACTTGTTTTTCTGATAAGTTGCATGTAGTTATACACAATATAATACTCTTCAATTAAAAAAGTATTTTGGTATGCTTACAGGTCACCGGATGTTCAAGTTCTTTATCAAAAATCAAGGATTACTTTTTTTTAATTGCTTTTGAAATGTTTACCCAGTGCAATTCCAAAATTACTTATCTAAAAGAAGTGGATATTAAGCTCCTCTCCTATGAGCTGGAAGATAAGCTTATTTTATATTTGCTTATGAAGGATTTATGCAGTTAGTGTTTACTGAAGTTTATGAAAACAAAATAACGCTTCATAAAAACATTATATCCTCAATTCTGAACGTGGGAAACTGCCATGATGTGCAAAATGTAGTGTGAGTAGGAACTTCTTTTTCTACTCAATGATTTTTTACAAAAACTAAAAAATGCCATGGGTTTTGTAGGGTGACTTATGACAGGGCCTTTCTGTCACTGTACCTGACAAAAAGCTGTAGTTGGGGTTTTGTTCAGAAAGTTGCATAGGAATTGCAAGAGGACTGCAGGTTTAAACATATAGTAAAAGCATACTCTGGTTCTAATAGAAGACATGCAGGTTCTCCTCCTTCACCTTGGGGGCTGACAATTGCACTGATAGGAGCAAGGGATGGAACTAATACCTGAAGGGCTGTTAATTTCATTGTCCAGACCCCAGATCCAGTTTAAGGTTTTTCTGAGAAGCAATTAATGGCTTCAGGAACAAGAGATTGACATCTCGCTTCAGAATTAACATGTGTCACTCTGGCTTAAAAGCTAAGGAAAAACAGAGTTTTCCAGGAGGAAGTAAGACAGCATGTAACATAGAAGCTATTGACATTTTGCTGTGGTTTATAGATAGTTTGAAGGCAAACGGAATCCTGTGAATAAAATCGAAGTGTATAAAAGTTTACCTAGCTGAGGATGGTTACTGTGTTCACTCCTGATTTGAAAAAGTCCTTTTCTTTAAAGTTTCTCAAAGATTTTTTCCTTTAAAAGGGCATACTTTATGTCATTTATAATCACACATAAAAAAAGAACAAAGATAAACCAATAAATTACTGTTTAATCTCTTTCTAAACTTGTAAAAACAGAGGTTTCCAATAATTTCATAAATTAATCTATACTTTGTTGTGAGTTTAGAGACTGGGAGCCAGAATAAATGACAAAGGCCATAATCCACAATAGGATTTGAGTGTCTCTGTTCTGCTTTAAAAAAAGTACAAGAGTAGATCTCATCACTCTTGAAATGGTCAGCTTTCTTTAGGGATCTAAAGTTCTATTGTTAAGTATTTGAACAGAGTTTAATGAAGTTGGCTGATTTAACCCCCCCTCTCTCATTACCTTTCCTTAATCAGGGTCCTTTAGGTTATCAGGTGAATATTTCCCAAGCCTGCTTACAGGAATATATGCTTTAATAGATTTTCCTTTTGAGGAAAAAACGAACAAACAAAACCAAACAAACAAAATTACATATTTATTATAAGAAAATAATTAATTACCTCACCAAAAAAAATAATTAGTCCCAGTTCCTGCTCTGAATGATATTCAAATAAATTGCATTGAAAGCAATATTGTGAAAGAGACCCAAATCCCTAAACCTTGAATATACCAAGACAGAGCTCTGGGTGGAAATTCCTCCATGAACCTACTGCAAATATCAGAGGAGGGCAGCTTTCACCCAGGCTTTTCCCAGAGAAGTGATAATTTCTCTTAGTGCTGAATTGCTGTATAGAAAAGCAATCATGACATATATTTTTTTAGCTTGTTTTATGGTGAGTTTATCCATTTGCATGCCTGAAAACAAATAAAGTCCATAGTTTAGAATCTTGAATTGAGATAGGCATTTTCTTCCAGATTATCATTAAATTCTCCCTGACAAAAAAGTATTAGTCATACTCATTTCCAGTACTCATTGTTGAGTTTAATGCCAGATTTCTGCCTTCTGTAAATCTCATTTTTAGCATTTGAGCTTTCTAAAAGTATCATTAAGATTGCATGGATTTCTGATCTTGAAAATGTAGACTTCATTAGTCTGGTAAAGTTGAGTCCAGTGTTCTCTGTTTGGATGGTAAATGGAAGACACCAGATTCAGAGATTCTCGAGATGACAATGGGAGAAATTAAACACAACACTGAATTCCAGCATTGACTGAATACCTCTTAAAATCAGTGGGATCATAGAAGAGACATATAGTTATAGAAGAAATTAGTTTTGAAAAAATATCTGGTCTACACTAGAGAGAGATTTTTATAACCTCAGAAAACTGAGCCATATGAAAGCTTATTATTTCACTTACAGGATGTGCCAAGGACTGTGGATGTTCCACTTGAAGCTTCCAGTAAAACATGTCATTCACCTACAATGTTCTGCTAGCTACAAAAGCTAAAATCAAATCCTTTGTGTTCTAGTAGCATTTTCAATGTTAGTTTTCCCATTAAAGGTGTAAAATGTAATATTAGAAATAATAGAAAAATGGATGTATCTTTTCATTTTCTGCAGTGCCTCCTTCCCACAAATCTTTATCGCTTATTGCACTAGAAATATAGTGGACTCACTTATGGAGGTTACTGAAACATCCCTTAATTTCAGACTTCAGTGATGTTCTCTGTATTTTTTATCTGAAAGCAGTGATACATTTTCTTTATTTCCAGGAATACAACTAGTTTAATAAAAAAACCAGCTGATTACTCCAAAGGAAATTGTTTTCTATATAGAATGATGATTTTTTTTTTTTTTTTATATCTATATACATGGGAACAATTAGTGCCGATAATAATACTCTATTAAATCATTCCCACTTGGACACTAGTGCAAATTCACACACATTGTATGTTTGAAAATGTTGTGAATTATCTCTATGCCATATTTTCTCTTTCTATCCCTATTTTATTCCCCAAAGCTAACAGAAAAAAAATGAACTGTCCAATTTATATCAAGAATGAGAGAACTAATTCATACAGTGCAGCTAGAAGTGTCATTCATCATTAATGTGATGAAGATAAATGCTACTGGCCACAAAAAGGAACCTTATGAAGATGACTGTGGCTTGCAGGAAAAAGGAATATTCATTCATCTTGACTGAACATAATGGTCTGAGAATTCAGGAAGAAATAGGACATTGGGTACATTTCTTTAAAGATATCTTTAAGACCATTTTCACTGTTACTGTTAGAATCCTTTAGGATCTATTGAAAGCATTTGAAGAAAAGTCTGTAGTTAATGCCTTTTTTTAATTGAGCATTGGAGATCCTCCCTGCAGAGCTTTAAAAGTCAGAAAATTGAAAACAGTTGATCACTACTTCTGAGAAACAGGAAAATAATTTTAGTTGGGTGCATGGAGGTATATTTTCAAAATCATGTCATAAGTTAAAGAGATCATCCCTATATACAGATGATTTATAAATTTAGTCCATTATACATGACATTATCATTTTACAGGTTTTTGGGCATTTGTGTTGGCCAAGTCAATGTACAGGGATGCAAGATGCATCAGCAGTTTCTCTCTGATATGATCTGATTTTTGGTTACCATCAAAGAGGAAAAAAAAAAAAAAGTTAAGTCCAATTCACATTAGGTAATGGTCTGTCAACCAGAATTTGAATGCTCTAATTTGCACGTGAGAGGTTCTGGATAGCATGTTATTCTCATGTTAGAGATACAGAGCATTCAAACAAATAATGTTATTCTATGGACTAATGGCAGGAAATTGAGAATGCACTTGAATGTAAAATTCTAGTGAGACAGACTTTGGCTCTGCTATTCTTTGAAAAACAGTATTTTGAGATCCACTTTTAACTTTCCTTGGTACTGAAAAAAATATATGTATTCTTAAAGCAGCTCTTTCACTTGTCTGTTGGTGTGGGCTGAGCTGGAACAGGTTGGTTAAATGCAATTGCTGTCACTACCATTGAATTGCCATGTCAATGACTAAATAGTTAAATCATTCACAAAGGCATTTTTGAGGTATTTATAATTTATTTTCTCTACCTTAAAATCATGGATTTGGGCCTAGAAAATTGATTACTTTATTTGTTTTTCTTATTTACTGTGAATTATTAGGAACCTTTCTCTCAGAACTGACAGTATTGGGGCTTTTTAAATTCTTTTACAATAATTATTTTGAATCAAAAATTGGCAAGTTTGGTCATGAACGTTCCTAAATAGTATTCACACTCAACTGTAGAGTATATGCATTTGTTGAAAGAAAGGATATTATTTCCAACTTTGTAATGTAATATATATCTAGAGTTAGCTAATTTCTGTTTATTGGAAACTTGATCTCCCTCAAGAGATAGGAAATAAGTATGGGCACATTTGTTTTCTCAAATCTATTATGGAATTCTAAAAGATTGTGAAATCTCATTAAAAATAATTTTAAGTTGTTAGAGGCCTATTTTTACAGTATTAGAAAAATAGTTTACTTTTAAAAAAACTCAGTGTTTCTTCACATATAGTACTTTAAAAAAATAGCTAACCTGGAATTAATTTAGTAAGTGCTTGATTATGAGATGAAATACCTTAGAAATATATGTTTTAAAATATTTAAGTCTTTAAAGAATGCAATAAAATCAGAAATCTTTTAGATAATTTTTGAAAAGCTTATAGTAAAAACTCCACAACCCCAGTGGCTGTTGTTGGTATTTGGCATCATTTTTGGAGAAGAATAATTCAAGGTAATATGTATTGGAAGGATATGGTAGGATTTTTAATTTGATGAAAGACAATATTAGCTTCCTCTGACGCAACAGCAGCATTACAAGTAAGTTGCAAAAGTCAAAAAATATTTCATGCTCTATTTATCATCTCTTTTTTTCCTTTAAGTTCTTTATACTTCGTATTTCTAATGTTTTTCAGAAAACTACTAAATATTGCTAGCCCACAACACTGATAAGAGGTATTACTAAAGGAAATGTCTTGATGTGCAGCTACTCATAGAATTAAAATTAGGTTACAGGTGCAAAAGTGAATTGTGTGGGTGTAGGCAAAGTGTGATGTGTTTTAGATGTTTTCCTTCTGTCTTTTTTTTTTTTTTTTCCTTTTACATTGCTAGTCCCAGCACTGAATATTATTGAAGCAATTACCCTTTTAATCAGACTCTTTAGTTCTGGTTGGACCACAAAGCTTTATTTTGGAATACATGAAACTGTTTAATAAAAATTCACTTAAAATTTTGTGACTATAAATCCTTTTATTTAACAGTGAGCATTCTGTGTGTAAAAGATTATTAATTAATAAAACCACTAAACATACTGTTGAAAAAATAATTAGAAAGGAAATTTTAATTGTGAACTTTAGAAAGTGTTTCTCAGCTGTGGTTGCCCATGCTTACAAAGCAGAAAACAAAGTGAACCATGCAACCCGTATGTGCCTGAAGCTGTAGACTGTGTGAGGTGTATGTGTATCTTCATGTACATCTTCACTTTTAGAAAAATTACAGTGCAATTCTTAGTGCTGTCACTTGTCAAGACTAAGACACAGGAGGGATATATTTAACCCATTGTTAAGAATGCAGAAATGGTATTTATATTATAATAAAAAAGAAAGAGAAGCTCCAATATTCATGTATTTCATTTAATTCTGAAGTAGACTTTTCCGTTCACTACTAAGAAAATAAAATATATAAAAGAATTATGACGTTTCAAAGGGCATTAAAAGGTCATTCAAATTGTTCCCCTCTTAAGATCCTGTATTTTTCCTTAAAATACTCAAAGTCTTCATATCATTGTGAAGCAATAGATTTTTATTTGTTATATTAATTAGTTTTAAAAATTCATCAATGAGATATTTGACCACTTTCAGGCTCAGAAAAGACAATTAAAGTTGCTTTTCAAATACTTGTTTTCCCTGGAATATATTATAAATTGTGAATTTTTAGTAAAGAAGGAGAAAGATTTTCCAATCTCTATGTTGTCTAAAAATAATTAGCTAAAGAAAAAAAAGCCATTTGTCTTTTGAACAATTCCCAAATCCATTTATTTCCTCCTGTGCTGCTTGTACCAGAACTGGCATGTGTCAGATTCCGTGAAAGAGACAAATTAGAATGTACAGATGTGCTGGACCTCTTCATTTCTCAAGCCTTACTGATAACCAGTGGTAATTTATGCAGCACTGGTCTCCAAAAGGCTCTGAATCCTCTCTGCTCTAAATCCTCTCTCAGGGCTGCCTTAACCCACAGCTGGAAGTGCTGGGAACTGGAGGACAGTTGCCACCACACTCTGGTCGCTCTCAGGTTGTCATCCAGACTCCAAATCCACCAGGATCTCACCACAAATCCAGTCTAAATTTTGCTACAGAACAAATATTCAGCAGCGACTCTTTGTGTGAGAATACAGAAGAACACTCAGTGGGGATTTCAAAAACAAAGCAAAAAAATGTTGGTTTCTGAATTCATGACAAATATGTGTCTGCTTAGTGCCTGTTCCTGAGCATTTACAAGAAGGTAGTCAGGAATGTGATGATATCCTTACACATCCTATAATTTTTTTAAATCTTAACTGCATCAATATATTGCTGTCTGTGTTCGTGAACTGCCATTTACAGAACATTGTTACGATGCTGGGACAATTTATACAGATTATAACAATTTACACCCACAGTTTGCAGGCATGGCTTGACAACTGTTGCTATACTGACTATGTTAACTGCTGGTCCATCATTCCCAGTCTTTTGTTAAAATGCAGTAATGTGGTTTACATTACAAAATACTGCCTACACTGGTGACCTGATATTCCTTTACACTCCTTATTTCACACTGTATGAAAACAGAAGAAATGGGCCACTCCACACCTTCTGGAATCAAACATTTTTACTGGATGTATTTTACTTTCTTTGTGGAAATAAAGGTCAATCTATTAATTACAACTTCAATTGGTGCTATAGCAGTTGTGAGGAGGATTGCAAGACTGACAGAAATTAACTTGAATGGCTATTTTTACTAATTACGGAAATAGAATTAAGAAGGTTGAAAAGCTGCAGAATACAAAGCCTTGGGTAGACTCAAGGCCAGATTTGATCAGCAATTTCCTCTGTAAATAGGAAACAGAAGCCTCCACCATCTAAGTGAAAGTGGTCAGCGACCTTCTACAGTATTCAGACACACAGATCTCTGGGGCAGGATGGAATCCACACAAGGATACTGAGGGAGCTGCTGGGAGTGTTCACCGAGCCACTTTTCATCATTTATTTTATCATTTAGCCCTGGCTAACCAAGGCAATCTCAACTGCCTGAAAGTCAGCAGTGTTATACCCAGGTAAAGGAAGAGCCTCTAGGAGCATCCAGGGAAGTACAGGCCTATCAGCCTCACCTTGCTGCTGGGGAAGGAAGATACTTAATTTTTAATTTAAAAGTATTTTTATAGGTTCATTTACTGTTAGGTTGTTGTTTTTTTTTTTTTTTTTACTGATAGTAAGATAATATATAGTTTATACTTTAGGAGGTTATATGTAGTCTCTGTTTCCTAGATGTTCTTTAACATTTCTGTCAGGGATGCACAATCCTTGAGGTCATCTTTATAAATTTTAGGGATATTATAGGTTTAATGTCTTTCAGGAATTTATTTGTAAAAAATCAACAGATTGTTCACAAATATGGAACTAAATTTGAATGATAGAGCTGCTGAAAACTGTGTGACTCAGGGGAACATAAACCAAGTTTGAACTCTCTTGACAATTACAACAGACACAAATTGATTGCTAATTAATTAACAATTAGTTAAACAGAGAGTTCCTAGTATCCCAATTATGAACTTATATTGATTTCTGCAATGTAAGCCTTCATATACTTTGTGGCCACCAAATATTTGTTGTCCCGTGCATTAAATATTCATTTTAGCAACAAACAGAAGTACACAAAATTAAAATTCATGGTCAAAAGATCCATCTAGGTCTTCCAATGTCCATTCTATGCCAGGACTTTCTTCACACAAGTTAGCTTGAGCAATTTCTGCAGAACAGCACTACTCTTAATTGGAAAATAATATTAGAGTGTGATTAAACTGTATGGTGATTGAATATATGCTTTCAATTTTGACCTGAAAAAATATCTGTGAATGCCATGATAGATTCATCTCATTGCTCCAGACTCTATTTATGTATTCCTTAATAGCCCAACATAGATGCTACTCTTCAAACTTTTCACGACCTCTACAAGACCTTTAGAAAATGAGAGATCCTTGTGAGAAAGAGTGCAAATCTTCCTATATACTTCAGCTGTGCTGCTTCATTACAGATTTCCTGAAGAGATCTAAATGAATAGTGAAAGTTTAACATTTTGTTTGTTCGGTTTAAGAAAGAAAAATGAAGAAATCAAGCTGTCAGAATTCTAGATCTATATTTAAACCTTCAATAAAATTTTCAGAAAATTTTATTTTCATGAAGAAACTGCATCCTCACTTTCTTCTGAATTTAGTGATGCGAAGCCTTTCCTCAGGGACTGAAGGCTGAGAAAGTAAAATTGTGAATTGGCAGAGATGTTTTGAGGTACTCTGAGATAAAGCATTGATGTGAATAATAGTTGATGCACATGTTTAGCTTTCTCGATGATGCTGGTTGCTTGGTAACCAGCAAAAGGCATATGTCAGAGAGGAGTTCAAATGAAACAGATGACATCAATCTCAGCAAGGTGAGGAAAAGGAAAACCACTGATTAGCTCACCCAGACTGGTATATATAGGAATCCTGTCATGTTTTCATGTTACTAAACATCTAAGCTGATTCTAAACCTTAATTTATCACACTTGTGTGATAAATTAAAGCTCTTAATTAGGGATGGCATTTGTGTCTTTTTCAGATGATTTTAAATGTTTACTTTCAGAATCTGCATAGTGTCCCTGCTCAGCAGCATGTATTGGAAAAAATATTGTTTTCTTTGTTCTGCCACTGGCTGGGCAGCAGCTTCTTTTATTTTATTCCAAAGTCACATTCTATTTTGCATGTGGAGTCACCGGACCTCCAAAGAAGGTCACAGAACCTGCATGGGGAAAATCACAGGGCAATAATATCTACCTTACAGTTGTACATTTAGCCTAAGCTTTTCCTCTTATTGCCCTCTATTATCAGTGGAGAGGTCCAGTACACCTTCTTTAGATTCTGTCAAATTGACATCTAAGGGTGATAATTGTTTCCATTAGCAATGATGGAAATACATAGTTATCACTGGCTAAAAACCTATTCTTTAAACATCAAATATCAGACTGAACAAACTCACAAATTAAGACTTTTTTTCTTTTATGAGTAAGTAACAATAATATGATGGAAATAATCACTTTGCATTTCAGTTGCCAATGCTCATTACTAAACCCAGAGTTGCTAATTCAGAAAACAAGCACTGGTAAATATTTCTAAAAATATTTGATTTAGGTAACTTGCTTATCACCAGGGCATTACTGTCTTGAAAAGATCCAGCCATGTTTTTCCATCTGTCTCATACTAGAAATCAGCTACACACAAAATTATTTTTCATTTTTTTTTCCAGAAATTATTGCCACCATACACAATACTTTCTCCAAGGCTTGCAATAAATAGGGCATCACAATACTCATAGGTTTCTAGGGTGAGGACACTAAACTTTATTTTCCGCATATGACTTTATCTTTTTGAGAAAACCTCCACAAATTGTGAGAGGATGAGAGTAGGATCTCAGACCTCATATCGGGGAGATTAATTACTGGATGTTTACAGAGAAGCTACAATGAGCAATTCTAAGAAAAGTCCCACAAGATCTCACATCCTGGAGAAGAAACAGGCCCAAAGTGTCTGTCAGTGGTAGCAGAGCTGTTGCAACTTGGCTTGCTGAAGGAATGTTTATTTCAAGCTGATTGATGGGAAAATTTAATTAATTCTACTCTATGTAATCCAAGATGTGTAATCTAATATTATTTTAATTATTAATTGCTTCAACAAATTTGGAAATATTTCAAGGCAAGATGAGGCGCAATAAAAATGCAAAAGGCATCATTTTGTTATTGCTCTTTCAGAAGAGTTCACCAAGCCACACTCCATCATTTACCAGCAATTCTGGCTGATCAGGCAAGGACTGGAGATTAGCCAATGTGATGCACATTTACAAGAAGAGTAAGGAGGATCCAGGTAACTACAAGCCTGCCATTATGGAGCAGATAATCTTGAGTATCCAGCACATGTAGGGGAACCAGGGGCTCCGGCCCAGCCAGAATGGATTTAGGAAAGACCCAGAGAATGGTTGTGAATTGGGACTCATCTAGCTGGCAGGCAGTTACTAGTGGTGTTCTCCAGGGCTCAGTACTGGGGCCAGCCCTGTTTAATGTCTTCATGGACAATAAGGACAAGAGGGTCAAGTGCACCCTCAGTTGCTGAGAACACCAAGCTATATGGAGGTGTTGATATGCTGGAGGACAGGAAGACTCTACAGAGGGATGTGGACAGGCTGGGGAGATGGGCTGAGATGACTGTGATGAGGTTCAGCAAGATTGAGTGCCAGGTTCTACTGTTGTGTCACAACAACCCCATGCAATGCTACACACTGGGAGAGGAGTGTCTGGAAATATGCTTGTCAGATAAAGACCTGAGGGTGCTGGCTGATGGCCTTCAAACATGAGACATTTTGTGCCCAGGTGGCTAAGAAGACCAGCAGCATCCTGGCCTGTATCAAAAATAGCATGGCTACCAGAAATATTGAAGTGATCATTGCCCTGTAATTAACACTGATGAAGAGTTGGAGTGAGTCCAGAGAAGGGCAACAAAACTGGTGAAAAGTATAGAGAGTGAGTCATATAAGAGTGGCTGAGGGAACTCTAGTTGTTTAGCCTGAAGAAAAAGAGGGTCAAGAGGGACCTTATTGCTCTCTACAGCTACCGAAAGGGCGTCCTAACGAGATGAGGCGTTGGCTTCTTCTCCCAGGTAAGAATCAGCAGAACCAGAGGAAATGGCCTCAAGTTCCACAAAGGGAAGTTTAGGTTGGATATCAGGAAGAAATTTTTCACTCAAAGGGTGAGTGAATCATTAGAACAGGTTGCCCAGCGAGTGATAGTCACCATTCCTGGAAGTGTCAAGAAACAACTGGATGTGGAATTTAGTGCTATGATTTAGTTGACATGGTGATATTCCATCAAAAGTTAGAGTCAGTGTTCCTAGAGAATTCCTGTTGGAATTCTGGAAACTTTGATTTTGGGGTTTTAGTATATAGTAATACATGTGAGTCAAGATGGAGGGCTTTGAGGGTTGTCTGAGTCCTTCTTTTTCATGGGTTTGGGTGGTTTTCTGTAACTGGTTGATGGAGTCTGCATTGCAGACTTCAAGTAGTTAGTTATTGGGTTTAAAGTAAAAATAATTTAGGTGGCATTTCATAATTGGACAGATTGTCCTTGAAAAGACCTTGTAGAGATAAAGTACTCCCTTTTACCTGCATTCTCTAACTTGCTAGTTAGAGCTCCTGAGTCTGTAAATAGATTAGAAATAATAAACATCCAAGCCCAAACACGAAACCTACGTTTCCCATGTATTAATCCTCACCTTGGCTAGGAAAAAAAGGAAGCAAGGACCTTAACACTAGAGGTCTTTTCCAACCTTAATTCTATGATTCTATGATTCTATTCTATGACTGCAATGGAGTTGGTCCCTGTTCTGAAGCACTGAGATCTTAGATGCCTGCAGTGAACTCAACGATCCACAATGTCATTCTGAAAAATCAATGAAAAATTTGACTAGAATCAAAACAAAAATTTCTCTTTAGTTATAGCTTACAAAGAATATTCTAGCCTGACAAATGAAGTTGAATATAGTTAGAAGCAAAGAGGCAGGGGGTGTATGGTGGGCTGGGGAGAAGATAATACTTTTTAAGGGAACTTTAAACAGGATATGGAAGCACAGAAAGGAGAGAAGAACCTGGGTGACTGAACCTCATCCTCAGAAACTGCAGTCAATTATCAAACAGATGTATTGCTGAAAAAATCAATAAGATGCTTTTTCTACACACAGCATAAGCCATAAAATGCATCTTTTGATACTTAGATATTGAACCTCAATCAGAACAGTTAGAAAAAAATAATATTACTAGCTTCTTATAATTTCTATTAAATAATAACACAGCATTAAGGATGTTTTAAGTAGTACCATTTATCAGTGTATTTCAGACATGTTCTTCATTGAACATTGAACACTTCTCAGTGTAGAAATTAAAATTAAAAAGATTGACTTGATTTTTAATTCAATTCACTGTGCAGTTTTTCAAGTCTGTATTTTCAAGTGGACAATACGGTAATATTTTGGCTGCAAGCATACAAGGGGGGAAATTGCTTTTATTTCCGTTTGTTTTGTTTTTTCCCAATTGGTTAGTTTCACATTGCATAAACAATGAAGGGAAACAACATGAACAAAAGCAGTTTATTTGCCTTAAATATGCATTAGGTGGTCATCTTCTGAATAATCCCACAGAGGTGTGGTCATTACTTGCATAAAAGCAGGATTCAGAATCAATCTTCTAAATTTTAATAACTTGATAAAACTAAAGACTTAATCCTATTTCATCAGAATCAGTGGAGAAAATTCCCCTAGTTTCAGTTAAGGTAGGAACAAACCAGTACACTTTTGCTTTAAATTTGCCAATAATGTCCTCTTGACTATAACAAATCTCTCTTATATTCTTAATACCATAGGAGACATCGTCACTAAGAAAAAATAGCCTTTTCCCTGACAAATGTTGATAAAATCATTACTTTATCTTTACAGAGAAAATGTGGTGAAAGAAGTCTAGGAACTTCTAGTTTTATTTATTAACAGATACTCTCTTTATAGATATCTTTAAAAACGACCTAGCTATTTCCTTTTATTCTGTTAATTCATGTAGACATTATTGACAATACTATACTCCTCTAAACTCTTTGGAAGCTCTTTGAAAGTGCAAAGGAATTCCTCCTTAGTTTCCATATCCAGACACTTTTTCTTTTTGTAAGCTACTTGATAGCTGAGACAAGCCAATGCATCACATATGTTCACTTTTGTACTTAAAACAAAGGGCACCTTGAACAAAAAAGCAAAAATGAAAAATTCATGTTTTGACAGATGTAGCTGTTCCAGAGTTTAGTATTAAATACTGGCATTAAAACATGACATCTTATTTCTTTTCTGCAAAAAGTTAAATTCCTTCACTGAGAACATAATTGTTTACTTAGGTTCTGGTGTTTTCTTGTTATTCATGCTAAAGACTGATAAATATGAGGTTATGTATATTATTCCTGAAATAAGACAATTGCTATGCTGTTCAAGTTTACAAAAACACTCCTAACATTTATTTGATTTTTCTTTTCAGTACAGAACAACAAGCAGGGGCCAGTCACTTGCAATGCAAACTGTTCCTATTATCCCAACAGTCACCACTGGAACTGTAAAACTATTTTTTTGAGTTTTGCAGTATAAGAAATTAATAGCATGTCTTATAGGAAGTTATAAAATTAGAAAACATAGAAATACAAAAGCCTTGTTTGATCACATAACATATCCTTCTGATAAAATGTTTGCTGTCTACCATTGCTCTCCTAAAATTCACTTAGACTAGAGAAGCTGACAATTTACTTTGTCATTTTCATGTTGTAAAAAATTCTGGGGATAGGATAGAAGATAAATAGTTCTGATGCTGAATTTGAAGGTACAAAGAAGCTGGATTTTATTTTTTCCCTCACGTGTTTCCCCTCAAAATTAATTTATTTCCATAGTATTTCAATGGTGATTGCAAGACTTCTATCAGTGAATTGTCATTATGAGCAATCAACCTCTTGCTAAGACTGGTAATTTATTAGAACTAGCTGTGTGTTATAGCACATCGAAATCTGTTTTATAAATCTGATGTTTTAATAAGACTATTTAGTTAAAATATTCATATGATAAAAATTATATTACTTTCTATACAAGTAGCCTAAAGAGAGAATATTTCACCTCTCCTTTAAATTCACTGCACTGTGATTCATTGTAATTTAGCAATACTTTGATATCATGAATCATTCAGTATTTGAGAGCAATTTAGCATTTTCTAACCAAGATTTAGTATTCTCCAATTAAAGTAATACTAAACTTTGTGGAAAACAACTATAATAGGATTGTACACCTACCCTCTTTGCTAATGACACCACCAATTTGTATTTTTAATTCCAAAATGCATTCTTATTAAGACCATCTAAATTCCTAGTTTATTTGTTACCCAAAGACATCAAGCATTCACATTTTCTGCTTTTTGATCTTGCCAAAATCCAAACAGATGTCTTTTCCCTTTCACAACCTTAGTTCATGCTTTTGAATGACTTTTCCCTGGGTCTGGGGAATCATGGGGCTTCTGGATGGAGAAAATTAGAGATTCTGTTCTGGTTCCTGCACTGTGCCATGATTTAATATCCGTGACACAATAATAAATTTAACAGTCTCAGAATTTAAAAATTGCTATTGTCCTTTCAGTACTCTCTCTTCATCTGTGCTAGGAATGATTGCATACGTTAGGAGATGCCATGCTGTCTAATTTGAAAGAAATTTCTATGTGTCCCAGTTAATACACTAATCTTGCTCTGCCTTGTTTATACCTGATGTATAAAGATGGCTTTTTAAAAAGTGATTCTGAGAAGAATCCTAGCTCTCCATTCACTGCATAAAGCCCAGGGTGGAAAATCGTCTTCTGAAAAGACCTGTTGTGAATATCGAGAAACAAGCTTTCTAACTTGCTCACCTTAACTATCTTCTTAAAATTAGACGATGTGAAACTCTACTTTTGGAGTTCATATGCTTCATCAGGCTTTTGCGTCTTCCTGTGCTCTTGTGACATGATGGGTTTCTGGCAGTTCGGAGACAGATCTGGCAACCAAGAAGCCGTATAGCTTTAAGCCAAGGTAGAACTTAATGACTATATTGTGTCTGATTTAAAAAAAAAAAAATCAAAAAATATTATTTCATTTATTAAGTGCTCAGCTCTAAATATTCTAACAAATTAGCTTAGCTCCAGAATCAGTCATATACCAGAGATATCTATAGGAAAGGAATCTTTCAAAACACAGATATTTTCTCTGTTTTGTGAATTTTCTGATGTCTATGTCTAATGAGAGTTAGTCACTACAATGTATATTTGAATCTCCTACTTTAATTCCCTTAAGGAACTACTCTGTAAAGCATTTTAATAAGTACTTGAGAAAAAAAAAATTAAACCATTTGCAAATGGTTTAATGATTCAGCTGAAATTAGACTTTAATAATCATGATGGAAACAAATATTACTGAATTTTATAGAGAAGTAATCTTAAGTTAACTATGCTTATTTATACTGTATAGGTATATAAAGCTTCCTGGTTTTTTGCAACTTGTATAACAGTCTTTGTTTTTAATCTCTTCTGGATACAGTCATGTGAGAATCCTCTGAATGCAATACAAAATTGCATTGCAAAGTAAAAAATTGAAAAGATTGAACCACAATCATAAATTAAGGCAAAAAAACTTTCCTTGTTTTTAAGGGAAAAAATTTCCAATTATATAATCAGCATAGCACACAGGTAAGCATGTAAGTAAACTTCATACATTTGTAGAAATATTTTGCATAATTCGATTCACAAATGCATAAAAACAATGTTTGCACTGGCTAATAGTTTCTTGGATGCATATGTGTTTTCTTGGCTTAAAGGTTGATTTCTAGGTGTTAATTCTGAATATATATATATATAAAATATAATATATAAAAATATATTATACATATTATGTAATATTTATTATATTTATTATACATACATATATATATATATTTATAATACCACCTTGATGTTTGTAGCATTGTGCTTTTTAGCTCAAACTGCAGGAAGTTTTACTACACCACCATATTTTTAGATTGTATTTTTAATTAAACTCCATGAACCTTTGTGCTACTTTTCATCTTGAAACACGTATGTCAAATGAAGAAATCAGCAGCAGATAGGCAGGCAAAGACACATTCAGATGATGTAGACAATTACTTGATGAAGTATCAAAGATAAATTATATGTAATCCTGAAGCTTTTAGCACTGCTGAGTAATGAGAAACATGAGTATTCATGAGCTTTGTTTGAAGGAGTTGTACACATACTCAAAATCTTCCTTTTATTCCCTCATAATAAGGAACTGACAACTATTGTGAATTTATAATTTTGAAAAGCAAAATGAAACCTGTATTTAGTACTTATTTCTTTCATTCTTATAAGAGTGTTGTATGTTTGTATGCTACTTTTATAAGCCCATAACATTTTTGTGGTGGTTTTCCCATGATAAAAGAGGGTTTTGGATATCTACAGCCACCAACAGGTACTTTGATGTTTTGTATTGCATTTGTGAAGTGGATGCAAGTGGGAGATGTCAACTTATATAGGTTCTCAAAGAATAATTTTGCAGATCTTTTTCAGTATCCAGATACCAGGACTTGACAGGAGAGTTCTGAGGCTGAGAACAATTTCTTTTAACTTAATAGAAAAAATTCAATTTCTTAGAGATTTGCATGAGTTTTGCATCCAGTCTATTCTTTCTGTTAAGACAATGAATAAAATGCAAGGTGTATTTGCAAGACCTCAATTCTGTCAGGACTTCATACTCTTCATGCCACAACAGACTGAAGCTAAAATAATTTCAGAACTGCTCACAGAAATTGAGCATGTGGTAAGGCTTGCTTGGAGATACACCTAGTGCAAGTGAATCTATCTTAACAGGTACTGGTATTGTCACTTCACTCTGAGAAACATCCTGAAATGATACCTCAGGTGGAGTTCAGTTTATTACATTACAAAAAGTTCCATTAGACAGTGCAGTAATTCCTGTGTAAGAATTATGCCTTTACCACATAGGACATTACTCTGATCAACTGCTCTGTTCTCAATATAACTTAGTAGCAGCTTTAATGAGTCAGATAATTAAATATCCAATTTTCATTCTGAAGAAATTTTGAAATCGAGCCTATTTGGAGACATGCAAGGGACAGCTGCAATCCACAAAGATATCACAAATATCCTGAAAGGTAGAAAGCACAGATTAGTCTTCTTTATTATATTTTCCCAGGTGACAACTGATTTATGTGTGATAAGAATTCCTACATATAACCAGGTATACAGATATATACATATATCATATATACATAAGTGTTTACAGAATTTAACATTTTTAAAACTATAGCATCCTTAAAAGATCAGTTTGGTTTTTTTTTCCCCTTCTGCTATCAAAAATACATGCATTTTTTTGTACCACTTTGGCATAAAATGCACCATTAGGATATATTACATCAATATCTAAGTATTAGCTTTTATGTGACCTGATAGATATGGCATATAATTTCTCTTATCTTATTATACTCTGTGCCTCTGTGCTCTGATGCCGTGTTACAGACCAAGTGTTCTGAGTTTTAAGATAATCTGAAGTACTTCAAAGGTTTACAGAAAGTACAATTACAAATTTCCTACAAGCAAACAAGCTATAATAACACACCTGACCTTTTCCCTTTCTTTTGAAAAATGTAAGTTTAATATTTTTTGCAGTGATCAAAGTGAGAGGCTAGCAAAACATGCTTCAAGTACTCTTGGCCCCAGTATACCTGGATATGCTAGACAAATTTTGATGTCTTTGCTGATAGATTTCTTATTTGATTTGCAAAATATAGACTGAGAAACCAACTGCGATATCAAAATTATATCTTAATATGATAGTTTGTATGCAAGTAGAACAACAAAAAGGAGGCAAACTCATGCTTTTTCACGCTTCCTTCACCTTCTTTTTTAATGCTGTCCCTACAAGATGATAATAAATATTGTATTGCAGTTTGCCTATTCAACCCAGTTTCTTTATTCTGAAATTGTTTAAAACTCATTTCTCAATGATGTCCCCCCATTACCTACACCACTGTAGCTGTGTTTCTGATGCTACTTACAAAGAGAAGGATTAAAAATAAATGATACAGGCTGTTTTCTTTTTTTCTTTTAGAGTGAGTTTCTAAGGAACTCACTCTTTCCGTATTAATCTGCAGATAAAACTTCTTGCTATGCAATCAAGTAAAATGTTTCTGAGGAGCAACTAAGTAGAGGTCATTTCTATCAGGAGAGTTCATTGTAAGAGGTTGTCCTGTGGAAGTCAAGCCACATTACTAACAGTGGCAACTTCTGATCAAGTAGGAAGGGATCTCTTTCTCCTTGGAAGTCCTCAGGATCAAAGGGAAAGCAAATCAATTACATGGTACCAGAACATCCTTCTGTTGTTTAACCACATTACAAAATACTTTTATTTCAAGACTTTTGTACAGATCCAGGCACATTTTCCTAGCTATTCCTATACTTTAGAAAAATAAAATTATTTACATATTTTTACACAAAATTAATGAGATGTTTGGACTAATCATAATTCTTTAACTTTTTAATCTGGTTATCCTGTATAAATATAGAGGATATGATTTGTTTTTCTCACGTAAAAAAAACTACCATTGATGGAAATGTTGTAGAAGTAGAGTTTATATGTTCTACTTTCAGGAACACTATAAATAATCCATTCTGAAAAATGTTATGAGTGGCACTTGAGGATAATTTAGAGACCCAGATAGCAGATAATCATAAATTTGCTACCTGCCTACAGTAAAGTGAAGGGTCATTTCCAGAAGTTTCTGGAAGTCAGCTTAAAATTGAGATTCTTTCATGTAGCAATCATTTAGGAGGAAAAATATATATTTTTAATAGGGCTGGTGATAGAAGAAAGACCTATCTGTGATAGTCCTATACTGTATAATTTTTGGTTTAATTGTACAGTCCTGTTAGTGACAAACATTTTGTTTTGTTATAAGAGAAGTGTTTTTTCAGAATTTTCGTTAGGGAAAAAAATCCTTTGAATAGAAAGAGATTTAGGGTTTACCTGACAAAAGAACAAAGTAACCATGAAACTGTGCAGCACAGGGAGATCTGGTTTTAAGAGATGATTCCTGGATCAGATGCTGCAGTGAGCCAGTGCTGCACTGGAGGGTTGACAAGTAAAGTAAATGGGTTTGTCACCAGAGGGAATCACAGAGAAATCACCTGTTAATGGAAATGCTACTGCACTGCCGCAGATGCTGATTTATAAAGGCACTAAAGCCTATACTATGTCAAATTTATTGGTCTAAGTCAAAGACTGTATTCTTAAAAACACACACCCAGATTCTAGCTGCCTAGGATTCTACTGCTAAAATCACTGTATGCTTAAGGATCATCAATCCATGTATGGGAATAACCATCCTGAAATCACTGAGCAGCTCAATACCTCTTTTAAGTTTAAGATCCTCCAACCAGATTTGCATTCTCATTTCTTTTATTTCCAGAGGGACATAACATAATTGGTGTGCTCAGATTTTTCTTAGTAAACACTGATATGACTGAGTGCTGTACAAGGTACAGTAGGAATGTCCATAATCATTTCACTTATGCTTTTAGATAGAGCACTACCCCCAAAATTTGTCTTCTAACTCTGTAATTACTGCACTAATCCAGTAGCTGAGGGAGCTGGGTTCTCTCTTTTCCCACCTGTGACTTGATTCTCATAAGCTTTTCTTAGAGCAGCTCCATAATCTTTTGTCTCTAGCTGAGCTGGGACATATCCATGATTTCTGTATGCTCACCATTCTTTGTACCACTTTGAGTAATAAATGTTACCAATAGCAGCAGAAGTAATACGGATTTAGACAAAAGGGAAATGCTTCTGTAATTTGGTAGTGTAGTAGTGCACAGTAGGAAGAAGAGGGGTCTAGGTCATGGACTTCAGTGCAAGACTTGCTTGCATGTTTTATGGGGGCTAAACAAACCTCAGGACAGGTTTGAAACTGCACTGACGCAAAATAAATTTTCTATCAAAAAGTACTTACAAATTGCTCTGCATTTTCCGGTACTTCACTGTGCTTCATTCAGTAAATTGTGGTGGTTGGACAACAGAAATTGAGTCAATTGCATTTGTGTGTGCATGGTTGGTTGAATTTTTTTTAATGTTATTGAAGGTTTTCAGTTTCTGTGTATCTTGAAAAGAAGCTGAATAAGTACATGGATAGGCATATTTAGAAAGAACTATGCCTCTTCAGCATGCTGCTGGTATCATCTGGCTGCAGCACAGCAAATAGGTCTCATAGCAATTTTATCCCCTGATTGTGTGGCAGTCAGAATACAGAAGTTGATATTGAGAAATGTTAAACACATCTCAGCTTCTTTTTCCTCTTAATTTTATGCTCATCAGTTTTATATAAACCCTGAAATGAGAATTAAAATAATTGTCTAATTCATTCAGGTTACCTGAGCATTAATTCTTGCTGGGCTTCTTTAGAACATTTTTATTCATTTATTCCCTCCTCTGTACTTTCTTACAGACGTCTGTTCTTTTACCCTGGACATTTGATTAAATGGCTACAGTTGCCATCTGAAAGTTATAGTTTACAGTTTTGCAGTGCTCTGGTATGGGTCATCTTGTTTTGTTCCTGTTGGAACTCTGTCATTTCTTATAAACTCTAGTGTTTATGCAGTGAGAAAGAAGAAGAGGGTAGCTCAATTAGCAAAGATTGTTTTTTTAAAAAAGCCAAGGATTAATGCATTTATCTCTCAAAAATAATTTGAACTAGAATATTCTTGTAGAAGATCATAGATAGGTTTCAGGCAGAAGAAGGAACTGAGGCGCGGGTTTCCGCATCCCATAACTTTTGGGTTTTAATAAAATGAAATACTTTTATATTTTTAGATTAGTTTCTTCATTAAAAATATCCTAATATTTATTTCCAGCTTAAATATAATGATATCTTTGGTACGGAGAGAACTCTTTCATATTTTTGTGTCTCAGGAAAACAAAACAAAGCAAAAAGCATCTTAGTGTTCCACCCGAAACAGTATTTCTATATTAGATTTTTCTTTTTTTACCTGCCAACAGAAAAATCAATTTGAACCCTAGATCAGACTATGGATGTGCTTGTGTTCTAATGATTTTCAGCATCCAGAAATCACTTGCCTTTGACATCATCACAACCATTAGTTTTTCCAAAAAAAAACCCAAACCAAACCAAAACAAAACAAACAAAAAAAAAACCCCTAGAAACGTTTCTAATATTAATATATTTACATTGCATAAAAGCTACTACACAAATGAAACGATTTTAAACCCACAAAACAAACATCAAGTTATCAGTTTGTCTTCTCATATCATTTAAAGGTTAAAAAAAGGTTGAGGGACAAAAGAAAAAAAATGTAATCAAAGCAAACGAGATTCTTAAATTTCCTTTCTTCTACATCAACTGCAGTAAGGAGCTCAGGACATAACAGTAGTGAATGCTCTCAGAAAAGGAAGATAGAAATTGTGGGAAAGCATGTAGATGTTTGGGACCAAAATTTTGTGTGGTTCCAACTGTGGGAAAAACTCGGCCGTGCAGTCAGCTTATGCTGTAGGGAGAAAGATGTTTATTGAATACAATATTCATTTATTTATCATTTGCATAGAAGTTAAGTTTGAAAGAAAAAAAATCTGACCATATCTTCTTTTGGCTTCTACTGGATTATTTATCTGAATTTGGTGGCAAATACCTTAAGGTTGTTGTGACCTACCAAGAAATGGCTCTGCAGCTTAACTAAAGTTACATTCTTGTTTTAAGTGGAATTTCACATTCAAGATCTTTTAGTAATGGCAGGAGGAAAGGCAAGAAAAATAATATTTGATTTTAAATTATTTAAATGATGAAAATAAATACGAATAAAAAAGTTCCACAGTTTTTCAGTCCTCTTCTGATCTGCTAAGGACATGTCACAATTTGTATCACGTCACCAAATCTAAGCGTATCCTCTGCCAGGCTTGGGAACAGAAGGAAGGCAGGCTGTTGCAACGGAACACCAGTTTCTTATTACTCCCTTTATGGATTCTTGCAAAGGTAATATTCTGAAGCAAGCATATGGAGTAATTTCTAGAGCAAGCAAGATAAATGCAATCTCTACTTTGGATTACCAAATACCTTTTGTTAGTGTTGTTGAAAATCCATGTATTCACTAATTTTCTACATGCTTTTTGTACACTTTTCTGATTGACATTGTACAGCTGTCTTACTACTCCTTCTGTTAGAGCCTTTGATGAGCACTTTGTTTCCATATTCAGCTTCTAAGGCACAATTTTGTGTTGGTGCTGAAAAGCTGAAATTGAAAGAAAGCCTCACAGAAATGTTCCAAGCGAGGACAAGTCCCTATAGCTCCAATGAAGGACTCTGTCTAAATCCAGAATTTTATCAATGTAGCAAAAATATCTCACTAGTATAAATAATTAATTCAAAAATATCATTTATGCTTTGCCACTGCTCTTTAACATACACTGGGTATGCTTAATGAAGTACAGCCAACAAAAGAAAAACTATCTTTGTGCCTCAGACACTGATGCTGTGTCCTTAGATATGTGCCATATCATCATCAAGATTTAAATTTCAAAAGAAACCAGCTTTGCATGTTTCACTATTTGGAATTTCCAAGAATGGCCAAGTTGGCAGATATGCAAACCAATTTAATTCTGCCTGGCACCACAGTTCTTTTCCTGGTCCTCAAAGACTATTCTTTGAAATAACTGAACCACAAAAGAAAAGATTACTCACTACTGGACAACACATGCCTTGTCTGGAAACAAATGTGGATGTGCTTGCCAGCTGTTAATCAAAGTATACAGACAAATAAATTATTAAAATTCTAGAGAGACTTAAATTTCAGTAGTAGCCTTCTGATCTTCGTATATAGCTCTCTTCTCATATATTACTCAATGCTTACATTGTTTCTACTCTTATTTTCATATTTTAACTATGCATTTTTATAAATACATTCTTTAATCATATTCATTATAAATGTGAAAGCCCCACTTGATGTTTTCTACTCAGCTAAACCAGTGCAGACAAATTGAAAACCTTTATTACACCCCTCTCCTCTCAAGAGGGCCACTGCGGCAGCAGTTGACATGATTTGAATCACTGAGATGTTACTAGCCGTGAAAAGAGAATTTAAGCAAACAGTGTTTGCTGCATGATGTGGAACTACCACTGCCTGAATTCTAAATCTCTGTGAATTCTCTCTGTTACCAAGAACTGACACTGTGTTTGATGAATTTTATTTAAAACTGAGGGAATCAACATTTTATGAAAAAAAAGAGTAAAAAATCAGTTAAAAATGCTTCAGAATGGGACATTTAGATTCTAATAAAAGTTAATCAATGGCAGAGCTATTTTTTCAGAATTTCTATTAGTTACTATATCTTAGATGTCTGCCACTGACTCTGAATTTAAATAAAAGAAGAGAAAATTTAAGCAAATTTAATATTTAAAAAGTGTGGTTATATGTAAGTATTATATGCACACTCCAATTCTGACGCTGTATTGTGCGTAACTAAAAATAAGTTAAAAAAATAAACTAACTAAAAAAATAAAAAACATCTCTATAGTTTGAGATCTAACTTTTTGCTAACTTCAACAAAAGTCAAGCTAGAAAAGAAACAAAATAATGAGATTATAGTGATATGATCAGAATTTAACAAAAACCTATTACTAGGATACTGATGAAATGATCAGAACTCCTGTGTATGGAAATTTACCAATTCTCAACATCACCAGGTTGTTAGAAAAGCCTGTTTTAGGATAAAGCTACAGAAGGAGCTAGAGTTGTTTTAGTTCTTATCAAAAATGGTGTGTAGGAAATGTTTTGGGCTACTTACTGCACCAGTTTGGTAGAGCAGTTAAAAAAGTTTTATTTCAATACCTATAATTTTTTGCTGACTGTGAATGAGAAGGATCTGTATGTAGGCAGCTTCCACCTCCTTACAGCTTCCTAATTATTCCCAGCTGTTGATGAGGCAAGTCCCAGGTTTCTGGATGGGAACTGTGTAGGGCTTGGGAGTTATACTACCTCATGGGAAAGTTTTAAAGACATTAATTTTATTTGGAAA
This sequence comes from Zosterops lateralis, assembly GCF_965231275.1. Classification (NCBI taxonomy): domain Eukaryota; kingdom Metazoa; phylum Chordata; class Aves; order Passeriformes; family Zosteropidae; genus Zosterops; species Zosterops lateralis. The sequence continues at coordinate 36,481,824 of NC_139763.1, forward strand.
GCACTGGGGGCTGCATTGAAAATGACTTGGCTTCCCATCTTGTCTTACCTCTAGTGTGGCTGTGGAACTGAAGCTCTTTTCTGAACATAGTGATCATGTTAAGTTTTAAATATAATGATGGACAGGTTAGGTGCTGAAAAAACATTAGATACAAAAGGATACCATGTTATTCTGCCATAAAAGAAGCTGGGAAAAAAAGGTATATCTGCATTTTTCTTTCCAAGTTCTTTCTACTCTACATACTTCTGCAAAGAGTTTTTGGGGATATTGGCTATGCCACTAGGAAAACACTCAGCACAATAATTTTAGGAAGATAAAGCTACATATCTAGATAAGTGTTAGTCGTTTCTCATGAGAAAGTAAAAGGGTATAAGCACTTTGTAAAAGACTTCAGTATGATGTGTAGTAAGATTAATTTCTCCTCTCGCATATTCTGAAGTTGACCTTCAAATTTGTCAACTGCTTTGAGTAATTGTAAATTGCAAATAGAAAAAGGAAATTAGCAAGAGTTCTATGAAGGGGAAGACGAAGTAAAATTTAATATAATTTCTCTATTTCCACTGAAAATCTGAAAAGCTAGGCCTTAAAAATTCCCAAGAATGGGGACAAATTATATTTAATGTCTTTATTTTTAGACATTGAAAAAAATCTCAATGGAAAAAGTGATATCTATATAATGAAAATGCATGAGGACCATTTAGCAAAATAGCTCAGGCCTGCTGGAATTAACTGATTTCATATTGAAATACACTTTTTTATCTTGTGCAGTTATATCTTCTGACAAAGCAGAATAGCAGCAAAGTAAGTCACAGGAAGCAAAATCTGTGCTATAGCTCAGGAAAGTGGAACATGGATGTCATGCCTATTAATTCTATCCATTTTAGCTCTCAACACAGTAATAATTGCTGTAGACATACCTCTAAAAGCACCTTCCCTTTTGTATGTTGCTACAAACCATTTGTAAAGTTTCAAAACCAATCTGTATGTAAAAAAACCCAACTATTTGTGGTTGCTATCTTGTAATCTCAAAATCAAAATTTCCCTTGTGCCCATATTTAAATGGATTACAGGTTATATAAATGCAAGTTTTATCATGGTAGCAGAGAATAACTGATACAGCATAATAATTTTTTCATTAAAGCATAAATGAGCAAATCATAATAAGAGGTAATTGCATAGTTTGCTCCTGCTACCTTTGGTAAATCTAAACATGTATATTCAAAACTGATGGTTGTTCAAGAAGCATCTTTGCAAATGTCTTCAGTTTAATCTGCTCTGCCTTCCTTTCAACACTTGTTATAATATTTGATAAATGAGATATCAGTCTCCTGCAGTCATCAGATGGTGAGAGCTCATTAAAGGCTATTTGAGTTGGAAAGAAATGGAGGATAGGAGAAAAGAAGCAGAAAGAATGAAAGTGCGGATCTACTGGATTACTGGTGTTAAAATTCACATCAGACTTAGTTATTGAAATAGACTTAATTATCTGCGTTATTTCTTAGTAGCCAGCTAAAAACAATATCAAAAATCAAAACTTAAAAAAATTAATTATGAAAACAGTGTAAGACAAGAAGTAGCATAAACATCAGCATTTTCTTTGGTTTGGGCTTTAAGATACTTAATATACTTTTCCTCCTGGAGCTATAACAGGAATACATTTGCTATAACTTGCAAGTTTATATTTTGCTTTGACCCTATTAAATTAACAACTAGAAGATATTCAGTTGATACTAGCTTAAGTATTATTAGACCAATTTTGAGGGGTTAACCAAATTTAAAATTAATTAATCATTATATAGATCAGTAATAAAATAGAAAAGCTTCTGACAAAGACAGGCACTATTTATGTTTGCAAAAATGTTATGGAGGTTCTCTGTTGACATTTCATCACTGTCCCTACTAATGCTTGGCAAGAGAAAGTTGCAGAGTAAACAAGGGGATTTATTTGTACACTGGTTCTTAAAATGTCTCCTGAGATTTCCTGGGTACCTGGTGCTGCAGGAGAAGTCATGTAGGGATTTCTTGGTATGATTGCACACTGAGAAATCTAGTATTTTATCACTGCTTTCAGGAGAAACCCCTTTTATTCTCCTGAAGACAATTAAAGAAATTTTCAATTTCCCTGAAAGCAAACCTATGATTTTTTTATGTCTCAATATCAGGTTAGAAAAAAGCATACTAAAAATCAAAGAACAAAGAGAAGAAGAAGAAAAAAAAAAACACGAAAACAAAAACAAACAAACAAACAAACAAACAAAAAAACACAAAAACAAAAACAAAAAACAAAAACAAAAACAAAAAAAACCCACAACAACACAACAACAACAACAAAAAAAAAAACTCCGCTAACAAAACTAACCCCAAAACTCCTAAATGAATTAATCTTCCTTAATCCTTCAAGAGATATTTGGAACAATCTGAAACACATGATGTTCCATCTGAACATCAGGAAAAAATTATTCACTGTGATGGTGGTCAAGAACTGGCACCATCAAGAAGATTTCCCAGCAAAGTTTAGAAGTCTACATCCTCAGTTGGTCAAAAGCCATCTGGACATGGTCCCAGACAACCATGTCTTCAGGCGGTCCTGCTTGAGCAGGGGTGTTGGACCAGATAACCTCCAAGTTCCCTTCTGATCTCAGATATTCTCTGATTCTTGATTCTGAGACAATGGGAGCAAAGAAAACATGATTTCTTCTGGTATTTGTAAAATATAGGTGAAAAATTGTTCACATTCATTTAAGAAAGGATATTTTAAGTACATGAAAACAACATACAACCTCTTGTATTTATTGCTTGGACTTTAAAGTGGTGCAGTGGTGAGAGACTGTCAATCTGATTTTGCATCTGTCAGTACCAGAGATTTTTCCCTGGCAAATATTAGGAGGAAAGCATCACGAATTTGTAATATTAAATGCAAAAGCGAAATCATCTGTAATGTGTAGTCAAGTAAGGATTGGAGCTACTCTTTAGAATGTCCTTTGGACCAGTACATAAACATTTTCCTTTTTGGCTTGAAGTTACGGACAAGGACATAATGAACGTCCTTTAGCATTCTAGTTTATGGATTTGGGTAATGCATGAACAGAGTTGATTGTGCCTCGGTGATTGTGTTTTTTTCTGCAGCATGTTACATTTCATGGACAATAGGTAATTAAGTAAGTTCCATCCATTTAACAACTTGGTCAGTGTTTAAGTGCACTTTACTTTTGTATTTTTAATAGAGTGACAATTTTTCTAACCTTTCATACAGAGAACAGTGACACTTAAATGTTTTTTTGAGTGATGCAGATAAATCTTAACATACAATTACTATATTAAAATAGACCTACTAAAAGCTTGAATCTGGCTGGCTTCAGTTAACAGGAAGTTGAGCACATTTAAGATTGTCTGAAGGAGACATGGAGAATCCAAGAGAAACACTACCCCAGGGTAATATTTTCAGATAGAGGAATCACTCTAAATTTGGAGTCAATCTACTGGGGAAGAAGATGTGGATAAATCACCATTCAGAAGATCACTTACATCTTTGATCAAGCAGATCAGATGAAAAGAACACTTAAACTCATTGAAAATGAAATTAAACCAAAGGTTTAATGCTAGACTAAGTTTGATTTTATCTTTGATAACTGATCTTCCAAATAGCCTGATCTACAGATATGATGGTAAAGCATGGATGCAGTACCACATGGGAAAACACTAATTGTGCTGGGAAATGGAGCAGTACCACAAGAATTATGAAGAAATGATCAATGCATGACCAAAGTTTCATCTACGCAGCTCTATGTTTTCTCATTTTTAAATCTTGCTCAAAACCACAACTACCATCTTGGAGCAAAGATTGGTGAATTGTATGGAGATATGAATTGCAAGACTGGAGAGATATGACTAATGGAATTAAAGGCCAAAGTAGAGAGGAATAGTAATTTTGTTGATGACATCAAGCTGTGGAAATGTTAAGCTGGAGTGTGTATAGCCAGAAACAGATCAAATAATATGTATGAGGAACTGAGTGTCTTCAAGTTGTTTAAGTGGACTAGGATGAAATTTTATAATTAGAGGCATACAATTAAAGATTAGTAATTAGTAATTATTTTACCATAGACTATTTACTAGAAATGATTATGGGTAGAAAGTCTTGATTACACAAGCTGAGCACAGTATCTCATGTACACTTCAGCTTATAGAAAGGTAAATTTAATATTAAATAAGGGCAAAATTAACCTAAAGACTTTGGAAAATATTGATATCTTTCTACAAGGCACTTAGAAGTTTATATCTTTGGTGCAGTGCTATCAATGTCCAAGAAAGATAAAGAAAGAAAAGCTTTGCTGAAAAGGTGCTTCAGTTCAGCCTCCTCAGGCACTTCAGACATTGAAATCCTACTGAGTAGCTGAATGCCCACTGAAGTAATTGGTTTCAGTGGCAAAGTGAGGCCTAAATAAGAGTAATGCAGACAAATACCTTAGAGAGTCCAATCTCAAGTTTTCTACTTTAACGAGAGAATAGCCAATAATGGATACAACTGCTCTTTTTAAATTCTTTAGGGACATAACACTTGTAAAAGAAAAGAAATACGTATGGGTAATGTTGGTATAAAAAGAAATAAGTACACACAGGTCATGACTAAATCTAGGCTAGAAATAAGTTCCTGACAACCATAAAAATAAAGTTGGGGTAGGGGGAAGAAAGGACAGCAACCTTCTGACCTAAATAAAAGAGGTTAACACATTTTAGGATATTTATGATAGGATGGTGAAATATACTGGCTAATTATGATAGGGCTCTAGTTCAAACCTATTTACAGCCTATTTACTTTGGTCTAAAATCATCTGGAGTTTAGTTTTTAATGCAACTAGTCCTAAAAATATCATGGTATATCAGTATGTTAAACCTCATCCTTGCTTGGAGCTAAGAGATCCATGGAAAGAAATTTCATTATTTCTTGGAAGTATCCTGGGTCTCTGGATCTGTATAAAGATGAGTTGAGCCCTAAATGGAAGCAGTAAGATGGGGTCAGGCTTACAAAGGCTGTGTATTGATTCTCATTGATAAGAGAAATAGCTCTCAATGATTATTAAAAATATATCAATATATTATTTTAAAAATATTTTTTTAAAAGTGAATCTGGAAACATTTCTAGATTCAGTTTGCAGAAGTTCTTCTGTATGTGTTTTTTTCTCTTTTTTGATCAATTGCAGCATAATTAAAATAATTTTATGAACTGTAACTTATCCTTTAAAAAATTTGAATGGTGTTGGATTCAGTAAAGGAACCCCTAAGCAGATCTTACAGCTTCTGTAGGGACTACAGAATTCCTTAGGCCTCACCCCTTGAACAGATCTTGCTCCTAAAGTTTTGCCTTTAATCTGAAACATTAAAAATGCTCCCCTAATCCAGGTAAGTGGCAGATACTTCTGCTGCTCTGAGTAAGGTGTACTCTTGTCTTGTCCATTGGCTTACATCTTCCTTTTCTTTCCTCTATGAAATAAATTAGGACTGTAACTTTTTGTCCTACACTGGCTTGGTCTATAAGATATGAGCCAAATATAAGAAATGTGCAGCTTAGGATCTTTTTAATGTGTTTCTTATTCTGTAGAAAACCATGGCAGGGAGAGGGGGAGAGAGAGATTGAGAGTTGAAGAAGAACAAAAAGAGAGATTAAAAAGGAGGAGACAGAGACTCTGGTGACTATGATATATTTCTGCTTCAGTTGATGTCAGGTCCTTTTCTGTTTCAAGAAAGCACACTGTCACAAAACCAATTCCAAACATTTGATGCTTTGTAGGAAAATGTCGCCGTGTACCCACTGTGTGTCATGTAAAGACTGTGGATTGTTAGAAAACATTAACCAAAAAATGAGTCTGAGGTGTTTAGAAACACACTGATTGGGACTGAGATTGGGATGAATAATAACTCATACTTTTCTGCTAGAATTTATTATGCATGGTGCTGTGGAAATTCCTTGGCTAAATGGAAGTGCAGTCTCTCAGTCTGATTGTTGAAACGGTACCAGTGTTTCAGATGAATAAGCTTGTCTACATAGTGTCACTTCAAGAAAAGCTGGAGTATTTTTAGTCCAAAAGAATGCACCAGTTATAGCTCAATAGCATTTTGCAAAATATATGAGAAGTATGAAAATAAGATAGAGTCAACAGCTGACTTGATCAAGTTTCATTTATATAATTTTTACTTTATAAAAATAGATCAAAATACAGCTTTTGATCAGGTGTGCTGCTGTCTCCCAGTATAAACACATGCATATCCTTTTGCCACCAAGATAAACATAGTAGGACCTTCTTAACTAATATGATTGCTCTTAAGTAATATGATTGCAACAGAATGTTGTAGTTGCCTCTAATTCTATTTTGGATTCTGATACATTTTAGCTGAGATATTTGAACTACACTATGCTATTTAAGGACAGACAACTACACAATATACTTTAAACAATATCTTTTTACTGCTCTCTGAAAATAAATATCCTTTTCATTATTATGCATTTTGTAGGTTTAACTTAGGGATTCATGAAGCAAAAATTATAGGGTCAATTAGACAAACTCCAAATTATTTTAAGCTTTTTTATGCTATTTTACTTATATGTGCCCTTTTAGCCATTAACATTTGGCATTGGAGCTATAAGATTTTGATTAGTCAAACCAAAGCATTAGTTTTCAATTAGCATAGAATCTAACAACATTTAAACATGATAGGACTGGATAATTTACAGCAGCATTGCTTCACCCAAAAAAAAAAAAAAAAAATTAAAAAAAAATTCCAACAACATTCACCTTTACACTTAAAGCCTGTTTACTCAGATAAATGGACAGCATTTTATCGGAGTGATTAGAATTATTTGAAAATTTTCCCCACTGACTGAATATAGTTCTGGAAAACAAATCTTTGCTTCGAAAAAAAAGCTTAGATCCAGATACTCTCTCCATATGCAATAGAAAAGCAGTTCTGCTGCCCTACAGTTAAACATGACCCTGATTTAGAGGAGTTTATATTTCAGAAAGTTAATTTGGAGCATCCATTCTCACTAAAGGCAGATGATTTTTCTATGAGGAAGTTTAATTTTAGCCACAGTAATGCACAACCCTTGGCATTACAGAAGCAATGGAAGTCTGCAAAATATAGTTTTAAACATGCTGAAATTTTTTTTTTTTTAAATTTCCTCTTCTAAAAGAAATTAAACAACATCTAAATAGAGATCTGTTATCCTTAGACTGCATTTTGGAGTGTTGTGTGGTCAAGAAACACTCTAATAAGACAAGGATTACTGTATCTGATTGCATGGCAATAGGATGTCCCTCATTTGTTATCTGACGGAACTTTCTGGACAGGAAGTATGACTCCCCCATTTCAGAGGCATACAATCAAGTTCACAAGGAATGAGCATATTGCCGACACCAGTATCACATTTCCTGATGAATGAGCTTTAATAAATGTGCTTTTCAAAATATTTCAACACAAATTTCTGAGGCTGTCCCAGGAATGTGGCATCTGAGCCAAGAGCTGATGACTCCACAGAAAATCAACATATTTGGGAATCTGCACTTGAGATGCTCTTGAAAACTGCCAAAAACACCCTCAACACAGTGATGAGGTATCCACTTCCAGAGATGCTTGTTTTCCTGTGAACATTTGCAGGAGTGAAAAAACCTTTTAAAGATTGGGTGTACTAATACTTCAGTCTGGCATGACAGTGCCCATCACCAACATTAGATGTAAGAATAATGTAAGTAGTGGTGAATGTAGTCATATTGCACTCACCAGACTGAAACACTGGGCGAGGCAACCAGGGCCACCGTTGCCATAAATCCAACACAACTTATTACTGGAGGGGCAGCAGGAACTCTGAATCTCTTTGCAAAAACCCTCCCAAAGAAAGTGGTTCTTTTAAAGGAACCTGTTAAAGACCTGTTCACCCACAAAAGTACTGCAGTTCATTCATTTTCAATCCAGCTATTGTTATGACACTAGCTGAAGTCCAGACATAGAGAGATTTATTTTTTTCCCCATTTTCTGAGTAAAGCTGGATGTATTCTAAGCATGTTTTGAGTAGAAGCAGAGGGGTAAAATATGCTGCAGCCTGCTCTGCTCACTTTCTTAATTGACATAACTTCAGGGGAATATAACAAGCCTACAGGATGTTGTATATAAAATACAGAATGCTTCCAACAAGAAAAACAGGGATAAAGTGGGATCCTAGTTGCATTCTGAAGCCTTTTAAATGCAAAGGTTGCAAATACTCCTGACCTAAGTGTCATGTTTCAAAATCCTCTGTGAAGGTACAATCCTCAGTGAGGAGGATGTAGGGTGTGGGAGTTTTTGACTAGTGGGAGATAAAGAGCCAAATATTCAAATTACCCAAAGTCTGTGTACCAGCTCAGCTCTGTTGCTGCTGTGTGTCACCATTTCAGCAGAGGAGCAGCCCAGGGGACCTGTAAGCAAGCTACTTGTGAGCTGCTTAAAAACTCAGCATCTGATGGCTTCTGCTGTAGAGAATCTGACATACTCTGATCTGATGGAGAATGACAAGATTTGAAAGAAAAACTCCCTGAGGGCTTGTTTGTATCTCCATGTCCTTAAATACTCTTAAAAATCTGCTGTTTGGCTAGCTATTTTCATGAAGGTTTCAGTAAAACAACTCTTTCTTTAAGTAAGCATATTTAGGTGGCATAGCTGCTATATTAATGAATTTCAGAATAAGATGAAACTTTGTTGTTACAAGTTTGATGGGGCACAAATTCATATTAGTTATTACTATCTAACAGGAAGTCTCCTTGAATTTTATTAGCAGTTACACTGTAGTGGTAGATGAGTTGCTGAGCAAGAAGTGCTTTTTACATCTTTGGAGAGATGGCTGTGCTAAAATTTAAAGATAATTCCTGTCGCAGCAGCCCTCTTGTTAGAGGGTAGAAATGAGCCAAGACATAGACTTGTTGTTTATCATAGCATGAAAAGGGTCCTGGTTTATTCCAGCTCAGCCATCCTGACTCCAACTATTCACTGACTCTGGCTGCAGTAAGTTTCTGCTGTAGGTTTCTCTTGCAGCCTCTGACTGCTGGTTATTTCCTGCTGAACTATGACTGCAGGTATTGGTTTGCAGACTCTGACTGCAGGCTTTTACCTGGCTAGACTGTGAATGCAGGTTCCAACAACAGGCTCTAACTGCAGACCCAGGCTGACCTCACAGCAGTGATTCTCTCATTCCCTCTTCCACAAGGTCCTTTCTCCATGATCTTCACTAGCTAACCCACTCCCTTTTCTCACACTTTATTGGATACAGCTGTGACTCACCCAGGGGCGAGGCTGAATTGGTTAATTAACACAGCTGTTACTTATCAGGGGTGAGGTCCCTGCAGTCCCTTCTCCTAGGAGCTCCAACTTTTTAATAAAATCAATAGAAAGAAAATAGACTGAAAATATGCTGCCTAATCTTATGTATGAAAAAAAAAGTGTATAAGTGCTGAATATTATATTTGGCAAAGGCAACTGCACAGTCCTTTTGCCAATATTTTTTCCTCTTTAGTATTATGCATACTGTTTAATGACATAAGCTCTCAGAGAGATTTAATGTGGCATCACTTTCCAACAGGCCCTGCAGCAACAAGACAGACAGGGGCCATCTCTGACAGCTGTAATTTATGCTGCTGTCGGTCTGCTTCTTTAATGTAAAGCATTAGTAAATCTCTTTTTTTCGTATAGCCTTTTCAATCATGACAGCTCTTCCACCTGTTTTTAGGTTCTGGAAAATCCCTGAATCTTGATAAATCCCACTCATTCCTGTCTTTCTTAATTTCATATTTTTCCTAGTCTTTTTAAGAAGTCAAAATGTTTTAAAGACAGTAGTTTAAGAAAAGTGGAAGCTTTGCTTGCAAGACTTCTAACTTCTTTCTGGCATATATTTTAAACACATTTGGATTTTTTTGTGATTTGAGAATCTGAACCACTCATCAAAAGGTTTCTGGCTAATGTGCCATTTAAGATACTAGTAGCTCAATAGTAAAGACTTTGAATAGCACAGAATCTACCCACATGCTTTGGTAAATGGTCCAAGTAATAAATTAGTTCCTCGGTTAAAATATTACACTCGTTACAACTGCATTTTTCTATTATTATTTTGACTGCAGTTGATTTCTATTGAATGTATTGTGAGCTTTTATGCACATAATTAATTTGTTTAATTGTTCATGGTTAATTTTTTAATTTGCAGCAGATGTGAAAACTTGGGATTAACACTTTTGCTTCTTACATCATCTATCTAGAAACTAAGATTGGATAACTTTACTATGTCTTTACATCTCTAAATGAGTCAGCTATTAGAGAGAGTATATTTTTGATAGAGATCTGGAGTTGAAAATATGGCAGAGGAGAAATATAAAACAAATGTGAAAATAATGAAGTATAAAAGAAATTAAAAAACCCAAATAAAACCCTCTAGGTGTTTCTATGGGAACACTTGATGACTGGTTAATGGAAGAATACAGCCAGCCAGTAAAGACCAAAAGGGTCTCAAATAAAGAAGAAGATGAAGCAACAAAGAAAGAAAAAAAATATTAATAAAGTCTAAATGAAGATCTATTGCTGTTAAAAAAAAAAAAAACAAACAAACAAAAAAAAAAAAAAAAACACATGCCTGGATTTGTACTGTTTCATACACTTTGCAATTTATGTTGTACATGCTAAAGGAAAAAGGGTTGTCATTTTGGAAAATTCTGCTGAGATGATAAATATGGTATATAGGTCTCATACAAATTAATCTCAGTGACATTTTCTTTCCCACTTCTAATACAGATTAGTTTGAGCTTGCTGTTATTTCCTGTGCTTCTCACACAGTTACCTGTTGCCATAGATAATGTGGGAAGGATACAGAATTATGATCTTCTATAAAGTAGGTATGAAAATGCTTGAATCAGAAGTATTTAGGAAGCTTGCAGCCTTTTTTTAAGTAGCTAGACTAATTTAGTAGGAAACTAAAGAAGCTGGTGCTAAGCAGGACTTTTATTCCTACATAATTCACTGAGATGCAAGTGCATACAGTAAAATGAAGCATGTTAGTCTGGGCCAGGCTGTTTCCTCTAAAGTTTTCTATTTTTGACCAGGACACCCTCATCACTTTAAATAAGGTCCTTCCTCCACAAGCAGCTTCTAGCTCTACCCAGGCCCTAACATGATACCAAATTAATCCTAGGATTAGGATGTGGTACTAAACTAGAAATACATGACACCTCTTTACAGGTCAGAGCAAAATTAATGCAAGGCTTTGACATGGACTTGGTCCTTCATTTGGTGAGGCTGAGATGCATGAATGGAAAATGATCTGCTCTAGCTTGTGGCAGTATTTGACATTCACAGTGAGCATCTGAACGACATAAAATCATCAGAACAAAAATGGTTTAGGCTCAAGAAGCTGAACAGAATGTTCACAGCAAACTTGCCTGCCTTCTCTTTCCCACCACTCCCCCGCCCTATTCCTGCAAATATTGCTTCAATCGCCTGGTTTCAATCCAAAACAGAGAATCGTAAATTTGTTAAATAATTGGGTTTGATGCCAGTTAAATTAAAATAGGAACTACTCAGCTTTAGTGATGCTTCCTGGTTTTTGCTGTGTTTTTCCATGGCAATTTTTTTGCATCCTAGGCTTCAGACTGTTGTGTTCTGAGCTCAGGACTGCATCTGCTTAGGAAGTTGTACTTAAGAGGTTAATCCTATTGTGCTTGTAATCCAGGTCCAAATCACAGTTAACCAATAGAAACAATCTAGAATTAGGCAGAAATTATTTGTCCGGTTATAGTGACTGGTTTATATTGGCACATTTCTTTAGATTGCTTTTAATTTGCTGAAGCATAATAGCAGGAAGTAGGCAAACCTTGCAAAGTTTCCTTGCTGTATTCAACTTTGAGAACCTGCAAGTGGAGCTTTCTTGGTAGTTCATGGGGAACAACAGTGTGTTTTGTAAAAGTTTAAATGAAGGTGGTATCTGCATTGCACTTTTGGCTGACTTCAGTGCTCCTAATATTATATTAAGTTTTGGTAAGCACAAAGGGGTCTTCAGCTGCTGTGAGTTTAGCTAAAAATCATAACACAACTAAACAAGTTTGCAGGGTCCTAGGCAGTCTAACATGTCTTCTGCAGAAGCACTTCAATTTTATTCCTTTTCACAAATATGATAACCAAATTAAAGTTAATTCAAATACCCTGCACATGTGATTACATTTCCTAATTATACTGTGCACAAGTCTAAGTGATAGTTTAGTTTCATCCTGCCTGGCTTGTTTGCTGGGGTACTTGGAATTCAAGAGCTGTTGGCTTTAAATAGAAGCACAATAGTGATGCAGCACGCTAGATTGTAGCTGGGAAAAATCCAGCATTTTGCTGATTTAATGTCTAACTCCAATGTAATCTAAACACGGGATAACCCCAGGCAGCACATTATTTCTAGCACATAGTGCTGTGGCTGCCTTAGAATCCACAACGATTTGCTCTTGATGTTTGGTGGCAGTCACTAACCACTGCAGCTAGTGTAGGAGGCAAGTTCTCCATTTCCACCCTGTAGCATGGAGGTCTACAGTGTGAATAAGTCAATCTATCAACTGTTTGCACCAAAGGGAACAGTTGTCTTTTGGACACTTATAGGCACAGTTTTCTTTCCCTTTTTCAGACACCTACACATAGTGCCCATTCCTTTTTAATGTCAGGCTGAGCAAGTTGAACTGCCTCATTTTCTGGTCAGATAAGAGCTAAACTCAGCATCTAGAAGGAGAGAATGCAGGAGAAAGGGACAGCCAATTTTGCTGGAAGTGAGCCATTAGATTGGTTCAGCTTTATCACAAACTCTCACCCTCAGAGATGCAAATGTAAAGCTCGAAGTCTCAGTTTAGGCTGCCAGCGAAGGACTTTGTGCAGAGGCAGCTGACAAGCTGGCCCACATTATCTCTGCTGACTCTGCTGTTGACCCCTGTCAGAAGGGCAGAGTCGCCAGCTGGGGGCTGTCGCAAGATTTGTCATCATTTGCCAGTCAGTGTCCTCACTCTGTGATCCCTCCTGCTGAGTTAGGGACTCACTATGGTGCATTCATTTGGCCTTTTTGTTGCACTGAAGCAAAAGTATTTGGCAGAAGTCTACAGGATCCTAAAGTTCCTTCTGTATCAGGGAAAGTTTAACATAGTGGCTGTTGGTATTAGCACTTTGTTTACTTTTTGGAAAGCAAAACCAAAGCATTACTTGTTTTATATTCTCAGGAAAAATAGAGAGAAGGAGGAAAATTATTAATTTTTTTTCACTCAACCTCTGTGTAAAATGAAGCTAGAGATCTAGTTCTAGTTCACTGACATGTTATTTTCCATAAAATTTCCATAAAATTCATTCTGCAGTCCCTACGACACTGGCAAGTTTCAAGGGCAAAATAGTATGAAATTTGAAGTCTTAATGACTCTGTGAAGGTTTGATCTCAGAGTAACTTGACTGTATTAACTCCTATTAATGGCTGCTGTGAAAGCTAACCTTCAGTGGGTTGGAACTTGCTTTACTAAAATTGGATTGAAAACTTAGTTATGCTTCATCCATTTTTATATGGATGGTTTTATATGTTCTGGTTGTCATTAGTATAAACACGTGTTTAGATAAATGTATGTAAGCATGGCCCACCCAGATTCCTGCTGGTAAATCTCCTGTAGCAATGATGAGAAATGGTGACAAAATCCATATCTACAAACTGCTAAATTTCAGTAGTTTTGTAGATTACAAATAATGATTATGCACAGCCCTTTCCATAATGACAGAAAATTCACAGCATTATTTTCATTCTCCCTTCTACTATCTGGGACAGAAGATGAGTGAAAGATGAAAATCCATGAGTGTTTTTTTCAGCATAGTGTGCCACAATCATTTTGGCTCACTGCATATAAGTAACTTAGAGAGATGAAGGTGCCAGGAGGTTTTTGCAAAGACACTGTCTATATCGCATATTATTTTCTCTCAGGAGGACTCCCCTGCTAGTGAACTCAATAGTTCTATAGTTTCTCCACTGGGAGAAAAAAAATGCATCAAGTCCAAGCAAGTTAATTGGCTGTGATGATTTGAATAATTGCATTTACACAATTTACAGACTTTGTTTCATGAGGTAAAAGTATTACAAAATTCATCTGCTTTTATTTTTTTTTTTCATTCTTCCATATTAAAGTCAATACAGTATTGCTGGCAAGGACTATTCTGTGTCCCTCCAGACCACAGACAGTAGTTAAAAGCAAGCTGGGATGATGGGCTAGCAGAAGCCCAGGAGAGCCAGTGTTCTCTTCTTTGCCTGTGGGAAAGAGTTTATTTTGAAACAATGGAAAGTTACTCGAAGCAGAACAAAGAAGTCTGTGATCCACTGGGTGTTGTATGCCAGTGGAAGCCTCATCAAGAAAGGGTAGGTAGGGAGGAAAAACAAATAAGAATCTTTAAGAGACAAACACTGTTCAGAACACAGGGAGCTTAGACCAGGGTCAGAAAAAGCCTGACCTAACTAGACAGCTGAAGTCAGAAAAAAATTAAATGTGATAGAAAGGTTCTGTAAATCCAGAAAGAAACCACAAGTTTCAAAACCCTACTCCTGCTGCAGGCTGGTGACTGCTCAGAGAGTAGGAAATTGGGATACAAAGATGAATACAGAAATTATTTTCTTATTATTTCTTATCCTGCCAAGTGTTTCTTACTATGCAATGAGAATAGTGATGGAAAACCCTGTACTGATGTGGGTGTTTGATTGTACTTATTCTGTTCATGTTCTTTAGCCTAGAACATCTTTCTGGTGGGATTTTGGACATACTGTTTTTTGCTAAAAACACATCTGGGACTTTGAGAGGTAAGGCTGCAGTCCTCACAAAGGGCTCCTGCACACATTTAGCCTTGAAATATTTGTACATACTGTCTTTAACCAGGGAAGGGACCTGCACTCTAGTAGCAATCTAGAGGCTAACAACACTTAGTAAACTGAGACTCCACGTAGTGCCATGGAAACAGTAAGAGCCCAACTATGGCTATAGATCTGCTCCTTCTGTCGGAAAAATTTGACTTCAGGTTCATAACAGATGATACAAAACAAGACAGGCAGTGGTTCTCATGACAACTGCATCATCTTTTGTTCTTAGTTTCTCTTGTCATGAAGGCAGCAATGCAGAAGTTAAGACTATTTAATTGTTTCAACTTAAAAAAAAAACAACCTTATCTAATAAAATTGTAGATATAAAATGATACTTAGTTTAGTAAGTACTAATTCAGTACCATTAAAGATTTATTATTTCACTACTGTTTGAAGTATAACGTACCAATTTATGCTAACCTAATGTTAACAGTAAAAATAATCCCAGTGAAGAAAATTACATCTGTATGAAGCCCACCTACAGCTGTTTTCAAGATTTTCCTTCTGTTACTCTATACCAAGAATTTGGTTTCATTTATTTGGGATCTTTTCCTTAGTGTTTGTGGAAAACAGTGTTGGGAATATCAGAACTGAACTAAGAATGAATTTAAATAACTAAACTAATCTCACAGAATTGTTATGTTTTCCCCTTTCTTTCTAACCAAAATCTCTTATTCTTCAATTTAAGACAAAAATAACACCACCTTTATCCTCTGCAGCTGTTTAAGATAGTTACCTTACATGGATTCAAATATAATTTCTGGTGGATTAAATAGTCACTTTCCTTTTACCTTCACAAAAATTAAGGAGAAATATAATTTTTTTATACTTTTAAAAAACCTGAGTCTCTGAAAAGGCACTCAGGAGTGCAACATAAAAGCAAAAGAATTTAATTCACAAAGTATTTTGGAGAAAAGTTATGATAACTCCAAGTGCAAAAGGCATTGTGGCCACCAGTTCTATGAAAGTACATAAGTTTTTCCTTGTAAAAAAACCTGAATACTCTTAATTCTCCTGATGTTGTTGTCCAGCTGCACATCAGTGTATTTCTTAAGCTTCTACATACTGCAGTGCTCAACATTTTAAAACCAACTTATAAAGCAAAAGAGTAAAAAAATGCTTCATGGTGAGTATTTTTAACTTATATTTCAGTTGCAAACTTTCTAGAGAAATTATAATTCACCCTTTAGCTTTGTCACTGGTGTGATTACTGTGAACAACAGCTTTATCAATAATATTCCAGAAAGACAGACCAAATACCCTCCAGCGGTAGAAAAGGCCTTCTTTTCTCCCCATAACCCTGGTGCTGCAAGGTGTGCCAGGGCAGGTGAAAGTGGTGGAAGGAATGAGGAAAAATTAAGAGTTGAGTATAATAGAAATCAACAATGATATAGTTTTATTGTTTTTAAGACAGTAAGATAATATTAACAAGATAAATGTATTTAACTGTTATATAGTGGAAAAGATAAAAACTGCTAATGACTTTGTAAAGAACCTTGTAACTTTTTCCTGTGCCTCTGTTCCTGTTCAGCCTCAGCTGCTATGTGCTCATCTTTACAAGCCTGAGTAGTCAGAGAAATCACCTCTGACTGCAAAGGGACATTTTCATGTACTTTGAAAAGACAAGCTTGCAGGTGGACAGGCTGACCAAGACCTGTTCCCAAGATACATTCTTTTCAGTTCACTTTTGCACCAATTTGACATGACAACACATAGGGGATAAAAGAAAATACACATGGTCGAACCTTCAGCATGAGTTTCATGAAAAAAGGCATGTAGGACAAGATTAAAATATCCTTTGAAATGTTAAGTCCATTTTTTCTTTTTTTGCTTTAAAGCTGTTAAACATTTTGGGTCTATTTGTATTACCTTGGATATTAATACCCTACACAGAGGTTTTTATCTTTTCCTTTCAGACTTAGAGTCTTGATTAAAATTTATTTAACCGTCTCATTTCTGAGACTGAAGGATTCAATAGGATGTATGACTGAAAAAAATAACCAGAAAGGTGGGAATGGTTTTAGAGGTGGCAAAATTATTTTCGTACTCAGGCTTTGAGCAATTATTATTGCCCATGGATAATTGGAAAAATATAAAGGTATGATGAGCTTTTGACATGCAAAGGTAGTTTTGTTTTAAAACTTTCTTGAGTTATAAGAAAGTAAAGAAAGCCAGCTTTCTTCTTCTTGGTCTTAATGAGATACAACTCCATTTTGTTCGTCAAAACTGCACAGCTCTGCTTCCTGCACATGGTCTATTGTACTAGTTTCCAATTTCACTCTGTTCTCAGCTACTTGAAAGATGGCTACTGAAGCATGTTGACACCATCTGTGCTTTCAGAAAATAAACTCTTTGGTAATAAAAGTAATTTTTATTTTGGAGACTATTGGTGCACCATTTTCCATTCCACTGTTAACCTTCTCTTAGAACTCTTCTCACAGCCACCTCAAAAATACCTGGAAAGGAAGCTCCACGCTTCAGACTCATCATGGTTAAATGTCTTGTTTACCAGTTTTAGAACTGCCACCGAATTGATATATGGAATTATTATACCTCTGGTTTATATTTTATTTTGTGCTTAGCAACTTTTTCCAAAGTTGAATGATTAGAACCTTGAGACAAAGCACTGCACTATTTAGTCTTTACAATGAAATATTGTTGTAGCTCTACAGAATATATTAGTTCATGAATTACAGTACTATGAGCCCAGCAATATCATAAAAGCAGTGAGTGTGAAAACATTTTTTGTGGATCATGTTGCAGAAGGGAGACTTAAGAACACCTGCTTAAGTTCAGATATCTTATACATATATAGGCAGATTCAGTTGTCTGTATCTGTAACATAGGAAAGATTAGAGAGCCTTAGTAAATATTTCTGCAGTACCTTGAAATATTTTGCCTTAAAATACTAACTGAATTAAGCAAACAGCTCTGGGGTTTTCTATCATCTAAAAACAATTAGCAAAGATTTCAATTTAAATTTCATTAGCTTTTCCTAGTATTAGCCAAATTTTCTGGAAAGATCAATTGCAAACAATTTGATCTTATCAGCTAGTTCCTCAGTTCTGTCACTCTGATTAATTTTAGAGTTTCTAGCAAAAGTTACGTAGTTGATAAACTATATTTCACAATATCATTGCTCAATAGATTTAATAATTGTGATATAGGTGTTTTATTAGGCATCATCTTTCTTCCTGATAATTAAAATGCTTATTATATGTAGGCATTTCTCTGTTCATAATCAATATGACATTTTATTTGTTTCCTATGGAATCAGAAGACTAATTGAAATGAAGATCATAGTTGCAACCTCCTTCAATGGAGAGGCAGAATAATGAACAAAAGGTAAAAAAGAACAAGCTTTTGGTAGGAATTTCTTTGTATTTGGAAGAATTATGCTAAGGTTCTTCTTCTTATATTAAGAATTAGATTTTTTTCATTGTCATAGCATTTGATTTCAGAACAGTGCCAAATTCAGTTTGAAATGTGAGGATCAGTAGTTTGTACACAAATATACAGAAATTATTCAGAAAGCAAATGCATTTTCAAATGGTAGTGTTACTATAGTTACAGTTGTTCCCTATACTGAAAGGAAAATATGAAGAATTACTCAGACAGTGAAAAGAATTTCCCTCAGGTATGTATGACTAGCCCATAGATTGTTAGATAATTTTGAGTGGACGGTGAACCTTAATAGATTTTTAAATCATCAATATTTATTTTATATTTGCTAATTCAGTTGAGGTTTTATTTTGTGATTTCTGGTGGTCAACAGATTTTCCAGATATTGTTAGCTTTCACAAGACTTCATTTACAACATTTTTCCAATATAAAACTCTCTTTCAATACAGTTAGAATGAATAGGAAATAAAGGTGCTCAAATACTTTTTCTTAACTCATAATTTTTCTATGCTCTAAACTATGAATATAACCTCTAATTTGTCTCAGTGTTAAGAAATACTATGCACAGCTACATTTTAACTGTATTATCACTGCAATACTAAGTCCTGTTATCTACCATAAATTTTCCTGCTGTAATGTAAAAATCCTACTCACACGCATGTAGTAAAGGTAATGTGTAAAGTGGTAGAAAAACTTAAAACCACAATGTAGATAAAATACAGAAGCAGAATTGCAAGATAAAAAATTTTCATTTTTGACATTCCTAAATGTCTTTCCTTTTTTTGGCTTCCAGTACTGAAGACATGAACAGAGCAATATTCTGGTTTAATTCTCAGGTAATTAAATCAGCATTGAATATCATAGTGATGTACATTAGTTCAGAAGAAAAACGAAATATTTTTGAGTCTATATAATCCATGCAAATGTTTCCTAGTATATATTTTAAGAAAAGACCATATTTTTCTGAGGCACAAATATTTTTGAGAGATTTACAGAACATGAACTTTTGACTGCTACTTTTACCAAAATCCTAATTTCTCCAGGTTTATTTTATTTTCATACTTTGAATATTTATTACCTGTTTTGTAATAGGGCATAAAACTCAGAGCTGAGTCTTATAGGAGCGAAAAGGGACAACATTGATTTTAGATGTTGCAATGTTGAGTCTAAGTTTCATGTCTATTTTCCAGTTGCTTTGATAATATTGTAGGACTGGATGAAAATATCATTTTCTTAGTTCAGAAAAGTTTATACATTTCTGTGGTTTTTTTCTTGATCTTTGAACTACTGAGAGATCCAATCCTGCTTAGATTCTAATGTGGAAGTCCACAACTATACATATAGTTTTTGCTACGTCCTTAATTCATAAATCAATGTCTTTCAGCTACAAAAATGGCAGAATTATCTGATTAATTTAAAACTTTGAAGAGGTTATCAAGGTAGAATTTCTTGGCAAGTTATTTTTTCAAAATTTAAAATCTATAATTTTTTGTTTGTTCGTTTCATATCTATTTAATTTTCAGTCTCTATGCTCATTGCAAGACAAAAACCTACTTTCATTTTCACATATTTCCTGAGTTGATGAACAGATAAAGGTATGTTAGCTTATCCCCTTTAGTTTGTAGGTTCAAAAAGAATGAGCATTTCCTGTTTTCAGTGACAAACAACTTTAACATACCTTGAAACCTTTGTTTAAAGGAACCTCATGAGGAAGAGTTTTTTAAGAGGCCTAAACCCATGATCCTTTTGTATTCAACCCTCAGTTTCCTGCTCTGTAAACTATTTTCTAGGCAGCAAAGGTACCTGCTTAAATGAGTTATAAACCTTCAGTTTATAACTATATTAATATTGTATTTTGTTTTATTTGCTGGTTTTGAAGACAGAGTGAGCACAATTCAGAAAAAGAGAAAGAAAAGTATTCTCTTTCCTTTTTTATGCTCCCCCTAATCAATGCTGCTTTTTGTGCCTGTGAAAGAGGGAAAACAAATAAATAATATTTTTCACATAGTCAGTTTAATTTTCATTAATGGCAGATAAGTTGAACAGCTCTGCTTCTCAGAAATTTTCTGCTGCTGCTATCAGTGATGCAAATCCTTCAGATCTTACTCTTATGACTCATATTTACTTGGTCAATCACACATTAAATTCAAAGGATGTGTAATTGAGGAAAATTGACTATAAATAGGGTAAAATGTCAGGATTTGGTCAGCATTAATGGACTCCATGTAATAACTAGTACATTGAGTTTTAAGGAGATTTTTAGCCCTAGACAATTAGGCACAAATCTATCCAATCCAGCTTCAAATCCATCCATATCTTAAGTGGGCTGAACCAATTTCTCTCTCAATTTCTTTCTCTTCATCTAAGAAATGTCCTTTAGATGTCTGATTTAAATTCCTAGTTCAAATGAATCCAAGGATTTTGAGAATCCAGTTATAAAATCTTTTTTGTACTAATCTGGTTCTGACAATAACAGAATGGCCATGTAGGCCATATTATCCTGAAGGCAAAGAGCAGTTTATCATAGAGTCATAGGCTGGTTTGGATTGAAAGGGACCTTAAAGATCATCTAGTTCCAGCCCCCAGACAGGGTGGGCAGGGACACCTTTCTCTAGACCAAGTTGCTCAAACCTCCATCCCATCTGGCCTTGAACACTTCCAGAGTTGTGGCATCTACAATTCTCTGAGCAACATGTTCCAGTGTCTTCCTTCTTCACAGTAAAAAATTTCTTCCTAATCTCTAATCTAAACCTACTCTCTTTCAGTTTGAAACCATTCTCCCTTGTCCTGTCACTACATGCTCCTGTCACAGACAATATAACAATATAGCAGTTATCTCTAAGATTAATCTTGTAGATTTCCCCATGTTTCTATCTACTCTCAGAATACAGTGTTTTCCCAGGAGGTAGGAAAATGCAAGTACAAATTCTGATATTCATGGAATATAATGCAGAGCCCAACAGTTGCTTTGTGTGTTACAATACTCCACTGAGCAGCATTCAGTGGAGTATTATAATATTCAGCTGATGCTTGAACTGTGCTACTGTTTGTATAGACCACACTTAGGATGTGTTCAAAACCAGGTCATACTCTAAATATTGAAGGTAACCAGTAACTGGGATATGCCTGCTGTCCTTTTGGATTATTTATCCACCAACATTTAGTTGTTGGATAAATAGTGTTGCTGGTATGAATTTTCATAAACCATACCATGCAAAGTTTAAAACAGAAAAATGTGGAATGTTACTTACTTATGCCTTCAGGAATAGAAATAGTACCGTATAACTTGTCTGGTCATAAAACCAAATTTGACAAACATCTCTTTTTTATTATCATTATTATTATTATTATTCAGTGGAAAGCAAGTATTTACTTCAATACATATTTGAAATACATTATTTATTTGATAATAGGTTTTCCAACTAGAACTAGTAAAATATCATAAAATATTTTGAAGCTGAATCCTGATCCTTTCAATAGTCTTCTTTGAAGGAAGGTTGTAGGCTTCAACAACCTAGAAATCCGTTGTGTTCTGATGCATTTGACGGTACAGAGAACTAATGAGCTTTCAGTGGAGATCTTGAGGAGTTGAGAAGGGAAAATTGAAGGGCTTTGTTTATTAACAGAAGTTGTTCAATATTGATTCAGTGTAGCAGAATTGTGTCATGATACAACTTGCCTTCCACAAATATTTCTTGAGGGGGTTAGGGATTTTTCTTTTTCCTTTTTTTCTTCCCTGAAGGAGTCAAATGAAAGTTAATAGGGAGAATAGTTTGATATTGCACTTTGTGCTTGTCTTGTAGCATAGTGTTATTTTGAATGAATGGTTATTTTTTTCCATAGCGGTTCTTTACTTCTGCTTGGGATATTGCAGAGGTAGCAGTTTATCAGGGCCACTTTCATGTAACACTTCTATGCTGTTTGCTTTTCAAAGCCAACTCACACTTCATGAGAAGCACTTGTAACCTGTACATGAGCAGCAAAGGTAGAGGTAACTTTACCTGTGGGCATGTTTGAGTTTTTTTTCCTCCTGTATAGCATTTAGATTTACTTGAGTATTAGGTTTTTTTGACCTTCAGAACGTTTAGGAATTGTTTCTGTATTTTAAAAATTATATTAAGCATGGAGCTTTATACATTTACCTTTTTTTAAATTCTTTCTCATTCTTGTTTCAAAATTACAAGTACAAAACACAGATTAATATGGTGTAAGTGCCTTTTTATTCACCTAAGAATTGTATTATTCTAATGTTAACTAGTGAATTTTGAAATATATATAATGGATATAGAATTGCAGATATGAAGAAATAGTGGATTTTCATAAAACTGAACATCACATTGTGGTGGTGCTTAAATTCAATTCCAGTTGGGTTTTATAATTTGTGTTTTATAATTTTGTATTTATTACTATTGTTTAAGATGGCCTCTCCTTCCCTCTCCTTCTCTCCTTCCCTCAGACTTTCCTTCCCCCCCCCTCAAACCTTCCCGCCAAAATCTTGGTTGTCCTGGTAACCCCATCCCATAATAGTTGTTTACCACTTTCCGGTTACCTGTCAATCTTTAAGTTATATAACTTCCCCACCCCCTCATCATGTATTCCTCCTCCCCAAGTTACCTGTTACTGGTTCAAAAGTTGTGCATCCCCTCATTATACGTTGGCAAAGAGTTTTAATTGGTCCCACGCGATCCCACCCCCGAACCTACTCAATAAAAAGCCGTGCCATCTTGAGGCCAGCGTCTCTCCTCGGAGTGCGGCCTTGGGACCACGCATCCCTTGTTGCACCTCCTGAGAGTCCCGCCTTTCTATTCTGCGCACTATCCGCACCTTGGTCGAGTTTGCCCACGCCTCTGGCAAAGTGAGCCCCTGGATGTAGTGGCGGCAGGGCTGGCCGGAACTGCACCCATTGGAAAGCCGAGCCACTGCATCACATGCTCTGAAGCTTTTTTAAATTAAACTGTTTTCTTAAAGCAGAACTCAAAACATCAGACAAATTTTGGATTTCTCTAGTCTTATGACAAATGTTACCTTTTAAACTAAGAAGAGATTGGATTTGAGATAATAGGAAGTTATGCAATGCAGTAGCTGATGTTTGTTTTCTTCATCTTTGATAATATCAGGTCTTTTCTGCAAATGCAGAGAGGTAGAATGAGGACATATGACAAACAACAAAATGGAGTTGTTTCCTTAGATTTAATTAAGAAAATCATTATAAAAGCACTTTTTTCATAAAAAACAAATCATAAAAATACAAACGTATTAGTTCCTTTTTCAAATTCTATTTTCCTATAATCGGTTTGGAAGGATTTTCACTGATTTATGTAGTGAAAAATTAAATAAGTTACAGGGCTTTCAGATTACTGCCTTCATAATTCAAGAGGATTTATTACTAAGGACATTTCTGTGAGGAAAATAACTCAGCCAATAAAGAAAAATTATTGCTGAAATCTTGAAAGTACATAAATATCAATGTAGCCATATTGATCAGTTCATTATATAAAAGAGTCTGAACTGGAAAGCAGAGTACACACAGCATTCAGTAAAGAGCTATCCTTATTGGCTACACTGTAGAAAATTCTATCTAGAAATAAATCAGGTACATCAACAGCAAATAGATCTGAGAAAAATGATTAAAAGAAAGATACGTGAAACTATTTAAGTAGATATATTTCAAGAACATGATATAAAAATCTTTCTATACACAAATAAATGTTCTCAGCAAATGTTCTTATAACAACATAGATGTAGGTCTCAATCATGAGGGTCTGCTCATTCGGAGATTAGAAGAACTTCTTGGTATTTGGAATTGAGAAAGCAGCTTAATGTAGCCATAATTTAATGCTGAGATATCTTGTACCTGTCAGGAAAGCAAGAGGAAAAAATACTTTTGAGATTCCATCAATGAAGATAGGCACCTGATAACCCTCAGAAAACTCTGTGATGAAAGGGACGTGCCTGTCTGATTCTCAACATCAGCTGGTGGGTGCAGACATTCCTGGCACTATGAGGAACTGCAAAATGCACTTTGGAAAAAGTTGTTTGTTTTCATAAAATTAGTAATTGCTTGTTCTAGGAAAAAAAAAATTAAATCAGAAGGAGAAACTTACTTTTGGAAGAACATTAATGAAAAATTAAATTCATGTTACTCAAAGCTGGTGAAGACTTATTTACTTGTGACACAACAGAAAATAAAACACACTTTTAAAACTTATAAAAGTTTTAAAAGTTTTGTTGTTTTGCTACCTGATGAGATGCCAAATTGGTGCAATATGACTTCTTAAGATGGCAAATTCATGTTAGGGAGAGCAGAAATATTTAAAATACTATTTAAGTATGGATGATAGGTCTTTCACAAAATTTCTTTAAAAGTTTTTTACTGTTGCTTTTGTTTAAACAGAAAAGTTTTGGAATTCGGGCAAATGCAGAACTAAAACAAATGTAACATGCCTTACAAGCAGTGCTGTGTTTTGTAGGACTTGAATTTTTACTTGTGTAATACTACTGGTTGACTTCATCAGATGGGGGAATAAACTCTCCGTGAATCTTGGTTTATCATTTCAGACTACCAGGCAAAACTGGACTGCAGGATTTGAAAAATCTTATGGTTAGAAATGAAGAAGTTTAAGCCAAATTTCCTATATAAACTGGTTCTCAATTAAATGAGACAGAATGAATGGACAGTTACTTCTGTGAGTAATAAAACACACACACAAAAAATCAAACTCAAGCTTTAAGGCTTAAAATGTGTAAGCTATGTATGTCTTTCTAAATTAAAGTACATTACAAACCAAAAAAAGTTGTAATTAAGTAGTTTTTTATCCCGTACACAGTGAGTGACAAGTGATTTTGCCATTTGGCTGTTGTTAAGTAAGCTCAGTTCCAAAGAAGACGTGGATGTTCCAAAGTACATAATTGCCTGGAAGAAACACTGAGGAATTTCAGAAAGCCGATTCAATGTTTAAAAAAATAATACTCAAAAGCCTTAGCTAATCTAGCTGAAATGTTTTGGGTGGACACTTAAGACTTTGTAACATTTTCTAATGAGTCACATTTCTTATGATCTCTCATTTAACAAATGTATCTAAGGTTTATCTGAAAGAGTAACGCTTCACAGATGACTTAGCATGCCTGTTAGCACGTGTAACCTCTGTCAAATAGCGTTGCACTTCATATAAAGTCCTGCTAACTGAATAATGAGTGTGCCATTGGGTGACCACATGCCTGACCAACTTGTGAAATCCTTATTTTTCTAACTATGCACTGGTTTAATAACTGATCTGAAGTTGAACTAATCTCTAGTAGAACTGCGGTAAAGTCCAAGCAGCATTTTTAATTCCATGGACCTGCTCCAAGGGTCTTTCAATTCATTGCCTTTCCCAGTAGGTTTTATACTCAAGTAAGTTTTTATACATACAATCATAATATTGTAAACAGGATCAAGATAGTGACAAATTTCTTCTGTTTTATATAACATTCCCAAAAAGCTGCATACCATTATGCTCATTGCAAAGTAGAAGAAAGTATAAAGCAGACAAGTGAATAAACTAGTTGAACTATACAAAGAGAATTGTGGACTTACATAATGTAATAAAAATTGGAATTTATTTTTACTCCAGTCACATGCTTAGACTTGCATACTGCAGTTTAGTAGCACAATAATATTAGTACTATCTGAAAGAGAATGCTGTTAATGTGAATGAAATTAGTAGTGCTTTATGGTTATATTTGCACAGACAATTAATATCTATATTTTATCTTCATCTAGTTATTTAAAGGGCTGCGATTGTCATTATTCTGTCTGTAAAGCAATAATAGTTACATGAGCCATTACCAGTGAGAAGTTATGAGCAGTTTTTGTCAGTGCTCATAGAAAGGCTGACCTTCAAGAAGTTGCTGTAGCTTTGGACAAATTAAGAATATTCCTTTTCCAATGGTAAACAGTGAATTTTCACAGAGGAGCCTAGGAACAAGGGAAGTACACAGGAGTATTTCTGCAACAAACACCTGTACCTTCCAGCAATTTGTGGGCTTCTGGAGCTGGATAACATATCTTTGTATTTAGCAAACTTCTGTATATTTTTCTGCATAAATTTGTCCTTGAAAAACTTTACTTATTGCTGTTCCATAAAAGAATACTGATTATGCAAATGTGACTTTTTCACAATAATAACTTTTAAATTACCTATTGGTCAGCTAGGAATAAATTCTTCAGAGCAGCATATTCTTAACTGTTCCTCCTTTATCATATAAGGCAGGAATTAAAATATACAGCTTATACAGGCTATGCACAAACATATTTTTGCCAAGCTGGCCAGAGTGATATAAAGCATTACTGTCTCCATCTGTTCAATTACTACTTCTGCATCCTGAACACTAGGTTATTAAGAAATCTCTCCTCGTTCATAAAACAAATTAACTTAAATCATCCTCTCTAGTGATTAGTCTGAACTTTTTTATTATATGAGATAATATATTGTGCTCACACTATCATTTATGGCATATCAACTATGTTATCTAAAATCTCCAGCATAGAAGAGGCTGTAAAGACTTTGAAAAAAACTGCAAAAGTAACTATCTGAAAGTGCAGTTTTCATTGGTTTTCTTTATATTTAAATAAAAAAAAATTAAGATTTTTAAACCCTCTCCCAACACTTTTAAATAATAAAAGACGGAGTATTAATTGCATTTGGAAGTGTGTTGCATGTGGCCAGGGTCTGGCATATAGAGTATTCATTTACCAAACAGGAATACTCTGATAATTTTACTTTGGTTCTATCTAAAAAATTAAGTATAGATGTCCTTTTATTACTACCTTAAGTATACCAGTAGCCCAAGAAAAAGGCAAGATAGCTCACAAATTTAATTAAATCATCCTGATTTTTTCTTTGGCTTCAGAGTGATTTCAAAGATATTTAGTTTAGGGTTTTAGAACTGAACCATTAAAATGCACTGGGGTTTCATTGGGAAAAAGAAAAAAATATTTTTTGTGAGGTTTTTAATGGTTTCCGTGAAGTTTCAAGTTTTCATTAGCTCAAAACATTGTCAGAGTCAATGATAACTCTGAGGGGTGAATGTTTGCTGTTGGAAGTGATTAACTGGAAGAAAAAGTTTCTCATTTGTAAATTTGACTTCACAATAGATATCAATACTTGGTACAGTTAAAGGCAAGACACTATTACACATTCTGTTATTTTAAAATTTTTGAAGTCAATTAGATTTAAACTCAATTCTTGATTACATGAGCAGCTGGAATTTTGGAATTATTTGCTGGAAAATGTATGTTCATTTTTGTATAAAAAGAAATGTACATATTTGCATATACACTCACACATATACACACATACATATTTATTGCGATTTTCATGTACTTTCTTAAACTTCTTTTGTGTTTTTGCTTAGAGATTTTTTTCCTAGATTATAACCTTTGTTTTTAAACTAATTAGATTAAAAACAAAGTACAGAAATACTTCTATACCAATGCATCTAAACATATTAAATATATGTTAAATAGTTTAAATTATTTTGTTAGTGCTTTGTAGGCTAGTGTTGCAGCAAGTTTCTTGCTGATTTCTGTCCCTGACTAACCTAATTTTTACTGATCTCCACAGTTAGGCAATGTTTCAGGTAATTAATTTCTATTTTACATTGGTTTACACTGGTTTATATAATCTTTTATCTTCCTCTGTACAAATTATTAATTTCTGCTTTATAAAAGCTTTATTATGCAGAAGTCTAAAAATGTTAGTGTAAAAAAAATCTGCCAATTCCTAGGTTAAATTTTTCATTCTCTTTTAATGTGGATGCATTAAAAATAATAATAAAAGTGATTTCAATTACAATAGAAATTTGTCTTGTAAATATGCTCTCCCTAAAGGAAAGGTGTTAGAGGAAATTTAGAATGGTCATTCTCAAGGTAGCATTTCTCTTCTTGTATGCATGTATATTTTTTGTTATACAATTGAAAAATGTCAAAGACAAATTTTCCCAATTAAGAATATGCTGAATAAATGACATTGAAAAAGATTATTGTCACTTTTCTCTACAACTTTTCCATATAATGAATGTAATTTTAAAATTTATTTATTTTCCTATGCTGATTAACTCGAAGGTGCTCTGGCCTGACTAAGAGAGGGTGGAAGATTGCTCATAGGTATTTGTGTGAATCGGTCTTGCTCTGTCATTGTCTGTATCTAGGAGTGTACAGTCATCTTAAATAAAAATAGAAAAGTGATGAGTTTGGTGGACATGTATAAACATTCCTCCCACATGCAGCCTCCAGCTATTTTATGAAAAGACAGTTCACAGAACCAAATGAAGAAACACAATTCTTTATTATTTCAGAGTAAAAGGAAATCCATCTAAATCACAAATTTATTTTAGGAGTAACAGAACACCCTCAGAGGAGCAAAGACTTAGAAATTAAGCATTTATTTACCTGTTTATCTTACCTATACTTTTCCGGCCATTGACTACAGTCGTAGCAGTTCACATAAACCAGTAATTAAAATAGTTCAAACATGCTTTTCTTGTACTGAGGGCAAATAGCACAGCTTGGATAATAGTCTTGTGTGTACTGCACCCTGCACAGTTCTTCATCATTCAGCACCCCAAAAATTCCTAGGCATTGTCAGAAAGCATTGAAGTTGGCATAAATCAAATATAAAGCAGGGAGTCTACTGGCAACTACCAGACAAAGATCATCTTGCCCCTGGCACTGTTTTATTTAGACCACCTACAGATGATGACGTAGCATAGCTGCTCTAGATGGTGTTCTTGGGTTCTGTTTTATTCTGTAAATACTCCTATACTGACCAAAGCAAGAGAGCTTCAACCTGGTTTTTTTTGTGTTGCTTACTATGAGAAGTGTCTTTGTTTAATTATTTGTTGATCAATTAATACCCAACTGCAAGAAAGGAAGTTCTTCTTTGTACCTGCTGCATTCAGTATGTTCAGACTGTAGCTTCAAAGCAAGCAGTAACTTACAAGATTTGACAGTGTGACTTTAAAAGGTCTCTATAACCACAGATCAGCTTGATGTGGAGGTCAACATCCTGTTTTGCTTCACTAGCTCTTGAGCCAATAATCTTTGTTCTAAATGAAAGTAATTGTTTTGGGTAGCATCTGATAGAGGGCTCTAGTCCCAAGGTCAGAGAAACAAAGAGCATGTAAAGTTGAATCCATCATTATATCATTATAACATCATATACATTAAGTTTAAAAAACAGCAACTACCATAAGTAAAACAATCAGGAGGACAACTCCTGTTCTCTCATTCATTTTTCTATTAGTATCTTTAGGCCTGGAAAATAAAGGGGACAATGTAGGTGTCTTTAAAAAAAGAGATGAAACTGATATGAATTTTCTCTTTTTATTTAAATACTGAAGTGAACCTTGACAGTTGAAGATTTGGATTATATGCTCATTTGGCTTCTCTGAAACTGATGATTTTCACCCTGCCCAAATTGCTACTCCTTCCTTTGAGAGCAGCTATTACAACTTTCAGCCTAACAAAGCTTTCTATCCCAATCTCTCTTTTGCAGACAGAGACAAAAAGAAGTTCAGACCATCTCTCAGTCAGAGGCATATTAAAAATTATTATAACATGTAGAGGGAATGAAAGTTGCTTGCTAAATTCATACTCTGCTTCAGATGTACGTGTATTAAGATTCCTCTAAGAATAATTTTTTGCCCTTCACTGATGGAACATTGAGTTCCTTCACTTACTCAAATGTGAGCTGCCTCATTTTAACACAGAATGATCAACCACAGCATGGATATGTGCTTTCTATTTATATCCTTGATGTCATTCATCTGTTGATCAGAATAAAAGCTATCAGCCATAAAGTCTTTCTGTTCATTTTATCAGATAATCTTGCATTTAAAAATAAGATGGATTATGTCTTACTTTATCAACCAAAGGAAAAGGAACAACATATCAAGTTAGATTTTTCTATTAGTCATTCTCAATATGGTGTGATAAAACCAAATTCTATTTTCATGAAAGCTCATTTTTTATTTCGATTGCAATGAACAGAATGATATTGCCATCCAAGTAATCTTTTACATTCAAACAATCACAGAAATGACAGAACATCTTGAAAAACAATAATAGGAATCCCTTTTTCGAGTAGTGTTAATTCCCACAACATAGTCATAAATATATAGTTAGAAACTGGAAAGGTATTTCTTACCAGTGACTGCATGTTAGATTAATTCGTTAGTAGTACTCTGAGCACTAGCTGTTGAGACAAAAATAAATGACAGTAAAATCTAATAAAAGCACACAAACAGCAACAGTTTAGAAAGAGCCTGTTAGCAACTCACAGTTACACTCACACAGCCTCATTTATATGCCAAATACAAATCATCTGTTTTTACAGACCATGTTCTTGCCACATTGTTTTCATTATTCATTCTACAGAGTCTTGTTGGAGCAGCCACTTCAGCCTCAAGAGCAGGGAGGGGACCTCATCAATGTACATAAATTTATGAAAGGAGGCTGTCAAGGGGATAGAGGCAGGCTCTTCTCTGTGATGTCAAGCAATAGCAGAAGAGGCTATGGGCAGAAACAGATACCCAGGAAGTTCCACCTGAATAGGATGAATTTATTTGCTGTGTGAGGGACCACACATACTGGAACAGATTGCCCTGAGAGGTTATGGAGTTTCCCTCACTGGAGAAATTCAAGAGCCATCCAGACAAAATCCCATGCCATGTGCTCTGGGATGACCCTGTTTGAGTAGGGAGGTTGGACCAGATGACCCATTTTGACCTACACCTCCAAATCCAATGATTTCCGTAGGTCTTCTATAAGACATTTACTGAGTTTGATTCACTTCCTATTAACTAGTTGTAGTAGTAGTAAGGCAACAGAAGAGTCATTTCTACATGCTACTGTGGATATTATTCTTAAATAATTCTATCTGCCTAGGTGCTTAATTATGTTGAGTTGGGCAGTTGTGAAATGCTAGTTTTATTTGCTTTTAGCTGAGTTATAATGCTTTATTGATGTACTAAATTAGAAATTCAGATAGTCTGAATTTCTTAACAGCCGACAAATGACTGCTCCCTAACACCTGGCAGTAGTATATATAATGTTAAGGTATCTGTTTAAGAAGGGTGAATAGTATAGAGCATGACAGCTTTTCACAAGAACACAGTATCGGGCACATCTATATGCTTCATATCAACTACCCAGAACTTCCTCTCTGACATGACAGTGAAATTCAAGGGTCTTACTTCTGTATCTGATAGATGACTTTCTGGCAGAATGTCTTTTTGCTGAATGTAGTGTATCAGAACTTTAACTTCTCATGGAAACATATCAGTTCTGGTAAAGCTTTCAGTAGGTCAGGTAAAATCCAGTTAAAAAGGATAATAATTACAGAATTAATTCTGTTTGGAGAAAATGAGCAAAACATTATAAAATTCAGTTCCTTTAGTATTTATGGGTTTGGATATAAATTAAACTTTGCTTTTGATCCACACATATTTGTACTTGTCAGTATCATTTCTTCAGTTCCTATTCTGACAAAAACCCAAAGAAACAAATCCCACACCAGGATCACAAACCATCCAGTCTAAACCACTTATCTGTATCTTTTGAGAAAAGAAAATTTGAACACCAGACAAAAGCAATGCCAGGCCCACAATATGACTTTGAATTAACATATGCAGTATCTCAGAAGGCAATTTGAAATGAAGCCTTCAGAAGAAGTAATTCCAGCTATAATTTGATCATTTGCAATTTTCTTCTTTGTTAAGAAGAAGAAGTAAAGGGTGTGAAAGAACTTTCCAATTGCATCTTCCACTCCCACTTTATTTCCTGCAAATATGCTGATAGGAACATAAAAGGAATCTGTATCTTTAAAATTGAACTTGCTCTTTTTTGAGGAAACTATTTTGAGAAATGCCACTATAACTGCCAGTTCCTCAAGCATATGCTCAAAGACTACCGGAAGACTGTCTTCAGAGTTAGGCTAACAATCATAAAATGATGCTGCAAAGTACCCACTTGTGTTTAAGCATGCAAACAGTCATTATACATACTTTCTGACTGTGTTCATAATATCTGTTGGTTTCTGAGCAAAATTGTAGCCAGTTAATAACACATTCATTCTTTATAATATGAAAACCCAGATGGGAGAAGGTTTCTCTCAGTGATGATTGCCATTGTGTGCTTATTAAGTATAGCAGAAAAAATTCATTAATCAAAACATAATTTGACAAATTCTTGATTATACCAATATGACTAATTGGAAAATAACAGTCATTCAGGAAAAAAGGTACAAATTTAGAATATGACTTTGCATATTTGATTGTGGTTAATAACAAGCTCAATATAAAATCAAAATACAGGCTTTGGAAAGCTAGATAATTTGTATTAGACTGCATCAAAAGCAAAGGTATGTTATGGTAAACAGTGATAATCTATTAGTCAACACTGAATAATCAGAATTTTATCTCTTTGGAGATTTGCATCATAGCATCAAATGCTCGAGCAAAAGACTTTGCAAATGTTGTCTCTTGACCCTCTCTAGATTCCCATCACAAAAGCTTATCACTTCTGTTCTCAGCTGGACAGGGAAGAGAACACATATTGAAAGGCTTGTGGGTCAGTATAAGGACAGGGAGAGATCACCCACCATTACTGTCATGGGCAAGACTCAAGTTGGGGAAATTAATTTAACAACAAATCAGACTAGGAAATGAGAAATAAAATGAAATCTTATGACACCTTCACACCTTCCCCCGATCTTCCCTTCTTCCCGGGCTCAACCTATTCCTTATTTTTCCTATTTCATTCTCCCAGCATCACAGGGGAGTGGGAAATGAGGACTGTCAGTTGATCACACCTTGTCACTCCTTCCTCCTTAGAGGGAGGACACCTCACACTCTTCCCCTACTTCAGTGTGGTGTCCTTTGCATGGGAGACAGACCTTCATGAGCTTCTCCAGTATCAGTCCTTCCCATGAGCTGCAGTTCTTCACAAACTGCTCCAGTGTTGGTCCCTACTGCAGCATTCAGTCCTTCAGTAACAAATTGCTCCAGAGAGAATTCACCATGGGTCACAACTCCTGCCATCAATCCTGCCCCACTGCAGGCTCCTCTCTCCATGCAGCCATAGGTCCTGTCAGGAGCCTGGTCCATCATGGGTATCCCACAGGTTCACAGCCTCCTTTGGGCACTGACCTGATACACCATGGGATTCTCAATGGGCTGCATGTGGATCTCCACATCCTCATGGTCCTCCATGGGCTTCAGAGAGAAAACCTGCTGCACTGTGGTCTGTAATATGGGCTGCAGTGGAATCTCAACCCCAGCACCTGGAGAATCTCTTCTACCTTCTTCTTTACCGTCCTTGCTATTGGCAGGACTGTTTCCCTCACATGTTCTCATGCCTCTGTCCAGGCTTCTCTTCCATGACAGCTTTTTACCCCTTGTTAAATCTGTTACCCCAAAGGTGCTACCATCTTTGATGGGTTCAGCTTTGGCCAGCAGTAGATCAATCCTGGAGTCAGCTGGCATTGGCTCTTTTGAAAATGGGGGAAGCTTCTCACAGAAGCCACCCCATAACTCCCTCTCTACCAAAACCTCGTCACATAAACACAGTACAGCAAGATACTGCTTCAAAGGTTAATTGTTTTCCAAGAGTTATTCACGGTGACATTACCGCTGCATGTCCCTACTGATGCATGCTATTAAAGTAATTTCATTTCTTCATTAAATTTGTAGAGATAAAATTGTCTATTTTCAATTGAAGCACTTTTGGTCAGCAGTTTTGATAAAGTGTTCCTTTGGTGTATCTAAAAGTAATAGGCAAGGGATTTAGTAACACACACTGCTACTTTTATTCCTAGAGTACTTTAATTCCAGTGATAAAACAGTTTATTTGGAGGCTATGAGTAAGAAGTGATTCAAAGCACTCTAAAAAAGAAAATTATTAATCAAACAGTGTAAGAAGTTTATCAGCAAAATTGTCTCAATATTACTGAAAGAATAATTGTACATTCTGCCATTTGAGGTGATGATATTTTCATAGAATCATAGGAAAGAACATCCTGACTTGGAAGGGATCTGCAAGGATCATCAAGTCCAACTCCTGGCCCTATGCAGGAGAGTCTCAAGGTGTACCTGGAGCATTGTCCAAGCACTTCTTGAACTCTGTCACGCTGGTGTTGTGACCATTTCCCTGGGCAACCTGTTCTAGTGCCCAACCACCCTCTGGGAGAAGAACCTTTTCCTAATACCCAACCTAAACCTTCCCAAGACAACTTCAGCCCATTCCCTTGGACCCTGTCAGTGACTGCCAGAGAGAGGAGATCATCACCTTCCCTTCCACTTTCCCTCACGAGGAAGCTAGAGACTGTTATGAGGTCTCTTCTCAGCCTCTTCATCTCCAGGCTGAACAAGCCAACTGATCTCAGCCTCTCCTTTTATGGCTTTCTATCTAAGCCCTTAACCATCTTCATAGTCCTCTTTTGGACACTTTCTAGTATAAGCAAAAACTTTCTAGGTCCTAGAGGAAAGAAAATACAGATACATTCTCAGATCTGTATAGCTACATTTAAGTCTGTTAAATCTACATTTCTTAAGTTTTGACATCTGTAATTATGAACAGACTTCATTCTGGTTATTAAGAAACCTTTTACTGTTGAACAGTACTTCTACACCCAAAATAAATGCTAGCCTTGTGTAAATTATTTTATCATGAATACTACTCTGGAGAAGCTTTTCAGTTGAACATCCAGACTGAAAAAAATCACAGCATTTATGCATATAAAAATAATTTAGTTTTGGTGTACAGGGGAAAACCCTGTACAATGTTTAGATTGTGTTCTTTTACCTTTGATTACCACAGAAGTTTGAGAGACAGGCTGGGCCTTCCTATGTATCGAATTAATTGCTTGGATGACCATACAAAACATATTAAAAAGTGTACAGAAAGAGTGTGCCATTAATTATAAGATTAAAGTTTCAGAGGAATTGCGTGCATTACTGTGGATTATCAAAAGCTTTATTTTACTTTGAAATGTGTTTTCATTTGCCACTGTAAAACAGAACTTGTAATACTTCCCTAGTTCTTATAATAATTTTTAAAATTAAAAAGGATTGAAGGTTGCATGAGGTTTGGATACTAGGTGTTGAAGTTTTTGGAGGTATGTGGAAACATAGAAGATATTAGAATTTTTAATGCAACTTTGCAATTAATTAAAAAAAAATAATATTGTTAATCAATTCTTTGATAAACTCATGATAATGGATGAAAAATGTTTTGAAGCACATTGCGAGATCTTTAGACCAAACTGATCAGATATTGCAGCTATAATACTGCTAAAATTGCCATTATTAACACAAAGAATACTTCCATCAAGAATTTGCAGTATTTATTTATTTATTTTAATTTTGACTAAAACCAGAGAGCATAAATTACTCTAGCAAAAACATTTTGCTTTTTTTTAAACTTCAAACCCATTCACTTTTCAGTACATGAAAACAAGCTTATTTTTTAAAAGTATTTAAAAGTTTAAAATGTACATTCATTAAATCATGAAAATGAATAGTTTAGTTCAGATATTTTTGACAGAATCTCTTGCCTCGGATTTTTTCTCTCTTTTTCCCTAAGATTTTTTTTTTTGTCAAAAGAAGCTGTCCACTTGCCATGCAGGTCCTTCCCTTATGGTCAGAACACTGAGCTCACTTTTCCAGGAATTAGAGCAAAGTATGTTGCCAGTGGCTGTGGAGTGCCTTTGCCTTGTTCTGAGGAATCAACTGAAGGCACACAGAGAGATGAATCAAATATTTTTGCTATTTATTTCACTACTACAGGAGAGGGAAAGATAATTTGGTTTTGTTTGGGTATCTTTGTAGATAGGGAAAGAGCTTGGTTGTTACCTCTTGTCTTAATTTCTGAAGATCTACAGATCCCAAATAATGAACATCTAAGAAAAACTCTCTTATGGCTATATTATTATTTTTAAGCCAGTTACTTGTTAAAACTATGAATTTTTAATTATTCATACAGATAATCTGATTTACAGAATGAATTTTTTTTATCTGAGAAAATCTTTGATCACTCTTATTTCTTCATTAGACTTGTACAAAATAAAAACAAAATCCATTCTCTTAGAGGAAAAATATCAAAGAAATCAATATAAACTGAATAAATCTAATTCAGAGAGTACATTGAAATAAAATTTTTTTGAGGAAGGGAGCAGAACACAGAAAACCAACTAGCCAAGGCCCAATAGTAACATATAATCTTCTTGGAAAATTATTTCAGTTCTATTCTGTTCTACACTGAGGAAAGGGAACATCTTTCCACTTTCATATAAAAAAATAGGTAAGAACTTTTTTCCTAACAATTGTTACAATTTTCATTGTAAAACATATATTAGGTAGAGTAATACATGAGCCTGACACATTTCATATATTCTGGTAATCCATTACATAGCCAGTTAGCATGAAGGAACAATAAAGTTAACAAAAATTAGATCTTTAAGTAGGTCGTCTGGCTTTGTTCTATATGTAATCATTTGACCAAAAAACAGAATAAGAAACCACTTTTTTTGTTATCTTATAAGTCTGAGCTTGAATGTTTTAAGTAATAATTAGAATTTTTTTTGTGAGTTTGTTACCAACTTCAGTAAATTTTAATTTACTAACCATCCATTTCCATTGTCAGCCCTAGTATTGGAGTGCTGACATTTTGTTTTTCACAGGAAAGAATTATCTTTAAGGATCTCAATAAGAAAAACAAGGACACTCATTGGTTAACTGGATGGTTAAGACTGAAATTGTAGGAAAGGTGTTAGCAATCTCATGTCCCTTCTGTTGCTGGGAACCCCAGCTGTTTTAACATGAGTTGAGTCTTTCCTCATAACATGCTGCATAGATCCCATCTGTGTTGAGGTTCTCCTGCCCCAGTGTTGTTTATATCCTTAGAGTTTATATCTTTGAATGTATTTATCAGTCTTTTACCTGTACAATGCTGAACACTCTAGATGGTACACCAGTACTCAGGCAGAGCATGACACTCTTGCACAGTTCCACAGGACAGACCTCACAGGAGGGATGTACAGGTAGCGTTGGCAAGGGCAACACTCATGTCACAGCGTGTGCTCAAGTTATCTTGTAGCCACTCACACTAACGTACCAATCTCTGCAACCAAGGCCTTTGGTTAAACTCTGCCTAGATACTGCTTGAAACCACACTCTCCTACTGCAATAGCTTCCATGGTAGCCCCCTGGAGTAAAACCTCATCCCAAAGGAAGCCCTTCTCCAGTGATGCATCCCAGAACCCTTTGCCTGGCTTAGCTTTGTTCTTCTCTAAAAACAGCTTTTAATAAACATTATACTGCTGTCATTCAAATTTCCTAGCTGTTTTCTGGAGTACCCTGTGGTCTAAGAGATAATCTGAAATGCTCTTAGCTAAAGACTTTTCATCTCTGACCTGCAGCAAAAGAAAACACTTTCTCTGTGGGAATTTATGTTCATACTTTACTCCGGTATGGACCCATAAATGACAGGTGCCACCATGGATGTGTAATACATTTACTAAAGTTGTCATATCACCCAAAGTTTTCTGAATTTCCAGATCTTTTCCTTCTCTACTTTTTTCTGTTTTCTGTCATGAAAGATCAATAATTTTCTTGTCAAAATGCATGTCCGTTGATGAGCTTTTAATGAAAATATGGTCATTCAGGCATACCATCAGCTCATTTTCTCTGGAAGACGTTCAGTGACATAGATCTAGTAAGTAATTGCAATGAGAACTCTTAAGTAAGGGCACAGCTAGTGAGAGCACAAAAAATAGATCCTCTCTGATCCAGCTGGGAGAATGAGCTAGAGTCCAGATATTTCTGGGAGTAAATGTTACCTCTAATGCTCTAAATTCACATTCTGCTATATATGCTTGGTTTCTTCCATAACAAATACTGTTGTAGGAGAACATCAAAAGTGGACATGCTCCTACAAAACTACCATTTAAATTGGAGGGACCAAACTGTATTCAGCTGAATTTCAGGTGAACTTCAGAGAAATAATTTATTTGAGGTTATGGAGAGATTCCCTTGACATCTTATGACAAATGTAAGCAGTTCTGAACATGTGGTCATCTTTATTCATGTCATTTCTTTGGTGAGATCACAGCAAATATCCTCTTTTCTGTCTGTTACCTGTTATGCCAAAAACTTGCTGAAGTGTCAGCATTTTTTTACCCACTCAACTGTGTGCAGAGGCACACAGCTTGTGTGATCACTTCAGATTAAAACAGATTAAGATACAGAAGGAATTTAATCAATTCTTATTGGGAAATCTGACTAACTTTGACTCAAGAGTAGAAATATACAGGTAGCTAGTAGTTCAAAGGAAGCTAGTTGCTATATGTCAGCTTCTCAAGTACAGATATGTCTCTGAATGATACTTCATGGAGGTAAATAAAGCCTTCAGTTTCCGTTTCTAAAATCCAGATTGTCTCTCATTTCCTGTGCATCAAAACTGTCAGAGCAAGGAACGGGCATCTGTTGTCCCTGAAGTGAATCAATTCCACTGATGCTAACTGGGTTACCTGTTTTTGCTGGTCTGTCTTCTGAAGGCATTTTCAAAAGAATTCTGATGGGAACTGAGCAATAAAGATACAGGTTTAGATGATGACAATAGCTTCTCAAGACTCTGAAATCTGTAAAAATAACAGGTCCTGTGTCCTGCCATAAAGCAGGCAGCTCGTTTAGTTATATCATTTTCAAATGATGTTTACAGACCAATTTCAAAGGTATATTTTACCACTGTTCCAGACCAAAGAGGCAGGGAGGAATGAAAAGGAGAGTTCCTGCCTAGTCACCTGTATTATTACCTATAATCTTCTTTAGCTGACTATTCGATAACAAATGCTCTGCTACATACCACCTTGCTCTTATATTATGCCACTGGCTGCAACATGTTGAATACTTGATTTGACATTCACATTTTGATTATGGCAGAAGCAAATTAATCTAGGCTGACTTAATTGGAAATTCATACACTTTCCCAGGCAAACTCTCAGACAGGTAGCATAAATGAAGTTGTTTAAGGATTTTCTGACTGTAAAATTGAAACGGAAAAAAAGACAGTAATTTTAGTAAGTTACATAATGTTATGAAATAATAGAAAATGAACTGTCATCACCTCAGTCTCGTTATATTTTAATTCGCAGCTGAAATGAGCCCAGACTGCCTCATTTATACCAATCAACCTCCTCCACTTCATTCCGGAGCTGAGTGGTTCAGGAAACCAAGACCCAAGTCTAACCAATGCAGAGAAAAGGAAGTATAGTCAAAATTTGTCTGCAGAGGACTCCTTAGCATTCACGACAGCCAGTTGGGGGATACTTTAAGAAGTGTATCTCCATCCAATGTGGTGCAGAATACTTAGAGAAGCTTTTCTTGAGCCTCTACTGGCCAAGAGTACGTGCTTCAGGAATTTTAAATCTGATTAATTCATTAATGACCTATTCCATGTTGTGTAGTACCATCCTGATTCTCATTTTTTACATAAATGTATCATTTACTGTTGTCAGAGAAAGTCAATAGATTTGCCATATAAATATTTAGGGAGGTAAAGAACGGTTAGATATGCATTTAGGTTAATTTTCAGAAGTGGCCATTAGCATGTGTCCAGAAAAAGCTAGAAACAGGCAAGAACAACAATACTTACTAATAGTAGAAAGAAACTTTCCTACTCTCTTTAGCTCAGGACCTTCCTGAAGTGAATGGCAAACCTGGGAGAGGATCAATGATCACAATTCTTGTGGCTTTCAGTAGATTTCTTTTTAGATTACAGAGGAAAGGCATCTCATGACAGCAGTAGGAGACGATAAAAAGCGTCATTTAGCACTTAAAAAATATTTTTTTATCATATCCAGAAACTGCCCATTGTGTGAAATAAATGAGATGAAAAACGGTGAGATAATAAAACAAAATAAAATATAACTTTGCTATAAAATAAGGTACAAGCAAAACAATCTGGACTTATTTGAATGGGAAATGTTTTTATTCAGAATCCACCTCAAAACTGCTTTGAAAAACAAAGAAAAAATACTGCAGTTGAAACATTAAACTTTCATCAGTCTTCTAACTTTCATACCATCAAAAGTGCAGCATAAATAACCTGAACAAAGGAACTGTAATGTTAATCTGCAAAAAAGAATTTAGAATTTGTGGGATTCAGATGTATAAGTAACCTTTAAAAAAGAAAAATAAATTTTTCTCCTTAATGTGAAATAACTTTTACTTTACTTTCTTTTTCTTCTTCTTCTCCTTCTTGTAAATACTGCTTTTGTTATATCAAATAATTATTTGTTATTTTATAAATCCAGCTGCCTTTGTAGAGGTATTGGCGAGGCTTAATCATTAACCATTATAACTTTAAACTAAATATGATTTTTATAAGAAATTTAAAAAAAGCTGTTCTAAAATAAATTGTGATTTCCCTTGGGTTGGGAGTGATTTGAAATTATTAAAAACTCTTTAAAATAAATTATTCTTGTTATTTTTAGCATAGCAAAATTTTGAAAACAATTAGATTAAAGTGTATTGTGGAGAAGAGTAAATGGGTAAGAGTAATTCAAAGGGACATAGATGCAAAAGTTCTACTTAATAAAATTATATTCCTTATACACTTCCCCTATTCAGGGCTACTATAGAAAGTAGCCAAAAGGATATTTAACATGTTTCTAAACTTTAAAAAAAATATACATATAAATAAATTGAAAATAATTTGGAAGTTTATTAGAACACTGCTCAAACTTACGTGACACAGGGTAGGAAATAACCAGCAGTTAATCAAATTTAATTTCAGCTGAACTTCATTACTTGAACTTGTACATAATTTTATTTTACTTGAAGTCATCTTAGTATTTCAAGTAATCAATTATTTCAAGTAACAGATTTTCTGAATTTTGAAATTTTCTTTAAAAGTATTGCTTCTTTTTCTATTATTTTATAAGTTCTTTTACTTTCAGCAGGGCAAAATTCTTTTGCTTTCCAGTGGGCTTTTTTTCTAATTAGCAGAGAAAACATAAGGGAAAATTCCCTGGAAAAGTCAAAGACAAGGCAGAATAAAAAAGTTTTAAGACATCCATATTTAATATCAGATTTAATAATTAATAATTTTAAATTACTTTTCCTTTTTCAGATAATTTTGCTTAAGGATTCCAATATTGCTTTCTGCTATACAGGTGTCAGCAGGAGCTAAACAAAACCATTTAATTCCTCATAATCTTTTTAATGCTGAAAGTACTATACTGGACAAACAAAACCATTTCTTTCTTATTAATCTGTTTCATGTTAGAAGCCTGTATGAATACCTTCTATAACAGTTTTTAAAAAATAATGTAATATCTAAATTTATTGGAAGTTAATGAACCTTTCCCCCAGACCAATGTTTATGACTGTGGTTCTTCTATAGCTCGGTGAGAGGGCCTGGAATAACAAATAGGATGTCATTCCATATAACTAATAGGTGTCTGGCACAAGAGGTACTAATTTTTCTTGGAAAGTACCTCTTGTTGACTTCAAAGGCAGCCTGGCTGACTAGGTTATCTTAGAAATCTCAGTCAATCAGTCTTTTAACAATTTTGGAAGGGATGATCTAAATAATGATTGTATCTATACACATCAAAAGAAAATGAAACAACAGAGAATATTTTCATTAAATCTTGCAAATGATGAAAGATCCTTTGAATGGGCAGCAGAAAATCCTCTAGTCCATCTGCCTGCTCCAGCTCGTGCACAGTAACCTGTCTTGGTGCAATGTGTCACAGTTACTGACTTGTGTGTATATCCACTCTCTCTGTAAGTGTCAGGAGTCCAGTGTTGGCTGGGGCTCTGCCTGGACCTTATAATAACCTCTGTGCCTGGACTTCGGCCAAGAATCTGTAGAACATTTCAACAGGTCTTTCTCCCCATCTGGTGTGTTAATTAACCTTTGTTCTATCACGGGCTGCTTCTACTGCTTAACGTTATCATGAGTCTGAGGAGAATAAAAATGCTAGCAGTGAAGAGAGGCCAGGGACTGCCAAAGATACATTTAAGTTCCATAAAAACATGATGAAGGACACTCACAATAAAAGCTCTGTCAGTGTAGGTTTATCACCACAATCTGTCACTGCTCCTGGTATACAATAATGTTGGGCTTTTGCAAAGAAAAAACAACAACAACAACAACAACAACAACAACAACAACAACAACAACAACAAAAAACCCAAGTTGAAAAGAAAAAGCAGTTTCATTTCCATTTGAAAATTATTTAATTTTGTCACCAAGCAAGCTTGGATGAACTTGAAGGATGAACTTGAAGGATGAACTTGAAATTCGTCAGACTCTCACAGGAGCAGCTGATATCCCTGAAAAGTGAACACAGAAAGCCAAAGATGCTGCAACATTTAACTCCCTCTTTAATTTGTCAGAAATTTTGCAAATGATTTTCTAGGTCAGTAGCAGAAGGAAGTTGAATAAGGACCTATCACACGATAACCTTTTATCACATAGAATTATCTCTAATGTAATGCTAAGCATATGAAAAAACAATAAAATACAATAACTATAGTATTCCTTTTCTTCATAGTTTGAAAAGAACAATAACTAGTATATTTAATTACAAGTATAGCAAATATATATTTATGTGTTTCCAATCAGTGTGAGAATA
Organism: Zosterops lateralis; assembly: GCF_965231275.1. Lineage (NCBI taxonomy): Eukaryota > Metazoa > Chordata > Aves > Passeriformes > Zosteropidae > Zosterops > Zosterops lateralis. The sequence goes on from NC_139763.1 coordinate 36,524,820, forward strand.
TTGTCCATTACAAGAGGTGATTGTGAAAGAGAGGTTTTACACATATAAGGGATTGAACCAGGAAACAGACTAACAGGTTTTGAACAAAAGAAGATGTTCTGGTGCTAGCTAGAAACAAAATAACATATCCTTTGTGTTTAAACTCTAAATATTTTAACAAAAAACCACATTAATTTAAAGGAAATACATAATCAGGCACTGTTCCATACCTAGCCTCAGTGTGATATCTAGGCAACAAAGAGCTGAAGATAGACATTTACAGTAAGATTCAGAACACCTAACTTTAGGTGATTAAATAAATCCTAGATTCAGATCTGGTCACACATGGTGCATATATCAAAGTAAAGAGGTACTGCAGAGGAAAATCCTAACTTGGTTTTGTAATGCCATCTGTCACATTCTCTCACTTTCTCTTTCTGTTGAGTATAATGGGAAAATAAAGATTACACTGCTAATTTCATCACTTCAGTAATTAAAATTATGTAGAAGAGAGCAAATCCTTGAGGTTTAAAAGTATCTCCAAAGCAGCACTGAAGCACTCTTGTTTTCATTCTTCTGCAAAACAGAAGATTTTTTTTTCTTATAAGATTTAGTCTCATTAATACATATGATAATGTCTTATCCACTTGACTCTATTCAAAGAGGAAAATTCCAAATAAAACAAGATTTTTTTTTTGTTAATATCACAGTAGATATTTGTGGCTGTAATACTGAAGCAGATTCTTCAAGAAAAAATGCATCCTACATATTCACAGAACAGAAAGGTTCAAATATTCTTAGTGATGACTTATGAGACTACAGGGGAAGTTGAACAGTGAGCAAAGCAAATTAATATTGAAGCCTCAAAGACATATATGTCACTGCTGAGGCCCAATAAAAAAGGACTCATATATATATACACACACATATATATGTGTATGTATACATATATATGTGTGCGTATGTATGTATACATATATATGTGTGTGCATATATGTGTATATATATACGGTATAGAGGAAAAAATGATAAATATTATATGCTTTCTTAGGAGTGAGAGGAAATAAATACTAGAGTACATTTCTAAATTGTATGATGTTTTCAGCAAGGACATGTTATGACATTAAAGTCCTTTGCTATTCAGAGATGATACAAGTGTGTTTTAGTAGGGATGCAATTGCATAGACTGTGCCATGGTGCTAAGGAAATGAGGTAGAATGTGGCAGGTACAACAAGGATCTCATATTATATTTCTACTCAAGATTTTTTCTATTTCTTTCCACTTGTTTCTTACCAGTAAGGTGACAATTTTATTTCTGCACTCATCAGTATATATAAGAAGCAGTATGTGACAGTGAAGTTTTTTTTTTTTAAATCTAATTTCTTCTTATCCCTGAAGTGGTTGATACTTAAAATAGAAAAAAAAAAAAAATCCAGACATGGATTTATAAAATTTTACATTTAATGTAAGACTGTTTAGTGTTACTGAAGGGCAAGAAAGTAGATCACCATTCCTTAACTTTTTAATTTTTTTTTTTAATTAGCCTGGCACAGACAGATATTTACTGACATCTACTACTGAAGCTGGCAGCCACCATCTCTGGTTTGGGTTAAAATGTTCATGTCTCTGCAATGAGGACTCACAGGCATTTTGAACTACCCTTGAACTATCCTCTTTCCTGAACAGATTGGATTCTATGTAGCTGATATTGATCTCCTTAAGCTCAGTTTGACAAGAATCAACACAAATTTCATGAATGTGCTTCAGTTTTCATAGCAATGGAGAAATTTTGGTTTGTGAATTTACAAGAACTTGAAGGCAGAGAGTCTCTTTGGGTATCTTCTTTACATTGCAATGAATAAAATAATAAAGGCCAGTATCTCAAAATTATTCTGCAGTTCTTCACATATATTTAGAAAACAGTAGCCTTCTCCATCAATTTTGAAATAAATATTTTAAAAAAATTATATATATTTTTAGTCTGGTTTTATTTCTTGTCTTTTTAGTTTTTAAAAATGACTGACTGATATAACACTAAAGAGGAATTTAGTTTATGAACACTCATGTGTAAACAGATATTCTTTATGTGATGCCATAAAAGAAATAGGATTAGTGCTTATCAGATTCTGAGGGCAGCATATTACAGATAAGTGTCTTTCAGTACCTTTACAGGACATTTTGATACAGTTATCATAACTCTCCATCTTGTTTTGCACTTAGAGTCACTTGCTTTTTACAGGTATACAATTTTTCATTTTGAGGTAATTTTAAATATTTTATGCTTTTGGTTGGCAGAAGAATATTTCACTATATATCAAAGAATAGAGAATTAAATTAAAAGCTATTAACCATTTCCATTAGTCTCATTGTAAAATAGATCTTGTAAATCATTGTAAAATAGGTATTTTATTTCCAGATTTTGTGCATGATTCTAGGAAATATGAGAATATTTCATATCTGGAATTCACTTTCCCTTAGCACACTGAAAACTTTCATAAATAAAACTAGGCCAACAGTGTGAGAAACAGGTGTTTTCCCATTACATTTTATGTCTTATGGAAAAAATCTCTCAAGTCATCCTCCTTTTTAGTTGGAACTTTTCATTCATTCTCAGGAAATGATATGTCAGCTATCCTTAGTTTTCCACAGTTTGTAATAATGATTAAATAAGAATTTGATCAGATGTTTTCTTTAGCATAGCATAGCATGGCCAATTTATTTTCTGAATGAATTTTTCTTTCCAAAAAGTCTGCAGCTCATCTGGAGATTAATGATATAACAGAAATGGAATTAATGTAAACAACAAATTTTATAGAATGCATGTAGACATCTGCTAAGATGCTAAGATGGGGAAGGCAGGATAGGAGCTCTGCTTGCTGCTCTGAGTTGCTTAATTTATCATCACTGCTCTCGTATTTATTAAGACATTATATTACTTATTAGTTTTACTGCAGTACTTGGCAGAATAAGTCTCCAAGCATTCAGAGTCTCCAAACCATGACTGATATTACAAATAAGGAATCAAATCAAAATTCCCAGCAGAATATACAGGACTGATTTTTGAACAACATCACCTACTGCATTCCCTTTTCCTGGAGGGAGGAGAGGTGCCTAAAAATTAATACAGAATAAAGAAACTGGAAAGCTCGCTGGATTTAGGTCTCTTTTTTTGCTTCAGGGAAGGGAAAAGTTGAAGGCTGTGATTGCAGCTTCCTGGTTAGGTCTCGCTGCTAAGCAGTGGTTGCCCTCCCTCTGCAGAAGTTTTCTCCCTGGCAGCTGAGTAGTAAATGTGTTGTTTCACATCTCTTGTTTGGCTGAGCAGACAATAGGATGTGAACACTAAATGGCTGAGCAGACAATAGGATGTGAACACTAAATTCCACAGCTTTTTGATTGTTAAAAACTCTTGTATGATCTCAGCAATAAAGGGTAGGAAGAATTTTTTGTGTTTTATATGTCACCTCTCAGCAGCTTGAAAATTACATGGGGAACTCAATTTGCGATTTTTAAAATAACTATGAAAAAGAGAAAAATTAGGAAGCAGTGTTGAGCTGGTGTACTGAGTCTCCTTTAACAAATTGTATTAAGAAAAGGAGTAAGGCAGTAGGAAGTTTACAGAAAGAATTTGCTTTTTTGATTAACTTTCAGTTTCCTTGTTGCTATGTTCCCTTCTATTATGATGATTATTTTATTTGTAAAGCAAGTTCCCAGTATTTCCAAAGTCTGAAATAAGTTCTTTCATGTTAAAGAAGATTGTAAAAACAATTAACAATACATAAAATAATGTCTGCTGTATAGCAAGCACAATATATTCTAACTACATTTCAAGATAACACATTGTTATGATGATGATTACTATTACTTATTATGCAGATTTTTTTTCCCTGTGGTTACCTAATCTGTTTCATATGAGGAATTAACTTGACTTATACTCTACATTCTGTTTCATCATATTAATTTTCAGATAGGCTTACGAGGAAACCTGTCCTTTCTTTTTTTTTATAGCAAATACATAAATAGGTTGATGAAGTATAAAGGAAAAAAAATACTTAGAATAAAATTAAGCATAATTTTTTCTTAACTTAAACTTGGAGGCATAAAATTTGCAGAACACTATATAAATGAACAACCATAATAAAAGAAAAATTGTTTTCAACAAGTGTATCTAATTTATCCATATTACTGTCTCCTTTTTAAAAATCATCATTCTCCTTTTTAAAGATCACCAATGGGGTTGATATTTGCAACCCCAGGTCAAGAAGTAATTCGTAACATAGGAAATTAAATCTGAATTTAAATTCCTTTTGTCATTGTGGAAAAAAAATAAAGTTACTTTTAACACTTAAAGTTACAAATTAACACTTCTATAGGTACCTTAATTTTTTATCTAATTTATACCCAATTCATATATCTTAGGAATAAATAATGGCCTAAATTACCGATCATTAGGTACAGCAAGTTCTTAGCGTTTTATATTCTGAAACTTAAATTTGGAAAAGATAACCCTAAGGCCTTACAGTTTATAACAGATATTGGATCTGTATGTGTACATAGACCTATGTAAATCTACATTACATAAAATTAAACCAAATATTTTTAGAGTGCATATAATTTCTATTTGTAGTTATAGAACATATTAGTATTATGTCGGGCATATTTCTCAGACATCTGAACTATTTAGAATTTTAAAAAAAGCTTATTTCATGTTACCATCAATTGAAAATCCTTTGTTATACACATATATATATGTAGTTCAAAGATAGAAGACATCACTAAAAATAAATACCAATAAGTTTTAGTAGGGCTTTTTGTACACATACCCATAGATGCTCATGTCATACCTACATGGGGTACTGAAGTTGCACTCAAGACCAACTTAACTGCCCATAAAATTCAGGACTTCCTTGTGTTTTTGTTCTTATTCACAGTACTTCCATTCTCTTGTTAATGTGAGCCCGATCAAAGAAAATGTTAAGTGTCACTGAAGTGTCAGTTATTCACAGAATTTAACTATGCAACTATTTAAACATGCTTCTACTTTGGTCCTAAATTAATATTGTGCACATTGTTAAACAGAAAGGTGAGGGATTTGATGTTTACATGCTTTTCCAAAGGAATTCAGATTTCTAGCAGGTAAATTTTACATGTTTTCAACAAATAGGATAATAATGTTAGTCCTTTGTCCAAGCCTTACACGGATGAAGAGATAAAATGCAAATTGCCACAGAAAATATTGCAATCAAGATCCAGTGACAGAAGCAATATCTTGACATTCAGTAAAATAGAGGTCTACAAATTAATTTTTTGTTAATTAAGAAAAAATTATGTTTCTTTTTCAAATCACATAATATTATTAATCAACTTGCAATGTTTAATTCTTCACTGTCTTATACCAACTAGAAATAGAATTCTACTAAAACTTAACCTCATGTCTGGTGCTATAAAGTTTTAAAGCTAAATTTAATTCACATTTCAGAGATCATATCTCCCTACATTCTTGTCCCATGTCTGATAAATTGAATAGATATTTAATAAGAAGTGGCCCTGACTAAACCAGAATAGGGAAGGGAAGGGAAGGGAAAGGAAGGGAAGGTTCAGGAACAAAATGGCATGAGAATTTTACGGTCTTTAAGAATTAGCAGGACATATGTATTTTCTTTTTTTAAAATATTTTCTTTTTTAAAAAAGTATTTTTAATCAATTTTTTTAACAGTATTGGTAATAGAATATGGAATATATCACTACAACTTGATTAAGCTGGTAGAGCATAACAGCAAAAACTGTCACCTGAATTGCTGTGGTAACAAAAAAACTCATCAAATTTAGCATGCAATTCGATGGTAAAGCTGTGCAACTTGAAGGCTGGCTCTTGCAGAAGAGGACACTGTTCACTTTTCATGCTGGCCACACATTTTCTCCTCTCCCCTTTATTTGGTGGCAGAACAAAATCTTACTCGACTGGTTGGTGAACCATTCAGGAAGTTAAATGACATAAAATGGTTTCTTATATTTTTTGTGTCATAGTGATTTTTTCTGACTTAAGTTTCTAAGTGGACTCACTGAAGGTTCAAACCAGAGAAAAATTAGGGATTAAGGGATGTGAGGGCAGAAGAGGTCTTCTTTTTGATAGTAGAAACATAGAAGAAAAATGGTTTGAAGAGGTCAGGGACCATGGTCTAGCCCAGCATCTCATTCACAGGAAGAGGTTGGGAGGAGCTGGTCAGTGGACTGGCTGAGCTGTAACATCAGCCAACACTTTTTGTTGGCTCATCTCAGTGGCAGATAGCCTGACATTAAACCATGAGGCTTCCAGTCCTGTGTCATACGCAGCCTTGCTGCAACTCCATGGCTACAACTATGCATTTTACTCCTTTATGCATTGGTGCATCTAGACACTAAATTCAAATTCATCTATACTGAGGAAATAATCAACAATACTTAGGAAATAGAGAATCTTTTGAAGAAAGAGATTACAAATCTAAAAAAGAAGTCCATATAATGAATTATATCCCATCTAGTCTCACCATTCAGCCCTGATGCTTTTTCCCATCTTAAGGAAGCATTTGTAGGAGTAGAGAGAGGATGCCTCTATTTAGCTCCTCTTCTTGCTTCAGGGATTTGTATGAAAGTTATGTTATGGGTGGGGAAAAAATACAGCCATTATACTGTACTGCTATCATATATCTAGGATTATTTTCTGGGAAAGTTTCTTTTTTTTCATGACTTAAATCCAGCCATGAAATTTTAGCTCCCCATGAGTCTTCTTTGTGATAATTTTGGTGCTAATCATTGTATTCGATCCCCTTTTTTTCTACATTCAGACAAGCAATCTATACACTAGTGATTTTTCTATCTTCCCCTCTGAAGAAACACATATATATATGTAGAAATAAATTGTATTAAAATATTTTGTAGCAGATGGACTCTATGGAAATATTTTCTAGAGACAATTAATCTTTGTACTATTGTGCTGGTACAGTATATGGCCTCTGTGATTATACATAATGTATCTTTCGGGCATAGATCATTGCTTCATTTTATTTATGTTCCTCTCAGACTGGCTGTGTATAACAAGCATTCTGTCTTGCTAATTAACTCCAGTGATCCCTTTAAGTCCTGATTAAGTTCTATTATTAAATTATTAAGACCTTTCCCTAGTGTTCTAGAGGGGTTTTTTTCCCTCTAATTTTGAATGAATTCTTGAAGCAATAAATAACCTTATGAAATATATTTTTTTCCTATGCACATATTTCAAGACTGTCAGGCTGGCAAAGTATTAGAGTTAGAGGTTATAAAACAAGGGATTTCACCTGGCATAACTTTGAAGGATGTTTATAGTGATACTTTCATACTTTAAGTTATCTATAATTACCCAATGGATTGCAGCAGTTCTAATTACTAGACAGAGAAGCAAAAACAACCACATAAGCCTCACAAAGAAAATTCCTTTGAAATACATGGAACACTTTATGCTGCAAAATGATTTGAAGCAAAAGAAATAAGTTTTTGAAAGAATGATACACATGATACTGTGATTTATTCTATTTTTTCATGCTTTGATTATCCAATGTCCTTCTAGAAAGCAAGAGTTTACATACATATATATTTAAGGGAGGCATAAAAGACACAAGTGCTGCATGACAAGACTCACACACACACAAGCATATGGGCACACATACTTATTGCCACTCATTTATGCTATACCCTATATATTCCCCTGATTCCTCTGCTAACATAAAAAGATTATATTAGTAGGTAATAAATAGGTCACAAAATTGTAAGATTATTTAGTGCTGAGGAGGGAAATCAGAGATATTTAACAAAAAAAAGTTTTAAAATTCAGGAGAGCGATAGCATTTAGTGCAAAGTAGATATATTATATAATCAAAAAAATGTTTTATTTTATATTTTGCATCTACTTCTGCAAAAAGCAGATATGATTAACTGCATCAAAAGCTGGGAAAACTATTTAAAGCCTGGGGATTAAAAACCATATGAAGTATATTTTTTTTCCCCTTTTAAAAAGCTTAATTTTAGTGTCTTTATAATGTTGCTTTTTAAAACAAGGCCAGTAATTATAAATAGAAAAAAGTTTCAAGTGTTTTGCAAGTAAATGAATTTTAAATTGATATGCTAGTTTTTATATCCATATCAATAAGTCTAAGCAATTCTTTTTAAAAATAGTTGCTTTTCTGGTTATTCTATCTTAAATTTTTTGTCTTATATGCATTAAGTGACCTACTATAAATTTTGGGTTTTGAAGTCCAAGTTTGCCTTTGTGAACCAAGCACAACTGAAACCTCATGTAGACATTTAAAACAGTAATAAGATGTGACAGCACAACATGATTCAATCATGTCAGAAGATGAGAGTTGTATAGAGAGATTGGTGGTGCATTTTTTTCATCTTTCCGAATGACTGTTGCTTTTAGCAGTTTTCATTGAAGCAGATGACCTCTTTAGCCTCATACAAAAGTAGAAACAGAAAATTCTGGTCTATTGGAGTGACTGGGTCTTAGAGAAGGCTAAATATGTGTAGTGTTGTAAATAATGACTTTCTAATTATGTAAACAATAATCATATAAATAAACATCTCTCATATTTCAGCATCCAAATAATTACTTATCTCTGTATTTTGCTGAATTTTTGGCTGTATCTCACTTTTTATTTCATTTTTATTATTATCTTGCTTTATTATTTGCTTTGGCCTAACAGCCATAACACACATTTAATCAGGTCTAACAGCTATGCATTATATTTTATAATTCACACTGAGAATTCAAGTGACCAAGGCTATAAAAACCAAAATACACTTCAAAAAACCACAGGAAACATTTCATTCCCTCCATAACAGCTTCCATGTTTACACTATGGTGGTACTTTCCTGCTGCTCCACACTGCCAGGCGATAACACCTCTAGCTGTTTAGCAGTAAATTATAGATATGGGAACCAAAGTTTCATTTGGGCACCCTTTATCTGCTTCAGAAAGGAAAGATTAAGAAAATAATCAGTATCCTTCATTATTAACCTTCCCAGTAATCTTTCATTATTACCCCTCCCAACCCTAGAAAATTCACAAACTTATTTGCATATCAGACATTTTTTTATGGTACAGTCATGAATTGGTTGTGTTTGATTGAGGGTCAAAGCACATGAAGTTGATGAAGAATGAGAAAATATATATTGAAAAATGTTATGCATCTCAACACACCAGCTTCAGAGATCACACTGAATATCAAAATTACATGCTTATGTTGAATAAGATATATTTTATTTTCATAGAATGGTAGAATTACAGAATCATAGAATGGTATGGGTTGGGAAGGACTTTAAAGATCATCTAGTTGCAACTCCCCTGCCATGGGCAGGAACACCTTCCACTACACCTTGTTGCTCAAAGCCTATATACTTTTCTAGATACTCATTAAAAACCAGTTCTTTCCTGTATATATGTTGAGCTGTTAGAAAACCAGATAAAAAACAGTTTATAATTGCAGAAACCACAAGTTGTATGTGATTTTCTTGAAAACTGCTTTGCAGAGATTGAAAAATTTTACTCTTAAAACCCCAACATCTGTTATTACGAAACAACAACAAAAATGTTAAGTAACCAAATGGCCAAATGACAGGAAATTAAATCAAAGAATGAGGTGGGGGAAAAAAAGTATCTTTTGAGGAGATTTTGGCAAATGAATTGGAAACAAACAATAAAAATATGCAAGGTGTGTCTTATTAACTAGCAAACAATCTATTCAACTTATTTGACTGCTTTACATATGTAGAATATGGCTTCTTTCAGTTTTTTTAAACACATAAAATCAATGAATTGAACTAATCCAGACAGATTGTATTGACTTCAGTGTCATTCTGCTGGGAGTAGACTGCCTTGTAATATTGCAGAATGAATGAACCTCTCTGGATCTATAATTGCTAACATCCTTCTCTGTAAATCCCTCTTTGGGGCTTTTGGGTTTAGTTTAGCCTTAAAATTGTTTTATCTTTTGTAGAAGTTAACACTGTGGTGAATTTTCTTCTAGACCTTGAAGAACATGGATTTATTTTTTTTATTTTCTGATTATATGTTTAAATTTAGGCTTTTGAAATATTTCCTTCTGTTAAAATTCATTCCCATTCCTATAAAGACAGACAGTTCATTACTATCTCTTCAAAAGGGCAACAGTTAAATCTGCTTTTCAAAAAAACCTCAACTGTATTTCAAATTAATAGTTAATAATTATGGAAAGAGTTTTCATCTAAGATAATTTGTTGTATTTCTGTCTCCATAGTACTTCTCTTAAGAGCAGCAGAAACTACTTGTTGTCAGTTGAAGCAGATATTTTCAACTGGTTTTGGTTGAGAGAAATATGTGAAACAGCACATGTGAAGACATACTGCACTCTATTGGCAGATTGTATTCTACAGGTGTCATCTAGACTATTTTTTATTAAGCTCCTATATTTTATTAAATAAGCGTGAAAATTCAAGTTCTGGGGCTGGATTTAAGAATTATGAAGAGGAAATAAATTTCTACTGATATGACTTCTTAAAACTATCTCTTTTGCAAAAAGGTTTTGGTTTGAGATATGTAAGATTTCATTTTATGCTTCCGCTTATTTTATTAAATTGCATCATGCCTTCATATTTGCAACATATTTCAAATTGGGCCTGGACTCGTGGAAGAAAATCTTGTAAAAAAATTCAGTTTCAAACATTTTCTATGAAACTGAAGGGCTTAAAGTATCTCCAGCTGAAATTTTAGCCCATAAAATAACTGAAGTACTTGAACTGTCTTCTTAACAGTATACCTGTCTCTCCCAGTCCTAAAAATCCAAGTCCTAAACCAGACAGCTGTACTGGAAACACAAACTTTGGAGTTTGCTGTGGTGATTGATGCTTTGGAATATCCAGTCACAAACTATGAATGTAAAATTTTGTGGAGATTTTACGGATTGCTTAAGATGAAAGGTTTGATAATGATTACGTTAATTACTCGCTCTACATTGCTAACCTTATCTTTTACAGAAAATTATAGCAATAATATTGTATATCATGTTGATAAAGAAAATCTTTTATGTTCTAGAGTGTTTTATTCTAGCTCTAGGATAAAGCTATAAAACAATGCAGAATTATTCTAGCTTGCCCAAACTGTGAACAAGATGCCCTGTGTTACATAAAAGGTACCCCCAAGTCAGCATATAAATTTATTCCAAATCAAAATACATCAGTTTTACTGAATTTAGAATTAATAAAGGACATCTGTTTTTCCAGAGTTGAATGGTAGTACATGCTGGCTCAGCATAACCATGAAGCAAAACCCTGTTAAGACATCTACAGCAAAATCACAGATTGCTATAAATTTATGCATACAAGTATTCTCATAGTCTGGACTTGGCTAAGTACTTTACTGTCTCTTTTCCATTAATTAATGTAATTCAGTACCTTAAGTTTTGCTTGTTAAAATTATGGAATTTCAAGTCTGACTTTGAGAAATGCAGAATCCAAAGGAGAAAATTGTAAAATCACATAATTCACAACAGCACTGGGGATGCTTAACAATCTCTTTTTATTTCTCTTTAATTATAATTGATATTAGCGACAGAGATATTCTTGCACAATATATTCTCAATTATCCAACTTTTTATGGCTATGGGAAGTTGTGGCTATTCTGAAAGTTTCTCTTTCAGGAAATAAAGCTTATTTTTAGTACATCTAGGGGAAAATATATAATACTAGTATTTACAACTACTTGATTTTTGAGAGGTTTTGTATGAAATTACTTTCTGTCTTGCTGCTTAATAAGCCATAACAATAAATGCTCTGTAGGTGTCAATAGTTCCAAGATACTGTTAAGAAAAGGGATGTAAAGAATTTTTTTTTGTTGGTAGAATAGTTGGCTTGAAATCTCTTTATGAGCAAAACTTTCAGTTTTCCTTCAGTTTCCTGCATTACATGCTCAAGTTCTGAAAAAATTCAGAAGAACAAATTGAAATTTCTTTCCAGATTTATCTCCTGAGGAGTACAACATTCACACTGAAATTAAGGGACCAGGAGGAGCAGACTCTAACATACCCTATATGTAGAAGGGTTTTTGGGGAAAACCAGAATGTCTTGGAAGAGGAAATGGAGATTTCTCTTTCAGGATGTCCACATCTTTCTACAATGCAAAGTCAGGATATAATTTCAGTGTGTGTGAAATACTGAATTGAGAAAAGTTTCTGAGTTTGTGGTTTTTAGATTTGGTTTTCAATTGAAGGTATGCTATTTGAAATAGATCTTATCTGGACAAGAAGAGAGATTACTATACTGGAAACCCCTTTTTTAAAAGACTCTGCAGACAAATGAAGAGCTTAGTGCAAAGACAGAAAGTACTATGTATAATATTCATTGCAGGATCACAAAGTCATTTTATGTTGGAAAGGACCTCTAAAATCATTGAGTCCAACCTTTGACCAACCACCCACCACTTTGTCAGTTAAAGCATGGCTCTAAGTGCCGTAGAAGGTCACAACTGCATGTTCATTATCTTCACTATAATGGAACATCTTTTCACTGAATGTAGCTCCAGCTGTTGTAGGTCATGTTGTAACTCCTTCTTCAAATGCAGGAGGTCAAAAGTTTTGTTTGACTGATCTGAAGCTCCACTGTTACATGTCCAAACTTCAAGTTCATTCAGGTGGATGTGCACATCAGCTGATACAATTATTGTGAATTCGAGGAACTCAGCTAGAAAAGTTCAAGGACATATACATTTTCTATCTTTTATATTTATATATTAGCAGAAAAATCAAATTTCGCAAACACATAATTCATTTATTTTGGGTGTAACTAGAAGACCAGAATGACCTGTTTATATATTTGTGTTTAGACTGACAGAGGAATTTTAGTTAAGTATGCACAAAATTAGTCACTAAATTTTAAAATTAAACACTAAACTGGTGTTCATTCAAACTATTTTTCTTGTTATTAAATAAGAAAATAATTTATTTGTCTTTTTCCTAGAATTTTGATCAATATCAATTTGCTGAGATTTCCTGGTTAAATTTAATTTCTGTCTTCTTCATTTAGTTACAGCATCACATCAGTGTCTTCTAAATTTTTAGTGAATAAATTATTTGATTTGGGTTTTTTTAGTTTTGTGATATTATACACTGTGCAGAGCTTCTGCTGTTGTATTTTTCAAGTTTCAGAGAATATAAAATATTTTGGTTTTATTTTCATTTGAGGAGTTTCCTTTTATTTGGCTTATTTAGGATAACACTCCATTGGGATAATGTTTCAATAATTATATGAGTTGGAACTTCTAGAGGTTTTTTTTCCTTTAATGACTTTTCTATAAAGTCAGTTTTTAGATCAAATGTGAAATTCTTGGGTTTCTTTGATTTTTTTTTACTGGATAGTTTAATGTCTCTTAGATTTTATAATCCATGCAAGCAGCTTCTTACACATTGCATATGTAATGAAATAAACTGATTCTCAACTGATTCTAAGTATTGTCTACTGACAGAGTGACAGACTATTTATAACTTATTTAAAATTAATACAGCCTGTATTGTGAAGTTTGCTATTGTTTTGTACTATTAATTTCTGCTAACTATGTCTTACTCACCAAGATGAGCAAAGATATCTCAATCTTTAAATTTAAAAAGACAAAAATGACATAAGAAAAGACAAAAAATAATATCAAGATGTGATGGCATGATGTAAGTTATTTACTCAGATGAAATTCTTGTGAAAATACATATTTCAAATATTTTAAAACCAATATTCAACTCTTCTGGTTGTTCAGAGTTACATGAAGTAACCTGCAGATTATAACAGTGCTAAGGCATTGGAAACAAGAAAACAAACAAACAAATCAAACCAAGAAAAAAGTAATTTTATTGCTTCTAGAAGCCCCAGAGTAGGCTAAATGATCTGTTGCTTCATTATTCACCAGAACTCTAGATCTGAATGTGGATCTGGATCAGTTTGTGGTAGACCTACCACTGGTGTAGCATCTTTTTGAAACATCAGTGTTTATGGATACATTAGTGTTCCAGTTATGTAATGTATTTCCTGGTCTGAATTCTAGTTCCTTTTGAATGTCAGAGTCACAGAACATCAACAAGGCTTTTCTTCTTAAGATGCCTAGACAGATTATAATTCCAGAGCCTTAGCTGTTAGATAGTCTTACTACTTCTATTGATGAGCAAATCCGTATTTTCCCATGTTTTACATTAATGAAAGTCAGTGGGTGTTCCAGGGTGCACAGAAGCAGTTGAAATAATTAGAAAGCAATTTCCACATAATTCTCTTCCTCTCCATGGAACATTCAAAGGAATTTCCTTAAAACATGCATTTGGAAAAAAGAACTGATAGGATAATAAAAATTGCTAGCTTTCACAAAACTCTGGAAATCACAATATTTTCCATTTACAGTTGATTTAGATAACATATCAATCATAGTGAGAGAGTGGTTTTCTTCTCTATCTTAATTTTTCCCTACACATGTAATTTCCACAAAACTGTAATATACTCAAAAGCTTACTTTAAAAATAGACACTAGTAGTTTGAAAAGCATTGCCATTTTCTTCTATTTTCATCTTTCTCAAAGCTGTAGATTGTTTCAGAAGGAAGTACCAGCCATTTCCACGACTAAACAGTTACAGAGATGCTTTTGGACTTGAAGAGAATAGGCAATTGTCACAGGTTCCCTTTCAGTTTGACTCAAGGCTGTGTGAGGTAAGATATAACCAAATATGCAAGTAGAGAGGAGGGAAGGTCTTCCACCTTCTCTCCCTCTTAAATCTCCACAACTGTATTGTAGAGTCTGATCATTGTGTTCCATTTAGTTAAAATGGATATGGAAAGTAAATACTTTTGTAAAAGTAGAAAAATAGCAGAAGTTAAGGAATAGCAAAGAATCACTGTTTTATTGTCAGGAAAACAGATTCAGTACAAGAACCGTGTGTCCTACTGTCACTGTCCTTGCCATTGCAGAACTTGGGTATTTGTTTATTTTTTTAGTTCTGATCTTGAATGGCTTTTCCTTCACACCACAAAACAATGTTGTGGTAAAAAGTAGAAAAAAAGTACTTGTATGAATTCTTTGCTGACATGGTAATAGGCTTTCCTTGCACTCATGACCTCAAGAATTGACTGTCCCACAAATGTCCCTGAATTGGTAACAGATTTTATTTTTTTCTCTTTTCCTATTGTAACATTTTTAGTGGCTCTTTATTAAAGTACTTTTCTGAATACATATATATCTTAGAGTGTTTGCTTTCACTGCTTTCAAGTACTCTGCTGTTTACTGTCCTTAGCTTCTGCAGTAATATAATGAAGATAACCTTGAGTTTTTGTTGTTTCCCCAAGTGTCTCATATTTTAACTCACTGAGTACTGCAGAAGCCAAGGACTACTGTGCTTTAATCTGGAGGTAAATCTAGAGTGAAATAGAATTTCAGCAAGTTATATGAAATGTCTCACATACTGACCATGTTCATGCTAGCAAGTTATGCTCAGACCTAAGATGTAACACCTGAAAATCATGAGGGTCATCGCTGTTTCTTGAAGGTCAAAAAAAAACTCAAGTGCAGAATATCTGATATTTACAAAAACAAAAACAGAAACAAAAAAAAAAAATCCAGAGAAGAAAAAGAGCAAGAGAGAAAGCTCTGGATCCTAATTATCCACACTGTTTATTGCTTGTCTTCTCAGCTCTGCCTTTGAACTGCTACAAATGCAACATCTACCACAAGGGCTTAAAGTTCTGAGCAGCATGTGAACCAATTGGTGCCATTCAGTCTTCACTTTTTACTTACCAGACCAGAGACTATCTTTTGTAATATTAGTATTGTTTGTATTGTCATCAGGCTTGCATTCTTGCTTTACAGTCTTTTTAGACAGTGCATGAATGAAGTAAAAAGATTAATCTAAAAACCGACAGGGAATGCATTTATTTTTTACAAAGCATGAGGAAAGTTGTGTGAGACAGTATTCCATTCACAGCTTGTGCTTCAGTCTTGATTTGGGAAGGCCCTCAGGGACATGCTTAACTTGAATCACTCTGAAGTCAATATATTTACAACCATAATATCTGTGGTTGTTTCATGACATGTTTTTTCAGTGCATCTGAAGGAAAAATATCTACAGAACCTTTACCAGTCACCTCTGTCTCAGCCCGACAACAGCACAGCACAGAATGCATTTGGGGATGGCACAAGTGAGGTTATTGCTTAGAGATACAGCGGCCCTGTTCTTTCCCAGAGACTGTGGTGTGTGCATGAGTGACATCTAGGAGCAGTTCAAGCTGTGGCAAAATTGTCTCCCTGTTCATAAAGAGCTTAGTGCCGTGTAAAGAAGGGGGTGCAACAGCACTGTTCCTTTCTCACTGCGCTTCAAGGAGCTCTGTCAGGCATGTCATGCTGCAGCCTCTGCATCCCCCCGTGTCAAAAGCTAGATTTTTTCCCAAAGTGTTTTAGTTTATAGGTGCTCTAATCAGATAACATCCAATGTTTAATCCATCTTAAACCTATCACAGTTCAAGCAAAATACCTTAATTTTACTATACCTTTCCACATGCCTTGTGCTTGCCTCAGACTTTAGTGTGAGCAAAGATTAAAGGCACCAGAGCTTCCTGCAGCTTTGTGTTCCTTCATGATATACAAACTGCTCTTATTAATAACAGGAGGAAATTACATCTGGTGCATCTCTGTTAATGGCATTAGTGAAGGGTTAATTTGATATGGTAATTTTCATTGGGAACCTGTTGAAATCTGCACAGAAGGGAGTCCTGTTTTTAGCACTGCTTTGAATGTCTTTGCTGAAGAAATCAGGCAAAGTCTTTCCTTCACACACTAATTTGTTTTTCTTTCAGAAGAAGAAGCATTTATTGTGATCCATTGAGGTTACTGCTCTAGAAAGCTAAGAAAGAACATTTCATCAGAGAAAACAAATACACTTGTAGAAACAACAGTGAAATTTGATAACCTTCTAATCTATTTATCAAAGGCCCTGCAGTTCCATTTCAAGGCAGGTGAAGCAATACTTACTGAATTCAGAAAATGAATCTACCTCCACATAACTGAGATAACTAAAAAAGGGAGAAAGAAATGGGCACAAAACCGTTAGCACCTGCCAAGTCTTATTAAGAGATTAGAATTCTTAAAAAGACAGCGAGCAGCTCAATATTTTCTTTTAAGTTTCACTTGCCTGATTTCTCATGCATGCTGCTGTGCACCGCAGTGAAACAAACGGGTCACATTTCAGCTCCTCAGAGTTTCAAAAGCACTTTATGGCATAAAGAGCAAGCAGCTTCTCTTCAGACTTGGTAATTTTTTTTAAAGAAATGTATATTTTTAAGAAATGTATCTGTGCCCAAACCCTGTAAGGCTAAGCATTGGCAAGAAACTTATTTCCCAATGTGACAGTAGAGTTACTTTACACATGAATGCTCAGTGATTTAGGAATTGTTCTAAGATACACCGAAATATCCTACAATTTCAACAAGTTTCCTCTTTAATCAGTGGAAAACAGAGTTTACAAATAGGCTTCTTGTAAAACAGTGATGAAAGCAGCACTGCTAGTCATGCAGATCAGAGAGCATAAATCCCAGTGAAGCTGACAGGAATACAGACAAATGTTTAAAAATGGAAAGAGCTATTTCTGGCAGAAATGGGGGGCCTGCTTCCCCTGCAAAATGCTAAAACTTGCAGGGGAAAAGGCCTGCAGCTGACAGAGCATGAACCACTTGCCTCCTGAGAAGGGACAGTCAGCTAGCCCATTGCATTTGTTGCTTCATCACCCTTTAGTTTAACCAGAAATTAGACCAAACAAAGGCTGAGGGAAAAACTGTTCACTTGCAGAAAGAAGGGGGTTACTGCACTGAGCTGCCTGTAGAGATGTAATCTATCCCTGGCTCAGAGCAGGAAAAGGGCAGGCTTAAGGGGAGCAGTGCAACTTTTTTTCTCTTTAAAGCATAGTGGGGTGTTCACTGCTCTCATAACACGCATGACTGGGGCAGGACACAAACCTGTGAGTCTGTTATCCTCAGATGGACAGGGACGTATGAACCTTTCCTTCCTCACCTGTCTTCCCCCAGCTGGAAGCCAGGCATACAGGCAGACCTCCAGGCTCTTGCCGATTGGGCTGACATGACCAGTCCTAACTTCTATTGCATTTGGTCAATTAAAAAATAAATAAATAAAAAACAGAACTACCGACCTCTGCTTTTGTTAGACATCACTTGGAGTACTGCATCCAAGTCTAGGGTCCTCAGCATAAGAAATGGACTTGTTAGAAGGGGGCAGAGGAGCCACAAAGATAAACAGAGAGATGGAATGCCTCTCACACAAAGACAGGCTGAGAGACCTGGGGCTGTTTCAGTCTGGACGAGAGAAGACTTTGGGGACACCACATTGTGATATTTCATAGCTTACGGAGGCTTATAAAAAGGAGGGACAGAGACTTTTTATATGGGCAGATAGTGACAGGGTAAGGGACAAAGGTTTTAAACTGAAAGAGGGCAGGTTTAGATTAGACAATAGGAAAAAGTCCTGTAGTGAGAGGGGTGGTGAGGCACAGGAACAGGTTGCCCAGAGAAAATGTGGACGGCCCATCCCTGGAAGGAGAGATTGGATGGAGCCCTGAGCAACCTGATCTGAGTGGCATCTCTGTCTGTGAAAGGGGCTTGGAACTAGAGGGTCTTTAAGGTCCCTTGCAACCCTTACCATTCTATGGTTCTATGAACCTAGGTGGCAAGTGTTATCCTTGAACAGGCCTTCTCTTCACTTACTAGTATTGTTATAGTGCAGTGTTGGTTTTTTTTTGTTTTGTTTTTTTTGGGTTTTTTTTTGTTTGTTTGTTTGTTTGTTTGTTTGTTTGTTTTTAGTTCTGAGACTACATTCCTTGTTCAGTTTTGCTTGAAAGCGCAGACAATAGGTACAGAATAATTAGACAACTGACTGACCAGAGATGACACGCAGGTATAAAATGCACTTGTGTAGAAAATATCATTGAAAGAAAAGAAAAAGACCTTTTTGCAAACAGAAGAACTCTGCAGTGAAATATTTATATTAAAAAGATTACATTTTATGAAGCTTCCTAAAAATACTGAGAGTTGAAATTAATCCATTGTGTCCAAATGAGGAAGCCAATATGAAAACAGTTTTGGTATACACAGCCTTTTAACTTCAGTTGGTTTCCCCAGTTCCTGTTCTATACTTTGAAGTTGTACTACAAAAGAAGGCTTAATTCTCAACTTTCTCACTGATCCTGTAGGGCTGAGATAAACCAAAATACAGATCATGTTAGAAGAAAAAGTAATTTTCTAGAAAACGAAAATGTTAGTAACATTCTCAGTCTGACTTTTTTCAGAATGAGAATGGAGACAGCACATGAAACAAAGCAAAACATTTTATAACTTCATTCAGTCTCCTGGATGCATTTACACAAATGTCCATTACACATTCTGATTTTTTAAATATATTGCATAATGATACTGTATATTCATTATAGGGATATGAATGGTTCTCAACAGTTCCTTCAGTTCAGGCATATTCAATGACAAAACATAATTCAGCACCGAGATAAGTGTTGCAATCAAATAATTGCTTAATAGCTTAAGGACAATGTGGTCCTCAAAGAAAAAAAAGATGCTATATTTATTTCCTAGGATGTATCATTTTTTATTTAAAGCAAACCTATATTTTATGACAAGAATAATTTACAATTAAGTTTTAATTTAACAGACATTATTGATCTAAGACCCGAAAGGATTTAATTATTTTTTTCTAAATTTGCTTTCACTCACCTTGTTTCCAACTTAATTAATTACATTGTGTGCCCTCAGCACTGTTGTGTTTAATTAGAATGCAGGAGAAAAAGATTTTGCTTTAAAATCTTACATTATCTCATATATGCTTATTTATGGAAAAGCATTTGTGAGTGGATGTAGAGCAGCTCAGTCACTGTAAATGAAGTAGAAATCAGACTCTTTGTGTGTATATGCATTATTTTAATGGATTATTATTAGCCTCTCATATTCACATTTATTGACCTTTTACTCTCTCCTACTGTTTGTATATTTGTCAAACACTTTTTCTGTCTTCCTGTAGGTGGTGAGAGTTACCCAGTGTTGACAATGCCTTTGAAAACTTGAATTTAAAAGTATAAAATATCTACACAGAGCTGCACCACACTGGAAATTGTTAACATTAGGCAGTTATAATTAAATTACGTAATGGAATTATGTTTTAAGTAACAGGAGGATACAATACGTGATTGTTAGTAACAAACTCTTTATCCTGACTTGTGTTTTGCTAGTGCTGGTTTGTCTGCTCTTTCGAAACTTTCCCTACTCCCTACTTGCAAATTCTTTTTTCATCTTTTTTTTTAAAGAAATTGAGGAAACAACTACATAAATCTAGCAAATCTTGTGACAGCTGCCATATTTTACAATTTCAATCAGAATCCATAAAAAATAGTGTTTTCTTTGAAGTTTGAAGTTATATTGGGTTAAGAATAATCAAATCATTTGACTATACAATAAACTCCTCTTTTCTTAAAAAAGAGTCTATTTATAAATTGTAGAAGAGTTTAGGGAGTATGTTTAAATTCACTCTCCATCATCTCAAACTTTTTAGTAAATTTAGTAACTACATGAATAGTAATTTTGCATGAATTCAGATATTTTCTATCACTACATAAGGGAAAAAAAATTCTTTTTTTCTAATTTTCTGAAAAAAAGTAAAGAAAACTGATGGATCAGGCTAAAAAGGAAATAAAATACTTTCTCTGAACATGACTGCTAACTATATATAAGTAAGGATAAATATTGAGTGATGGTTTCTGAAGTTTAGAGAGTCTAATAGCAGTCTAATGATATCTAAATGGAGGCCATTAAGAAAACAAATACAAGCTCTTTACAGCAAAAAGATAACAGACATAACTTAAAACAAAAGAGATTCCAAAATATAATCAGAAGATATTTTTTACCCATGAGAACCATTAGGAGTGGAACAGGGAGCCTCTGCAGGCTCCATCTTTGGTGAGGAGGTTCAAGAAAAATCCCTGAGCAACTTACTGTTATCTCACAAGTGGCTCTGATTTGAGGAAGGGAGTGCTCTAGAAATCTCCTGAGGTCCTTTCCCACGTGGAATATTCAATGAATCTATTTCATGATCCTCCAGACTTGCTCCAAAACTACCATATCATATAGTCTTTTGTGACCATTTTTGTAATGAGAGCATGTCTTCATTCAGTACATGTCTCATCGACCACAAACGTTGTTGAAATCAGATCCTCAATTTGATTCTCCATTTTGTAAAAGTGAACCTTCAACATAATATTTTATAAGAGTACACAATAATTAATCTAGCTTTGTGATTTTCTCAGTCTCAGTCTTGGGTTTTCAAATGTTTGGAATAGGTAATGTTAAAACATGACTTCGCATATGCTTAAAAAGACACCACTCCATGATACACTGTCTTCTGTTAGACAAAGGAAATACAAATCCTTTGTATTTGACTGACTCAATCAGTCAGTCAGTCAATCAATCATGTAAGTCAGTGATTTGTTCTGTGGTTCAGTAAACAAACAATTTAACTAATAATGTTCATAGAATTTTTGAGGACTATAAAACAATTCAGAATTAACACAAAATTGATGAGTACATGTAAAGCAATTAATCATAATATAAATCAATTAATCACAGGTACTAGAGTGTATAAAGAGAAAAATATTGCTCTTAGTTTTTCTCTAATATTTCCTAGCAATTTTTCTGAAATGATGAATTCTGATCTCTCCTTTCTTGTGTCTTTTGCTTATAGACTATTTCAACATAAATAAGACCAGGACGAATGAATCAGTTTCCTGATAAAATAATAAGAGTTGCTCATTATTGCATTGAAATGAGTCTTTGTCTTACCCTGTCCTTCAGGAAAAAAAAAAGATAATCAACTGTCTTCATTATAAGATTTGTCAGCATGATAGAGCTAATATTAATGCATTTTAAATTGAAAATAAATAGCAGGGCTGACATTTATATACAATGGTGGAATGTGACAGGGTAGCGTATGCGGTGATGTGTGTCATTGGCTGATGCAGACTGAACACATTATCCCCACTGCTCTTTCTGTGCATAAATCAGTGTAATTATTTAATCTTTAATTTTAAACAATTACCACTTTTCTTTAGCTCCTGAATTTTTTTTTTACAGGAGCAAGATGGACACTGGAATTATTTTTTCATCTCACAAGGAGGACTTGTATTTTTGCTATATAATTTCTCTCATCAGGACTTCCTGATGGGAGAAATTATATAGCAAATTTTGACATGAAATTACTTTGTACGGTTTGTTGCAAAGTCCTTGGCATGTCTTTTAACTGGCCATGTTTAATTCAAAAGCAGAGTTGTATGCCAAAAGAGTTATTCCTAATTTTGTGGCTAAAGCATTTTTGGAATGAGAGTTTACCAATAATATTGCAAGTGGCCAAATTCTAACATATTTTTGAGCTACTTAGAAGAGGTTAAATTTACAGACAAAGAGTACCCCTAAATCCACCTAAAGTCCCAAAGTCTAATTGTTTGCATGGATGTATGCCCTTTAATGGAACAATTTTATATTAAAAATCACAAACAGAACCAAATTTAACAATGGATAAATTTCTCTATAATAAGTTTTTGTAGGGAAAATGCTACATTATCCAAATACAGATATATCATTGCATTCTGTGATTCACTTGTGCCATGATCTGTGGATGTAAGGCAAAACTGCCCAGTGAAATAAATTTTAATAAACCTTCTTTACTATTTGGATCTATTTCAAATCCTTAGAATCAGTAGCAGTTTACCAATAGCATGTGAATAAATATATTCCCTAATATAGGAGTTTATAGCAGGGAAGAATAATCTCTTTAAATCTCTGCATCCCTAAGGTAGCTAGAGTCTTTCAACAGGTGAGTCATAGTTAGAGCCAGTATGTCTCTGTTGATTACGCAGAAACTGAAACAGAAGATGACCCTGGCATCTGAAATGCCTAGCTAGTAATACTTCATTAACAATTTAACTGATATTATCTCCACCTCTGCAATACAAGTACAGCCTTACTTGAGCTAAGAATAAAACTTGCTTTTAGAGACTGGAGACATGAATTCCACCTGCACTTCCCTTTCCAATAGTTAAAGCACAGCCTAAGATTATTTTGTGCTGAGAAGTGTTTGAGACAGCTGCAATTCCACAAAGTGTATCAAGAGAGATTCAAAAAAAAAAAAAAACAAAAAAAACCAAACAAACAAACAAAAAAAAAACAACCAAACCCTAAACCTGTATTTGACAAAAGAGATCCAAAATGAGAGAGTCAAGTGTAGAGACTTAAATAACTACATTTTAAATTGTTGTACCCAAAAGAAAAAGTCTGTTTTGTAGTTCCTTATTTCTGGTCGGAGTATTGTAGACAACAGAAGTGAGGTGACATCAAACTGGGGAGAGTGGAGATAGCGAAATACATCTCTGCATTTTGAAGTGATACTTGCAAAGAATGGAATGAATTTAAAGAGAGAGGGGCCATCACACATGATGCTGTATTTCCTCAGCCTCCTTAGCCCTTTCTTTCTCCTTTTCTCTTGTACCACTCTGTCCAATTGTGTTAACTGAACATGCCTTTTAAAAATATTAAAAATTAACTTCTGTCTTGACAATTACATTTTGAATTAAGTTCTTCAAAGATTCTTCACAAACAGGACTGGGAAATCTTACTTATTATTCAGTTTGCAATGGCACATACAAGCTCCTGGCACTAGAGATTGTTTTGCTGATGTTGAAAGCAAGGTCCAGAACAGCAGGGTTAGCAAGTGTTCCTTCTGAAGTGTATCCTGGGATTCTGTACATTAACCTAGATGCCTGATCTGATGAACTGGTGACAGACTTTAGAATTTTCCATCTTGTATTTCCTACTACACTGAGTGGTAAAGGTGGAGTGTTTCAATAGTCACACCAGATGGATGGTCATATGGAAGGACATTGAGAGCCTTTGGCTTTGACTGACCCTCTGGCCAGGTCCTATGGCGCACTTCTTTCTTGCAGACTTGGAGTCTCCCATAAACACATGTTCCAGGGGAGGTTTTGATTGGCTATCATGAGAAATGTCTTCCTTAAAAGGATACTCATGCACTTGAACAGACAATCTATCTGGAAACTGGAAGTCTTAAAAAAACTTGTTGATGAGGTGTTTAGGAACATGGTTTAGTAGGGGACTTGGCACTGTAAAGTTGATGATTGGACTTGATGACCTTAGAGGTCTTTTCTATTCTTAATTATTCTGTGAATCAGTTCTTCATGCTGGTTTGAACCATGATTCTTTCCCTCCATTCTCATGTTCTCATGTTCTGAGCTTTTCCTCTCCCTAAAACTCAGATGGATCTTCTGGCCTCTTGCCATCCTGTGATATTCCAACTGACAATTTCCCACAAACAGGATTTTCATTAAGGTTGATTAATGCAGACACTCTTTCCTTAAATATTTTTTCATGTTATTGCTGGTCCACAGAGCATAAAGATACAACATGGGACCAATTAGCTCTATAAGAAAATAGTGCCCAAATGCCTTTAAGCCACATAAAACCAAGTCACAAGGAGTGACCAAGAAGAGTGAAGTTCCTGTTCTCGTAACCTCCAGGAAAATGGTTTACTGAGAAATCCCAGTAAGTTATATTGTCACTATTCTCCAAAATGAGGCTGTCTCACAACTCTGTTCAAAATCAACTTCAATTACAACACAATGTAATATTCCAAATTGTCACCTGTTTATTTGAGACTAATAGTTCTGGAAACAAATACAGTAGAAAGATTTTTTTATTACAATGTCCAGACTACAACAGTATAAACCAAACAGGTTTTGTCTAGTTTGACAGACTTTGGGAATTCAGCATGTCTTGGGCTTCTGACTTTGTGACCAGTTTTCTTGTATCATTTTAACTATATAAGGGCTGCAGGAGTCACCAAATCTGTTACATGCAATGGGATTTTTTGTGGTTTAACACCCATAAAAACACATGACTGAAAACAGATTTGATTTTTAAAACATGAAAAAATTAAAATTTACATAAAAATTTAAAAATCAAAATGTAACTTTAGAAAAATATTTTAGCTCTAGACTTGTCAGTAGTCTCCTTCATTGTTGGATTTTGTCTATCGCAGTTAATCTAAGTAGTGTAACTGGGCCCTGAATCTGATCAGGAATTGTGGTTCCTATACAAATCTGTGAATAAATAGTAATTAAATATGAGTGCATTTACTGCTAGTGAACAAGGACAGAACTGAAAGCAAAATATGAGGTCAAAAAAAAAATCAGCTAGCACAGCACAGCATAGTTGGGAACTAATTTAGTATAGATAAGTCACTAAGAAGGAAAAAAGTAGACAGGGGAGATTTGCTAAATTTCCAAGCAGCTTGTTAGTATTCATGAGAGCGGATCCTTAGTAATTATCATGACACACAGACAGTTCTCAGCCTAGATGAAGGATTCTGTGTGTCAATCATTGAAAATGTAATCACATCCCCCCCCCCAAAAAAAAAAAAAAAAAAAAAAAAAAAAGAGACGTCTGAGGCTGGTTTCTGAGATTAAGCAACTTTGAAGGAATTTTGAACTTTAGAATTTTTAGAACTTTAATGGTAAAGGAGCATAGGAGCTTAGTGTATTATTTTCTCATTCTGCTGAAGAGAAAAATTTTACTACTGTACTCAGCGTTTGTCAGGCAATGCCCAAAATACTGGGTTTGATTTTGTTTCCTGTTCTACAAAAAGGTTCAGACTTGCTAGAGAAGGTCCAGAGAAGGGCATAAAAATGATCAACGGGGAACCTTCCATAGGAGGAAAGGCTGAAAATCAGCCTTGAGATGAAAAGATTTAATGGATACCTCTATGGAGACATTACATTTACATGATGTTACATTAGATTTAATGGAGACATTACTACGTTCCAGTATTTAAAGTGTGTTATACTTGTTAAGGAAGATGGAGGCTTCCTGTCATAGTTTAAGCCCAGCTGGAAATTACATACCATGAAGCTGCTCACTCAACCTTCCACTCTGTCCCTCACACTAGTGGAATGAGGAGGAGAACCAAAATAAAACTTTTAGGTTGAGATAAGAATAGCTAGATAATTAAAAATAAAGTAAAATACACTGGTAATGGTAAATTCTAGCAATAATGATAATAAATAGGAAAAAGTAAGTGGTGCACAATGCAATTGCTCACCACCAGGTGACCGACGTCAGAGCCCTCTTCCCAAACCCAGATCAGCCCCCACTTCAGGGTAACTTCTCCCATTTATATTCCAGGCCTGATGTTCTGTGGTGTGGAACATCACTTTGGGTCACCTGTCCTGGCTATGCTTCTTCCCAGTTTCTTTTTTGCACTCCTCACTGGCAGAGCATGACTTAGGAGAAACACAATTTAGCAAAAGACCAAAACATCAGAGTGTTATCAACACAATCCTCATTCAAAATCCAAAACACAGCACTGTAACAGCTACTGAGAAGAAATTAGCTCTGCCCTAGCTCAAACCAGGACACTTCCTTTTTAAAAGGAGTCACCTGGAAAAGACAAAGGGTAATGAACACAGGTTACTTCTGAGGAGTTTCCAGTTTAGTACAAGAGGAAAATTTTTCACAATAAGAAAAATCAGTCATTGGGATAATCTCATCAGGGAAGCGGGGGACACTTAAGGTTCATCTGGAGACAGTGCTGGGCCATGTTGTCTATATTGTTGCTGAGAAAGGCTGGACCAACTTACTATTGATCTATTAATGTTTTAAGATAATTCACAGGCTTGCCATTGTGCAGATTGCTATCAGCAAGGCTGAGATGAAGAAAAGCAGCTGATCGCAGAAAAAATTATTTGGTTCTGTGTTTTTATCCCATCACATATTCTACAAAATACCATTGTGTACAGCACAAGATGACAGACTATGCTGTCAGTGCTGAGTTCCTAAGACATTATTGGTATTCATAAGCACAACACCTGAATAAAAAAAAAGAAAAAAAAAAAAGAAAAAAAAAAGAAAAGAAAAGAAAAAAAAGAATAAAACCTGTCAATATGAGGAGAAATCTAGCTTAATCAAAATGAAAATTAGCTAGATCACAGGCTAGCAGAGAAAGATCTACAATTACTGTGTTGAGTGCATTTCGGAAAGAGGTATTTTGGAGGAGTCAAAGGAAAACTACCAGACATAATGGGTTTTGATTAAGGAACAAAAAGTTTTTAAAAGTGACAGGCAAAGCTTAAAAATAGCTATGTTTTCAAAAGTTTTAAAGTGTCTAAATTCCAAACAAATTTAAAGTTCAAAAGTAGTTTGGACTAATTTTAAATAATTTTAATCTGGCCTAATTTTTAATAAAGTTCTGTTAATATTTAAATAGTGTTTTTTGCTTTTAAACCATTTTGATTACATTTTCTATATTTTTCTGCTTTTCTTTTTTCCCAGTCATGTCTGAAGAATGTCACACAGGCAACATGGTGTGTGCTTCTGATGTTCCAGCTGGCCAGAAGTCATCTAAATGTGCAGGTTTAAGCTGCACATTAACTTTAAGTCTATGAATTAACAGTGCTGCACAAAAAGACATAAGGCTTCCTTACACCTCATTCCCAATTATTCTCTTCTCCCACGCTTGCAATTCACAAGGCTGGATCACAGATCTAATTCAGCTGAGAATGAAATCAGTAAAAAAGACCTAATCTTGTAAGGACTTGTATTATAAAAAAGCTAATCTGTTTTCCTTTGTAATTTATCCTTCAGGATTTTTTTTTCTTTTATTAAGTATTTAAGGTCTCCTTTTAGTATATTAGACACAAATCTTTTTACCTTATTTTATTAAACAAAATGGGCAAATCAGACCAAGAATTTCCAATGGCTGCTTTTGTAAGTTTCCCTTACATTGGCTTTGACAACAAATATTGAGTGCGCAGTCAACAAGGAATAGAAGCTTACAAAGTCTTCTGAACCTGTAGTTATGCTTTGGACACACATAAATAAAAGCCAAAACCTGATTTATTCACAGTTGTCTCCCACTGAAATGCAGAGTAATTCCTTAGATGGCAGCAGCCCACAGGACAACAGTCACCCACAGGGCTTTATAAATTAGCCATCCCATCCACAATCCTATTCCCATGGTAGTCAGCAATAGCCTGTGCAGAGGAAAAAGCCAGAAATTTCAGAATAAGGCACTGTAAGGCATCCAAGCCAGAATAAGGCACTATAAGGCATTCAAGCCACCTTGTATGCATCTGCATTTTAAGTATCTAATACTGTAATTATCCTGAAGTAAGTCATGTAAATGCCTTTACATATGCAGAGAAAAGCCTAGAAGTTCCTCAAAAAGAGACTCAAGTACGCCTCTGCAAAGTATGTAAGGTGAACTGAGTTTTGCACTCTGAAGGTCTACAAAAATATTTTGCTCTAGAAAGTATGCCCTGGTCTTACCTTGGAAAGATCATTTTCTGAATCTTGTTCTCAAGAAAATACTGCTCTCTGACTGCCAATCCCACACATTGCATGGAAAAATATTTCCCTCTATTTTTTCAAAAGTTATATTTTTCAATTTCATTACTCCTTTGACTCTCGTTTCTGCAACATAAAACAACAAGATCAGAAAATTGTCCTCCTCTCTACACTCCTATAATTTTATAGATCTTTTTCTGTCATCTTTTATTTTTTCTGAAATTTCATGACTTAAACTTTCAGTCTTTCTTCAGAGATCCCAATGACAGAAATGCTGTCATCTCTAATTCTCTGCCTCCCTTTTGATGTGGGGTTATCTATTCTGGGTGGAGTATTTCAGGTAGGCATGTGGCATTGGCTGTGCAGTAGACTTTTTCTATCTTATTTCTCAAGTGTCATAAATCCAACTTATCTTTTCCACCTGCAACTGCACAGAGCTCACTGAAGAGCAAGATCCAGATAATTTTCCAAGACTGACACATTAAACATAAAATCCCTTATGGCATGCAAATAGATAAAATTTTCTTCACAAAAATTCTTTTCTTTCAATTTTTCAGCACTGAACTTCATCAAGTTTTCCGTTCACCTGAAGCTTAATTTCCTTTTTTGAACTTCATTAAGTTTTTTCTTTCAATATACGTTTTTCTTTTTATTTAGCTTTTTTTCTAATTCATTAATACATCAATAAGCAAAACATCGAATATATATGAACGTCTGAGACACTCTACTTTTAACTTTTTGTACTGATGAAAGCTGATTTTTTTCTCTTTTGTTTCCCGCTACCCGTTTTGTATACGTAACTGCATAAAACCCCCCAAACAATAATAATTTTATTTGTTTATTACCTTTCTTTAGAAAACTGATTAATAAGTTTTTGAAAAACTAAATAAATTGCCATCAGGATGACATTTTTATTTTTGTGCTTTGGAGGAGTTTTAATTCATTAGAGAGAGAATATACCTTTGTAGAGATGATGTTGTTTAGCCTTTCTCATATCACCATTGACACTCAATTTTATTATTCCACTTATAAATTTTAAGCAACTTATTTGCTTTCAGGTATGTCTGTGGCTTACTTGTCAGAGAGTTTCTGAATGACAGGGAATCATTCTGAGGTACAAAGTAAAATATTTGCTACTGTCAAACCTTCTAATCTATTAACTTTTTTTTAATGACAGACAGTACAATTTCTGGTTGCACATCTGAGGTTTTCATCTCAGGCTCTTTGGTAGTCTTCCAATATTGTCTTCTATTTGCTGAAGAAGTTGTAGCAACAACAAATAAAAGTAAATTTGAAGGGCAAAATATTTTCCCTGATGCTACTGACCTATGTAAATTGTTGGATGTGTCAGCAACTAGTTACATTCAGACTTGACCCAATGTACCACAGGACATCATCTAAGAAAAACTGCGATGGAGTAAATATTTGAAAATCAAAGAACAAACAACACTTGTTCAAAAAGAAAAAGTTCCCTTTACAACAGCTTGGATAAATACCAGTTTTGCATAGCTCAGGTGAGCCCCTAAGACAAGAGGGGGCAAATGTTACTGTACTGGCAAAGTCAAATACATATAATACTATAAAAACAGTGTGGTAGTGATGTAATGTATTCATTGCAAGCTCATCCTGTTTCTTTTGGGTGTAGCTCTTCTACAATATCTCTGTGGAATACACAGTGTCTTCTTGGGTATTGTTATTGCATACCAATCAGAGATGGAATACAAATGAATTATTAAAAACACTGAACTCCAAATCCTCTTATTCTCCTAAGATGGCACCAGATTTAACAGAGAGCCTCTAAAGCCTGTAAATAAATTGATATTGATATCTAATTTATAACAAGAATATAGAATTTTCAGAATAATTCTAAAATTGAGATAGCATCATATAATCCAACAGGATCAAATATAAAGAATTTTTTAGCAAACACTGCACACTATGATACTGTGTTTTATTCAGCTTCCCACAAAAGTACTTCACCAAGCAATGAAAGTATTTTGATATTTCAGATAAAAGCATATACTTAAATTTAATACTATTAAAGAGGATGGAAATTGGGCAGAGAAAAACAAGGAATATTTCTCTTTATGGAGAAAGTTGCTGGTACAGCCATTCACAGAACAGTATCACACTCATTATGCAATTAGACAAGATGAGGGTTTTTTTAGCTGAAAACAGTACCTAATATGACTTTACTTGAAATTTCCAATTTTCAGTCTAGCATAAAAAAACTTTTTTCTTCCTGGAAGAGGCATGCAGAATAAATTCCAATATCAGGCACTTTGAAGACAAGTATCATATTCATTGTAAATACTGTTAAAATCAGCTACAGAATTGTATAGTAGTGCTAAAAGCTGACCCTTTCCTCTCAGGCTGGAATCAATGAGACATTCCTGGATCTTCTCTGGAAACTCTCAAAGCACAACCAAGTTTGAAGGAAATAGACCTATTTTTTCCTTCCAAAAATTTCCAGGCATTGATATGAGGACAGATTAGACTACTGCTAACACAGAAAATGTTTGGAAAAAATAAACAAGCATTTGCATTTTGGAAATGCAGGATAAGAAAAGAGGAAATCAAGAAAAAATAGTAGATAAGAAGAGAAAAGAACTGTGTCATTCATATCTTCTTGACAACTGAGTGAAGCAAATATGCTCCGATTGAGCAAAAGACCAGCTTTTATCAGTTAGAAAGGCTAATGACCTCACTTATTTCAGAGACACTAAAAGTGTGTTTACTTTTCTGCTCACTTAACCGCTTTGAATTCTGCACCCATGATTAACTTGTGGTCTCACTCTTCAGCATTCAATGAAAAATTGTATAGTCTATGAGCTCTCAAAGACTGCAGACTATGGCTAGCAGTACCTGTTGACTATGCACCAATCCCATCATCAGAAAGTTCTTGAGAATTTTTTTTTTACTACCAAGTCTCAAATCTCATGCTCTAAATCTAAACCTTTCTCAAAGTGATACCTATATCACTTTGTCCTAGACAAAGCCTGATGAATCCCTTCTTCCACTATGTATAAGGCATGACCACTGGTCTGGCAGTCAGAATTAGGTAGAAGTTGCACTGTCTTGTCTTCAATGGAATCATAATTCCATACCTCATTTTTGGTTTGTTTTGGGGATTTTTGGTGGCATTGTTTCTTTGTTTGTTTGGTTTTGGTTGTGGGTTTTTTTTTTTTCTTTTTTTTTTGTGTTTTGTTTTTGTTTTGTTTTGTTTTGTTTTTTGGGGTTTATTTGTGGTGGGTTTTTTTGTTTGTTTGGGTTTTTTTAATATATTTCAGGCCCTAAAACATTTGTCTTATGTCTACTGCCTAAGAAATTTTCTTCTTTCTACTCCCTGAATGCTCAAGATGAAAAATCAATATTTAAGTTGAATAAGTTTTATGCATAAACAAGTTACAATTCCAAATGGAAAGAGAAATTTGAGGCATTGGACACTTTTTCTCTGTGTATGTTTGTATCAGCTTATGGCAAGCCCCCTCATCTGCCAGGAGTCTGCTTTGGCTGTTGCAAGTTGATTGGAAGCCCTCAGAACCCATAAGGGATTCTCTCTTCTGAGTGATGATGGAGATTAGAAGGCAGTAAAACTCAGGTCCTTAATTAGAGAAAGCAAAGGATATAAAGACTCTCCTTATCTCCTGCATACACTGTTATCAGTGGTATCAATCTTCTGAATACTGTCATGGTGAGCTGATTTACACAGACTATCACTTCAGAAATGAAGCAGAGCAGAGTTAAACAAAAATACTTTTCAGTCTTAACATATCGTTTGGTTCATGAATTCAGATGTAATTTTAGAAGGCTGTAAAACTTTAAAAGAGGTTCCTGACCATTGTGAGCTGACTTGAAATCAGTGAATCCTAATTTTTCTGGGGAAGCTGACTAGACATTTTAAAGATTATTATTTTGGGGTTCTTTTTCATCATTTGAACATTTTAATATAGTTTATGATTAGATGGGATACTATTAAGCTCACAAAATCAAAGACTAGTGCCTTATTTTTTTTAAACAGATTACTTATTTCCATAATGAGTTATTTAATCTTCAGTTTTCTTTAAGCTCACCCAAAGGGATGTTTATGATCTTCAAAAGAAAGCTTTCCTGCTATATTAAGCAACAGCTAAAACTGAATTCTGATACAGAGGATGAGTTCAGGTTTTAGGGCATTATAAAACAACACTGAAGTTAATCATCATGATGACCTCAGTTGATTGGATGGCTAACCACAAGAAAGACAGGACTGGTGGATCAGGTTTTTGCATGTTTGTGCCTTGCAGAAGCTTGATTTATTTTGGCAGATAGAAACATTATAGATCTCTCCTATTGCACATACACTTTCTCTTTAAGGTTAACAAGGTGCGACATTGATACCGTCTCCTCTGCAGTTTCTCCTGAGAGAAGACATCAAATCAAAGAAACATGTTTCTATTAGGAGCCAGCATATTTGCATCTTTCAGTTCATCATTTCCAGTATAAACAACAAAGATGTGAGAAGAGCAGCTTGCTATTCCACATCTGTATTTCATTAAAAGAAAATCTGTTACATAGCAACGTAACATTACATTGTTACTTATGAACTGAAGCTGAGATCAACAATATTCTGGCAAATAAGTTTCAACCTTGGTTTACTTTTTCTCTATCTTCAAATAAAATAGCATATGCATCTTTCCCATGAAATTATTCATATAATGGGTAAAAAAGGGAAAGAAACAAGTATGTCTATTTAATTAAGGAAACACCAAAAATTTTTGCTTTGTAACACAATAGTTTGTATTCTGTGGCATCAAGATCTCAATAAATATTAAAATATTTATCTTATGATATTACATCCATGAAGATACAGAAAATATTCATTATAATAAAATACAAACAAAATCAAAAGTTAAAATAGCTACAAAACAAATGTGTTTGTTCCCAATTTAAAATTAAACTTCAGGCATAAGTATCCATAATATGAAATAGATACTGTCATTTCCTAGTACAGTCTTATAAAACAAGGAATTTTAAAAATGCACATAGAATGGAATAACTGGAAAATATAATATCTGTTGTACAGACATTGTTGATAATTTTTTGTTCATTCTAGATCAGATTTAAAAAAAAAAAAATAAATCAGAATCTAAATTCTCCAGAAAAAAAAAGGTGGGCGTAGGAGTGAGGGTTGGTGTGAGTGCATATAGAAAACAACTTCTCCAACAAGCAGAACACCTAGGAATCAATATCAATAAATAAAACACAATAATGTGCCATATATTTAAATGAACAGTTTATGAGGAATGTTTGTGTGTACAAACAGAATGAGAATAGTTTATATATTTGGAAATAAATATTTGAAACCTAATGAAAAATAATTTCCCAGTAAAAATTATTTGATTTTGACAGTACTGAAACAAAATGAAAATTATAACTCATGAAAAAAAAAATCTCTTTTTAGAGACTGTTCCTATAAAATATCTTATTTTCATCCACCCACATATTTGAAAGCCACTTGTTATAACCTTTCCTACTGCATGTAGTGAAGAATATTTCATTACTGATGGTACTCATTGGCAGTACCTCTGATACTCATTGGCAAAGATACCTTGTGGAGTCCTACATGGTCACTGTTACTGCATTATTTGTGTGCTTTGCCAGCCGTATTGTGAGGCTGCTCAAAGTCTCAGAATGGGACTGGAAACAAAGCCTAGCAAAAGAGAAATGCCAACAGCAGTCCTCCAACTCTCAGGGGCAGAAGGCTGTCTATAAAAGCTGATTTTTATTCTATAGTACATATGCGAAATGCAGACTTCCTGAAGTCACACTGCCCTTAATGCTCAAAAATGACAAAGTTCCTTGGGGAGTCCACAGTTGTAACACTACTGTTGTCAAACCCAATCAGGTTTTGTATCAGTTAGCCATCTATATTTCATTTGCACAGTCTATATAAAATGCACTTGTATGCTATCTAACAGACATCTATGCTTGTAAAACATGATATCTCAGGTC
The DNA here is from genome assembly GCF_965231275.1 of Zosterops lateralis. Classification (NCBI taxonomy): domain Eukaryota; kingdom Metazoa; phylum Chordata; class Aves; order Passeriformes; family Zosteropidae; genus Zosterops; species Zosterops lateralis. The sequence goes on from NC_139763.1 coordinate 36,559,270, forward strand.
CTAAGGCACAAAGCAGACACTGAGACTGACCCAAGTGTTTCCTAAGGAAAATGTACTGCCTCTCAAACCAACACATAATACCGTGGTGACTCAAGTATAAAAAGCTTTTTAGAGGTTGCACTTCTCAGCTGTAGCATTGCTTTGCTGCTGTAAAACATGTAATATTTGAAGTGACTTTTACAGTAAAATATTAATCACTGGAAGAAATAGGTGTGCTCTTCTGAGGTTCCTCATTGCTACATAAAATCCCTAATTGTAATCTCATCTCCTTATTTCCTATATATAATGTTTAATATATTCATCTTTTGCCTGGTCAGTGTTCAGGCACAGTTCTAAGTGAATGAGTGAATATCTTTATTTATGGAAATACGGGTTTGAAAGGTTTTTTAGTCTTTTCTGGTAGGTTTTCTCTAACTCTGTTATTGACAACACTTCAGCTCATGAAGTATTACTACTGTTCTTAACACCTACACTTGGAGATTGTGGAATACCAAAAAAAAAAAAAAAAAAGCTAAAATGAAGGAAAGGAAGTTAGGCTGAAGCAGATACTTTAATAACATTTCATAGAAATGTTGAAATGAGGGCCCTCAAAACACAACATTATGGCTGTGGTAAAGTCACAGAATACTGCGTAGACTACAATTCATCCAGGCTCAACAGCAAAAAAAAAAAAAAAAGGAAAATAAACCATGGGACTTAAACATATGGCCCAACTTTAAATGCGCATATAATGCCTTTAAATAGTTCAAACATTCATAACTCTATGAGTCAGGCAAAGATTAGGTATGTGAAATAAACATCACCCTTTGCATATAAGAGATACCTTTTGTACTAGAATCTTTAGGGTTACAAAAAATTGTATGCTATAGCTGAGGCTCACAGGGAACAGATCTCATTGTCCATACACTACTTATTCATTGTCAATGAGTAAACATGTACTAAGCACCACTAAGGTAAAATGTATTAAAACTTGAAGGCCACATCACTATTCATTTTTAAACAAATGTTGTTTCTTCACCCAGTCCTGCTGAAAAAGTTCAGCTTACATAAAAGGTTATTCCATGAATATTCTTGAAAAAATTAAATAATTAGTCAATCACAACCTGACGTACTCCTGAGTATGCAAACAACTGCAGAATTTATCTTAAAATACTCACAAACTTTGGGAGAAGATGAGCTGGAATCATATCACGCTTTCTGAAGGCAATTCCTCTATTTGAAAAAGGTACAATTTTCTGATGTCATTGAAAGTGTCACTGATCAAAACACCTCTCTAGTTCATAACGGGTCTCTGCCTTTCCAACTGGTATATTAAATAATTCTGTTGTGCTCTCTTTGAAGATTTCATTTTCACAGCAAGGAATGGATATGGTTGCATCAGTAAAAAGCAGTTGAAATTTATTTTTATTCAGAAAAACGTACCATTTTGAGAGAGAGAATTTCTGTTATGACATCTCTCTTCCTACTTTCTTTCCCTCCCACCATCCTCCACATGTACACAGTAAGAGCTATTTGATGAATTTTTAAGTTCCCTTTTGTGTAATTATTATGATAGCCCAGCCAATAACATCAAATTTTCCTCAGTGAGGAAAAAAAAAATCTTTTCTATGGAAGATGGTTAAAGTACTTACTGGAAATGGCAGTCGGAAAAAACAGGGGAAGGGACTGAAGCAAGCTGAATTCACCTCTTGAAAACTAGGAAGAAATTACTTTCATAGAGAATGAAACTGATTGAGCTTTTCCATTCTGTTCTACTGACATCTCTCATGCAGTGTGACTCAGATGATTAAGACTACATACTCAATCTGTTTTGACAGAACTTGGGTTATCCAGAATCACATGTATTGTTTGTGTATGGGTGAGTGAGAATGAGATGGGGAGGAAGGGAGACTGTGGGCATACATGCATGGGACATTATCTTCCCACTGGTTTTGTAGTCTTAGCAAATAGAACCACAGAATCAGAGAACCACAGAATCAGAGAACTAAAGAATCATAGAATCATAGAGTGGCCTGGCTGGAGGGGACCTTAAAGGTCATCTTGTTAAAATAATTTTTGTGCAGTTGCCCAGCCAATTGGAAGTCTGCTAGTATATTGAGTGTAGTGACTGCAGTCAGCCAATGCACTGTTCTACCCAGCCATTCTGACCACAATGGGGGCCAGCAGCTCCTGGTCCCTCTCTAGGGGATTAATGCCACAGTATTGACTGAGAACTCTCTCTGGTTGCCTTTCAAGACCAGAAAGAATAACTCAGGCATTGTCTAACCTCATGTGTGATATGAGATACAGAATATCTGAAAAAAAAGACAATACCGGGACTGCCAGTCTCCACAGAGACAAAAATAGGTGTTCCTCCTAATGTCCTAAGAAAAAAGCGCACAATGTGCCCTTTCAGTTTCTCAAAATTCTCCACACACACACATTTGCTTTTTTCATGTTAACTCTGAGTCTTTTTATTATTTCTAATGATTTGACAAGTAGATGCAAGTGTTTGTGATGCTTTCCTTCTTCGAATTGCTGAACATGGTTATTTATGTTAGGTTATTGGTCACTGAATTAATAAAATATTTTTTCTGCTTGAAACTTTTGCAGTAGAAATAAAATGAATGCCAAATAATAAATTATTCGTCTCAAATGATAATAAGCTTTTATCATAATATTGTTCATAATTTAAAACTACCAAGAAGATTTTGACGATGATCATTCTAGGCACTCAGACATATGGATATAGGTTATGAAGCCAGCATTGATTCATACACTTTTGCAAAAGTGCAATCTTAGTTTTTTTCCCTACAGTTACAAAGTAAGGTAAATTTAATTTATTTAAGTGAGCCAAATTGACACTAAATCTTTCTGAGATTTTATATATATGCTTCTCTACATGAAAGATAACTTTATTCTTATGTGATACTTCTATCTTGCCATCACAGTGTCTCATCTAATAATCAGAATTCTATCTCTTTAAAATGCAGTGTCTACAGGTATGTTGATGGCAAAGAGATGACATATTTAGATATATTCAGCTATTTAGTCTATGTATGTGGTTGCCATGATGTATCAATAATCCAGTTTATCTTAGTTCTTTTCCTTGTTAAAAAAGAGTAAAAACAAAACCAACATAAAAACATGAAGGTATTTTCTGTTCTTTGAGTTCAGTTTGCCATATTTCTATTAGGAACTATGATATTTCAAAGGTTTCAATCATCTCCCAGGCCAGCTCAAAACACAAGATCATTCAATTTTTTTTCTACATTATATATATGCAACATGTCTAAAAGACCATAACACATAGAAAAACTTGTAGTTCTGAAAAAATCACAAATCTTCATGTGTTAGTTTTGTTTGGTTTTGGTAGCTTGACTTCAATTAATAAAGTATCTGCTAATAAAAAAATTTTGTCTTCTAAAACTCTGAATTTTTTTTAATCATTAGATTGCCTCTTTTTTCTTCAAAGACTATTGACAATTGCTTATTCTTATATTTTCTCTCTAATGTATGTATCTTTCCTATCTTACAACTCAGCTTAGTTTAGTTTTTGTTAGGAGTTACTTTTTAGCTTTGTTTCCTTTAAATGAGGATATAATACAGTGAGAGCTTCATCCACTGCTGCCACAGCCCCTTTCATTTCTTTGAAATCTAATCAAAGGCATTTGTTTTATTGACTTGAATCTTGAGAAAGTGCATGTTTTGAAAGAGCCTAGAAATTCCAGGAAAGGTAGGAGAGATTATTTGGGATGTTCGTTAGGAAAGCAGGCATTTAAATCATGTCTGTAGTGGTAAGAGCAGAGAGGGATCACATTCTGGCCTACCAACTAACCCAGCACAGCTCAGCTGCAAACACCTACATCATTTTCATTTTTCTCCAGAAAAAGACCGAACTGCTTACTGGGTGCAGTTCTTGGCATACACCTTTTTTCAAACAATGACTGAGCACTCTCTGGAAATGTAGTCATTAACACAGGCCAAAGCTGTGAGGGCAGTGGACTGACAGATAGACACCATGAATGAGCTTTGTATAGGAGTCTGTGTAGCTTTACTGGGTAAAACAGAGCAAAATGAAAGCAAATATTTAAAATATCAATATAGACTACAGACAAGTTTGAAATCAGCTGTAAGGTAAAGAAAATAAGGAAGGATACAGAGTGAAAGGCATTCATCTGAGAAACAGGTCTCAGGAACAGGTATATTCATGCAGTCTTTAGAAATACAGACAAGAATTCAAAAGTAATTTTGAGACAAAGCTGAGGAGTTGTGAATCAGAGCAGGAAGATGATGTCTATGAACAGAGATTGGATACACAAAAATCTTCAAAGACCCCATAATTGCATTATTTACTTCTGCTTCTGAGTAAACATTTTCTGTCTTGCTTCAGTAGATACTTGGTTTTGCTCATTTTCTTTTTACTGTGTATGGTGGACGGTTCCTAAAAACTGATTTACACTTTCAAATATTAATCATAAACCAGCTTACTTCTATTAAATCTGTTTTATGAAGAGAACATGTGAGTTCATACAAAACAGGTCTAAGATCAGGAAAGAACCTCTGTGAATGTATAACTGTTACCAGACCTAGCATTCTTGTTTCCAACCAATTGACTATGATTAGTAATTTAAAAAAGAAAAAACTGTTGCTTTATTTCATCTAACCTTGAATCCTGTGTGCAGTTTTGGGTACCACAGCATAAGAAATACATAAAGCTATTAGTTAGCATCCAAAGGAGGGCAATAAAGATGGTGAAGGGCCTTGAGGAGAAGTCATATGAGAAGTGGCCTGTTCAGCCTGGAGGAGACTGAGGAGACGCCTCATTGCAGTTACAACTTGAGGGGAAGAAAATTGGCAGGCACTGAGTTCTTCTCGGAGGTGACCAGTGACAGGAGCCATGGGAATGGCCTGAAGCTGTGTCAGAGGAGGTTTAGGTAGGAAAAGGTTCTTCACCGAGAGGATGTTTGGGCACTGGAACAGCTCTCCAGGGAAGCGGTCACAGCACTAGCCTGACAGAGTTCAGGAAGTGTGTGGACAATTCATATGGTGTGACTTTTGGGGGTGGTCCTGAGCAGGGACAAGAGTTGAATTCAATAATCCTTGTGGGTCTTTTCCAATGCAGTATATGCTGTGATTTTGTGATTTATTGTTGCACGTGTCAGTAAAGAAACTGAAGCATCAGAAAGGTGGTGGGTGATGTAATCAAAGTTCATTTAAGAACAAAAGGTACACATATTTTGTGGTATTCCTTCTCATTAATCATTTACTGTAGATAAGAAGCCTTAGTAAGCAATTAAATTGAATTTATAATGAAAAAAACCCCATGTTCTACAGAATGCAGTAGGCAAAAACTGTTATAAAAAGATAACCACAAGACATAGATTAGAGATAAAGTCTTCATTTTATCACCTAGCAACCTTACTCATACCTGCCACTGTTGCAAACAATCTAAAGCAAAAGTTTGGTGATTCTGAGGCTACTACATTGAAATTAATTCTACAATTTGCGCTGCTATTGACATTAATAAAATTATAACCAATGAGATGAAACATACTGAACTAAAACCAGATTCTCATCTAGATTGGTCATTTCAGGTATGATTTTTTTAACCTTCTCTGCTTAAAAATTAATCTATAGCTTTCTTTTTTATGACATCATTCCTAGAAAGAATGGAAATGATCAGCTGATTATATTAGTTTTCAGTCTATGTTTAATGCAAGGTAGTAATTAGGATTTTCAGATAATTAAAAAAGACAAAAAAAGATTTCATTTGTTTTTATGTAACAACCTAGACAGCAAGTATCTACACAGTAAGATACTTACTACACAGTACTCCAAAACAGTTAAGTGAAAAATAAAATGGAGAACAAAGAAATCTCTCTGTACTCAGTCACACAGGTTTTTCATTATCTTTATAGCCTGGTGTCCAATCTAATTTTACATGAAACTTTTCCCTGTCCAAAAGAGTTTAATACTAATAATAAACATCATTGTTTGGAAGACAAAAGGTAGCAAAATTTAAAATCATCACGTGTATTTTACTTTTCTGTTAAAATGGCGACAGTAATTGCAATAATCACAAATCCTGCAGCCATGGCTATGCAGCCTCGATGAGTGCATCTTTAAAGAGTTCCTTTTTACCACCCAAATGTAGGCACTGGTTTTCACTGTGGCAGATTTATGCCCTAGTCTACAGCTGTTGGTGTCCAGGTACCCTAATGTATGTTTTCATGCTGTGGACTAGACAAGGTTTTATTTGAAGGGAAGCAGCACCATCTATTGCAACCTGATAGCTTAGCTCTAGATGACATAAAGACAAGACTTTGCCTGAGCCCAGCTTTCAACTCTTTCTTGCATGCACTTTCATAAATGTGTCCTTGTCCAGCTTCAAAGGAGATTACCATCTCACTTACTATATGGTGGTGCAGGGACACGGCTGTGTTCCACACATGCACATGTCTAATAAAAAGTCACATCTAAGAGACATAACTGTTTACAAACTAAGATAATATAATAGCATTTATAATAGCATAATCCTAGTCCTGAATAACTGTTGCTTTTAAATGACTTGGCTGGAGTTTTCATTTCTGAAGTGGTAAGACAGTCAAAAGTTAAGAGCATATTTTATCCAGGTGATATTCTCTCAAAATTTTCTTCCAAAAGCAGCATTAATATAGGTGTGCAGTACAGTATGTTCTTCTAATAATGACAGTGCTATTGTCATCCATCTATATTTCTGGTTCTTCTCTTTTTTCCAGACTGTCTACAAAGCCTGGCTCTGTTCCCAGTATTTTGAAGTCACACAGTTTCACTGCAGCAACAGAATTCCTTGCAAGCAATACTGTTTGGAGGTTCAAACGAGGTGTCCCTTTATATTACCAGACAATGATGATGTCATCTATGGAGGACTATCAAGTTTCATCTGTACAGGTATAGTATAGAAAAACTAATTTCACTTGTTTTCATAATTCTAAATATCATGGATTTAGCGGTCACTCTGAAAGCCTGAAGGTATTCCACATCAGAAAGATTTGTTGGAGGTGCTAGGATTTGAGCTCAGATCTAGTAATGCACAGTTATGTTACAGCCTGCTAGTCATCACCTTTACAAAACAAAATTAGTAGAAAAAAATGTTCTGGATATTTTTTACACTTAATAATTTGCTGGAGGATTTATTTTACTTCAAGTCATGTAATACTCAGAGTAAAGTCGTTGCATGTCATGCAATATTCAGAAAAAAAAAAAGAGAAAGGCAGGTCTAGTTTTCAGCATGTTCACCTTTGTTTGCCTCCATTCTTATGGCAGATGAATCAAGAATCTGAAGCACAGTATTAAAAATTGTGCAGTGGTTCTCAGAAAGTGTTTTAGAAAAGATCTTTCCCTAGTGAAGAAATTTTAGAATCAGTTGTTCACCTGTGAAGAACTGATCTATGTTTGCTTCCTATTGAGTCTGGTTACATTCTGTGAATATTTTTTCTCATTTTAGAAGGTCTTGCTAATGTATATCTTAGGTATCACAGATATTTCTTTCAGGAATAAGTGGGAGTCATCTTGTATTGGTTTCACATTTGCCAATTTCTGTTTCTCAAAATTAGTAGTGGTTTGAGCATCTCCCAGAATCATCTATTCCTTTTCCTGCTCTGAGATAGGATTAAGAGAAAAGCAAAGCAGGCCCAAATTTGAAAGGTATAAAGATAGATTTATTACTAAACACTAAAAGAAGAAATAAGGATTAAAATGAAACCTTCAAAACACTTCTTCTCCCTCCACAACTGTTCACTTTCCCACTGGCAACATAAAGAGACAAAACCTGGAATTCTGGGTCAGTTTACCACCCATAAAATAGTCTTTCCTAAGTTCTTAGGGAGAGGAGCCTCTCTTAGGACTCCCATGGAGACATCACCACAGAAACAGTTCTCTGGTGGTTCCTATGTCATGAATCTTCAGCCTCCTGGGGAAATTCTGCAAACCGTGAAGTCCCTCCCATTTAGCATCTTTCCCATTAGCTGTGCACATGGGCCATATCAGCTTATTTGGGGCACTTTTTAAGGATACTCTTTATCTATCTCCAAAATCATCTTCATCTCAAGAAACAGAGGTCTTCTTTTCCCTAGGGGCAGAGGGCATCTCTCTATCTCTGTCTTGCTCTGTTCAAAATTCTCAATTGGATCACAGCTATGTCCATATGGCTATGACTAGAAGATTGCATCCCCCTAAAAAGCATTCTATATGTGACAGGGATATTTTAGTCCATTCTCCATGGCCTCACAAGAGAAGTCCAGCCCAAACTAGGCAACTCTTCAATCTCCTTCCAATTTAGGACTTTTACTCTCTCTTCACTGAAGTCCAACTAATGTGGCATCTCTCTATGATTCACTCTGTCTGTTCTCTCACTCAGAAAGGGGATTTAATGTTTTGCAAGTTTCATCTGTCAAGGAAAGAGTTAACATCTCGCCCAAGCCTGCAGATGGTTATGTGCTCTATGTGCTCTCTGCTGCCCGCTCTGGCTTCGTGGATGAGGGATGACGGATTTCATGGCCATGATGATGGGGAAGGCTCAGGAACGGCGGCCAGGATCTCAGCAGCCAGGCTGGTGGATGCCTCCCCCCTCCAGCCCTCGGTCTCATGGGGTGGGCCCAGCCCAGCCCAGCCCAGCCCGGGCTTGGAGCTGCTCCTGGGGGGCCTGGGGGGCATCTCCTTTGGCCCGGCCGGCGACAGGGCAGGGCTGAAAGCGGGCTGGATGTCAGTAGTGATGTCAGGACTCCCCTGCCCTGCCTGATGGGGCCAGGCCCGGCTGCACCAGGCCTGTTACCAGGGGCCAGCCCGCCTCTTACCTCGCTCAAATCCCAAAGAAACACAGAGATTCCCTGGAGTGCTCCGATAATTAACCTTGTGTGTTGGCAGAGGCGTGACACCTTTCTAATGGCTGTATCAGCTGTCAATTTTCATGCCTAGTCACTCACTGGTTTAGCTATAACTTTCTCAGACGAATCACTTTTTTTGCTAAACCGGCACACATCCACACAACATTTCAGCTTAAACCAATATTATGTTCAGATTCCCAGTGTCTGGACTATCATCTGAGAATCTTGAAGATATTCAGGCAATTTATTCCCAATAAATTGATAAAAAAGAATTTCAACACTTAGATCATTTGACACCCCCATCCCAATGTCAGAAGTTAAACTGTCTTCACCTCTAGGGGTCCACTGGAAATTTTGATACTAAATAATTGGTTTTACTACTTAAAACCAGAGTCAATTTAAAAAAAAATCCACAAATGTTATATACCATCTCAGATACAGGCATAAGGACCATGGCAACTCACTTCACATTATACCCTGTGTTTAGATTTAAGATGATTCTGGTAGCAAGGCATGTACTGGATTTTTTCTTGGAGATTAAATCTATTGTACACAATCAAGCAATATCCATCCCTATACAAAAGAAAATATAACAAAAAGTGAGCTGAGTTACAATTTCGAATCATCAATAAGGCACTTAGCACTTAATGCATTTTTAAAAACTTAATAACCTTCCAATAGGTATATGCAGTAAGCAAATGAACATTATTTTACAGTTTAAGGTAGTATAGTAGAAGTGAGAGACTTAGGAAAATTTTATTTACCACAGGTACTCAATCTATATGAATGTGAATGTGTTTATGTATATGCCCATGTACACACACACATACACAATGACAAGAAATCAAACCAACAGCAAATAAAATCATCCTGGCATGTACTTCAGAAAATCTGTTAGGAAATACATATCCATCTCTTCATTTTCCTAGTATAACTCATAATACAAATTCCTTCCTAAAACACACAAAATAGATGATTTTGAAAAAATTACTGACCTCTCTGAGTTTGGGATGAAAAAGCAGCTTTAGGGGAGGATTAAACTCATTTTATTGCAGGTACTAATAATGTGGGTATCTACACATAAACTCTGTGACTAAGCTCTCACAAGAGCCATTGGTGTAGTCAGTAGAGCTGAGAGCCATTTAATTCACCCTGAGTAGGCACCTGCACCTGATGAGAGGACTTGCTAACATCACTGGCTCTACTCTGTTTGCTGAAGCTGCTGTTAGTCACCAGGGTCTTATTGCAGACACTTAAAATCAGGATGACCTAAATCTCATCTCAGCAGTCCACTAACAAATATTTGGTTGAAATTTTTTTGTCCTCTCAAGTCCAAACCCAGCAGCAGCAGAGCAGAGACTGTATTCACAGACCCACGAGAGTCAGCATACTGACCCTAGAGAGTTGTGTGCAAGGGAAGATGTTGAGGACAGGTACAAGGCAGCAATTCAAACTCTGTCTGGAATATAGGCCCATTTTCACACTTATTAAGCAGCAGCTCACTGTAAGGGTGCTTCCTGCCACTAAACAATGAGAAATTAGACTATAATCTGCTTCGGGAATAAAGAATTATACTCTCTGCAGCTTAATAAAAACAGATTTGTTTCACGCAAAGTACAGTGAGCTCAACAGCAGACAAAACACTTTACCTCAGCATAGCTTGTGATAGGTAACTTGAAATCCTTTTGAAGAAAAGAAGCTGAAAGAAGGTCACCCATGTCTTGAGGGACCTCTTCTACTTCACTTTCTGTGAGTTTCTGTCTGGTATACACCTTCTGAGATTTCTAGTTATTGATCTGTCTCTTCATTAGAAAAACACAAAAGAGTAAGGTCAAAAGGTATTTTTATTTAATATTTAGGTGTCAAGTAACAAGAAAAGGTATACAAGGGAAAGCTAATTTTATTTGGTATTGACTACAGCTCAGATCGCAGGACGAATACAAAAGCATTATTTGTAGTTTTCCATTTGCAGCCAGGTAGAGGTTGATGTGGCTCCATACCCCATGCTGAGGCATGCTCTGGCTGTAGGAGCTGCCACCTCCCCTTTCAGTTCTGTCCTGCCACAGCAGTAATTCAGAGCACAGAGATCTGCTGGAGATGAGTTCATGGCAGCACTGGTGGATCACAGGGGATCCACATTTTTTTTATTTTATTTTCTTTCAGGGCAGGATGTTTTTTGGTGTTGGAGCCTGAAAGGGAAAAACAAACAAACAAGCATTAAAACAAACAAACAAACAAAAAAAAAAACACTACACAAACCTACAAACCTGTAGGCTGTAAAAGGAAATAATAACAAGGGCTTTACCCTTCCTTGGAAGGTCCACATGATGAGAAAATAGCATAGAACTGGCTATATTTCCCCAAGAAATACTGCAGTTGTTTCTATATTTGTCATTAAATTAAAAAGAAAATAATTTCTAGTTTATAATATGGATTAATAACAACTTCTTAGAAATTCCTGAAGATGTCATACAGTAAGTAATAAATATTCTAGCCTGAGAATGTCTAACTAGATCACCTCCAAAGAAAGCATATAATAGGAAAGAAAGAAGGCATGCTACACTCATTTTGTATCACCACAACTCGTCTTTTGTAGAAATGCATATGAGGGTGTGGATCAACTGCAGTGCAAAAGAAAGCACTTGAGAGATTAATCAAAACAATCAGAATCACAGTGTGGTTCTGGTTATGGAAGTATGCAGTTAGAAAGAATTTAGTGTTCCCTTCTTGCCTGCTTTCTTCCAGGATGTAGAAGGGAAAAAGTTGATCCTTCCATCAGGTATTGTGCTGTAATGTGCTGGTTTTCAGATTCATTAAAACTGAGTGATTATGTTCAGTTTAGACCTTTGGAGTTCATATCCATATGACTAAAGTTTCCAATGGCTTCATCCAATGTTTCTTTCTACAGCTCAGTTGTCTAGACCTGCCTGTGCAAACCAGAACTTCATTTGAGGGAGATAAAAATAGTTTGCAGGTGCACATACACACAGAGAGAATTACAGTGAATTAGACCCATGCAAAGTTCCAGGTCAGAATTTTTAACTGTAACTTCTAAGAAAACAGTGTTCATACCAGCAGGATTGTTTTCTATTGTAAGCGTAGTCATCTCTTCTTAACTAAATAAGAAGATGGGCTACAGGAACAACTCTTCACCAACCATTAATGCACATTTGATCTACAAAATTAGACTACAGGGAGGAAAAGTCCTTTCAGAGACATTTAGGGTTGATATGAGATAGATACTCAGTACCAGTTACTTCATTGTACAGACCTTCTCATATTCCCAAAATTACTTGTTAATACAGACATTGCCTATTCTGACTGCTTGGAGAAACTGCTGTCCACATGCCAAGTCTGGACCAGTTTAGAGCGCAGGCTTAGGGCTAATTCTGTTCCTAAGAGTTTTCTTTGTAATAACCATGACTTATGGTCTCTTTGTGCCCTGTGGCATAACAGGACCATCACCTAGCATCAACACTCAGGCTGGGAAATCCCAGCCACATGCTCACACTCTTTATCTGTACAATAGATGTCATGGCATTTAATGGAGAAGGAGAATTCCTCTTTGAAGGAAAGGAAGGGAATATTGTGAGCAGAGATGTGTTGCATTAACTTCTTCCAAAAGTAGCATGACACGCTTACATACTTCCTAAGAGCAGTGCCATCAGAATGAGTCTTCTGCCAGCAAGAGAAGAATCAAATTTGTCTATTCTCCTGTGTTCTATTCTCCTCTGTTGAACAGACTTCTGGTACTTTTCAATCAGAAGGAGCAAGAAAAGGGAGGGAAGAGGTAAGTAGACAGGTGATTCAAGTGCCTTAGATCACTAAAATCTTTCAGTTCATATTAATTTAGTCTCCTAATTTTGTGAGTTCTGATTAGCATCTCAGTTGCTTGGAACATAGTGTGAATCAATTTTTGGCAAATAACAGTAACATATGTTTATGTGATCCATGCAAAGAACACTTCCATGGAAACTCCACCTCCTTTAGAGTAAAGAATTCACTGGAAATAAAACTGTCAGTCATGCTTCATCGCACACACTAATGTTTCCAAAGACATAGTGAGAATTATTACAGAGAATTCTCATCAATCTGTAGAAGTTTGATGACTTAGAAAGCTCAGCAAAAGCATTAGGAGAAATTCTGTAAACTGCAGCTTCCTCTCAAGGGGCAGATGTATGTGTGACTGGGTTTCACCAACAGGTTTAGCTATAGTGTGTTTCTTTCAAAACAGATGCCTTGATTTCAGTGCAATTTGAAAAGCAATTTCCTTGAGAAAATGTGATATATAGAAAGCAATACAATCTATCTCTCTATTTTGTAGAACAATTCAAGAAGAGAAAATCACTCTGAATTCAATCTCGTTTATGTTGTTCTTGACAAATTCAAAAAACCCATATATTTGATCCAAATTCTTCCTCTAAAAATATCTCATAATTATATGTCATTTGCCTCCTGTCTGCACCTCTTAATAGGTCCTAAAATATCAAAATATTAAGCTAACACAGACAGCAGGAAAAATCCCTTTTATGTTTGACAAGCATGGTTTAAATCATTACTTGCCATGGCTCTGCTTACAGCGAAAATTTGACATGGCTTTTGCAGGAAAATCTTTCAACTAAATATCTCATCTTTGTGAGTCTAGGATTCTTCTAGTCTTGAGTATTGGGGCTTTCCCATGAGTGAGGTCCCATATCATAATAGGTTTATTAGCTGTAAATAGTCTTCTCCTATAATAATGACCCAGACAATTTACTTATTAATATCCCTAAACTTTCTGTGGTGACACAGTACTTAAATATCTGTAACCCTTTCCTATCATATCACAAAAGTACATCCTTTTGATCAAAGATTCTACATACAGAAGCAAAACTGGAGAGAGACTGGGAAAAGACAAATGCTTTCTAGAAGCAAATTTTCCTGTATATCAAAACAGTAGAGGTAAAAGTCTTAATTTTATAGTTTTGAGAGTCAGCTATTTACTTATTTTTCTGACTTGCAGCAGCTCAGTTTTAGAGGGATAACTCTGATTTACACAAACAGCATGAAATTTGCCCTATGCATAATTTAGGGAAGAAATCATGAGGAAACATATATATATATGTATATATTCATATATGTATAATGAAGAAACATTATGAATTCTTCTTGGATGTGGGCACATACACATACACTTAAGAAAATGTTCATGAGTTGACTATCTGAATAACCAACACTTAGTGATAAAAAATCTTAAAACAGAGCAGCACAGATCTCCAACCCAGATCTCCTCCAACAATTGGAGTTGAAAAATGGAAGTTAGCCTTTTCAAAAGAGCTGATCAATCTCAGTCACCAGTTTAAGAATAATCTGTTTGAATAAAGAATAATTTATTAATCTTCAATATTCTTCTATAGATAATATTGTTTCATTTTTTATAATGTTAAAGGTATAAAATACATGTCTAATCATAATGATGCGTCACAGACACAGCAATTTAGAAATTGAGAAGACCATCTGGATAAGATCAAATAGTTCCAGATCAGTTGTAAGCAAGCAGTGAAATCTAGTCATATAATATCTAATGTGTTCTTTCGACTTCCGTAGTTGGAAAATGTTAATACTGAAATCTCAGAAATAATTCCTCAGAAGCAGAAATGCCATGCCGAGTGCTGGCATTCACTGATATAGTGATGTCAAGGCTGGATGGATCACTCTTGGCAGACATTTACTTTGGGCTTCACAATAAAATGGAGTATTCAAAACTTGTGGTATACTACATCCACTTCTCTTGTTTTAAGGTCTTTTCTTCCAGCATGAGAAGCTTCCTATACCTCTCAAAAATAATCAGAAATCTATGTGAATAATGAACACAGATTTCTACAGAAAGCGAAAGAAGAAAAAGCATAACATATCATAAGATCTGTTTTGTTTCTGTGGCTTCCCAAATACTTATCCAGCAATGACAACACATATTTCAACCAGACCAGTTTCCCATAATTCAGAATACTATGGCTCCATAACTCTTTCTGTACAAATAAACCAAGAAGCCAAGTCAGACCACCTGCTGCAGATTCAAATCAGGCCCCAAGTGTCACACATCCTGACAGTGCAGAGGAAAGTCACAGGAGTACAACCACTGCTTTTACGGGCTGTTTCCTGCAACTACTCAGGCAGAAACTCAGGCAGTCTCTGAGTTAGATGGTGATCTAGCTGATCTGCACATCACGCATGCATCAACAGTCTTTGTGATTTTAATTTTTGTGTAAGAACTTGCTTGGGCTTTGCTGCTTTGTCCCCAAGGCACATTCCACAAAGTGAATATGATATTCATCCAGTCACTCCTTTCAGTCTGATTCAGCTGAGCAGGACATGCAGGATTTATCTATTCATGTCTCCATGAACAATCTCAGTGGAACCAGTAGCCTTAATACTTGCATCAGCATTGATATCACACAGTCCCTATAGATGTATACTTCTGTGCCTATCATCTTCATGTGGGGAAAAAACCTATCTGGTTACAAAGAAAAGAGAGCTTTTACATGATATTTGTGTGTGATAGTATATCTGCCTGGAGAAGGGTTTGAAATCGAAAAGTCTCCTTGCAAATTCTAGATCCTCCATTATAATAAAGGTACCTCCACATGGACTAACCTCCATTATAATAAAGGTACCTCCACATGGACTAAGATTTCTGCTAGTGAAATATAGCTGAGTGCTGGGAAAAATTGGGAAATGAAGACACAGAATTGAGAATTTTAACTAATAAGTGAAAAGCAAAGTACATTTCAAGCCAGTAACAGCTGACCGGTGACTCTCAGAAATACAGTTACAAAACACCCAAGTAATAGAAAATAATGATGTCTATCTACAAACTAAACTATAAAGACAAATGAGGAAGGAGGAACCTTGGTGGTTTGGTGGGTACAGATATAATTTTTATTTCTTATATCCATGCATTTAATATTTAAAGAAAACAAAAGTCAAACAAGAGAGAGAGAAGCAAATGGACAGGCAGTGGAAGCAAGGACAAGTAATCATGGAAAAGCATAGATATGAAATCAGGTTATGTAGAGATGGGGCAAGGAAGGTCAAGAGGAAGCTGGAACTGAACTTGTCAAGGCATGTAAAGAACTAAAAAAAGGGCTTCTATACATATATTTGTCCCCTTGATTTTCAGTCTTCTGATCTTGTTTACATAGTTCTACTAGAGTTTCTCATGCATTTAACATAAAGTAGGTTGTTTTCTCATTCCTCTCTGTGATGGACTGCTGGTTTTTCCACTGAGGTCAGAGGGGTGTTCCTCTCATCTCCTAGTCCTTGACCATATTCCAAAAACGATATAAGTTGAAATTCTCGCTCTCCACGTGACAGGTGAGTGTCTTTCTTTCGTGTCATGTTTGCGACATATATTAACAAGGAAAGGAAGGCCAAAGAAGATGTATCCTCATAAACAATTGGAAAACTGATAACAACAGATGAGGAGGACGCTGAGGTACTCAAAATAACTTTTGCCTCAGTCTTGAATGACAACCTCTCTTCCTATATCTTTTAACTGGATGGACAGCAGGATATAGACTAGAGCAAAAGTCCTTCCCACTATAAGTAAAGATCAGGTTCACAACTGCCTGAGGAACATGAACATGCGTAAGTCTATGAGACCCAAAGAGTTACAACCCCAGAGACCCAAGGGAATTGGCTGATGTAGTTGCCAATCCACACTCCATGATATTTGAAAAGTCATAGCAATCAAGTCAAATCCCAGGTGACTGGGTAATAATTGATAGGTCAAGGGAGATGCTGGGAACTACAAACCTGTTGGACTCATCTCTGTGGCTGGGAAGATCATGAACAGATCATTCTAGAAGCTGTGCAAAGGCACATGAAGAACAGGGAAGTGGTTTGAGACTGTCAACATGGCTTCAACAAGGGCCAGTTCTTCCTGACCAACCAAGCAGTCTTCTACAATGAAGTGTTATTCAATATCTTTATCAATGAAGAGATTGAGTTCACCTGTAGTAAATTTGCAGATGATACCAAGGTGAGTGGAGTGGTTGACACATCTGAAGGATGGGATGCCATCCAGAGTGACCTAGGCAAGCTCAAGAAGTGGGTCCATGGGAATGTCATGAAGTTTAACAAGACCAAGTACAAGGTGTTTGGGTGGAGGCAACCTCTGATATAAAAACTGGCTGAGGGATGAACAGATCAGGAGCATCCCTGCACAGAAGGACCTGGGGGTGGTTGTGGATGAGAGGTTGGACATGATCCAGCAGTATGCTCTCAGTACAGAAAGCCAAATGTGTCCTGGGATGCATCAAAACAGTGTAGCCAGCAGGGCTAAGGAGGTGACATTGACCCTCTACTTTGTTCTGGTGAAACCTCACCTTGCACACCAAATCCATCTCTGGGGTCCTCAACACAGAAAGGACATCAATCTGTTGGAACAAGTCCAGAGGAGGGACACTAAGATGATCAAAGGAATGGTGCACTTTTCCTATGAGGAAAGACTAAGAGAACTGTAATTTTTCACCCTGGAAAAGAAAAGGATTTGGCTGCTCTAATTATGGCCTTTCAATACTTGAAGGGAATCTGCAAGAAAGATGGAGAAAGACTTTTTTAAAATAATGAGTGATGATAGGACAAGGGGGAATGGTTTCAAACTGAAAGAGTAGGTTTAGATCAGATATTAAGAAGGAATTTTAGGAAGAAATTCTTTACTGTGAAGGTGGTGAGAAACTAGAGCAGGTTGCCCAGAGAAGCTGTAGACTCTGCATCCCTGGAGGTGTTCAAGGCCAATTTGGATGGGGCTTTGAGCAACCTGATCTAGTGAAAGGTGTCCCTGCACACAGCAGGGAGATTGAAACTAGATGATCTTTAAGGTCCCATTCAACCCAAGCCATTCAATTATTCAATAAATATTTTGATAAAAGAACAAACTAGTTTTTCCTCCTTGCTTTTCCAAGGAGATATAGCTAGCTCACCTGGATTTCCAATTGAGCCACACATTTGTAAACCTCTGATTTAATAGATGGACTAATTAGATCCAAGGGGCAAAAGCTTATATTTATGATTACAAACCAGTATGTAGTGAATATGTGTTGTGTTTGGTACAAAAGGTCTTACTGAATTTATCTAAATATTCTACATTGTGATATGAATAGTGGCTCTGTAGTTAATTGTTTATTTAATATATAACTGCAAATTCAAACCCTAAATTCAATTGCTGAATTGAAATAAAGAGGAAATGTAATTTTACATTAAGGAACAAGTTCAATTAATCTTTGAATGTGGAGTTGTCATAAATTTATTTATAATTCAGTAAGTGCAAATGAACTATTTCAATACCTATTAATTGCCAACTTATATACATATCTGTGATTTCAAAGGAAGCCTGGGTTTGCCAGTAAAAAGATAGGCAGAAAATATAGTTTGAAAAGTAAACAAGCCTCAGTGGGATCAAGGCATTAACCATTCTCTGTGTCTCTTCAATTACTACTAATCATTTGAGTTGCTGCAGTTCACAGAACAAATCATGATTCCCTGCTTTGGGAGGCATTGCCTGTATATTGCAATGTTTAAAAACATACTTATGCACATGAACACCAAAAAATGGGTCTCAGAAAATAAGACTGTTTTATTATACCTTCAAGGAACAATTGTCCAGAAGTTCCAAAATGCAATAGAATTTCTTAAAGAAAAATGTGATCCTTTCAGCTATGATTTAGAGTGAGAATAAATAATTTTTAACCTTTGGAATGCTGCATTAAGTTTCTGACTGCAAAAGTGGAAAAACTGGTCAGGTTTAGCATAGGATAAACTCTGAATATACAGGCCATTAAACAAGTTGCTTTCGTTCTTGTATCTTAAAATTTGGTTAAATACAAAACAAATGCAACTTTATTTGGACTCACATATAGCATAGCAGACAATTATGTCAGCTATGTAAAAATGTGTCAGTCTAGGCATCTCAACATTCTTAGCATACCTAACATTTGCTGTTTAGTTGCAGATCAGAATTATGGAAGCAGGAACCAAAGCATTCAAGTTTATCATATTTTAAGGTGTTCTGCTTTTGTTTACAGGTTATTCACAAAGTGCAAGAAATCTGGTGGCTGGACCTAAAAACATTATACCTAAATTGTGTTTTGAAGGCAGTGTTATTGTTGTGTTATTTTGGAGAAAATGTAATTCTTGTTCCAAGAAATAAAGCTGCTTTTGAATTCACTATCCTAATATTTCAGCAGCAGATAGATTTTTTTTTCTAGTAAAACCTTGTTCTACCACATAGTACATTATTTTCTGCAGAATTTAATCTATGATAAGTTTAAGTGGAGAAAAGGTGTTTGTCTATTATGTTAGATATTCTTGTATTTGAACACGAGTTAAATAGCCGAATTAGCTTATTTAAATTTATCAGAGGAAAAGGTATGTGAGAAGCAAACAGAACACTCTGGTTATGTTAATCTCCTGTATACTAATGCAGACAACACTGATAATTTCCAAAAAGATAGAGTTCTTGTTGGTGTTCAAAAAGTCATAATCAGATAATTTGAACTCAGTAAAGTTCAAAGGCAAAAATTACCTAGCTGATCTCCTGAAACATCAGGAGATCCAATCATTGTGGGGCAAGGACAAATTGCTTTCACCTCTGGGATTATGTTAAAGGCAACTTCAGCTGGAAGAATTCAGATGAGGTGGGATAAACAAGTAGGTTCTGAACAGCTCTGTTTGGAAGCTGTTCCTGAGATGCAGTTTCATTTCCATAGGTTTGAAAAACAAAATAGCTTTACACAACCATGCTCAGCGTCATACTGCTATTGAATGATCTTTTAATGCTGCTTCCTGTTAGATGATGCTTATTACTTCAGCATCTCTAATTATACAGAATGGCAGGACTTCTGAGACCCTCAGTCTCACCCAAATACATGGATTCAACAGCTTAGACTAAATGTCAACTGTTCCTCCAAGCTACTACTTCTGCCAATCCTTGTGCCTGGTATTTATTTTTCTTTTGTGTTTACCCTACAGGGCTCTATGAAAACTATCCAACCAATGCAGAACCAGAATGCTGTGATGTCAGATGGGGACTATTATCAGATCATCAACCCAAAGGGACTATAAAAACAAGTGGCTCAACAATGTGTCACAGGACATCGCTCACAGTTTCATCAGCATCAAGACTGTGTAACAGCAGACTTAAACTGTGTGTTCTTGTATTAATTCTCTTACATACAGTACTTACAGTCTCAGCAGCACAGAACTCAACAGGACTGGGCTTTGGAAGCATAACAACTTTGGAAGATAATTCAACCAATGAGGAATAAAAGAAAGGATTCATCTTACATGATAGAAACACAAGAGGCCCAAATTACTACAGTCAAAAATGAAAAGGACTGAGTGCTTCACCCTCAGATCTCTTCTTGAATGACTTTTTGGGTAAAATGAAAAGAATGGGCCGCAACCCAATCAAGGACACACAAACACAGCTTTTTATTGACTAAAAGGCTGTTTGGTGACTTAACTTTCTCACACCATTTTATACACTGTGTTTTAATGTTTGGAGTTTCTTTTTGTTTGTTTGTTTGTTTTTTGCACTTGTTAATACAGGATTTTATTTTTGGGACAGTTTCTCAAAGCTAAATTAAGTCTTTTCTCTGTCGATATATTTCTAGTCATTGTGTGTGTTCATCTGATAGTTCCGTCTTTTATGTC
Organism: Zosterops lateralis; assembly: GCF_965231275.1. NCBI lineage: Eukaryota > Metazoa > Chordata > Aves > Passeriformes > Zosteropidae > Zosterops > Zosterops lateralis. The sequence goes on from NC_139763.1 coordinate 36,579,810, forward strand.
CTGTCAGTTTCTATTAGAGGAATGACTGCTATGATTTCATGACATAGCGAAAAAAAAAAAAAAAGAAAAAAAAAAAAAAGAAAAAGAAAAAGAAGAAAAAAAAAGAAAAAATAACAGAAAACAAAAGAAAAAAAGGAAAAAAAAACCCAACAAACATAATCCCAAAATAGCCCACCAAAAAAACCCCAACAAAAACCCACAAAATGAACAACAAAATAAAATTTAACCAAAAAAGATAAAATTATAAGAAAAAGAAAAGAAAAAAAAGCAACCACAAAAAAGAACCCCAAACAAACCTTACTGTCCTCTTATCCATGGGAACCATTCATCTCCTTTCCCTTTCCCATCTACCGTCACAGACAACATAAATTTGCTTCTGTCTGTGTAATCACAATGAATGGGTACACAGTTCCAGTGTGCCTCTGCCACTGTTGCACAAAACAGTTGACTGAGCAAACCCAGAAGGACCATGAAGGGGGTTCCTTTTAGCTGAACAAACAAGTGCTCTCCTTACAAGGTGGGATCGGACAGTTAAAAAGTATAAAGAAATATATAACAAACTGTTGCTCCAATACCCGTTTTGAAGAAGTCCAGTCCTTTCTCACTGGTCAGTTGAACAGGAGCAGCCTTTTCTAGATATGTTAAGTAAAACCAGTTATGCTCAGCAAGTTGAATAGTTGGAAAGCCTTCATATTGGAGGTGAAGGATTGACATTCATTGTGAATCACATTTTGAGTTCTCCTGCTGTCACATAACCAGCAGCTTTTCATAACAAATGGGAGCAAGAACTTCCAAAATTCAACTCTTTTTGTCGCAACAAAATTACACTAGAAGTCTTTTAACATCTACAATACAAATTATCTCCTTGGTTTGATTCCATTGTTTTTCTATTATCTACATGTTGTTGAAAGTAACTCTAGTTTATTAAGAATGCACAAGAATGTGTTAGCACAGATAAAGAAACTATTTTTTTTTTTAAATATATAGGACAACCGTTTTCATAAATGTGCAATAAAAACAGTAAATATATACTAGGATATGAGTAGTCAAGTCAAAAGATTGTAATATGGTTGCTGGTTTTTCATTGTTTGGGGTGGTTTTGAATTTGTTTACTTTTATTTTTGTGGGAACATTTCACCTGCTGAGTGTATGAGAATTTGCTTTTTAAAAAGGCTTTTTAGAGTTTACAGTAGAATCAATGGAAGGAAAAGTTAATAAGGGCTGTTTTTAAAAACTTTACATTCCTTCCTATTCTCTAACTACACTTGGGAAGTGCACTTTAGAGATGTTTGCTGTGTAGCTGGGAAATGAAGGAAAACTATAGAAAATGTTCTCTTAGGAAATAAAATATAGTTACCTACTTTCTAGCTATAAAATACCCCTTGATAAATATTAATGTTGTAAGAACATTTAATCACTGGTGCATAATGCATTTTTGTATACAATTTACGGTCTGTTAAATTCTGGAGAAAAACAAAAAGAAGACAACCATGCTGCTTAAGCGGTTCATGATGCACATGTTAAGCTGCGAAGCTCAAATATTTTGCAAGAGTATTTGTTTTGATAGTGTTTTGCTACAACCTGGACTGAGGAGCGTAAAATGATCTGTGCAAATACGACAACAAAAAGCACCAGCTAATGCAAAATTCTTCAGCACTGGTTTGTTTCTATAATTCCTCCCTTCGCTTCCTTGCACATGCTATATTTTGTTCAATAAAACATGGTGCTTTTTTATTTATTTTCTTTTCTGTTAGAGGCACATGTATTAATTACAGTGAATTGATGCAAAATTGGGAGAAAATGTAGAAATGCAAAAGAAAAAGCCTTAACTAATGGTAGAATGTAGACTTTTGAAGGACAGAAATGTTATTGAAAAGTGATGGAGCAATAACTGGGCAGTGCTCTGGTACTGTACAACAGCTGATAAGTCACACTACTGAGAAAGCTCTTACTAGGTGAGCTCTTGTTCAACTGACCTCTTAATTCTAGTAAGTGTACATGGTCAGTAAACAGTTTGTTATAACCTTTATCTACCTCTGCTGTGCAAAGGCCATCCAACATCCATTTCTGTGATGTTCCTCATGTTTTTTTGTTCACACCATTCCTCACTGTCATCTATTTTTACACTGCACCAATACAGTACCTAGTCTGGTTCATCTTGATTGAATTGGCACCTGAAGAAAAGTTTTTATTATTTCTCTTTTGCTTCATGGTGAATTAATGTAGAAATCTATATTTAAGATATTTTATTTCTTCTTTTCTGCTCTTCTTCATTCTTCATCTCTTATTTTTCTATGAAAAATGTTTTCAAATGGTGTCAGTGAAAGATACTGCTTGGCTACACTCAGTCATGTGTCATACAATATGAGAGAGACAGGAGGAAAAACAGTAACAACAGTATCACATGCATAATGTAGCCTAATTAAACTTGGGGAAAATGAAGCAGAAAACAATTACAGACTTTCAGTTACAAGTACAAGATGTAATAAATTCATCCCCCTTTCCCTACCTGGAGTTAGTGCCTGAAGTTCAACGGTCTGTGAATTTTCTGTCATCTTTTTGAGGTCTATTTCTTTAATTTCTGAAACAAAGAGTCACATTGCAGTTGAATGCTGCTGGGGTATCTGTTGCCATTTTCACTCTAGCAATGTGGTAAGCAGCTTCTCTTGGTGGTACCTGGGACATCAGGAGTAGACAAAGACTCTTCTATGAAGTTAAGCAACATGTAATCATGTATGATGCAAAATTCCATCCCATCCATTCTTCATTCGTAATAGTTTTCCTGGCACAAACTTAAGCATGCTTGATATTGTGCACATAATACTTTTTTTCAGAATAAATTTGCATCTTGCCACTGCTGTAACTGCCATCTTGTTCCATTTCTCCTTGTACTGTATGCCTAATACATACATGATAATCAGCTGGCTTAACAAAGAAGTAATACTAAAATCTTTCTGCAAATGACTGATGAGAAGAAAAAGAAAAAAAAAGAACATTTATTTTATGATCATATGGAAGAAATTAATTTTCCCATGTCTTTTATCGTCTTATTTTCTGCAATAGGGAAAATGCAGATTTTGTGCAATATGTTAATACTGCTAAGCCAAATGTCATATAACATAATCAGAGCTATATGTTATTCCTTATTGCATTTGCATTCAGTAATACAGTATATTGATGCTTTTCTTTCATTAAAGAGACAGTATCTTTTTCCTTTTTTTTTTTTTTTTTTGTTATATAGCAGTGAAGGCTGTCCTTCTGCACACCATAATTTAAAGACAAAAAACCCAACAAAATGTTATAATGAAGTTTTAGTTCTATAGATGATGAAACCAAGCCATCAGCTGCCAAAGAATCTGTGGAACAATAGTTACAAACCAAACAACGATATTTCTTCTTGAAAGTTAAAAATATTTTTATTCCGCATGATTAAAGAAGAAAGAGTAAGAGAATGAGAGCTGTATTTAAATCAGCAGAGATAACAAGTGTCATCTGGTACACGTTGTGACTCTCTGCTTATATAGTTTTACTCTTCTATTAAAGAGTGAGGGACAAAGCATTGTCTTCTGCTCCCTCTGAATTTGCTATGATAATGAATGTCCTTTTTGGAAGTGTTGCCTCTCTGCACAGAAGATACGTGCCTATCATGAGAGCTGAAAATAGTACATGCACACAGATTTAGCAGTGAAACCTGTCTTGAGTGACTATTCAAAGCACAAGCAAAACTCATTTGTGGAGTGGACCAAGTTCTTAGGAAATTTCAAGATACATGTGAAGAGTCACCTAAGCAAGGGGTCTGTGAAGGTGCCTGGTCCTTACTGCAGCTTTCACATTATGTCCATCAGTGCCACAGCCCCATGATAAGCCCTACTCAGGCAGGCTTCAAGCTGGGCTCGGAGTCATGATGGCTTCAGTGAGCCTTGATACAGGTGAAAGCATGCACCCACAAAAAATTCATGGTAGCAGATATATCTCAATTTGCTATCCCATAATCTTTACTCAGGAATTGCTCATAGACATAGTGCATAAACAGAAGATCACTTGGTTCAGCCCTAGCCAAGTCTTGATAAGAGATTGGCAAAAGCATATTAATGATGAATGGTTCTATTATATTATTATTGTCTACTCATATTAGTTTAAAGGACTGGTTTCAAAATTTAACTACAAGCATGGAGGACAAACTATGAAAAATTTTGTCATTGTGGAGAAGAAATTAAATCACCTTTGCGGGGTAAAAAGAGACTTTGTCATCTTTCAGCAGCTGTCAGCAGTCTCTTTAGAAAAGCTTGCGAAAATAATATGTCCAGTTCTGAGTATGATAATTCTCTTTAAAGCTAGATATTTTGATGAGAAATAGTACTGGAGCACAAACCATCTCAGCTGAGAGATATAATTTGCCAATATATCCTACAGCAAATCTGAGAAATTACATTACTGAGCACCTCTAGGTGTTCAATGCTTTACAGTATTTTTTCAATTGTTAACAAGCTTAAGATAAAAGGCTTGGCCAACTTGAAAAATCCATCTAAGAAACAGCTATAGTTCTTCAAAATATAACAAAAAAAAAAAAAAAAAAAGTGTATGTTGGTGTAAATCCATTTAAAAATAGACCTATTTCAAAAGAGAGACAAAAAATACATGCTGTCTACAATTATTACAAATACAGCATACTGTAGAACAAAAATGCCAAAGGATAAGACCTATAAAAAAATATAGCAAAATTGCTGTATTTATATTCCTTACTATGGATTGTGAATTTCCAGGTAGAATTTCAGTTGTAGAAATAGATTTTATAATAAAAAAAGTAAATAATTTGGGCAAAAGGGGCATGTTTGGTTATTCTTTCCACCATACTGTCTCCCATGAGTTTAGTTACTTTTCTTAACTTCTCCTTGAAATTGTTGACTTATGCAGGAACATCCCAGCACAGACCTCATCCCAGCAGTTCCAGGGGCTCTCAGTGGCACAGGAGATCTCAGTCATGGGTCCTAAGGGATAGTCTGCATCAAAGTGCTGATTCTGCTTCAGCGTTTCAGTCCAAACTCTAGGCTCTCCCTCTCTCCTAACACTGTGTTCATCTCTTGGACACACATGAAATTACACAGTTTCCTCTTCAGAGGGGCATGTGCTTGGTCTGCTGACACCTTCAGCCTCAGTCACAGGGTCCTTACACAGGTCAGACTTCTCACTGCTTTAAATGCAGTATGTGCAGTGAACACCCCAAATAGCTGAAATAGGATAAACATAAGTATGCTTTGGAACCAGCTCTCTGAGTAAGCCAGCTGTTTACTTCTCTAGACCTTTTTGGCATTTTTACACTGAGAACTATCTCAGCAGAGGGGATTTATCAACCAGTCTTTGTCAAATCTCTCTGCAGCAAGTTAGGACATTGCTCCTCCCAGCTGTCCCTCTTGTATGATTTTGCCAGGACTTACTGTCCCTGGTAGGACAAGACAAAAGAAGATGTGATGTCCCACTCCAGTGGAATTAAGAGCACCTGGATGAAGACTAGAATACCAGCTGGGACAACTGTAAAGCAGGCATACAGACCTTTCCACAGAGTCTTTAGCAATGGGGAAATTGAAGATAGAAGGAAGGTACTTATTGTCAAAGGGATAAATCAGGAAGCAGAAGAATATAGTTTCATACATCAAGATGTATTTGAATGCATTTTTAGTTAGAACAACACTGAGCATTGCAGCATCAAAACTTTTTGTCTTATAAGTGGTGAATATGTACCTCTGAATTAAGGTGGATGAAGCATAACACACAGTAGGAGCTGGTGATACAAACCAAGAATCTACTGAGGAAGGTACTACCTAAGCCAGCGTTCTGCATGGAATGGGGTATTCCTATTTTACTCCTGTTCTGTTGCGGTCCATCTCAGAGCACCCAGGAAGTTCCTATGCCTACCTGGGATTCATATTTCTGAAAGTTTTTGCTAGACAGGCTCCTCCACCAGCTTTTTTGTATGAAATGCAGATGTAGGATGAAGTGGCAACATGATACTGTCTAGAATGCAGTGACTTCTCTAATCATTAGACTATTCTTATTGAATGAGAAAGAAAAACGATTTTTGGTTTTTTTCTAGTGTTTCTCCAGTGGACACAAATAAATGAACTAATAATTGGTCTAGTACAAATGTACAAGTTCCGCTTACTACACATGTAAGGAGAAAGATGTTCTTTTCCTCCTCTGAGGAACATTGCTATATTATATATTAAGCAGTCAATAATCTGGTAGTATTATGTAATTTTGACAGCCTTTACTATAAGTTCCACAGGGAATTCAAGTGTGCTCAGTTCTAGTTGTTTCATTTGATCACGACGGGCACCTAGCACTTTACAAGACCAAGTTCCTATGTGGCAGTGGCACTTAACTATTGTGAGCTACTATTCAGTTTTCTAGGAAAACTCTGAAAAAAAAGCAGAGCAGCTAAATGAGGTGGAAGATATCAGACCTGTGACAAAAAAGAAAAATAATCACTATCTGTTGTTATTTTTGTAGAAAAACAGTAAAAAGAAGGGCAAAAGAAAAAGAAATTGTCTTTCTCCTTCCCTCCCTCCACTTTTCATTTTCTCTGACAGTGTTACCAGTCTAAACAAGGACATAATTTTGCCTTGGTAGCCCTCTGAAAAATTAAGTACATTTGATAAGGGGTAAAATTCTCTAATTTCCTATTTCCTATACACATAGAATAAAAACCAGAACAAAATAATAAAAACCACAAAATTATTAATGAAACAAAAGTATTTATTTTTTTCATTCACAGAGAGATGTTCTCACATCATTTCCTATTCATCATTAGTCCATAGGTCCTCTGAATTCAATGGGACTCATGTTTTTCATTTAGATGGAACTAGGATTAATGCCATGGGTTAAAATCTGTCAGTTTTAGAGCAAGTCCTTCCACTGACTTCAGGGAGGATTTGAAAAGCCCAAGGTCCCTTTGAGCACAGATGAACACATGGATAAGATAAATAAATACGTGGTCAGCTGAAAGATTGAAATGTTCCTAAGGTTTGTCCAATGGTTTGGTCAAATTAGCTGCAGCTCTATGCAAATGTCATGTTGAGCCAAAGCTTTGAGCTTTGATTTGATAGACCTTTCTTTTTCTGAAGTCTAACAAGTCTCATTCAGGGTTTGAATATGCAAAAACTTACACAGGATTATAAATACAAGAAGAAAGACTTAAAAAAATTATTTTCACTCCCACAAGTGAAAATAAAATTTAAAACTTCTGATATTTTTGATTTTTATAATTAACCCTTAATGACAATTTATTTATATAGTTTTTCAGAAGCTGCTTGGTTTCACTTGTTTGTTTTCCTTTGTTTTGTTCAAAACCAGATTTTTGGCCTTTTAAAGATTGAGATTGAACTATGCAGCTACAAATTACATGTCTCTGTTAAAAGATTTGCAATTAAAATTATTCTACTTTTCTGTTCCTTCCAAATTGTATGACAGAAAGCTCATGTTTAAAGTAGATTTAAACAACTGTGTTTAATCTTGTTTCTTTTTTCTTTCCTTGTCATTTGTTTTTATTTTCTTTCTTCAGAGTTAAGGACTGGATTTTATTTAAAATGGGCTAAGCTGGCATCAGTGTTTTTTAACAATATGGAATGTCCTATGATTCTTAGCATTGAAAAGAGGGCTATGTGGTCCTGTCAGAAAAAAAAAAAAAAAAAAAAAAAAGCTGTAAATTGTAATAATATATTAAATATTGTACTATTATAGCATCTTTAGTTAAGCAACTAATACTATCTTTAATTTTTTACAGAGAACTTTGATGAAATAATTTATTACAATGACTCACAGAAAAAACTTGTTTTCAAAAGACAGGAGAAACTGTTGAAGATTGTGAAAAAAATACTAAAAATAATGCTCTACTAAGAATAAATTTAAAGATGCAAACAGTGAGTCTGACTTTTTGGGTCAGGGTTTTGTGACTGAAATTAAATCCAAGGTGTTGGGGGGAATAATAACTTTAAATAATGCTTAAATTTAAACAGATTTCTTTTCAAAAAAAAAAGTAAAGAGATAAAAAGCCAAAACAATCATGTTCTGGCCTGGACAGCAGTTGCCTATTTCATATATTGCCATCAACAAAAATATAAAGATTGCGGTAATTTCCTCATATTCAACTGATTTTTCCAGGCTGTGCTGTGTAATACAGCAACAGTACTTTACAACTGTTCAGCTCAGATCTCTTATGAAGGGAATAAAATTAGAAGAAATTAAAAGTAATATCTACAAAAGAAAAATGTTTAATTTTTAGAAGACATATGTCAAATTTCAATGGTGCAACATCTACAAAAACACAAGTTCATTCATCAACACTACCTATGGGATATTCAATGAGGGTGTGAATTCATAATTGGTAGTAGATACTTGGCCGTCTGGTTGCACAAGGACCAATTATTCCCAAAAAGGATTCGCAACTGAATCACAGTTCAAAGAGGTGAGTACAGAGGTGTTTACAAGTCAGATTTCAAATGTTTTAGGAACTATTTTGGGTAGCAGTAAATGATAGCAACCTGTCTGTGGAAATCAATGCTGACCCTCCTCATTACATGAATCAAAATTCAATTAAGCCAGTTTAGGTACTGCAGTAAATCAAAGATGAAAATAAAAAGTTATTTGTAACAATCAGAGCTGTAAATATAGTGAGGAAATAAACCAGAAGTCTCACAGTTTCCTCACTAATGTTGCTACTCACACCTTCACAGTCACCTACCTTTTGCCCTAGTCACCTTTTCACACAGGTAGGTACTTACACTGCATGAATGAAGTCCCTTACAACTCTTCTATTTTAACATAAAGAGTACAAACAAGTTTGTACAGCATACAAACTCCTTTTGCATGTCATAATGTCTGTGTTGAAACCAGATTTTCCTTGCAATGAAGAGCATCCACTGTTGCAAAGGAGTCCAATTTCTCTGATTCAGTAGATTAAAATCTGAGGTACAGCAACACCAGTTTTTCATTAGGCTTACTAGATGGAGATATGAGGACTACACTTTGTTTCAAACCTGTGGTCAAGATCTCCTCTACTGAAAGGTTATTGAGGTTTTGTTCTAGGTATGAGACATCATCGGGCATAAAGTGAATGCCAGATGAGTGTGATTCCTATTTTAATAAAACTATTTGGGGCACAGAATGAAATATTTTCTCTGGCTGGTTATTTTCACATGAGGATGAGAAAAAGGAAACAGAGCATGTGTAAAACAAAGTAAAACTCATTAAGCATTTGATATATGTAATTTTACTTCAAGAACCCTGTTGGGTTTTTTCTTTATAACATATTTTCCATCTTTTTTAGTTTATGGTAGAATTCCTCTGCTTTTCCTCATAAAACCTCACAAGATTATATTAGTCTATGGTCTATACTGAAAATTATGGATGATGTTCTTCAAAAGTAAATGTATTTACCAGACCAAGCAAGCAAGGATTTTTTTAAGCCTTCACTCCTATGCACTTAACTTATCTAGTCCTCTTCCATGCCCGGTTGTTTAATATGGCCATCTGTTTAATATTCCTTGAGCATTTCATAGAATCATAAAATTGTAAAACAATTTAGGTTGGAAGAGACATTCAAAGATCACCTAGTTCCAATGCTCCTGACATGAGCAGGGATAGCTTTCACTAGAGCAAGTTGCTCAGAGCTCCATCCAGCCTGGACTTGAATACTTCCATAGATGGGATATCCATAACTACTTCTGGCAACCTGTTCCCATATCTCTTCATCCTCATCACTGAAAAAAAAAAAAAATCTTGCTTGAGTCCAATCTATACCTACCCTTTTTCAGTTTAAAACTATTTCCCTTGTGGTGTTGCTTCAATGTCTCTGTCTTGCTAAGCCCTCTTTATACTCTCTCATCCTAACTTCATGGGGTAGGATATTCCAGCCCTCTGATCATTTTTGTAGTCCTCCTTTGGTACACTCTATCTGGTACTGGGGACCCCAGGACTGGATGCAATACTCCATGTAAGATTCACAAGAATAGAGCAGGCCTTCATCCTGCTCGTCATGCTTCTTTCGATGCAGCCCAGAAAAGGAATGGCTTTCTAGGTCACAAGAGCCCACTGCTGGCTCATGTACCATTTTTCATCCACTGATGTCCCCAAGTATTTTTCTGTTTGTCTGCTCTCAATTTGTGCATCCACTGATCTGTATTGACAGTGAGGATTGTCCCAAACGAGGTGCAGGATCTTGCACTTGGCCTTGTTTAACTGAATAATGGCCACTACTCAAGGTCATCAGGTCCTTCTTGAAATCTCTCAAGCATATTTCACCACTCAAGTTGGCATCAGCCACAACCTCGCTGAGGGTTTGCTCAATCCCATTACATCTAAATGGATTACAGGCCCCAGAGGGACACCACATGCCACTGCTTTCCTCTTGGACATTTGATTACTGTCGATCATAAGACTTTAGACATGGTTGTCCAGCTAATTCCTTATCTATCTAACAGCTCATCCATCAAACACATATCTCTCCAATGCAGCATCAAGGATATTGGGGCCACTTCAAAGGCCTTACAGAAGTTCAGGTAGATGGTATTTGTAGCTCTTGCTTTGTCCAGCGATGCAGTCAATGCGTCACAATAGGCCACTAGATTAATCAGAATTATTTGTATTGGTTAAGCCATGTTGACTGTCTCAAATTATCTCCCTGTCTTCCACATGCCTTGAAATAACTTCCAAGAGGATTGGTTCCATCATTTTACCAAGTTCAAAAGTGAGAGTAATTGGTTATGGTTCACAGGGTCCTCCTTTTTCACCCTGTTTAAAAATGGGTGTGCTCTTTCCTGTTTTCCCAGCACTGCAACTTTGCCTGATGGCCATGACTTTTCAAATTTCACAAGGTGGCAACTACACCAGTTAATTCCCTCAGGAACCTAGGAGGCATCTGTTTTTGTCAGGTTCTTCAGGTTCTTTTGAATCTGATCTTGAGTTGGACTTTGTACCCCTTGTCCTTGCCTTGAGTTTCAATGACTTGAGAGATTTACACTCATAGAAATCTTTATTTTTCCAGAACCGGAATGCATTTCTTCTTGTCAAATGCATAGACTACTTCACCTTATTTTAATCTAATAGTGATTTAACAAAGATTATGAGGAATTATATTTTTTCCCCAAGGAAGATTAAAACAGAACAATATGAAAAATTGAGCATTTTACTCTACTCATGCTATTCCTCAGATACTTCAGAGAAGCCTTGGCTTACTCAAAATAGTTTAGGAAGCTACCAGGAGAAAAGCTTAAACGAAAGAAAGCTTAAATTAAGAAGAGCATAAAGGTTGCAAAAATAGCTAAAAGAAGGTACAGCTGAATGTACTACAAGTAGTTGTCGTAGGCACACAATCCTGTATGAAATTTAATAACACAGAGCATCTAACAATAAAAAAAATACAATGTGGAAACCTGTGTCTAGTACTCTAACAAGTGAGAATCTAAAAGTTATGAACAAAATAAAAAGTGGCAGCCAAATTTTTCAAACAAAGCAGAAGTTGGTTCAAGAATTTAGGATTTTTTGTCTTATAAAAATTATTTGTAATTTTGAGGAGTATGTAATTTCAGGGTTGTGTTCAAGTGGTTTTTCCACCCCTCTTTTAAAGGCATCCTCTACTACTACTGCAACTAATTTTGCAGGCTACTCTGGAAAATTTCTTTATAAGGTGACCAATCCTTTGCCCTTGATAATATGCTGCACTGAGATTACACTCAGAGATATATATATATATTTTTAAAGCTGCTTATTTACTTTAAAAATATCATTCCCAAATGAGTGTACTAGCTCTTTTTTTTTCTGAGCAAGCAAAAAAATATTATTTGTAAAAAATAGAAAATTAACAACCAGTTATAGAATACAGCAAATCTATTGTAATGTTATCAGTGTTTATCCAATAGTGAAGAATCTCAATAAACTTACTTTAAATTATCCAAATTATATTGTATAAGAAATACACCTTTCTTGTCAATATTAAGTTTATTATGCCTACCATTATATCCAATGTCAGCTCCAAATCAAATGTATCTTTTATTTCTGGCACTAGATATATGTTAGGAATATTATGTATTCCTACTTTGTCAAAATAATACATAATTACACAATTACATCAAGGTGTCTTATGACTGTGATAATATTGTAAAAATTCAGGTCTTCCACACAGACCTGTAAAAATCAGCCTTGCAAAAAGAATAAAATGTGCATTAAGAACTGAATCCAAACCCTAAATGTTTTGAAATAGCAAAACATCATGTCAAAATCAGTTTAGACTCATGTGACTTACAAAACCTGGAGTTTTAGGGGAATGGAAGGAAACTGGGATCATGGCTGGTTTAGTACTGAGTCATCCATACAGCTCAAACCCTCTAGGTCCTAAATCCACTCGCACAGTTATTCCCACTCTATTTGATGGAACACCATAGGATCAAAGGGACTGTGACTTACTACTGCCTGCAATAAGTAATTCTTCAAGTTTTAGTCTCCTCACCATACCAGTATGTGGTTCTTGGCTTCATTAATATTGTGAATTTCTACACACAGATGTACGCAATTTTTTGGTTACCCAAGGGGCTGGTTTATGTAGCAGGAGGAATCCTGCTACAGGCAAGTGGTACTTCAAGGAGTACTGGAAGCTTTAGAGATTGTATTAGCTCCATGGGGTTTGGGGTGGGTTTTTTCTGTACCATTATTACATGAAGTGTCTTAAATGTTGATACTAGAACAGAATTTGGGGTAAAAAGTACCCATAGGAAGGGATTATGAATTTTTATTCATCCAGTGCACTAAGTTCAGCAATAACACAAATCTATCCTGCCTTTGAACTTGCACAGTATTTTATTAAAACAAAGGTAGATATGGAACAAGTGTTCCATATGGTCTGAAAGGTCTCTTTCTTTCTAATTTAACATTTAGAAACTTGAAATTTAATTTCTCTGCCAGGTCCTGTATTGTGCAATTGAATCAAAGACTTAGAGCTAAACAACCTCTACTCTAATTTTCTGGAAATCAAAGTTCCCATTTAGGTGTTGATGCTCTGTCTCCTTTATAATTCAGACCTCGTTTCGCTTCTTAAGAGACGTCCCTGAAGTATCAAATTTTGAAACAGAATAAATAAGTTTCTACTCTAAGTAAAATGCAATTATCTATCCATTACAAGTACAATGAATTAAATAAAAAAATAAATATAATACAAATTGAGGCTTGCAGTGCCTAGATGACACCTATTATCATCTATGGGTCAGATAAACAGGCTCTGTAGAATATGAGGAAAAATAAAGTTCTTCATTTTATATAAACATACCCAGAAAACTTTTTAAGTTAGTCAGAGGAAATGCAAACGTCCCCCATTCTCCATATTTGTGAAAATTCCATATTTTTCAATAATTTACTCCCCAGGTTTTAGACACCATTATTTAACACTGAAGGGAAAATATATACAAGAGTATCATATGTAATTTCTCACATTATGTGAGGTATCCCTTCTCCAAATGCCCAAAGATAGAATTGAAATGAAGAAGAGGAGATTTAGCAATATGTCTGATATTGGGGGTGATAGTGGTAGTGAGTTAACTCCTTTCTCTTTCTCATCTTCTTTCCTCTTGCCCTCCTTATTACTGTGTATTACTGTGTATTACTGCACACTCTCACACTTTTTTTTCAGTAAAGCAGTTTAAATGTATTCAGTACATATGGGATGGTGGTTTAATTTCTTTCTGTGGCTGAGACCTGCTTCCTTCCTGTAAGTGCCCTTTTAGGCTGGTGGGCACAGTCCCATTGCTCTTTGTCTTCTTTTGCCATCACATATGACGTATTTCCAGTTTCAACTTAATGGGGACAAAAAAGGAGAGCCTGGGAAAAAGAATGTAATAGTCAAGAGGACAGATAAATTTGCTTCCTTCATATGCTTTTTCTTCTCCAAGTCGCTGCTGTAATACATTTCACCTCATCCATCACATGCAGGGACTTCATGACTCATTACCTCCTTTTTCCAAAAGGCAATCCTCCAGGGATGTGACTGCTCAGGACACCTGGCCCAGAGAAAAGGAAGGCAGAGTCAGATGTTCCATCCATCATGAGACACAGGATTTCCATATCCAAACATTTTACTTTGCACTCACAGCTTTTCTTTAAATTTGAATACTTTTTTTAATAATTGGAGAAAAAAACTGTAGCCTGTTCTATCTATTTTTAAATGGTGCAGTGATCCCAGGATCATGAATTTAATTTTCTGACTACCATTAGCCTGTCTCTTGAAACACTTGAGTATTTACTGGTGAGGTTTTCATTACAGTAAGCCTGAATAGTCAATGATAGTGAGTTCATCAAAAGCCAGAGAAAGATTTGCAATCCAGCATTGCAAAACTTGTCAACATATTCTCTTTGCTTGCTCTGATTGTTTTTTCCATAGCAGAAATTTGTCTAGAATCAAATCATAAATGTGAGACAAACAACAAATGCAGGAAAAGAACTTTGCAGAGGTCTATTGTTAGTTTTGATTGTTTTAAAACAGTGTTGCTTTTTATAAATAAGTTTCATTCCAAACAAACACCAGCTATTAAGAAAAATCCACCCATGTATGATGAAGGTAGTTCAGGGACCCCCTCACGAATGACATATTGACTGCTCGAAGCTAAGGCCATGTGTTCAATGTATTGATGCTTTTGGGTTGTTTGTTTGGGTTTTTGTTTGTTTGTTTGTTTGTTTGTTTATCTAAATATTCTTTAAAACAATTAAATGTTAGGAAAAGAATAAATTACAATTCTGCGTGCATTTTTCTGCCTAATTTCAGCTGGCTTTTCCTCAGGATATTACCTGAATCAGAGCTTCCAAAAACTAATTGATTTTCACTACCAGCCACCAGGTGGCAATCATAAACTTCCATAAACTTAGCCTGCTCATCAACTTTTCTGAAGCAGCTACTGCAGACAGAGAACATGCTGCAAACAGAAAGCAGAAAAAGGTATCTCCATGGTGACTATGATACTATGTTGTTTGTCATGAGTGAAACTAGATTAAACCATGTTCGTGATTCTAAATTACGTATTACTTCTCATTAAGTCTTGAGCAGATAACCTTGGAAAAAATGTGTTCTGCTGAAAGATATACCCTGTCTCTCAAAAAGGCTGTTGATATCTTATTATCCATGTGGCATTTTCAACCTTCTGGACAGTGACCATAATGAACATTCATGACGAAAATCTATATGTATTTTTAAGTTGCCTTTTCTACCCAAGTAAAACCTAATAATAATTCTGCTTAAGTACTTGTTTTTCTCTCTCTCTTATCAGGGCTTTGAGTGAGACATTGCAAAGCTATAGCAGGCAGAGAAAGAGAATCTGCACTCTCCCTCTGTATGTGATTAGGCTTTTAAAGGACAGAGAGCTCCTTAATAGACTCTTGATTTTCAACATCATTGTCATACTCTGAAAATTGAAGATGGAAAACTCTGGTCTGCACATGTATTTTATTTAGAACATTCCTGTTGAAAGAGCTATAGCTAGACATCAGCAGATTATTTTTTTTTTCAAAAGTGTCTTGAGATCTTAAACCCCACTGACTTTTGATTTTCATTTTGTTCTTCTTCTAAGTCTCTTGCTCCTAGATCTTTACCTGTAGGTCTTTCAGTCTTAGATCCCATATCTTTGGATTCATTTGAAATTGTCTTCTACTTAGTTGCATTACAGCTAACTGAACAACAAAACAATAAAACAAAGATGTAAAGGATACAGTGATTTTACCTAATCGGATAGGAACATGTATTTTGATTAGGCTACACGTTGAAGAGAAGTCACAGAAAAAAAAAGGAAAGAGCAGTTTAAGAGCTGTTGTAAGCCCTGACACTAGTTGTAGGGAAAAAAATCCAGCATCCAATAGGCTTGAAGGACATCAGAGTAAGAGCAAGGAAGTAAAAGACTTTTGTACCTGGTCTCCTGTTTGCTGGTGAAAGTTACTTTCAGAAGCAGCAATGTTAAGAAAAAACACTGACATGACAGAACAGTAATAATTAGATCACCTGCATCAACTCGAGGTAGCATAAAGATAAGACAAAATGTAATAGACTGATACTGTCTTTGCCTTAATTATTTACCATTTTCTATTTTAAGTGTTCTTCAACGTTTTCCTGGAACATTTGTTAGGTACAAGGTAGAAACTGGCAGTCTAGGTGTGTGATTGGATGTAGAAATTCCTGTGATGCTGCGATCTTTTGCTGTCTTGGGCTTTTTATTGCCCTCCAACACACACACTGCTTTGTGTGGGTTTTTTTCATCCCTAAACAACCCCAAATTTCCAAAGTACATTTCCATTATAGTTTTAAATTCCCCTCTGTCATTCAAAGATAAGCTAAATTTCAGTTCTCATAGTCAAATCTAGAAGAAGAACAAAGGTTTAATATAGCTACTTAAAAAAAAAAAAAGTGTAATTTTTATTTTAAAAAGAGAGAGATTATCACCATGCAGTCACCATAAAAAATACAAGTCTCTAGGTTCATGAACCTGGCGTGTTTTTCCCTGTTGGTAACTTGTGGTTCTCTGTAGGAGCAGTTAGATGGCAGTGTTGTTACACTAGTCAAAGCAACCACTCATTTCTGGTTTTGTCAGAAACCATCACTTCAATCCAACATTACAAAGTCAAAGCATAATTACCACTAATGCTCCCCCTCTCTTGAGCAATGCCATCAGGGTATATCTTGCAAATGAATGGAAACTGTTAATTATAATTATATTAGACACCCATATTGTACGTTTCAGCAGTGCCGGTGTCGTCGTTGGATCTTTGTTTATCATTACACAGGAGATATTAAAGTAAAAGGATGGAGACCACAGTGACAACACTCCTTTATAGTATGAAAATTATGCATCCTATTTCATTAACAGCTCAGCCCAATAATTTGAAAGTGCTTGTAATTGGATTATTCTGTGCCCATATTTTACACATATGTCACTAAAAAAGGAGTAAATGTTTAATTAATTTCTTTTTAGATTGTTTGCAATCTAATTAAGATGTTTGCTTTCATTGACAAAGCAATAATATTTCATATTTATTTTGCTTTGAAACATATATCTTCATTTTCAACCCAACCTCCAGGGAACTATTTCAAGTAGAGCTATAATATGTGTACAGTACAAAATATTGTCTGTGAAGAAACTGGGGAATAGCATGTGCTTTCTTAGCTCTTCATCCTTTTTTCTTCACACCAATTTTCCTAACTCTGTTTTCCTTTTCACAAAAAACCCTAGTTTATTCTTAGCTTCCTGACCTTTCCAGAAGAGACCTGTCATCTTTCTCTTAGCATTTTATTTAGCCAATCTTCCACATTCTGTCTGGTGCACCTCCCTGACATTTTTCAGCTATGCTGAATCCTGACTACTGCACTGACCCTGCAGGTGTTCTTCGAACTTCTTCTGAGTCTTCCTAGAACTTGTCCAAAATTAGCATTAGGAAAGTATCTCTTTGAGCACCCAGAAACACATTTATTTGTACTACTTTAATTATACCAGTTCAACTAAATTACTGCAATGCCACCCTTTGCAGTGGTGATGCAACTGTACTGCTGTAGAAGACCTCCTGCTGGCTGTAAATGTACATCTTTCCTAGCTGTAGCAGGGCTGAGTAAGCTGTTAAAGCCTGCAGTAGATCCTTACTTAGGTCTTAGAAAATATCTCTACCAATGTTTTCTCCCTCTGAAAGCCAGTGTCCATAGCTCTAAAAAGTTTCATTCAAAATGAGCCAAATTTGCAATGAATTGCTCATCATTTTGAACTGATTAAACCATTAAGCATGCAACTTTTCCCTAATCAGACCAGGATCGTAAACAGGAAAAGAGCTATCTCACAAAAGTGCAAAATACGGGTGCTGGGACTCAGCTTTTCCTCACTGTAACCAACAGAAGGTTGTTCAAATAGCCTTTTACTGTCCTAAATCATACTGCTAAATAGTCGGCTGCTCGTACCCATTGCAGTAGAGCATTTAAGATATTTCACAGATATTTCTCCTTGAAAGGCAATGCTTGGGTACCTTTCATTATGCAAAACAGTTTACTTCTCTTTTTTCTTTTTTTCCTAGTACAACTTTCCCATCTTCCTCAAACATAAACTGTTCTTCTACCAGGATTTCTGCCATGTGGCCAGTAGCCTGGGAGCTCCAGGAGCTGCAAGGGAAGCTGAGGTACCCGAGGCTGCTGGGGTCTGTGTGTACAGCAGAGGACCACTGAAGGCAGTGCTCCTTGGACTCCCCAGGTCACCAGCATCTCAGGAGCTTGCCATGGGGACTGCCCATGGAAGAAGGAGTCAGGAAGATGGCTGCTAATGAACCAGACTTTTCCTAAGAAACCTTCCTGGATCCAGTTGGGAAATTAGAAGAATTTGACATGTTTTGGTGGAACATTTGAAATGTTGTTAAATGTGCATTTCCCAGTGGAAGGTTCCCAGACAGCTGTCATAATTTCAGTACAAAAGAGATAAACAAACAACTGAAGACACCATAACCATTCTCTTTTCCTCTTTGCATTAATGCCTCAGAAATTCATTTACAACAAAATCCTTTGAGTGTATTCATTTTATCTGAACTCAGAGAAAATTCTGCTGACATTTTGCCAGTCTTCAGATAGAAATCATCTTCCTGAAGAAGTGATAGAGGTTCTGCAAGAATGTATGATGAATATATCTTCGTTCACCTGCAACACCCAGGCAGAGTGTCTATTATATATCTATTCTCCATATAAAGAACTACTCATAAGCATTTATTGGCTCAGTGTTGACATTGCCAGATATTCTAGGTAATCTCCCACGTTCTTGCTATGTCTCACAGAGATTTATATGTAGATCTTCATACATGCAACTCTCAAGAAAACAAATTATAAAATAGAAATTACAATGGTATATTTATGACTGATCCTTATGGAAGATCTTAATCCGGCATCTTTGAGGTTGGCATCATGGCCCAACATAATCATCAAAAGTTTCTTAGGGAGACAACTAAAAACTTTTTGAGTGATATGTAACCCTGAAGTTCTCATGGTAAGAACATCTGAGAGAAGTAAAGCAAATTAAGCCTAAGAATGCTTCTTACTCTTTGCTGAATATAGACAAATCTTGAGCAAATAGGTCAAACCTGGACATAAAAGTTTGGGAGACTTAAAGTTAGTTGAATTGTACCTTAGTCTGTAATCTCCATATGGACAACCAAGGTCCCTCTCTCACACAAAAATATTTCCTTCAACTTACTAGGACCATGTTGGCTACATATGAACCTATCAAATATGTTGATATTGATCTCTTTGATCTCAATGTAACCTCTTTATCAAAAGTTGGTAATATGATGTCCCATGAACATATTAAAACACAAGGCCATTCCACACTCGTTCTCATTTAAAGTTTCAATTCAGAGGTTTTTGTTCTCATATTTAAAGCTCTCCAGGAAAGAGTGACCTAAAACCTTTACATTTATTTGGGGCAACCATTTTTCAGTTGAACATGAAAATCTGTAATTAGGGAGACAATTGAAAGTAAAAAATAAATTCACATTGAATTATCCATAGGAGAGATCTCATGTATGTACAGAAACTCGGTGGCCATTTGAGAAGGTTGTTGGAGCTCCCAGTCAATCCCACAGGACTTTAGGATAGCTTTGCTATCATTTAGTCTGACTCTCTGTGGTATGTATGCATATACCACAAATCTCTATTTGAAAGTCAAGGCAAGTAGATATAGCTAGATGTAATTCATTTCAGTACACACAAGCCCCAGGTTTTTTATTATTCTCAGTAACATCACACATTGAAAACACAAAAAAAGTTTACAATAACTTATATCTCTCTTTATTTGCATAGGAACCAGAGAGACTACAATTAATGATATGTCTGTTAAAATCTTGTGAGCTTTTCCAACTGTGTTGTTCTTGAGGTTGGATAAACAGAGAAAGAGAAACAAAGAAACAGGAAGGAAAAAGAACAAACATACAACATCATAGTGCTTTTAACGGTGGAAAAATGTAAAATAATGGACATTCACCACTTCAAGGTGTTGGTGAATGTCCATTCACCATGGTGCTTCCTGTCCTCGAAGCACAGGAAGCCATATACAAGCACGCTGGAAACAAAAAAAAAATTGATAGGAATTTGTTTAGATTAGCTCTGTATTCAAGTCAAATGATTTTTCTAACATAATCCAACAGAAAAAGAAGGGTTCCATATAGAGATATTTGGTAAGCAGATGCAAGGCCATTAGAGATCTTGAAAATGAAGTGGTGAATTTGGAGTGATTATTCGATATTTTGCATTTATGATTTTCCTTACCACAATCTTTTGTTTTATGCAAGCCCTCCATCATTTTAATATGGGAAAATATAAGTTTTAATGATTCTTTTTTATTTCGAAATTCATGTTTGAAAGGCAAAATAATAAAGCAGAAAAATGCACGTTATTTTCTTTATTCAAAATTTTCTCAATATTTCCTCATTTTATTTGGGCCCTAGTTAGTCCCCTGTAAGGCTACTGCAAGTCTATTGCAGAGAGATACTTCACTCAGTCAAAATAAGAGAAAGAACTCAAAGAGGGCATAGTTTTAAGATACACCAGAGTTCACAACACGGAAGCCGATACTGGGTCCTACTCAGGAAGCCATACGTGAATCCTATTATGATGCATGTGATCTCAATATTACAGGGGTGATACAATGAAAAAAACACTGAAATGTCCTCCTTTCTCCTAAAAATTATACATTTTTGTCATGATATCCTTCAGTCAGGTCAGTGTCACCTAGCTTTACATGAATGAGAAAACTCTGCTAAGCGAAATGCTTTTACTAGTCAGGCACTTTTGCTAGTCAGGCTAATAAAAAGCTCTCCAGCTTAGATAATGCAACTAATAAGTTTTCTGAGTGAATCTCATCTTACATATGAAAAAACAAGTCTTACAGACTTAGTCTTAGAGACAAGAAAGGCAAACAAATTTGCTCATGAAAGATCTCAAATATCCTTGGAGATTGGTTGTGATTAGGCTACTCAAGAGTTCATGTGTGTATCTGTGTTTAAAAAGCAGGCTACACCACAGTTTAAAAGTCCTCTGCAAGTAGATCTTATCATGACTGTAAACAAGGGCAAGAATGAATATTCCTAACACTTTTAATAAAGCTGTTGTCTCTCCTTGTTTCAAACTTTGTCTTTTAACTTGGGAGTCTCCTATTCCTCTCAGTTTCTAATTTGCCCATGGCTGCTACTGCTGATGAGCCTCTCTAGTCTAGATTACCTCTGCTGCTACAAGACCTCTCAAGAAACCCTTTTTTCTACTGCCTAGTGTGTTTATATTAAACAATGTAATGAGGCATATTGTAGTAAACAATATAACCAGAATAACAGAGTAATTGGCGATGGAGTTAGGAGAAAAGCTTGCTTTAGAGCTCCTAAATTTTAAACAGACATAGTTTTTTATCTTTTTATCTGTTTGTTTTTGTTGTTTTGGGTTTTTTTTTATCACTCCCTTGAATCTCCAGAGCTTTCCCCCCTTCATTTGATCAGCTGGGTAATTTAATTTAGTGGTGATGAAAAAAAAGTCCAGTTGGGTGCTGCTTTATTTACTTGATTGTATTTTTCAATGCAAAATGAAACTAACTCACTGAAGAGCTCTGGGAGGGAATGTAGGGCAGGCAGAATGCAGAACTTTAAAAGCTGCCTTTATTTTTTTCATTCTTCCACTTCAGACATTAAGAACCTCTCAGTTTTATCTGTCAAGATAAAATAAAACTGACAAGATGGCAGGGTGAGAGAAATAAGGCTGTAGATGTGTGAAGGAGACAGAGTAATCAAAAAGAAAATTCAGAATGGACAAAAATGTGATCATGGAATAAAAAAGTCTTCTTCCCTTATAAGATAAGCTAAAAGGAAAACAAACAAACAAACAAACAAACCTCACAAATGCATTGCTCTTTGCAAGATACTGTTTAGTAAAAGTCCTTCAAGACATTCAAGTGTGAATGATTCTACAAAATCTTTTGTATTGCTAGTTGTAACTGATTTCAGGATTTGAGCTGCAAGTCTTTATGGATTTTACAAGAATGAAAAAAAATTGAAAAGTCTAAAGTCAGAGGTCAAATACAATTCTCAAAATATATATTTTTTAAACTATTACACAATGAAAATGGACCATCTAGTAAAATAAGGGTAAGGCCATGCCTGTTGCAACACCAAGGAGACAGCAGATTAGTATACAGGCAACAGCTACTGTATGTTAGTTGGATCTGGTGCCCAAGAAGGGACAGATCTTTGTGACCAACTAAATGCAAGCAGCTGATGTCAGAGGGTGAGGAGTAGTGAAGACTAACCACCAAACTTAGCCTCCTTCTTAAACTGTAAAGTCAGCCATCCCATCCTGCCAAGCTCTGAGCCAAGAGGCTTTTGGGAAGAAGGGTTGAAGATTCTGCACCTAAAAGGACTCTGGCAGTTAAAGTGGAACAGATTAACTCCTTATAAAAGTGTAATGCCTAATATAAATATACTTGGTCATGCAGTAGAGGTATGAAGCAAGCAAGGGGTCATGTTATACCAAAGGCTGTTTAAACTAAGCCCTACAGCACAGAGCTTCTTAGACAGAATAGGATGGAAAGGAGGAAATGATGTGACAAAAGACTGGCATCACAAATGTGTAGGAAAGAATATTTTTCCTTTGCTTGATTACCATGTACCAAACTTTTTCACTGCTCTTATGCAAGGAAAGTTTTCTTTTACTTCATAACTTCCCTAGCCCTGTGTGTATACTCCTCTGAGATATAGCAGCTGGAAGTGACTTTTCCCATCTTGCAAAATGAGTTCAAAAAGCAAGGCAGTAACATTGATTTCTGGAAGGAATGTCAGGCCCAATTCTCCATCTGTCTTGAAAATTTCTTTAGCAACAAATTGTCAGAAATGGATGAGACATACAAAGGGAACATCACTACATAATTACCTTGTTGTTTTCTGCTTGCTGGAAACAGCTAGAGACTGAATTCTGACCTTCCTGAAATTTTGGTCTGCTTCAAGACATTCATCCTTGTGTATTTATATTATAGCTCAAATCTCAAGATAATATGGCACTTTAAGTCTAGGAATATTCCAAATAACTTCAGAAACATCTGTACTCCTGCATTAATGTTGTGGTTTTTAATTGCTCTGGTTGAATTGGGCAGCCAAATGTTCCAGCTCTAGAGATATTGTGTATGGGAATATAGAATGTAAAAATGCTATTCCTTGAAAACTGGAAAGACAATTCCTGGGAGAAATTGTCCAAATATCTGGAGATTTGGTTAGGAAAGCTAAATCATTGACAGAAGTAAACCTGGCCAAGGACTTCTAGCATAAAAAAAAAGTTTCTTTATACATCTATATGCATCAGCAATAAAATAAAGAATAGGAAAGATGTATGTTCTCTCTGGAAGATTATGGGAGACCTGTTTTCCCAGGAGATGGATAAGGCTGAAGCACTCAATGACTTTTTGGTTTCAGTCTTCACCAGCAATTTCTCCAGTCACACTGCCCAGGTTGCAGAAGGTGAAAGCAAGAACTGAGAGAATCAAGGACTGCCCACTATAGGAGATGGTGTTCAAGGGCATCTAAGGAACCCGAAGGTGCACAAATCCATGGGACCTGACAAGATACACCTGGGGGTCCTGAGGGAAATTGCCAGTGAAATGGCTAAGCCACTATCCATCATATTTGAGAAGTCAATGGCATCCTAGTGGGGTTCGCACTCTCTTGAAAATCAGAAATATAGCTCCTATATTTAGACAGGGAAATAAGGACGACCCAGGGAAATAAAGGTCATTCAGTCTCACCTTAGTTCCTGGCAGGACCCTGGTGCAAATCCTCCTGGAAATTATGATAAGGTACATGGAAAATAACAAGGTGATTGGTGACAACCAAAATGGCTTTATTAAGAGCAAATTGTACCCGACAAAATTTCTGGCCTTCTACAATGGATTTACATCAGTGGTGGACAAGGGGCATCTACCTGGACTTGTACCAAGCATTTAATACTGTTCCATGCAACATACTGGTCTCTGTACTGGATTGATGGCTGGACCAGTTGGTGGACAAAAAATTGGCTGGATGGTCAAGCTCAAACTTGGGTTTCCACATTTCCAAGTGGAAAGCAATCACAATCAGGGTCAATATTGAAACCAGCACGTTTTAAAAACTTTGTTGGTAATACAGACAGTGGGATTGAGTGCACCCTCAGCAAGTTTGCTCATGACACCAAGCTGGTGAGGTTGACACATTGGAGGGACGGGATGCTTTTTAGGGAGCCCTTGACAGGATTGAGAGGTGTCTGTGTGAATCTCATGAAGTTCAACAAGGCTGAGTACAAGGTCCTGCACCTGGGTTGAGGCAATCCGAAGCACCAATAGAGGCTGGGAGGAGAATGATCAAGATGAACCCTAGGAATAAAGACTGAGGAGTGTTTGTGGATGAAAAGCTCAATGTGACTCATCAATTGTGCACTTGTAGCCTGGCTACCTCAAAAGTGACACTAGTGGAGGTGATTCTGGCCACTCTGTTCTGTCCTTTTGAAAACTCACAGGGAGTATTTCATCCAGCTCTGGCCCTCCCCAAAGAAGAAAGACATGGACCTGTTGGAACGAGTCCAGAGGAGTCCCACTATGTTGACCAGAGGACTGGAACACCTCTCATCTCCTAAGAAGACAGGCTTGTTCAGCCTGGAGAACAGAAGGCTCCATGGAACCCTATAGCACCTTCCAGTACCTAAAAGGATCTTACAAGAAGACTGGAAAGGAGCTTTTCACAACATGTGGTGAAAAGACAATAGGAGAATGGTCTTAAGCTGAAGGAGGGAAGGTTTAGATTACGTGTAGGTAAGAAAATTTTTTACTGTGAGGGTGGTGAGACACAGGAACAAGGTGTCCAGAGAAGCTGTGGACTCTTTGTCCCTGCAGGTATTCAAGACCAGGCCGGATGGAGCTCTGAATGACCTGGTCTAATGAAAGGTGTCCTTGCCCATGGCAGGGGATTTTGAGCTAGGTGATATATAAGGTCCCCTTCTGTGAATCTACAATACCAAGTATGGGTATTTACAACAAATGGTTTTTAGAACCTTAAGCAGTTGTTCTCTGTTGTTTGTTTGTTTCATATCAATACCTTTATAGTGGAGAAATGTTGTTGCTTAACCAGTTAAATTCTGTTGTCTTGAAATATGCAGATATCGCTGATCCACACTGAATACAAATATTCAGTCAATGTTTTCCTGAAGAAGCATATTTTATTTCTCTGCTGTATATACAGGAAAGAAATCTTCCGGAAACAGAAAGAAGGAGGATAAATACAAATTTTACAGTACTAAAATTTGTAGAAGAGAATCTCCAGAAAGAGCGTCCAGAATTTGCATTCTGAAAGGTATAAGAATAATGGGAAAGCAATAAAGCAATAAACAAGATGGGTATTTCTTATGAACAGATACAAGTACTGACTATTACATACTATCTGGTACATGCCTGAGTAATGTACAATATCTAATTGAGCATTGTTTCTCATTTCACATAGATGTTTCAATGTCCTTCCTTAGATTCATCAGGTTATGAGAAATTAAACACTTGAAAATAAATGCAGCAGATTCCCATGCTCATTTCTTAACCTCTCATAAAATTCATTTAGATTCCAGATGAAGAATTCTCCATTAGTCATGAGAACTAATAGGCTTATAAATTCATTAATTTTGGATAAGCTTTTTTTTCCCCTAGCAAGTTAATAAACGCAGTTTTCAGTTAGCTTTCTCTCTTTCTTTAAGCAGATAAGAAAGAGCTGGTTCCATTACATTTTGTCTCAATTTAATCCCTCACTGTTACAAGAAGTGGAAAATGCAATTAAATGCAATTCTGAAACCTTTCCCTAGAGAGCTGTTTACAATATTGCCTGCATTAAGCAGTCCATGTGAGATGATGTATCTGCTCTTCCATATTCATGATAGCTTTAAGAAACTTCAAAAAATACATATTTATTTTTTATTTAAAGAACATACACTCCACAAACAACAAAAATATCCAAACCAAATAAAAAAAGCCCCCTCACCTTTTAGTGAAAAAAGTGTTTATGAAGAAATGGTAATGTCAGACATGGATTCCTGGCAGATTTGCAAGCAGACCATTGTCATTTTTTTGTCATTGCCTTAAATTTTATTCTCATGCGTCCACAAACTAAAAAGTCTCTAAACTTCCAGATTACTTCAGTTAACTCCATACAAATTTCATATGTATGTAATTTTCCTATCTATTTATTCATTTTAAGCAACCAAAAGAAAGCTGATAACTTTGACAATAGATGTGCCATAAAAATGCTATCTCTTCATGCAAACTGTTCCCAGATAAACATGGTGGGATATATCTGTATACCCCTATATCTGTAGGCTTCTACATCCAAGGTCATCATTTAAGCTCTTTTTTTAGTTAGTGGAGGGAAATAACCAGGAGAGTTTTAATGATTGACCCATCTGACTTGTGCAAGACTTGCATCCTAGAGTGGGATGAGTTACAGCTCTGTGTTGAACTGTTACCTTCTTAAGCTGTCCAATGTTTGCCATGGTGCAATTAAGCCTCCAAAATCACTAGCTTTTTTTTTTTTTTTTTTTTTTTTTTTTTTTTTTTTTTTTTTTAATCTTGGCCTTCTAATTGAAAACTGTCAGAAAACACAAGATTAGAATTCTAATGAGTTAAATATAAGTTTCTCAAATAACTTGAAGCACAGAGGAAGTGAGAACAGCCACAACAATAAAAGATTACATGGAAGTAATAAGGTAAAAAAAGAAAAAAAACCCCACTCAACATGAAAGCATCACAAATGGCCTAATATACTGCTGTTAAGTTTCTAGAAGAATCTTCAACCAAGGCTCTTAAAAAAGGAAAATCTTAGGTTTTGGTTTTTTTTCTAGCATAAGAAGTGCTCTTATCGAGTGGCAAGCAATCTATAAGTAGGATACAAAGGACAGGAATGCACATCCAATATACAGAACAATGGCATATATATGCAGCTTTATCCAAGCCTGGCCTATCATTCCTACAACCTGAAATAATCCTAAATAATAACCTGGGGGAGGGAGAAGAGTATAAAAGTTTCAGATGACAAAGAATAATTTCAAAACTTGGTTTGAAAAGTGAGAAGTCCAAGAAGATTTCATAATATATGGTGAAGGAGGTAGCAAAATAACACCTAAAACTCAGCATCAGTGAGTAGAAAGTGCTCCATGTGGAAAAATATGGCTACAAAAACATTTGTGCAAGCTCTAAATTTGATATTACTCAGAAAAGCATAACAGTGTCACAGTATATCACTCCCAAAAATATCAACCTGGTAGTCAGAAGAAGAGACAAAATGATAGAACATAAAGAATTATGAAGGAAGGAATTAGAAACAAAGTAGAAGTTTTACTGTTGTTATGCTGTTGTATAAATCTATTTTAAGTCCTCATCTATGAATACTGTATGAAATTCTTGTTGCTGTCTCTCAGAGATTCAGAGAGAAATTGGAAAAAGTACAAATAATGAAGACAACACATTGACAGAGGTTAGGAAGAGCATGTGCCTCCTGGTTAGTAAAAAACAATACAGTCTTAGGGTGGATATCAGTTAAATCAAGCATGACAAGGAAAAACTTCTAAGAAATGACTCTTTACTGTTCCTCATCACACAAAACTGAAGAGCACCTACTGATATCACTATGCAGATATCACAGAAGAGACATGACCTTTCACAGAGAGGACAGATAAGCTGAAGAAGATAGTGGAAGCTGTATTCAAGAGCTTACCAAACAAGATTGAGTATATTGGAAGGGGAGCCAAAATAACAGTCAAAAATTAATTTTTGTCTTAGTTTCTGGTTTTACCTGGAAAGTACAAAAATACACAAAGGAAAAGCATTTGCCCATGTCTTACACTTTTTTTGTCCCAAATGTCTAATACTGG
Source organism: Zosterops lateralis (assembly GCF_965231275.1). Classification (NCBI taxonomy): domain Eukaryota; kingdom Metazoa; phylum Chordata; class Aves; order Passeriformes; family Zosteropidae; genus Zosterops; species Zosterops lateralis. The sequence goes on from NC_139763.1 coordinate 36,607,756, forward strand.
CCATTACTGGAGACAAGATGGTGAGTTTCTCAGACTCAGGTACTAGTGAATATAAACCTTTTTGTTTCCCTAAAAAGAAATATTCTTAAAAAACAAAAAAATAAATAGTCTAAACCTTCCCTAAAAAGAAATATTTAGAAACTGATATCTAACAATAGTTAAAGCAAACAGTTAAGAACTGGAGAATTATTTAATAATTATGCTCTCAAACTCCTCATCCAAATGAAACGTCTGCCTCATTCTGGTTGCCTGGCTAGGGAAAATTCACTCCCAAAAATGAATTCTCATAGGATATGAATCAAAAATTTAATTCTCTACTGGAAGAGGATGTGTTTTCTCAAAAAACACATTTACTCTGAAATGTTGGAATTACATTTTCAACAAGATTTTTTTTATTGTAGTCTCAAAGTTGTTTTGGCTATGTTTCCTTGATGGCAGAAAGGGAAACAAAAAAAAGTAGAAAATTTAAAATTGTTTGTGTCTTGCAGAGTGGGATTCTAGTTTTGGCACAAAATCTGTAAGTTGGATAGTTTAACAGTATGGTGACAGTTTACTTTTCTAAAGGTGGATTTGTAAAGCACAACCAAAGGGTGCAAAACAGTGTATTGTGCTCCTTCCAACGTAAATTGAAATTAAATAATATGGATTTTTTAATTTTAATTAGTTCAAGTTGTAACCATGTGCGATCATATACTGGCTTCCAGAAAGAGAGGTTGTGGTCATTCATTTTTTTTTTTTTTTGCCCCCTGCAATATGGCAATACACAATCCTGTTCTCCCAGACATTTATTATCTGCTCTTGTTTAACCTTGATCATTTTTTTGGGTTAAGTTTCCATGCAACTTGTATAGTCTATCTGATAGACTTTTATAGATTCAGGGTCACAGAGAGATATTTAATTCCTGACTCTTACAAGAACTTGACAAAAGCTATTAAAATTATTTTTGACATCTTTCATATCCTTTTGGAAGAATATGAAAGATTTTTGAAACAGTCTGAGGAAGTGAAGCTTCTGATCTAGTAGCAGGCAAATTTGAAAAAAAGGAAAAAATCATACTGTACATACTTTTTCCCTGAAAGGACCCATATGCACAAAATTTCTGCCTTGGGATAGGTGTGTAAAGTGCATTTTTGTTCTCTTTTCTGGCATAGCATGTCCTTTGATTCATGCAATGTAACAGAGAATTAGGAAGACGGTTCAGTAGGAGAGTTTCTGTGAACCTTTAAGTGTGTTCTCAGGTTTTTTTCTGCTTTTCAAGGCCACATTTTCTATATTCTGAGTTTGTTTTGTTGTTAAGAGAGAAGCAAAAAAATTTCCTCACAACAAGAAATTTAAACTAATTTTGTCTTTTCTTAAATTTCAAATATCTTTCTGTGTTATAAATTGCTGTAATATTTTTGAAAGAGGTTGGAACACAAGTCTTCACAATTGAAAGTTAGTAAATAAATTGGATGGGAAATGGTACCTCAAAAACACCCCCACAAGGAAAAGAAAGTTCACAATTTTGAGCTATTGCACACATAAGGTCGGTAGGAGATTTTCCAGAAAAATAATTTTGGGCGGGTTGAAAATGAAAGCACAGCAGGGTCATCTATCCTCCTGGCACTTGAGAAATACCCTGCAATATACAGTTCAATTCCCTTCCAATTGTTCAGCTGTCTATATCATTAACCCCGCAGCCAGGAAAGTAAACAGACCAGCAGTTCTAATACTGCTGTTCAATGCCACAAGGAATTCAGACTCATGTCCCTACAATTATCTCCACTGCTAACGATTTGGAAGAGGAGTGTTTTTACAAGTTTGCGTTGAAAATACTTGAAGGCAGCAAGATTGGTAGTCTTTCAATTGCTAAATTGAAATAGACTCAGTTTTCTCCCATTGCTAGCAACTTTTGCACATATATTTGATGGGTATGTTTAGTTTTAATTTTTAGTGGACCAAAAGCAGGGGTGCTGTTGTGTTTTGTATCTTTTCTTTGTCTTTTTGGTTTCTCAGCTTTTGTCACAAAGTAAAACAGTAAACAAAGTAAAACAGAGCATGTTGACTGGTGTACAGAAAGAGCAAGTTTGTAAAAGAGCTTTTCTACAGGAAACTTTGTTTGAATAAGAATTAATTGACTCAATCAGTCAACGTTTTGGCAAGAGGAAAAAAAAAATACTAAGTAATACCTTATCATTCCTATATAATAAGAGACCTGAGAGACTTGTTTGTTAGGGATCAGGAGATCCTGGTTACAGATATTTGCTCTGCAGTTTGCAGTTGTGTGTTGAACAAGAAATTGTACACCAATTGTCTCACATCCTATTTTGGAATTATTCCTACAAGGTAAAATACATTCTAGGGATGCTTGTCACGTCATCACTTTGTCGCTATGTACAATTCCTTCTAGCTGCTGTTAATGAATGAATTCTTTGTACAGCTAATGGGGAATTAGGAAAGGTTAGAGAGGAGGAAAGAAAAAACCAAACACCACCTTGCTTTCTTGCTGTGTAAACACACATCTTTCTTGGTGTGTGGATGTTTCCTCTTCCCTCTGCCTGCACTAACCTGCAACCTGACTGCTGAGGCAGTTTCTTGAAGCATGAAAGTGTCAGCCTTGTGACCATCTCTTTCCCCATTCCCACGAGACTACTATAACCTCTTGGTACTTAAACTGAGGATAAATCAACCTTTTCAGGTGATGTTTTAAAAAACCTGTGTCAGCTACAAACAGATTCTGTGCAAACCCATTCTCACAAGCCACAGAGCAGTCATCCCCAGAAAAGCCTCACAGGGCACTCAGGCAGAACGGGATCTTGTTTCTAAATTCCTGTCTTAGGCAGGCATTACAAATGCAGACACAGAGATAGCATCTTATAACTTCTGTAAGTATTTTAATGTAAAAAGTAAGGTACATCCTCAGTAGTCAAGGGCTGAGACAGAGTTTGCAGAATCTTCAGTCTGGATTTCAGTATATTAGTTATTTGTCTGAGTTAAAGTTCAAAGTTTAGATTCACTGCCACTAGCACTGTCTGGCTAAATTGTTGACACTTTTAGTTTCCAATCAGTGGTGAAAGGTAGGGAAGCCACTCCAGGAAAGGAATTAATTTGATCCTAAATTAAGCTGTCTTAATTGTTTTCTGGAATTTCACTCCAATAGCTAGAGAGAAAGCCAATATGTCTCAGGTTGGAGTCCTTGATCCTGGAAGACTGAAATCCATAGAGATGAGACTAGAAAATGAGCTTCTTCAGATTTTACTTGAGCCAATAAAATGTACATTTTATTCTATATTTTATTAAATGTATACTATTTATAAGAGCAAAAAGAAGTCACCATCTCAAAATTTTGTGGTTTTGAGGACTTTGTGCAGGCTGAGTTCATTCCAGTCTGTGAACACCTAATGACAAGCAAAAGTTTAAATTCACAGATGTAGGCACAATGAAAATTTCCATTGAATTTTCAGTCTAACTAGAACATAAAACATTTTCACAATCTACCTAGAATTCAGTTCTTTTGATATGTGTATTTCTGTTTTACAGGTGTGTCAAACCTAAAGCTTTTCTCATGAGCATTTTGTATAGTTATTGAATGTAATTTTTGAATGTGGAGAGATTTGCCAGTGTGAAGGCTTTCTTAGAAGTGAACTCTTCCACTCAGTTAATGGGGAAACAAGGGTTGTGCTTTTGAGTGATAAGTGTTGTGGTGCACATGGAGGCCCTACTTTGGTGTGTGCTAAAGCTCCTTCCCTACCAAAACACTTCTTTGTCGCAGACAGGTCACATGGATGTTGCTGGAGAGAAGAATGTTCACAAAATATTTCATCTCAAAAGGCAAAATACATTGCACAAAGGGATTTGCATGCATACATGTGAATTTGGGAGTTTGGACAAAGCTATTAAATATTACAATATGATATTTAATGAGGGAAATTCCCATATTTCAATTTTAAATACCTCTATCACTTCCATTTTTCATATCTCTTTCTTTTTCTTTTGATTTTCTTAAAACAATCTCCTTCCTATTTTACCACCTTCCTTTATTTACTCTTTCTTTACTCTTTCTTTACATCTTTTACATTTCTTTCTCTTGTGCTTTCAGTTTTCATCTGACTCAAGCATTTTTAGAAACCTTCCATAGAGGCTAGTAAATGGAAAGTATTATTGCCAGGTGGCAGAAAATTGAGAAATTATGTGAAATGCACAGAATCCATTATTTTATACCTCCCATGATTTTCCAGTGATCTTGACTACAACTTCAACTATCAAAAATGCAGCGATTGCCTTTCTGCTTTTCTACAGAAGAAAGATTTCTGGGGCTCTGTAACGTTCTCTAGAATAAACTATCACACACATTTTAAAATGCAAGAAATTGCCTGTCTGCATAATATCTGTGGGCATTCTGAGTACATAATTTCAGCATAGACCAGTAAATTTTCACTGTCATTCTGAATTGCCCCACGTGGATTACAAGATTGGATTGCAAAGACTGGCTTCTGCTCTGATGTCACTTTGAAATAAGCTGTTGTGGCAAGTAACTGTTCCATATTCATATTCTTGATAGTGAAATTGCCTAACAGAGTCACACAACTCACAAAATAGAGCAAATTTGGGGTGGGGGAAGAAGAAAAGAGCTCTTCTCAAAAAAATTCCTTAAAATGAATGAGCATGAAAGTATAAATGTTCCACATTCGGAAGTAGTACCTGAGTTTTAGATGCATTTAGATGAAATCTGATTTCATCTCTCACATTGAACTTCATTCAGTTAGTGAAAGTCTGTAAGGAGGATGCAACTTGACAGCTGATTTAAGTTAGCTTAAGAGAAGAAGTCTCATCTTCCTGCCCTTGGTCGTGTCTTCCCACCTCTTTTTCTTATACTATTGCTAGTACTATAACACTCGTGAGACTGCACTCTTAGCAGAATGGGGATTTGATTCAGTGGTAAATTTCACACACACACACATACACCCACAAAGAAGAGGACAAATAAGTTTCATAGGGATAAATTTCAGCTGTATCAGTTGACTAATTTGCCTGACAACACAAATACTAGAGCTCATGCAAGAAAAACATCAAGAAGGATGAAATAGAAGAAAAACACCCCTTGATGGTCATGGGAAAAGAAATGAACACCCATTCCATAGATATACAGCAATAATAATTATCAGTGCTAGCTACTTTGAGAATAACTCCTGAATGATCCCCTAGTACTGGATCCTGTATGTAGAGTGTACCATTTAGATGGCCAAAAATGGCAAACTATAGTTTAAAGCAAAGTGATAATATTAAGCTCTTTCTTCTTTGTCACATTCAGTAAAGCTCTTTGTTACTATTATTATCATAATTTTTGAGGAATAATAGACAGTTTGCCATCAAAGAATGCATAAAAAGTGACAGCAAGGTAGACTTTGTCCTAAGCATCCCTCAGTTCAGTGAAAGAACTATTATTAATTTGTATTTAGGAAAATAGAGTCATTTCAATATATACAACTATTTATTTCTGTGAATGAGTGGTATGCCACGTTTTAATATTAAAACATAATTCAGCACATCATCAGCAATAGAAGCCATTTTTAGTGCAGAATCACAGAATTGCTTAGGTTGGAAATTACTTCTGATATTACCTGAGTTCAACCATTAACTCAGCAGTGCTGAGCCCACCACTGAAGCAAGTTCCTAAGCACCACACTGCACACCTTCTGAATACCTCCAGGGGTGGTCACTCTTACCACTTCCCTGGGCAGTCTGTGACAATGCATGACAGCCCTTTCAGTGGAGAATTTTCTCCTGAAATCTAGATGTCCTCTGCTGCAGCTTGAAACTATTTCCTCTCATCCTCTTGTCTTTAATTTAGAAGAGATCAACTGCACCTTATTACAGCCTCATGCCAGGTAGCTGTGGAGAGCAATAAAACTCCTTTTCTCCAACCTTAACAGCCCCAGCTTTCTCAGCCACCCCTCATCAGACTTGAGCTCCAGACACTTCTCTGGACTCTCCCCAGCACCTCAATGTCTTTCTTGCTGTAAGGAGCCCAGAGCTGGGCACAGGATTTGAGATGAAACCTCACAAGTGCTGAACAGAGGGGCCATCACTGCTCTGGTCCTGCTGGCCACAATATTGCTGATACAGGCCAAGATGTCATTGGCCTTCTTGACCACCTGGGCATTCTGCTGGTTCTTTTTCAGTGGTGTCAACACTCTGAGGTCCTTTTCTGCTGGACAGCTTTACAGCCACCCTGCCCATAACCAGTTGTCCAGACAAACATTCACATCCTTTTCCTCATTAACTCAGTGGGTCACCTTGTCATAGGAGATTATGTTGGTTAAGCAGGACCTGCCTTTCACAAAGCCATGCTCCCTGGGCCTCATCAGCTGGTTGCTCTGCACATGCCACATGATGACACTCAAATTGATGTCTCCCATGGCCTTCTCTAGCACTGAAATCAAGCTGAAAAGCCTGGAGTTCCTGGATCCTCCAGCTCGCCCTTCTTGTAGAGGGGCATTATATTGGCTAAATGGAAACTGAATTCATTGCTTTTCTTAGAAATGAGCCTTTATACTTAGGAACAAATCCTAGTAGAAATGCAAACATTTGTGTTGATTATGGGTGATTTCATACATATAGATGTGCATATCTATACATACATATCCACACATCTATATATCTATATATATGCATATCTATATATACATATACACTCATATACATGTACACTCATGTACATGATTTTTCAGTTCAATCATCTTATCTAAAAGAAAATGACCATCAGCCTTCATATCCAAATGGAGTTATTCCTAGACCAGGTCCATTTCAAAACAGTAGGAAGTAACATGTTCTTATTTCACTATATTTCTTAATCTGCTGGTGAATGTTCCAATGCTTGCTGATCTAGAAACTTTTTTTTTCCTTACAGAACATGCTGTAAGGTCTGTAATTTATTACAGCATTATTTTCTAGACACAGTAAGTTATATTAGTCATTTCATTCACCTGTGAAAGATCATTCAGAAGGTGAAAGACCTTAGAGATATGGCAAGCATTATTCTAACAAATGGAGATGAACAGCATAGTATAAATCATGTTTGTGGGCTGGATGAAATGTTCAGTGGTGAATCTAAACATCATTTATCAGAAGGGAAATTTTGTGAAACACCAAACTTCACTCCACAGGTAAACTTTCCAGACAACCTTTTGTACCCAGTCTTATAACTGTCAGATCTACTCTTGGCCAAAATGTGTTGGTGAAAAGTGAAAAAAAAAATCACTTTTTTTTCTTTTTTTCTTTTTTTTTTCTTTTTTAATCTTCCTGTGTATGTAATTGCAGTTTTATGTGCCTATGCCTAAAATGTCTGAGGTGTTTTCCTGTTTAGTAATTATTGCCATAAAAATAACAAAAGAAAATATTGCACTAGTATGACAAATGCAGGACTTTGTCTGTCAGTAGCTTGTTGATGCCTAAGAAGATGCTAACCCTATCCCATTCATGGGATATTTTTAAGGATTCTCTTCCATTTTCTGATGTGATATAGATTTTCCAGGGTCTAAGTGCTCATGGCACTGGTTTTCCCTCATCTGAGACACCTTCATTTTTTTATAGCAGTTTGTCAATTTGCAGAAATCTCAACATAATGCACTTGTTTGAGACCTCTATCTCTTTGTTAAAGTGGACTGAAAACAATTGACTTTAAAAGCTTTTGGGCCAAGGAGAAAGAAACTCTGACACAAACATTTAAACATGGACATTAAACTCTTCTCCATAACAAATCTGGCAAGGAATCTTATTATTATTATGTAAGTTTGTAAATCAGATACACTGCAAAGTCCTGTGACCCTTACATATGTTAAGAGTGGAAGACAAATCCTTAAGCATTGCTTATATTTACTGACCAATTAAAAAATGCTAAATTTTTTGAGTTGCACATGAATATCTACTTCACTCTTTTTCTGGAGTCATATACTTCAGAGGATGAATAGAGGCAGACTTGGAAGTTCACATCTGTAATATCTGTATCTGCTGTTGAACCTTACTCATGTTTGTCATTAACTCTCCCCCAGTGCTGATGAGATCAAAGAGCCTTATTAGCTGGATTGCCTTTGTCAAGCTTATTATTGGCAAAGACTGGCTGTGTATTTTTGCTCTTGCTTTTGCTTCTTGCAGTAAGCTTAGGATCATTTTGAAAGCCTTAGTAATAATACTTTGTTAAAGTAAAAGTCTTCTGTGCAGGGATTTGCTCTTAGAGGTTATTATGTTGTCTTTCAATCACATCCCTATTTCATTTCATCATTTCATTTCATTTCATTTCATTTCATCTCTTAGAAAAAATATTGTAATAGAAGCAAATGTAGAATGCATTCTGCATGTTCATAGTATTAGGCTGATACTTTAAAATCCTGAAGACCTATTTTATGATCTGTGATATATACACTACTAATTAACTTGATTTATCTGCTTTCAAAACAACCCTCCCTCAAACAGGAGAGCTTTCAGTCTCCAAGCTGGTAACACTAGAGTAAATTATTTCCTTACTGTTTTGTTGTGGTTCAAGCATCGTAAAGTCTGCCTTCATACAGAACCTGGATTCAATGAATGCCTTTGGTTTGAAAGAGCTGCATCTTTTGTTCTTTTTTTATCATTCACATACAGGCATGGAGGGGTCTCTCCCTATGAAGTAGGTTCTTCAGTACAGAGGTTTAGTTGAGATAACCTACGCATTCAAGGCTTTGCCCTTTGGAGAAGTCCTTCAAACTGTTTAATGAAGCAAGAACTGGGAAAGTACTTTGTTCTTGCGGCTTCTTATCCATTCTTCAAAACCGCAGTGTTTAGCAACACACTAATGAATCCGGTTTATTGCATGGAAATACAGTACTCTTCATTACAGATGCTTTTATAAACAGTATCAATTAACCGAGTATTTCAGCAACATGGGAGTGTGAGAAAATGATTTCCAATTACAGCATTACACTTGTGCAACTGTCTATTGGATGTTGATAAGTGTTTTGAGATAACCTTTAAAGGGAAATTCTACACTGGAAAAGTGTCTGGATTAAAATGGCAGCTTTCAGATTTCTTCTGCTGTGCTGAAGTATAAACAAAGCAATACAAATTATTGCAGTTTGCTTTTCAGTTCCCAGACTAAATTTTTCAAGGGTTATAGGTACAAAGTATTTCTTTACATTTTTAAATGCACAAGCCTAAATTCATATATGCATATATGAGGAAATTACTGATCTGTCATAATTTCAGACTCCTATTTAATTGCTACACTTCTTTGAATCTTCACTTTAAAATAAAACGAACTAGAAGCAATACCTCATTTAAGTGCAAAGTTAAAGACTTGCAGATTCTTAGTCTTAAAATTAGGTAGTTGAAATACTTTTGAAAGAAAACATCTTTGGCATCTCTAAAATGGCATTATGAATCAATTTGAAAGTTCTAGAGTAAACAAAAAACACAAGGTTCTCCAGACAAAATTATTTTTTTCAATGTCTGAAAAAGGTTGTTAAGAAAAACACTAGTTAAGCAAGAATATAGTAGTTATATTCTATCCTATGAACAGCATATTGTTATCCTATACACAGAATGCTAATTAAATAGTATTACTATTATCTGATTATTTAACTTCAGGATTTAATTTTGAGCATGTGTTTTTTTGTATGTGGTTACTTCAAAATCAGTTCGATGTCAGTGATACTACTATTTATTTCCCATTTTAAAAAAAGAAATATATTAAAAATTTATTTCAACACTTGGCAATACTTTCTTTTGTGGGTAATTGTAGGCGTTCATGTGCCTGTGTGTGCAACTATGCACGAACATCAGGTTTTCTCAGCAGACTGCAGCAACTTCTCTGCTGTCTCTGGCTGTGGGTCAATTTGGCTATTATCCTGTTTTGCTCCTTTTCTTTCACTTCTTATCTACCACTGATATGCATGAAGATGGCTTTGAGGTGTTAATCAATAACTGTGAAATGATCAAATATATCTTGTGTACCTAAAAGAAAATGACATACCTTAGTTACCAGGAAGGAAACATGCAGATGGTGGTGGCCTATCTAAAACAGTATCTTCTCTCTGATCATCAGAAATCTGCAGAAAGTTTACAATACTATTTGTTTGAAGTAACAATACATTTTTTTAAATGACCTTTAGTTAGATTATGTCTCAAGCCTTGTGTAGAATTATCTGCTGTAATTCACATCCAAATGAAGGATCATATTTTAATTTTTGAGTATTAACAGGTGTTTGAATCAAATTATATCATATAACAGTGAGATGAGTCCTGAATGTTGCTTGTTAAAACTTAGTCAAAGTAAAAACAACTTTTTAAAGCATTCTGCATTATGTTATAAAAACATGCAAACATATTTCTAAAGGAATACAATGCTTCAATGTTGAAATTCCAATCTGAAGAAGACAAAAGTGCAGCACAACCCACTTCTTGAGTATCTTCTATTTAGATCGTTTCTTTGTGGACTAGCTGTACAAGCATACTCCAAAGAGGTGACAATCCACTAAGTACCTAGAAAATCATTATAAAGAACCCAAATGCTGTGATCTTTCCCAACATTCCTTCTGAAACTTTATGAATGTTATACAAAGGCGGTAAGGCTATACAAAATATCTTTTTAAATTTCTCAGTTTGCTTTATAAACCATTTTAAGTTTTGCCCATATCTAAACAGTTTGTCAGTTATAGAAATGTCTGAAGTAAACATAATCCTCTGTACTTGGATGTAGATATTCTGCTTTAAAACTTTCCAGGGTAGAGAAGGATATATATATATATGTATATATATATATATATATATTTATGAGAGAAGTGGGAATAATTTCTGTTCAAAAAGCAAAATTGCTTATAATTTTAAAGGACATCTTTATGTCAGTAGAATGTTGTCTATTTTTCCAGGAGTAACTGGAAAAATTTTCCCTGGCACTGGATTGTTACAACCCTACCTGTAGGAGTACTTTCTATCAGTACACTTAGGCTAGAAAGATATTTATTGTTCAACACTCCCATGCAATTTTGTTACCTGCCCGTCATTTACTTTTAGAGGACTATTAAAATTCTTTTGCAGTACAGTTTAGGAGCTCCTGATATGTTAACCTTCACCCTGTTGAAGAATAATAATTAATTTCTACTCTTTGTTTCCCACTTCTTAACTATCTTCTGATCCGTAACTGTTTTTCGCTTCTCATCAAACGAACTTGATTTCTCAAAAAAATCTCAGGGGAAACTCATCATCTTTAGAAAGTTTATATCAATTAATCATGCCATATTTTACCTCAGTGTATCTGAATAATTAATGTGCAGAAACTTTTTGAGAAGGTAAAAAACTGGTATTATTTATTCTTCCACTAGCATGATGAACAAAGCAAAAATAAAACAAACCCAAAATCTATTAGGCATTATCTCAGCACCCTTATAATGTTGCTGGGAGGTTCATTTTCTGCTCTTTCTAAAGTATGAATATACTCTTGGAAGAGTGTGGAGTAGATTAGGAGCTGTATTCTCATTTTCTCCTTTTCTTGGCTTTATGGAAAACTCTTGTTTTTGTATATGTATTCTTGTCTCTGTTGTGAGACTGGATTTAGCTGACTTGGTAAACATTCTTCAAACTGTAAATAAAGAATGAATATTCCCTGAGTATTTCATATTCTATTTACTCCTTTAAGAAAGGTGAACTGTAGACAATGAGTGCATAAACCTCAACATAATATCATGGCAGAAATGCTGGCCCATGAACCTGAACAGATTCGTGTTCTATTTTTAATTATCCCAGTGGTTTTAGTTAACTGAGTTACTGAAGATCTGATTCATCTTGTTAAACCTTATATATCTAAAACATAGATTTTTTGGAATAGTCATTCAGATTCTCTTTGTAATTTATGGGGGAAGGGGAAAGAAAAAAAAAGGAAAAAAAGTATTTGGAAGGAATTATTCATCTCATTTAAAAGTAAATATTTAGAATACATTAAAAAATCATGTCCTAAAGAACACCTCTTCTTCTTCTTCTTTGGCTACAGTAGAGGCTCAGAGAAGTAGATTAGGTATTGTTATTTACATAGTAGATCCCTAGAAATACACTAAATTACATCCACACTAGAAGTCTTGAACAGTGAGGACTGGGCAAATCATGGGACAATTCTGAGGAAACAGATCTGTGTATAAGAAAATAAGGCTTATTTTAGTTAAAGCTGATTTGCATTCTGAAACAATCATCAAAAAGTATTTAACCATGGACTACAAGATATGCATGTACTTAATTTTCTGTAGACAATTTAAAGCAAAGTAACAAAAATAGCAAATTTCCAATTGCCTGTTGTTACATGATCTGCATTAAAGTTACTACTCTCTGCTCCAAATATTTTCTGCTCTCATATTAAAGAATGCTACTCTCAGTGAAAATAAACTTTATTTGTCACAAAGTAAGTTCACATATTTAATTCTTAGTTTGAGATGTTCATTCATTACCATATGTTTTATGGAGATTGTTTCAGAGAAAAACTCTGTGCATACAAACTGATAACATACACTTTCTCCAAAGAAGGACTGAGGGTAGTTGTACACCTCTATATCAAATAATTAAGTTAATTTTGTGTAGTCACTTGCTATAACTCAGATTGGAATTTTTCAGCTTCCTTTTTTTTCTGATAATTGCTAAATTTATTCTTCAATTTTCTTCTAATATGTTTCTCATATCATATTTTATGACTATAACATTCTAGTGCACCTTTCAACACTATCAATTAGACAGTGAGCTGTACAAAATGTCAGAGTATCAGAAATGTTATTCTGCCTTGTTAATACTTCTTTGAGATATTTTGAGCACAAACTTCACTAAAAGTATGTAGTCATGTCACTGAGTCAGAGTTGAGTGTTCTTTTATCACTCTAGCTAACATCAATATGTAAAATCGTGACAATAAGACTTTTTCTTAATTGTTTTATTTTCTTTTATTTTCTGAGCCTTTATCAAGCCACAAAATATTTTTGCTAGATAAGTGCGTTGAAATACAGTTCAAGTTGACAGTTATATCACCTCTATCTGCAAATGTGAGTCACCTGGTCCAGGTTGGGTATCAAAGCTTCTTCTTTTGCCTGTGGAGACAGACATTACTTCCCAATCTATATTCAGCCCATCTTAGGCACTATGGCTGGATGGGGGGAAATCTTTCACCTGGAAGTGACCCTCTCCTGCTGTTGATGACAGAGTCTACATGGATAGCTCAGACTTAAGGAAATAACACTGTTAATCCTCACTCTATAAAACTATTTAAACTGCACTTTAAACAAAAGATATATATATTTTTTTTACTTTTTCCCCCTGTTATTCTTTATTGTTCCAAACGGACAAATTCTTTACAACCAAATCTTCCTGATATCAATGCAATTTAACTAAATCAAGCTATATTAATCAACGGAAGCATTACACAAATTATAAAATATTTCAAAAAGAATATTTTTAGACCAAACTCTGCATTACACTACTAATGAGATTTTAACTACTATTACATTCTATTTTATTTAATTTTTTAGTCAATGTAACTTTCATCATCGTTTTCATCATCTTTTCCCTCAGTTGAAGATAAATGTTTAATAAAACAGAGCAAAGTTAAATTGTACTAAGGAACAGTTAACATGAATTTTCAGTGGTCACCTTAGAAGTACAGCACTCAAAAATGTAATAGTGTTATATCATTTAAGAAAAGGTATTTGAGTATTTTATTTCTTATGACATTTCACAAGAGTGGTGTTAAGTGATTTCTCCTAAAATACATGTTTTGACAAAAATAATTAAAGTGTGGACATTTTGAGTTATTCTGATACTTGAAACTAAAAATTGTCTGTCTTATTACTTCTCATCCATCAATTGTTTCATTCTCAGTGACCTTAAAGTTACTCCAGCATAGTCACCTTGAAGGTGAATTCTAAAACTTTGATTAGCAGCCTGTGGAGTTCTTTTCTCTCTGCTACTCTTTTGGCAAGTAAACTAACACAGGGACATTACTCTTTCAGATGTTGTTATGAGAAGCTAGCAGGGATTTTATTCTTTAATGAAAGGTAACATCACTGAAAGGTAGAAAGAAAACAAACTAGGAAAAATAGATGCTAGATTTCTTTCAGAAAAACATCCAGATCCATATTCAAGTTTAAAAAAAAAAATTGGAATAGCAAAGTCTGAGTAATATGTTTAACTTTCTTCAAGTCATATTTTGAGATTTTTTTTTCAATTTCTGATTTGTCTGTCAAAAATGTCATTTAAACACAAAGCATTTATTTATTACCTGGCATCATAAAAATATGCAGAGGTCTTCTTTATTTTCTTTTTTTTTTTTTTTTTTTTTTTTTTTTTTTTTTTTTTTTTTTTTTTGCTTTTGCTTTTTTACAGGAATGTCTTCCAAAAATAAGTAGATTTTGTATTTTATTGAGGTGTGTTAAAAATGTGGGCTAATCCAATCCTGTTGAAATTAATTCAGTAAATTGAGACCTTGCTGTAGAAAACTGTTGCTTTTCTTCACCAGAACTCTCTAACTAATCTCTACCAGCTTTAAGTTGCTCTTTACAACGTAGCCCTGGTGAGTTCTTGATGAAACATGATTGAGAAAGGATTTTGAAGTTACAAAACATCAGCAGGACCTATTACTGTTCTCAAATGGATGGAAAACCTTGAAAAGTGTTAAATACCTGTTAACAAATGTGATAACAATGTTTCCCTACTTTTCAGCATGCTACATTTTGCACAAATGGCATAAATTGCATCTGCTCAACTAATTGGAGCAGGCAAATGTTTTGGGCTTTTCTCAGCAGCACCAAGCAATAGGAAAATAGAAAACAGGAAGAAACTGATGCACAGGAGTGTTGTTCCATGTGATCATAAGGTGAAATTTTTCCCAGCGAGGTTGTGGAGTCTCCCTCATTGGAGATGTGCAAGAACCATCTGAACACAGTCCTGTGCAATGCACTTTAGGAAGACCCTACTTGAGCAGGGAGGTTGAATGGCATGCCCCCAACAATGCTCTCTTCCAAACCTAACCATTCTGTGATTAGGTAGATTCATTCTTTAGTTTGGTCTTCCCTCCACCTTATTCCCAATAGCACCTTCACAGTTATGTGTATATAATTTCCTCTACTTTCAATGTCTTGGAGGGCAAGTTATGCAGACATTGTGTTTTTGTTAAAACAGGGGGAAATTGGTGTGTTGGAAGATGCGGCGTGAGCCATTATGTGTAAATGGAAGT
The DNA here is from genome assembly GCF_965231275.1 of Zosterops lateralis. Classification (NCBI taxonomy): domain Eukaryota; kingdom Metazoa; phylum Chordata; class Aves; order Passeriformes; family Zosteropidae; genus Zosterops; species Zosterops lateralis. The sequence goes on from NC_139763.1 coordinate 36,622,969, forward strand.
GCTTGTAGAGATATTCTGTATGGAGAAAGTACACTTAGTTCACTGTTAGTAAGAAAATAATTGCATTGAAATTTATGTCACCTTTTTTTTAAGGAAGGTGTTGTGAACTTTTTGTGCTAATTGCAATATCAGTATATGCCATTTCAGATAAAATAGATCCCTTAATTTTTATGTATCTGAATAACAAAAGGCAAAGTGCAATGAAAACCATACATACAACCCTAGCTGAAATTACATTAAAGATGAAATTTTGGGAAACTTGGAGAAAAGAAGTTTGAAAAACAGTTTATTGTGTCTCTGTAGGATCATAGATTTATGGGGTAAAAAATGAGTTTCCTTCTCAGGAAACCCATGCATTAAACTGGAGTTCACTTTATTTAAATATTTTGAAATACAATGTCGTGTAATATGATTGAAAAGGCTGAAATTATGCATTTAGACTGAAAAGATGTTTTTTCTAATATTTGAGTTACATAACACAGATTTTGAGATTCTGAGAACATGCTGTAGTATTTATATTTCAAAAACTCCTGCTTCTAGAGATTGTATTTGAATTTGTTGACTTTGACAGTCTATGACCTTGAGAGATGCTTGTCTTATCCTCCATCACGCTATTTCTATTCCACAAGTCCTCTTCTAAAATGATATGTTCTTTCTGAATGAAAAGTAATTCTAAGCACTTCACATCTTCAACAGAGATCTGGTATTTTGTCATTTCAGCATGTCACATTTTTAAGCTACCTAATGCAATGAATCAAAATGATTCAACACTAGCTTCTGGGCTTACATTTATTGTGATGTACAACACACTAAAGATAAATGACAATTAAACCAAAACTCTCAGCCAATAGCTGCACTCCTTGCTAATGATTAAATATGAATGTGTCTGAGTAATCTAGGGATGGATTATCTGTGTATTGTATCATCAGAACAATGGATGTAGGCAGTGCAAATTGGTTCAGGTTTTACATGACTTATTAGTACAGCACCACTCAGACCAAGTTATGCTTCTTCCAGGGCTGCTTGCCTCTTAATGCAGAATAGCTGCTCTTTGCAAAGCAAATGTGAGCAAGTAAGGAACTGGGAGAATTAGGAACAGTACACTTACCTGATAAGAGGGGATTAAGGTGATGGAGCCAGACTCTTTATCTTGTGACAGAAAAAGAGACAAATGGTTCAAATTAAAGCACATGAAATTCTATCTTGTAAGCACAAGACAATACATTTTACTGTATAGATGGTCAAAAAGAGAAATAGCTTGCCAAAGTAGTTGTGGAACTGGCATCCTGTGAAGTAGTCAGTGATTGGCTGGGCATGGTCCTGGGCAACCTACTGTATCTATCCCTGCTTCAGGGGAAAAGGGTGAAGTAGATGATCTCAAGAGATCAATTCCGCGTTTCTGTGATTCTGTGTAAAAAATTCAAAAGGTGATAATTCAGCAGAGCACATGTACACTGGAAAATAATATGAGAGGTGACAGAATAGCTGAGATGAACTGGATTGAGACAAGTCTTATTCCTAGCCTCTACCACCAACTCAGGTTCATAGAAGGGCTATGAAGAGCTCAGCAGACTCCAGTTTATAAAGAGAAATACATGCTCACAATATCTTAATTTTTCCCTAAAAATCTTATTATCGAGGTGCTTCCAATACTGAGGATCTCCAAGCTTTTCTGTTACCTCAATAAACTGAGAGCCAGTTCTGAACACAAGTACGTAATGGCTTTCATCAATGTCTAAGGATCTGTCAGCTTGCTGGAAGATCTCTTATTCTGTTCAGATCATCTTTTCATACCTGTAATCTATGGTGATATTCAAGGCAAGGCAACCTAAATGCCCTCTTTTCCCTAGAGGTTGATATTTTAGAATTCACATGCACCGTCCTGATTCAGTAATTTCTTGAGGACTGCTAATCCATTTAGCAATTAGACAGTAAGGTATTGTTTATATTAATGTAAAAGCCTTGGGTTTTGGTAAGGTTCTTTGCCTATATTTCTGGGGATGTCACACTTTCTATTTCTAGATACATTCCTTAAGGTCTCTCCTACACTATAAATGCATGTTTTTTCTGCAGTTTTTTATAATATATTTTAAGATTTAAAATAAAATTTCTCAGATACGTTCTCATATGCATTTTGATGAGACCTTCCAAAAGTGCTAGACTTTAAGTATACTTTTTAAATATAGAGGGACCAGAAGTAAAATTAAACAAGCAACTTGTACTGTTCAATATTAGTTTTGTGTGAATGAATAAAATAAAAGCAAATAAATTGTATGCCTTTTGTTTGTTTGTTTGCTTGCTTATGTGGAGGGATTTTTAGTCAGGTTTACCCTCAAATTATATATCTGCTGACATATACCATAAACAGAAGCATCACAGCTGGGTTTGGGGAAGCCATGGAGAACTAATCAGCTAATTAAATTCCTAAAAAAATTCATGGCTTTTTACTTCTTCATTCTCCGAGTGGCTTATATCAACTCCATACCTGTATATGTGTAAAGAAGAAGAAGAAACTATTCAGAAGAGACTGAATAACTATTGGAAAGATAAGTGCCCTTGTCAGCTCTCTGAGAGGGTTCATGTACAGTTTTAAATTCCCAGAAGTGACAGGATGGTTGGCAATACCTCCTTCTAGCTAAACACACATGAAGGCATGAGGGGAGAGACACAAGGGAGGTATTGCTGTGGACAACTGCAATCTCATGTCAGCTTGCAGACTGCTTTGAAGAAACAATGACATGTAAAGCAGATACTGTGGTAGGAAAGGTCCAGATTAAGCAGATATAATTTCTGCATTTATTCATTGTAGGTGGCATTGTAGCTATGCCTCACCAATGGGATAAAGGATCATTTCCTTTTTATCTTCCCACCCCTGAGAGAAGGGAGCAACACATTTTGCAAGTCCTCTGGTCTGGAGATGCAGAAGCTCTCATAGAAAGTCTATTTCATAATGCAGAGGTAGCTTGCTAACAAATAGATGGTTAGAAATGGAATTTCATAGATCCCTGGGCTCTAATGTCAGTGGGGCTCTGGCTTTCCAACAGTGCTTCTTCCAATCTTCATTTAGAAGCATTGCACTGTTTCTTCTATTGAGCCAAAGAGATCTGAGAATTCAGGCAATGTTTACTTAGATTTTCAATTTTATGTTACTCATAAACAAGGCAAAACAAAGTCCTGATTTATTACTAACCTTTTTTTTTTATTGGTATATTTTTACCGTCCAAAACTATTTGTATTGATCAAACTACATCACCATTACATAATTTTTCAGAACAACTAGTAAAGGTGGGATATAATTAAAGATTAAACAAAGAATTGAATGGGTGTTTTGATCATATTTGTGCCATGCTAAAACAGTTCAGTCTGTAAAAACATAAGGACTTCAAGCAAAAATGTTAAGTGTCTTTAGTCTTTGTTTGTTTTTATTAGGAATCTGTTGTTTAATGGTTAAAACATTATGCAGTTTTATCTTCACAGCTTGTGATTAAAAAATTTATATAAGAATATAATTTTAAAGATTTTGGTAATATAAACCTGTAACTTTTCTTTATTTAGAAGTTTGTAATAACCACAGAAATTGTTTCTGTACATTGGTGTTTCACGAGTGACAATATTCAGAGCTATTTACATTCAAAAAAAAGAGATTACCTTCTAGAAAATATTCTTCATTTTGCTGATTTTTGGCCTGATACACTGAAGTAGATGGGACTTCTTCCAAGATGTACTGCAAAGAAGCATGAAAGTAAAGAATTCCAAAACAAAATAAAATTAATAGGATAGAACCCTTTAACAGCTTCTCAAGGATGTGTCTCAAAGAAAAGAAAAGGCTCTGGAGTTACTTTTTTGCAGTCTGACAGTACCTGACAGAGTCAACAAGAGAGCTGGAGCAGGACTTTTTGCAAGTGCATGCAGTGATGTACAAGGTGGAATGGTTTCAAAATGAAAGAGGGTAGGTTTAGATTAGATATTAAGAAGAATTTCTTTACTGTGAGAGTGGTAAGTCATTGAAACATGTTGCCTAGAGAAGTCGTGAAGAAATGTCCCAAGTCATATAGACACATGTATGTCTCAAATCTAGATTAGCTACAGCTTTTTGAGCCAAGCAGTTTACACTTCAGCTTAGGTGGTTTTATTTGTAAAATAAAAGCTTTAAAATACTAATTACAGGAGTCAGAGTATGACCCAACATAAATGCATCCTGAAAAGGTATCTTAATCCCTCCATCAGAAGTGATTCGGAAGCCCTTGACATTTCCTAGTGATTCCAGAAAATGAAAATACTGTTGCTCCACACTCTCAGTCAAGAAAACTGAAGAAGGCTGTGGAACATACTTAAATCTTCTCTTTAGATGGTCAGTGGATGCTTTATAAATTACAATCATTGCCTCTGAGCATCTGAAAAATAGTTGCCAAGGTAAACAACAATTTTCTTTGTGATATAGAAAAACAAGTGGTAACAAATGTTTTAATTAACACTGTTCTTTCTGCTAAATGCAGGGTTCATCAATTCCTCCTTTAACCATTAAAATTAAAAAAAAACCCTAGAAATAGTTATTGAAAAATGTCTCTACAGTAAAAAACCAATAGTTTGTCCTTGAAGGAGTTTACTGTGATACTTTTCAACCATATTCAGTACATCAGCGGTTTTCTCTCTGTATTCTCCCAGTGTACTGAACCCCTCATAATCCCACCTGTGTGGAACCTCTTGTATTTTCAACTCTTAAATTCATAAGAAAGTTCTACTTTCTATAGTCCTTCACAAATGCAGCCGACTCCAGCTTTCTCCTACAACCACTTCCTTAGGATGTGTGTGTCCACGAGTTCCACAATTTACCAGATGTAGGTCTCTTTAATAACCAGAATCTCAGGGTGTGATAGCAAGCAGATATTTATTTGTGTAATGCAAAAGAACACAGAAAAAAACAGCAGGTTTTACTTTGTCAAGTCTCATTTTATCTGTGTGGTTTTCCAACACTCATGAAGTCCTTCATATTCTGAAAAATGTCTTTAAATTTTATAACAGACTTAGAAAAAAAAATATTTTCAAGCTATCCTGGCCCCAAATCCCATCTCCTAACACAAGTTACCATCCTTCTAATGAGTGCTGACAAACTCCATAGGTTAACAGCACATAACAGTACATGATCAAATGTGTGATATGAATCACCCAAAAATTCTGGAAGAATCTTATTCTTAGATTTCAATGTCCCATAAAATCACCTCTTTTTTATACAGAAACTTCGACACATAAAGGTGGGGTAGGTGTAGGTCTGTTGTCACAAGAGCTAAACAATTAAAATCCTCATTAAAAAAACTTCACCCAAACCCACTATTGACAAACTTTCAGTAAAAAGGGAACAACTTGCTCCTTTAGCTGTGCAATATAAATGGTAATAAAAAGGTCCCTTTAGCATGTAATCTACAGTACATCCCATTTCCAGTGCTTACCTTTACCCTGACTACTAGAAAATATTCTGGCTATCTCCTTGCCTACATAACTAAGACATAAAACCTGAGCAGACATACCTTCTTTTTCAGGTCCCACAATTTATAGAGGTATGCATTTCTGCTTCATATATCAGTAACCTGCTGCCTCAGAAAAAAAGCACAATCTTTGTTAGCAGCAGCCAAAAAACTGTGAGTAGATTTAAAGAGTGAATTAAGAAAATTTATGGACATCAAGCCCATCAGTAGCTATTAAACACAAAGAATGAAATACAATCTGCCTCAGCAAGTTCCAGGAAACTGGGAGGTTTTTAGTGGAAAAGAATCACTTTACACCTGTTCTTACATTTTTTCCTTCAGTAAAAGAAAGTGGAAAATATTTGAGACAGGATATTGGCTCAAAAGGACTTCTGAATTGATGCATTAGAGAAATTTTTATATATTACATTTAAACCAGTTTCCAAAGCCCTATAATAAATACCAGATGACATAAACCAAAATAAAAGATCTGTTGAACACACAAAAGTATTCTTATATTGTCTCGTGATTCTTCTGCGTCTTAATTCTTGCCTGCCAGAAAATAAAACATTATCTATAGAAGCTTACAAAAGGATAGGAAGGAAGTTTGTATGTGTCCCATGTGATTCAATGTCTTGCCAGATACCTTCCATTGTTATTACCCCAGAGTCCAGAAATATCTTCCATTTTTTCAAGTTATCCTGCACATGGGATGCTGCTCTTGCTGCTCTCCAACTGGAAAGTCTTTCATGCTGATGCCTGTTCACCAATATTAATAATGTTTCCAACGTTTCTTTCTTTTCATTTCCCTTCCAATTTTCCTGATTTTTAATGCAGTAGGTTCCTGAGAAGTTATGTTCAGAAATCCACCAGAAGTGGTGAAGTGGTGAACCTCAGACTTGGAACATCCTAATTTCCCTTGCCCTTCTCCTGACTAACACACTTCCAAACCTGTCTCATTGATTTATAGTCAGTCCTCCCTCTGAAGATAAGGTCTATTTCACTCAAAATGAAATAGGCCATCATTAGTCCAACTAAAACTTCTATGGATCTTCTGATGCTGTTTTCTGTGATTGCACTTATGATACTGTGTCAAATCTTACTTCTTCCCTCGATTCTCAAATTTATTTCCTGACTCAGAGTAGACATCCTCCACTCCCCCTTCCTCAAATTCAAGGCACCACAGAAACAAGATTCATAACATCAATTCCATATAAATATTGATTTATTCATATCAAGGATGCTCAGTGAAATCTCATTTTTGATTTACCTCCTGAATCTGTAGCAATGTGAGAAGCAAGAGGAAATGGTATCTTGAACTTCTTGATAGCTTAAACAAGAATCCAGGATGTTAGACTTTAAATATCAAATTTTGCAAGTAATACCACATACTATCTTTGTTTCTTCAAGACACTCAGTAATTCAGATCTTTCTGCACATATCTTTGTGATTCTATCAGAGAAGGAATATGCTTTCCTCAGAGATTACATTTGCCTTTATTCAACATTTGCCTAGATTTGTGAAAGGAAAATATGTAGGTACATATGCAAAGGAAACAAAATCCATCTTCCATCCCCAGTATCCTCTATCTGTCACTGACTCACTGGAATTTAAGCAAAATTTCAAAGTAAAATAAAAAGAACACAAAGTTTGATACTTAAAGTAATACACAGACTATTACTCATTTACTTTTCCACATGTAGGAAGAACCCATGTTTTGAGAGTCATTCAAGGTGAATTTACAGATCTAAATTTCTGCTTCAATAGCATTTTACTTAATAAATAGATACTTAGTGGTGGGAATTTGAGATAACCTGGAGGTGCTAAGCAACAATTTGGTAATTTTACTGTGCCTAATAACTAGCACAAGAGACCTGCCTATACATGGGCAGTGATCCTAAAAAAAGCTTTTTGGATCCAAAATATTATTAACCTACATTTACAGATTTTTGTAAGTACAGATTATTTTGTTAAGCTTTTCAAAAACTGATGTGAAGGAAATTTATTTTGTTTAAAAGGAATGCATTTTGTGAACCACCTGTTCACACATTTTAAAAAAGATATTATGCAGCAATTGCCTTCAGAAGTTCAGGTCATATGGTCAGCCCCTGAATTAATTATCTGATCAAGAATGATTGGGCGAGACTAAATAATTACTCATTAGCATTCAGCACCACTAGACTGTATTTTGCATGCTACAGGGTATGCTGCCCTTTTTCATTTTACTCAGTCTCCTTTTTGGGTTACACCACATTGTTCTACATGACTGGGAAATTAAATTGAAAACAGGAAAAAAGAAGTTTGGAGAATAAAGCAGACATGACTTTATATTAAAAAATGTGCCTTACACAGTTTTGCTTATTGAACAATCATATTGTCTATTAACTATTTCTATAAATCTGCCACATACTGGTCTCTGCGGGAAGTCAGTAGGAATTCTGGGCATAGATAGTTTGAAGCGTTCTTCAAAACTAGTGTTCTATGTTTAAGTGATCCAGTTTGTAGCTGGTTGAACTGTAAAGCTGTATTTCCCCTTACCCTGTAGGCTAGTAACATTTTTTTGGACTGAGCAGCTCAGTATTGTATTTCAGCAGCCATACCATTTAGCACTGTGTGGTGCAGGGTTCACATTCTTGGAGATGTGAGAGAGGAATAGACAGCTGTAGGTGTCCCCAGATCTGGTTTGGACACCATACTTCATAATGCTAGACTATAATAAACACCATGGCATCTTAAAAGAGTGATAACACAGAATTTTATTCAAGGTCCTGTGTGTTATGTAGAAAATACATTAGATTTAAGATGCAATGTTGTCCAAATCTCTGCCCATATGGCTATGCCTAAACTACTTAATTGAGTATACTCAGGGCTCCAGTCTCATGATGAGGCCAAGAGGAGCAGAGCAGCTGCATCCATGCTATTAGATTACTTGCTGTCCAAAACAGGATGTCTACACTGGGAATATGCATAATAGCACATTTGGCCTCTGTCCTATGATAAGTCCAAACCTTTGTTGGAGATTTGTCAGGAGACTGCTGATTGGCGTGAGCCTCAAGAAGACCAAGACATTCAAAACTGTACAGATGCTAAAATTTCAGATCATGTGGATGTCAACTGGCTTTAGCTCAATAATAGATACATAACTGAAACAAGAATGTAGAAAGCATATATCAGTTAAATCTACTGGAATAATTGTGAAATTTTACCCTACCTGACTTTGAAAAAAAGATCTTTTTTTACCCAACAAAGTAACTATGTAACAAGGTTCTGCACACTATCATAGATGTCAAGAAATCACAGTCTCATTATTTATTTAACTTCTAAATGTAACATGTTATTTTTCCCATATAGGCTCCAAAAGAATGTTTAGAAGGACTGTATTTAAATTTAGTGGTTTAAAAACTGTAGCAAAAATTCTTTAATTTCTTAAAAAATTCATTAATTTCTTAAATATTCCCTGCTTTATCTGAAAGGTGCCATCTGTAGCAATCTCTACACTTAAGTGCATATTTTAGAGCAGAATCCAAATCATCTAAAATAACTGACATTGTGAAATTACAAAATAGAAGGCTTTATTTTAGATAATATGTCTTAGGCAATCTACCTGAGTTTTCTTCTCTTCCTATCATTGGCTAAGAGGATCCACTGCAAAATTCACCAGATATTTCAGGCCCCTGAACCTGAAAATCACTTAATCATTCCTCACTTTAAGGATTCTAGATGTTTGAGTATGTTGTTCTTTTGATATGAACCATGTTTTTAATGAAAATTTCCCAGTCATTCTCACATCTCTTGCCTCAGTTGGCACTGTGGGAAAATATTAGGGCACATGAAAACTGTATTTGTACCAGACAAAATTGAATGAGAAGTGGTTCTCCGGGAGCTCACTTGAAGCACTGTGAGGCTGGAGAGTCTTAAGATCTGGAAAGAATCAAGGGCCTCCACTTTGCTTTCCTCCACCACACACGCTTTCTTCATCAGTTTGTCTTCTCTGATCTTGCCTATGAATCAGTTTCTCTCACCTTTGCTACAAAAGTACACTGATCTACTGCAAAATGTTGCTGAGTCTTTTGTGTAACCACAACCCTCTCTCTGTTTATGTCCCTCTTATAGATTTTGCTATGCAAGTTCTTATGCAACTTTGCAGGCAAACCTTTATTTTGTAGAGGTCTCATCTGAAGAATACACACAGGGTCCTGTACTTTTCCCTATAGACTGCCCAACAACTTTGCTGCTGTTGAACCCTTCCCAGCTCTGGATGGAGGGAATGAGGCAGACTCCTGCGGACAAGTGGTACTGTGGTTCCTGTGGCCTGTCGGGAGGTTTTGCAAAACTTCCAGGCTCTGAGCACTAATTTTGCAGCAGAAAGTCTTGAAAAACTGGAACTTCTCACCTAAACTGGGTTTCGTGAGGGCTTCCAGAAACCTGCTGGTTTATGGGGTGTCATTTTTAATAATAAGCTCAGGAAATTCCAAAGCAGTAGAAGAATCCTAATGAAGCACCAATCTCTTTGGAATTGCCTGACCAGCTAGAGCTCAGTCACTGGCAGCATCCCAGTTCAAGTAGTGGGGAAGAAAAATCTATTTAAACTTAACTGACACAAATTAAGACAAGGTGCATTAATAATAACTGTCAATAAAATGTTAAGAAAAATAGACCATGACACTTGGTATCAGATTTTAGTGCTATTAAAAGTGTGAGAGATGAAGCTAGATAAATGGATGTAATATACTTAGTTTTGCAAAATATTTTATATGATCCGAGCTATTGTACTTCATAAAATAACCTGCCTAAGAATAGTGATGTGTTAGTAAGCTAACTAAAATTTGTCATAAGGTAGTAAACTGTCACCAGATGAGGAAAGTTTTATATTGTACATGAACCTGGTAGCAGACTTCATGCTTTTCCCCATTTTTTTCAGTAGTGTTAGTAATATCCACCATTTAATTTTCTTCTTGTGAAGCATGAGTCTAATCCAGAAATATATGCTTAGTTAGAGCATGAGAATTCTCATCAAACCCAATTGGATTCCCACTGATACACTAAAGAACACAAAATTTAAATTGCTCAGATGCCAAGAAGTGAATGAGTGATAAAGGGTTCTGCAGAACTGCAGGCCTGAATGCTTTTATCTTGGAGCATTTGTATATGCATGCCATGGGTAAAGTATTCTGACTAATCATGTTATTGTCTGATAATTTGTTACAGTCTTACTGTTAGCTGAATATATCTTTCCCCTTGACAACTCTCCTGGGAAACTAAGATGAAGTTAGTCTTTTGTCATTATCTCAAGTTTGTCTTTCCAAACACTTTTATTACAGTGATTTTGGAGGCAGGCATATTAAGGCAGATATACTAGAGAATTGTTGTACAAAAGAATATTCTCAAATACCATGTAAGTGAATTTAGGTATTAACATAAATATCTTAAAGATAATTTAGGACTAAATAAAAAGAAGTAAATCAGTTCTTGAGCCCTAGGGCACCTTTCAATAGTAATAATTATAAATCAGAATGATAGCCTGAAACAGCCTCAGATTTTTCCTCTTAATCAACTAAGATCAGAACCAAACCATCATTCCAGCAGAAAAAGCAAAATTTAATTAGCTTATCTAACAGTGTCATTTAGTGAATCAAAAGCTTTGAAAGGTCAATGAATTTTGCCCTTATCATCTCATTATCTTCCAACACTAACAAGATATCATTAAGTAACTTCATGTGAGCAGTTAATGTCGCAAGAGCCAGTAGCACTGCTGTAATTTAAAGGGAAAATCCAGGATGTTTTTAAATATTTATTTTTGTTGAATTTTTCATTCACAGAATGCTCCTAAAGGTCACTGGAAAAAGGAAAACAAACACAATATTTCTACATTATTTCCTTCTTTTTCTAATTTCTGAAAAGAAATAGTGGAGAATTTTTAATAATCCCAGTTGCTCAGACATACATACAACACAAAATACATCTGCAGGAATATACAGAACACTGCAGCTTAAATACTTTATTCTAGTACCACTAATATGAGTACAATCCCTATATAATATCCAACATTATGACTTGTGTCTCTACAAAACCAGTGGAGAACAGTGATCAGTGGCATTCATCAGTATTGAGACTGGCATTGCTTAACGTCTATGTCAGCACCATGAACTGTGAGCTTGTGTGCACCCTCAGCAAATTGTAGTGATAAGACAAGGAGAAATAACTTCAAGCTGAAATATGGTGGATTTGGATTAGCTATAAGGAAGAAATTCTTCAGTATAAATGTGGTGAGAGACTTGAAAAAGTTGCCCAGAGAAGTTGTGAAAATCCCATCCATGGAAGCTTTCAAGGCCAGGTTGGTTGAAGCATCGGAAGATGCCCATGGCAGAGGGTCTAGAACTGAAGGATCTTTAAGGTCTCTTCCAACAAAAAATATTTTACAGTTCTATAGTTCTATGCAAACCATTTCAGAGGCCTTTGTCCCATCCTTGCACAGGCAGGTTCACCTTCCACTGCACAGTACCTTTCTATCCAGCACCACATGGTCTGTTTTATAAATGTGACCAGTGAAAACAGCAGGGCTTGAAAAACAACTGTTGTGAACTGAAGTCATTTCACTGCTCTGCTTTAGAGCACAGACACACAAACTCTTGAACAAATCCATCCGAGAGGGCAGAAACCTGCAGTGAGGCAAAAGTCTGTGGTGGAAACCTCTCACCACTGATTTGCCTTCAGTGTGATTCCAATGAAGAACTGCACCCTGGAAAGTAATTTTGTGGAGTTACACTGAGCACTGCTGTAAGGCAAATAGTAGCACATTAGTTAAAATAATTTGTTTACATTCCCTAAAACCAATGGAATTTTAGGATTTACTCTACTAATAGCACAGAGGGAAGGTAAATAAAATAACTTGCTGAGGTTATCTCCATCAGATCGTGATCATTTTAACATGTCAGGTCTGGAGCCTAAACTACCTACTGCTGTCCAATTGAGAAGCTGTAACAATTTCTAAAAATACATGCTCTTAGCTGAAAAAACACGTGTTCTTCAGCTGAGATGCCTCTTCTCCCCCCCCCCCCCCCCTTATTTATTGTATCTATCTGCTTTAAATTGATTTTGCTATCTTTTGTTCATAGAAGGCTAAAAAAAGGACTAAAGGAATTCACATATCTTACACTACGCTGCTACAGAGTTTATGTGGCAATCCTTCATTGTGAAAGGATGCAGGCTTTACAGAATCAGAAATCTTAGCTACAATGCAAGTTATCTCTTAAAAAAACAGGATCAGCAGTTTTAGACTAGATAAGAACTTTTCAGATAGGAAGCATCATACCCTGGCTGATAGCAGAAAGTATCTGAGTCTCTGGGACAGGTGATGAGGCAGAGAAGGGTGAGCAAACATTCTTCCTGATCCTATTCACTGTTGTTATTGTCACAACCATCTCTGCTCACTTCCCATGTCCATTCCCTGGGCAGATTTTTCCTCTGAACCAGCTTTTCACACCTCCACCAGCCCCCAGAAAATGAGAACTATGCCTGTTTCTGCAGATGCGGGAGCAAGTGGTTTTCTTGCTGGCTTTTTGCTCCAGCAACCACTGCTGCTTCACCATCTGCTGCACCTCTTTTGTGTCTCCAAGCAGCTGTAAGTAAAGCTGCTGCATTCAGTTCACATTCCAAGTTTTTCTTAGCAACCACCAAGGCTAAAAAAATAAAAAAATCTTTTAATGAGACCTGAGATTCTGCAGTCACTGCAGCCGTACTAGACATATGCCTCATTGACATGACTTGGACCCATCCAGGGGTCTATCCATACCATGGTAAAAGAGAACTGAGTGAGAGGCAGAACAGGTAATTAGAAATTTTCCAGCTAAGCAGACTTTTTTTTTTTCTTGTTGAGAAATGTTGTTTTGCTGAAACTGAAAGGCAAGTTTTCAGGGAAGGTAAGCAGCCAGGTCACTGCAGCTGTGTCCCAGCAACAGAAGAGACTTGGATTCAATCCTTTTGCTACCTAGCAGCCTGGGAGGTGTGGTACTCAGAGCTATTCCTTAGTCCATCAGTTTCCCACCTCAGCTGCCTATCATTGCAATACTACCAGGAATAGGCAAGAATGTAAGCTATGGGGCTTTATGAGGTGAGATTTAGCCATTTTATTGCTTGCAGGCCAGAAATAGCTGAATGGCACTGGACAACAATAAGAATTTTTCTAATAGTTATGCATTAAAAGGTTAATCTCAAGACTACAAGTCCGTAGGGTCTGGGTTGATAACTTCAGGAATTTTAATAGAGGAATTGCATGAGACAATCTGTTTAAAAGCATTCTCTACTGGTATGCACAGAAGTGTGATATGTTTTTTTAAGAATGTTTTTTCCATCTCTGCCACACAAAATATAGTAGTATCAGTGTTCACAGAATACAGGAGTCTCAGGACCACATTTTCAAGCCAGAACATATATTTTTGCCTATGTCATTTTGTGCCAGATCTCACAAGTAATAGAAGTGAAAGCTAAAGTCCCATTTTTCTCAGATGTACACAAACTGCCTTTAGAACACATGAATTTGTTTGTTTGCATAAACAAACAGCAAAAAGGAAGAAATCAAAAAGTAAGTCATTGAACTAAAGAATAAAGAGTCTGGGAGAGCCTATAAGTGAGTGATCCTTCAACCCTGCGAGTGCTTTTTACAAAACAGATGAAACTACTTTTATCAATAATCTACTGATTAGCGTTGATGTTAATATGTTAAAAACAGACCATTGCAGCCCCAGAGGAAGTGTAATGATCAATTGTGGCAATAATCCACAAATTAAAGATCTCTAATAGTATGCATTCACTTGACAGACTGCAAGGGTTTTAAACGAGTGTTGCATTTTATCATGCCAATGATCCATGGATTAAGGGCTTGCATTTATATAGCACATTGTAATGGCTTTGAGGAAGCTATTAGGGTCTATCATATCAATGATCCATGAATAATGACAGTTGTTGGATAAGTATCTTTCAGCCATGATGCAGTGCCGCAAGGATGTTTTAGCATGGTTTAAGGTTTAGCAAGTGTAATATACTTTATGTAGCACTTCTTACACTTGTATTTACACAGTGAATAAAAACAGTATACGAAACAGTATACAAAGCAGTATATGAAGGCAAAAGGAAGAAGTACTGGTTCAAGGGGAAAATAATTGTTTTTCTTCAGTTCCTGAGATCAGTTTCTGGCAGCAATAATCTCTTACTCCCTGCTTAGTGCAAATTCATGTGGTGCTCATAATATCACTGCAATCAAAAGCATGTAGGACACAGGCAGACTTTACAGCATGACAGTAATCAAGGATGTCATCAAGGTGGGATCAACAGAGTTATGAGGGGGTGAGTAACCACCTAATAGTGATACAAACAGGACTGTTCACTGTTATGTGAATCCCATTCCATTGCATTTTTAAATATTCTGACAGCTCTTGATGCTCAGAGATTTACAAAACTGCAGCTTTCTAATGAAGTCTTCCCCACAACATCTGCACAAAGATTTAAAGGTCAACGTTATCTTTTGAACAAACCTTGATCAAGTATCATCTCTTCCCATCAGTGTCTAAATCAGGGAAGTCTTTGAAGTTCATGATTTTGAGCATGATTGAAGGAATACGAGACAAAAATACTTCATACATTAAAAATACTTTCTGAAAATGTCCAAACTAATGTAGCATGGTTTATGAAAATGATTGTTCTAAGATTCTTCCATCTGTCCCAAGTTGATTTTTCCTCAGTAATTACTTCCTCCTTCACAAGATCACCTCAAAGACAAAGTGAACTCTCGACCCTGAGAACATGTGAAGGGGGAGGAAGGAGACACTCCCTGCCTGTTCATGGCTTGGCAACATCATCCTGCTGCCATATTTCTCAGTGACTGCTTGTCTCAATGTCTATGGATGCTCTTGGGAGAGAAGGGACATCTTTTCCACAGGATACAGCTGGAGGGGTGAGGAAAGGGGACAGGAGAAGGAGCTGTAAAAAAACATTCCCATCCCAGCTTGTTGCCACATCCAACTCTTTTGGCAGGACGAAACAGAGAAAGCATTTCCTGCTGTGGCTACTGCCTTTATGGGTTACTGCAGTCTGGCTGCAGTCATGTTCAGACAACTACAGCCCACTGCTTTGCAGCACTGGGAGCCAGCCTCTGCAGCTGCTAACTTTGGACCAAATTTGAGGGTAACTTCTTCAGACAGTGTATAAGGAAATTTGAGAAGAGATCAAACAAGCTGTAATGAGAGTGTTGGCGAATTCACGAGCACAGCATGTAGTGACTCCTACAGTCAGCAAGTCTTAGTTCAAGCTCTGTTCAGAGCAGTGTAAATACTCCTGTTCCCATCAGAGGGCTTTTATCCAGATGGAAGGTTACAGTTACAGGTCCAGGGAAACACAGCCTCTCTTTTACAGTCAGCAGTGGGAAACAGGAGACAACTTCGTCCAGTCTTTCTGGTGGACATTCCAAGTGCTTTCTGCCAATAGTTGCAAAATACAAAAATTATATCTCTGTTTAGCCAATGGATCTCCATTTTCTCCCTCATCTTTGCAGCTGGATTTATCAATCCTTGTAGGGCAGATGAACCAGTTGTAGGGATATCACTCTAAATCTAATGAACAGACCATAGAGCTGAGGGTTTGGCCAGCAGAGCCTCATACAAGGATTTGTTTTCCCTCCACCTCACAACACACCTTTTTTTTCTTTTTCCCTTCTTCTTCCTGATTAAATGGAAAGGCATCACAGCCAATGTCTTGAACTGCTGTTAAAATAAGTTTTCTAAGTGCTATCTAAAATAATTAAAGTATGTGATTGTTGGTGAAAGATAAAGAAAGGCATATAATCTCCCAGTGTTTAGAAGGGCTCTTTATTATAATTTCACACATTCATTTCTCTTTTTCAAATTACTTCTGCTGTAATAGCAACTTTTCTCTTCAGTCCTTGTCTGCTTTACCAGTTAGATCTTAAGTAAAGCCCCAGCATTGAGTTTGTGCTGCTACTGATTGTTTCTGTGGTTAGGAATGGAATGTGAAGCCATAAATACAAGATTGTGAATTCATCACACCACCAAGCTGAGATGTGGGGTAATGAGGGAGAACAATGCTATTCAGACACCAATAACTTCAGCAATATCTAGTGCAATGTAGAGTATTACAAGAAGAGAAAATTGCTTTTTGTGAAGTTATTCTCTTTTCAGAGAAATCTAATTGATATGTATAGTAAGAGAAAATATGAAGCCTTCAAAAAGATGCTGATCTTTTGCTAATGTCACCAGCAGGAAGTTACACCCCAAAATACAGGGAACATGTGCATGAAGGGCATGGAAATGCAATTTTGAATGTGGCAAAGACAAAGGAAAAAGGAGTTCAGGGAAACCTCAGCCTGCATTACCATCTGTCACCTGGCCTCCTGGCTCAAGGGTAGAAGCTAGAACCAGTAACAGAGCTGAGCTCCTTAAAAAGAATGGGTTGGAATGTATTCTAAGGTTCCAAGGTCAATAGATGGTAAGCTTGAATTTTGTGCCAGGTGTGAAGGCTTATTTTGCCTTCTGAAAAAGATCCAAAGTGACTGATTCACATGAGCATCTGAAATAGAAGTACAAAAAGATGAAATTGAGAAACAGCCCACAGTGGAGAATATGCAATAATCTTCTCAATTTTCTATTGAAGGGTCCTCAGAAATAGGCTGGAATTAGACTTCATACAATTTCTATAGACAGACGCATCATCAGTTGAAAGGTAGAGAATTGTTTTGTTTTTTGTTTCCAGGACTTAAGAGGGTCTTGATGACAGAGGGAATGCTGGGCAAAAATTCTTTGACACTGAAAAAGAGCTGCAGCTGGGTCACCTACCAGTTGGGTCAACCTCAGTGCTGCTGTGGAAAAGTTAAAAGGGGCATGAAATTTATCCTGTGAATAACCTGCTCCTGTGGTCATGCTCAAAGCATGACAAATGAATCAGGGGATTTAGGGAGAGAAACAGTTTCCGGATCTTGACTAAGCTAAGTCAACAGGATATTTGAGCTATAGTTTTGTCTGTATGCTTGAATACAAGATTGCATGTGTCTGGAAGATTTAAGGTCCATAGATACTTATCTAGTGTGACTAGAGAACAGGAGAACTGAATTATATGTTCATTCATTTGGATTCAGATGTTTTGGCACTTAATAAATAACCAAACTGAATCAGTTCCTGTATCCTCTTTAATGTATTTTCTTTCCAGTTTTCAGTTTGCACAATAGTGATACAAACACAATCTTGTAAAATCAAGTAGAGAAATCTTGAAAACAATTCCGAGAGAAAAAATAAGCTTACCTACTCACTGTGCAGTGATTTGAGATTCTGACCCAGAAACACACACACACACACAAAAAAAAAAAAAAAAAAAAAAAAACACAAAAAAAAAAAAAAAAAAAAAAAACCAGGTTGTTCATTATTATTATTAATGAATTATAAAACATTGATGAAAATAAGAATATGCCTTATATAGATGTGACAGTCTGCCAACCTACTGAAGATTATAATTATTATTCTTCAATCAAATTTAAAGGCTTTAATTTTATATGGCTGAAATTCCACATTAACCTCTAAATAACTTACGAAAATATGCCATATAACAAGTTATTAATTTAGGTGTTTCTGCAGGAATAAGGCAAACTACCTCCACAAATTATTGTGAAGGAGCAGAGTTATGTTCAGGAGGGTCCAAATATTAATAAGGTCATACATGTCAGCTTTCTCTCACTTCCCCTGCCCTCTAATTCCCTGTCATGCAGTTCTGAGATCTGAAAATGTGCCAGTAGAATCTCACAAAGGATGTACATGTGTGACTGTGTGTGGTGAGAGTGAGAGTAGATGTGCTTGGTCAAAGCCTTCTATCCCATGTCTAACCTCTGAAGTTTTCTTTTGTCTTCTGAAGTTACTATGAAAAGCTAAAAGTAAAGTGAACTCTGTGTTTGAGAGGAGCTGTTTACAGGTGAGCAATATCTAGTAAAGGGTTTTTCTAGTAATTTTAAGACAACAAATTTAAGGTTTTGTTTATATTAACAGGAGAAAGGCCTTCTAACTCCACTTAAATGAGTGAGGAAATGAAGTCCTCTGTGCCTAGCTTTGCTATAGAGAAGTATGAGGCAAATAGTTCTTCTGTTGCACAAAAAAATAGTTGCAAAAGCGTAGTTGAGATGCATTCCTTTCTTTGGAGATTCATCTGGGCAGAAGTTATGCATAATCAGTTTCACTTGCTGCAGTTTGTGGCTTTTGCCTCTTGTCTTTTCTATGTGGGCTTCTGAAAAGAGCTTAGCTTTTTCTCTGTAGTCCTCTTTTTACTGAGTGGAAGACGCAATCTAATGTCTTCTTTTTCCTTCTGTAACTCCAGGGTAAGCAAATCTTGTTCCTTCAGTCTCTCTTATGTGTTTTGGCACCCAAACTGTCCGCAAACATCCCTTCACCAAATTGTTGATATTTTTTCTGTCCCACAATTGGACAGAAAATTGCAGAGATGGCAAATGGAGGTTAATTAACTCTTCCCTGGTTCTTCTGAATGCAGACACTGTATAAGTAGAATTTGTGGTAGAACTTCCAATTGAATACACAGGACTTTAAAGTGATGATTTGAGAGGGTGTTTTATCACGTTTGGCTAACACAAGACAAAATGCAATAGAAGACAGTTTAAAAAATCCTCAGTCTATTTCATACAGTTTTATAAAATTACTCAACTAAAAATTTTAAAGTGGGACAGGAGAGAAACTTGCTTTCTTAGTTGAAATAGAGGCAATTATGTGTGATAGTTTTGTCCTCAAAAACTTTCATGTGTTGGAAATGCAGCAGTTATCACATGGATACACAAGCAAATGTATATTCATACAACTTTGATAATATTCTTTTCATTAATTTAAATGTTTAGAATATGATTGGTTTGCTGTGAGATATATATATATATATATAAAGACCAACCTAGATAGCTAAATAAATTCTTTCAATTAAAAAAAACCTTAAAATACTATGCCTGCAGATTCCATTGAAATTCCTTTTAATTCATGATCAGGTAATGTACCATAAAAATTAAACATTACTCAACAACAAATAATTATGGTTCATTGCATAGAAAAATGAGCAGGGAGTACAGTTTCTTGATTAGTTAATAATAGCAAGACATTAACTTTCCCAAGGTCTTTGTTGGCTCTGAAAACATATCCTATTGTATAAAATCCATCTGTAAAAATGTACTTTCAATATGTATTCTGAAAGAAAGAATATACAAAATGTAGATTTCCTGTGTCAACAAGGCTACCTGAAGTTCAGTTGTACTCTCACAGTGTGGTGTGTCTCCCTTGCATTGAGCTCAACAAGTTCAAGACAAGCACAGAATCCAACTTGGCAACTGTTACTCAAATGTGAAATCCCTCTTCCTGGAGGAAGTTCAAAGACACATAACTCCAATGGATAACTCCTGTGAAAAAAAAAAAATTCCCCTGAGTAAATTCTGTAGAGGAGGTCATCTAGCCCTGACCATTTCCATCTGCAAAACAATTCCAGTAGTAAGTAAATGAGCATAAAGATCTCACAGTCACAACCAATTATTTCTGAATTTAGAATTTCGGGGAGTAAAGGATTGTGAGGGAATCAATATTTTAAGTAGGGAGATACCATAATAAATCTCTCTCTCCTTTGTTTCCTTCACGGGACAGATGGCCATGAAGTTATTCACATACTGAATGGTTTTCTTGCAAAAAGGGTACCTGTAGTTTCACTGAAATTACTAACAGAATGGGGTCATATCATACTGAACAGCTTCAGGTGGAGGAAAAAACCTCACCCCTTCATCACGCCTACTATCCTAAGTAGCCTACATGTGAAAAATAGCTGAAAGGCTTGTTGATGATGATGGTCTTTCTACAAAATGGTTATGTTAAGATAGCCAGTTACCTAAAGGAGCATATCCCACTTCCCCCCATACCATTATGTTATTGAATAACTCTTCATTTCTCCATAGGGCAATTGCTACGTATTTGCATGTTCTTCCAGGTCAGCTGATGAAGTCATCTCTTAAATTTGAACAGAAAAAACATTCATAAGAATGAAACAACAATTACAGTGCAATAGGGAACAAGAAAGTAGATGAGAACAAAGGAAAAAGTGAGGAAGGTTCTGATTCAATGTTTTATTTTTATAGCTAATTTGCATGATTTTATAATCACACATTTTCAGTTTTCCATAAGTATGACTTTATCTTTTCTGCAATGTATTGCCTTCTTAACCAAGCTTATCACCATGATAGGAGATTACTTCAGATGGGTTAAAGATGACAGAGTGCAAGGAAGTGATAAGCTGTCACATATCCAGCATAAGTTTCTCTCTGCTAAGTCTCAGCCTATCCCACTGTGAATCCTTTGAAAAGGGTGGGCATTGTTTCAAAAGACAAGAACAATCACCCCTCTGCTCAAATTTATTTTACTCCAGCTGGTGGGGAACTCTGCCACCACAGGTGAAAATGTTCTTTCTTTAATGCTGAATAGATATATCTGATTGCAGGCCTAATGATAAAAAAAAAATGTGTTAGATGAAGGCTTAAATTTTCTGAATATCTAAACATTCTGAATAATATAATGCTCTGTAATCTACACTGTTGCTGTTATTTTGGTTGAAGAGGTTATAGCACAGTGATGCTTAGGGACAGCCCAGGGCACTTCCTATGCCTCAGTAATCTGGACCATCCATTTTCCAGAAATTAATATAAAACTCAAACAGATAATAGATAGTTTTGATGTGATTATTCTGCAATAGAAATGTATGCCTGTAACAGTGAAAAGAAAGATATCTTGCTTATTTTTACATGTATAAGGAATGGTAGAGAAAAGTTTTGATGGAAGACTGTTTATTTGGGTAAAATTTAATTTAGGATTGTTATGGATAGTAATGCATGAGCAACAAGCAAATACATTAATTTCTCCTTGCACCAATAGGGAAAAAGGTCACAGCAGACCAGTAAATATAAAGCCCAGAGGTGAGAAAGAAGCATATCAACCATGAAATTGTATTAATTCAATAATTAAAGTGAGTCTCAGTTCCAATGCAGGCTCGGGTTCTGCAGCAAAGATGTGACAAAACAATTGGGAATGGCAGTCCATTGCACTCGTATTAATCATCAGGAGAAAAAGAGTTCCAGTGAATTGAACACTCTATGAACACTACAGTGTATTTAGCCCTGGACCTGATATCATCTCATTAATCAAAGCAATACACAGGGAGTG
Organism: Zosterops lateralis; assembly: GCF_965231275.1. Taxonomy (NCBI): domain Eukaryota; kingdom Metazoa; phylum Chordata; class Aves; order Passeriformes; family Zosteropidae; genus Zosterops; species Zosterops lateralis. Next base: position 36,644,672 of record NC_139763.1, read on the forward strand.
AAATTTCCACCTGAGTTTAGTTTTGAAAAAGAGGCAGTGAGAAGTGGTAGAGTCATGGTTTTGTTCCCAAATGCTACAGCAGAGCCAGGCTTTGTAGTGCTTTTCTCAGCAAGGGAATGAAAACAGTGCTGTAGAGGGAAATTAATTATTATCAGGGACATTCCAGCTGGAAATCTGTGTTGCTGCAAAATGAACACATTTTAAGGAGTTGAGTGTTTCCTGCTGATCTTGTTAGTTTCCCTTGTGTTTAAGGGCTTCAAAACTTCTATGGAAATGTAAGTTCCTATTAGGGCTGGGGACGAATCCAGTATTTGATTTTGCATTTTTAATTTTTTCTTAGTTTTCTGTGTGCAAGCCCAGAGACATACAAGAAAGATAGAAACTCCAGATAAAATCAGTGGCCCAGAGGTTGGAATATTCATTTAAAATCTGGAATTATCTTGTGCCCCATTTCCAATGTAAACCACTTGCCTGAACAGGTGTGTTTTTTCTAGGCTACTGTTATTTACGAAAAACACCAACGGATGTTTTTGAGGAAGATTGGACTAGCCCACAGAGATATGGTTACTTTTCTCCAATGAAATGTGTTGCAAGCAGAGGCAAAATAGGGAGTGAACATCCCAAATGTGCCTGGGCCATTTGGCTGTCCTGTAATTAGCGTTTCCTGTCAACATAAGTGCTCCCCTTCACCTGTGAAGGCATCCAAAGGGGAAGGCTCTTAGTTTTCGCAACTCATAGCTATTCTGATTAAGGAAATCACTCAGGAAGTCTCCAACTAGTGTTTCTACTGTTCTTGGACAAACCCCTCCAAAATGTAATCAGCAACTAGATTAGATCTGTGACTGCCTTATTACAAGAATATTAAAGACTGCACTCATCCCACTTTTGTTCTGTGTCTCAACAACCATTTTCTTCATCAACCATGAAATTTAGCTGCTGGGTGTCCAAGTATAAGTTGAGAAATGTTTTACATTCATTATTTGCATTCATCATTAAAAAAAAAAAATCCTGCAGTGTTCAAAATATGAAAAAAAATATATACAGCCTTATAGTAAACAGTTTTTTAAATACTTGTGGCTTCCTCTAAAAGTTCCTTCCTATTTCATAGAATACTGAGGTCACAGTTTACACAGTATGAGTTAATATCATACTTAATGATATTAACTCATACTTAAGATCTGACTTAATTTCACAATAAAGAAATTAAAGCTAAATCTTGGAAGGGAAAATGTGGAATGAATACACATAAATTTGGACTGTAGAATCAGTGAAATTTAATTGCAAGCCCATAATGACATTTCTTCATTTCCTGCTGCTTTTCTCCCATGAATAGCTATATTCACTTTATATATATTCCCTTTTAAAATATATTTTCATGAACACCTGCATTATTTATATATATATTCACATTCTTGAATTTGTTTGAGCAGAAATTTTTAGAAATACAAATAAAACAACAGCTGTTGAAAGGCAGATTTTGACTGATAACGAATCAGATATTTTGACTATTCTAATAACTTTTAAATCATTTATTCAAAATACCTCTTTATCAAATCCTATGACTGTGAAATAATTTTCCATTAAGAGTTAAAGCAAACTAATTAACTAGGCAGACACACTTTTCAGAACACAATTTTTCTGCTTTTCCACAACATATGCAAATTTTCCTACCGATTTTATAATAAATTTTCCCTTAGAAGCTGATAACTAGTAGCTCCAGTAAGTTATCATATGCACATTTAGATTTACTAATTTAGCATAAGCAACTATACTGAAAATGCAATAGCATGTTTAAAAGATGGTCATTTCCTCAAGACAGGCTCTAACCATTTCATGGTTTTCTGCATATAAATATTTCTTGGGAAAAATTGGTAGGACCAAGGTATGTACCCTTATAAAAACAATTCTGCAGACTCAATGATGTCAGTAGAAATCTATTTTCCTTTAAAGACCATTTATTAGTGGCTAGACATTCCTCTTCTTTCTGGACTTTCCCAGGACCTAGCAGAGAGCAAACAACTTACTATCCAGCTTTGATTTATTAAAAATATGCAATATCAGATGATTTTATGCCACAGAATTAAAAAACATTTAGGGTAGAGAGGTGTATTCTGCAATATGGGGCCCTCAAAATTCCTGCCAAAGTATTTGCTGGAGATCTAACTTGTAAGAACCGTATCTTACACTCTACCATTTTCTCCTTGTCTTCCACTGAGAACACTAGATTTGAAAGGAGTAGAAAAGATTAAACAAATATTCAGTTAAAGAGTATGCTTGCAGCTTTAGAAAAGAAAATATTTCTGGTGTACTCAGTAAATCTCCTCTTGCAGCTTCTGATAAACCTTGATTTTGATATAAATTACATTTTTGTCACTAAATTATTTTTCATGTCAAAATGTCTTTATGGCAAGTCAAAAAAAATATTATTTAAAACAACCAAAAATTACAAAGGAACTTCCTAACAATTTACCATGTAATTATAAAAGTTCTTTTGTGCTTTGCAATACTATCCTATTATAAAAAATAAGAATTCACAGATACGGAGAGTTGACTGGAGATAATACGCCTTTCTTAAAAAGTCTTAAAAGATTTCAGTATTATTGAAATAATTTTGTTAAGAAAATACAAAATAGAGACATACACGCTACATACAGAACCTAGTTGACTTCTCAGGGCACAGTGAAAATTGGATTGCTGTGATTTATATTACCTGCAATTTATTCTTCTTGTTCCAGAGTAGATGAAGAATAAAAGTACTAGAAAAGCAGAAACTATTAGCAACAGCTACAACAACATTATGCAGAACTTAAAAAAAGACGAACCTATTGGAACCTCAGATTTTGGTTTGCTGACTTGGACAATGAGTTGTGTGTTGCGACTCTGATGATCTTCACAAGAACATGTTTCAAGGCAAAACTGAAGCTCACATTAAAACTTCACATCATTTAAATTCCTGAGCCACTAGTAGAGACATTTACTTATGGAGGACTTTTATATAAAATAGCTTGAAATATAATACATATACACATATTCATGTCTGTATATGCATATACATAAACACACATTTAAATCTCTACATGTGTTTGTCAAGCCATTTCTGCTTCAAGCTGAAACCAAAAGCAACAAAACAATGGAAACAAATAAAAAAAAAATCTTTCTGAATCTCTCATAGCTCTCAGAAACAAAAGTATTTTTCACATGTTTCATTTCAAATGTTGATTGATGGTCAATTTAGCTTCCAAATTTCAACCTATATGAGTGATGGAACCTAAAACAAGCCTCTGATCCTGTTAATCTGACTCATTCCATCATAAAGGATTTGTAGAAATTCTGTAACATATTCTTTGATGTTATTCTTTGAGAATATCTTAAATAAATATTCTTCTTGAGAATTATGGGAATTAATGCTGCTTCTGGTTTTGTTGTATCAATAAGAACAAAGCAAGGATTAACTATTAATTTTGAAAAAAGCTTATTAAAAAATAGTAGTCCTACCTATATGTAAATGAAAGCCTTATGACAAGTCTTATGCCTGAAAACACAAATATTTTGGTACTATTTTTGATACAGCTGAAGGCAATTATGTCTGTAGTTCCCATCAGACACACAGATATGGCATTGCCGTGAGGCTGGAGGCACTTTTTCCATGGGAGCGATATCCTGGGAAAATAGATATTCTGGACATATATTACAACATATCCACAAGATGTGCCTTTAACCCTCCACAGAATACATATAAAATTTGAAGCATATGAAGCATATGGTTCTTCCTCAGGCATGTCTATTTGCCAATGAGTAGCATTACAGTAGCTTTATTTTCAATATTTTCATTACCTTTATATATATATATATATCTATATATATATATATATATCAGCTGCAAGGATTGGAAAGCAAGTATCTCATTCAAAAGCATAAGATGAGGTCAGATGAGATGAGATGAGACAATATGAGAAATCATGAGATGCCAGCATTGAGGAAGCATTTGAAAATCACTTCTGTAGACAAATCCTGTAAGGGCTCAATCTCCACAGAGCAACTACAAAAATATAGATGCCTTCCATGTCTTTTAGTTGGACACTTCCCATGTGCAGAGACTGCCCATAAAATGTGAGCCGCTTTTTCATTTGATAAACACTCGTGTTCAGCTGGGCTCAACTTGGGGCTGCTATGGACTACTGCCTTCCCTAACTACTGCAATCTGTGTACAGCAAATTGCACTGAACTGCAATCACAAACTATATAGACTACCTAAGTCTCCTTGCAACTCTGAAATGCCAATATTTCTGCTTAAAATTAGAGACAAAAGCAAGCAAAAGTGTCTTGCCCAGTTCTACTTAGTGTTAGTATAGAACTTATTATTTAATCAATAAAACTTTTTCTCATAAAACTAGGGTATAGAGAAAATCTTTGTTCTCAGGTGTTGCCAGTCTGTCTGCATGTTTATTACCTCATAGGCTGTGTGATTACTATCTGGGTCCTTCCCAAGGAAAATGCTTTTACTAGGTTTTATGCCTTTGTCTCAATGATCACTCCAAGCATTTCTCCCTTCCTACTCCTTCCCTCCACTTTATATACAGAACATGCCATATGGTCTGGAATATACCTTTGGTCAGTTCACTATCAGTGGATTTGTTACTTTTTGATAAGGTCACAGTAACTACGTCCAATGATCATAATCAAAGACCGAAGTTACAGGGGGCTTAGCCCAGCACTTTGCAGTACTGTTTGTCCTGTCCTAGCTTTAAAAATGACTGCTGACCCTGACTACTTCAGTCCAGGATGTGTTTGGAACAAAAGCATCTGTTTTATGCTAACTTGAGCAAATGTAGGTTATTGGAGCAAACTATATATTTGTGTATATCTCTATGTGTGTATGCATGAACGTATGTACATATATTTCTGTTTAGCCCAATGAATCCAATTTCAAATGAGCATATATTAACCCCTTGCAGTGACTTTATAAGTAACAAGCCACATTTCTGAAGTGCTGTGCAAATTCTATGGTATTTTTATGCAGCTCCTCCAGAAAAATACATCCCTACACATTTTGTAAAATCCAGTACAGCAACTAGGAAAATATTTCACTGTATGATAAAAAGGTGTTTGGGTTAAGATGTGTAATAATACATCACAGGCTTCCCATCCAGGACAAAACCATTGTTTGATTTCACAGAAAGTAAATTGTATCAATCAGCTTTTCCTCTGTGGTCGAAAAAACAACTTAAGATTTAACTCTACAAGAAGTTATCATAAAATTAACGAACAAGAAACAAGATAAAATACACCAGCTTGAGATTTTCCCCACTTAAAACACTGAGAAGTTAATACTGTATGTGGATATAATTCTAAAGATAAGATAAACTACAGAAACCTAAAAATACATGGGTTTATATGACAAAAAAATTTATTTGCTCAGTAATCATATCTAGAGCTTCCCAGAATTTTCATGTGCACAGTAAACCTTATGAAATTCTCTGTCTGCCTGAACTAAGTATAGAGTAATGAGGTTACATTTTAGAAATATGATTTGCATATTAAATCTCACCATTGGTGATCATTCCACCACTATCAGTGGAAGTTTATACTCAAGTCACCAGATAAATGTTGCACAATCTCTTTTTGTAGCAACACCCTGTGTCTGCTGAGATAAAGATTGTCATAGTATCCAAATTAAGGCTAAATTCAGATCAATTCAAAATCATTTTTGAATATTTCACATCTCAGTCTAGCAATTTCCAGTTTTGCTTCATAGGACATGAGGCAACACTAAGTATTGGAAAATGGGGATCTTCTTCAATGAAGAATTAATATTTATTGAATATTTGGCTATATCATAATATTTTAATGAACTAAACGAAATAATAGGGGGCGATCATGTGCTGGGGAAAGTGAACACACAGCAGCATCAACCTCCAAATAGTCATGCTCATTCATGCCAGCAGTGACTTTTGCTGTGTAATTTGCCCTGGGACACTGCTGAGCCCATCCTCTGGTGGTTATGGCCTCTTCCCAGGTAGCAGAATGGCCTTGGCTGGCTGCACCTTCTGTCTGGAAGTGCACCAGGGGCCTGCAGAGCCTCCACTGCACAGTCTGTCACGTCCCCTGGCTTAAGCTAAGCTCTACTAAAGTGTTGCAGGCTCTCTATTTGTTGACCATCAAAGTTCAGCTGGGAGAGAATTTATCTTCCTTAAATACTTGGTATCTTGGTTAGCTAACTCATCATCGTTTAGGCAGCTTAAGTCCATACACATGAAGGACAAACAGCTAATGCTGTCAATGTGAACTTTGAAATGATCTATGAAGAAAAATATATGGCCACTGCTTCATAATCAGATACTAGAATTGAATTACCTTTCAATATTTTTTTGATCCATAAATCTCCCACCTTGCCAGTTCAAAATACAGCAGTTGTTTCCCCAGGGAGTCTCAATTTAGTTCCTGTCTCTGCAGTGCAAGGCTCCTTTACCTGCCTTTGCAGCTGTTTGACTAAGGTCAAGTGAGTCATCTGAGGTCACAGAGGGAAAGAACGTCCCAGAAAGATGCTGAAACCAGGCCAGGACCTTTCAAAGTTCCCTGCTGCAATTACTGAAGCACACTGTCTCCCTTGAATAATTCTGCCTGTTGATCCCCACTGAACATACACATTTCCTAGTGCCACAGGAAATGAAAGCATAGATCCAAGCTGTTGTAAGAGCTAGCATGCAGTGGGAACAAAACCCTTTTTTTACTGTTATATCAATAACATTACTTCCATTCATGTACTTCAGGATATCCTTACATCCTGAGAAAAAAATGGGAAAGAATACAAACCTATGTCCAAATACATCTAGCTTCACACCATGAGTCAAAATCCCAGCTTTGTGGTTCTCAGATGTTTGCCTTTACTTTGACAGGATTCAATTTAACAGTTTTGTTCCAGATTTTTCTGTCACCAAGGCAGTTTGAGACACTTCCCTTTCAAAGAGAAGACATCACTGTGTTTGTAAGAATCAGAGTAATCCTGCAAAAATTTCACAAATAAAAACCAGTCTGGAGTTACCTGCAATGTCCTGCATTTGCTACCCACTGTTCACACAGAAAGTTTTGGGTGAATACCATACAGCTACAGCGCAGCAGCTAGCCTCTGTATGGTGTCTCACATCAAAGACACACAAAAAAAGTGGATGAAACTACCTACCTGAATAAAATGGTAGGATTTGATTATTACATTTCTGTGTTGATCAAGTTTATGTGTACTCAAAATGAGAAAAATAATTTCATGTATACGGAAGAAAGAAGAGAATAAAACTAAAAACACAATTAAAAGAAAAAATTCAAATGTTTAGATTTTCGCTTTTCAAAATCCCAGCTCCAACCCTCATATTTAAGTTTTCTTTGCTTCATCCACAGTGATTCCAGATGTTTAACTGGCATATTAAGTAGGACCCATAGTATTTTCCTTATACCTGTGGGGAGCCAATACAGCTCACATTCCATCACTTAAATGCAGAACTAGTCCATTAGTTAAAATAATAGTGATGCCTAACCGACTGATGTCCTGCCGGCACAGCAAGGGTGAGAGTTTAAAAAAAGCCTATGTACCAACCATACCTTAGGGTTTGCACTCAGCTTGGGGCAGGTGACTTTCCCACCTCTCATCTCAGTCTGTTTCTGCTCTGTTCTTTCTTTGTAGATTGTGTCCTGCTTTACTTGATGTTCTGTGAACCTTCTTGCTGGTAGCAAGTACTCTGAACATATGCTCTGAATTTACTTTTCAGATGATATCTATATGTGTGGGGGTTTTTTTGTTGTGTTTTGTTTTATTTTTTTGTAATGTTGGGGTTAGGTTGAACCTGACAGTCTGTAGGAGGGAAGGAAAGATCAGTACCATTTCTAATAATAACAGCTATTTGCAAGCCCAGGGACCTCAGCAGGTATCACTTTCCATCCCAGTGACACAGCTATCTCAGATCAGAATACCACAGCCATTTTGTACCCGTAACCCTGCACAACAGTTTTAAACAAAGGAAATGAAATATGTATTTATTCATGGCTCAAATACAGGGCAATTCCAAGGATGCAGAATGGAATTCACCTGGAAATGGGCCAGAACACGGAGGCCAGCTTTTCACCCTGAGAAAGGAGTGATGTGCACTTTTCTGTGATCAGAGGTCATCAATGTTTCAGCCTTGTAACTAGCCATAGGGGTCTATGTAAGAAATGGATTTGTGGAGGATTCTCAAACCCTGACTGAAAGTTCACATAGTTTTGTAAATCTGTATGTAAACTCTGAGATAAGGTGTGCTGACATAGAAAGGCCACAGAATAGAGAAGACATTGTTGAGGAGAAATTGAACTGGAAACAAGTTTCAAATGATGGCCTTGCAAACAGACCAGATATTTTAGAGAATTAGAACTGTGAAAGAAGCATTTTAACAAGACCACGTGGTGTAAAATAGTATGTGATTAGTGCTAGAATTATTAGCAGCATTGTGTGGCAAAAGCTAATAGGCTGAAAAAACATTTATAAGGTATTGTAACAAAGAAATTGGCTTCTGATAGAATGGTGTTGTGTTTTACATCTCTTGTGTATCCCTTCTACGAGATTAATAACAGAATAAAATCTTTAAAAACACCTCTCAGTTGGCCCATCTCTGTAGAGCTGGGTTTTTCCAACAGGCCTACAGCTGTGGCATAGTTCAAATTAGGCACTGAAGAAAACAGTAGGAAAGAGTGATCCAGCTCTTCCTAAAATAAATAGAAAGATTTCTGTAGGAGTTAGAGCATGGTGAATCACCACTTGTTTCTTAAACACCCTGTTTTATCCTTTGGGCTAAAGTCACCTTCTTTTTAGTTATGATATCTGATAGGATTTCAGCCTAAGCTCTATGGCTATGATCTTACATCCTATAATTCAACCTGCTCCAGAAAATCTCTATTTATTGAGTGATGAATAATAGAATTACTTAGCAGCCTCTTTTAGCTTTCAGAAAGGAAAACACAGTATTGTATGCACTGTTTCAAAAGTTTTCCTTTATTTTCCTGTGGGGATTTATTCTTTAAAAAAATATAATAATAATAATAAAAAAAACCTCACTGAGAAGTACAGTAGTTAATTCAGACAGTTTCAAGTTGCCTAGAGCTATTGACTGATATATGCAAAACCTTGCCATTATGTTTTCAAAGCAGCGACAAATAGAATTAAGAGTGCAACTCCTTTGATGATACTTTGAATTCTTTTTTATAAATTACCTTCTGTTATTGTCTGGGCTTGATCCTTCTCCCCCAGAAACTAGTGGGAGTTCTGCCACTGACTTCAGGGGAAGGAGAATTGGATTGTTTTCAGCACAGATTTTAAAACAAAGACTTGAAATTGGCAGGAATAAAGCCCTCTGCCATGAATCGAGGCTGCATGTTGCCAGATGGCAACTTTTCAGAGTTATGCAAACAAATTTGGTTTATTCAATAAAAATATTTGAAACTAAAAAAAAATTAAGAGTATTATTCACATTTACCAAAATGTCAGATCGGAGCCATCTAAATTTTAATTTGGTTCCAAGAAAAATAGAGTCTTTAAAACATTGTTATTGCTCTAGGAAGCACCTGAGTCTGGTTTTCCATGACAATTTGTACTACTACTGATATAGTTTTTGGGTAGTTGAAGAAAAACAGAAGTATTGGGGAAGGCAGAGACACACTGTTGCTGGGGCAAAGCAGTTTAGGATCAGTTGTTCAACTTCCAGTTGAGGAGCACATGTTCTCTACACAACCCAAAGACAGAATGAGACACCCTGAGAAGGCATATTGAGCTTTTATGTTAGGTCCTTGAGGGTAGGTACTATGAGTAGTCCCATAACTTGCAAGTGAAATTTTCAACGTATGGCTAACCACCCAGATCCACTCACCAGGTAATGACCAAGAGAAAGAGGCAGGTCAAGAATACCAGAAGAGTTCTGTTGTTAGACTCTTTTGTCTATTATGCTCTGGTCTGGTTTAAGTCAAGTAACGCTCAAAAAAGATAGAAAGTGAATATAAAACAAACAAAAGGTAGTTTCTATTTTTTTCCCTAAAAATTAACTTTGGATCTATTTAGAAAAATCACCTATGAGTAATAAAAAAAATAGTATTGCTGAATTCAAAATATTTTTCTCCTATTCATTAAAAAGGCTGAACAGGAAAAGTTTGCATACAGGTCAGAATAAGAGAGCTCTAGGACCTTTAATTCATTTTCACAATCCTTTTCTCAATTGCATTTAGCATTAAAAGTGAAAAATAATAAAGCACATCTGCCCTGAATTCTCTCTGCATACAGTTTCCTTCCGCCTGTGGTGAGGGGTGTGCTTTTGGAATGGTAGAAGGTTTCATCTTTTAACGTATAATGAAATCCACATTCCAGTCAAATGTGATCAACCCTGCCAGTGCAGAAAGATATTTTTATTGTTCATGTTTGCCTTCAGAGTGCCACTGCACATTACTAAGCATGTTGGCTTCTTGCCATCTCTATTTTTAAGCTGTGGAGAAATCTGGGAAGTGAAAAAATATCTGTCTTTGCTTTTTAAGGGGAAAACCATTTTTTAAGTAGGCAAACATTTTAAATAACTTAGGCTAGAAAATGCATGTGTTCTTAGATGGGCACACTTATTTTAGTCAGGCAGAACTCACCATATCTTTGAATTAACCTCTTGTTCCTCATAACCCACTTGTATGCGCTGTGTTGACCCCATGAGAAAGAAAATCAAATCAACTGTAAATTGCCTGAACAGATTTGTCTGAACTCATGGAGCACCAAATCCTACATTTACATTACTTACTCAAGACAAGTGGTACTTGCCACACCTTCTACTCAAAGGTCACACAGCATTTTTTATACTCAATAAAAAAATTATAGCAGTGGGTCACAGGTTTGAATTAATTCTCTTCATATGTTTCCTAGAGCATGGAGGAAGGGATAAGAGAATAAATGACTAGTAGAAAAGTTCAGAGGAGCAAGGTGAGAAAGTGGGAAGGAACACTTTCATGTTGATGAAAGAGTTTCATTTCAGATGGATCCTCTCTTCAGCTAACTTCAGGGACTGGCATATGGCACATGCTACAGATGGATAGGCAGCAATACATGTACAGCTGTAAGGTTCTGGCACTCCTGGTCCTGGCCCACGCTGCCAGCTGGCCAGCGGAAAGCAGGTCTGCAGGACAATTTGATTTTCCACAGCTGTTGTACAAAGCATGAGGTCAAGGGAGGTGAGAAGGAGAGCGAGGGGCTTGTAGCTGACTGGTCCTTGCTTACAGCACAGAGGCTGAATTCACCTGTGACAACTGCAATATCCCAGGCAGCAACTTTCTCCACATGCAAGCCCTTCATTTAAATGATGTGCTAATGCAAGATTTAGGTCTTGCCTGGGCACTCTGGAATCTCTAATAGTACAAGATGCATGAATACCATGCAATAAGGGTGATTCTTGTCTAATCCACAGTAAATATACCAAGTAGATTGAAGTATCATTTTGTGGAAAAAGGGCATCTCTGTTTGGTAGTTATATTTAGGAAAACTCACCCTGACACCCCTGTGTGTTGACAACAAATAGTTTTTTAAAAGAAATAAAAATAAAACCCCCTTGTTGCTGGAATCAAAGTCAAAAGCAAAGTCCTCTGCACACTGCCAAAAGCCTCACAGTTTTGCTAGTGGGGTATGAATCACAATTTACTATTATTTTCACAGGAGCCAAAAATCACTGTACTCACTTTAATGGGATGACTTACTGAAATATTTAATTTCATAGGTATAAACTTTAATGAAATTTAGGTGTGTGTTAATTATTTGAAAAATTTTGAAAACAGGCAGTTTTATTATTATATTATGTCAAGCCATTTGAACAAAAAGTTTCCTATGAAATTGTTTGATAACACTACTTTATTCAAGATGATGAGGATAAGGCTGGTGTATGAGGAATTTCAGAATAACAGGCCTGAGTAACTGAATAAAAAAATGTCAGAAAGAATATGAATATGGAAAAAATCCCTCCTATGCAGAAACGTTAGGTTTGTGCAGCATGAAGAAGAAAAGGTTCCGGGGAGACCTTATTGTGACTTCTAAGGGGGCTTAGAAGCAAGATAGTGAGAGGTATTTTTACCAAGGCCTATAGTGATAGTACAAAGTGTAATAGTTTTAAACTGAAAGATGTTTAGAGTAGGTGTTAAGCAGAATGTTTTTACTGTGAAAGTGGTGAGGCACTGGAACAGGTTTCCCAGAGATGCTGTAGATATCCCATCCCTGAAAGTGTTTAAGGCCAGGTTGGATGGGGCGTTGAATCATTCAGTCTAGTGAAAGGTGTCCCTGGCCATGGCAGAGGGTGAAAACAGATGACCTTTAAAAGTCTCTTCTAACCCAAACCATTCTAAGATTCTATGATTCTACAAAATTTTCAACATGAGGAAGAAACCTCTCTGCCTTCAGATATACAAGTTCATCATTCTGCAGGAACAGGAGCTTGAGGGCATGATAAGTAGTTTGACAAAAGCATCAACTTAGTATTCAGAGGCACTCTAAAAGAAATTCATGTACTAGAAATTATTGTGAAAGAAACAGAATAAACCAGAAAATATCATTCTAGAATATAGATCTATCATTCACTCTGACTTTTAATTTGGTACTCTAGTCATCTAATCTCAGAAAACAGATGTATCAACCAGGTTCAAACACTACTAGGATGGTTGTATGGATGACTTAATAGACTCAAAACTTCAGCTCAGAAAAGAGATGCTTTCAGATCATAACACAAATGTCTACAGAGCCAGTATTGGCCAGAGATTCATTACTCACTGCTCTTCTAGAACTGAAGGTGGTTGCTGGCAAAAAAGCCCTCACAGAATTAGATCCAAAGAAGAAATAAAAAGGTAGTTTTTCATGTAACATGAGTTAACCTTTGTAACCACCCCGCAAAAAACCTAGTCAGTACAAGAGGTATGCATGGTATAAGGAAATTAGTAGAAAGAAGGGTTTGTAGAAGGTTACTAAATAGAAAAACCACAGATGTTGAGGGAAATACTTGAGCTGAAAATAACTGAAGACTAGGAAAGCATTAGAAAGAAGTATCACACACTGTTGTTCTTTTTCTCCTTCTGCTTACGTGTCCACTTACAGGCCAGTGTAACCAAACTAGATTTATCTCAACTGTGCGACTGCTCTTTCATTCCTATCACAAACCTCTGTGTTACAAATTGTATGTTGTATGTATCGTGGCTGCCTGACCAACTACCTAGTGAGGAAACCAAAATTTATATTCACAAGCATTAATAAAGGTAATTGTACCTTAACAGATTATTACAAAAGGTTTATGAGGAATATTTTGGAGACAGAAAAGGACATTTTGGAACTCAGTATACTTCTTGATTCTCTGTGGTGGAAGGCAGAAGCCTAAATGAAGAATTCAGAGAGGTGAGCAAGCTAAGCAGGGAGAGACCACTGGTAGTAGCAAAAGGCAATGGGGGTGTCTTGCACACTGCTCCACAAAATTCCATTACTCTGGAAGTTAACCTTCTGCAGCATGGGTTTTGTGGCACAACTTTTCACAAGCCAAAGGTACTTTTTTCTTTGACAAAAAAAACAAGCCTCTTTCATCCTACATGGCCAACATTCAAGAAACACATCTTATTTGGTGTATAATACAGAGTTCTCATGCAAGTATGTCTTTCACAGTCTGTACAATAATCTGTCCTTTTCATTTACATTACATATTGAAAAGACTACAGAGGTAGAAGATGAAGTTGACTTTAAAATCTAGAGTCAGAGATTTGCACCAAGTTATCAAGTTGTTAAACTACTTTTTTCTTAATTCTATTAATAAACATGTAACCAGGCTGAAAATGTCTTCTTCAAAAAGGACCCAACCAAAACTGAATTGACCAGACTTAATTATTTTTATCCAAAATAAGATAAAAAGTTATTTAAAAGTTCTTAGCCTTTACATTGGGGATTTTTTTTCCCATTAATTAAATGACATAGACCTTGCATGAAAGCAGCATCTTACTTCCTTTTCTAGTAACATTTAAGTGAATTTAGACTTCTGAGCTTTTACTCAAGTCTGCAAGTCTAGTAATTCATAGATAATTTGTCCCTCAAGTATCTTTCTGGTACAACAACGCCTACTGGGAAATCTACATAGGTGAAAATTCAGGATACAGTATATCCCAGAGAGTTTCCTACAGACAGTGTAGGGGTAAAGCCATTCCAATTTGAAGGAAAAAAGCAGTGTGGACATAAATGTGTAGGCTTACATCAGTTTGCCTGTGGACCAGATAAGACTCTTCCACCTTTTTTGGTTTACTAAATACAGATAAGTTTTGGGAATCCAGCCTGCACTGGTAGCCAAGTCCCCCTGGGAGCTCTGGGAAGTCTTATGCAGACAAGGTTCAGAGCAGGCTCCAGCAACCTCGGCCAATGCAAAACACAAAGAATGTGCAGCTGCAGCATGTGCATAACTTGGAAAGCTTCATTAGTCAACAATGCAAGGGAATTAACCACCCTTTAGCTTTTTTTCTTTTTGGTATAGACATTGCTGATGGTGACTGTGCTTTGTATTTGCATAAGGATAACCTATTGTAATGTGTATCTATTCAGGTTTACTTGTGATGCTTTCTTCTTATTCTCTTTTATAAAGAACTAAAATGCTTTGGTCCTCTGAGAATAGCATCAATGAATCCCAGAAACTATTTATTGTTCTATGTACATAATGCACTTGTGCATAGTTCTTTTGGAGTAAAAGAACAATAAATGATTCCTCTGTCCTTGAAAGGGAAGAAAAAACCTGTAGATGAACATCATTAACTGCTGTTAAAACTTGACAGCCTGTAAAATAAAATATTTTAAATAGACAAACCTGGTTCAATTATCTCTTAAAATACATGTGGAATCTTTTGAGACCTCAAGAGATGTTATTTCTGCAAAAATTGTGAAGACGTAGACTTCCCCTTTTAGAATAGATCTGCAAGGGCTTGTGCCATCAGAGAAAACAACTTTGATGATGCATTAACATGGTCCTGACCCAGCTGGTTGGCATGCACTGTCACTCCAAAATTCCATTAATAGGGTGCCTGAGGACATGAACTCAGTTTGACTTGAAAGCTTCATGTGTTTCAATTAAAAATGCATTTATTTAATTAATGTAGACATTAGAGAGAACACCAGTTTAAAAAAGAAGACTGAATCTGATAGACTATCTTCATCTTTTTTAAGACGTCTGGGAAATGTTGCTTTTTCTGCAAGTGTAAGATATAGGAAAGGGAGGAACGGAAATGTTGCAAATTAATAGATAGGAGGCACTGAGGAAATTATCAGGCCTATTGCACTCAAAGTGGAGGTGGATAGCCCTCTGTTTTCTCTGTCTCTCTCTTTTCTCTTTTTTTTTTTTTTTTTTTTCTTTTTTATTTATGGCCGACAAGACAGTGCTAATTCCACTCACAGGTGCTAAAAACGAGAGGGGTTTGGTCACAATGGAAAAAGTGTTTACTGGCATCACTTAAAGTGTAAAATCAATGCTTTTTGTAATACAATAAATGTGATGAAATTTCACTGTTGCTGACACCTGAACAATCTCATTGAAAGTGAAAAGTGAAGAAATGAAGGAAAAATACAGTTAAGGGAAATACCACCATGGATGTTCCTACTATACCTAGTCACCAGAGACTCTATTTTCTATTTTAATAAAATGTTTTGCTACTCTTACCAACTTAACTCACTTTAAAGATCATTTCCACTCCACAGCAGACTCTAAGGCTTTATCAAAATAAGATTCAAACTCCAAGTACAATTGCTTTTTTTGAAGTCTCAGAAGATCTCATGAAGAAGATGCCACTTCAGTCCGGCTTTTATAGATGTAGTTTTCTGATGCAGAGTTAATTTTAAATAATTGGCTGTCGTGTGGATTGTGGTCACAAATGGATACATCTTTCCTAAGACACTCTGTATGGTATCCATTCTTATCAACCTAATGTAAACAGAGATTTAGTTACCCACAGACACACCACATAGATCTTATCTAGTGCAGAAATACCAAATTAGCACTGACTGATCCTTAGGTAGCTATCAGCTAGCTGGCAGCTGTGATTTTTCATATCCAGTACATCTGCTTGATACCATATGCCAAGGTTAGATCTAGGAATTTTGGCACCTTGGTCTGGTTGGACAAATCCTTTGACATGTTTTCTCCTTGATGTGAGACCAAACAATGAATAACTTCAATTGCATGTGCACTTAGCATTGTCTAGAATATTTATTTACTTTGAGCAGTTGTACAAATGGGAGGACAATTCTACAATCTGATAAAAAGAGGGGAGCTTTGATACATATCATAGAATAATGATGTGTCAGAGAGTGGACACAAAAGTATTGCTTTTTGAGCTGCTGTCACAAAGCTTAACCTTGCTTATCTAAAGAAAAACTGGTAGACTGTGAAGGTTTTGTGACCTGTTGAAAGAGATTCAAAATCCTAAGAACAAGACAACCATACAGAATCTTTCAGATATGATGCAAATCAGCCATAATAGCTCATGGCTGTCCTGACTTAGTGCAACAAACCAACAGAACTGATCAGTGATTTTAATTTTGCTGATATTATACACAAATCCATCCCAGCACCAAGAATGTTGCTGATTTTCAGG
Source organism: Zosterops lateralis (assembly GCF_965231275.1). Classification (NCBI taxonomy): domain Eukaryota; kingdom Metazoa; phylum Chordata; class Aves; order Passeriformes; family Zosteropidae; genus Zosterops; species Zosterops lateralis. Next base: position 36,661,307 of record NC_139763.1, read on the forward strand.
CGATTTTTTTTTTTCAGGTCTCTTTCCCCTCTGTTTTTTGCTGGCTCCAGAGTCTCTGAAGATGCACAGTACCACAGAGAAGGAACAGATCCAAAATACTCTTGAGGAGGTGAGAGGGTAGCAGATACTTATTCTCATAGAAAACTGTTCTTAGCAGGTTTCATTATGTGGTGGCTTACAGGCTAGATCTGCCACTAGAGAAGAGATAGAGACAAGCATTAATGACCAGCCATGGAGAAGGGTAGAACATTCTCTTTTGGTAGATTCCTACCTTCTTTCCACATTAAAAGTACCAGGTAACAATAACCAAAATGATTTAAAGTGATAGTCTTTGAAAGAAATAGCAGAACCTCTCTTTCTGAAAGACAGAAATAAAATTCATTTAAAACAAATATAAAAGCCATCCTATTTATACAAGTTTTTCATATGAGAGTCCACCTTCACTGGCAATGTTAAATGGAAATTCCATTAGATAGGTGGGCGTGGTGGGGGATGTGGATGGGTTTATAATTTATTCTGCACCTGTGAAATCACCATCAAAATTCATCAAGTCCCAACAAATTCACTCATGTTTTTTGCATAATCCATTGCTGTGAGAAGCATAAAACAACAAAGCAAGTATGAGCAGAGCCCCTGGCTCTGGGAGCATCACATTTTCTTTCCCTCAAGAATACCCACCTCAAGAAAGCTACATGCTAAGGTTATAGGTATTACTGCACACAATTCTTTCTCTTCCGTGTTTCAAGGGGATGAAATGGTGCACAGCTTTTATCTTTTTTAAATTATAGCTCTTTTTATTTATAAAGACTTCAGCTTGAAAAGCTGTTAAAAGTAATAAGCCACATCTTTCTGAGAATACAATTCCATTATTTAATCATGCCCAGAGGCAGCAAAGACACTGGGAAATAATTGTCTTTTCGTCACTCAAGCATGAAACGCCCAACATTGTTTGAAACCTAATTTTAACAAACGTCTAATATTCTAGTTCAGAAATCCCTTGACCATGGGCAAGTACAATCTCATTTCTCAGTCTTTTAAAACAGTTTGATGAAGTATCCCAGCAGGCATAAGTTGTGTTTTCTTCTCTGAATTTTTTTTTTTTCAGTCAGCAAGCTTTCACTTTTTGCAACCATCTACCAGATCACAATTTTAATAATACTTAAGCATCTCCGAAAGACATTCATTCATCTAATTTCTTCAGTCTAAAAATTCTCCTTTAAGTTTGAAGAAATCACAGATGAGGAAAATGAAACACAAGGAACAGTGGATCCAGAGCTTTTGTAGTTAAATGAACATGAGAAGATTGTACTTACTGCAAGGGCATTGTTTTGGCACAATTTGCCTTTCATGGAAAATTTTATTTTTTCTACAAATTAGCAAATTAGTAGAACATTTTAGTATATTTTTCCACACCATGATCAAGAGATTTTTAATATATCACAAAATCACAAGATTCTGGCACTCAAAAATCAACTAATTGATTAATGTTAACATTGTAGCTCATAATTAATAGGCCTAGTAAGTGAAGACACACTAGGATGATGCTGTTACAGGACTGGATGTCTGCCTCATCCTGACTCCATAAGCTCAGGAGAATAGAACATAAACACTAGATATTGAGGATTGATCTTTACTAGAAGTGGCCCATAAGTAATAGACTTAGATTCAGATTCAGAGTTGAAGTCCTATAAAGAGTCCTGCCTATAAGGTGCTTTAAGTACATCAATATATTAAATAATACAGAGTTTAAAAATAAAAAACTTTTTTCCCTTTTTATTGTCCCTTTGCAATATGGGACACATTATATGGGATCCAGTGTTTTTTATAGACTCTGACTAAAGTGAAAGAATTTGAGCATGGACAGAAACCATAATGTAAGTTGCAGTTTGTGAGTTACTCCTGCTTTTCAAAGCTCCAGTGAAGTAACTGGGCCATTTCATGCTGCAATTGAAAAGATCAGGGCCTAAAATAGTGCAGGTGAAACATGGAATCCAAAATGACTTTTAACTCCTGCAGATACGTGCAGAGTACCTAAATCAATCAAGAAAACAGGTTACTGACCTCAAAAAAGAAAATTAAATAAGCACATGGCAGAGAACAGAGAATAGTTCTTTACAACAGTGCAGTAGCTAGACAAGAACAATGCAGAAAAAAAAAAAAAAAAAAAAAAAAAAAAAAACAGGAGACAACAATTTATATTCTATATATTAAAGGTAAGGGTAAAGGTTTATTTCAGGAAAGTGCCATCAAAAACAAATTGTTTCTGAGCCTCAGCCTAAAATGTGGTGCAGCAGAGTATCTGAGCACAGGCCAGATCTCTGATCATAGATGGGTATTTCTAAAAACACAAAAGAGGTGACAGCACCAAACAACTTGTTAAAAGCATTGCTAATTGTTATAAACTGAGCAGAGCAAATGCAAAAGAGACAGTTTACATTTTTGTATGTTTGGGCATATTATTTTCATTATATTCATTAAAAAGTGAAGCTAACTTCCTTTCCCAAAAGGTACTGATTTGAACCTGGGGAATGAACCTCACTATGAATGTTGCATTCCATTTACATTTGGAAATGTCTAAACAATTTATTTGTTTATTTCTTTACGGAAGTTGTTCAGTTTTACTCTGATTAGGTGTGGGTTTTATATATACACAGGAATACTTCTAAATAATGTTATGGGTTTTAGTAGGACAAAATGATATTATTGCAAATACGCATTTTGTATTAAGATTATGTTGAATAATTTTAAAGACTATCAAGGTGGTACACAGCACAGAGAGCAGCTGATTTCTCTGTCCTCTTGGTTTGCTATTTACCTTGTTAAATATGTAGTGAAATTGTAATAAAGGGGCTTGGTGAGTTTTAAATGAACTGACAATTGGAGCACTGAATGATTACTGTTTTGTGAGTATTTGGGGAACATGACTGCTGGAATTAAAAATAGATAAAGATAAAAATTATTCTCCTCTGACAAACCATTCTTCTAAAGAAATTGAACTGTGTTTTGGTTTTTTTCTTTCCTCAGTAGAGAAATGATACTTAATCCATTGAGATGTAAAAACTCTATGAAAGAGACTCTTTACAGGAGCACTTAGGTCACTAGGTTAAAGAAAGTGAATGGTATTCCTAATGGAAGATAAACGGTTGCCCTGTGGGGTTTTATCTGTCATAGTAATCTCAAAAAGCATTTCATATAAAAGTAGAGTTAAAAAGACTGTTAAAGCAAGATTTGCCACTGCAGTAAACTAATACCTGTGGCTTACCGCCTCTGCCCTACATATGTGAAATGTTTAAAATGTTTGGCAGGAAGCTTTTTCCCACATTTGGCTAGGCATACTCAGTGAACCCAATGTGAGATAATCCAAAACAATTCAGGTTCAACAAAGGTTGGGAAAATATTATAGCGGACACAAAGCTTTGATGGAAAGCTTCTTTGATCTTGAGATTATAAAATACACAATTTCTAATCTGACAAATTTTTAGCTGCAAAGCAGAATATCTAAACATTCCTCTTTTGTCATAACAGTTTAATCCCTTAAGAATGTGATTTAAACCACTGGGGAGCAAAGGTTACCACAAGATTTGTATGAAAGAGGAAACCTGCCTCAGACACCTAGATAGAAAAATGTGAAGGCCATTAAATTATACAACTAAATACTATCTGCAGATTGGCACTGCCAGGTCACCTTCAGTTCAAGCTGTGTCAAATATCTGTTGTTCCAAACCTACTTGTTCACTGAATGAACACTGAAGTACTTATGATTATTTTATACTGTGGATTTTGTGTTCAAAATGACCCACTTTGCCATGCATGAAAAATAGCATCAATACAATAAGAGTTTAGGTGTCAAGAGCTGTGGATTGGGAGGTTTTTATTCTGGGGTTATTTTTGAGGGGGAAGGACACTGAGTATTTTTGATGTATTTATTAATCTCATAAAAGGCATTTCTTCTTCCTACTAATCTTTTTAGGGCCATAGACTATGAAAAATCTGCAACTAACATAAAAATAATGATTTTAAAATTAAAAACACCCTTACAAAGCATTGCCTACCTTTTAGGACAGCAATTCTTGTAAGGAAGCATGATCAGCAAAAGCAAGTATAAAATTATTTTGTGTTATGCGCACCACGATTCAATATCACAAGTCACATGTAAACCCATGCGTTGGAGTTCATAAAATAAGTATTTCAGTGCTGATATACCACATGTCATTAAACAATAATTTGAGCACAAAATCTAACAGGGCACTAGTCAGTGCTTCTAATGGTTTTAAAGTCAGTTGGATCATACTTGAAGTTTTTTTTATTCAGAAAAAAAAAAAAAACAATCAAACAACAAAATTCCTATTTCTTTCCTCTCTGAAACTGAAAGCAAAGTTCATCTTTTTTGTTTGAAAAGCCAATAAGTAGAAATTTAATTCCATGGTGATTTCATTTCCATGGATCTGCACATTAGTGTTTGTCATTAATGTTTTCAGCTAAATATCTTTATCCAAACTCCATTCAGTTTTCAGCTTTTTTAACAAATTGTTCCCTACCCTATAATCATGCTTGATAAAGAGAAAAAGTCTGGGAGTAGAAGACAGGGTTTGAAATAATGACTAGAATGGGGTTTTTACAGTCATTATACAAACGAATATAAATAGTGGTGATTAACACATGGATTGTCAATTTAGAAAGCACAGCTCAGTACAGTGTTGTACTACAAAATGAGGAAAACATGGATCTTTGTGGTAGAATTTTTTACAGTAACTGAACTTTTGTTTATACTTGGGAAGAAATCTTCCCATTCAGTAGGGAAAAAATAATTTTGATGAAACTGAATCTCCATAATCTCAAATTTAGAAGACATTGTATCAGAAATGGTAGATAAATCAGTTCCTGACACTGTTTTCCTTCTTACATTTCTTTTTCCTACATCAATGACAAAAGTAGTTTTTTCCCCTGTCAAAATGTGAAATCTTTCTCTCAATAACTCAAAAATCTTCACAAAAAATAATTTTACCAAAAAACCTCAACAAAAATCCTACATATCCAACAAAACCCATACAAAATTTGATCTGTCATTATGTTAATCCAGTGAAAATCACCTAATAGGTGCAAAAGGAGAGTTAGTTGGGAAGACAGGCACCTTAATTGCACAAACCTCATTCCTTTTGGAAACAATATATATTTGATTAGAAATAACATTTTTAAAATAGCCTCACACATACTAATCCTTCTGGAATCACAGTCCATCTTCTCCACATCCCATGTAACCACAAAATAAGGCTTCTGACCCAGTGTAGAGAGGTAGGGTCCTTGGTCTTTGTGCACAAAGGTTGAATTAAGGACATGGTACTGAGCTCCATAGAATTTGCAGGATGTGGCTCTGCCTGGCTCCTTACCTGCTTGGGCAGATACTATATGGAGGGATTATCAGGTAGATTCCAAATCATTTTCTTAGAGCTTTTTTTGTTTTCTGGAAGTGTACAGTTTGGACAACTAAACTATGTAGACTTCTGCATAAATCTAGGCTACTGTTATAATAACAGACATTATTAATTTCAGAGTGCAAGACCATTAAGACCTCTCTTTGCCATCCTCTGTGTCTCTGAAATGCTATCCATGTTTCAAGATTCCATAATGCTCTTCAGTAGAACAATTTTGGAAGTACAGTTTTCTGCTAATTTAGCACAAGAAGGAAGTCTCATAACATTAAAAACATATTTTCAATGTGTTTCCTTCACTAAATATCATTACAGCTAACTGGAATTGAGAGAACATACAATTTCTTAAAAAAAAATCAGAAAGAATTTTTACACAGTATATCCATTACAAATTCTTCATTTCAGCCACAAAAATTATTTACAGAGATTTCATAAAATATTTACATAATGTTTTCATTAAATATGCTATTATTAATATCCATCTGAATCAAAGAGCAGACACTGGGGAAAACCTGTGAGAGAGAAACAGAGAACTGGGAGAACACTCATGCTGAAACAAGCTATATACACCCATGTGACTGACCCAGAAACGATTTAGTTGTTGCCAGTACAGCTGTCTTTGAAGTCAGCCAAACAACCATGCTCTCCTGCCAAAAAAAAAAAAAAAAAAAAAAAAAAAAAAAAAAAAAAAAAAAAAAAGAAACCATAGTTTGGCATCAGTGTTTTGCAATCAGTTTGTCACAGTTTCAGAGCAGCTATTTTAATTTTTAAAGTGATCCTTCTATAATCTTCAGTTCTTATCTGTTTAACACAGTGCCTTGAACAGTCTTTACTTCCCTGACAGAAACCTCTTCTCTATGTATCCTCCTTCAAACTTACTTTTGCCATCTGCTGTTTTCATTGTTCTTCCACTCATGTGGATGCATTTCATTTTACAACTTCTGTCTTTGCTCTCAAGACAGATCAGTAAAATAAAACCAAAACCCTTATGAGTTAAATTCTGTCCAGTATTCAGTCTCACAGTCTTTCAAAAGATCCCTCAAGGTCATCATCATTTTATTGTGTTTTCTTGATTTTTTCAGATCAGTTTTGACTGAATTTCTGCTAAATATTCCAGTATAATGTCACAAAATCTTCCTTCTTTCAGTACATGCCTTCTTACTATCTACTGCAGGTTGTTATTTTCTTCACTTGAGAACTTGTTATAGTCCTGAAGCACATAATAATATTTAATGACCACCTTCTTCCCCCATCCCAAATCTTTCCTGTCTCCTGATGTGCTGTGCAGCTATAAATCATAACTAGGATTTATCTTTGCTTTTGTTTAATTACACTTGAAAGGTTACTTTTTGTCTTAGTTTTCTTCCAGTTTTCCTGTTGTATTATTCATAATTTTCCCAACTTGTGGTCTCACTTGGATATTAATTTTGAACCCAGACTAATTAATATTAGTCTGTGAATATAAACTGCCATATTGTCTTTTTGACCAATATCTGTGCTGTATTACAAATACTCTTCTTAAGTGAAAAGTTCTCTTGGAAGTTCTCCTTTTCTGTCTTATTACAGTTCACTTTGTTCATCCAACCACATCCACTCCTTGTAGGGATAATCTCAGGATTTTTAGACTTCTTATTTAGGTAGAATTTATCAAACTATAACATTTTTTCTCCTTTTAAAGGTCTGAAACATGACAGAACTGGTGCAGTATCTCTGAAAGCCCTATGACTCATTTGAGTATCAAAACTGGTACTATGTTTATCTATCTTTAGGCACCTGAATGATTCTCTACATGTCCAGTCTAAGTCTGCTTTTAGGCTCCCTGTGTAGTTCAGAACAAGTGTTCAAAACAACCATACTCTCCAGAGCTGTACATTTCCTATTCATTGACCAGAAGGGAACCTATTCATTTCACTTCCAGAGAAATCAAGTTAGTGCAGTGCATCCTGTGCTCAATGACACATCCTTCTAGTCATGGGAACAGTGGGCATTACTTTCTTCTCTATTTTTTCTGAAAAAAATTTTTATGCCTTAATCTGCCTGTGATTACTGCTATATTTATTTCATTTGAAATTTAAGATGAAACTTTAACCTTTTGTCTAGCTCATGCCAAGATCTTCCTAGTGTGGAAAGATACCTGGTTTCAGGATCAATGATTGAATATATCTTCCTGGATTTCCTCACTTCAGGTCTGTGTCAGAAATAGGAATAAATTCTAATACTTGCAATATAGGAGACTGAAGAAAGATTAGGTTATTCTAGAAAAAGATCACCAAAAAGAAAGTTTTTTTGAGATAGCTTACACAGAGCAAAATATATTCATATTCCCCAGTTCACTCTGGGTTGGCTGACAGGAAGCTCTAAGGAGGCAGCATTGAATTTTTATTTTTTTTTTTAATTTAAGATGGAATGTTAAATGAAGTCAACAACATTAGCCAAAGGTCAAGAAAGTCTGAATTTCAATTTGATGAGGTTGACTTTCAATCATCTGAAAGACCAATATTACAAACCTTTGACTGCTCTCTCTCAGGAAGAACCAGTAACACAAAAGGGTGAACATCATTCTTTCCCATTGATTTCAAACGGAAATAGAGGTGACTGCACCACAAGTACTGAGCACCTTTCAGGACCAAGACTTAGTTTAAGAGAGGAGAAAATGAAGCTAAAGTTATAAGAGTAGCAGCCTGGAGGTATAGTTACACAAAATGGTCCAAGCAATAGGATGTTGGGAAATAGAGAATGTTAAATAGATTGTACCTTTCTGGAGACCAGAACTGTCAGGAATCGCTGAATGTGATTATCTATATACAATTATTTAGTGATTAAATTACATGATTAACTAAATATAATTATTTGAGTGAAGAAGATTACTGGAATACGAGAATAATGTTTATAATTTCTTTCTCTGCAAGGGCTATCTTATGATTCGCACAGAACAAATCTCATTTGGGAGATGTTAGGAAGTTGAGATATTTAAAAAATAAAAAAGCTTTATAACAGTTTTTGTTGGGAAGGTGAAGAGGGGAGAGAACTCTAGAGTATTTATCTGTCAACCTTATTTTTAACTCAGACATAAATACTTCTTTCACCAGAATGGACATGCAGATTAGACCCAGAGCAAAACCTTTTTAGGAGATAAATGTTCTTCACACTTGTTTTCCTTCTTTGCAGATGATGGCAACAGTGAATGTTGCCAGAGAAATTTGTGAAAATAACACTGAATCCAAATCTGAGACAAAGTGACCCCCATGGAAAAACTGGCTACGCTTGAATAGGTTGGTTTCAGAGCTCGGCAGGAGGAGCATGAATACAAGAAAGCAGCTGAGTAGGATAAAAGCTTCATCTGGAAGGGACGAAGGAATTATTTTGGAATTAGAACAAAATGGTTAGGAAACAGACTATGCAGAACCACTTTAAAGGTCTAGTGTGAGAAAATAAGAAACAGATTTGATTAAGTGAGGCCAAGTAAGCACTGTTCATGAAGAGAAAGAAAAAAAAATACCAATACTACTGCAGGCAAATCTGCAGACTGAGGACAACATGAAAATGAAGAATGACAAAAAAATAGCATGGTCAGAAGGAGAGATGAAAGGGTAAGTGTACAAAAACATCTGATAATTACCTGCACGGTTCTTTGGAAAAGATAGCCTCCTACTCAGACTTGGTGTGCCAAGAAGCTTATCAAAAGTTCATTCTCTTGACAATCCAAGTTCTTGCTAAAAGGCTGTAATTGAATTCTGATAATTTTCAACTGGAATCAGTCATAAGGACTAAGAAATGAAAAAAAAAAAAAAAGAAAAACATGAAAAAAATAAAAGAAGGATCAAGAAATGTTTAAAAACAAACAAACAAACAAAAATACATAAAAATAAAATGGAGGAATTCTACTCAAAGTGTCCATTCCAAGGTACTGCAACATTTTGTATCAAAACATAAAACACTGGCCATTTCTCTTGGATAGAGTAAAGTAGGTGGCATTTGGAGAAAAATATGACCATTAGGAGGACAGAATCACCTTATTTTTAAGCATTTAAATTAAAAACTAATTATGAATAATAAGCATTAATTCCTCCTTTCAGAAAATCTTAAATTCCTTGTATATTTACTTTCAACTGTACTGCTGTTTTCAGAGCAGTATTTCTTTGCTAGTGCTTTCTAAAAAGAGTTATCTAGTGTTTAGTGCTTCTTGCTAGAAGTGAGCTGTTTCTTGTAGCTTCTCATGTAAGATATTCTGCTGGTTGGCAGGAATTCTAAGACTTAGAAATTGTAATTCTGCATGCAGCTTGTTCCAGGAATCCAGTCTTTGGCTCTTTATCCTGATTTTTTGTGCTACTGATCCAGTGACTTTAAATTGCTTTTTAAAGGTAATTTAATGAAGTACTAATGTTTTATTTCAGCCTGATATGTGTTTGGTTGGTTTACTCGGGACGCAGTTACCAAACATGACTCACTCCAGGATGATTATGTTTCAGTTTCATCCAGGTGCACCCAGGACTTGGCAACCCTCATCCTGAAGCTGATGTCTGTGCTAATTCTGCACTTAGTGACCTTCACGATGTGGGTGTTTGGAATGATTCTGTTGGCACAAATACAAACTCTCTCATACAACCATCTGTTCCTTGCAGAGAGGAATTTTCAACAGGTATCTGGGATGTTTCAACTACAGCACTCAGTTTTCAGCACATCTCCCATAATTTTGGTGGGAAAATAATGCCTTCGATGCCTTGCAGAAAGTAGGGCCATCAATGACAATTGGAGACAGAATCCTTTAATGGTCTTGGGAATCTGCTGAGCACCTCCTCATGATACTCCAAAACAACATCAAGGCTGAAGGCTGGTCTTTCAACCCCAGGATTCTTGTTATTCCCATTCTCCTATCACATATCCACTTTCACAAACCCCATGCTTACCTGCTCTGACTGTGTCTGAAGATGGACTAGTATGTGGCCAGTTGATGACCAAGAGTTCTGTCTAATTTGGCAGTAGCATAGTGTGCACAATGATAGTTCTGCTTGAGTCTCTTTGATACCCTGACTTAAAGCAACTACAAACATCATTCACAGAAATAGATATACTTCTTTTTCTTAAATTGGCCTACATCAAACAACCAGGGATGGAGAAAGGTTTTCGTTTTTCCCCAATTAACTATAAGCCTAACAGCTAGTTCCTAATATAAACCCTAGAGGATTCCCATTCCACTGGAACCAATGCAGGCATCTGTGTGGCATCTGTTTTAAGACAGATATAGCAGTATAGAATGACATTTTTGCTTACTATATGCAGGTTAATTTCCTTGAGGTCATTACTGATTTTATATGCTCTTTGGAGATTTCCTGTTCTTCAGAAATTCCAGCACAGTGTATCTACCACTTAAACACACTAAAAGAGGAAAGCAATATTTTGTATACAGGAACGAATTTTTTGCAATCTTCAGGTTTAAAAAAAGAATTGAAAAAAAATCACTCTCATTGGAATATTGAAAATGAAAAGTTCTCTCTTCAATAAGGGATAGACTAACTCATATGAAGCACACATATGTACAGCTGATAAACAGAGATCCCATATGGATGTTCAGAATCACAGGTTACATGAAAATTACTTTGAAACAAATATTGTCATTTATGTGGTGCACAGGGGACTTTGCAGTAAGATTCAGTGATTACAGCAATTTCTCTTTCAGTACTTCTGAAAGACCTGCTACTGTAGGAAATTATCTTTTGGGGACAAGTACATCTTTCTTGTTAATCTTTCAAGATTCTAAGGCTCAAGAAGGCTTTATTGGTGAGGAGAGAGACGAATTATGCTCTCTTATGATAAATTTCCCAAATAAATCAAACACATGGAAAAATTTGGAAAATTTAGTTTATCTCATCTCATTTGATTTGTGTTTCAGGGATTCTGCCTTCCAGTTTAGCGTACTACACTCTAGACAATGACATGAAATTTGAGGATTCAATCCAAATTGGCCACCAATGTCAACTTCCTTTGTTGTCAGACCACTTACAGGTGCTCAGTGCTCTGCAGAAATTATCACAGCCACTTGAGACAAAGTCTCTGAGTTCTTCTGCCTTTTCAACTTAGATTTCATAGAATCATTGAGTCACAGAATGATTTATGTCTAACTGTTAAGACCAGGAGTCCAGCCATTTGCCCAGAACTGCCAAGTACACCACTAAACCATTACTCTGAGCACCACATCTACACATCTTTTAAATACCCTCAGAGATGATGACTTCACCACTTCCCTGGGCAACCTGTTCCAATGTTTCACAACCCTTTAAGTGAAGAAATTTTTCCTAACATCCAATCTAAATCTCCTCTGGCACTACTTGATGCCAACTCCTCTTGTCCTAGATTTCTTTCTTATTTCAATCCTATTAAAAATGTCCTGCCTTATGTGTAGTTTTCATGTATTCATTTATGATTTTATCTTTGTAGCAGTTAAATCCTTTAATGTAGTATTTTTGGAGACAGCTGGCGTACAGAGTGATGAGCAACATAAGAGTCTAAATCAGGGAAGTGTCTCCAAGGAGTCAATGATTTTTTTACAGCTAAATAGTAGTTCTTTCTGCTTCTTCTCCTAACCAGTTGGATACAGGCCAGTTTCAAATAAAAAGAGTGTAGCTATATCAAAAATTTTCAAAGTGTATGGCCCATTCAGACTTTCTCTTTTTCTTTGTGTTATTTAACTGCTTAGGAGGTTTTAGAGCCAGAAAGGTGGGGAATCAAAATCAGAATAAGCTGCAAACATGAGTAACTAATGATGCACATGCTCCTTATGTCCATAGCACTTCATTGCAAGTTCAACAGTTGGGATAAAAAAGTGCTGACAATATCTTATGGTGCTCCATCAAAATTCCACAAGTTCAGAATGTATTCTGCAAGTGGTACTCTAGCACTGAGACTCTAGGTGGTTACAAATGTGCTCCTCTGGAAAACTTTGGACTTTTGAAAGCATCTGTTTAAGTTCTTCTTCTACCTAAGAAGGTATTAAAAGAAATGCTAGATCTTGAGTATTTACTTCTGCATTCTTTCTTTTACTGTTTAACAGCGCATTTTAATGGCATCAGGTTTGTTGCAGAGACAGAAGAGGGCCTTTCTCTTTTATTATATTATTAGGGAGAGAAAAAGATACTGCAGACAACTGACTAACAGGTGAGAGAACTGGTATGGATTTTTTCTGTCTGACCCATGATCATGTGGAAGACATATGCCAAGGCCAACTACTAGCAAGCCAGAGGGGTCATGGAACCTCCCTCATATTTCACAAATCTGCTTATCCTTTTGCTTAAGATTTTTCCTGTTTACTTTTTAGCCGTATCTTGCTGTTCTGGTATTTCTACCTGTTTTTCATTTTTTTTCTTCCATCATTTCAGGCTATTTCTTTTTCATTAAAGGGTTAAAGATTTGTAAGAGCCAGAGACAATATTAATAATCAATACACAAAGCGGAGACCAGGAGGTGACTGTTTCACAAGGTACACCACTTTCTTACAGGTAGAACCACTGTTCTGACTATTTGCCCTTTTGAATCCTGTAGCTGTAGGAGCAAGAGTGGGACATGAATTCATGGTAAGGTGGCAAAGAGGAAGAGGATACAATAAGAAGTCATCTATAAAATGAACAACAGATAAAGAAAAACATTAAAAATCCAAGTAAGACCAAAGGATTATCTGAGAAGAGTTCTCAAAACACAGGACATAAAGAGAAGCTAACTGGACTAAGGTCTAGACATAGAGAAAAAAGGAGTTCTATTGGTCATAATTTCCTTTGGTACAGAACTGCTATTTTTGAAGTCTAATCTGTTTAGCAGAGTCACCATAAAATGCTAACTTAGATGGAAATCTTCCCATAGTGTAATCAGAGAGATCAGGGAGGCAAGTGAAACATGCCACTGGGGATGTTTCCAGCATAAATCACATTTTATCTCACCTAAACTGTGAGCCTGCAACTATAAACTCTGTAAGCTAAATAAAATATTGGTGTTATCCTGGTCTGCACATGGTTCAGGACAAACACTTAGGCAAAATTAATTCGTGTAAATTGGCAACAATGGGTTGCAAATAGCCTGCATATTCTGAATTTGCATAATACATAGATGAGCTTGTAACATAAAGACAATGAAGTATGATAGAAAGAGAAAAACAAAATGCAGCTGCAGTAGATAGTAATGTTAAAAATGTCACTAAACATACTGTCATTTAGACAACAAACTCCTGATATGCCTTACTGTCATTGTTGCTGTATACAACTTACCTACATGGGTATCCAAACATGACTGGCCACAGAACCACAGACAGCAGAGATGTCACTGCCTAGCCATTTGTAAAGATACAGCAAGGAAGAAATCTGGGTCATTTGGATAATTATCATTTGAATAATCATTATCATTCCAGACAGCTCAGTGTGTTGCCTCAGGCATCTGAGCAATTTCACCCAGTCACCTCAGTCCTGTAAAACATAGAAAAGTATTTTGTGAACTTAACAGAACTTATGGGGGGGGGGGGGGGGGAATCCATTGGATTCCAGAGATATTCTAACTTTTCTATGCATTTTCAGGACATATTGAAGTTTTAGAGGGATAGCTTTCTAGTCATTGCCCTTATGATTGGTAATAAGTAGTAACATTGCTGCAGGTCCCATAAAGTTACCGTCAGGCAATTACAGACGGTTCTGCCTGAAAAGGAGAATTATCTGAATATGCAAATTTTGAAGGAAGACAAAAAACAAGGAAGAGTCAGAGAAAAGTAGTCTTTTTTTATGTGCAGAAGCTCCTTAGAACAAGAGAAATTATAAGTTAAAAGAGACATTAGAATGGAAAAAAAAGAAACAAAGTGACAAATATCAGCAGAAGAACAGGAAGACAGTCAGCAAAAGAAGCACGTTTCTTTGGGATGCTTAGCTGCACCTCTGAACAGAAGGTAATTGCGAGTGAATAAAAAGAGCAAACTGGATGCCAAGACAAAAAGCAATGATGGAGCACCAAGCATTTTGGTCAATATATTTGTAAATCTGCAGCAAGTCCCAGGAGGAAGAAAAACTCATCCCGCTTTGTATTTCTCACGATGGTAATCTTCTCATGATATACATTTTCACTTAATTTCCTGACAGAAAAGAAATGCAACCACTCCTAAAGGTTGCTAGACAAATAGAGAATTTGCTGGGTTTGCTCTGTTTTAACACACACATACAAATACGTGCCAATAAACAAGCAAATATTAAACAGAGCATTTGCCAATTAAATATATATCTCTGGTATGGTCAGTTAAAATTAATTCTGGCACCAGAGGCAACCTGGAGCTAGTTCTTGTTGTGCTTTGAAGTGAGAACTTAGAAAACAATTTATTCTTCAGACTTACCATGAGCTAACTAAATGCCCGGGGTTTTATAGAAGGTGACATAGGTATTATGGTGCTCTTGTCATGGGTACCATTTATATATTAAACAAAACAATAGTCTGACTTCTTTCTATAGGGGCAGGAATGGGAAAATGGAAAGCTGTGCTCTGTTGGTTTTTGGCATCAGGGAATTATTAACAAATTTAAAAAAAGAAAGAGAGCCAGTTAACTTTCATTTAGAAAGAATTTGTATTGAGCCGTCATGAATCTGGCATGAACACTTCAATTTAACCACTTATTTACAGCATTTGATTACGAACTTTGGCAAAGTTTTTGCTACCCACATAAGCATTTAGGGTCTCAAAATATTTCCAAATATATTCTTCTGGCAATCACTTTTAAAAGGAACCCACTACTGTATTTTTAAATTTATTTGATTCATATGAAATAGTGTTTGTTGATCTGGAACTGCTATTGCAGGTATCCTGGCTGACAATTGAAAACACCACACTTTTTACAGAATCACAGCATGGAAGAGGTAGGAAACAACCTCTAGAGGTCACGTAGTCCAACCCACCTGCTCAGAGTGGTTGAGGGCCATTTCCTGTCAGACCTTTAATATCTACATGAATGGAGACTCTACAACCTCTCTGGGCAACCTATTCAAGTGATTAAACAACCTCATGGCAAAAAAAGTGGTTTTTTCTGTGTTTAAACATAGTTTCTTGAATGCCAGTTTGTGCAACATTTGCAGTGCTCCTTTGCCAACACCTGAGCAAACTAGCGAAAACACAAGGACAACTGCAGCATATTCAGCAGAGCTGAGGTTGCTTCGGCCAGGGCTACCAACTGCAGCTTTTCCAGCATCTGAGCTGAAATCAGCATTCTTTGTAAATGGCAAACACAGTGTGACCTTGTAAGGTCAAGAACTGGAACTGATTCAGACAACTTTGACTTAAAAAAAAAAAAAAACAAAAAAAAAACCCACCATAAAAAAACATGAGCAGTGTGAGCTGAGGTAAGCAGTGACTAACCAAGACCAAGGGAGGAGAGTAGGCTTGGGGCTATTGTGCAGCACATCCGGGAGGGTGAGGAGGTGGGGTGGAGGGGGAGACGCAGAAAAGGGAGTGAAGAGGGAAGGTAGCAGGAAAGAGTGATGACATAGTTTAATAGAATTGATTTATGAATCACTGACTTTGTGAAGTTAATTCCATATTCAACTTTCCCTATGCTGCTCCCCCACTCCCAATAAAGTTATCTCTGTTCTAAACCCTTGAACTCATTGTTTGTTCATAGGGAAGTATTGCTCATGAGGGAGACACAGACAATGTTAATTTAATTTCCCAGCTTTCCCAGGAGACTCTGGAGGGTATTATTTAAGGAATGTTTTCAAAGGAACATATGTGTACAGGCTCTCTTTACTACCCACAGCACCTCCACCTAGACAACTTAATACATGAGTCAACATTTGCGAATCATCAGTTAATCAACAGCGAGGAAAGGTAAATTGAAATAAAATAACCTAAGTGAATAATTTCATTAGCTTGGCTCTAATACAAACAGAAACCATTGAAGACTCACATTTTCACTGAAGCTCGGTAACAAATGTGTTAAATGCTTGAAAAGAAAGGGATACAATTGTGAAAGCACACATGCAGGTAAAATTTTCCCAAAGACTGTGTGGGAGAGCATGTAGTGGGAGCAGACCTGACTTGGCTACTGTGTGTGCTACCGTAGGTGCAAGGAAGGAAGTCTTCAAATGGTGGATTTAGCATGACTCTCTGCAGTCACATCACAAAGCACCCGGGAGTGGCTTGTCCCTCCTGGCCCCTGTGGGAATCAATCTGAGGAAGCCTGATGCTATAGAGATGTTTCCTGTATATTGTGTGGGAAACTCAGCTAAGTGCAAACTACTGGCCACAATGAGACAATAAATTATAATAAACAGGAAAAATAGCATTGGCTACTCAAATCAATGGCTGGAGCATTATGAAACTTTCACAGCATTGATAAATGAATAAATATAACAAAAAGCATTGGTTTTTGAAAGAATGGGAAGTTTTATCTGCACTGAAAGACTCCTTTTCTCTTAACTAAATACATGCAAAAAATAAACACTGCTAAAGGACTTTAGCTGGGATTTTCAGCATTGGAGAGGTGGTTTAGAAAACTGCACAATGTGTCAAAGTCTGATTCCTTTGCTTGGCCCTGAACACAGTCAAGCAGAGTCTGAACAAACGGCCACATGCTAGTGACCCCATTGCATCATCCATCCATGTCTGCTACTCAGTCCTCACAAAGTGATCACAGATGAAACAAGCTGGTCCTCCCCTTCTGGAATATTATTAAAAAAACAGCAACATAACTGAGCTTTAAAATGCTGGAGCCAGCCTACTGTCCAGTGAAGAAGACCTGGAATACTCTGAGGGTTAAATACTGCTCCTCTTGTGCACACATGCTATCTCAGTGAATTCAAAGAAGTGAGCAGTGAGAGCTGAAATGAGTGGGAGTGAAGAGTGTGCAGCACTTCAGAGCAGACAGTGAAACACCTTACAACCCTAAGGGAACTGCAGTATTACGTACTTTTCATATAGTGTCTTTGTGATATCCAGACTCTGTGAAAAGCTTAAGAAAATGCTCAGCTGCAGCTCAGGTGAGCCATCCCACCTGAGGCAAAATTAAGTCCCCCCTCAGACAGTCCCTGGAGGGTTCAGGGCCTTGTGGGGCCAAGCTCTGAGGGGCAACGCATAGCTAGGATAAAGCAACAAGATTTGCTAGAATAAAGCATTAGAGGTTCTGCTCTTCAGCAACAAAAGATCTGAGAACTCCACCAAAGGTCTTTGGGGGGGCGAGGCAGAAGTAAACTGTGTAAAATTACTCTTTCAGCATTGGGAAGAAAAAAGAAAAATATCTAATCCAGTAGTGGAAGCACATAAATACTCTCCAATTCTTTCTAAGTTAATTTATTTCAATTAGTTTTATCTGAATCATACAACACTGGAAGACCATGACACAGAAGCAATAAATTGCACAGGTGGGTGTCTAGATGAAATTAGATAAAATAATGGATCATACGTTTTACAGAATACACTGGATTGCTTGTTTTCTAGTATCTCAGAATGAATGGTTGAAGAGAATGCAAGAAAAGTGATACACTAGAATCTTTGTACAGCACTTAGTACAGCCAGTTGAGGGATGTGACTGCCCTGCTCTGCTCTGCAATAATGCAGCCTCACCTCAGACAGTTTTGGGTGCCACAATACAAGATAATAAGCTGTTAGAGAGCATCCAGAGGAAGACTGCAAAGATGATGAAGGATCTTGAAGGGAAACTGTATGAGGAGCAGCTGAGGTCACTTGGTCTGTTCAGCCTGGAGGAGGCTGAAGGGAGACCTCACCATGGTCCACAGCTTCATTAGGAAGGAAAAGTAGGGGCAGGCACTGATCTCTTCTCTAGTGAGAAGTGATTGGACCCAAAGAAATGGCCTGAAGCTGTGCCAGGGGAGGTTTAGGTTGGATATTAGGAAAAGATTCTTCAGCCAGAGGGTGGCTGGGCACTGGAATAGGTTCTCCAAGGGAGTGGTCACAGCACCAGCCTGACAGAATTCGGGAAATATTTGTGGTTGTCCTGTGCAGGGCCAAGAGCTGAATTTGATGATCCTTCCAACTCAGGATATTCTGTAATCCTGTGATGATTCTACTTTGGGATTTACCTCTTGTGACATATAACAAAAATTAGTTTATTTTATTCTAGAGGAGAACTGCCTTGTTCAAATGAAAGTGACTGACATGGAGAAAGCAATGCCAGATAACCATGACTTGTTCTTCAATAGCTTTTTGTGAAAAGGCATTCAACACTATAGAGACATTCAGCACTATGGTAATTTAAAATAATGATTGGAAGTGTGAATACTCATTGTTTCAATAAAATTTAAAATTATAAGAAATCGTAGGCAATAAATAGTGTAAGAGGGTGCACAGAATTTGGTTTCACAGAGAGAAGCAGCCTTCTGCTGTTCTCATCACTGCAAAGTACAGTGGTCAGATCTGGGTACCTCATCACTGATACATGCCATATACTCTAAAAGAAGAATGAAAACCAGTTAAGAACACGCAAGGAATGGCTTTTTTAAAAATAACAAAGTTAAGTATGTCTAAGCTTGGCTAAGGCAATAAAAGACAATAGCAACCCCTAAATATTTAAAGAACAAAGAAAGTGAAAACTTAGCAACAAGGAAAATAACCAGATTAACTGCAAGATGAGTAGAAATGTTCTACAGAAAGTTCCATTGAGGTCTTGGTTACAAGTGATAAAGTGGACAAAATGCAAGCAGAAGTATGATAAAGAATTGTTCTGTGCCAACAACTTGATCTGCTTGATGCCTTAGGGTTTTCCATCTCTTTAAAACATAAAGACCACAGGGAATAAAATACAACATTTTACCTTATTATAGTCATATTGTTAATATTACAGTCATTAATGTAATAAAATATTTCTGCAACTTTTTCCTTTTAGTATAAAAACCCTTTATTTGTTCCTATCTAGAAATAAACTGCTATAATGGAAGAATCGTGCCCAACAACTACTCTGATGAGATGCTGAGCCGCATGCAAACTTTATGTTAACCATTTTCCTAAATAACTTATGCATCTCTAAATGCTCCCCCTATAAAACTACACGAAGCAAACACAGTACTGTATAAACAACATCTGACTCACAGGCAGACTCTGCGGCTGTGAGTTTGAGCAGGAGAGGGCAGCATAGACCAGGAGTAACTACAGAGCTTCAAGGTCCAGAAAATACCATGGATTTGTAGGAGGGATAGAGGGCGATCTTAAAGACTAAATGCTGATCTCTCTAATATGTGATGCCCAGAATATTTGAAACCACAGGAAGTTGTTACCAGCCTTTCATCAGAGTCTCCCCAGTCTCTGTCATGGCTAATCTGTGCTATATTTCTTTTCCAAGGTGACTTACCTGACATTGCAGCTGATGTTTGCACTGCAAGGATTGCTGCACGTATTTTATGGCTTCTCAGGACACATTCTTTTCCACACCTAACCTTCCCCTCTATTCTCTGCCTGATCTTAATCTTTAAGCAAAAAAAAAAAAAAAAAAAAAAAAAAAAAAAAAAAACACAAACAAACAAAAAAAAAAACATCTCGGGAAGAATTTATTTGGGTAAAATCTAAAAATCCATTTTCTTGTGTAAAAGGTCAGGAAAAATGTGGATTGGATGAAAAAAGCAGGTTTATTTGGCAACTGTCTAGTGCAGTTGCATTTGTTTACATGATCCTTCCTTCTACTCCTTCAACTCTTTTCACTAAGGCTAAAGACACTGGATCTGAAAATGCCCCTCTGGAACCACATAAAAAACTTACCTCAGTGTCTGTATCCTCCTGCCATCTCCCCTCTGCCAACTTTCCTTTGACTATCTGGGCCTGATTTTTGTCTACCTTTTGTTTTATCCTCAGTAATAGTTTTGGCTCAGAACATAGTCTACGTCCTAAAACCTTCAACTGCTCCCAATCTACCAAGCTGGTTTTCAGTCATTTTCTTTCCCTTTTAAAATATTTTCTTTCCTTTCTAAAATTGAGGAAAGCACAGGTTTTAAGACAGTATTATTACTAAAAATCATCTCTGTAGCCCTGTAGCCTAAACCTCATTCTTCTACTGTTATGCTATGCTCCATACATAACATGCATGAGCATGCACAAATACAATGAAAGTGTTTAACATAAACATTTTCCTAGCATTTCAGGATGAAAGTGATCTCAGGCTGACCACTTACTTTTCTGTGAGTTTATTTATGTACTGAAACCATAAAAACAAAGAGAAAAAAATTACTAATATAATTGTTATTATCTCAACTGAAATCCTTTGTCATGAACCAGAACCATATAGCACCAGGACCTCTAAAAGCATGAGCAAAGATGACTATCTCATTGCTCAAAAAAAGAAAAACACCTACCATGAAAGTGTAACTCGAAGCAGTAAGTGAATTATTTATTTGCATTTTTGTAAGGCATGGATACCTGCACACAGTAAAACTGAACAAGTCTCTGCTGTGAACCTCGTACGCTCTAAATAAACAGAGAAAACAAGGAAACCCAGAGGCATAAAGAAATAACATCAAAGAAGTTAGCAACACAGGAATAGAAGGGAAGCTCTCCCTAGTCCAAGGCTAGTTTTTTATAAGACTGACTATTTCTTTTCACATTCCACAATTTCATCTTTTTGATGATAATTAAAAATAATGACCTCTAGTATTCACCTTTACTGGCTGAAGTACATAGGATAGGAAAAAGTCTTTCTTTTACCTTTTTCATTTGTCCTGTACCCATTACCACTGTGAACATTCAGACATGAACTAAAAGCAAATTTTTATTTTATCAGCATAAGTTATTTAGCAATATTGTTCCATTCACTTGAACTTATTGTTCCAATCATAATTGACTCTAATTATTCTGCAAAGTCTGGACTTACTTATCAGCATTAATTCATTTAGAAACCCTAATACAAAGGTATAAAACTGTGTTTTTAAGAAAGGAAGCACATCCTGCCAAAAATACAAGCCTACAATTTTCTGAAAAAAGAGGTCTCAAGCATACTAAGTCTTTAATTTTTTTTCTTTTAAAAACAATTAAAACTTCTTTTAGAAAAAGCAAAACAAACCAAAACAAAGCCTTTTATTCTGCCTGCTTAGGAGAGAAATTTAGTATCAAGGCAACAAAAGTGCCCACAGCCACATTTAAAGCAAAGATTTATCACTAAGAATCATGATGAAAGGGAAAAGCTTGTATAAAAACAGTGTTAACCCATCTTTGCTGCAAAGCTGAAGAATATCCATGCCTCTTTCATCAGAAGTAAGAGAGAGCAATTGCATAGGTATATGCATGTCTGTAAGTATGCACACATGCAAGGGAAAAGTGAAGTCTGCCGTCCTCTTTCAGCACTACCCTGTTTTGATCCAAGCTCTTTGCAGGACATATTATTGCTAAATAATAAATGCACAGCACTGTCAATTTAAAGATGGGCATAGCAGTTCCAGTGGTGCATTGAAGGTTGTCACAAATCTATCAATCCAAATTTTTTGGGCTCTACTGGTTTCAGGACAAAAAGGCTGTGCTTAAGAAGTTTAGGATTCAGGTAGGGACACAGTAGAAAGAGTGTAAGTAGTCAGCATGGGTATGAAGGTGTTCCTCAAGGTATTCACAGAGGGTGAACCTGCTTCACCTCCTCCCTCAGGTGGAAAATGACTCAAGGACAGCCCAACTGCCCATTTCAGACGCTGACTGTGGGTAAAGCTAAGCACAGATTTCCTACCAGAGAGACATCCTATTATCCCAAGGATGTCTGAGAAGATAATGTGGAAAAATTCCCAATGCCTTCAAAATTTTCTTCCTGTGCTAGCATTTAACTAAGGAAAGGGTTCTGAGGAAGCATTACACATACTTCCTTTCCCTTCTCCCCAAAACTATGCATTGTTCTGGGTTTTACTGGGTGTTGATGCCTTTTTGAGATTCAGTAACCCTTAAAAGACAGAAACCTGAGGACACCAGCTAGAAGGGGCAGATCTTGAGATCCTGGACTATTCCACTGAGGAAAGAGTCTGGGCTTGCAGAAATTTATGACCTCAATTAAGCAATTTCCATTTTCTGTCACTGCATGACAAGAATACCATGCTGGAAATTTAGAATACATTGTCTGTTCAAAATGGCCTAGAATCCCAGCCAAAGCAGAGACACTCATGTCACTGAAAGCCTCAAAAGAGGAAAAGCTAAAACACAAGGAAGATAAAAGACCACTAAGAGGCTCTACTTCCAGCTGAAATTATTCCACTTAAGAAAATTAGCACCATGCAAACCTTGATAATAGAAGGACAATCAGGCAGCACTGTAGATGCTATTACAGGGTCTTCAAGGAGTGATAAACAAAGACAAGAGCCATTTGTCTGACAGTTGGACTGTGAACACAAGTAATTCCAGCTACCGTACATATAACAAAGAGATACTATAGATCCCAGGATATATCACTGAGGGATACCAGATGACACTGAAGACACCAGAGATCAAAGCAATAAATTTTACAGAATAAGAAAAAGAGTACAATTATAGCTGATGGTCAAAAGAGTCAAATGCCACATGGAAGTTCAAAAGCAGCAGACAAATATAATAATAACCCTGCTGAGTGCAAGTCCACAAACACATTATCTAGATAGCCTTCAGAAAAAGAGAAAAATAAAACTCAAAATTATATCTATAGTTTGTCTGCAGAGCAGTTTGCACTAACCTTTGACAGCAATGACAGTGTAAAGGAAAAGTTCTTGATTTTCAGTGACTGTTACTTTTGCTGACATGATTCTCTCCTACAGCAGCCATCTTCCTTAAAAAATAAAAAAAAATCTTTCCCATGTTCATTTGAGTTAGAAAGTAGGAGTAATGATCACATAGATAATCAGAAGAAGAAAACCCCAAACCGAAAAAAGAATCGTGAAAGAGACAAAACAAGACAAGATTTTTTTGTGTAACAAACAGTTATTTTTTCTGGCTACTCCTCCACTCTCCCAATTCTTCATCTGTGCACTGTCTTCTTAGCTTATAAATCTTTACCCAGTGAAATTTGTTTTCATACTTGTCAAAAATGTCAGTAAATATTCTGGGCTGAGTAGAAGAGACAAATATCAATTTTTATTGAAGGTCTTGAAATGTATCAAAACATCAGAAATTTTCAAACAACTAGCTGGAAAACATAAAAATGTTTACCATAAATCAGAATTGTAAAATTCAGGTCTAATTAATTATAATATTAACATTTTATTGAGAGATCTGAATATTATGAACAGCAATGAAAATGGTAGTTCTGAAGCATAATTGCAGAAACCTTGAGCATTCTATTAACCCCTGCTTACAATAAATACAGAAACATGTACCATGTCATTAAACTGCCTTGGTATTATGAATTTTACCCAGCAGTGGAATAAATCAAGACCTTTCAAAGCATTTTAGGCAACAACACATCAGACAGAGAAATAAATCTGTGGTATATTTGATTACCAACCAAACTGACTCATCACATGTGTTAACCAGAGTCTGAGTCTGCATCCTGGCACCTTCCAGGTTAGGGAGGCCCACCTTTAAGAATCTGTTCCAAATTGTACAGAGCAAAAAGACAACCCTGAATATCTAACATCTTAGTGATGGCAGTGTCTCTCTGCCAGACAATTCGCCCAAGACATGAGAAATCTCTGCTGCTGAAATATTTGGGGGGTGACAGGTGGTGAGTGGGGAAGGAATTGGTTTTAAGGAAAGTTTTATTTTTGGCAAGTAAGTGTTTATATGAGAAAATGACCAGTTAAAAATTAAACCCCAAAATGCAGAATAAAACTGCTCCATGGATATAATCTAATTAATATATTGCAAAAACTGATAAAATGTTAATAACAATGTTAGCACTGAAGACAGAGTATTTAAACTTAGGACAGAAAGACATAACAGATGGAACAGAGATATGTACAGATCTCTTACACTCATATATGCATCTACTTATGAATATATTAGCATCTGACTCACAAATAAAACATATTGAAATAGTCACAGCAGCATTATCTACAAAAAAAAAGTCAATCATGAAAATTTTAATGTGCTACCATTTATAAATATAAGCTCATTTAAAGACTGGGTGTTTAGAAAATTATTGATTCTTTGTGTGCAATTAGGAAAAAGAAAATACTTTTCTGGTTAGCAGATTCAGTCCCTCACCACAGCCATCAACAGTGCTCTTGACATCAGCTTCAATGGGAAAAGAATTACACCGTGTGTTAACTCTCAGCAATTACATTGACATTATCAGTGATTTACTGAGTGGTATTTCAAACATGATACCATATGTCAGCTGATACCAGGCAAGTTTGAGTGACAAAGTTCTGATCATAACCACTTGGTTAATAAATATCACAGCTATTGAGCCTCTAGAGCATTTAAACTCTGACAGCCAGGGCATCACCATTTAAAAAAAAAAAAAAAAAAAGCTTGGAAAATCCTGTGAGACTCAGCTCTGAGTTCAAATGACTTCCTCTTAAGGCTTCCACTTCTCAAGTTGATTAAGATTCAGTACATAGCTCTGATTTGAAATTGAGTGGTTCAGCTGAAGGGGAGGCTGGAAATTTTCTCCTGTTGATAGGTAGAAGTGGGAAAGAGTATTGCTAACACTTCGGGATGATTTTCAATCCTTTGCTGTGCCAACATCCTTAAGAATTTAGGCTGCTGGAACATGTTTGTTCTTCTGAGCTGCATTTCAGAGACTTTTTAGAATTACACTAGAGATCCCAGAGGGTTTTGTAGGCCATCACTTGGAAACCACTGCTCTCTAAAGACTAATTTAAAAAAACCTATGGAAAGATTTTTTTTCATCATAATTAAACTACATCTTTTAAAATATCTATGTCATTTTTACCTTATATTGGACCAAAGGATCATCAGGGAATCCTTTTACTCTTCCTTTTACATCAATTAAGTGACATTGATAGCAGGTATTTCTAATTTGAAGATATTTGATGTCTAAAGCACAAAGACAGTTGTTTTTTAAAAAAACATACACTTTCTTTACCTCTCTTTCTTGATTTTAATTGCAAATTATAAACATCTAACTCTACCCTTATGGACTTTTTTGACAGAAAGATCTAATGAACTGATCAGTGTTGGAAGAGAGGGTTGGTTTTTTTTCCCATCTTCTTACATTAATTTCCCATAGATTTTAATTCTATGTTAATTCCCAAGAGCTCTCTTGCATCCTGACTTTTTTTTTTTTTCAGTATCCAAGGACATAATAACTCTTTATAAATCAGGAAAGCAAGTTCAAAAACTCTAACGTTCTTGTCTCTTTTAAATTGAATCTTTTTTAGCTAAATTACTCAAATACTAAAACCAAAATGAAAGTAGATTTAAAAAAAAACAAGTAAAAAATATAAGAGGAAAATAATACCAAAGAAAAACTTAGTGTCATCATATTACTGGTATACACTAATAATACTGGCAATTAATTTTCATTTTTAAGCTGTTTTTCTGAGTTATAGGTCTTTCAAAAGATAGAATTTCAAACATATTCTTTTAGAAAGGGCTATTTAGATAAGAACAACAACAAAATGAACAAACTACTCAACCTACTGCAGTAGTTTAAATTGTTATATTGTCTGTTTAGAATGATGTTCAGGGAGAAGGACATCATTAACAAAAGGGCAAGGTAAATAATGAGGCGCTGACTATTGGCTGCAGAGAAATAATAAAAAAAAAGGATTCTACAATCTAGGGAGCCTGCTGCTGCATCATGCAGTTAATGGGCTAAGAGAGTCTGAAGTTACATTAGAGCCCTGTACTGAGAGATCAGAAATGCAGGAAAAAGAGAAACTAGAACATCCAGGGTAAAATCAGCTGCTGTGTATACAGGCCAGAGGATGTTATTTGGCTGCAGGGGAACTGGTGTGGATCATCAGTTTGTACATCAGCTCATTAGCCTCATGCTGGTTAACTGTATTTTTTCAGCTGGGAAGTATTTAAGGCCACATGTTAGAGCTATTTTTCCCCTCCCTACTAGACTTACAGGGAGGAACAGGAAGAAATTTAAAGTAAATTAAGAGTAATAGTGAAGTATTTACTTGCTAAACTAGCTTGTTGAAGTCTTTTAGATCATATGAGGCTGGAAATCAGAAGAGCAAAGAGAGGGAACTGACAGGCAATGTACTGAAAATGGTAGATCAACTCATAACATGAGAAGTTTGCATGGATTTTGAAGTCAGCAGTAAAACCTGTTAAGAGGAACAGGTGTTGCTTGGTGATTTAGCCATGGGCAATACCTGGAGTCAAGTCATGAAATCTTTACATTTTCACTTCTGTGATCAGAAGAGGGGCCCAGTGCTTGGTGAAGAATCTGAGGGTGGAGATGAGCAATACAGCTGTGTTAGCCCTTGACAGCTGCTGCTGAAGAGAGGGGCGGCTCCCTCCCACTGCCCACTCCTTGCTCTTGTGCTGGCTCTGGCATCATCTAAATTGGCAGTGAGCTGGATTGAAGAACTTAGACTGGCAGAATATTAACACCCTCCTCCCCTGAAGTGCAAATTGTACCAAAGAGCTGGAGCAGCATCTTGGAGGAATTTTGAAAGCTGCGTGTGGGCAGTAGTGCCATTTTTGAAACATGCCTTCCCCCCACCATTTGGAGCATACAGATGACCAGACTTCCTTACAAAACAGCTTGCTATCCCACATTTTCGGCCCAAACCCTCTGTGCTGCTGTAGCATGGAACTGGAATGTGCAGAGAGATGCAGATCAGTGTGTGTGGATGGTGCTGTGGTTTAATGTCCTTCTGCTGGTTGGTCACACTTTCAAACCTCACCCCTAGTTGCTTAGCTGTGCTGTAATCTGGGTAGAATCTAGAAGTACTCTTTCCTTTACTTTTCTTTACTCATTTATGGCTGCTATGAAGGAAAAAAATCTCGTCTCTGAAAAACAACACTGAGATGGTGCAGCCAGAGTCTGTTTGGAGGAAATCCAGCATCTTCTATAAACAGTTCTATTTCACCATATTTAACACAAGTGCCTCTAAATAATAGCAATATTTTGCTTTCAATATTATTTTGGCCTTTGACCAATGTTCCATTTTATATCCAGTCTCTGTTACAATGCTTTTGACAATAATGTACTGATCTTTCCTTCAGAAGAGATAAACTTCTAAAAATAGGTCTTTATCTTCCCAAGACTCATTTATAATTTTACAGCAGATTAAAATTTCACTGATGAATGGGGAACTGCTGATGGAGCTCAGCCAACACTAAAATACCCAATCTCACTTTGGTATCTTCCAAGTATTTTCCTCTTCAGCACAATACTCTCATATTATTTCTGCTCAATGACCTCTATGTCATGATTCTGCAGTTAAAGACAGTGAAATATTCAACAGTTGCATGTAACTGGGGTCAAAGATATGGCTGATATATCTTCTGGAAGGAGAAGGTTGAATGTGGTGTCAAAAAAAGAAAAAAATTAAAAAGAAAAATAAAAAAAAGTCCCCCAAAACACATCCCAAAGCTTCTAGTTTGTAGACTAGAATGAATAGTCTAGCAATTCAGAGATAATTGAACCAATCACTGTATGGTCTTTAATCAGTATGACAGAGAGATCATACTTTCCCCTAGGAATTCATAGTAACTTTGTAGTAAAGGCTCTAGTTAATAATTATGTCTACACTAGTCTGTATTTGCAACAAACACTAGTATTATGAGTACAGACACTTCCTTGCCCCACAGTCATCTTCACTGGCTCTTCATGTCTACCTACATGCACTTGTCTGTCACAAGATTTCTTGCTTAATGAAAAGTTAGTTTATGTGCTCTTGATGACAATAGCCTAGAAAATCAGAGGAATGACTTACCACAGGGTAAGTAGGGTGTGAAAACAAGATATATTGTACATTTTATGTAAGTCCATCTAAAGGTGGCTTAAAAGAAGGCTGGAGAGGGACTTTTCACAAAGTCTTGTTATGAGTGTTATGAGAAAGATGAATGGCTAAAGCTGGTAGGTTTAGATTAGATGTCAGGAAGAAATTCCTTACAGCAAGGGTCATGAAGCATTGAAACAGATTGTCCAAAGAAGTTGTGGACTTCCCATCCCTTCAGGTGTTCTAAGATGAGCCTCTGAGTAACCTGCTTTAGTGATAGGTGGCCCTGCCCATGGCAGGGGTGTTGGAACTAATTGTTCTTTAAGGCTCTTTTCAACCCAAAGCATTCTGTGATTCTGCTTTTGATATGGTACATGTCTGTCTGTGTCTCTTTCTACACCTCGCTTCCTGTGAAAGGGTATGATGGAGAAAAACCTAAATATGGAGAGAAATGGCAGAACAAACAATGCAGTATAGGAGCAATGCTAGTTCATACCCTGATGACATGTCCATTTGAATAATTACAACAGTTCAACTCACTTCTCTTGCTCATTCTGTAAAAGTAAATCTGTATTTCCTCATCATTTAAAACACAGAGGAATTTTTCTGACTTGGTTGTCTTGATTGTGCTGAGGCAGGAGCCAGTAAGATCACTATCACAATCATCAGAGCCAGCTGGGAAGCTGCACATAGTGAGGAAATGGTGAGAGAGAGAGAAGGGTAGGACTTTGTCTTCAGCCCAGCAAAAAATTATAGGGGGCCTAAACCATAAAATTATGTGAAGGTTTCAGGAGAAATTTATCTTGACACAGGAGAAAATTGCATTCACTTTAGGTACTGTATAGCCTTTTTCTAAAATTTCCACAGTCTTTTGATTAATACATTACTCTGAAGATAAGGCACCTCCTATTTTTGTTTCTATCCACTCTTGTTCATGTGGCCTCCAAATCATGTTCTACACCATGACCCTGGAAGTACTTACCAGTCTGGCAGCACATCTTAGCCTGAATGCCTAAAAATCTCTCCTGAAATGAGCATTCTATATTTTGGCATGTCTTCAAAGACACCCTAAAACACTTGCTTGAGACAGAATTCAGTATGGAATATCTCTCTTTTAAATAAACTGAAAACCTCCATCAGCAGACAAGCTGACCAGTCCCCAGCTAAGCTCAGGACTCCATGGGTGAAATGTTGTCTTGTTTATGCACCGAATGGTCTCTTTCCTAGAGACTGTGTGTCTACATGTGTCAAACATCTACAGACTATATGTGTTTGGTTGAGAGAAAATGTTGTGAACTGTATTCTCATTTGACACAGACAAGCAAACATCTATTGACTCCAGTAGAACTAAGTCAATTTAGTTCAAAATATTATCGTATTTTATTTCTTAAGTGAGTTAAGGTCCTGTACCTTTCACCTGCATGACGAATAACCATTTCATCCTCCTTCACTTAAATAGCAACCATTTTCTTCCACCTATCTAGATATTTTCGCTATGTTTTTGACAGAAAACCTTCCAATGTCATCCAGCTCTCCTTCCAAACGGCAATATTTTGGTTGGAATTTATTGTTTTTTCTCCCCCTCAGAAAATTATACACTCCTCCCTTACTCTATAAAAAAAAATGCATTTTACATGTAGTCATTTAAAGGATAGATTTTCAAGAAATTGAATAAAGGCAAGTCATTCAAATTCTTATTCTGGAGAATCTTTTCATTAATTTGTAAGATCTGTCGCCAAGAATATTGCTATGTTCCCTTCCCCCTGCCTGAACTGATGGACATGACTGAAGATAATTAGTTTCTAAAAGGTAAGAAAGTACTTGAAACTCGATCTACTGCCAACAGAGGTAGGTCCTTCAGGTAGCTGGAGAGGATTTGCTAATGAGAGCCTAGTTCAATAATTTACATTTCTTTGGTGGTTATTTCCTTATGCAAATGAACAGACTTTTCACTACATAGAAACGGGGAACAACCGACTGTTAAATGAACTGCCTCTCACTTAATGAAAACATCCAGCTCCTTCTTTCTTATGTGTTTACAGAAGGTTATTTGTTTGGATTATTATAATCCACAGCACTTTGATGTTCACACCACACTGGGGTTTAGAGAACAACACTATTATCTGTAATTGCAACTGCAAAGTTCCTCCCTTCAGAGACTTACTACTATATTTTTATCAAAGGATGCAAAGACAAATACATTCAGCATAATGAAGGCAGCCTAGAATATCCAAAGACTTTTTCCTTTTTTAATTTTTTTTTTCATTTAATAAGAAAACAAGACACCTTAAATGTCTTTAGAGATATTCAAAAGAAGGAGGAAGGAAGTGGCTAATAAAATTTTAAAAGAAACCGTTTGCGTGTTTTCGATCATCCAATTAACAAACTAACAAGGTATAACCCTCATGGTTGAGTGAAAGGGACAAGGTAACAGTATTTTAAGGTCTGTATTTCTTTTTCTTTAAGAGCAAGCAGACCTTCAGCCTGGGGTGCTGGTGATGAAGGGAGTAAACCAAAGTAGTTAGATCGATGGGGAGCTTTCATCATCTCTCCTGGATTAAACACAGGAAAGAAAATAATATCCTTAAATCCCTTCTACATTTTACAAGAATGACAGAGACAGCGAAGTTAGTGGGAGGTAACTACGGTGTGGTTAAAGCAAATGGTTAACTGCATGCAAATGTACTGTTATCTTTAATTTGCTTCTTTATTTCTGTTCTCACACTATCCGAAAGCTGCTGCTGCCTCTACCAGGTGTCAGGAACATGATCCTCTTTTGTTTGATGTCACAAAAATCAATCTGAAATTTCCTTAGCCCCTAGCTATGTTGAATTCTGTAATGAAGAGTTAATCTATGCACAACTTGAAGGTTAAAATTAAAATTTCTTCTGCTCTCAGTAAAGGTGTATATCCTTGCAGATATTTTGAATCCCTCTGGGAGATCCTCCCTCATAACACGTCATGGTCTGCTGAAGAATATTTTTAGACTCTTTTTCTTTTTAAAGCAAAGCTTCTCAGACCTCTGCAAATATTTATTGGTTAAAGCTCAAAGATAGACATCAGATGTTTGAAGAGGGTAATTTTTTCCCCTCAGTTGTAAGGCACTCACATGGCTATAAAAATAATTTACTTCTTTTCTTCAAGTTTATTTATCATTTACCAATAACCATTTCTTTTTGTGTTTGTAGTGACATAAAACAGGACCTATTCCCACTGAATTATGCATTGCATATTAGAAGTTAGCCTCCAGTCACAAAACCATTTCAAACACTGTACTGTAGTATCTCATGCATTTTCATTGAACACTATTCGTACTTTCATAGCTCAAGCATATTTTTAAATGTCTCTTTCACTTTGTCATCTCTCAATTTTTATTGCAAAGTGCTAAATATGCTCCTGATGCTGCTAAGCACACGTTCTCATCAGCTGAAGAAACTAGTGAGTAACTAGTCACCATACTCTACTGACAGGATGTGCAATATGTCACACTGGACTCCATTTTCAGCTCTTTGCTTTACTTATTATTTACATCTTTAATTAAGATTAAAAAACTTTAATGTATTATAAATATTCTCTTCAAGAAAGAGTCTTTTTTTTTAACTCTGAAAGGACATATGAAGACATAAGAAAAGTAAAACTCTCCTTCCAGTAGCAGAAAAAAAATCTGAAAAAAAAATACATCTAGGAAACTTTATTTGAAAATAATTATAGGTTATCGCAATGCAGGTCATGTTATTAAATTTTCATGAAAAGAAATAAAAACATTTCATGAAAGTTGCCACCTCTGTTTGTCTGCATTACTAAGGGGGGACTTTTCCAGGAGTCAGGATAGAGTTCTCTTTTGGTTGTCTCTGTTAAAAATGGACCACAACTAAGAGGAAAACAGATATGAAACTACATCTGTGTTGGCAAAAGCTGGGGGTTTATATCACAATCACTACTTTGAGTACTGTTGTTAAGAATGTTAAGCCCTATGCGTGAAACACATTAACCTTAGGTAACAATGAGCACAAAATCTCATTGTTACTAAGATTTTAAACAAAGAAAGGCATATTACTTAGCAGCATTTTAAAAGTGAAATACAATGAAAACATTGTGAAATAATGCACCACAATAATGGGAAAATATTGGAGAATTAATGGATAAGATTAGATTTGTGCACAAGGGAGCTCAAAACCACTGAGTTCCATCCAAATACCAGCATTATATATAAAAAAATGAAAATATTCATCCAGTAAGATACATATTTATCTTTATCTGAACATCTTGAACACAATAAACTCTAATAAAGATAACATTAAGGGTTGACTTCATTTATTTCTTGCCTCTGATTGAACCAAACATCATATGGAAATTGCCATCCCACAGGAATTTAGACAGAACTTTTTTCAGTACTGCTCATAACTTGGAAGTGAAAAAATCTCTCTAAATTATTGAGAAAAGTTAAAGCCAAAATAAATTATGAACTAAAAAATTAAATTTAGGTGCAGCTGAAATTTGGAACAAAATTTTGAAAAATATTTTGTGCCTTGACTGACTTTGATCTTTATGCAGTCAATTATCTGTCAGATGATAAAATGATTTTGTAACCCCTAAAATAAAAAAAATACATGCATACAGCTGCTCAAGATGTTTCCATTTAGTGGTGCTTAAAAAAAGCTCACTTGTAAAATAAATTTCATACAATTCAAAGTACCATTTTACTGCTGATGTAAATGGAAACCCATTACCCAGGAAAAGGTTCCACTTTAATTAGTTTTCAGATCATATATTTATAGTGCAACACTTCTGTACAGGTGTACATTGTAGAAGATCATATGCATAAAATGGCATTTATGAAACAGCTCTTAAAATGCATGAAGCAAATTGCAACAAAATTTAGACATTTTCTGCTCCACCATCAGGGCTACTAAGCTGACTATCCATAGCACAAGTGTTGTTGCTCCATTGCCTCTGGACAACCATTGGAGCAAATTATAATACTACTCATAAAATAAGAAATTACTGAATGTATTAGAGTCAAATTTCTGGTTCCACAGGCATTTACTTGTTCAGGCAAGTTACTCAAATATCTGCCCTCCACTGTACTCATAGGTCTGGGTTAGAGCTGCATCCTCTGCTTTTCCTTGGAATGCTTGAACCTCCAAATGTTGCTGCACTACTGCTGCTGATGGCCCTGTCGACATCCAGGCACTTTGATGTCTTGCCAAAGAAGGGGGAGGCAGCCTAGTTTCGTGTAACTGGCCATATGAATGTTCAGTGTTCTTTGAGTCTGCTGAGGATTATCTTTTCTGCCCAGGTGTGGGCCATGGACCCCTAACTGCCAGGGTCCGATAGGATCTTAAGACAAGGGAATTCAAACACAGCTGGAGAATGTGGGTGTCTGCATGCTGGTGCAAGGAATGCGAGTTTCCAAGAAATAATGACGGTGGGAGGAAAATACCAGGCATATTGACTGCTGACAGAAGCTACCTTGGTGCCAAAACTAAGAAATAGTCAAGACCAGGCATTCTTCTGAAGCTGTTACCCCTAAAAGGCTGCCAGCTGAAAGGGAATGCATGATATCTAGGACACTGTGAAGAAGTGTCTCTGTGGCTCTCAGCAAACTATCTTTAATTTAGGCTATCTCTATGATAAGTATTGACAATTCATGTTTTTCCTCTGGTCTCCACCCTCTTTCAGAATTTGTACATTTTATCCTCCTCCCTCTCTGCAATTTAGTAGGTTCGTGTTGCTTGTTGATATATGTGACAGACAGAAACAAAGTTTAAAAAAAGAATCCTCTGGGGCTTTTTTGCCCAGGGGGAAAAAGATAAGCCCAAACAACAAAACAATTAATCTCTTTATAAAAGTAGGATTTTTTGAGCATACAATGATTCATCATGTAAACAAAATAACAGGCAAATTTTCAGACTGTGTCTGGATTCAGACGTGGAAGAATATACTATGTGAACAAAAAATTCAAAATTTCAAGATTTATATCTAGAAGATTAAAGATTTCTTGCCTTATATCTTACCAGTTCTGACATACTTTGCTCAAATTTTACTTTTTTAATCTGATATTACTGCTAAATGGAGAAGACATAATGCTCTTCTTATCCATGAACTAAGCAAAATCACAAGGTTTCACAAATGCAGATGACTGCTAAAAAAAAAGCAAACTGGGAGGAAGGAATAAGAGAGAAGGAGAAGGATGGAACAGTTATCCAAACTAGCATATGCAAACGAAACATATGGTTGAGCCTGCTTATTCCACAAGCAATATACTCATTGAGGATGACTCATAAACACATGAAGTATAGTACTTAGTACAATCTATAATGCAAAAAACAGCCCATAAAACTAGTTTAAATGGGAAATGTTTATACCAGAAAAATATAATCAAAAGCTTCAAGTTCTTTGTATTTCTCTTAAGTATGTGTTATATACAAATATGCACACTTTTTTTGTTTCATCTTTCTTCCTTCTATCAAAAGGAAGAAAAGCAGTAGCAGTAGCCACACTGTAATACATGATCTCATCTCTAGTCTGCAGAAATTCTGAGTTACTTTTTTGAAAAAATACTAAATTTTAAAATTCAATGATGTGTGAGTTCATATACAAGTTCACAAAGTGAAAAGACTTTTATATTAATAAAATCAGCATAACTGAGTTTGAAGAATATCAAAGATCTATGCAAGGCTCTTTAATCTGCCCAAAATTTAAAACATCATTAAATTATTTGGTGAAACATTAAAGTTTGCAAAATCTCTCCCATCCATAGAAAAGCTCAAACTATCAGCTGAGTCTGAAATCTCTGGTCTGTAACTGCCTATATAAAGTCAAGACGTTGGGTATTTACTACTGGATTTTCACCAATAACTGTCATCTTAACATAATGTCAGAACATGGTCAGGCCCTAAAACCAAAATTTGACATCAGGATATTTTTTCTAGGCTGGACACAATAGGAAGCTCCCCAAACACAGAGCAGGGAGAAACACATCCTTCATTACAACAAAAATCACTGGTTGTCCTGAAAGAGGAGGTTACCCCTGATTTCTGAATAATATCTATGACTTTGGCTAAGTCCTTCCCTCTGTGGACCAGGTAAACAAGGTCCATCAGATGGGCCCTTTTTAGTATGGATGAGCTCTGGAGAACATCTGTCTCAGACTTGATCTGCTCATCTCCCCTCTGCTGGAATGGAGGGGGCTGGGACAGCACCAACATTTCACCCCTTGGCAGGCACAGAGAGAGCTTTCAGATCCCTATGCTGCGTTTGCTGACCAAGCATTCATTCCGCATTTCCTCCAGGTGGAAGTGTCCCCTGGGTTACACCTGGCCTATCAACTGTAATTGGACTATCTGCTGGTTTGCATAATCTAATTAGCCACTCTTTTAACCTTCCCTGCTAAGGAGAGCAAAGACCTTTGCTTAACCTTTCACTTTCACAATTTAACTCATTATGAGAATACAGTTCCACAGTGACTCTACCTTTTCCTGATCTATTTTCTCCTTCCCCAAATGTTCCTTATATCCCATAACTGTTGCTATCTGTTCCTTACCCTGAAACCCAAAAAGGATGCAGTCTCACTGGCCATTTGTCTTGCTATCCGAAAAAGTTCGACATATAGTGTCCTTAGAATTGAGGTGAAATACAGTGAATTCAAATTCTTAGAAAGCTCTCTTTGAGTATTATTGTATTCAAAGTAAATACAATTATGTCTATTCTGCAAACTTCTTACATTAAAAACCAATTCCAAGTATTTGAAATGTTTACCACAAGACAGTGATGGTCCTTTTGAGGCTCCTTTCAAATAATATAATTAGAAGGCTGGGGGCAGAGTGCAACCTTTCAAAGAGAAAAGGCTTCAAAATTGCTATTTTGTTCTAACTGTGAAGAGCTCTTAGACCAAATTTTCACCAAAAGACTGTAATAAAGGGAATAAGACTGTAGCATAGCTGTGATGAAACTTTACTCTTATGAAAAAGCTGTATATGAAGAGGATAATTCTTAATAAAACATTGCAAATCCCCCATTCATGAAGCAAACTGCAGTGTAGGTACCACAGTGCAGTGGCTTAAGAATGATTGAACCACATTACATGTTATGATGCATTCTTATAGAGGTTAATATAAATTTTCCTGTTCAATGCTTTACAAAACCATGCAGGGTAAAGTATGAATAATACAGCTATTATTACATTAATATAGCAAAACATTCAAGAGCTCAACAGTAACAACTATTTTTATGATTAGAAATGAGTTTCAAAACATGTTTCATTAAAAAGTCATTGAAATGTCTCAAGCTACTGACAAACAAGGAAAGTCTATAGGGCCAAATTCTCCGTTCATTTGCAGCAACTATTTAATAGGTCATTATTTTCTGCAAAATGGCCCTTGTGAATTTTGCTAAGATTTTTTTATCTCATGTCAGCCTGGGCCTTGGTGCATGGAGAAGATACAATTAATTCTAAGTTGGATGGCTGGCATCCTTAGGAGAACACAAATAAAAAAATGTCTTTAATAAAAAGGGTTCTCATAGCCAATTCTATATATTGGGAGAATGCAGATGATAGTGAGAAACAAATTTAATCAAGTTCCTTTAGAGGTTTCCTGTTTGTTTATTTTAGTATATTTGATATTCCATAAGTTGCTGACCACTATCTTACTTTTTCCAAGTTATGGAAAATTTACTTTAAATATAGTTATTTGCATATCCCTTGGTGTACGAAACTTTCACTCTCTTTCTCTTTTTTTTCCCCTGCCTGCTATTTGTCCTATTATGAAGTGGAAAATGGAATGAGTTTATCTCAGCATATGTCATAAATACTGCTTCATTGTGCACCCAGGAGAAAGTGAACCCTGTTAGCATTCCTTAAGAGAAGTTGATAAGTTTCTTGCAGCAATCTGTAGATTTGTGGCACTTAATTTTTCTGTGTTGGTTCTTAAAAATATGGCAAGTTGGCAGCTGCTTGATTTGGCCAATAACCAAAGCCCCGTAATCCGTAACATCAGAATAAACTGATGTTTGCAGTTTCTGTCAAGGTCACTGAAGTGCTACAGGATTCATAGGAGGCACCACCCTCCATATATCTACCTAACTTTTAAACTTTACAATGTGTAAGGCTGCTCAGCTGCTTACAAAATGTACTAAGAAAAAAGAGGAGAGTCCATAGTGAGATGTATGGAAAAAAAAACCCTACTGTTCTTAACATATCTGTTTGCTATTAATTAGTTCTTTAATTTGTTAAAAATGTTTGTCTGTGGTTCCTTTTTGGTTATATTATCACGTCCGAGGAAATAACAAGGAGATAGGAAAACAATTTCCCAATGGTTGAGTCCATTTCTTCTCTACCAGCTGTAGAACTTAGTCTTAAATTCGTCTTGAGCCAGACCAGGAATGGTGGGAAGGAGAATGGACCATAGCTTTATCCTTTCAGCTAGCCTGCTGAAAAGGACAAAGGCACACATCCTTCCCTGGGCTCATGGATGCTCATGGAGCTCATGGATGTCTGGTGCATGGAGAAACACAACACACATCCAGGTCCTTTCAGTCAGGAGGCATGCCCAAAAAGATTTGGTTGAAAGGCACATTCTCTCATCATTTTAAATTTCTGACATTTTCTCAATAAATATTGTAAATTACAGTCATATCCAGAGTGATGCCAGAAGGTAAGAGAACTCCAAGCCTATTTCCTCTCACTCACAAACCTTCACATAAGATAAATACCTCTGTTGTTGCAAGGCACTTATCTCTAACTACTTAACCCCCTGTCAGCAGACTATTTCCTATATACTCTAAATAAATTAATTCTAAAATAAAAATAAGAGCTAATCTTTCGCTCTCTTTCCCCCTTTTTCTTCCTCTTGAAGCATCAGTAAAAGAAATGGCTTAATTAGCAGCAATATATCGAATTGGATTGATGTATATAAGTCAATATATAGAGCCATAAAATGTGTTTTATCAGTATAAATACTTATGCATATACAGTTTATGTAATACCCATATATACATCTTTGCATGTGTCTGGACAATTTTATTTTTTTTTTTTTTTAAGGTACTGTAAATGTATATGAATCAGTTACAGAAAATTGAAGCAGTTCTGCATTTAGATCAAGTTTGCCTGGGACAAAGCCACATTAATGTACTTGTATCTCAACAAGGCTGGAACATGGCATGGTGCTGGCAGTGAAACTGTGCAGGAGTGCTAGCTTGGGTTTGAGAAACAGGGCAGCAACTTTCTTACAGAGATTTTTCCAAGGCTGAGCTGACTATGAGTCACAGGAACTCCTACTCCAGAGGCAGCTCTCACGAGGCAGCTGGAGTTTTCTAACCTTGAACTGGGTTTGCATGGAATATCTATGGAAGTATTGAAGTATGCAGACATTTTTACACAGGCTAAAAGCAAATTCAGCAGTCTAGCTCTCATAAAATTCTGGGTTTAGTGGTGATGCTTCAGTGGTGACCCAAGTGAGGGAAAGTTGTAATGTTGCAAGGAACGCTTCTTGCATGGGGCAAACTAGGAGACAAGTTAGGACCAATGCCACACCTCTCTAGCTCAGTGTCTGATCTAAGGAAGTTTGAAAGACACTAATTTGAATTTTTATTTTCATTCTTTTTATGACCATGCTAGTTAAATGGAGTCTTAGGTGTCTGTGGAAATTATAGGCACAACCTGAATACAAATAAACCTTTAAATAAGATTAAGGCTGTAAATGAGAGCAAAGTGTGGGTAAAACACCTGGAAAACTCTGCTTTTGAAAAGGTGAATATATAAAACTTTTTTTTTGAGAACCCTTCCTAACTTAAAACTACTTCTGCATTTCAGCTGGGGTAGTAGGCTAGGTTGAATGGTAGTTTCTTACTTAGATAAAGTTATATCAGTTTTTCTATTTGTGGTATTAAACATAAATTTATCTTGTCTCATTTGTCTTGCCTCTGGTAAGGGTTCAGTCAATCTCTATTCTCAATCCAAATATGAATAGAGTACTGGCATTCATGTTACTGCCAAGTGAACTCAAATTTCTCTCCCTCTTTTAAACTGATATTAACTGGAGTGTAAACATAATTTAAAAAAAAAAAAAAAAATTACCTGCCCTTTTGTGACCTGGGCACTGTTTGGTTTATATTTCTGAGAGAATTTATGTGATTATGGCAGGGTCTGAGAACAGCCTTCTCCTATCATAGTCATTTAGTAAATCAGACTTGTATCTGATCCTGCAGCACAGTCGTTCTGATTGCACTTTGCGCGGTGTTTCTAACGCATGACTGAATGCTTGCTTTGTTCATCTTTTCCCTGCTAGCAGCCTGTTCTCTTGTTAACTCTTTCTCAATAAGATATGTGTCAAGTCCTGTCCTGGAGGAAAGGATGAAGTCAACCAGATAGTTATTGCAGTTACAGTTCAGTCACATTTGGGAGTTCAGCACCTTGTTGACTCAGTTGCAGTACTACAGACTTTCCCACACTGGCTACTTGACACTTGCAAGTCCAGCCTGTACCAACTTCTATTGTATTAAGCAAACACTCCTCCTGCACTAAAATTCCACTCATTGTTAGTGCTAAAGCAACAGGATTTTGTCCAGTTCGCAGACAGCAGAACGTATTGTTATAAGAAAACTCTCCCAAGATGGAATCTGAAAAGAATCATATGACCCAGAAAAGGATTAGCCTTCAGGAAGTCTTTGGGCTTTACCATTCTGTGAAGGCATCCCCAGAGAGAGCAGAAAATAATAAAGTAAAACATATTTCTGGACTGAAGCCTGTTCCAAAATAGATTATAGGCACTTTCGGTTGTGTGAAAAAAGATCATGTAATGGTTACTAAATGAGACTATGACTTAGGGAAGGGAGATTGTGGTGATTTAACACAAGTGAGGTCAATAAACTTGAATAAAAGAACATTTTTACCAAAGGGAGGAAACAAAATCATCTTTGTGAAAGTAACTGCAGTTTTTAAAATACAAGGCAATTACATCACATACTGTTACACACGCAACCCCTACTGTTCAAATAGTCATTGACAATTCCTCCTCAGAGGAGATTTCTGTTCTTTTAAGTTCATTTCCATTTTCTTCAGCACATCAAATGGATGTGTTGTCATTCAAATTTTTGTAGTCACGTTTATGAATTTAAAGTCTGCTTAGAGTATTTAGACATAGGCAGACTCTGCTAATAGGATTGAAATTTCCTTTTACTGTATGGAGACATGACTGCTTTTTTCTCATTGATTGAGATCAATACTGTAAGTTCAACAGTTTTATTGAGTAATGTATTTTAAATATATATTAGAAATATAAATAAACAAGGTTCTATCCACAATTATGGAGAAAGAAATAAACAGATATCTTTTTTTTTTTTAAGCACTTTTCCTTGGATAGAAATTGGATAAATTTCCTTGGATAAAAATTCACATCTATATCTACAACACAGAACATCCATTATATCACCAACATAATTAACTTTCCATCAACATCAGCCTTTTCTGGAAACAGCTATTGGCACAAAAGGGTGAGATGGCCTTATGAAGCATGAAAGTAAAAACTGTGGCACCCAGTCATTTTCCTGGAGTTAAGGATGTACCATTCTGCCCTAAAAAGAAGGCTGGAGACAGGTCCTCACCCCTCCCTCACAGCCACCCCAGCAGTCAGCATCACCCACCATAGCGGTGTGGGCTGGGAGGGGGCCAGCAGCACCAGGTGTATGTAATAGAAATCTTATTGTCTAAAGCTCTGGTGTGCCTTTTCATTCTCACTCAGCATTGCTAGATGGCTCTTCACTTGGATTTGTGCCAGGCTCCCTCACTGGTCAGCCATCCCTTAGCAAGTGGCCTGGTGACAGGGCCTTGGTCACTCTTCCACTTATCCCTGGACTGTTCAGGGCCCCTCAGCACCGACAAATTGATATTCTTGTCCTAGTGAAGCTGTAAAAAAGCAAGCCAAG
Organism: Zosterops lateralis; assembly: GCF_965231275.1. NCBI lineage: Eukaryota > Metazoa > Chordata > Aves > Passeriformes > Zosteropidae > Zosterops > Zosterops lateralis. The sequence continues at coordinate 36,702,423 of NC_139763.1, forward strand.
CTACTTGGGAGCATAGGGCAATAAGGGGCGAAGCCTTTTCCATCCCATGGTGTTTCCTAAGGCAGGTACCCTGCCACAAACCATTCCTCTAGGAGCTCCTCAAGCTAAGCAAGAGACAAGCTGAAGTATATTAATGGCCCTTCATCATGGTTCTATAATGTTAATGCCAGCAGAGATAAAATTATCTAAGGGAGGAGACAAAGATCAGACTGCATTCTCTTTGCTCCCTCACTTCCCTGTTTTTTATGTTGACTTCTCTTCTACCACTGTGCATATGCAGATCACACAGTGGAAAAAAACCCTAAGAATTTTATATATATATATATATATATATATATATATATATATATATAATTTTTTTTTTTTTTTTTTTTTTTTTTTTTTTTTGTCTCCTGAGAATCACCTTAGAGACACTATTAGCACAGACCACACAGCAGCACAGCAGCAACCTGTCACATTTTGAGGTATGCTCCCACTTACCCTGTAGCTGATGGCCTGGCACATCCCAGCTTCTGGTCACCCCTTCAGACAGATGAGGTGTGTGGAGTTCAGCCCCCAGGCCCCACCTGGCTCAGAAGTGCATCTTCCCTTTCTTTCCATCGGCCAAGGAGGAGGACCCACTTTGTACATACCAGTTAGAACTGCTCTGGTTAGTTCTTAAACTTTTAGATACAATCTATACCTCTGTTATTATTCTTTGAAATCCTACCCAAAGCCTAAAGGCTCTCTTAGGGCAACTGTGCTCATTTTTAAGCCTATAAATAATTTTATATTACTCACCAAAAAAGCAGGAATCCAATTTTCTTATACCACTATTTTGAAGGTATTCAAAATGATTCATATTATAAATCTTGTTGAAGGATACATGCCTGGGGTGTGGTGAGGATATACAGGAGCCAGCAGGGTGAAAGGAAATGTAGCTAAAATAAGCAGATGGGTGGACAGATGGGCATGAGAGGAAGAAATAATATTAATCTGCAAAATAGAGAATAAAAGTCCCAGGAAGAAAAAGTGAAAATGAAAAAATGGTGGTCAAAATATAAAGAACGAGATAGTCTACTCAGTATCCTAGCAGGAATTCAAGATTCTTGCTGCAGAATTTTCCCTTCTTTTTAACTGTAGCTTTTGTTAATGTGAAAAAACTATGTTTCCAGGCTACAATACTCTGTTGTGAATGGGTACATTTTTGCTAATTAGGGATAAGAAAAATATTTCTGAAATTAATGGAGTACTTTGACTTTAGGTTTAGGTTGAGTCCTTGAAGGGAATGAGACACTGAACTTCAGTGAGGGGTCAGAGGGTTGTTCATATATTCAACAGCTGTAAAATCACATTATATATCATAGTGCCCTAATGTGAAAAATAGGTCCCTGTCCACATGGCAGAAGAGCTATATCCAACCAGGATTTGCAGCTCTCTCTAGGTATGGACTTGACTATTTCTGTGGAAGCTCACATACCAGATTTGATGTCCCTGAAGGATCAGTTAAGTTTAGCTAAAGAATTTGAGAGTAGCTATGATTCTTTTATGAGAATACATTAAATATATACTAAGGATATATAATCTAAGTAAGTTTTTATGGACAAAGAGGTCCATTTTTCATCCTTTTCAATACAGTACCTGTTAAAGAAAGAAATCTCCACAGAAGTATTGGTCTTTATGAAAAAAAAAGGTGGATATCTTTTGATACATATAGAGTTAACTTTAAATGAAAAATACATTCATAACTCTTCTTTATCTAATTTTCAACTTTATTGGCCAAAGGAATTCAAGGACTTTTCAAAATCATTGTATAAAATATATTTCAAAATATAATAGACTTATTATAACAAATGGAAATAAATTTGGAAAGCTCTTGGGATCTCTGAAACAATGTAATAACTGTGTCTGTTTCTACCTGATTCTATTGTTCAGGTTTTATGGTATGGTTATACAAGACAATAATCTCAATTCCCCAACACTAATGAATGGTATGTTTAAATGAAGCCATCCTAAACCCTTACTCCACCCAAAACCATCTAAGAAACTGGAACATTGCAGAATATTGTTAGACTCATGCCTGTACAATCTTCTGTTTAAATCACAGGGGAAATGAGTGTTAGAGTCAAGGTAATATTTAGCGAGCTTGCATATGTTATTAGTGCTCTGCTGAGCCACGGCTTAATAAGTATCCACTTTAGGATTACTGGCCCTTTACCCTCAAATTAACTCTTCTCATATTGAATGCAAAGAGGAGAAGTTCTTTTTGCAGTCTGTCTGCTTGACAGTACTATCAATGCTGCTGCATTTTTTCTCATTTAGCTAATATTTTGGAGAATAAAACTGACCTAAATCTATTCTATTTTTCTCCCTTCAGGCAAGACAAAATATGTGACTCAAGTTAAATAGGAGTCTTGTAAATACAAGTAAATATAGTAAATGTGCTAAACAAAATTTGGGAATATTTTAATAAAGTGCTGTACTTAGTGATGTGATTTTTTAAACTTGTTTAGAATAAAAAGAGAGCTTTTGCCTGAAAAATTGCCTAATTTTTCCAATTACATATTTTTGTTCGATAGAAGGTATTACCTCTCTCCATAAGTCTTTCTCAGATGGTTTTCATTACTACAATAACCTACTCCTTTTTTGATGCAAATGTATTTTAAAAATCCATCTCTAATTGAAACATATATGTCCATTAAAAATGTATCACACCAAGAACTTTGCAACTTCTTTCAAGTGACAAAATCTCTACTCCTCTACCTGTCACGAGAAACTCCTGATGACATACAGTGTAGTACTGAGCCCAGCTAAAACCTCCCCAAGTCCTATCTCTCAGAGCAAATAGAGGATATTCATCCAAATGCACTCCTGAAATTCTCAGACACAACAATTTTTTTTTTTAATTCTGGAGCAAAAAGTCCCTAAAGTTCTACTAAATATGATCAGAAATAAAGTGGCCTTATGAAAAAGATGCCTAAGATCTGCTGAAATCAGAGGTGTAAAGAAAGACTCCTATAATGTGAATTTATAACGCAGTTATGGGCTTATACATATGTCTATAACATTAGGTTCATATAGCTGTGGTGCCTTTTGTATATATGCTTTGTGATAACAGAAATTATCCTGAAAAGGAAAAAAACAGCTTGAAAAGGGATTGAGCACAGACCTCAGCCATCAGTAGTGAAGAGTGCTGTGTGAGAGCTAACATTCATCTTCGCAATCCTTGTACCAGCAACTCCTAGAATTGCTGTTACATATGGAGATATGTACCAGTTATTTTGAAATACACCAATTCTGTGCTGAGAATACACTGTGTAGCATACAGTGCACTGTATTCCAAATAAATATCCTGCTGAACAAAATTAATTAGTGATAGGATTCATAAAACTATAAAAGCACCAAAGTTGAATTATCTGTAACATCTCCCATATCTGGATGTTCTATTGAAATGAGAATATAATTGAACCATTTTGTGGTTTTGCAAAAAACCATGACCCGGAAAAAAAGAGTTTTGCATGCTTAGTATTAGTCCCATATATGTCAAAGGGTTTATTCATAGTGTGCATAGATATGCAAACACCCAGTCCTTTTCAGGCCTATGGACTAAATTGGAAGCACCCAGGGTTATCTCTACTCATTTTTGCATTTACTTACATTTTTAAAACTTTTTTTTGTTTTGTTTCTTTATTTTTTCTTTAATAATAATTCTGCGTTAAATAATTTCCATTTCCCTTGGCAGATATAAAAATCTCGAGGGAAATTTGAACAGAGGTGGAAGGAGATCAGGCAGAGATAGAGTGGCTTTTTTTTGTTCTCCCATTTTACCTTCCCCACATTTTCTTCTTTTGCTTTTTCTGAATGACTTCCTTTTTTTTCCCATTCTTTCAGTCTTGCTTGTGGAACTTGATTTCCTCACTTTCGTAATCAACCCTGCCCTACTATGCAATCAAAAACATTACTGTCTCTGTACCGTATGTCAGAGACAAATGCAGACAGTGATAAGTTACTCTCAAGGAAACAGTCAGAAAATAAAGGACAGTGTATTGCTCAGCTTCCATCTAGGCTAAATTGCTTCAAAAGCAAAAGGAGTGGGCCAGTAGAAAATTATATAATGCAATCTGTTGAAGTGTGCTATAAAAATAAGTCTGGGTTGGGGAAGATAAGTAGACTGCATGTAAGATGCATAATAGTACTCCCTTTGAGCAGGCATGTGGATAGGTTTTGTTCCGTGGACCAAGGGAAAATAAGAAAGGTTATATTCAGGATTGATATCCCAGGTAAAAGATTTGGTAATACAAAATGCATCTTGAGAAATATTGCCCTTTACAAATGTTTCCTTACTTCCTTCCACTTTCAAAAATCTCTACTAGTGTGCAAATCTTGAGGCTGATAAAAACAGCCTGTGCTACATTGTCTAATATGTTTGACTTCATCACAGCTACATTCCTCTTACATCTTGACTTAGCTCTGAACCATTCCCAACAGATCTGTACTCCAAAAAAATTCTCACTGGAACGGTGAAGGGACAACATAATTAAAAAAAGTATACAAATATGCTTTATAATCATGGATTTTAAAATTTTAGCTGTAGCAGTATAAAGCTATCCTCAATAAGGATAGTGGTATAAAACTTGTGCATGCCATGCTGCTATTCTCAACAATGGCTGTAAAATCAAAGATCACTTTGCTTATGTTATCAGAGAACAACTTTCATCACTCCATTTTGCTATTTACGGTTGTACAACTTTACAAATGCATAGAATTTATGGACATACAATTTATATGAAGATGGATATGCCCCCATTTTTTCCCTGGAACCACCTTTCTACAGATACATATATATAGGCACATCACTGAACACATCTGAAACTGCCCTGTGTACCTGACCCATTTCAGTCCAATATGACATAATGGTGTGAAGTTCATGTGACTTTCCACTTCTGTACTGATTTGCAGACAATGAACATGTTGCTGGATAATTTTCATAATCAAGAGTAATCTCTGTGTGAATCACTTCTACTACCCAAAATAGTGAGTCTTTTTCTCATCTATTGTGAGACATTTTCACTGCAGATGAGCTTTAAGTACTCCAAAGTAGCAATCTAGAGATTAGCACAGGCAGTAGGTCTTTTTGCAAAACTAAAATAATTCAAATTTGCTGTTCTCTTAGTGATCCTTGCATTTCTCTTTTGTGACCAACTGGATGAGAGATGCCAAATTCTTGTCCCATTAATGTCCATCACTGGATTGAGTAAGACGCCTGTCATGTTTATTTAGGATCTGCAATTTATGTTTACTGTAAATCTACAAAGAAGTAACTACTAAAAGGATCAGAAGTGCATGCTACAGACAAATGTCCAGTGCCTGGATAGAATACATCCAGCAAGACAGATATACGCAAAGAACAACTCCCTGCTCATATCTGTCAAACTACAAAATTATGAGATCTAGCAGAAATCTGCTCTTCAAGATTTCATTGGTCTCATGAGACTGATTTGTTTCTCAGCGGGAAATATCTACACTTCTTCCTGAAAGACATTATTTTTCATCTGATTACGAGTGTAGTTAATGATGGTATAAAGACAACATTAACTTTCATTCTGGGGTCACTTTTTTGAGTAAAGGAGAAGGAGGAAGGTGAAAGGCAAGGGGAAGGTTAGATAAGACCAAGTGTGTGGTTTCTATTACCTTTCACATGTAATTAATTAGGAAATTTACAAAGAGCTAAGAAAGCTACATACAGATAGGACTACAGTTGAGGAAAGAAGCAATCAGCCTGGTGACAAATGTCAACTTCACAGACAAATCCTGAACTGCTTAGAGGGGTAAGCAGAACTGCTCAGCTGGAAACTGTATAGATTTAATTGTCATTAAAAGAAACATCTTCGTCCTATGAAAGAACCTTCACTCAGAACCACATTGATATGAACAATATGGGCTATATCTTAATGAGATTAACAAGAAAACTGATCAGTACTTCTGCATGAATTTTGCTTTAGCAGCTCTTACAGCTGATTTTCACCCTTTCCCAAGTGATTTTCAATGGCATCTACAAGTTATGTGTTTAAAACAGGATTTCATTCAATATATTGTTGATGCTGCTCCTCCATGAGGAGAGGTTGCAGTGGAAACAGAGTAGTATCATGTCTCAAAGAAACAGAGGAAACTTCCAGAAGCACTGACTCACTTGGGCTTAAACACATACATTTCCTGCACTTTTTCATATCTTTTCTCCAAGTCATATGTATGTCACTTCAATTTTTACATTAACTGACTTAGTGATAGCAAACCTAATTTCCAGAACCAGTCTTTATAGCCCTCTGGGACATTTTTGAACGTTGTTCCAGATGTATATTTCAGAACACTGAAATTCAGGTTGATATCAATAGTTGGTGATGTCAGTAAGAAGTATAGGATAATTATGTTTCAAACATCTATTTTTGAAAGCTTATTTACCAGACACACTATGGCAACTGGAAGGCTGATCCAGTAAAATGGATGCATTCTGGCTCCTAATCCACCAAAGTGCTTAATCACAGCAACTTAATTTGACTTACAGACAAAGATTACCATGGCTGCTGGTCCAGTAAAGCAAGTCTCTGCAGAGACTCCTGATCCTGAAAAGCCTTGTTGTGAAAAAGTAATGTAATTTGTACTTGTTCCAGTTTAAGCACAAATCAAAGTGGATAGGTCAAGAGTGCTGGACACACTGAAAATATAATTTATTAATTGACAAGTAAATTTATCAGTGTTAATTTTTTAGTTGCATTTTGATCATTAAACGAACACAACAATCAATAAGAGGAGCAAGAGACTGTGGAACACAGTCCTATTACAAATTAGATTAAATCAATTTATATACTTCCTTAGGTGACCAAACAGTTGTATGAATCATAGGTTGTATGAATCACAACATGTATCATCCACATTTTTGAGTAAGAAAATAAAAGCAGCCAAAGTGGATTATATCAATGAATTAGTTAACATAGGTACTCTGTCTCTATCAATTACCACTAGTAGATAATATCTGCTTAGAATAATACAATCCTTATCCTGAAATTCAACCCAAATTTCTAGTAATCCAAGGGTACAGAATATCTTGAGGCACAGTTTCCATAGAGCTGGGCCTAGCAGCCTTTGATGTTTGGATATTTGGGTTTTTTCATAAATGAATTTTTATACATTTTTAGCATATTAACTTTTGACAGCTGAACTGATATTGACATCAACATGGTTCAGGAAACCCCTATTATCAAGCTCATTAGCACAACAATTAGAAAAAAGTGAAGTACAGCAGTACTGTAATTTCAGTATGGAGGAACAAGCTGCAGTGCAGACACATTCCTTTGAGGCAGCTCCATAAATTTGCATGGTTATTTAATTTCTTTGCAGATAACATGAAAGAAACAGGAGGACTGGTTGTGAGAAAAATTTCTTTCAAAGAAAGAGAGGATTTTCACACATTTTATTACGAGAATGTCACACCTGAAAGGATTACACATGGCCTCCAAATACAGCTGCCCATCCTTTTCCCCAGCACCTCTATAACGCTTTCTTCCACCATGACATTTGAAGTTGAAGCTACTATCATGACACACCTTGATGTCTGCAGCAGTCTCCTCTCCCTAAAGGAGATATTTCTCAGTTGAATCCATCCAAACTGAGACCAGTTAATCAGTAGAGCACACCCATCTCCTTGGAGATGTTACATTTTTCTTTTTCTCACTATGCCAGACTAACACTGTTACAATGAACAAAAGCTTGTACAATTTTACCTCTTCTTGCCAATCTAACTTTGGCTTATTTTTCTCTACTGCTCTGTCCAGTGATAACCTCATCTCTTCACTGTCTTGTTTTCTGGATGTGTCAAGTGTGGCTTTTCCAATACTCAGGAAACCTGATCTTTCCAGAGCTCAGGCAGAAATATGTTTCACATCCAGTCTTCTCCATTTTTAAACTCCTATTGACACTGCCAGGATCTCCTGAAGTGCCTGAACAGAACTGCAGAAGAAAGTGCACTATAGTGGAGGAATAATCAAGACAGAAGTCCTAAATCTGGTAGAAAATATGGGGTTTTTTTCTGGCCTGTTACCATGCCTTCTGTACACAAGGTGTGTATTCACATATCTACCTTATCTCCTCACTGAGTGCCAGAAGCTTTGTAAATGTTTAGAAATAATAGAAAAGAGCGATGACAATATATAGAACTTGAAATGAAAAGGAGACATTACAATCTTGCTTCTTATCCTTCAGAATTTACTTCCTGTGCTAGATCTCTGGATTTTGTTTCTGAAGTCTATTAATATACTCAGTCTAAAAGCTACCAGTGATTAAAATTTTGATAAAATATTTTTGGTTGAAACAGAGGTTTGAAACAATAGAAATTACAGCCTCCCCATACTTCCAAACATTTTATTTCCATTTCTAAAAGCAAAAAACAACAACAAAAATAAAACCCTTGAAAGCAAAAATAAGTTTCAAATTTTTCCTTTTTTTTAATGAAAATATAGAAACAAATAACGTAAGAGCAAAACAGTGCTAAACGAAGCCATTTTGAAATTGTCAGAAGAACCAAACCTCTTACAAGTGATTCTCCAAACTTACAGAGATAGAGATTGTCAGAAAGACTGTAAATACAGCCCCTCTGTGCCCAGTGTATAACAGTGCTATCCAAAGGCTCCAGGAAACATTTGAAGGAATAGAACTAATGACAGTTGGTTTAGAAACTTTTTATAAATGCCTTTTAAAAGCTGTGTCTCATCTCTCAGTACTATGTCTGCTTTTCTTGAAGGTGAAAGGCCAGCGGATAATCTGCTGTACTGTGCCCTGGTTTGAGTTTCTGAAAACATCTTAAAGTCTTGACGGGATTATCTCTGTTTAGCCCTAACCCTACCCCATGGAGAGCACTGCTTTGTAGACACATCAACAAAACTCATGTGATGAGGCCAGAGGAGCTTCCTTGAAACTTAGCTCATTTTTGAAAAAGTGTTGGTTTTGCTAATATATTTTACCATCATATAATAATAGAAATATTGGAGTAAGTTCTTAGTTGCAAAGTCCATTGCCAACTGAAGAGAGCTTCTCATCCAGCTCAAGGCTGTGATCCCGTTATATTATTTCTGTGCCTGTTTTTCCTAGTAAGCAGGTAGTTAGGTAGGGACACGGATAATGCAGTTTCCTTCCTTACTCTAGCACCCACTTTTAAAACTGCTTTCATCAGGTCTTCTGTCAGTTCTATCAGAGAGACAGCAGCTTTTAAAAGCAACTTTTAAAAAGTTTTTAAAACCGAAGAGAGATTCTTTTACATTTCACAACAGTCACACTTTCACTGAAAACCATAATCTAGCAGTAAGTCTATCATAAGAACTGTGCCTTGTACATGGATGTGCTTTCAATCTGCACAAAACAATGATAAAAATAAGGGACAATGGATTTAGGACTAGCATCTTTGTCCCTGCAAAAAGGATGCTTGTCCTGCTAACTATCTTCTCTTGTTTCAAGTTAGCAAATTCTGTTGACAAGATTTTCTATTTGGATGTGTTGTTTGCATTAAAAAGGGAAACAATTGTCAAAGAAGTCTTAACAAATATGCAAAACTAAAAAAAAAAAAAATCCTAAAAAAAAAAAAAAAAAAAAAAAAAAAAAAAAAAAAAAAAGCTTATCACGGATTAGACCTTGTACCACTTTGTCTGATGTAAAAGGAGATAGTAGGAGACATGGGGATATATGCAATGAAGAGAAACAATGGAGTTTCTTAGGGGTTAATCCAGGTCTGCAGCTGAATACAAAGAGTTAATCTGACCAGAAGAGGCTTTAGGCTAAATTCTAGAGGAAAACTTGTCACTTTATGATGTAGTTGTACTAAACGAAAGGCTCTGTTTACAAAGAAGATTTTGGATCTGGGATCTATAGGGGCAGAAGTTACCTCCATGATTTCTTCCTTGTTCAACACACCAGGGGACTTGCAGTCTGATAAATGATTTTTTAAAGATCTTCATTGTTACCTTCTTTCTTCTTTCTAAAAAAGGACAAGTGTTACAAAAAACATACTTAAGAAAGCATACAACTTTGACCTAAGGGCAAAAAGTCTTTCATGATAAAGACTTCGCAGTTTGTCAAATCTTGCACTAAACCATCTTAATTGTCTCATTTATTTCTACAGCTGAAAACAGAGTAAAATGATACATTTCCATAATTTGTTAGCTATTTATCTACATTTAGCAGATTCAGGTTTCATTGATTCTCCAAAATGAAAATGTGGTATCAAATATACTAGATTACAGCAGATGTTGGCTACTGAGGAGACACATTCCAAAATAAAAGCTAAAGGCTAAAAAACAGTTATAAAATTTCCCCACAGACTTGTTACTAGACACTTTAGTACTTTAAACTCAGTTGTATATAAAGAACCATCATAATTAACATATGTTCTCACTGATTAGGAACAACTAAGAAATACAGTGACTTAATATTTCTTATCATATTAAAAATTTACATTTTAATAAGTAGTAACCTTTTAATCCAACTTTACACAGATGGAAATACAAAACTATGTCTGTGACACTTCAACTGAGAGAAAAATATGAAAAGATAGTCTTAAAGTTAATAGACTTTATAACATATTTTTTTGCTTTTGCTGTCAAATAACAATTAGAATACTATTTTCCAAAAAAAGTCTTAGCCTGCACATAACTAAGAAAAACAAAGAACTGAGATTTCACTGACTTGTAAAAAAATAGTTCTGAAGATTGAAATCTCTGACTTTGTAAGGAACCTTGAAAAGTATAAAGGACTTGAAAAGAGCAAATGGTTGATTATTCTTGAGCTAAATATACATATTTGAGTAACACATTCTTCCCAATTTGGGCAGTAGCTGTCGCATATGCAAACACTTCTATCTTTTGGCATCTCTTTTGAATACACAAGTGTTAAAGCGTATTTGGCAATTACAAGGCAAGATCTTGTCTTCCTCCTTTTTGAAGGAACTGAAAATCCGAGAGAAATGTTGTGTAATATTTAAGAAAAGATTAATATTCAGGTACATACTGAAAACTAAAGAAGCAAAAATTAAAGCTTGGTCTTAATTCTGTGTGAGTGGATGGGGTATTTTCTCTTGCTGGACATAAGAAACCATTTCTTCTTAACAAAGAAATAGAGTTTATACCTCTCTCCATTGAATTAAACATGCCACACTAACTGATTAGTGTCCCCTGGAAATTCCTTACTGTTCCTTAGCTGTAAGACAAAATGAACTAAAAAGAAAATAATGAGGGTTAAGAATGTAAAAAATATTAAGGCATTCAGAGGCCACAATATTGAAGACTGGAGCTTTATTATAGATTCACTGCTACTACATAACTATAACATTTTATCACTTCTCATTACTTCTCCCTCTTCTGTTATTGGCCTAGATACAGTAATGTAATGAACTGAAAGACAACCAACAACAACAACAGCAAAACCCCACACAAAATACTGCTGTTTTGTTTATGCAAGAGATATAACAGAGTTTTTCTATAACAACCACAGGGAAATTCCAGTTTGTTGTACTATCTGTTGTCTAATTTTTCTCTCTTTTATCTTCTACTTTTCCAAACCTCCTTTCTGACATAGTCATCTGTTCAGTATCCCTTGCAACCACTGTTCCTAAGGAATCTGAACAGGAAAAAAAGACCATGGTACAGCCAGAGATGTGGTGGGTTGTCTTCCAGGATAGACTTAGTGGTGTCTAGAGGACACATGATGTGAGAGACTTAGGGAGGTGACAGGAGAGCTGCATGCAGCAGCATCAGGTCTATGTTGCACACTGACACTTCCATTAAGGGAGCTAAGATGCTCACCATGCTTACTTTCTAGTCAGACCACACACACTGTCAGTTTGAGGCAGCTGCACATCAGATCACTCTCAAGGGAAAGGAAAAGAAGGCTGTGTGAGCTGGCTGCAGACAAAAGAAAAATTATGAAGGACTCAGAACAGTTACATGCATTAAATATGTTCTGATTTGATGGTAAAAGACAAATTTGGGGGCTTTGGAGATCTTCTGGATTAAGATTGCCTACTTTTCTTATGCTCAATGCAGATACGAAGTCTGAAACTTCTCCTCTTTGAACACCACACTGGTGCCTGGGGGAGGACACATATGCTGGGACAGCAGTGGAGAGTTGTGCCAAGTGGTGGTAAAGTTCATGAGCTTCCTGAAAGTCAGCAGGGGAAAGAAAAGCATACAGGATTAAGAGCACACTTGCTGATGTTAATAAAAAGGCCATGAAACATCCTTTAATGATGACAGCCAGGTGATATGCAGAAAGATCATTCAGTTGCTTGGTGACTCAGGAAGCTTTGCCCCAGTCATCTGAAATAATGCCTAGGGAAATAATCTGGGCATGCAAAAGTCAGTTTCTAAAGTAAACATAAGTTTCTGTGGCAACACAAGCAATGCCAGATAAAGCATTTTTATTTAATAGATGAAATCACAAAGCTTATTAGAATAACTTGGAGTTCAAGATACCTAGAGCCACTCTGCTCTCCATCATGTCCATGCAATGTAGGGGCAGAAATTTCTTTTAACTAATGATCTGAGTGTGAACTTGAGTTTGATCTAACATAAACAAACTCGTCTCTCATATCTCTATAAATCCTAATTGTCTACAGTATCAATAATGGACAAAAGAGCTGCTACTTCTGTTCAACTCCCTCTTCACCAGACAGTAACTTATCCAAGAAGGTGGTCAGCAATGTGTGACCTACAAGAAAGGATGCTGGCTGAGCACACCACATTATTTAAAGAGGTAAATAGAATCTGATATCTTAGCTGATGTCTTCATGGATGACCTTTGGTTTTATTGCTCAATGCTTCATTTTCATGAAGCATTTACAGATAATCATAAAAGGAGAAGTGGTTGGCAAACTGAATGAAAATATTAAAGTATTGCATTCACTTCACTAATATGTAAAAAATATTAGAACAGAACAGAATCATGTCCCTAGAAACCTGGAAGATACCAAAGTAGGCTCTGAAAATAACGGCTTTAAGAAATGTATTTTGTTTAGGACTTCTGGGGTGTCACTGATAGGAACTACAAAAAATTAATAATGCTTTTCTACTTTCTACCATACAGGGAGAGATTTATCTGTTATATTCTAACAGGGTCCAGCATCTCTAAAAAAAACTTCATTAGAAAGGGTTTTTCTTGTTGAGATGTAATACTGTTACACAAAAGATACAAAAGACTTTTCCCTTCTAACCTTAGTGAATGGCAGCCAGAGAATTCTGATCCATCTGGGAATCGATCACCAGGAAAACAACCATACAGAGAGAAAACACACAAACAAGCATGCTGGTATAGACCAAAGTGTTGCATATCTCAAAACACATATAATTTCCATTTGGAGGTTTTTTTGTGTTTTGGGGTTTTCTTTTAGCAATGGATGAATGAACAAACCAAAAGCCTTGATGGGCAGATTAGAGTTGAAATGGAAAAGGACAGTAATGTTAAGATGAGTTAAAAGCTCTTTTTGACCCTATCCTTAACACCATCTCCCCAAATGCTTCCCCTGTGAACTTTTTGTGTTGTATTCAGTTTGCTGAAATAGGGGATAGAGAGGCCAAGCCAAGGCTCTATCCCGCTTCATTGAGTAAAGCTAGCCTACCAGGGAAGGTGATGGGTTAGAAGTTAATACAAATGACAGTTCTAAGACAAAGTTAGCCAGCGCCTTCCTGTGGAGCCCAGTGCCAAGAAGGGGACCCCTGCTGATCCCACTTCTTTACATTTCCTTTTGCTCTCCTTCCCCTTATCTATGGGTCCTGTTGTGCCAGGCCAGGAGATCCTTATTAAAATACAATGCACTGTCACTAATAGAAGTGAGCAAAACCTCATTAGCACAAGGGTTAGAAGAGGACTAGCTCTAATTACACCTTACTTGCAAGGGACAATCAAATGAATAGATAAACTCTTCAGGAGAGAAGTCATTTTTTTTTTTCTTGCATTTGGCCAAGAGTGGTTTTCTTTTATATATTCCTTTAAAAGGAATTGAATGCTTCTAACGACAGTCCTTTTCCTTCAGAGATTCTTTTAGCTTGTGGTGTCCACCAGAGGATATTTAAGTTGGCTGGGTGGGTGGCTAAGGGGCTGCATTCATTCCTGTGTTTGCCAGCAAAGGCACACTCTACAGCATGTACCACCTCCCATCAAAGATACAGCTGGGGAGGGGTAGGCTGTTCATTCAGATCCATCACACAGGAACTCTTCTTTACTTGAGCACACAGCTGGTGACCAAATTGTCCATTGCAATGTTTGGAGTGCAGTTGTCACAATGCAGGAAGATTACTGCTTCTCCTTTGGGCAGACATACCAGGAAAAAAAAAAAATGTAGAAAGGTCATGAGCACTGTGAGTCAGAGATGTGCCTTAAAAATGAGGACTGTAGTTTTCATCTCTTTGTTTTTTCTTTCTATCCTCTCTGAAAGGCTGGACAGTTCAGGCATAAAATGGTTAGGAATTAACAATTTTTTGAGGTAAGATAATTTTTCATAATTTTTTGGGAAATTCCTCAGATTTTATAATCTCTACAAAAAATTTCCTATTTTGCTATGCATTATAATCCAGTTCTTTAAAGTTATCTTTTAGCAGTAAAATCCCCTATCAGTAGGTCCTGGGTGACCTGGCTCTGAGTTCCTAACCAACATCTAAACTCTCATTAGTTATGTCTTTAAGGATTTTTTGTTCTGCTTGCAGGCTCTCTTATCCCTACAGAAATACTTGTCAGACATCTGCACAACACTTGCCATAAGATATGCACTTGAAAAGTGTTTTCTAGACACATAGCTTGTTACCTTGTTATGACTCATGATAGTTATCAAGCTTACGTAAAGTGTTTATAACAGAAGTAATTTTCCAGGATGTGCACGTTTTATGACCTACCGTCAGCAGGTGAATTTACCAGAGCAGATGTTATAAAATTACTACATCAGAGTTGTACTGCAAGTATTTTGGAAGTTTCTGGATCAAACCAGTGGTCCATTTAATCTCTCTCTTTTTCTCTGACAGTGCACTTTACTGGTTGTAAATGCAAAAGGCAAGACTTTTTCTGAGTCTTATCCGTCACTCCACTGTCGGTTTATGCTGTGCTATCACATCCTCTGTGCACAGGGTCAGACCACCTTCTTTCATCTAATTTAGGAAGCCTACAGATGGGTTTTCCTAAGTACAGCTAAGAAAAACCACTGCAGCAAAAAGGGTGAAAATACAATAGCCACAACCCCCTTTCACTGATTTATAAACTGCTGGCTACATGAAAGGAAGAGGACTGTTTTCCTTTTGCAGCTCTGCTTTGACATATAAAGAGAGGAATCTCCCCTGTGTTCCCACCTTTCTTCTGCCCTGACACTGTGCCAGTACTAGCCACCAATTTTTCTGTGGAAACACAACCTAATCTTTAACCAGGATTATAAGAGGGAGAGTTTTGGGTTTTTTTCTTATTCTAATGTGAAAATGATGAGACTTTCTTCCCAAGAGGAACAAATCTCTACAGAATATTCAAATCTTCTGACTGCCCATGTGAGAAAAAAAAATCTAAAATCTCATTAAAGGTATTTTACACAAAAGAGCTAGTTTGGGGTTTTCTAAAAGAAAATGATATAAATAATAACTAGTTATATTTTTTTTTTTAATATAGAAACATTCTTTCTTTGTAAAAGCTGTCTTTTGGACTAATCTCATCTTTAAAGGTGTTCAGTGGTTCTCAAGTTCAATGGGCACAATACATATAAATTTTTGAGTGGATCTGAGGTGAATACTTATTGAGCAACACCTTACCAGTAAATAGAATTTTCTATATGAAGACATGATTGCACTAGGACTTTAATTGGCTGGTTTAATACAACTTCTAGAGAAAATAGATGACAGCCATGAAAGCAGTTAGTAACCACTGCAGAAAATGTGTCATACATTCTTTAATGAAGTCCTCAGAACATTCAGGATCTAGATTCATCTGAAGCCAATGCAGAACAACTCCTTGCAGTGCCATCTCCAATGATCCCTGCAATCTAGCTATTAATTATTTATTTAAAATATCCTTTCAACCCATATCAGAAATTATGGCCCCTTTTTTCAGTAGGCAAATTTTGATATTTTTTATATCATTATAAAAACATGATTTATGATCTTTTTCCTCTTTTTTAGTTTGTGTGTTCATAGTGAATTTTTTCTTTGTGCTAATGCTTAATGATATAAGCCAAAAGCCAAATCCATGGAAGTTAAACTTAATGCAATAAATAATCAAAACTGTTTGAACACAAAACCAGTGATAACTGCATCAGCTGGAACATTTTGATGGACAAATATCCATAATGAAAGAGCCCAAAGTGAAATTATTTTCTTTAATTATAGCTATATTAAATTCTGCTGAATGGTATACAATTAAATCAGGTTAATTATGTCTGAAAAATAAAGTCTGAACACAACCAGTCTTAAAAAAGGGGGAGATAGATCAAAAAAGGATCCATTGTTGTTCAAGTAATGAGAACCTTCTTTTAAGTGTTTATCAATATGAAAGCTAATTTACACAGTATATTTTCTAACAAAAGTCAGAATATGATTCAAACAAAAAGCTTGTTCTTTAAACAATAGTATATTAAACATCATTCTGCAGAAAAGTTAATTTTTCAATGTAAGGGTGGAGAGGCTCTCAGCTGTTGTATATTAGCCTCGTACTGTTGATATGACAAGACTGAGACAATTTTCACAGCTTTGAAGAGATTGATACATCTAGCTGAGAAAGTTGATATTTTTCATTATAATGTTCACAAAAAAGAAATTCTCCACTTCATGTATTATTTTAAAATCTTTATTTTCCATGCATTTTTCCCCAAATCTCTCTGATATTTTTGCTGCCATCAAGAATAAAGAACTGGAACAAAATGTTAGTATTTCTGAATTAGTATCAGTCTACAATGATTTTTAAAGGTATAAGGAAGAGCTTTAAGTGTCTTAAATTCCATTAGGTGTCAATTAGAATATAGAAGTTTTCAGCAATTGCTGGGGAAACTCAGCATTGCAGAACCTGATCTGAAAAGATGAAACATTATCTCATTTATTTTTTATCATTATTATTATTATTGTTAATATTATCTTTTAGTGATGCTAAAACTACCTCTACTCTTTCCAAACTAGGGAGGGTGTCTCACGTTTGGATTTATAAGTCAAAAAATTGTAAAGAAAAGAGCAGAAAAAATTGTTCCTTTTTATTTTTATAGGAATACTCAAAAATATCAATGAGGTCATAATGCTCCCATATCTTACTACTTTTCCCAAGGCTGGCATCAAATTGGTAACTGCAGGAATAAGTTGACCTTACCTTGCAAAAAAAGCCCTCTAAAAATGGCAGTGAAAAAAAAAGAAAAACTCTTTGTCACATAGTCTAAAACATCAGGTCTCAGTAGCAGGAATCATGACACAGAAAGAAAGGAAACAGTTCAGAGTCTAAAAATATCTTTTGTCTTCCACTTTGCTGTGGTCCTATTATAGCTGAAGCATCAGACACTATTTTTTCCTCTATAACCTTTAGCTTAATAACTGTCTGTAAAGACTTCCTTTAAATGCAAATGTACTCTTTACAGCAAAAGCCATGACTCTATACTATATTACACACTGTAAATCCAGAAGAAAGCTATGATAACCCATGAAACCTATATCCATTAAAAAGGCACAGAAAATAAAGGAAAGTCAGGCCTGGAGTATTAGTAAGTTGAGTAATATTTCAATAGTTTACATTTTGCATTATAAATGAAGTGGTATACACAAAACCCAAAAGGTGATTTTATTTTTCACATAGAAAAAGAAGACTTAAGAGTCAAATTATTGCATTTTCCCTGTGAAATGAAACCTATTCCTTTCTGCTTTTATTTGTCACTAGAAGTATGTGGCAGAGATTGAAAATTTTACACCTGACCTCACTTTTTCAGGGGACCTAGCACAAGTGATATAATTAACATCTCCTTTACTTATCAAATAAAAGGATATGCTTTACTGTGCGAGTCTGTGCTTGCAAATAGGTTGGCATGTAGAATTTACACCACAAAGAAAGTAAGCATGGAAGTATCCATGGAGGAATCCACAGCTGGATGTAACTAGTGGGTACCTCTGAAGGGGCCACAGGACCAGGATGCAGGAGCATCCTAGCCCTCCCCAGTTGTCAGCAGACCATAGCTTTTGCTGACATGCAGCAAAAATGTAAATACCTCTTCATGCCAAGACACAGAGGTGGAACAGTGCAAAGGTTATAATTTCTTGTGCTACACATGTCATTCTCTAGTTACATTAAATCCTGCTCAGCTGTCATTAACTGTTTGTCCAGGGCTGACTCACGCTGGGAAATAAGGCAGAACAAAAGAAAGCAGTACAGTTAAAATTAGATATAAGAAAGATGAGTCAAACTACTGTATTTCAGTAGTACTAGTGTGAAAAGCATTCTCCTTATTATAATGGTTTTCTGACAACTCCAAATGAATGGAGCCCCTAATTTGGATTTTTCAATTCTTCAGTGCAGATAAAGGGAACAGGCCATAAATATTCCATTCAGTTGCTTTCAAAATGGGATGAAAAATCAGTGTACAGGCATGCAGAGACATGGAAAAGACAATTTTTCAGGCTTAGTGAGTCAACCAGGCTCACTGAAAGCACAGTGGGTCCAATCTGATTAATTGCTGCAGCCTCTTAGATCCCATAAAACTCCTGTAAGCCTTTTCTCACCCCTTCCCCACACATTTCACTTGGTATTTGGATGCTGGAAGGGCACGTACCAGAGAAGCCCAGGAACTGCATATTTGCTTGCAAAGACAAATAAGACGGCTGTCCTGTGGGTTTTCTGCCACATGTATGAGATGCCTCATAAAAAGCCATACTCTTCCCACCAAGTGCTACATTTGTTTTCCATGGTAAGTGTTGTTGTACAAGTACTTATGAAAGCTACAGGGAAAGGAAATATAAAAGAGAGAGGGTAAATTTTTCATGGTTTTGTGTTTGTTTTGCTGCCTTTTTTTTTTTTTTTTTTTTTTTTTTAGTCCAGGTAAGTATTTGTCTTTACTGGATGACAAAAAGGAAAGACTATATCAAAATACGATAAACTTGGAGTACCTGTCCTCTACATCAACTCAGTCATTATCTTTAACCTTATCAATATCCTGAATGTCAGCTGAGCAAGGCAGATAGAAAATTTCAGTAAACAGAGCAGGAACAACAGGGAGGATGTGGTAATCTAAATCAGAAATCAATCATCCAAGAAGCTTTTTCAAATGGAAAAGAAAAAAAAAAAGAGGCAATCAACTGCCAGCCATTCTCCCTCCAACAAAAAAAAAAAAAGGTTTTTTTCCTCTGTGTCTCTTTCATGTGCACCACAGTGTTTCTGCAAACAAAAATAATAAGGGCTCTCAGGTCCTTCAAACAAAGTGAAACATAATCCCTTCATGGAGAGTGCATCAATAAATGAATGAAGTTCCTGGGTTTGTTTGGAAGAGCAATATCAGCTATGCTTGGGGATCTTAATAATACTCTTATTAAGAACTAGAGCAGTTGAGTTGATTTGTTTTTCCTGTAACACCTGAAGCAACAAAAGTCGAGTGAGAGCGCAAGAAATGGTTTTACTTAGGTCCGACTTTGAAAATCATTTTCCCTCCTTGGCAGCAGCCTGTCAGTCAAGCTCCACAGGAGAGGAAAGGGTCATCTTGCCAATGTAATTCCTGAGAGAAAAGAAGTAGAGCTGCATGTTACAGAGGTATTAATACACCATTGAGAACAACCTGCAAGAAAAAAGCAATCTGATTTTTTAGCTTCCAAAGTTACCTTGAGAATTTCATTTTCTTATCATAGCCACAGCCTGTACTCTAATGGTTGAAAAATCCAGATGCCTGGTTTTGTATTTTTTTTAACTTTCTTGCTTATCTAGATGTACAGACTTTCAAGGCAGGAACATTGTATAACTAATTGTTTTGAGCTGTTCTCACACAACTGGAAATTGCTTGAGATGACAGACATTATTACAATACAAAAAACCCCCACAGACCAGACCTCTAGCTAGTTAAAGTAATACAGCTTTTTTAAAAAGAAATCAGTCCTCTCTTATATCTACCAGCTATACAGCAGGGTCAGATTTTTGAAACACTGAAAATCATGGTTCTATCAATAATTCCTACTTCTTAATTTCATCATGGGTTAATTATAATACAAGTTTGTATCTACTTGCAGTAGTTTAGATAACAGAGCCCGTGTAAAGTCTTTCACTACAAAATGCAGTAAGCTACACATTAAACCAAATAAACTAGGGAAAGCTTACTGCTTGGCATCACCTCCAGAAAAATGCAAAATTTTGGAAACTGGGTGTAATTTACAGGGGAAAAATATTATCAATCTAACTCCCAGAAACTCAAAAGAATAATGTAGCACCAAGCCATTAATAGCTCAGATAACCTTCCCTCACTCTTCACATGCTTTCAGTGACTCTACTACAGCAAATTTTAGCACTGCAAATTTAATGTTTATTTAATCCTGATTAAAGGTATGCCTCTTAGTAAGCAATGCCTACTTAGCATCACAGTGACAAATATAATTCAAAGATTTCCAAAAAAAGTGTTCATTGGTCTGAAATCCTATACCCTATTTGGGATTTGGACAACACTGGTGGAGAACACAGACTGGTGTCTCTGATTCAATCTCTTTAAATATGTCCAAGATGTGGACCACTATCAAATTGTTTGTCTTCTGCAAAACCAGCTACTGTATTCTAACATCTGGAAACTGGGTTATGTGTAAAGATGCCTTGATTCAGTCACAAGTGCATGTTACACCTCTGCATGGAAAAGTACACCCCACAAGATTCTACACCCCACAAGATTTTTTCCCTCCAGCAGCTTTGCAACCTCCGAGTCTTTACAGCTTACTCTCAGTTCCTTCTTACACCATTGTTTCACCACACTGGAGTGATCTGAATATTTCAATTCAAGAAGCAGTACTTCTGAAAGTGAAAAATTTAAGTACATATAAACATTCAGTACATAACTAGGGAGATCCCATCTGTTCCTCAGTAAATTATTTTCTGAGAAGTTTATTCTCAAAACTACTATTTTTTAAAAGAAAAAGATGGATTTCTGTTTCTAAAGAAATCTCTTCCACAATCACAGGCAACTCAAGATAATGCTATGCCTATGGCTGGTTTGAACATCTGCAAGGTAAAGTGTTTCCACAAATAACCACTTGTCATTATTGTTTCAACACTGATATATATGTCATTATTAAGACTGAGTTGCTCTTGGCTGTTCACCTTTACAGCATACGTCATTTTATTTTTGATGGAGGTTAAGGGTAAATAAGGGAAAATAAAATTTGGATGATCAGTTCTTTGTAGTGGGTATTTTATGAGTTGCAGTTTATAAGATTGGTTACAGAATAAAATAAACAGTATATTTTGGGGGTTTGGATTTTTGTTCCTGGAAATTCCTAGAGAACTGAGCTTTGATTAGTAACACATCACTCACATTATTTTAGCAGATAAGCCTTGCATAATACCTCAAAAAAAGCAGCTATCTTTTACATAAAAATTCTATAAACCCCACCAAAATTTTTCTATTAAAATAAAAATTATATCATAGTTCTTAACAATGAGCATTGACAAAGCTAATTATAGTACAACACACAGAGCCTTTTGCATACCTGAAAAATCTCACTTAAATTAATCTAATTACATGAGTCTTAATTACCACCAAATTTATTCTGTATTTAATATCTGTAGTCCTGAATCTTTTAGTCCTTAAGTGCTTAGTGCCACTTGAAAAACTAACAGTCAAAATGATTGAATCTGAGTATATATGGGTCATGAATATGGCAATTTTTTTAATCTTTGAAATCTTTCAAAAGAAATCATCACTTAAAGTGAGTATGTTGTATCTTCAGTGAATACTTGACTACCAAAAGCCTGTAATAGCTACATTACTAAAATAAAAAGGTTGTACACTTGTTAATACCTGTCCTACTTTTATAACCCTATCATTTTGAGCTTTAACAATTGTATATACAAATTTAACAAGTGAAAAAATCTGTACCACCCTTTGTGTAACTGTTCAGGATCATTTTATACTTTGGTAACTATACATTATTTCCCAAGCCATGTGCGTCAGCAATTCCATAGACTTTCTATAATTGCCATGTTAATGATTTTGAGTCCAGAGATGTAGTAATTGATTGAGGCACTCCTTCAGTTTGGCTGCCATTTATGGATTAATCACATTGTTTTCTCATTTTGCAGTATGCAGACAATGGACCATAATGTAGAATTAAAAGGCAAGACAAAAACTTATTCAGTAGCAAAATTTGTTCTTTTGTCCAGGGTTGAGCTTGGCTGGACACCAGGTCCTTACCAAACCCCTCTATCACTCCCTTCCCCCCAGGCTCAATTTCACTCCTGATTCTCTTTTCTTCCCCACAGCAGCACAGGGGGACAGAGGATGGGGACTTTGGTCCTTATCACATATCTCTGTCACTCCTTTCTCCTCAGAGGGGGGACTCCTCACACTCTTCCGCTGCTCCAAAGTGAGGTCTCCATAGAAGGCAGTTCTCCACAAACTTCTCCAACATGAGTTGTTCCCATGGACAACTTCATGAACTCCTGTGTGTGTCCATATCACAATGTGCAGTCCCTCAGGAACAGGCTGCTTCAGTGTGGATAACCTGAGGGTAACAAGTCCTGACAGCAAACCTGCTCCAGTGCAGGCTCCTCTCTTCCTGCCAGGAGTCTGCTGCATCACAGGCTTCCCATGGAGGTCACAGCTTCCTTTGGGCCTCCACCTGCTCTGACACATTCCACAGGCTGAGTGTATGCTTCAAGGTGAACCTCCATGGGCTGCAGAGCCAGAGCTGCCTCTCCATGCTCTTCACCATGGGCTGCAGAGGAATCTCAGCTCCAACACCTGGAGCAGCTCCTCCCCCTCCTTCTTTACAGGCCTTGATGTCTGCAGAGTTGTCTCTTTCACATATTCTCACTTCTTTTTCCAGCTCTCATTGCTGTTGCAGCTTTTCCCCCTTGTTAAACCTGTTACTCCAGAGGAATATGGCCATTACTCATGGGCTCAAACTTGGCCAGAGGCAGGTCCATCCTGGGCCTGGCTGGCTTTTGCTCCTTTAGACAGGAGGAAACTTCTGGCAGCTTATCACAGTAGCCACCCCTGCAGCATCCCCACCACCAAAACTTTGCCACACAAACCCAATACGTCTCTGCACTCTCCACACATGGCCATATGGACACACAAAAGCCTGAAGCAAAAATGATCAGCTGCTTTTGAAGATCTAACACTGACTGCTAGCAATAAATGTGTTCCCTGGACAGGCAGCAATAATAAAAAATGGCCATCATTCAGGGTCCATCTAGCTACTGCTTTTAAAGGTAATTGCTGCATCTGCTTCTTGAAGTAGTTTAAAACCAATGTAAAGATTTTGTTTCTGTCCCACTGAATGACAAGCAGCTCTGAGTAAGGAGTGAAAGGGTGTTGAGCACAGCTATAACTGGAGTGCACTACCAGGTCAGAAGTGAAGGCAGAAACAGCTGCTTTTTCAATAGACTCATCAGAGCTACTCCATGCTAGCTGCACTTGCCCACAAGACTCCAGCACAGACTATTGTGTTGTGGGGTTTTTTTGCTGTGGGAACTTCACTCTTAAGAAACAAATGGACTGGCTTAACTATTAAGTGTCAATCAAACTGACTATAGGGTGGGGGTGGGGGGAACAATTTTTAAAATTTAATTAGCTTTCATCCTGTGATTGTTCTGTGCATTTGTATGGCTTGTATTGCTTCATTTAAGTCAATGAAATTCTGGTAAGAGATGTATTTTTCCACTGTATTTATATGTTGTAGTGGCACTAACAACAACCTCTGCTTTTGCATGAATTTTTATAGTCTTCTGATTAAGAAGGTGACAACTGTTATAATCTTCTGTACTGTATCTGTGTCCACTGATTTTACATCAAATTACTTTTTCAGATTCTGGATGAAACAAAACAATTGTTTTGTCTGTTTGTTTGAAAATACAGTTGTTCAGAAACACTTTTTAGGTGTAAATAAGAATATAGACCTGTGGGTAATCCTTCATTTTCCCTCTATTATTCAGACAGTAACATTGGTCTTAATAAATACTTTTCCCTCTGTTTATCTCCTTACCCTAATGCCCTGGAAATAAGATTGCCTTGCCCAGAGATAGAGGGAACATCCAGGATTTTCACCTAACCATGGAACCTATTTCACATTTCATTGGTTGTGTGAATGAGCTGTGAAAATTGCTTCCTGTTTCTCTAAAGCATCAGGACAGTGGTTTGCATGGGAAAGATTTCTTCTGTTTATGTGAAGCAAAACTCATCCACTGAGTTAATTTCAGAGTCTTAAAACTGCCTTGCATCTTGTTAAGTTTGACCAAATCTATTCTGCCCTGTGAATACCTGCTCCCTATCAGAGGCATTACGGTTATCTCTTGTTTACAGCAAGCTATTTGTAAGAAAGAAAGAAAAATTTAAAACAAGCAAACAAAAAATCGTAAAAACCAACCAAATAAGAAAGCACACAGCCTAACTCTTTTCTCATAAGTGTTGTCTTGGCTTTCCCAAATTGTGAGGAAGCTACTTTCAGTGTATCAAGGAACACTTGAACAAGGACAGTCTATTTTTAAAAGAAGCCGGTTTTGTCTAACACAAAACACACAGAAAAAAAAAAAAACAAACAAAACCAACAAACCAACAAAAACAAAAGCAGCTCAAGTAACAGCGGTGGGAGCCTAATTTTGAAAGCTAAGTTAAGCACTTTCATCCTTTTTTCTACTAACATCCTTCCACTTCCCTGAGATACTAATCAGATTTGAAAGTACCAAGTAAACCTGAAAATATTTAAAATTAGTGAAATGTAAAAAACCAGATTGTATTCAAATCCCTGAAACGATGTCTATTACCATTAAAATTAGGGTACATATGGACTGTATATTTACCTGTCTAGGCCTTTCAAATTAAAAAAAAAAAAAAAAAACAAAAAAAAAAAAAAAAAAAAAACCACCAAAAAAACTTTTACTAAATCTAGTGCTCCAGGCTGTACAAGTGGTTGAGAGCAGGGAGATTTGGGTAAATATTTTTGTGGAAGCCTACGTTGCATGTAATCCCTTAAAAACTAAAACCCAAGGGAATTCAAAGCAACTATGAATCCAGTCCTACTTTGAGAAGTGTGTGTGCAGCCCTAAATGACCAAAATCATACCGGCAGTGTGCCTGCAAATTGGCATATATGGCCTTAATGCCTTAAAATCTTCTATGCAACTTTAGTTCTGAGGACTTCACTTTTTTAGTTTCTTAGCTGGGTTTGTTATGATTTTCTTTTTCCTGTTGAAAACTAGTTGATTTTATTTTTTAATAAAATCAGTCACAGGCAGAAAAGTAACTGCTTTTCTGGTTATTTTGTAGCCTGAAATAAGGCAAGAGAGCTAAGCAATAACACTGGCACAACCCTTGCACAGAAGAATGTCAGAAATTCTTTGAACTTACATGCAACCCTGTAATTTACAATAAAAAAGGGGGAGCAAGGGGTAGAACAGGTCTTAATAACCTATGTAAAAAATATGGTTTCACCATATTTTTGAGATATGTCACATTGTCAGGAGAGACTTGAGCTACAAAGGGAAAAGAAATTTTATTCTTTATCCTGAATAACAGTGTGAGTAAAAATGCTGTATTTGAATGTTTTAGCTAAATGCTGAGTAAATTAAGTTCTTAACTGATGGGTTAACCAGCGGTTGGTTGGAAAGAAAGCTCTATAAAATTAAATTATGAGATCAAATTATTTTTTTAATATTTTACCTATCCTTAATTGTCAGTGAGGCATGAAATCTGTATTGTGATAAAGGTTTGTCCATATTTTACTGCTTCCTTTGAAAACCCAGATTTAAAAAAACCTCTTAAAATACCATAATCATACAGTAGGAATCCATATTTTTTAGCAGAAATTAAGGCAACCTATGCATTGTTCGGGACAAAAGTAGAGATTTCTCTTCATGCTCCCAGACCAGCTTTTCCTTGGCAAAAAACCAGGCATGCATCACTTCAATAGAGTATCAGGAACGAGACCTTATATCTTCAGTTGATTTCCAAACAAAACACATAGCATTATATGTGGCAAAGTTAAAAAAAAAAAATGAAAAAACATCGGCTTGAAGTTTAAAGATCCAGCTCTTCAAATGCCACTTCTGGAGGAGGAGCTCCCAAAGGAGGGTCTTCCCAGGATGGTAACTTTGCAGTAGTACTCTGGCTCTGTGACTATGTCTAATAATAGAAGCTGAATGCAAAGTGCTGCTGCTTGTGTCTGTAACTGTCAGAGAGAGAGCAGGAGGTGCAAGTGTGGAGTGGGAAGGTATTACTCTGCTCCTTTAACCAAGGAGAGGAAATTCATGACTCCAGTTCTCCAGTGAACAGAGCTTATTTGATTCTATTGAAATTTTAGTATTAGCAGAGCTACTATTTTTCTTTCAGAATTGCTGAGAATATCTAGCAGTGAATAACTCTTAATCAGACTTGTTTATTCACATTAAAAGTCAGAGCAGGTCACAATGTTTGCTTGGTGCCATTTGGTCTGCACTTAGTCCTTCCTGAACAGGAAGTCCTTAAGATTAAAGATTGTATTTTTATGGTCCCTTGCCTGCCTACCCCTAGCTATTACCTTGAAGAGCAATGTAACCAGGAATCAGTTTCTAGAAAGGATATTAACAACCATTAGTATGTGTGTATGTCAGGATGAAAAATAGGAGGAAATCAAAGTAGAGCAATATGGTGAAAGCAAAATTGTAAGAAACAGCAAAGTGATTGTTCACAATATTGGGAATAAGAGGTATTCAGACAGAGGTATTTTCTATCCAGAGGTCAGCAGAGTGCTAGATCACTAAAATGTATTTAAATTTAAGCCGTAGATATGATTTAAATACATACCCCAAAGCTATTTACCACCAGACCTATATTCATGTCCAATTTATAAGGTATGAGGGGTTTAAAGTGCTTGTTCTTCAGAAAATAAAAACCTAGGTATTTTTTCTCAGCATTGCAGAAATAATGTAATGACACAAGAATGAGAAAGAAAACTCTAAACAAAGTGAGTGGTACGTCTAGGAATGTCAGGAAGACTGCTTGCTTTCATAAACCAATCATTCTGACAGCTCTATTATTATATGGATATTTATATTTGGATTTTACATTTCTCCTTTACTCACTGTAACTTACTCAAAGAATTAGCTTGACAAGATCTTAAATAAAATGGAATTAGCATTTGAAATCAAGCCTGCTATATACTTTCCTAGTATAAAAAAACTTTTGCTATGGTATTTTAGGGATGAAATCCAATGGAATAATTTTGTGACAAATATCTGCATAAGAAAAACTGAACTTCAGTATTTTTGTTCTGTATTGAATCTGTGTATCACTTGTCATTAAGATATTAATGCATGAAGGGGGCTCTGGACTAGAGCAACAGCATGGGAATCTAGACAAAACTGCAGGCAGGATGCTCAGCTCATCCAATGCCCAGTGCGTGCAGAGGCACAGAGACCACTGCCAAATCTATGTTTAAATGTCCTGCTCTCTGAGGATACTGATTACAAAGAAAGTCTGAGGCTGCAAAACTACCTGTATCAGCCCTGTGCATTGCCAGGTCACATATTGTTCTAGTTTACTAGATCAGATGTGGATTTATGCACACAGTTCTCTTAAATTAGCTAGCATATGTTGATACAGAGTTTTATTATACCAGATATACAGTTACTGTGGGAGGACAACCAATATTCAAACCAGAATAAAGCTACACTGTAATTCAACTGTCATTTTCGGCCAGTATTTCCAGAGAATAAAATAGTCCTCACTTCCCATCACCACGGTCACCATTTTGCGCTCTCCTACTGTTTTATTCCTTGTTGTAACACAATGTTTATTCAGGCACCCAGTAAGTTACAGGTTAAATTAATCTTTCTTTCTTTCTTTCTTTCTTTCTTTCTTTCTTTCTTTCTTTCTTTCTTTCTTTCTCTCTTTCCCTCTTTCCCTCTTTCTCTCTTTCTTTCTCTGTCTCTCTTTCTCGCTCTTTCTTTCTCTCTCCATGTTTTTGGAACAGTACAAACTATAAGAAATAAAATGTTTTAGTACTGTGGTATTCAATTTCACAAACTTTTTCAAAATAATTTCTATCATAGTTCACATTTCAGCTGCTAAAAATCCCTGCAGGCATAACTTTATGTCTTGAGAAATACTGGAGTCTTATTTTTACATATTAAGGCAGTAAGGAGTTAAAGTATTCACAGGGAAGTCCAGAGACAGGTCTAAAAACACCAGTCTTGCCCAGAGAAGATAATATGGTAAGAGAAGTGAATCATCTTACATTCATTATGTACATTCATTCTCCAGCACTCGTAGTTCTACAAAAATGTTATAGACAAGAAGGATCCTGTCTTCCTTTAAACATCTTGTAAATGTTCAGGACAAAATAATAGTTCATTCTTGAGAAGATGCAGAAGTTTTCATGCTACGGATCTATACTTGCCTTTAAGCATCTCAGACTCCCTTTTCTACCAAACATTTGCAAAGAAATGGTTTTGCTAAGCAAACAGGTGAAATTAGACTTTAATAAATTAAACAAGTCTAAAATAAAGGCTTATTTAACTGTAGAAGTTGTTTGTGAGGAATAAAAGGTTTTAATCAAACTTGCCATCAACACTTTCAAAAGGAAAATCCATTTTTCAGTTGTGGCTTGGTCAAATTCTTTGAAGTATTAATGTAACCCTGAGAAACTGACTATTAGTCTCAAGCAATTGCTGGACATTAGACACAACAAAAACAGGAAAAGTTCAAGAGTCTCTGTTGACTTTCCGCTTGATTGTAACAAACTACTCACTTTCTGGGTTTTCTTTTTTGAAGTGGAATTTTATACAGCAAGGCCAGGCTTTGTTTTTTTTCTTTTTCTTTTTCTTTTTTTTTTTTTTTTTTAATTTCCTTGCTACACAAAATTCCCACCAACCTGTGCTCCCTCTTTTAGTTCAAACGTGAAGGACTGCTGTTTGAATTTAATGCACACACTGCTGACTCTGTTTAATTCAAAGTCATAGCTTCAGTGTACCTGAAAAGAAAACCTGAAACATTAGTTCATGGGTCAGAAGCAAATCTGGCTGGTAACTTCAGCTTCTTTTAAAATATCATGTCAATTAACCAGTGTCCAACTATCTAGAGAGAGAAAAGTACTGAATGTTCCTGTTGCAAACTTATTTATTGTGCAGTACATTGCTGCATTGTGTCAGCACTCAGATAGACTTAAATAAGGAGCACTCAGATAGTCTTTTCCATTATTTCCAGGGAAAAAACAGCTGAATAAAAATATTGTCCCATAGATCTAAAAATGCTAGGGGATAATCCACTAAGATTAGTAAATTTGCATTGCAGAACAGAGAAAAGGAAAGAGAGAGGTGCATTAGCACCAGGATATTCCTGGTGCTGAGGCATTCTGACTATGAAACAGCATCCCATAAAGTAGACACACACTTCACACAGTATTCATATACTCAGAGGAGTGCTCTTTTATGAGTGCTTTAATACTTTGGGATCATGTGTGTTGTTTTAGAGTTGCATTAGTCACACCCTGGGGAAATGTGAGCTTCCACGTCTGCCTGTTTCAGTGCTACCTTACCTTGACCCACTGAATTTACCACATTAAGAGAGGATTTAAATCTTGATTATTTTCACCTGTTGGCTTTCAATCTTTTTTTTTTCCTTTTTTTTTTCTCCTTTTTTTCTTTTTTTTTTTAAACCTAAGAAGTCTGCCCTCTAAGAGTGATACAGTTCATAAAACTGGTGACCTTTGCCTGGCTTCTTGATTTAAGCAGAACAGAGGAGTAAAGGGACTTTCATGCACTGGTAGAAGAATAAAAATATAAAGCAAAATTGTTGCCAGTCCCTATTCAGGTGAAAGGATTAAGAAAAGCTCTTTCATTTCCATTCTTATTATGAGGGTGAGCACAACTGCTTCCCATGCTTTCCTGCACTATCCAGTTCCCACTCCATCCTTTAGAGCTAGAGGGTAAGAGCACCCTACTAGGACATGCCAGTCTGTTGCACATCCTGTTGGTTTAGGGGTTCCCTGTGACTCCATACTGCCCTACGTACAGAAAAATTTCAGTTGTTCCCCTATTTTCTGTCCAGAGACAGAAAAATGGAAGCAGAAAAAAAATTATCTTGTTTTATTTTTGTTCCTAAGCAAAACCATTCTTAACTTTTCAAGACTGCCTAAAACTTCAGACAGTGATTTGAAAGAGAAAGTTATCATTACATCCCACAGAGATATCTCCAAACCCCCTTGCTGTAACTGCATGTTAGGAAAATCTGTGTTGTTCACTTCTGGGAGTAGCTCAGTGTATTTGCAATCTGATAGGATCTGGATTCTCAACCTTGTGATTCCCAACCCTTGACAATACATCACTTCATTCAGACTGTCTATGTCAGGAAAAATAATGTGTGAGGAAAATTGAGAGGACATGGAAAAAAAAAAGGGGAGAAAAATAAAATTTAAACAAACCAAACAAAATTAAGTAGATGTCCTCCTGCTTTCACTTCTTTACCTTAGAACTTTCATCTTATTTTCCTGTACCTTTCCCCTCTCAAGATTTTTCATTTCAAATCTTATCAAAATAGTATAAAAAATAGAAAATTCCTCATGTTTTCTCACTGTTTCCAAGTCAAAATACACTGTAGAAGGACTCAGGAACTTTTAAAGGTTCACTAACAGAAAATCTTCAGGTTCACCTGACACCTAGCAGAGATTTAGTAAAATCCAATCAAAATTATGTCAGGTAGCAATAAACAGGGAAGAAACTTTTGACAGTAGAAAAGAGATCAGAGTCATTGGAGGAGGTGAAGGTCAGTGGTCAGAGGAGAGGAGGGATGGTAATATGAAAGCACAGCAAAGGACAACATAAATGGTCCTGCTGTGGTAAGACTGATAATGATGTAGTTAGTGTAAATGGGGAGAAGATATTTAACAATCAGCATAAATGAATAGGTTTTGAGGGTAATCAAGAATGGAATTGAATTGGGAGGAGTTTGGGAGGAACAGAGAAGCCCTTAGAGGTTTTGGAGAAGACTTATTTGAACTGAAACTTGAGTTGATTTGCATCTCAAGAGAGAAATGCAGCATAATAATTCAAAATATACCTCTTCTTTAATATATTGCAGAATACAGTGATAAATGTCATTACACAAACTTCTACTTAAATGTCTATCCCACAATATCTTTGGTGCAGCTCACAATATTAGATTATCTACATTAAGCAATCACAACCCCTGTGATAAAATACAGTGGTACTCTTCCATTTGAGATCTACTGGATCTCTGTAATTCAGAATCTATAATGCAAAACAACCATGCAAGAGATTTATTTGGTTATGTTGTTGATTTGTTTGTTTAATTTTAACTGGAATAAAATGTCATCTGTGAAATGCAGATATCTAAACAGTTTTCCTTTTTTTTATTTCTGAAGAGGTGTCTTGGCTAGATGTGTAACCTAGGTTTAATTAAACATTGTACTGTTGTTTTTTTTTTTCTATGCCCAACACTGCCTTTTTCTTCTAATGATCTATTTTCTTCTTTTCATGACTGTTTCCCATTTCCTCTTGATGTCATTGCCACTGATGTTATTCTCTCAAGCAAACTTTTACTGTTTCATCTATCCCAGTTGCCCTTGCTATTGTTCTCCTCCCCTTTGTATTGCTGTCCTTATGTGTCTTATGACCTTATTACTGTGCAACTCTTAACCTTTTCTTTTGGCAACCATTTACAGGAAAGACATGAAGTTACTGAGATGACCAGCAATGAGCTAAATGTCTTAACTCTCATTACTGACAGCTGGTGCCTGAACTATGGGATTTTTAAGGTACAAATGAGGAGCAGTCCATACAGTAAACAAAGTCTAATGCTAAATGACAATGTGTTATCCTGTAGAGACCAGGACGGAGATTACTGCAGGGATTGCTGCTACTCAGAGATTTATTTAAGGTTTTGAATTATAGCCTGGAAGATAACACGCTTAATTCAGCTTAAGTCAGGTGTAGAGTACAGGCAGGCAGGGAATTATTAGACTAAGATGGGATGAAGGTATACCAAAGTCTAATAATGTCAATGCAGCTGAATGAAAATATGGAGATGGGGTGAAGATAGAGAGAAAAGACAAATAGGAAGAAAAGACAAGGAAAATAAAAAAGGCAGAAAACAGTTCTTCTCTGAAATGTATCCTCATAGAATTTCCTACAAGTGCTACATTTAGCTCTGGTCTCCACATTCATACTGGGAAATGGTTAGAGTGCAGGCAGGACTTTTAGTAAATCACATTCTTATAGTGCAACACAGACACCCTGTCACCCTGCAGACTTATCTGAAACCATTCTGCCAGGCTAGACTGGTGATTAATAGTGGTGAACCAACATCAGCATCACTCCCAGTTCGGCACAGCATCCTGAGTGAGTTTTGCAGATGGTGCCAAAACCCAGGATTAGTAGCTAAACAGCTTAGGTTTTCAAGGCAGGTTTCTACTCCTTGCAATTCTACATGTAAGATTCAAGATGGGCATAGCTGCTTGGATAAGTGCTTATTAGAAAAGTGAAGGAAAGTTATAAAACGTCCATGGTCTGGGCAAATAACAGAAGCTGAGTCTAGGGAAAGCAGCATCTCTTCAGTTGAAACCTATGAGAACAGTAATTTCAGTAATTTTGTGGGTAATGAGGCTTTTTCTTCTTGCACTGCTGTCACGGTTGCATGCTTACACATTCATTAGTTTGTCCTTTGCTAAAAATCACTGATCAAAACCAGAAAATGCTCTTACATCTCCGAAAGGCCTTCAGTCTTTCTCAACTTGTTTCTTCCTCCAACAAAAAAAATCCCCCTAAGCTAACCTTGAGGATGTTGAAGTCTATTAAGATGTAAATGGGGAAAAAAAATCATATTTGCTTATCATGACATTACCCACTTTATTATTCTGATGTTGTTCTCTAACAAGTGAACAATTTTCTTTCAGTAGCTGGTTCATTTGACTTAAGAAAAGCTAGAAAAATCTTTTTGGCGACTATTGCTTGGGCATCCTGCCAAGCCCATCTGCAGCAGCAAAGTTACTACATGAAGCTATGTTATTTATTTTACTTAATTTTTTAGTTTGTTTTCTTTAGTGGTTTTTTTTTCTCATACCTATGCTACCATATGACCCTCTGTTGTTTCAGGACAATGAAGATCATCCTCTGAAAGTAGTTCAGCATTTTTCAGTCCAGCACAGCAGAGATCTATAACAGTCCCAAGCAAGACATTGATAATTACACAGAATCTAGTACAGAAGATCAAAAAGTTCTGTTTTGGAGATCTTTAAAGTACCCAGGACAGAGTAAAACACAGATGAAGAAGAAAGGCAGTTTTCACTGGGAAAAGAAGTTGTAGAATAAAGCA
Source organism: Zosterops lateralis (assembly GCF_965231275.1). Lineage (NCBI taxonomy): Eukaryota > Metazoa > Chordata > Aves > Passeriformes > Zosteropidae > Zosterops > Zosterops lateralis. The sequence continues at coordinate 36,735,924 of NC_139763.1, forward strand.
AAAAGTAGAGGGAAGGAAGTGTGAAGGCTTTGAAGTTGAGCCATAACTCAACTAACGCTGATTTATACACACAATCTTTCTTATTTTTTCCCACAGTAAATCACTATTGCATGAGAGGTTTTGGTATCTAATGGCTGCACAGGAGGAATTCTTATGTCATTTTTCTTTTGTGCTGGGTAAGCCTCCCTTCTAACTCTTCCTTCTCATCTTCCCAGAACTTTGAATATTTATGCAAAGTTTGTAGACAAAAAATAGGCTAAATAAATCTGTTCAGAAATATCTCTGAAGAGTAGTATGATTCTGAGTATTACCTCCAGACTATATTTTCTAATTTATTTCGTGAATCAGATCCTTAACTAGTGTAAAACTGGCATATTGCAATTGTATTTTCAGGTCTTCTTTACCATGTCAATATAGAATACATAGTCTAATATCTGTTTTGATAGTAGGGATGTAGGAGAGAATAATAAGTATATGTTTAAAAACTTGAAGGCTTATAAAAATGTTTAATGTTTAAAGATGATAAGAATCTCCTGTACTCATTGACAGCACTGTAAATTTCTCCACACTGCCAAAATCAGGCAGCCAGGGCAGAGTTAATTCAGTAAATAAACTCCCACTCTTGAGAAAAAACATGATGTAATTCAGATAATTCAGAACTGAGGGCTGAGGTACACAGAAATATTTTAGTGTCTTACTATTACACTCAAAGTGTTGGATTTTCCTAAGTCATATGTATCACCTGTTATAATTATTCACTGTCTGTAGTGGGTAAGTTCATTTACCTCAAAAGTCCTGTGAGACATAATGATGCAAGCATAAACTATTCAAAGCCCATGGTATTTTGAAGAATTTGAGTGGAGGAAGTTATAACAATATCAAAAGTTAAAGCTGTCTGAGGCGACAGTCACAGCATCTCTGCTTTTCATGTGGGGTGTCCATATTGCTTAAAAGGCCACTGTGCTGGTTTGGGCTGAAATAGAGCTAAATCTCTTTATAGTAGCTGGCATAGGGCTGTGTTTGGATTTGTATTGAAAACAGGTTGACAACACAGGCATGTTTTTGTTATTGCTGAGCAGAGTCAAGGTCTTTTCTGCTTCTCGTATTGTTCTGCCAGTGAGGGGGAACAAGGGAACAAGGAGCTAGGAGGCAACACACATTTGGGGTCAGCTGTCCCAGCTGACCTTAATGACCAAAGCAATATCCCTCATGGTATGATGATGTGCTCAGCAAGAAAACTGGGTGGGAAGGTTGGTGGATCATGGGGAACACTGCATGGAGCCTGGCTGGGCATGTGTCAACTGGTGGTGAGAAAGGGTTTTCATGGTATAACATGCATTTCTTTGGTTTTATTTTTATCTGTCTTTGTTATTTTTTCTCTTTTCCTCACTATTATTGTTATTGATTGCAAATTATTAAACTGTTTTTATCTTGGCCCACAGATTTTCTCACCCCATTCCACTGAGGGGGAAGTGAGCTGTTGTGTGGTGCTTAGTCACCAGCTGAGTTTAAGCCATGTTCAGAACCACGTTAGGAAACTCAGCTTGTGTCATCTAAACTGTCCCAGAAAGATGATGGAAATGCATAGGAGCCACTAGACATGAGACATAAGACACTAGACAATGAAATTCTAAATCAATAAATTTTTCAGGCTGTCAGACAAGGATGGAAACAAGACCACATTGCCTAATGTTAGAAAAATAGCCTAAGAAAGCAGTATTTCATTAATCAAAAATTTATAGCACCCTTGTCACTGTCAGTCTGTTGGATGTTAAAAACCTGGAATGTCTACTAGCAAAAAACAATTTGCTTGTGACAGAAAAAAAAAAAATGGGAAAAGGTGGTTTCACTTACACCCTCAAGTATAAGTGTCTTCACTTACAATTGAAATAACTTTTTATCTTATTGTTGTCATGAAATAATAGTTTTTATCTTATTATCATTATTATTATGAAATAACTTTTTTTAACCTGAGTGAGTGAGATTCCAAAGGCAACAATCTTCTATCATTTATTTATTTTTTTAAGTGTAGAACAGTGCAAGAAAAAAGAGTACAGTTCAACTTATATAAATATCTATAAATACTCATATCACTGCAAATATGTGCTTTATACGTTCACATACACATGTGCATGAAGCCTATGCACACCCCAGCCACTATCACTACCCTTGTGCTGCTTCTATGGAACAGTATCACTGTTTCTGATGGTGGAGATTCCAAATCCTTCCCTAGCCTGGAACGGAAATGCATGTACTTAATTTTGCTTCTAAGCCTTTCCTGCAGGGTTATGACAATTTCACAGGGATGCCTGCACATTTGGGTACCACTTTGTGCATTCTACCATAGTGTAAGTAGTTTAAGTGTAAGTAGTGTGACAAGTACAGGCATCAACAGTAGCCACGGTGGGCACACACTGAGATATTGGTGACCTCCCCAGGTGCACCCCAGGAGGGAACAGAGACTGCACTTTCCCCCTAGCCATGTCACTTACACAGACATGAGGCTTTCTGCGCTATGATGTTTCTCTACTGTCACATATCTCAGTAAAAATCTTGTCATTCCTTTTTCTACTCCTACTTGTAGCTGCAGGCAGCAGACTTGGGGAAACAAAGAACTTGGATCAGATACCTTCTCTTAACTGAATTCAAGGAATTGCCAGAGATTATGGGCAAATCCTATTTAAAACAAAAATGCCCCAAATCTGCTCCACTGAAGAATTGATCCTAGCTTGAACTAGTTCTTGCTAAGTGTGCATAAAAGGTTGGTCCAGAATCACATTATCACTGACTTTTGCAGGTAGAGAGGGTAATCACTCCAGATCCTGCTCTTGTTCACTAAAGAATATATTTTCACTTTGGTTCCAGAATGCAGAGACTATGTATTTTAATGTATTTAAACAGTGTAAATTCAGTAATAAAATCATCCTATGATTGCGATGTAAGTTTGGTGAATCTGCTGAATCATGGTAAATCATTACATATTCTTAGCTCAAAAATCTGAAAAGAATTTGATCATTTTTTATCTGAACTTTAAAATAATGTATGATTTTATTTTGCCTTAGAAGCCATGAAAAATTATTCATATGTCTAAGTCCTTAATATGTAGGCACACTATTAAAGAATGCACAGATTACAAAAATGTGCATGTATATACTGTGAGTAGTATCTTAAAATATATACTGCTGTGTGTATATATATATATATATATATATATATATATATATATATATATATGCTGGATACCTAACCAGCACTGATACTCACTTCTGTGCATGACTTGATCACAATTCTCAATAAAAAGCACCTACTAAGTTTTGGTGCAGCTGACAAAAATAAAGAGAAAAGTTGTTTTTGTGGAGACAGTTCAGCTCTGGGACACCCGACCTAGTTTTAGTGCCCTGGATCAACCACAGAGCTTCCCACAGTGTTTCCATTTGACTTCAGGAGAGATTATTCATCTACCCTGTGATTCAGTTCCCCAGGCACAAAATAAAGACATTTTCTTATCTCACGGGGGTGTTATAATGACAAAACTGAGTAACTGTGATGTGCTCACATGCTAGAGCAGACAGCCACGGAAGTACTTAGACCAACAGTAAGACATACAACCCAAAAGTTTAACTCAAATTATCTGATACATTCTAAGGGCTCTTATCTTTAAAGGGAAGCCTTTCCATAAGCAAAGCAAATGATCTAGTCTCAGGCTAACTAGGCTAAGTGGGATCTTTCTTCTTTCCTTTGAACAGGTTTCAAAGTAAAACAAGATAAGCAGAAGCTCCTTAGAGGACCTCTCTTCACAGAGAGCTGGGATGTGACAAGAAGCGTAAAGCATCTCTAATTTCAGGAGCAAAAGCTTTAGTTTGGTAGGGTGAAATGTAGTGTTTACATCCACAATAGATAAAAGAAAGAAATTCCCCAGTCCTCGGGGGATGTGCCATAGGGAATTCTTCTCCCTTTGTTTTCCCCTTTGTTTTAAGTGCAGACAGATGCCAATCAATGAAATATGTATGCTGCAGGAATTTAGAGGAGAGTTTCCATAGAGTACTAAAACATACACTTATTCTTTCTCTTAATAGATGGACCCATTCATGTGTAGTTTATAGCTGCTAAATAAATAAATTATACACCTTGAAAACTATTTTTTCTATGAATTGATTAGCACTAAAAATAAACTGCTAGTAAGATCTTACAGGAGTTGTTTTGGCTGGAAATTGATACTTAATCTAATTTAAATGCCTGTCATGGTTGGATTGGTTTTGGGTGTTTTTGACAAAAGAATGACAATACTGAAGTGTGAAAACGCATCTCTATAAAAATTACTTTTAAAAATCAGAATTTCTATCATGTTCTTAAATATGACTTACATTTTGTTCAATCATAGTACCTTCCTACCCTTCTCAAAAGTTACGCATTGCTTAACATTTGCGTATGCACATTTTCTTTAGAGACAGACAATTTTCTCAGTAAATTTTTACATTCTGAGAAGGACTGAAAACTGATAATTCTTTCTGAAAGCAAGGAACTTTAGAATGAGTTTTAATGCTTTGTTCTCAGTATTTAATACTTGATACCAAAGCAGCTCTCCAACACAAGTAATATTATATACACTGTCTTCACTGCAGTGACACACACTAATCGTATGTGTGCTCAAACTCCTGCCTCAGTCAGTTAATCATTTTTGCATCAAGGCTCTCTGGAGAGACTTATAGCACCTGCCAGTAGTCCTCTCAATAAAAGTAGACTAATAGCCATCACTGTTCTTTAGCACACACTGAAGAAAAGCAGCTATATCTTAATGGGTCAGACACGTTTATATGTTTTTCCACAAGTTCGTGTCCCACCCATACCAACCGTGAATCAACCTCATCACCTGACATATTTACTGTTCTGCAGGAAATAAAAGATTGGTATGTCATGCTACTACTGCCTTGCCACTTGGGTGTATCTGAAGCGTGTCATTTGAGGTCACAGACCTATTATTCCAGCACAATTGCATGAAGCAGATCATCCTGGTGTCAATGTGTTATTATGCCAGGAAAAAATTTCAGCAAGGGCCAATACCATCCAATACAGTGAGAGATGATGCAGCTTTTTGTTGTCCCTTTTTTTTTTTTTTTTTTTTTTTTTTTTTTTGGAAGGGTGAGAGTTGCAGAAAAGGTATCAGAGAAATCAGAGAACCCATCTGCGTGAGCAAATTTTGATAAGTTGCTTGACATCTTTCAATCTTTGGTTTGAGTCTCTATTTCTGTGCAAAATTTCCAAAAATTAAGATAGTGGCTTTAAAATAGAACATAATGTCAACAAAACAAACACCATTTATGGAAATCAAGTGCCTAACCCTGACATATAAAAATGGGAGTATTAGCCTAGATCAGGAGTAAAATTTTGCTAAGAATTTACCAAGGTCTGTAAGTTATGGCACTTCCTGCCCTCACAGGTTGCAAGGAAGAACATGGCATGCAGAACATGGCAGGATGGCCTAACAATAAGAAAGTTAAACAAACTTAACTTTGGTCAAGTTTGAACTTGAACTTTGGTGGTTCAAGAGATCTCAGTAAAATGGTTAAATAACTTGACTTAGCTTGTATCATTTAGCAACACATTGCTACACACTGAGTAACAGAAATACAAAGGAAGGACATGCTCTTCCTTTGCCTATCACTAAACTCTCAGATATCCACATATAAGGGTAACGAAATCACAAGGAAACCCCAAACAATATTCATTGTAACTGTAAGCCTCCTAATTTAATCTCCTAGAGCATTTGTACTACCTAGGAAAAAGTGAGCAAAGGTTCTTTCTACTCATTCGTCTCTCTCCTGGTTATCCTAAACCAAAAAATCTCTAATAAACTACACAGATTTTCAGATAAATGAAATACAGACATTTCTTCTAAAATATCTAAATTTAGAGTTCACTAGGGAGCTTGATCCCAGCTATTTAATTCTTTGAAAACTCTGGAGGAAAGCTGTACTCTCTATTAAAAACCACTAAGTTAATTTAAATGTGAAACTCTTGTAAATTAATTGCGTGTGCCCTTTTGAGACGTTCCCTGCTCTGCCACCCTGAGGGACTGGAGATGTGTGAGTTCAACCACCTCAGACTGAACTTACTGCAAAACTTCTCATACAAGTGTCTGCTGGTAGCGAAGGGGCTGACACCCAGGAGGAGGAAATCAGCATCGCCCAAACCGAATTAGCCTAATGAAACATGATGTACCAATCACTGGAACTACTTTTCTGAGATTGACAAAGTAGCACCCAGAGCTCCTTCCTCCATCTTTCCTCACCCCCTGACTGGGGATGGGCAGTGAATGCACAAGTTAACCAGCTCCATTATTCCTTTGGGTTTGATGGCAGCCCCGCACCCACCACTGTTCGAGGGAAGGGAGCAGGACACAGACTGCAAGATTGTTACCCAGATGTTTCAAGCCACCCACAGAAAGGCATCAATGGGCTATAAATTTGTGAGGGGAGAGAAAGATTTGCAAAAGAATTGAAGGCAACCATAGGGAGAAGCTGGAATAAAAGGAGCTCTGCTGGTGGTAGGGTACTGGTGGATAGACAGGCTGGGGGCTTTCCTGTTGCAATCTGCTCCCTGCTAGCCATGAATTTTAACCACTTGTACACAGAGTGATTGCTTTCCTTGTTTAGACTTCTACTGACACACAGCCACATACCCAGACAAAGGTCAGAATTACCGAAATACCATAAATCGCCTACACACAACCTTTGAAAAAAGGAAGCATCTGGCTTACCGACGGGTTTTTTCCAAATTCTTGTGCAACCATATTGGGGATTTTCTTTACTTTTTTCTTTAAATTCCATGCAATGTTAACTTTCATGGGTGATTATATTCTTCATTTTAGGTAAAGAATATGTTCTACATTTTTTGTATTTGCTTTAGGCACTAATTGCAAAGAAAGAGACAATCGTCATCCTGGACAATTTAGGAAACAAACTTAAAGTCCTGATTTCACCTTTTTTTTTTTTTTTTTTTTTTTTTTTTTTTTTTTTTTTTTACTACTGAATAATAACATTTTTCTTCTAAAGTTCAGTCTGTAGATTCACAAATGCGAGGAAGGATGAGTACTTTTATTTCCTCTCAAATCCCCCACAGTTATGTTGTACCAGCGAGAGTCATGTGTATGTATGTACGAGCAGAACTTGCACCAGCAGGACTTGGATGTCTTTCTCCTCCCGGGCCTCAGACTCTCATGCTACCCAAACTGCCCCCAGTGCAGCCCAGTTTCTCAACTGGATTATGTTATACAGAGCCACTAATTATCCTGTGATTTCCTATCACATTTACTGGCAGAGAAGATCACTGCTGTCCTTTTCCATTGGAGCTGCTTGGAAGGAGTGAGGTTATGGCCAAAGCAGGAATACCCATAGCTGACTGCAGTTTTCCTTAGATTTTCCTCAGGGGATTTATCAAATAAGGGCAGAAGCTCCCGGGCTTTTACTCTGATGCATAACTTTTCCACATACCTTATTGCAGAAAATAATTGCAAAGGAATCTGCCACCAGGGTTATCTTCCAGGGTTTTTTCTTGCAGGAGATGAACCTTAGGTTTTAAACTTTAACTCAAGAAACTTAGAAATTATCTGCAACTAAACTCAAGAAAAATCATCATGCTAAAAAAGTTTAAGAAAGTTATATTACCTGAACTAAAATTTTAAATACAGTACAATATATATTAAAGGAAATTACACTGAGAGACAAACCTCTCCTGGTATAATGTTCTCCAGATGATCAATAAAAGCCGTGTGTTTTATCACAGAAGTTTGACCAGCATAGTTGCAGAGGAGGCCTGTGCAGTTAATTATAAAAGCCCTTTGGGGACAGACAGCCTTGTTTCTAAACAGTGTTATTTATCATTAGAAAAGCAAAAACCTATTATGAATCATGGTTTCTGACATTGAGGCCTTAAGCATATGCACAAGACAGAAATACCTTAGAACATCTGACATAGAATTAAGGAAGTGCATATTAGAGGTATTTGTTTAATTTCGAGCAAAGAATACACACTGTTCACTTCATATAAGGTCTCACCCTGAAGCAGCCACACAAGATGACATGATTGCATGACAGACCACAAATGTCACACAAACAACCAGCACCCTTTGGCCATAATACTTATAATATGATCAGAAGGTTCAGAGCCGAGGTGAACGTAACCAAAGATCCCAGTTGTATTGGATGGCTCTTTGGATTTCACGGAGCATCAAGTTAGCTGATATTCTCGGTTAGAAAAGCACAGTCAGCACTGGACATGTTAGGTTTTCTTCCCTTTTTCGGGGTTTAAAAAACTTTCAGATGTCACCAATTATAAACAGGCAAACACACAAACCACTAGACTGGATCCTGAGGACAAGTAATTTATATTATTTGTAGTCTTCAAGCCCAGGGTACTATGATTGTGCTTGATGTTCCCTATCCCATTATGTGCCTTATACAAGAAAATCCAGTGGCTGGCTTTGAGTTCTCAAGTTATTTTTAAAGCCTGCATTATGCATTTAAAGTAAGATTTTTAAGGACAAGACATTTTGAAGTACATTACATCTGACTCAATCTAACAATGAATTTCTCTGTGGTCTTACTGGATAAAAAGGAACTCTTGGGTGAACCTGTTCTCTTTAATCACAGTGAAATAATACTCTTTGATTTTCAGTGCATGTCATTCACAGTTATTTATAGGACAATGCTGGAAGTCAAAACAGTCATCAAGGGTTAGTAGATATTAGACTTAACATCATACGTTTTCATTAATGGGCTTAAATGAACAAGTAAAGAAATACTCCAGTGATTAAGGCTATTAGAAAACTAGTCACTCATATCAGCCACCAAACACGAGTCTCAAATTTCCATTAAAAAAGTATTTTCTGTCTTAATGAATGATTATTTGGTCACAATATGATTTTCTGAAAACAGCTAAATTATGATGCATCACTAAGTACTGATGGCTCAAAAATTTAATTGCCTGTGTCAGATTCTCTTCCTAAAAATCAGGCACAAGAATCCAAGCAGATAAAACTATTATTTCTACAAATATAGCTAGTTTTAAGCAACATTACAGTCTTTTAAAAGCCCATTGCCATCTGCTCTGTCAAAGTAATAAATGAAGAAGTTGGATTTACATGTGGCACTCTGTTAAATGAGGTAAAGTTCAGAACAGACTTTTGCTTCCCAGCAGATGGGAATCTCCCAGCAGGGATGGAAGTCAACAAAGAGGGTAGCAGGGGGTTTCCATAAATTCATGTGATCCCTGGGCAGAACTAAATGGATTAAATAACAAGGACTCTAGGAGTTAAGCTGTATCTTGTTATACTAAGATGTCTCTGCATATTACGTACACAACAGTTATTCATCGTTTCTTGATAAAGTAGAAAAAACATACTATGCTTTTTCTTTGAATTTTGAGCTTGTTTTTCCTTGTCTCTTCTCGTGGAACTGCAGAGCATGAGGCAAACTATAAATGTCTTCTACACAATAAGAAGGTATTCAAAAGTCTATATTATCATAGGGAAAGGCAAAAAGTGGATATCATTCAAGGGTTTCACTCTAGTATTTTAAAACTGCTACCATTCATTGTTCATTAATATTTGGTGTTGGGAAAGATGGGACAGGAAGGGTTTGCAGGTATGATTGCCTGGCAAGAAATACTGGAGATGTGAAACCTGTGAGTGAAAAAGAAATGAAGGCCAGCTTTGAGATGTGATCATGGCAGGCAAGAAGATGGTGATTAGCTGAAGTTAGGTTGAAGGACAGAAAACAAAAGGACTCAAGAATGTAGCCCCTCTCCACCCTGCCAAGGTATCAGGGAAAAAGTAGATAAGAAAAGTAGTCTTTAGAGTTTAGACTACAGGATGATATGGTAATACAGTAGTTCTCATAGGCTGCATGCAAAGTTTGTAGGTTTTGTATCTCACGCGGGTTGGTCACTGTAAATTAGAATATTCAACACAAAAGGAGATATAATGTATTGTAATAAGGTCTTCACTCTCTGACCCCTGCACTCTTCTTACTTCTCTTACCCCTCTTAGCTCTTTTACCTCCCTCACCTCATACCCTCTCTTTCTCTCTCTCTTTGGGGCTTTGCTTCAGCCGAGGCTGGCGGCTGAAGGCAAAGCCCTTTTTACCCACGACCCTTGCAATAAAACCATGTGTTTCTAGAATATCTCAGGTCTGCAGAGTTCCCTCTCCCTGCCATCCACAGATGATCCTACAATTTGGATCACAGGATTTATTGTTAGAGGTTTTTCAAAAGGATCTTGAATATTATTTATCTTTTGCTACTGCGAAAATGGTCAAATTTGCTAAAATTTCCCTTGTTTTGCGGACTTCTATTTATCACCCAGATTCATCACAATTGAGGAGTTAGCAATCAAACAATAGCATTTAAAAATGAAAATATTCATGGGAAAGCGATTGAATGAATAAAATATGTGTCTTTCAAGTTATTTGTATGTTTGTCAGCAAGGAAATCAGCATTGAGTTTAGGTTTTTATTTTAGGGCCTTTGAGCTTAAACAAGAAATTGAGTGGCCAGTGTTATGATGTATCACAGTGAACAGTATGTTTGCCTTTGAATAGTCTTTCATACTTGCTTTTGACAGCATATTCCAAAATTAGTCTCCTGAATTTTTTATGTTTTGTCTGACATGGCTTCTGACATTCCTTGAACAAGCACCTGATCTGGAGTAAGGATTTTAAATTTGAGTTGTTTATTTGTTTGTTTAAATTTACTTTGACTGAAATCATGCCATTATTTGCATCAGTGATCAAGATGACTGCTTCCTGTATTATTGAATGGTAAGGTGGTTCTTTTTTTCACTGCTTCAAGGCATTAGATTTTCAGTTGTTGAAAACCAAAATTTGCCTGCTTATGGTTTCAATAGATTGTATGAACTGGTTACTTGCAGTATAGCCTTTTTGAGATGCTGTATTTCACTTAATTCCAGCTCAGACAAACACAAGAAAAGGAAGAGTTTGCTCCCATAGCAGAAGTAACAGACGTTTGTTTAGTCTGAATTGTATTTTAATTAAGAAAAAATATTTTAAATTATAATTGATGTTTATAAAGAGTGGCGTTTAATTTTAGGCACACTACAGATATATGCCCATCTACACCAATATATATCCACACAGGAAATTTGGATGGTTTTAATTAGAGGGACAACTACCAGGCCTGACTGCTGAAAAATAGTTTCTCCAATTAGGAATGATGATTGATTTAGAAATATAGAATAACCAACATGACTGTTGTAAATCTTAAAATATTATTGTTTACAGACTTTTCTGTTTAACCATATTTTGTACTTTATCTGACACTAAACCTCATGAAGGACAATCCCTTTCCCAAGAAGGCAATACATTTGCAAAAGTCCTTTGTTAAGGTGACAGGCTAGTAATTCTACCCCCACGAGCCCTCTTTCCCATATTGCCAACTCTTAGCATGTGAAATAAGTTTAGGGGGAGGATCTCTTTGTCAAAATGTGTTCATTGCAGTCTTAACTAAAATTCTGGCACACATTTATTTTCATATCTCCTCTAAAAAGCATATGGCAATTTCAACAGCTGTTAGCATTGACCTGACTGGCTTTGGGTCTTCTGAGAAGGAAAAAGAAAAGCCCAACAGAAGAGTGTAATGTGATAGAAATAGGCTGGCCATTCTCTTCAGCAGTAGTAGGACCGATTTCCCACTGCAGAACCATTTTAAGACATTCAGTTCCCAAACAAATGATGGGCTATTGCTGCTTGATTTGCCAGTGAGGGTCTACGGACAAGGTTAATGGTGAAACAGTGGGAGTATTGGGCTGCAAGCTTCAAACCTCTCTCACATTTTTGTTTTCACACTCAGCTGAGCTGTCTTCACATCTGTCTGCCAGTTATTTAGTGTTAGCCTAGTTATGAGTGGATGGGATAGTTCAAGCATAGAAATACTCTTTCTGCTCCTATTTTGTTTGCAATATATGTATTTCAAAGAAGATTTTTGAAAGCGTAAAACTTTTTTAAGAAAACTGCAACAATAGAGATGAGTCTTTCATTTGCTTCCCCTGAATTAAGCATCCAGCTCCTATCTTTTTCAAAAATGAAGGATCATATTCATCATGTGTTTACAAGACAATACATTGGGAAAGCAGAAAATATAACCAAAGTATAAATATCTCTATGCACTTATCTATATATAAATGTAAAAACTTTTGAAGCAGTCTGTTTGTTCCTACTTCAAGAAATACACAAATGTTCCTGTTAATGTCTGAATACACTATGTCACATTGACTGAAAGGGGAGGAAAAAAAAGGAACAGTAAGTTAGAGAACATTTGAAAACTCTGCTACAGGATTGTGTTGTGCTAGAGAAGTGAATATTGCATGCAGGCTAGAATCCTGAAGCAATTTTGTGGAAGGTTCCTAGTGTGGACTTCTTCAGAGAGCGCAGGGCTGTCTCAGAGCATCTCTAGGACCTCAGAGAGAATCTGAGCTGCAGATCTTCACAGGAACCACAGGTGCAAACTCACACAGCACCATAATTTCTGCATGCACTTAAGGGAACATGTGTACTGAGGTCTCTCCAGTCACTTCCTACTCTGATTGTATTTTGTAGCAATGTCCTGCTTTAATTAGTCCCAAAAGCCCATGCTCAGATACCATGTGGTATTGCTCACCGACATGAGCTAGATAAAAGCACCCACCAATTTGTCAAATCCTCAGGAGTGCCTGTGGCTCTCAAAAGTGCCAGGAAGCTTAGATGGTGTCTGAGTGTCATAGCATTTACCTCTTCAGTCACCCTTCTGTCTTTTGTAGTTTCTTGGCCCTCATCATATATCTTCTAAAAGTGTATTACAGGTGGGAAAAAGGGCTGCCATGAGTTACAGCTGATAGTTCTGGTATTTTTATAATGCAATGTAACCATTGATATCATAAGTAAGGATACTGCCAGAACTTCTGCAGTAATTTAGTCTCATTTCTTCACTAAAAAAAAAAAAAAAAAAAAAAAAAAAAAACACCAACAACAAGAAGCACTTAATATTTTGTTGTAAAATTATTAAATATCAATAGTACAGTCTAAGTAATTTTGTTCAGAAAATAAGGCATTTAAATTTTAGCACTTTTTTTTCTGGAAAAGGGAGAGTCCCATCTTCAGGAAAAGACAGGTTTTTTAGGTGCCTTAGGTTAGACACACATGGACTCAGGCAATGGTGAGAAATGCAGGCCACATTTCCTAAACACCTTGACTCTTATTAAGCCCCACTGCCCTGAGTCAAATCGAATTACATCTCTTATACAGAAGACATGAACAACACTCACTTTCAAAAGAGTCTCCAGAAAAAGCTTAGTCATGAGGCTACAGGTTACTCTGAGGTGACAGTTTGGGCATTAAGCTAGTCATTTACAGGTCAGGCATTATCAAAGCTCAGGTAAATACATACACAGACAGGGGCAGAGCTTTAAGGAATATATCAGACAGACGCCTGTTTGGTGCCTCAAGCACCAAGGCATAGCTTTAGACCTCCAAACTGGTCGTCAAGGCCTATGATCTGTCCTAGTCTTTTGACAGAATTAACCTTAAATTGCTGCAAAAGTCAATTCTTGCTTGAAGAAAGGTGAGCTGTTCAAACTTATCTAAATATTTCCATTCTAAGGAAATGTGCTGCTTCAATAGTATTGCCAGCAGAAAGATTGAAAGAAAAAAAGAAAAAAAAATCCCTACATTTTAAAGAAGCAGCTACTCAACCATTTCTTTGGTAGTTTAATTATACCTTATGATTTCCCAAGGGCCAAATTTCCCTTTACATAGTACATATGCAACTAAAACTACTTTTGCTGACAAATGCTATTTGCAGTGTGACAAAGCCGCAAAACAAAGGAGTGAATGTGATTGTAAATGAGATCTTCATAGAAGACTTTTTACTTTTTAGTTGGCAGATTCCATTGCTTTGACTCAGTACAAATCTGTAAAATACATTTCAGATGTAACCTACATTACGGTGTCAGGTTAGAAGAAAAATATCTCATCCAAAAGTGTGCAAAAAATTAAAACAACATTTTCCCTTAGCTGGCTACTTATGAACAAGATGCTGAAAAGTAGAATTATCACTTCAAGGGAGAGGCTCTTTTAATTTAGTTTTTAAATCCATGGTGAAATAAAAGCTAGTTTTACTGTTCCAAAAGATAAATTTCATTTAGAAAAATAAAACCCATATTTTTCTCTTTTTTTCAAAGTGTTCCTAAGTTACTTTCTGAAACCATAAAGTACATATTTTAAACTTTAATTTTTTTAAACACGAATTATCAGTAAATTTATTTCATTCCATACATTGCAGATCAAGGATATAATTTATTCCACTGTCCTATATGCATTCATTAATTTTCATCCAAATATTGTTATTTATAGTAAATCTGAATTTTCACATGCATGATAAAATAGAAGAAAAAACATATAAATATTTGCTTTAACTGAGGTAAGCCTTTCTTCGTGAACTTTCCACTCAGCATGGGTGACCAGAACCTAGGAAATTTGATTGTTTCATCAACATTGACCAAAAATATCCATTTACACAGATGCTAATTCAGAACAAATCTAGTGAAAACCATGAACATCTTCTGGATTTTCAGCAGTCTAAATAACAGTAGAAATGTATCTCTGGCTGCCTCTGACAGTGTTTCACTTAAGTGTTATTTAAAACAAATTTCCAGTTCAATAAAGCCTCTCCCCTCTGCAAACGTAAATTATATTTAATATGCCTGGGAACAAGTGAGGCTGCCAAAGTCTGAGGCAAGCCAGCCTTTATGACTTCAGTCCGTTCTCAGCCCTTGATTACAATTTGATTTCCTTTGGCATCAAAAGACAAACTATTTTAGTGAACAATGTTCTTCCTTTACCAAGAGTGAGCTTTAGTTTCTTGGCAGAGGGCCTATTTACTGGCAGAAAACATGTCCAACCTCCCAGCAATACAAGACCTGTGGACTTTGATTTAAAGCAGCACAAAGTAAGAAAAACAGAACAGAATGTATATTGCTCACTTGAGAGGCTTATTGTTTAACCAGCCTACTTATCATTAGCCTGTGCTCCAATCCTCAACACTTTCTTTTGTGTACTTTATGTCAGACATATGGCCACGTTGGGATGCTGACAGCAGTTTTAGCACTGCTGCACTATACATACTACTTGTAATTTGTTCTATCTTATAGCTGGGGCTTTCTTCAAGGAACAAAGTGAATTTTAAATGCTGCTGTTAATAACTATAACCATCTGACAAGATATAAAAGTGATGTGCTTGGAATGATGGCAGTGTTCATTCATCTACATTGAGAGCCTTGTAGATGTGTTAAAGCATTTAAAATGGAGCATCTATTATGTGAAGAAATTAAACCCACAAACATTGCTGAATTCAGTAAGACAAAATAAAGCCTTCCCATGCTCTTAACTCCCTGGCCCCCCATGTCAAAAGGACAAAAAAAAAAAAAAAAAAAGAAACACATTTCAAAGAGACAAATTTCCCCCAGGCTTTTTGTTTATCTCCACCTTTGGGAAACCATATATCTCCCTCAGGATTGTGATAGCATGCTTTTCCCCTTCTCATCACTATCTGAGCTCCAAGAATGTCCTTGTCTCTCTTTTTCTGTTTGTTTGTTTCTTTCACTTAAGTACCTTAAACCTGATACAGTAATCAGGTGGGATTCCACTCCGATCCAGGCAGGAGCCTTCCCGCCTGCAGAGGAGCACCAGGGTTTCCCTGCTCTTGCCCTCCAGTCTTCCCTGGGGCCAAGATTCTTCCTGAAAAGATTAGGATCATCTTTGATTTCAGCTGAATTCTGCAGTTTACAAGACCTTACTAGCTCTGTTGTAGAATAAGAAGTTTCCAATAATTATGTTCTTACATTAGAAAACATTGTTAGTGTGAGGGAAATAAAAAATTTAAAAATGAGGTAATGCCCTGGTAGAGACTGTTTTGTTTTAAAAATTTGGATAGAAAATATTGATAATCTCAGAACTGTATTTAATTTCTAAGGTTTTTTAATTAAAAGCAGAATAAAAAAGATTCCAAATCTGAATCAAAGTCCAGTTATTTCAGTGATATTTAGGTAGAGCATATCCATCAGTCTCCAAATATTTGGTCAAAAACTTCAGTCAATTTTGGAATTAATAATAAAATAGAATTAAATTTCAACTTTTACAAAAAAAAAGACATTACAAGTTTAATCACCCTCACTCTAGACCAAAATACAGCTGAACAGAAAAATGGGAGATAGATATAGATATAAATATATAACATAACCTACCTCACTGCAATAGCAGAGGCAACAAAGTGAAACAGAAACTAATATCACATAATTATAATAATAGGTAAAAAAATTTTAAAAATTACCTTTTTACATATCTTATTGAAAAATTCAAAAGCATCTTAGTGAGAGCAGGGTGGAAGGGGAAGGGGGAGGAAATGTGTCTGAACTATTATTGATAGCAAAAAGAAATTAAGATTATTAAGGTCTTGAGCATTGTGTTATTGTCATGACAAATGAAGAATAAGGTCAAGAAAAAGAAAAAAGTCTCCTGTGCACTCTGAAGATTGTCATAAGAAATAAAAGGAAAGTGCAGCTTGGTGTGCGTTCTGAGAACAAGCTCATTGTGAGACTGCTGGAGTAGAACAAGAAGGTAGGATGGAAGAAAATAATGTTATGATATCTCAGCTGGAAAATTCCTGTAAATATTTAAGGGAAAATATTAAGGGGAAAAAAACCCCAACCAAATCCTGCAGGGATTTTTAAACCATTAAAAGGTACATTGAGAAAAAAAGGAGCAATGTAGGGTAATTACAAAATAGTAAAGAATTATTACTGTTCAGATTTTAGGATAAATTTCACAGAAGTGTAATTTATTTTATGTGGAATCTTACTGAGCTCACCCTAAAGCTAGATTTGATTTCCTGGCATAACTCTTAGAAATCTCTGGATTGCTTCTTGGTTCAGGATAATCAGAGAATTGCTATACTGCAGCTAGACTCTCTTTTCCCTTAAACATGCGGATAGTCAGATACCTCAAAAACTAGCTAAGCAGGACTATGCACAATCTTACAGAGTAATAATGAAAATCAGTGCTGATGCTCCTGTCACACTGACATGATCCATGTGAAGCACAGGGTTGATGTTCCTCTGCAGTAAGACAGATTGTCAGCCATGAATTTACTCTAAGGGCATTTTTGTCTAGTTTTCCATGTCAGTGAGAAGCCACAGGAAGACAGAGAAACCATCAAGTAGATGCTTTCTTGGGTCATTCACGTGTGCTTTAAGAGACTTGAATCTAATCTCTTGTAACTTCAGAGAGGCAGTAATCTGAAGTCACTTTAGACAACTATCCTTAGCAGTTTGTCGCTGAATATTATGCTACTGGTCCAAGCCATTTTCTCAGTTAGAGGAATATGTTTTGCTCATCATTAGACCACAGCTGGAAGGAGCTGCTCTCCCCCAGTCCTTAAGACACATACCCAAGATAGTGGTGCAAGTCTCAGCTCCAACAACTGCGCCAACCATTGCTTCATCAATTATGTGAAATAAAAATCCAACAGCTTAATGGCTGGAGCTCTCACAACATTCAGGTTGAAGTCCTGCCATCAAAGAAAGGACTTGGATACAGCTTTTTACTGCTGAACATGCCAGTGTCAAGGACAAAAAGCAGGAGCCAGCAGAGGAAGAGTATGCTATGTGTATTTTATGCATCACATTCACAGGAGACCTAAGTAGATGAATGGTGCATTTGAGCAGTCATATTTTAGAGGATAGTAAGCTTTTGTTTCAGTTGGGAAACCTGCTGTGGGATGGTCAGTAGCCACAGTGGATGATTTTGAAGGTGTCTGCCATGGCTAAAGGTGAGTCTCAGCACTACTTAGAGAGAGGTAGGTGCCTTACATCTTTTAGACTCTGGGTTTCAGATGGCGACAGTTCCTCCACATACAGAAGTGCAAAGGTCAAAATTTTAAATGTTTAGACAAGGACAATGAGAGCTAAAAATGAATTAGCTCAATATTCTACCCTCCATCCTCCCTATCTCACTGGTCTCTATGACCCTCAAAATTTCTCTTTTTTCTCAGGCTTACAATGCTCATTCACATTCTAAGCAGAGAAGAAAATTATGATACCACCACCATTTTAAAACTTAAAATACAAGAGCCAAATTTATCACTGATGTGATCTCATTAGCTTAATGAGACTATACCAGGGATGTATTTGTCCCAAGGACTATATTAAATGAACAGTAATATATGTTTTTTGTAAAATCCTGTAATATGCTTTCATTAACTTTGTTCCCCATACCACATATTTAACCTCTCTTCCTCCCTTTCCACTCATTGTCAGTGTAAGTGCAGCTCATCACCTAGGTAAAATGAAGCACATTAACTGTATGAAGGAGTCAGTATGCTGAATTTACCTATTAATCTTTTCTCCCACCCTCTTAATGGACTGACTTCAACTCCATGAAGCAAAAAGCAAATATTGTTTTTCCCCATAATGAAAACTTTTTAAAAAGAATTAGATACCAGGTGCATCTTTTTTTGCATTGTCTCTTCTTCTCCATCTCCTTCAAACTGGCAAAAATCCAGTGACTGTTTGGCTGTTTCATGTATGAAATGTTTCACTTCATTGCAATACCAAGGCTGCAATCCTTCTTTCAAACTGTGAGTATTAATATGTATTTCATCCTCTGGCTTTCCTGAGCCGAAGCAAATGAACTGTGGCCTCATCGAAATGATACGGTCTCTTGACCCTTTGTGCAGTTTAAAATGATGTAACCTGAACCATTTTAATCTGAAGGCTGGAACAAGTCAAAAGCTGTAATGAGTTCAGGACACTTCAAGACATTAGACGAGCTATCTTGCCATAAAAGATGCATCTTTTGCATATAGAAGCTGTAATATCATAAATCTGAGTGACACAGACATAAAAAATCTGCCCACTATTAGATTTTTTTCTACCTCATCCTAGTGATGACTTCAGAGACCAGATCTTACACAAGAGACATAATAATTGATAGCAAAAGCCACACCAGAGTTAAATGCCTCTGTCAATGTGTCAAACAGAATAAACATGATTGGGAGGGTTTAAACCTGTGCAATTTCCAAAGTGGCAGACTATTAAAAGCTTGGGGGAAATGCTACCTTTCAGTGAGCTGAGTTTCTTACAGCTTTTGAGAATATGCTTGTCCCTCCAGCCCACTTTGAGATGCCACTTCTGAAAATAACCTTCAGATCTGTTGCGAGTTCCTTCCCATTTCCATTGTGATCACCTCCGGATATCTCAGAGACAAACTTTGACTCCGCCGAGGTCAGTGAAAAATTAATACAAGGAAACTTCATATGTTAGGTTGGGTTTTTTTAAGATCTCTAAACACTTTTTAAAATGGGAGGAGTTCAGTCTTACTAGTGGGAAATCTTAAGGATAATGATCCCAGTCTGGAAAGCAATTAAAAAGCCACAAAAACTCTGTCCCAAGTGTCAAATCCAAAGGATCATCCTATCTTTTTTAATAATTTAAGGAACAGCTTCTGTTCATATTATGCAGTGGTGAGTTAGTTCTCTGTTCTCATCTTGAGAACTAGCAATCTAATGGCAAAGGAAAAAAAGGCAAATTAAACAAGGCAGAATGAATTCAGATGCAAAGCATCCAGCAGAGCTGAACCTAAAAAGCTTGAATTAAATAATTAGAATACCAAGGAAAAAAAAAACCTCCAGAGAGCAAAGGGTGTTCTTGGTCACTGATTGCTATTTAAATTGGTTTGGCCTCTAACGATTTAGAGATGGTCAAAATGCATAAATTTCCCCAAGCTTTATGTGCTTGGCCCTGATGACTGAAGAAGGGAAAAAGTCCAATTTACATAGTACATTTTTATATACAGTTAAGCCTTTAAGTGGATTAATACAGTTTGGTACTTTTAAAGATATAGTTTTTTATTAAATGACAGAATTCAAGTTAAAAATAAAACAGAAACAACATAAGCACACACTGATTAGAAACATACAATACCTATTTACTTAGGTTAAGGTAAAAGAATTATTATAGTCAGATAATCAAAATGTCTGCAAAGGAAAAGCTTTCAAATTTCACCAAATTATGTATCAAATAATTTTGAGACTCTCATGATACTGTTGAAATCCTTGAAGACTGGTGTATGCTGAAAAAGCTTTCCAGCTTGGAACTCCAGCTAAAATCCATCTGATAACTATCAGCTCACTTTCCAAATGCAATGCCATTCAAGCTCTTCATTTTAATTCTCTACCCTAATATTTTTACGCTAAATGATGGAAAAAAGTTTTGTGGTATGGTTTGACATCATAATGAAAGAGAGAAAAAAAACATGACCTGTCTTCAAACTCACAAAATTAAATCCGATCATGCAAATTCAAAGCTTTTGCCCATAGAGAAAGTGTATATTAACAAGTAAATTATACCTGGACTGGACTGGAGAGAGTAAGTTTGTGAGGAGATTTTTTTTTGTTATATCTGGTTAAACCAGAAAGAATATTTATTACTTACTTATAATTTGATTTAATATGCTTGTGATGAAATGAAAAATAAAATAAGTTGAACTGGATTGGGTTTTGTTTTTTCTTTTTACATGAAAAATAGTGATTTCATTTCAAAAATCTCAAAGATAACCTTTTAAAAAATATTATTTAAAATTTAAAAAGTAAATGTTTCAGTTACATGATGTTAAAATGAAAGTTATTTTATCTTGTTGAAAAATTATATTACTCTAGCAATAAGCAACTTAACTAATGAGACAAAAATTTAGAAGATGTGACCCAAAGCAACATTTTGCAAAAATTTTCAATTTTAAAAAATGCAACTGAAGGTCTTAGACTACATTGGTAAGCATTACATTTGGCTACCCTGTCAGCAGATCAAAATTGCCATGGAATCCTTTTGTATATGAACGGCTGTGTAAATGCAAATTGCACTGGAAAATGTTTCATCAATGACTGAATGTGAATCTTCAAAACACAGGGAAAGAAATCTCAGAAAAAGAAGCCATGCACAAAAAATGCAAACCATGAGTTGTAGAAGGATCAAGGGCTTCCCCATTCCCAAGAATTTGACTTGACGAACTGG
Organism: Zosterops lateralis; assembly: GCF_965231275.1. Classification (NCBI taxonomy): domain Eukaryota; kingdom Metazoa; phylum Chordata; class Aves; order Passeriformes; family Zosteropidae; genus Zosterops; species Zosterops lateralis. Next base: position 36,757,032 of record NC_139763.1, read on the forward strand.
CTCAGGGCACATACAGTGTCCTACTCTTTTTAAACAATTAAACATCATATCCACATAGAAACAGCAATATTCTAGAATTGGACTTAGTGATCACTTTAGCTGATAATACCTCAATGGGCCCTTTGAAACACAGTCATGTAACTAAGCTATTAATCAAGATAATGAGTAGGGGTACAAAGCCAGTGATTAACAGTATTTTAGAGGACCCAGTAGCAGGGATTCCAGTCTTACTGTAGGTGCTTGTCTAGCAAGATTAAAATCAGGCCTAGGTCACTGTTGCCTGCAGAGCACGGCTGGTAATGGCCTTCAGGAAATCAGTGCAAGGGATCTGCCTTGGCATCTCTGGTACCAGCATCCATGCTCCAGCTGTTTCCAGCTGTGCTCAGTGTGCACACAGTCAGGCTCTAACTTAGGACACCAAGCCCTGTTTCTTAGCTTGCATTTGGAAGGAGTTTGCAAAGGGTTAGCCAAATGCTAGTCAGGTGGTGTCAGCTTTGGTTACATAAGTTGCTGTGAAAATCTGGGAATCCCTGAAAAAGCCAGGAAACTGCATTGTGGGTGTTGCTTCAAAGGGCTGGGATGGACAGTGTCCTAGATTCTTTTTCCCAACAGCCTCTAAATTTATCTCCATTGTTCTTTTTTTTCTTGGTTTTTTTTTTCAGCTTAGTACTAAACTTGGATGACAGCCAGCAAGGAACAACAATATCTTGACAGAGAACCTCATGCATCCCACACGGGTCATCTACATTGTCTGGGATCCGTGTGCATCGGAGATTACAACAGTAGAAAACAAAAGAATTACGCAACACAAAGGTCTTGATGAGAGTAAACAAGAGAAACGTGACTTACTGCTGAAGCACTTTCCTGCCTGTAGTTGAAGCAGAGGGATAAGAGGAGGTCCACCCTTCAAATCTTCCCAGACAGTAACATACAAATGCAACAAATAAGCAATGGGAGTCTCATGTACTGTTGTCCGGTGTTTCTGTTTAGTCAGTACTTTCCTTAGAGCAGAGATAAAGGACCAAATTGTGTGCAATTTCATACAAAAACATGCTTTTTTTAAAGCTGGTAACATTGATAAAGTCTTAGGTAAATTAAAAACATGCGACTGAAGTCAAACTTGATTTATTCCAAAGGCAAATCAACCATACCCGTGAGAGAGTTTGACCGAGAGCAAGACTGTGGGACTGTTCTGAAAGAGGTTTTTTGACCTCACATCAAATGGCATAGCAGTGTAGCTAACCAATGTAGCTCAGAGCCCTTGGCACAACTGCCCCTCTAAGCACCTGCTCTGTGAATGGTTAAGCTTGCCAAGGCTCAGCAGGTTCCCCAGCCACAGCAACATGTGCCCAAGGCACCATTGCCATCACTTTTAACCCTCCCTTGGGCTCTGAATATGTCGGCAGTGGACCATCCCTTCTTTGAAGGAAGGAGATTGCAAAACTGGGAGTATTAAACTGGAGATTAAATTAATTTATTTTTTTCTCCTGCAACTCCCTGGCAACAGCACATTGCTTCAGTAGGCACAAGTACATCTGCTCCATATGGAAAGGAGAGACCCAGTCAGAAACTGGCTGAGGGTGGGGTTCAATATATTAAAAAATTGATGAGGAGCTTTTACCATCAAGAAGTGCTTGGAAGGATGCTGTCTGTTGGCCTAAGATGTTGGGGAGCCTCAAGGCACATCAAATACTGCATTTTTCTCGTCTGTCCTTTTGCATGTACTGACTATTTGGTAGAGTCAGTCTTCAGTCTCTGGCCCTGTTTTGGGGAAAGCTTGTGCCTGTGTATGAGCTGTGTTTTGACAAATACCTGAGGGCATTGCAAGCTGAAAGCAATCAGAGGTAGCTCAAGAATAAGATTTAAGCAGAATTTAGGTATACATGACAAAGATTTATTATTCTGAATAGACTTTTTCAGATCCTGACTAATCCTGGAGCTACCTAGACTCCTTTGGTAAATCCATGGATTTTTGTGGTAGCCCAGAATGCACAGAGGTATCTCTGCCCACGCAGTACTAAGTCAACAAATACATTTCTCTTAGCTAAACCAGATCAGTATACAAATAACAGATACTTCTCCACCTATTTTGACATCATGATCCAATAAGCATTCTCAGAGCACACCTAGCATCCCCAGTCAGCATTAGGACCCACACCAAGTGTGCAGCTTCCTGTTAATACAAAATGTAATGAATGTAATAATGTTCAGTCAGGATGTAGAAAAGAGATCAGATGAATTATTGAACCAATGCAAACCCACAACTATCATGTCCCCCAGAGAATGCTATAACCACTAGGATACAGATTATTCAAAATATGTGTAATCTCAAATCAATGCTTTTGAAGCAGTGTCATTGTGCACCATAGTTAATTGTAGCAGATCAAAAGTGGTTATTTCACTTTACTTGGCACTTTTGAGGCTGCATTTGCACTTTCCAGCTGGAGGCACCTCTCTGCAAGAAAGGTTTTGAAAGACTGGAGCAAGTCCAGAGGATAGCTGGCAAGATGAGTATGTGGCATATGAGGAGAAGCCAAAAGAACTGGGTTTGTTCATCCTTAGGAGAAGAAGGTGAAGGGGAAATCTTACTGCTCTCTGCAGCTGCCAAATATAAAGATGCAGAGAAAACAGAGCCATGCTCTTGCCAGAGGAAGAGTACTGAAGGTCTCATGCACAGATGACATGAGAAATGATGGTCACATGTTAGAAAAGAGGAAATGCTCCTTAGACATAGAGGGGGAAAATGTACCATGGAGATGACTGGGCGCCTGAGCAGGCTGCCTAGAAAGGCTGTGGAATCACTGCCTTTGGAGATACTAAGAAGTTTACTGGCCAAGTATCCCAGCAACCTGACCTAACTGAGCCTGCTTTGTGAAGGGGGATGGGAGAGGATGACCTCAGGAATCTCTTGGTTTGCATGAGAAGATCTGAATTATGTTCTCTAGAACCAAATGTCAACTTACATGCCTGAATATATACACAAGCACATAGGGAGATACTGATGCTCTGTTAAAAACTGCAGTGCCAAACGAGCCACGCCTTCTTAAAATGCCATGTGTTCCTGTCTCCCAGACAGAAATTGAGTTCTGGGCTGCAAACTGCAGATGAAGAGGAGCATTGCTAGAAATGGTAAATGAGAAAAACGTAAGTAGGATTCCATACATATCCCCAGCCTTCCAACTGGTTAGACAGGCAGAATTACACCTGTTTTCTAACCCAGGTAGCTTCCTCCCTCTATTCCAAGATGACTATTTTTCTCCATTCTTTGGTACAAGAAGCCTGTGTACCTCCTTCCCTCTCAAGTCTTGGGATGCCTTAATTGAACTGTTCCCTATTACTCCTTAGATTTCCTGCAAATCTACCAATAGTCTTGAAAATTTTCTGACTTCTGTGAACTGAATTCATAAGCTTTCACTTGTTATATGGTTGATTTCAAATAAGTGTTTTAACCTCTGGATTTTCAAGTTAGTAGATGCTACAGTACTTAAAATATCAAAGTGAACACTGCCTCATTCAGAGATAATTTGATCTTTATACATATCTGCCTTACTTGATAACTTCTCTTACAGTCCACCCACAAGTGTGCATTATCTGTTATCTCCTGCTTTACAATGTGTTTTCTTGAGAAACTATGAAAGAGAAAACTAATTTCTAGTTCTGTGCTTTATTTTAAGGACCTCAATACATGAGGTCTTTCTTTCAGCCACAGGCCCCAGGTGCTATAGTTGCATGATATTATTTAATTTTAAACATTGAAATTATTATAGGCTTTGTAAAAAAGAGAAAGGTGTAATTACCAAATTAAGCAGGAAGATGGTATGGTCAGTGAGGACAGAAGTGTAAGGAAATAGCTTCAAGAAAGGGAGAACTCTTTTTATATCTTACTAAACATAGGCATCAACATTTCAATTTCTTATATGCTTATATAAATAAAATAGACTTCACCTATGCAAAAACCTGAAAATTATCTCAGCATGAAAACAATATTTTGTGCATGCAAATCTCTTGTAAATCATTTTGAAAAAGAATTTAACTTTTGCTCCATGCAATTAATTATTGGAATAATGCTTCTCTTACCATTCTTACAATTTTCACTGAGTATGGAGGTTCTGAACTATATATCCCTCATGAATGAGTACTGAATTGACACTAGTGATCTAAGGAAGCAGAGGTAGATGTCTAAGAGATTTCATGCAGGCAGGAAATGCTGACATGTTACAGAACAAAATAAATTTCCCACTGTGATACGTAGGTTGGAGTTTATTTCCAAACTATAGCAGAAGTCTCCATCTTAATGTCGCTAATCATATTAGCTAAATATCACAGCAAGTAAAATGAGTTTTCAATAACACTGCTGAGTAATTTTCCAGCTAGTTTCATGCTTGGGATAATCTTATTTTTTTCTTTGTAAGTTTTGCATGGATATACTGGGGCAATTATCTTCAGGCATTTGGAAACTTAGCTAGCACAGCAGCTTGCCAGTCTGCCTTAGTGTGACCCACTGTGGTGTTTATGTTCTGCATGCCAGTTGTTATTAGCTCACATGTGCGTGGAATACCATTTTCCTCTTTATTGGTTTAACATAATAGTATGCCATGGGGAGTGTTTTACAGAGGGGACAGGATCTGAATATAGAGGTCTTTCTTCAAAGCAGGTATTCATTATCCATACACAGGAAATTTTATTCATTACTCCCATATTTTATTTTTAATCATGAACACGAAAACAGATAATATGGACAAGCTTAAAGATTAACAGATTATGGAGAAAATAATTGGAATTATCTTCTGAGCAATCACAGTTTGCTCACTTTTGTATAAACATATTCCAAATCTCAGGCACTTATACAGTAAAGGACAAATTAAGATTGTTCACCATAGGAGAGGACAAATTTCACAGTGATTTTCTCAGTAAAATCAATGAGTAAGGCACACATTGCTCAGTGTCCTCCTCTAACACTGTGACTACATCCCACCCAGAGATCAGGTAGACTTAAATGTCTCTTCACTTTCCTAACATAAAGCTGCCCCCAGCCTCTCCCTTCATTTGGGCACACTGAGTCAGGTCAGAGAACCATGCAGGTTTAAAAAAAAAAAAACTAGAAGAAAACCCTCAGAAAAGGTATTTTTCCTTTGTCCTAGTCTAGTGTATTGCCTCACAAATAATTGTGGCAGAGCAACACAGAGAACAATATATGGAAGGAATAAAAAGACAGGGACAGTAACGTAAGGAATGTTTAAATCCTCAAAACTGCATAATAATGTGTAGGGAAACAGAACCCAAAAATAAAGAAAAGAGATAGGTGTCTTGTCCACAGATTTGCCCAGAAATTGAAATTTTCATTAGAAAGAGAGAAAAAATCCTAATATGAGTGAGGAAATGGAAGCCAAACCTCAGACCATACTCATAGTTTATATACTCAGATAGATGGAACCCTTTTAATTTTAAGCCACATTTACCTAATGATCTAATATGAGATTCCAAATCCCAAAATCCAAATTTCCAACAGATATAGTTCTTTTCTGCTTTAGCTGAATTTGAATAAATTAATTTTTATTTTTATTTTTTATATATACTTTCTATATACTGGGTAGTCCATCTGGCAAAAAGACATACCTCCTAACTGTGGGGAAAACTTGAGTCAGTGTTTCTGCCTTATTAGATGTCATAGGATCAGCCTGTCAGCTGTAAGTAACATCATTTGTAAGTCTCTTGATCTCTAAAGAAAGTTATAAACAATTACTAGGAAGGTTTTGATTTGCCTTGCTTTTTTTTCCCCTCCCTCCAATTTTGCCATTCACAACACAGTTGTGCAAAGTTCTCTGATGTTTGTCTGAGTTCATGAACCATCACTTATCTTCACTGAGAGCATTAAGTAGACTCTCCTTGGCTGCTATTTTCAAGAACCATGTGAGAAATCTGTATCTTTCATGCACCTACCTCTCTGTCTGATTTGGAATTTGGCCAGCAGTTTCCAAAGTTATTAAGAAGAGAAAAATGAGAGAGAACAGAATGACAGGCTGCAGAGTGACGGCATCTTCACTTCTTTTGGAAACCAGACAAAAACAGATGCTTGAATACCCTAAATGACAAACTTAAGTGGAAGGCAGCTTCTGTGGACTTCCGGTCTAAACGGAAACCAGATGTTTTGGTGTTATTTTCTCTGGTGCTTCAGAGAAAAGTTGTTTTGCTAATAAGTTGCTTCCTCCATCATGGCCTGAGACATTTTCTGCCAATATTCAAGTGCACTGAAGGCTGGATAGGGGGAGCAGCCAACAAACCCTTCTCCAGAATCTTAGACACTCATTATATGAACACATTTTCTTCTTACAGATAAGAATAGCCAAATTCTCAGCTTGCCTAAATCACCACAGAACCATTTAGAAGCATCACACCAACTTAAACCAATTTGAGAGTCTTCATGTGCAACACCAGATGATTTTCCAGATACATCAGGTTTGATAGTTATGCTGGTAAAAGTGTGGAAGTCACGTCTCCTTTGAATGTTGATATTAAAATAAAGAAATTAATCTTAATTCTCCAGCCTAGTGAGTTGTGCCTACACACAATGAGGTGGCAATCCCCAAAGAATGTTGGGAAGGTACTGCTGAATTAAGGCTTGTAAAAGGCCTAAATAAAGAAATAAAAAGCAACAATTATGTGATGTTTCAAAAGAAGTACTAGCTAGTTTTATTTTAAATAAATAAATAAATAAATGAAATCTAGGAAAATAGGTATCCCATCAGACTCTCTTTTTAAGAGAAGAAAAAAATAATATTGAGGAGGATAAACATCTATTAATTCAACAGATTTCTATTATATGTCGAAGGTGGCTTGCTCTAATTTGGGGTTAACACACTCCAGCTCAGAAAAGATCAATGCAAGAGCTTAATTTTACACACTGAAAATTATCAAAATATATTTTCACCATGAAGAAATTAGTCTCCAGAGGTTTATACATGCATGACACCTGATAGGTTACAGTCATGAGACAAATCCAGGTGTGTAAAAGTTGAGTTAAGACCTCTGTTGCAGGAAAAGAACTGTAACTGTTAAAACTGAGGACAAAAGTATTTTTGAATACAGGTCTTAATGTCAGTTCCAATGTTGATAGAAGCAATCATAATTCCTTACTCTAATGTGATAGGCCATATCAATGGGGTTTTTTCTGCCATTATTCTTTTATTTGTCTAGGTCAAACATCTCTATGAAATACATACAAAGACCGGGGGGTTTATGTATTGTCTTTGTTTTGGGATGGGGTGTTTCTTCACTCATTAAAAATATTTCCTTTATTAAGAAGCAATAGGCAAACTGAAAGGAGATAATAACACAAATTATATGGAACTATAAACTTGTGTGAAATGTCTACCAAGTTATTCAGGCTACTGGGATGAGAGAACAAAATACATTTAGCAGGATATGACAATATTTAACAAGCAAGAGAAGAATTTATTCAAGCAAAGGTAATAACAGATGCAAAAAAAAAAATCATATTACTTTTGAATTTTTTTTATTTTTATTTATAAGTAAGTTCATTTCATGTTTTTCAACAGATTATTTACAAGGATCACCACAGATATGTATAAGCACAGTGAAAAACAAACACAAGATGAATCCATTCTACTTTAGGAAACGCAAGGTTCTTCCAGGAATGTGGTGTTTTTTTTAATTTATTCTTCAATGATAACAGTCTTTTGACATATTTGCTATGTGCTGAAGAATATCACACTTGGATTTCCTGCTTCAGTACACAAGAGGCATTGATATTCCTATGATAAGTATTCTAAAATGCCTTATTAATATGCTAGGTCTACTGGTTTCTCAAGTCTCAACACAGAAATTGAGACATTAATTTTCTTTTCATAAGGAAAGAATTTTCATAATAGCCCCTTCATAAAAATCAACCTATCCAATTTTTAAGGATCTTTCTTATGACTTTATAGTTCATGTCAAGCTGGCACTTAGCTTGTTGACATGCTTATTTCTTGATTTAGGACTTAGCAGTATAAACAAGCTTGTAGCCTGGAATTTTTTTGCATCCTTCAGGGGAGTCATGGGAAAAAACTGCACATGGAGGCTGCTTTTTATGACCATGTGCTCTCAGTCTGAGTCAGCTGTGTTTGCTTTTAAAAAAATTGAGTCAATGTGATGGCCTATCTTGTAGTGACACTGTGCAGCTGCACACAGGCTAAGCCCATATTACTGTTAAAATGCAGTTTGACAAGTGCTATGAACAGACCATTAAATGGGGAAATGGCAATACTTAAACTAAAGAAACATTTCCTCTCCTTATGCTTTAGTGACCAAATTAAGCAGCCTGTAAAGGGTTTTCCTATATATGTACCCTCCTTATGTATTGTTCAAATTTGGGTGGTTTTTTTTTTTTAAGTAAAATTAGCATTTCAGTAGCAAAAATGTCAAAATAATAGGAAACTATACTGTACAGGGGTCATAAAAAAGTTTCAGTCTTTTAAAACTCCTACAAAATTTTAGATTATCACAGTCTCAGAAAGACCAGAAAAATGTTACTGAAAAATGTTTTTTGACAAGGAGAAATAGACCTGTCTGTGGCAACATCCAAGATCAGACCTAGAAGTAATGGGTCTATTTAAAATTGAATGTGGAAAGCACAAGTACGGTAGGACAGGGAAGACAGACAAGGAGAAGTATCACTCTAAATTTGATTAAATGCATACCTATTACATCATGCCTCCTCTACTAGCTGTCACTGGAGACACTACTCAGGGCAGAAAACTTGTTCTGCCTGTATTAGATCTATATGGATAAATGCACCTGTCCCAGAGAATGATTGTTCACCTTTGAGCAGGTGCTGCAGCTCTTTTCACATACATTACTTGGCTGTTCCCATCTAGAGGAAAATGGCCTCACTCATACTGCATACCATTTCCTGTTTGAATCCCCTCTGCCCCATGCTGGTGGCCCTAGAACACAATATTTTTTGGTATGTTGCGTTTTATTCCAGTTCAAGGAGTTTGAACAATTGTTCAAATAATGCTTCTGTACACCAGAACAGTAGTTATATGTCACTTGCTAAGGAAGTTGTTGCAGGCATTACAGGGGTGTTTCAGAGTGAAAATCTTGCCAGGAACATCCAAAAAAACAAATTTATTGAAATCTTTTCCAATAATATTTTTCCAATAATGAGGGACCTACTAATTGAACTATCCCCCAACCTATAGCAAGTTTTTATCGGATGGAGAGCTACAAGCATACTTCAAAAGAAAGCCAGGAAGTCAAAAATACTTCCAATCTGTAAGACTTCAGCGCATTTCACTGTGTTCAGTTCCTTACATGAATGGACAAATCAATTATATTGAAGCTGTGAAAAGTAACAAGAGTATTTGAGATGGTGTCCCAAACACACAACTGCAATCAGGACTCTACCTCTGTTCCTTTACCTCCACCCACATGGTCTTTGTTTGGTTCATGCCTGAATGAAAGACAGAGCAGCATCTAGATTAAAATAACTTCTAAAGGATGTGAATGAGTGCCCTGGTCAAACATTCAAAACTTAGGATATCAGATAGTGGCAAGAAGACAAATAACCTCAGACCATTCCTTCAAAAGCTTGTCAGAGCAAGTCATAGGGAAGGCATGGATATCTGTAACTATAAGCACAATACCAATAGACAGATTTGATATCACTATGTAGTGCAAATGGGCTGAACATGGACAGCAGTATTCCGTGTGAGGTTGTACAAAGAAACCACAAATGTAAATATTAAACTTCGCCCAGACGGGCCCATCACTGGTACAGGCAAGTTATTACTGCTCCAAATACTATTTACCAATGTCTAACTACAGTAACCAAATGTTTGGTTTGAACATGTATTTTAAAGGTTGCCTTAGCTCAGCTATTCCAGTAGACCTATTCTGAACAAAACAGCAGCCTAGACAAAACCTACAGCTGGGAATTTTTAGGGAGGGATTTCATGTATCTGAACAAAGGATTGAGGCTGAAGACCTGACTAGTTTTGCTGGTGTGTGACTGCAATTTAAGTGATTCATATAGTTCTGTTAAATTGCACTATTCAGGTAAGGTTTAATTCTTTACTGGAAACCTCTGTTTACACCAATTTGTTAAGCATAAAATAATGACAGTTATTTTTCAGAAATATTTTTTCAAGGTGTGGACTGACTAAATTAGTGGGAAAATATTGGAATTAAAAAACCAACGCAAAAACCCAACGCAAAAACCCACAACTCACAACAAAATGGGGGTGGGGGGAAGGAGATTATGTGTGATTGAAGTTTAGAAGTACATAAATCACTTCAGAAATACAATTTGCAAATTCATTGTGCAAAGTAATTAATCAAAGCATGGCTGAGTTACAGTACTTGAGAGACTTTGATCTGACAACTGGAAGAAATATAAAGAAACTACTGCGTATCAAGCTACAGTGTTAGGATGTAAAGTGTTTCTCCATGCTAGTCACAAGTTTAATTACTTCTTCTTTTTTCTGCTGACAGATCCAAATTAAAATAAATGGGCCACATCGAGACAAATTTCAGATGCATGGAGTGCTTAAGAATATATTGTTCCCATAATACAGAAATACCATGGAATTTATTAATAAAGCTGTTCTTTTCTTTTTTTTTTTTTTTTTCTTTTAATTTCACTGGGAATTGTATTGGGAAAATAAAATGGAATATAACAAGTGCTTAACATTTTCCATTTAGCATGCTTAATTTAGAGGTTTTAAGGGGTTGTTCTTTTTTTTTTTTTACAAAAGCATATGTGTCTACTCAGATTTATAGCTGTCTATAACAAGAAAAATAGTTATAGTAAAAAAACACAGACAGTAGTCACATATTAACTGAACAGCCTTGATACAGTCATTCCTTACTCTCAATATAAAGAATTTCAGTTCAAGTAATACATAGTGATTAGTTTGCAAATCTGAATTGCTGAAAGTGATTTGAGGTGCTTCTAAAATAACTAAAGGCATTTTAGAGTGACTAATTGCAAGAATAAAAATGCAAATATAAAATATTTATTGGAAAAATATCTGTAAATCTGTGCATCAAATTTAAAGGTTTAGGAAGTGAATGGCACCCTTGCTAAAGGAAATTTTTAAATCAGTATGTTCTGCTGCCACAAAACCTGTGAAACATAGATGGGGCTAGTCTGTCCTAGTGGAACTCACATCAATAAACATGCAGTCAGAAACCAGTCAGGATCAACACACCCAAGGTCAAGTTTTCTAGTCATCTGCCTCAAATACAAAAACCACGAAGTTGAAAAGAGCTGTCATTGCTGCATCACCTGCGTTCTGGCTTTTAAAACCATAGAAGTTTATTTCCTAGTCTGTATCAAATATTTCAGATGATTATGTAGTGTCCAAAAGAAGCAGACAACATGTAGAAGCATTCTCCTTCTTATCCTAGTCCTGGCAGATGGGAAGAGGTCTTGAACAGCTCTTTAATCTCAAGGCCGGTGATCTCACTCTTTCCCTTTTCACTTTCTTATCCTCCCAAAGCTACCTTCCAAAATATTTCTTCCCCAACTTCACAGTCTCCTACTTTCTTTTCACAGTTTTCTGCCCCAAGTTATCTGTAGCCTCTACATAGCAGTCAGTCAATAAAATCCATAATTGCTTACATTAATGAAGAAGTAGGGAAAAAATTCTCCTTTTTTTTTCTATTTGAGTGGCCCAAATGTAGATGTTTCATTGGCTACTCTGCTATTACACAGCCGTAATTCCTCAGCATATGCTACACACAATGGCAGTGAAGAAGGTTCATTCTCCTGTCCCTGCTGACTAGATTGCATTGAGTGATTATGCAATCTTGCAGCAGAGGCTTCCAGAAACACTACTCGATGTGTATGAGCCACAGTGCCTGTGGGTAGGCTGGAGTTGTAGGTAAAAGGTGAACTATGTAAGAGGAGAGTAGCGTTTAATGTATTAGCACTTCCTCTGGGAAACATAAGTAAAAGACAGGCAAATCAGAAGATGTGAACACCTTGTCTCTGTGTGATTCACTAGTGAAATTATCCTTAAATAAGGTGGTTTTAAAGTAAATCCTTCACTCTTAAGAGTCTGAGGCTTTAAGGTCCCCCGCATCTGGGATCCACTGACATCTTCGGATTTTATTTACTTCACAGCATTGAAGGAGCCAGAAATTCACATGGACTGTCAAGCCTGAAGTATCAGTCCTAAAGCAAAAACAGAATGAATAATCTTTTATTCTGCAGACAAAACCAAACCACAACCTTAAAGCAATGGAATAATTTAATTGCAGCTGTAGACACAATGTGCTCTGCAAGCTCCAGCCGCACTGTATCCTTCCTGAGGCCCTGCTTCCTTCCAGACATCAGAGCTGGATCACAGGCACCCAGTCCCAGCGTTCAGAGTACTCAGGTCTGCTGAGTTCTCATGTCGCTAAAGCTTTGTCTTGCAATCCACCTATTCCCTCAGCTTTGCAAAGGGTGCCTCAGTCTCTTTCCAGGTTTTGAAAGATGGTACAGCAGAGGTGAACAGGAAAAGCAGTGCCAGTTTGGAAATTTGAAAATAAAAAAAATGAAACCCAAACTAAAACAAAATCAAAACCCCTTTTGACTATTTCTTTGCTCCACATCAATCCATACAAGCAAGAGAGGTTACGGAAGGCCCAGAAATGGGATATACTCTTGTTCACAAAAGTGAACAAAATTTCTTTAAAATGTGTGTATATGCCTAAAATCCTAAGACATAAGTAATAATTATCGTTTTCAAGATTTCATTGTCTTCCTCAGAAGTTCACTGAAGGAAAAAAAAATCATGCAAAAAAAAAAAAAAAAAAAAAAAGGTTGTCTTTTCACTTAGAATGAGGAAGTGATTCAGTCGTTTCCTAGAACTTTCTTAAGGTAAAAAGGGTTGCAAGGACATTTGAATAACAACAGACAATCCATAACATGTCACTAACCTTAGTTATATATCTTGGAAATTCATTCTTAGGCACTTTTTTCAGCATCTTACACAGCAAGGAAGATGTTGTGATTGTAGCCTCCTTCCTCCTGCCTTAATTCCATATTATTCTTTCAATAAATGTGTTTATTGTGAGATTTGATTCGGAAAACAAAGGTGGAGGTAGGGTGTTGAGGAGTAGGAAAGCAGTGAAAAGCAGGCAGAATGGGAATCTTTGTGGATAAGAGTAAAAGGTAAAGGGACACAAGAAAGTAAAATATAAAAGGGAAGGAAGCAGAAATTATGAAATGTCATTATCAAATGGCAGAGAATTTTTTTTATAACGACCCAACTTTTAGTTTTAAAGGACTATGTCTAAATGTTGTATTAACCATTCAGAGCTTTATCCTATCTGTATAAATAAAACTGTCATGAGCACTCTGTCCTTAGGCACTCTAGAAGCTCTGTAGCCACTGTTTTTTTATATTGTTGATGTTTCTTTCTGAGACTAGGAGATGCAATATTCTACTCCATTGGATTGAGCACTTTGAATTTTTATAAATTCTTATGTTCTCTTACCACAAGTAACACAAGTGTTTCATATGTCTGCAGATATTTAATCTTGATTTTTCTTCTATTAGCATTCAGACAGTGTAACCCTTACTTCTTACACAAAAGTGAACAATGTTCAACAAAATGAGCATCTGTTTCTTTCATCCCTTCACTTTATCAGCAGGTTATTTGCAGAATCTTCTATTCGCTCACCTATTTTGCTTGAAGGAGATGAAAAAATTACTGATATGATTGCCATGAATTCTTCTCCTTTAGCAACCTTTGAGGTACATTGAAGTTATTTTCTCTGAAGTATCCAGTAAAATCAAGTCTTTATAGAAGATGCACACCAAGATCCATTTTTCTCCACTGAATTAAGAGTCTATATAGCATCAATATAAATGCTCATGAAAAATATTTTGTGTATTTTTTAAATAAAGTCAGCAAAGACCATCTTAGGCAGCTGTGGATATAATTAATTTCTTTCTTTTGTTTTCAGAATTGAACAGTTTTCCACAAAATATGTGTCATCTATATCACTACCTTCATCTCAGAAGATATCATTCCATTTCTATATAGTGGATATGGTAACAACGGCAAATTTCTGGCAGCATGGATTATATCCCTTTTGGTGTCCTTTCTCTCACAGCCACAACTTGCTTCTCTTCCATACTCTCTGAATACTTTTTCATGGGATTCCATGGCTCTCTTTCTTGAATATGACTTGGAGAATTTTTTTGAATCTGATTGTCTAAGAAATAAGGTTTTGTAGTTTTTTGTTTGTTTATTTGTGTCTGTGGGTTTTCTGGTTTGGTTTTGTTTGGGAGTTTTCCTGCATCTGAAAATGAATGAGAAATTTTAACAATAAAATTGATGTCTTTATTTTGGTCAAATTCCCTGCTGGAGGAAGTTTTGTGATTCTCGACTTAGAGTTAGAAAACAGAAAAAGAAATTTAATGCCACAAACCTAAAATCAAATATGGAAATATTGTGGTTGTATGTGGAATAAATAGTAGCTGAAAGTTTTGGGCAGCATCTTCTCTTCCCTATTCCCTTAGGTGAGATTACAACTCAAGCATGCGGAAACTTAACTGGCACTGAAAAGTGTCCTCTGCGCTGCCATGTCATACTGCAGGGAAAAATGGAAGGCGGCAGACATTGTGGGTTAGGGGTGCGATATCTGCCAGCCCTTCGGTGCAGAAGGGAACGGGAGGGGGAGCTCTCAGTACATCGCCCAGCGACGGAGGGACGCTCAGCGCAGCCGGGCAAGGAGGATTCGCTTTCCCACCGCTTTCAGATTTCCTCACCTGCAGAGTCTGACCTTCGGCATTTACTAACCAAATAATATTCTTTAAATTGCATCTTCCCCTTTATCGATCACCGATACAGAAAAAAGAAAAAAGAAAGAAAAAGAAAAAGAAAAAGAAAAAAAGAAAAAAAAAAAAAAAAAAAAAAAAAAAAAAAAAAAAAAAAAGATCTTTTCTCACCTTTGCCTTTTGATAAAATGCATCTAACTTGGTTCAGCAAGCAACCACAGCAAACAGCTGGAGAAAGAGCTGGGACAGCACCACTAACAAGTCAGAGATACAAGAAATGTTGCACAGGAAGAGAACCATACACAACTGCTTTTTGCCTCTTTTTCTGCTAACATTAGGTCTTTGCTTCATATGCTTGCAGACCAGCACGACGATCTTCTCCTGTCCTGCAGCCCTATATGCCAAATGCAAGCCATGCCTTGGCCTGCTATCTGCCAACAACTAACTCACCACTAGAAAATCACATTTCCTCTTTGCAGCTCTCCTCACTTATTACAAGGTGCTGCACTCACTCAACTTGAAATCAAGTAGAGACACTTGGGATGCCTGAAAATGAAACAGCTAATTACAGAGCAGCTACACAGGCAAGTAGCAGGGCAAAGAAGTTAATTTTATAAACAAAACCAAAATACTATTGTAATCAGTCAGGAATAATTCATCCAGTCATTGCTGCCTAGAAATTTTATAGCAGGGAACATAAATATGCAGAAGGATTGAAACAAAAGTTTAATAGACATGGGACAGGCTAGACACAGAAGGTAGACTGTATATATTTTGAATCATCACCCATCATAAATTCATAATAAACCAGGATGACTTAGAGTGCAAAAATCCAAGGCAAGACAGGTACAACCCAGAAAAAAAAATCTGTAAATGGTACTAAAATTATCTGATTTTACTCATCTGATAATTCAGCAAGTAGTATTCTCTTCAAAAGAGAAAACAATTGGACATTTTCTATCCTTTCATTATGAGTTGGATTCAGACCACTGAATACTGTAAAATCAATAGTTTTTAGGTAAGCTACAATAAAAAGAAGGAGTTAGAGGAAGATTATTAATAAATACAATACTTGATACAAATAAACAGTGACTATTGATTATTAAGCACTTACCAACTGTTCATTATTGGCTTCTGAAGTTAGAAAGAAAAAAGAAAAAAACAGCTAAATTAAGTCAAACAATAATAAAAGTAAGAAATCTGAATAAATGCAGAAAAAATAGTTCCTAGGATGGTCCAGGGAATAGAAAGAAGATTTAGATAAGTCTTGATTAATCTAACAGAACTAGATGCTGAGAAACAAGTATATGCTAGAGAAGTCAAAGAGCTAGTAAAGCTGAGAAACCAACATTCATCCAAGGATGATCAAAAAAAAGTATTATTGGTAAAGATTAGACTGGAAAATTAAAAGAAAGTTTAGAATTGCTAGAGAAATAAAATGGCATCTTAGTTACTTCTAAGATCAAACTGGAAAGGAAACTATGGCTGCCAGCAACAGCAGAGGACATTACTCAGGATGTTGTAGCTGCTCCCCATTATTCAGGATGTCCTTTCACATCTCATGTCCTTACCAGACAGAGAAGCAAGTCAGAACTGGTTGGTATTCCACAAACAGAAAAAGAGGCTAAATATGTCAAATTCACTTTAGAAGTAAATTATCCACTGCAAATTACTCACAAGTTTTATTATTCCATAACTCATGCAGTGAATGAAGTTCATCTACTATTAATGAATTCTCTTAGTAGGACTAATTTAAAGATTTGTGGTTAAGCACTCAAATGACATGCATCAGACTCTCAAAGAATGCTGGCTACTATTTAGTTCCCTGACATCAAGATTTGGCAGTTTTCTTTTTCCTTTCTTTTTTTCTGTGACACATATTTTCCATGAATTATTAATGCAAAAATGTTTAAAGTTAAAATATACTACAAAAGTAGTATGAAAGAACTGCTGGGTCTGTTGATACATCTCCAAGTCACTCCATGGAGGTAGCACCCAGCCTCTCTGCTGAACGTTATCTATATATGATAAAAGATATACATATATATACATATAGTTATAGGCAAATATCTAAATTGCAATCCCAAAGTTGTAGATGAACAAGCACAATAGTCAAACTTATCAGTGGAGAGAACATCAGTAATAGAAAATATTAATCGTCTGGCTAAAGCAGAGAATGCACTAAATCAGCTTGGAAATGCCTGCACATAGATAGTAAAAATGAGAAAGAGAAACTCTATATTCTGACTTAAAGGAAGGATCCAGAAGGCTGCTTTGAAAAATCTTAATCATTTTGAATGGAATTGATAGAAGAATGGAGAAGTATAAATTCTGATCAGAGAAAGATGCTGAAGTTTAATGAAGAGTCTTTTTGTCATCACACCTGGGAATCTGCCACTTCCTATAAATTTACTAAGTAAGGGACTGAGCTACAAATTTGGCAGAGGGACACTGAAGTCCAATGTTCAGTTGTATTTAATTTATAGAAGATCTTTTAAGGGAAAGTTTTATTTAATTTACTTATAATTGTTCCTTATTTTTTCTGATTTGTATATAGTTTACCCATTGTGGTTTATAGATAAGAAATTATTGGTTTAGGCAGGCTGTTGATGGAAAAGACATGACTTCTTGTTTCATTTGCTCCTATCACCAGCAGCATGCTTCCTGACAGCAATATTCCTACCTTTTGTTCGAGGATGTTTGGAGATACTTGAAAGATATTAACAGCCTATGACCAGGAGCAGAGGCCATGTACCAGGTACATATCCCAAAGCTTCATTCACTCTGCTCCCTCCTCTTTCTCAGCCAATGGTTGTTTCTATTTCTGCAAAGAAGAGGAAATTTGGAAGACCTCTTACTGAAACATTTTACAGAATGACTTTTGAGCAGTAGCTGAATCCCTGGAAGATAGATCTCACATTACCTGGGTACCACACACACTCTTTATGTTACCTTTATGTGTCACCACACACACACTTTATGTGGCTTTATGTGGTGTTCATGATCCAGAACAGTCTTCAGGCAGGCACGCAGGTGTGAATCACTGAAATGAGCCTGGGCAAGCTATCCTTTACCAGATTTTTTTCCTTGTCTAAATCTAAACCTGCACTCTCCAAAACCAGACAAGTGGAGAAAGCGGAAGAGCCTACCCTCAGTCAGAGGTACTTAATTTACAGCCATGTACCTCCAAAATTGATTACCCATTTGCACATATAGGTCGTCCTGCTCTATTTATAGCTCTAAATCAAAAAGAATTCTTTACCCAGCAAGTTTAAGTGATGCTACGGCTTTGAAAATTGAGTGACACAATCAGAAAAACATGGAAGGAAATAATACCTAAATAGTGAAATGAGTCCCTTCCTTTCTTGTGAGAGAAGAGAGAGGGAAGTGAAGGTGTGAGTCATTTCCAGATTTAGTTCTGGAGCTCTCTGGGAGGTACTCAACTACAGCTAAAATGGCTGCCATTATAAAGTCCTGGATAGATGAGATGCATAGAAGATAAAGTGGTAACCAGAGTCTCCCTTGGAGCACTTTAACAACTCGGTTTGAATTCGTAAGCGGCCTGATTGTACATGTGCAAATACTTCCATATAAAGGTTAGGCACCCATTGTTATTGCAGCGTCTGTTAAAAAAAGATAGCCATATCGGTTGCTAGGAGATGGCAGACTTCTGGAGAAAAATCACTCCTGATAAAAAAAAAATTTAAAAAAAAAATTTTACATAAAGACCCTCTTAAATATAAATATCTTTGACAGCAGCTATTACTATTCCCTGAGTTTCTTCACAAATGAATAAATGGCAGAAAAATATATTATTTGAATACCATTATATCCTAAAGTGTTAAATAGATTTTTCTCCCACTTCTCCCCTCCCTTTTTTTGTTACACAGAAGCGATATTTACTTCCAGCTAAAATTGCTGCCTTCCTTTTTCTAAAGACCATTCAGTGAAAGAAACATTTGGAGAATTGAGCTCAAAAATTGAACTCACTTGTCTTTCCTTCCACTGTAAAACCAGCTTTGATTAAAATGAACTGTACTGTAGGATAAACACTTTGTGGGGAAGGAACTTGATGCAAAAGGACGAAAAAAAGCTGCAGCAAGTCTTCACAAATGGATAGCTGGGAGAAAGCAGGTGGGAGGCTGTGCCACATGAAAGAAACTAACCATCCAATTTCATTTCAATAATGTTTGGAATTTTCTTCCTACTGCGGTTGCTGGAAGTACAGCTGCCCTATAGTTGTGTCCATGTGCCCAGCTTTTGGTGAAAATGACCTTAACAAATAAAACATGAAACAAACTATATACTTTCTGTTTTAAACTTGTGTAGCCAATAAATGAAACAATAATCTTTCCTAATTTAGTGTGCTCAGATTGGCTATTGTGGACATGAGAACTCCCCAGCTGCAAAACACAAAGGCACACTGCCTGCACAATATGGGGATTCAGCAGCTGTGCCTTCCATTGACCAGAGCTGGGAGAAATGTAGATCAAATACCGACAATAAGAGATCGATGATGTAAATATTAGCATGAGAAAGAGTGCACCAAGCTATGAGTGTGTGGTTGTTTTGTTTTTTCTGCTTGTAATAAAGTTTCTCTAGAATTTTGCACGCAGTGGGATGTGTGTGCGCATGCATGTGTGTTAAGTGCTCCCAAATCAGAAAGCAGCATGTTTCCTTATACAAATATTGACAGGAATCCTTCAGTTTATTTGGAATTTTCCTGAGAAAGCTGCAACAATATGCAACAACCTCTTCACTACTTTTCACACAGTTATTTCAACTGTTGGCACCAGGAAATCCTTATTGTTTTAATCAATACCACTTGGAGTGATGACGTTTCTTTTTTACTTTAAGTGACTGACACAGTGCATTTCCTTGCACAAAGTTCTCATGAGACACTTTTATGCTGTGCTCAATATATCCAACAGAAAATATGTATTTGCCAGAAGGCTGAAAGGACGGGCTGCTATTTTTTCCTCTAACATTTTTCATCCTGATACTTTATGCTTCATTGCTGTACTTTCAAACTCACAAATGACCCCAAGAAAAGCAATGAGACTTCTGTCAATGGTTATAATGAAACATCTGAGTAATATCTGGAAGATCAGGATTTGTTCATTTAATGAAGCTTTGACTTTAACCTTGATGGTGCCTTCCTCCTCCATCTCCTTTTTAATGCTTACACTTGAACAAAAAAACTATACAATAGTGCTTTAAATGCATACTTTAATGCTTTACAATAATTTCAGAATTGATTAATGTTATTAAGACAATTTGAATATAATATGCATATACGAAATTAATAGACTATGATGCATGAAAGCAGTTCAGTAGTCTCTGTCCCTGTGCTAGCAGCAGCAAGAAATACTCCATTTTGAGTACTCAGAGAACAGGCAGGACCATCACTCCCCTGTTCCCACAGACCCTGAGCGGTGAAGGACTTCAACACTCACAGCACTGGTGTCAGTGTTTGGGATAAACAGAGAAAATGTCTTTGTTTGCATAGCACTATATATGTTCATCACTCAGTACAATAAATGAGTGTGCAAAATAAACATTTCTGACTTCAAACTTTTTACAACTAAACACATGCCCCTTAAAGAGCTTAATTGCTGCAGCTGCACATCCACTGATCTGCTGAAGCTTATGTGCTATGACATCCTCTCTGTTCTTTTTTTCCTGACTTGATCAAGCAAATTTGTAGCTTCCAAGCTTCATTCAGCTAAGTATTGCAAAGCAAACAGCATTTTGTGTTTTCCGAGTTTGTTTGTTTGGGTTCTTTTTTCCCATTTCTCCTCTCTTTCCATGATTGGGACTTCCTGTTTACCTCTCAAGGACCTTCAAATCATCCTTCAGTTGCAAACTTCCTCTTTCTGCACCATCCTGTACCACTCCAGACAGCCAAAAATTAGACATCTGCTTTAATGAAGGTGGGATTAAAGCCCAAATTTTATCTGTATCACAAGGCCCAAACTTCTGAGATGTTGACTTTTCTTCTCATGGACTCTTGAGTGTAAGTGACTGCATGGTGGTCCATATTTCTACAGTTAAGGCACAAAAAGTGACAACCATCTCATCCTATTTCTCTGGTGCAAAAGTAATGTGGGTAACTAAAAGAGATGGCAGTAAAGCATATTCTGCTTTCTGAAAAGAAGCAGGTTTGAGATGGAGAATACAAACAGTTGGATTGCCATTTCTTTAAAATCTGAACTAATTTGTCTCAAACAGAGCCAGTCTTATGTGATCTATATCAGCCAGTTCAAGGAGTTAAAAAGTAATTATCAATGTTTAGACCTTGAAGTAATACAACACACAAGTATAATTTTTCCATTTTGCTAAGTTATAAATCACTGACTAGGTAAATTTCTGAAAATAGTTCTGTTTTAGAACATTCATAATTAACCATCTTATTTGGGGCAAATGCAGGGTCTTATTCCTTAAAATTAAGTTTAAGAGCAAATAGAAATCATAGCTATTTTCCTGGGAATCCTTCCAAAAAAGAGAACTATGTGAGTGTAAAGGTATTATTGCTATGTTGTAAGATTAAACAGGACATTCTGAAAAAAATTTACATACTGAAAAAAAAAAAAAGTATAGCACCAAATGCATAGCACCTCTTATACTTGTAAGACTTAAGTTCAACAATAGAAGGGGAAAAATAAAGGGGGGGGGGGAATTAATACGTCAGGAAACATGTCTACAGCCCTAAAGATTACCTTTTATTTTTCTAATGACAAAAAATAATTCCTGTTTCATATGCAGCAGAAACTTTGGACAATAGCATTCTGACTGTAAAATGCTCTTGAAAGAGAACTTGGTGAGACTTGCCCTTGCTAAGCTTGAACAATTTTATTTTTCTGAAACTCCCTGAAAAATAAAGGAAAGGAAAAACAACTCCGCAGAAAAATACCCGGTTTTGTGTTGTAGTCAGTCATGAGAATTAGGAAACACATTCTGAACTGTACTGAACTACAGACCATTTGACCATGCAAGATATTTGGCTCTTATGTCACTGGCATTTAATGCTGATTCTATGACTAATAAATGCATAAAGTTGGGAAGGGCACAGCTGGGTGCATGGCTGAGTACAGCACAAAATTTTCAAAGTGTTAGGGGTGGTAAAATTACCTTTGACTTCAGCATAGTAGGGCATACTTCACTTAAACAACCAACTTGCAACACTTTTGACATTTATACCATCCACCTCCTTAAAAACACATCTAATTAGTTTAACTTGATCCAGACAGCTTTTAAAAATTACAATAAAAACAAATCCCCTGATATCCCCATTTTACTAGCAATAAGTAGAGAAAAGTCTGAGTTTAAATGCTAGCTTTGACCCCTACTCCTCACAGAAAGTTAACGTACAGAAAAAAAGAAGAAAAAAAAAAAAAAGGAGAGAATCCAGTATGTCCTTTATCAAAAGTCAATTCAAATCTCAATCTAAAGTTCAAACCTTCTGCAGCATACATGATCATTAAGATGAAATATTTAGTGGCTCTGTATTCTGGTCATCTTTTGACAATAACCTACAATGTCTCAGAGGTGGCAGGTGCTGGAGAATTCAGTTAATTTTTAAAGAATATCTCATTTTTCAGGAAGGATGGTTGAAAACGGTTAATTTGTATTTTTAGCATGCCATTGATTAAATTGCACCTTCCATTTTAAAAGTCCTGAACAACTGCTATAAGTATGAAAAATTTTAGCTGCTTTGAATCTTTTACATGTGGTTTATAAAACCTTGAAACATTGCTATTTAATAGCCATCTCCATCTGTTTTCCCAGTGAATGGGTATAACTCTTTGTCCTGTGGAAAACAGGAAGTCACATTTTTGGAGTTCATGCAATGCTCTTTAGTGATAAGCTTTTCACAAATCATAGCTACTAATAATGTTTCAGGCTTCCCTGTGTGATAGGTGCAAGGTGAACACAAGGTTGGAGGAAAATTAAAGTAGAACTGCTTTAACAGTTTTTTCAGATTAAAACCTCACTAACATTTAATATTTGAATTCAAGCAAGTGGTAAATGTTTTAAAAGTAAAGCTTTTGTGATTATTAAATGAGCACAATATGAAAATTGCATTGCTAAACATCCCATTGTATTCACGTGGATACACACAGAAGATAGTCCACATTTTGGAAGGCATATGCAAGGAAAAAAGTTTTTAAATACATATTTTTGTGTGGAACTCTACTCACAGAATTAATTCACACCACATACAGGACAGAGGAAAAAGTACCTCTGTTAGGGGGGTTCAGAACAGCACTCCATGCTCTCTGAGATTTTCAATATCTTCATCATAGATTGCATTACATTTCCATGAGTCTTTACTAATCAAAGGAATTAGGCTGATCTGGTACCCAAGACCTCTGGGGGCTGGTACCACACTTCATGTCCACAGTTACCAGCCATGCTTACAAAGACTGTTTTCACCATAGGTAGTCCCGCTCCACCAGAAGGTTCAGCTGTGACAGCCAGACGTAACTGGAGCGTGCAATAGCGCAGTCATAAATTATAGAATCACACAATCATACAATCAACAAGGCTAGAAGAGACCTTTAAGAGCATCAAGTCCAACCATCAATCCAGCACTACCACTGCAGCCCCTAAACCATCCCCTAGCACCAGACCCAGGCACTGCTTAAACACCTGCAGGACTGGCAACTGCACCTCCTGCCTGGGCAACCTATTGCAATGCCTCACCACTCTAACAGTGAAAAAGATTTTT
Organism: Zosterops lateralis; assembly: GCF_965231275.1. Lineage (NCBI taxonomy): Eukaryota > Metazoa > Chordata > Aves > Passeriformes > Zosteropidae > Zosterops > Zosterops lateralis. The sequence continues at coordinate 36,780,542 of NC_139763.1, forward strand.
CCAATATCTAATCTGAATCTTCCCTGTCTCAGCTTAAGGCCATTTCGTCTAGTCATCTCACTGCAGGCATGGTAGAAAAGACCAGCACCCACCTCACCCCAACCTCCTTTCAGGGAGTTGCAGAGTTGTGCCATTGCAGGACAAAGCAAAGGGGAAGCCTCTGCCTTCGAGATGTACAGCCCAAGTCTCCCTGGCAGTGAAAGAGAAGGTAACCTTGGACAGCTTTGTGAGATCTGATGAACAGTAAGGGCTTGGATGAGCACGACTCTGTTGTCTCTTTCACTCCCTTCTTCTTTCTTCTTTGATGCCACAGAGAATAAAAAAGCAACTAATTTGCACTTACCTGAATCAAAAGTTCTGGATAATACTTACACATGCCATACTTGAGAGGATACCCCTACATTTCAAGAAAAGATCATTTCTATAAACATTTCTGCCTCAATATATGCAAATCATTAACATTAACTAAAAAGGGTGGGAATTAAGCTGAAGTAAGCTTACCAAACCAGCTATATTAGCAATAGAAAGCTTCTTTTTTCTTTTAATTTCCTCTCCTCTGGCAATAGGATTCCAGAGAAACCAGCTTCATAGAAAATGAGCAAGTGAACAAGTGCCTAGAAATTAGATCTACACTGGAAATAAGGACTTTCCAGATGTAATTTCTAATGCCATTTTGAGACTGACTTCACAGAGGAAATGAACCCTTCAATTAATATTTGACTGATTCTGTTGCCTTGTCTTCAGTGATATTTTTTTTAGTCTGAGAGAGTAAAATCCAGATTGTTGTGACAATTGTGAGAACAAATTAGTCAGCATTTATAAATCACTTGGAAGAAAAATTGGTATTGCTGATAATTATGAAATTGAATGAAATCAGCAAAACATGTTGCATTGAAAACCAGTTGTTTTCTGCTTTTTTTCATCTCAAAGTTAGAAATGCAGAACTGCAGTAATCTATTATTGGTGATGTGGTTGTGGAGGCTCCAGTACTCCATTTAAAGCTGTTGGAATTCATACTCCTATCTCAGTATTGACATAATTTTGCCTTTCCAGTTTTGTAGGAATGTGAAGATTGAGTCATTTGCACAAAACATCAAAAGTCTGAAAATTTTAATAAGTTTTCCTTTAGCTTACAACCACCTAAACTGTGCAAGAAATAACTGTGTGCTTTGATCAGGTTTACAAATAAAGTGGATGACTCCTGGATTCTTAAAAGAATAATTCACACCTCAGTTAACCCATATCTCCTAGGAAACACTGGCATTTGACTCTGTGCGGAATTGAAGGTAAAAAATTATTGGGGAAGGTAAACCTCAGGGATCTGCTTCCCCTGCAGCCAGGCAGCCACACCTGCACACATACATGTGCACACACACAACCCATGCCTCTCACATCATAGTTGTGTTTTTCTGCGGTTTTTTTACAGTTTATTTTATTATCTTACTTTATTTTACTTTTACAGTTAACCTGAGGCTTGCACAAACAAAAATGCATTAGTTCTTTCTTAGCTGTATGATGAATACAGGCCACTGTTTGTTCTTGAATTACAAAACATTGGTACTAAAATATATAAGAATAAACACTGGAAAAAAGGGATAAGTTTTTTTTGTTTTAAACATCTGTTTTAAAGTGATATGAGGGAGTTAAATTAAATTTAATAATCTCTCTTCCTTCCTCTGCTTTTGAAATCATAAGACAATGCGGTAGGACATGTGTTTCAGATCTAGTGTGGTATTTTCAGATGTAGACAATTCATTATCCGTGGTTCTCCTTTTCTGCATAAACCATGATTTTTCTAAGTACAAAATTGTCTGCTAAATTGTCCCCAGGTTACACAACATAAAACAGCACTTATGTATAATAAGGCATTACCTCCACCTGCTATAGACAGTGTTTATTCTGCACATTTTGTTTTCTCTGTTGGATTGCAGCCAGTGAACTCAATAGTTTGTTGGAAAGCAACGGATCTTACATGTCAAATTGTCTGATTTATTTTACATAAGTTTAATCATCTGTCAGCCTTTTTTCAAAGGAATAGAAGGGAAGTTCTTCCATGCTTTTTAAGAGATATTTCTCCAGTGAGGTTTTTCCATGCTTTTTAATGGATATTTCTCCAATGAAAAATGCATTTTTAATATCTTTGTCATATTCTAGCTCACACATGTGTGTGTTTAAATCAGGCCACAGGGTGTGAGCTGATTTAGGCACTGAGCTACAGGACTTCTGCACTCACATTAACCACACACTTGAAAAGACTCATCACTTGTGCCAACCACCTGCTCATTCTGATTTATACAACGTCTTCTAGACAACCTGGATTATATCTATGCTCATCTTTATGCCTACAGCTGTATGCCTCAGGGCATCACACCTCCTTGGACCAGTGAATCAACCTAATCAAGAGAACTTTATCACACAGAAGCTAAATCTTTTGACTGACTGTCCATTTGGATCAGTCAGTTGAGAACAAAGCAGTAAGTGACATAACATTTTTTCTCTTCTGTGCAGGACAGAACTGTGCTTAATTAGGCATTTAGGAGCAACTTAACTTCTACAGTTCTTACCACACATGTTATTTTCAAGCAGCTCAATGATCTGAAACACCAATTAGTTTCAATTCACACCTATTATCCTCCTTTAGTGCACTGTTAATTCAAAGTCCAAATTCCCATCCTTGTCGAAAAGTGGTAATTTTCCCTTTTTGTAAGTGTTTCCTCTGAAGTTCTGAAAGATATAGTGCCAAATAACATTACTTAAAACTTCACACGGAGGCCTTATACCACTTGCCAATTTTCCACTTTTCATGTTTTCAGGCCCAGCATATTCTTTTTCTTTCTCTCCATTGATGAACATATTGTTTCAACTCCCTAGAAACATTCCCTCTTCAACATTTTTCTTTCCAAACCAGTTATTTACAGTACACCAGTGGTATCGCCAAAGATGACTAAGATGACTGCAGTCTCAAAAAGCACTGCAAACAAGCATGCAATATATGTTAGAAAGGTCTAAACATAAGGTCTTCACCTTTTTCACATATCACAAGCCATTCTGCACTAACACCAGAAAAACATTCAATGCTTAATATAACAAAAAAACCCAGAAGCTTTCAGGTAAGAGTGCCTAAAGAAGAAAATTCTCCATTATTTACCAGTTAATTTTCAGATCACTCATTTTCACCAGGCCATAGTCCAAAGACAGAGGAAAATTCTTAGCCAGGTTTTTACTATATATGATTACAAGTCTGTAAAATCAGTGATACCTACAGTTCTATGGCCATAGCTGATAGAAATTCCTTATTTGTTCCAAATATGTCTATTTACTTAGCAGATGAAATCAATGGGAGGGGAATAACTTATTGCATAAATATGGCTTTTGTTTGAATGTCTTTAAGGCATCTTAAATCAGGTCATGCTTAGAAGAAGAATCAGAAAAAAAATACCAAGTAACAAAATAAGCACTTTAAAAATGCATTTATTACTTTACCTTTTCCTTCAGAAAAAGAAATGCTGATGACTGATTGTATTAATTGCCCTTATTAACTTTTTTAATAATAATAATAAACTTTTTCAGCTGTTCCTTAGTTTTTGAATGCTTAATTTGAATTTTGGGAGAAATATAAGAGGTGGGATAACATCTCCAATCTCCTGCTTGTGAGTTGACAGTACAGGATTACCCATCACTATGCAACAACTTTCCTTCCATACAGAAAGTCACTTACCTGTGCACCTGCTGATGTTCTTTCATGCATGCTGTCTAAACAAATTAGCATGTTTCACAAACTGCTCCCAGCTAGTACAAATCAAAATATCAGTTACACATTAATCTTTTCAGTTAAGCTGCCAATGTTGCTCAAAATCTGTCAGAGTGCTTTATCAGGCCAGTCTACCATCAAACATCTGTACATTCCACATCTATCTGACTAGTTTTACATGTGATCCTCTTAATAATGGTGACAGATTGCATAAAAAATTATTGTGTTTGTAGGTAAGAAGACAAAGACAAAAAGATTTTTCCCAAAACACTGGAGAGACAGATCTACACTTCTTGATTGGATTTTCAGGAAAAAATTATGTAAATCCATTGATTTGGATGGAAATCTGGAATTACCTCGGATATGAACTATGGGCATGTCTTATTTCAGCACAAATGTAAATCTCAGTTTTTATATATGCATGGTATATGCTACTGCCAAACAAAATATCTCCAAGCTCAATTTTGTATGTCTCCTGCACACTTCCAGTCAAACGTACATATGAAAACCACTCAATGAAAAAAAAATAATTTTCCCTCATATCAGCAGCTAAGAGATCTAGCATATGTACAAAGGTCAAAATTTGCAGCTAGCTGTATTACAGACACAAGTAACCTCAATGCCAGACAAAATGTAAAAGCCAGACTAGAATGCATCCAAGAGGGACTATTCACTTGAGATCATTTTTATTCAGATTCATAGAACTACCTTCTCATACTCATGTTCTGAAATGAAAAGGCTAGACAGCACAGAGCACCAGCATTCAAGTCCCAAAAAACTGTTAAACAACTGCTTCTCTGTATGTAAATTTGCACAGACCCTCCCCAGCTTTTGAAGACGTCATAACAAAGCAAGGACAAATCTTATCCACAAATGTAGTTAATAACCTTCATATTTGTCTAAAGACAGTGAACAAGGATTACCAAAAAAATACGCAAAGCACAACTACTTGTCATAATTATTTCTCCAAACCAACAAGGAATCTAACTGCACTTTCTTTGCCAAGGGTTAATTCTGGATATCTCAACAGCACATTTTCTAGAGATTTTTGTTCCAGATTGCAGTTAAATCTGGCCAGGGATTCAGACTCTCAAAATTGAGGATGTTCAACCTCTAAACAGTCACAAATGCTCAGCTTTTCATCTACAGCTCCTATCAAATATAGAAACATCTTTCATATGTTTAGTTTTTATACAGATTTCAGTACTCTTCAAACTTATTTTAAACCATTTCATTGCTATCCTTCCTGCCTGTTAAACACATCAAGTGTTTCAGTGCCAGCTGGTGTCAGAAAAGAAAGTCTAAAAACAAAAACCATACTGCTGGCTGTCTTCTACCCTTACTGGCACCCACTACTTGAAGAGAGATTTTAACACTACTTTTAGCTCTTCCAGCTTTCCACAGACACCAGAATTTTATAGTGGGAGAGGCAATTAACAATACTGCTGTCCTGTAAGGGGCATTTTTGGAGTTCCTTTGCTCAGTTCCTTTATGACCTTCTATTTTGAACACTGTTTGTTTGCAAAACTGCTTTCAAAAAAAACCCCTAAAAAACTCAAACAAATTAAAAATCACAAAAAAAAAAAAAACCAAACACAAAAAAAAACCACACACACAAAAAAAAAAAAAAAAAAACAAAAAAAAAAAAACACAACCCCACACAAACGAAAATCTCCAACAAAAAACAAACAAACAAAAAACAAAACAAAAACCACCACCAAACCACAAAAAAATGCAACTGAGAGAAATAGAAGGTAACTCTCATTTTTTAAATTCTATTCTGGAATGACCTGTGAGCAGAGGAAAAAAAAAAAAAAGCCTTTGTATTGTGTGCATTCAAAAATTTCAGATTTATGCATTCAATCTAGTAATGTCTCCACCTTCCCTTTTATCTCCCCCACACTGACCCTTCACAAAAAAAGAGGCTCCAACCACCTTATTTCCCTCTATGCTCACCACAAGCATTGGAAGAGATACTAAACTACACCACCACATCAGATGAGACAGAGCCATACAGCTCCATGTGTTCAAGAGCACAATAACTTTGAAAAAAAAAAAAAAAAAAAAAAGGAGATTATATAAATCCTTTCAAACTAACATGCTTGAGTTATGCCCTACTTTGGTCTCCAGTTAAAGAGATAACTAGGAGATATCTCATTTATTCCATACATTGAGCCTGAGGTTTTTTTGCAAAATTATAAGTTTTTACAGTCAGTGTGACAATTTTCCTACAAGCAGGAAGGTTTTGTACATACAAACATTTTGGAAAAACTCAGATTTGCAGTTCTTTTGGCTTTAATTGGATCCATTTTGTGAAGCACCTTTAAGTGAAGACTATGAGTTTTTAAACAAATTCCTACAGGACTGAACCGTTATGCAGTAATTGTAGGAAGACTTTAATAAAACAATTGCTTAATATTTTCTGTTATTATTTTCATAAGACAATTAATTAGTTAAAACCATTTAAAAATTAGAAGGCAAGTGCATATCAGTTCTCTCACCATTAGAAATTTTAAAAACACCTGCAATGTTTATCCGTTTAGAAGAACAAAGTCTAATTTAGTCAATGTTAATCAAGTTTGTGGAAAAATATCAACATATTAGAAATTACAGTATGTAAGTCTCCTAATTTTACCTCCTAGTAGTAAAATTGAAAGATCTAAAATGTTTTTTAACATGATTAAAATATTTTAATCCCTATTGCTGTTACTTTTCATAGACTCGTGGAATCATTAAGATTGAAAAAGATTTCCCAGATAATCTGCTCCAACCTTTTGACTGAACACCCCCATGACAATGAAGCCATAGCATGAACTGCCATGTCCTGCTGCTTCTTGTAAAACAGTACCTTACAATTTTTAGCAAATGCACTGAAAATAAGTGTATAAATAAACTGGTAAAAGTAGCTGCAACTGAATAGAAGCATCCCTTCATATAACTCTGGTTTTCATGTCTACTATTTTTATGAGACACAAAAGCCTTTTTTTACCTATAAATAGATGTTTTAAATGAAAAATTCAACCCAAAGCATTATTAAAAGTTTAAATCCAATGTCTTTGGTTATTATTCATTGCTGGAACAAAAAGAAACAATAGTAAAAACTTCCATTGGCTATGCCCATTCTGGCAGACAGTTTATGAAGTGAATTAATAACTACTTTGCAAGCATAACTTTTGAACTTGCAAAATAATAGACATTTTGGCACTGTTCTAAATGTTCTGATAGAATTGCATTTGCTTCCAATCTCCAAATTTCTAGATAAAGCAGAATAAACTTTATGGCTCAGTTCCACTTAAAGACAACTAATTCTAAATAAACCATCCAAATCAGGAGAGAAATTATAATTGTGTTATGGACGTCCTTCAGCCAGACTAACTTACCTCTCCGAGAAACCTGTTCCAGTATTTCTATAGTACAATTTACTGTAATTTTTAGACAAAACTAAGAGTGAGGACCATGGGAGGATGCAGGCATCTAAGGCAAAATACAGGCCAATGCAAAGGCCTGTGTACAAAATAGCAGTTTCATATTGGAGGTGCTTACCAGCAGCCCAGCAACAGGTAATAGAGAATAAAGGTTTTTAAATATATCACTGTAGTCACTGTTTTCCAATTCACAGCTCTGCAAACTCCCTGCAAAGCCATGCATTCTCTCAATGCTTATGTTTAAACAAACAAACTGAGAATTCCCAAGCAGCAAAGCCCGCTTACATTCTCCAAAGGGATCTGTCATGTAGATAACGATTCTCCCTCTTCCATACTTTTCCTTTTTCTCACTGCCAGTAATGGAAACCCTACTGTACAACCACATTTATGTTCCTATGGAACTTGACTCTCCCTGCACATTGTATAGGAGTACAAGGTGTCCAATTCTGGCACCTGAAAAGGGAAGAGTTTCAATGCCTAAATCTCAGTAGTTGACCTATATCTGCAAGTGGTTATATTATATATGTAGTTATATATATAGTTGCAGCCAACTCCACAAACTTATTGGATCTAAAAGAAACACTACAAATGTGCCACACTCTATAAAAATAATCAGCCTGAATGCCAATCTCAATCTGGTCTTGTAAGCAAAGATTAGAGTGCCTATTTCTGAGCCAGTAAAAATAAAACAAAGGGGCACTCTACAGTTACAGAATAAGATAACACCAGTCCTGCAAATACAATTCAGGAGTTTAAATTTAAATTGTTCTGATTTAGTTTCCAAAAACATTATTAGTAAGTGTAAAAAATTAAAAATAAATATTTCAATATAAATATATTAATAATATTTCAATATATTATATTTATATAATATATAAAATATATTAATAAATATTTCAAGAATGCTCAAGAACATCTCAATTGAAGTGACACTGTCAAACTTTTGTACTGTCTCACAGTACAAAGCAAAGACATTCCAAACCAGGAACAATGCCCTGATTCCCACTCCCTCCTCCTCTTTTTTATGTAACCCTTTCAACACTTAAAAAATGAAAACACATCTTATTGCAATAGCTGATGATAGTTCCTCACATTTACTGTTTCTAAAAATATCCAACTTTGACAGAATAACTTGCACAGAATGTCAGATGCTGATGTATTTTGAACTAATCTTTAGGAAAACAAAGATATTTCATCCCAAAATATTCAAGCAATTTACAAATATGATTCATAGGTGATTAATTATGGTCTTGATATTACTTGCTATACCAATAAAAACAGTAACTCAAGCCTTCAAACCTTTTTGAAAGTGGTCCAAAAACACTTATGAAACTTTTTGAAAGAGATGTCCAAAACCAAAAGCATTAATCTTCAAAAGTATTTTATAGCTTTAATATAAAATCCATGTATGTACTCAAATTCAGGTTGATACTTAGCAAAATCACTTTTATAACAGTAAATACTTGTAATAGTTCCAAACTGACTATTTCTTATGACCCTCCCTTTGAAATCTTATTATTCTGGGATTTGTAAATGCTTTTCTGTGAGGACTGAGAAAATTTCTCTCTTCTATATTGTTTATTATTTTTTAACTGGTTTTAAATGTTAAGATTCCTCTTTTGCAAAGGATTTTAGGTAAGGTTCTAGAAAATTATATTTAATTTTATGATTAAAGTTCCAGCTTCTCAGAGACTGTTCACATATAGATTATATGTAAAAATAACATAACCCAGACAGATTTAAAAACAAAACAAAGCCACTCAACTTCTGTGAACCAGACTAATGACACAGGCCTGTGATGTTTTTGTCCCTGTTTCTAGGCACTCTGTAGAGCCAAAAAGAATAAAGTTTATGCCAGTCTTCATCTAACCATGGGAAAGAAACAGCCAAAGATATATAGCCAGAACTGTTTATGAGATAAACAAAAAGTTTACTGCTTCCCACATACTAGGGAAACAGTTGGATTACACATCAGCATCTGGTTTCTCCAGACAATACTACCAGGAAGTTAATGAAATTGGAACAAGGAAATTACTATGACTCGGCACTCCATAAAAAAGTGTAATTTATCATCAGTAAAAAAACAATGGGAGCTTTGCTGATAAATTAACAAAAGAAAATAAAAAGGTGGTATAGCTGTAAAACAATAAATCAATTTTTTTTTTTTAATATGTTAGTTCTGTTCCAAAAGCTGATGTCACCTAATATTAGAAAAAAAGGCAACCTCATTCTGGTGAGAATTTGTGACCTTTTTGGGTTACAAGTAAGATGTTTATTTGAAGTTTCAAGATATTCATGACATGATATTCAAATGAAAACTCTCTTTGTTCTATTCTAAAGGGCTTTGATTCAAGCAAGACAAGGAAACCAGAATACATTCAGCATTTAGGAAAGGTTCTTCCTCTCACTATAGGCAAAATAAGTTTTTTGGTTAAAAGACTCATTTAATTAACCCTGAGCTGGCAGTTTGGTCACCTGACAGGAAAAATATTCTGAAACTCTGACATTTCATTGCCTGAAACTTCTCAACTTCACATTTTTAACCTTTACTCAATCCACATTGTCTATGGAGTACTACAAAATGTCTTGTATGAAAGTTCCAAAGAAATAATTTCCTTCAAAGCCAGAAAATTTCTCTTTCAGGAATGTACTTTTCATGCTCTTTGGCTGTTTCCACAGCAGATTTATTCCTGAATAAGATCTCAGTTATGGCACTACAATGGAGTAGACTATTTCCACTTCGGGCTCTTAAGAGTATCTTCAGATCACTGTGAACAGAGCACACCTAGGTCAGTACACCCTGAGGGACAGCACTTATCCATTAGCCCTGGACCAGAAAGATTTTCTCAGGCTGGTCCATTTCCACTCGTGCATCTGCGTGCCAGAAACCTGGCATACCCCATGGCCTACACAAAATTCCCTGGCTGACTTATATCAGCAACTGGCAGCACTTCTCAACAAAAGGAGGAAACTTTGGCCCCGATCTGGGTTCCTTACTCATAAGGCATATTTGTTCATGTGCCAACACAGCAGCAGGCAGCAAGGAGTCACCCTACAGGCTCAGTCTTCCGCCATTAGCAAACTCATCTTTTCTAAAGACAACTTGAAGGGTATGGTAAGCCTTCTCTACTAATTTCTCCTGCATGGGCCTAAGAACACAAGTGCTCCATACCAAATTAAAACTCTCCTTTGGATCAGTATGAACAGATAACAGCAGCAGGCAGAAACGCAGTTCTTAAGTCTGGAGGGAATAAGGGATAGCACCACATGTCTGCATGCTGGAGGCAGAAAATTGAGTTAATGGTGGAGAATCCCAGTTCTCTAGGAGTTTCTATTAGAAGACAAGTATAAAATGAAATGTTACTCCCTTCAACTTAATAATAATAATAATAATAATAATAATTAAAAATCCTGTAGTCTTTGGGGTTTTTTTGGAGCAAATACATTGCTCTCCCTATTCTTGTAACTGATGAGGAACAGGCATGCACTACCAGCCCCTAAACTACATCTTCATGTCCTTAATCATCTTGAAAACCTGTAGCAGTAGACAGAATAATCTCTTCCTCTAGGCAGCCTCTACTCTAAAATAATGCCCACCTAAAGTCAGGCCTGTGTTCTTTTGCACTACACCAGATTAGGGAAGTCTGGCAATGTTACAAAAAGCATCTTCTTAAAAGAACCTCCAAAGATATTCTGTAAATTAAAGGTGTTGTAGCACCTACAGACTTCAGTTCCAAGAAGTACAGAACTGTACTAAAGACTCAACACGTGTCTATTGGGGCTGACCTTCAAATCAAGATGAACGACATCTCCCTTTCTGACTATACAACTCCCCAAAGTAAGTGATTTCACTCCACAAGGGAAATTCCAGTGGCAAAATGGCACACTCAAAGCTGCAGACTTGTGGTTGCCCTCTACTTACATCTAGCATGTGTTCACCAAAATGAGCCCAGGGGCTCTTGGGAGAAGGTGGGCTGTGGGAAAGCTTGCTTCAGAGATGGCATAGTTTGCCAGAGCTCTTTTCTCAGACAGTTGTCAGTATGGAAAGTAAGCTGTCATCAGATCCTTTTGCAAGCCAATGCATTTTACTAATCTGGCAGAAAAATACAGCAGAATAAAACCTGACTAGCTTCCTGCCAGACTAGTAAGACGAATTTATCTTACTGCAAAAGCTGACACAGGGGAAGGGGTGGAACCATATGGCCAGAAATTGGAGTAGGGGTACAAATGAAAATGGGGAAAAGATTTCCCAGTCTTCTTGGCAACATCTACATCGGCCACTTACCCACAGTCTGGGTACTCACCCAGTTCACAGCACAAGATGGTAAGAGCTTTAGATAACGTGCAGTTGATAAATGGCAAGGGCAGGATGACGCAGCAGCATTTCAATGAGACACTACGGTTCATGGACTTGGCCCTGGCCCCCCCTCAAGTCAGTGGAACAACTACAGTCTTCTCCATCTGGCTGGGCTTACTATCTGTCTGTCTCATCAAAATCCCACTGCAGTGTTTCCAAAACAATAGCCACTCAGAGGAGTACTCATATATTGGATAAAATACATGCCACTGCAGATAAAGGAAAAAAAAAAGACAGCACAGTAGGATAGAAGTGCCTCTAGCATTTGAAGCTACAGTGCTCAAGAAATATATTGCCTCATTATGAAAAATACTGCTTATTGGCAAACTTTTACCAACATTTTGTCACTCCATAAAATTAGTACACTGTGACTGTTCCCACTGAAACTGCAAAAATTTCCACTGTTTAAAAGGCATGTATAAGTCATTACACGATTTAAGCCACAGATATGAAACTCTACAGCCTGGAAAATACAAACAGTAGCATTGTAACAACCCAGGAACTGTACTAAAAGTTAAACAATGCTTTTGGACATTAAAGATAAGACATAGAATAGGCTAACAAACTACACAGCTGATGAAAACAGTAATGAATTGAAGACTTGAACAAAAAGCAGGGAAAGGAAGAACATCTGCAATACTTAACTACTGAAGGAAACAAAGGACAAATATTCCTGTTTCTTTAGCTGCAGTCTGTATCCCCACAACAGTTAAGTTAAAATTGAATGTATCTAGGAAGTAGTACAGCCCAGCAGGAGAAGTGTACAGAAGCCAAGGATAATCATATGCAATTTTATAAACCCCATAGGCAAAACACTAATTCTATAGCTATGTGAAAGAGAGCAGACCAGCTGGAGATTCATAATTTTTTCAGAGAGAAATATAAAGTATCCTCATTATTGAGAATGCTTTGCTGACAACCCAGTTGTTACACATATGCACACACGCACTCTAAGTAGGAAGGACCACACCATTTATTTGACTGATTTAATGCATAAATTATGAAAGTTTCTTAACAGCAATATTTTCAGCAAATTCCTGATTTCAGGAAACCATCAAGAAGGTCATTCATATTGTAAACCCTTCAAGGGATAGAAGTATACTGCTAAATAAAAGTGAGCTAGGAGGGAGGCCAGGTATTGACTCGTTGCTTAATTGTTATTCAAGTCCCTGGCTCTGTTTGGGGATGCTGCAATGTCATGTCCAGCACCATACCCCAAAACCCTTAAATAATGCCAGCTTATTGCAATGACCACTCCCAAAAGCAAAATAGGTGCAGAAAAATTGAGAAAAGCATGTCAGAATTCAAGTAAATTCTTTTTGCCATCAAAAGCAAAGAAATATTAATACAGAAAACATTATTTCAAAATGAAAAGTTTGTACAGTAGCATTTAGTAAAATTTGAAAACCCTGATGCAAAATAACATGAGGAGGAAAAACTTCTGATTTGAAGACAATTTGATATTGAAGATATTAGATAAGATTAGATATTGAAGGTAAGTAGGAAGTTAGTAGGTACTTAAGAATTTCTAAAGAAAGCGCTGCTGAGTGTTGCATGCCACATAAAATCATCTTAAATCCTGATGAAAAGCACAGGACATATATTCTCCCTATTAATGCAAAAGAAGCAGACTAAAATTAAAAGAAGCACCAAGCCTCATAATGATACTATTATGTACTTTCTGTGAGACATTTAAAAAGGACATAGAGAAATCTAGGGCTGGGATCAAATGAATTATTAATAGTAGGCAGAACCCAAATACTAGAGAGATTGAAACAGATATTAGACAGTTTAAAAATAAAGCCAGCCTCCTTTTGTACTGCTACCTAAGGAAGGCTCCACAATTTTTAAATACAGATGATGTTAAAGAAATGTGAAACTTAGAAAAGAATGTTGCAAGTCCAACATCTCAATCTTAAACATTGCACACTCTAAAGCCTAAGATAAAGGTTGGAAAGTCTAAGACTCTAATTCCCGAGTTAGTTCATTTGGCTAACACAGGATTAATACAGGGCACTGTTTGCTGATCGCCGTAATGAAATTGCTCCACGTGGGATGCTGAGCCAAGGTAATTAATAAACTTAAGAATTTCTGGACCATGAATGCTAGTGAGACATTTGACTTGTGAGCACTTTTTTCTAAAAAGGTTTTAGAGGAATGCAGATTTAGATGCATCTACATACTGTATAAAACACCAGTGCACTCAGGTGGATAATTAATCTGTAATTAGATCAATAAAGATAAACAGACAAACCAGGGATGCTGTTATATGTTCTGTATTACTTAACCAAGCTATTGCATTTTTATCTTCATTAAATTAAAGGATTACTGCTATAGAAGGCATACAGATATTGGAACAGGGGGAAAAAAGATCACTTTCCCTGATAATGATGTGAAAGTCTTTGTTAAGGATTTGTAAAAGGTCTGGCTGTGTTTCTGAAGGCTTAAGGAATTGTTCAGGATTGTTGTAATACAACACGAAGAATGCTAAACCTAAAAAGACAAAAAGGGACAAGCAGCAGCCTAATTTGTCTAGTGACACCAGAAGAAAATGAAATAAAGAAAAAAAAAAATAAACAAAAAACCCACTTAGAGATTTGTCATTCTTATCCTATTGCTCTATCAATGCCGAACTTTTGACCAATAAAATATTTTGTGATCTGATAAAACAATATTCAGTCCCATATAAAAATATGAGCTGTTTTAGGTAGACATATGGATATACGAGGGTGGAAAAAAATGTTTACATCTATTTACTAAATTTCACTCAGACTTTTGAATATCTGAACATGCATAGTCTTAAAAGTGTTTCAAATGACACATCACTATAAAATGTTTCAAGCTAGGAAAAGGATGAAAAAATTGCAGCATCACCAAACCTAGTTCAGATGGAGAAAACAAACAAAAAACCCAGCATAATGGGTTTAGATTCTTAATATTTTACAGCTGACTATCTCTCCCACTCTGTGCACAACAAGCAGAAGTTCTTGTGAAACCTTGGAAAATATTCTCACATATTTATTGTGGAGACTGAATCTTTTTCCACAGTCAGCAACCATTCCATAAACTCTGCAATTAATTGGGAAGCATTTTCCCTCAATGGGAAAAGCTAATTAATTGAGAAGAATTTTCCCTCCAAATTTAGGACCTCAGAGGCACAGTAGCTTCCCCGTTTACTTGTACAGAATGGAAAAATTACCTGACAACACTTCTCCCCAAGAAAAGGAGACTGTAACTAAGACATGGAAGAACAAAATGTTGCACCACATAATTGTTCTTTGTTGTCAAGTGCACTAAAATTTTTTATTTGTAATGTGGCCTACAAGAAAATTGTGACAAGTGGTATCTCTGAAATACAGCATGTATTCCAGTGATGAGAACTGCATCTCCTGGGTGCAGGTAACAGTAACCTGCTTTGTACAAAAGGCACAGAAGACTATAAGGAGTCACAAATTATATATTATTACATATCTAAATGTAAATGAATTACATAATTACTTTTACATTTTCAGTAAGATAGATTTCATCTTCAGAACTTAATGAGTTTGTTAATGTAACAAATCCCAAAGTCCTCTGCAGTAAATGCTTTTATGTACAGCCAGAAAGAAATATGAGATACTTCAAATGACAGCCTGAATGCTGCTTTAGTACCAGGGATAATTTAGTGGTCTCCTTCTGATTCAGTTGTTGTTTAGGTCAGCGGAAGTTGTGAATCCCTTAAATGAGAACTGTGATCAAATGAAATATAATTCTCTAATAAAGGATAAGTTGTTGCAAAGCTATATTTTATACACTAATTCCATCCAGCAGTTAAAACTCGGGTCCCTGAACAATAAAAAGTGTTCTGCTGAGCACAGTCCTTCCAGCTGCTAAGCTGCTCCTTCCCCCACTGTCTTCTATGTAACCAGGCAAATACAAAAGAGACCAATCAAACAAGATTTTTGTTTACCTTTCACTGGGAGATAGAAAGTGGTGAGCCTGCATATACTCCTTTGTCCACAGAGGACATACACTAGATTTTGTTTGATACACATTTTTAAAGTTCCTTTTAAGTTTTCACTTCTTAGGGAATGGTTGAGTTGCTATAGCTTTTGGACCCTTGCTAACAGGAGCTTTTTCCCCCTCACCAGAATTTGAAGCTTTTGATCTCTTTTATCTGCTGCTTGCTCATAGCTTAAGAATTGCATCTGTGGCAAAGCTTGTTCTCTTAAGAGTCCATTGACTTATTGCTAGAAAACAAGGAAATAGCTTTCTTTTCACTCAAGTCCCTGTTGAGATAATACATTCTGAAGGAACACAGTCTGTATGGAGTAATCAGAGCTATTGTTCATCACTGTTTGAAATGCTACTGGGAAGATGTGGGGGGAAGGTGGAAATCCAAGAGGGCTTCTACATAAGAAAAACATAGAGATGGCAACCCAAAGTAGTCTTTTCTTAAATATCACGTATCAGGCTATGCTACATCCTGGACAATAGCATACATTGAACATTTAAAAAAAAAAAAAAAAAAAAAAAAAAAAAAAAAAAAACAAACAAAAAAAAAACACAGAGCAAAAAGCTAATAAATATGTGTACTTTATTTCATTTCTGTGCGACAAGGGAAGACAAGGCATTAGCAGCACTCATCTTTCTAATTCCGAACAAAACAGTTCAGAAGACCATCTCATGGTAAGACTGGATTATGTTTTCAGGCTGATTTCCTAAACACTGGTGACTTTTCATAACATCCCTACCAAGGAAAGAAAAAGCAGTCACTGGCCTCCACTGCACTATTATGCCCAGAGTTCACTAGCAGAGCACATTCCACAGCAGCTGGCCAGAGGGCTGAATTTCCTGGCCTCAGCTGGAAAAAGAGATCTTCACTTCCATCTTACATTGCAAAGCACTGCAAGGGGCAAACGACAACTGTCACCAGTGGAGCAATGGTAGTGCTTCAATTGGTCAAGACCAAACACCTTCCTACAAAAATCCAGGTGCAAAGATGCTCTAAATGTGACCTACTGGCTCCCAATCAGCTCCTCACTGCACACCATCTGTGATCCCATAAATTGGTTCTGATAGTGCCAGTCTATTCCACCAGGATAGTGGAACTATGATCATGCAGCTCCTTATTCTGGAGCTTATTCTCCTATGGAAAGGGTTTTCCCAGAACAATTTCTTTATTTCCTCTCAATAAGAGAGAAAAAGTGGGTTGAAACTATATTTATATAGCGTCTCAGCTGTGATGTTCACGCCTCACAACTGCAAATTTTATTTTTAAAAATCTTTGAGTAGAATTACACTCTACAAAAGAAGGCTCATTATTTTAAGAGTGCTTTTTTTTAACTTCCATTTCACTTGATTAACACACTGTAGAGACTGTACAAACACCTAATGGTAAGAAAATTTTATATATCACAGCCAAATTCTTAATTTAATACATTACCATGTAAAAGAGCCCACACATTCATGTCATAGAGTTAATTATTAAGAGTGGAAATTTTGTGTGTGTGTGTGTGTATGTGTTTAACACCTCCTTCTTTTTTTTATTTTCTGCAAAGAATTTCATTTTCATTCAGAGGAACAGAAAATTTCAACCCTGGAAGTAGAGAAACCCTCTGCAAAATTCTGACAATGCAACTTCTACATTCTAGAAAATGAAATATTGCAGGATAAAAATCATTAATTTTATTTGCTTCTGAGTTTGGCAAAAAAAGGATATGAAAGCATATTAAGTCATTAATTTCATGTTCTACATACAGTGTCATAAGGGAATAAAGATTTAAAAGTTAGCAGAGCAAGAAAGACAACCACAGCAGCACTAATAAAAATTAAAAAAAAAAACAACCAAAAAAAACCAACAAAAACAACAACAAAAAAAATCAGCAGTCTTGCTATCTTCAGAAAAAAATATATTAGTGTAGAATGACAACTGCCAAACGAGTTCTTCAAACTTTACATAAAAAACTGTAAAAAAGGATAACAAAAGGCCCTTCTGGTCTTCTATTCCCTCCCAATTTCTTGTCAAAAGCCATTTTTCTGCCTAAGGAAAGGGAAACTATGCAAAGAATAGTCATTTAGGCCCAGGGTTTTTTTTGTTGTTGCTGTTTTTTTACAGATATGGGATGTTATTTCACTTCATTTCACTTGCCAAAAACTCTCTTTTCATAGTTCAAGTCATCAAGCACTAAGGATATTGCTAAAAAAAACTAAGAAAAAAATGGCAGAGATATACAACATTTAGACTCGGATTGCCCTTTCCCCTTGTAATTTCTACACGACAAAATTTATTAGGTCCTGCATAAAAATTTTCTTACAAAGATTTGCCTCTAGAGACACATCATTTTGAGGAAAACTCTTCAGAGCAATCTTATATCTACTGGAATTTTGGTGGCTTCCTCAAGTGAAGTCCTACCTTATGCATTCCCGCCCTGGAGGGTTGTTACTCCAGTATGCACCATCCACCAAAGAAATCAATGAAAATTCAATGTTGCCTGAAGTTGCATCAATCTGGAACAGGAACACTAAACATTTCCTCTACCAGCTCCCATCATAACTGAGAGTCAAAACTGATGCAGTCAGTGTCACAGCTTTCCACAAGAATTAAGAGGTAGTGGGGAAAAGCCATTACAGTAAGGAGATTGAGATAAAGCTCTATGCCCTCCAGGTTGTTTTCTATGAGTACAAGTTAACCTAGACTAGACCTTCAGCTTCAGTGACAACACCCAAAGAGAATTTTAACTGCTTTTTTTGTTTTGTTTTGTTTTTAAAAAACTAGCTTTTCTAAGATGCACACTTAAAATAATGTCATAAATTACAAATTAATTCTGTAAAAACAGTTCGGCCACAGCGATATGAGTTCTCAGCAGTAGTACTGAGTATCTCCTAATAATACTTTTGAAGTCCAAAAACGCCCTCAATAATTTTTCAGCCAAGTCTTCAGGCTGCATATCAGTTGGTTTAACTGTTTTGAATACCACAGTGCAAATGTATTTAACACACTTATTTATTGCCTAATTCCCTTTAGATTCTGTTATGTATGGACAACATTTTTATACAGCAATTCTGACAGAAGCTTTAAATAAACTTAATTTGTAACATTACAGCTCTACTAAGCTTTTCAAGGTAGCAAAACAAATAGTTTCCAGTCTTAACACAAGGCTTAAAAAGAAAAAAAAAATCCCAAATCAAACAGGAAAAAAACAACAAAAAATTATCATATAAAGGCCATTTCTGTTTTCACAATAGATCTGTTCTTACATAGTCAGCTACAAAAAAAAAAAAAAAAAAAAAAAAAAAAAAAAAAAAAAAAAAAAAAAGTCCAGCTGCCTCTGAACTTAGTAAGGTCTGCAATGATGCCTTACAATTGGCAGTGAGAACACCACCAGTGTCAGTAAGAATGATAGCAGTGAGGACTAAAGAAACAGATCACAGTTACATGGTCAATCAAAAAGCTGTCTCTGCCTTCCAGTATGGACAGTCTTCAAAATTTCATCATGGTTAATGGGGTATTTAATATATTTTTCTTGAAAGTGTAGTCCCAAAGTTTGTGATGATCATGTAATCCTCAAGTTTAATTTGAAACTTCTAAGAAACATTTAAAAACTAAACATCATGCATTCAGAGGAGAACAGAAAGAAACAACAACAACAACAACAACAACAAAAAAAAAAAAAAAAAAAAACACAACAATCCAACAAAAAGAACCAAATACCCTAAACAATAAAAAAAAACCCTCCAAAAACCCCACAAAAAACAGAGACAGTATTTACTATTTTTTTAAATCTTCACTTTTTAAACTTGTCCCAGATTCCGTACATTTGGAAAGAGATTCAGACCTCAGCTTAAGATCCTACTCAAGGCAGTTGTGTAGACACCAGTTCCCCACAATAGCCCTTGCAGGAAAAAGAAAGACAGGCAGCTGCCAGGGATAAGGGTTCCCACTTACACTGCCACACATTTGCTGAAATAGGATTTGAGCAGGTCTCCTTCTCTTCCCATCAGGTATTTAGGGGACTTCATTGGCCCCTAAACTTAGATGAGAATTCTTTCACACCAAGTTCTAAACTAAGAAAAAAGTAAAGGTTAAATCTCCTAAGCTATGTATCGATTAACAAATATTAAAAAAAAAAAAAAAGAGATAAAAGTTCAGGAATATTTGAATTCTAAGGGACATATTTAGTTCTATTATAATGTATTATTCATATAGGATACAAGCATTACAATATATCCCAATAAAACAAAATCAATTAATTAATCTTTGACAGTAAATCAGGGCTATGAAATCAATATAAATTTCTATTCCTATAAAACCAAAATGATTTCAGGAAAAATGCTACATCATCTTTTCACCACCAGTGGTCCAAGGGTAGCTACAACAGCCAAACCAAAGAAAGGTTTAATTTCTTGTGCACGTTATCATATGGCAATAGACATCTCTGAAATGGCAGCCTCAGAAACAACAAATTCCCTAAACTGAGATGACTGCCAAGAACCAAGTTCTGTGTAATGAACTTGCCCACTCTCTGATGTTTCACATGTTCCTGTTTTTACATATCACGAGCAGTCAGCATGACTTTAATACAGGCCTTTAAAAAATGTACATGCTTTATGTTAGAATCTTTATTAAAGGAAATCAGTACATAAAATACTTAATATCTCCAGTCACATTCTATTATTCTAAATTTTGTTTTTACAAATGAGGGAGTCGTTTCACTGAAATAATTCTTTTCCATTAGGGTTTGCCAGTTCAGAGATAACTACTGTAAGGTTATCCAAGATCTTCAATCCCTGTGGCTTGACACAAGTAACACACTGCCAGAAAGTCTCACCCCTCACAGAGCTCCATTATTATACATATTTGTAGTCCAGCAGGGAAGGATGACAGTGAGTCAGCCATAGTCACTGCCCCAGGGAGATGATCCTTTCTTGATGTCAATCACAGTGAAGATTCTCTCCCTCTTTCACTTGCAGAAAGGCTGTGATGGCCAAGAAAGGGTTCAGGAATGCAGTTAGCATTGAGCCACAAGAGGTCTTGCTCAAAGGTGCTCATTTAGGGCTTAAATGCTATTAGAATGATGCTACTGAGACAATGTATTACAAACCCAAACATTTCACTTAAAGGACAATTTTACTAAGCTTTATAAAAGATCAAGTACTAAGGTTCTAGGACAAGTAGATTCCCCTTCTGTTGCTACACAAAATGTATTCTTTGGGTCTGAATTAGTGAAAGCAGTCTTTGCCTTCCTAAACCCAAGACAGTTGGCTTCATTTTCTACTATGGTAGCTTAAACTAATTACATATACAAGAACAAAAAGGGTGGTTGGAGGAGCATAAGAGGAAACATTGATGCCTTCAGCCATGGAACAAGACAGACTCATCTGCAACATCTTCCCTGGAACTGTACAGGATTACTCAGTGTGAGGCCAGATTTTGAACTCTTTGTAATGATGATAATCCTAATAATAATAATGTGTTTGGAACAGGCAAATGCATCTTAAATAGTAATGCTGGAGTCATCATTAAACTTACACGTGTTCCTGATATTAGACCACAGCAGGATTACCATGGATTGCTGGTACACTTTGGTTTCTGCAAGAATCTGCTCAGTAGGGGCATTCAAAATGCTGCTCCCATAGGTATTTGTACCTGTAGAGCCTATTAACATCAGCTATAAAGACAGACACACAGCAAACCATATTACCTGCCTTTTCCAAACCCATTCTTTGTCGGAGTTCCCCAATTTCACAAGGATTCAGATGCATTTAAAACACAGGGTGATATAAAACAGAGTATCAGACTGCATTTGTTCACTGAATACACTTGCTTTCCAAAGTCTTTATGAAGCAAGACATTGTATTTTTACTAAGATCCACTACTATTTTTCATTGTCATTACTATTACCATAATCACTCATTAGTAAAATGAAGCACAGAAATTGGATGCGCAAAGAAAACACCCTGATCAGGCAAAAAGTGCCATTTTAAACATGCTGTTGCATCTACAGACGTACTTGACATTACAAATACACTTTGTTTCTATAAATTGAAAACTACTTTAAACCAGTGATGAAGTTATTTATTCAGCAAGGAAGTTAATGTGCTTTTCAGAGAATTGTGGATTATAATGTGTGGACAATGAAGGGAAAAGTTCTTATCTCTGTGAATTGTTAACTTGCTGGTGGTTCTGCTCTAACATTAATGCTCTGCAGGTGTTGCTTACAAGGAGATTTATGGTACAAAGAACATATATTGAAATATACAATATATATTGAAAACTTTGCTTTTAATGCAAAACTCCTTTTCAACTAATTCCTGCACTGTTACGCACCTGAAGCCATAAAAACATTAATGATCTCCCATAAAACTTAATAATGGACAAATTTATTTGTCTCAAAATAGACAAAAATAATTGGACTGAGAAGTTACATGCCAGGTTTCCATTTGGAAAAAATAAATAGTGATTCTGACTACAACAAAATATTGAAGGTTCATAATGGAAATGCTGACCAACTTCACCCATGCTAGCTAGACATATAAATGCTCTCAGACAGTCTGTAAAAATCTGAATCTTTCTCTGATAAATTTTGCTTACATATCCAAAAATGAAAATCCACCTTTCCCAGCTTTTCAGATCAGTACAGATATAGGTACAGAAATTCCTATCTTGCAAATTTCCTGACTTCCTAGAATAGTCTGTAAGCAGGAATTACTATAAGACATCAGTGAAGATGTATTATAAGAAGTGCTACAAAAGCATGAATTACACTTTTTTTCTTTTTTTTTTTTT
Source organism: Zosterops lateralis (assembly GCF_965231275.1). Taxonomy (NCBI): domain Eukaryota; kingdom Metazoa; phylum Chordata; class Aves; order Passeriformes; family Zosteropidae; genus Zosterops; species Zosterops lateralis. The sequence continues at coordinate 36,802,843 of NC_139763.1, forward strand.
TTTTTTTTTTTCTTTTTTTTTTTTTTTTTTCCTTAAGACACCATCCTATGAAGAGGTCACCAAAGCCAAAATATAATTGCAAAGTTAATATTCTCTTTACAGGGCAAATTGAAGGCATTTGTTTCAGATTGTCTATCCAATACAAGCTGGGAAAATAGCAATCTTATCAAATCAAGCATGGTTTATATTACAGTTTAGCAAAAGACACTGTATCTGACACTTCCAGAAATGAATCAGATATCTGGGTACAATAATTTCTGTATAGCAGTAGGCCTAGGCCAAGGCCAAACATGCAATGAAAATCATTAATGTAAAATCCTTTGCCCTATGCAGCTCTTGAGTCTTTTTCACTAGATCCTTTCAACAGAGAATCAAACAGCTTATTTGTGATTCATGTTTTTGCCTCTCCTGAGGGTGGTTCCCAGTATAATAACCTTTGCCAATGGGACCAAATCAGTCTTCAAGAGCATGTTCCAGATTTAGCCCTGTGATTCAAGCTCCCACCTGCTTTTAAAGGGGAAAACCCTTCTCTGAGGAACTATTAACCTGACATGTTCTCCAGTCTAGACTAATAATTATGTTAAGAATTGAGTGAGTCCATTATCCACATGGAATGGGTGGAGGTTTTGATAAACCAGTAATAACAGGCGTGAGACTAGTCATGAAGGGTTGTTCTTACTTGCCTTCTTATAAAAGGGAACTTTAGGCTCATTCAGGAATTCTGCTTCCATTGGGACTGACAAACAGTGTGTTTATTTCCATCAAAGGCAAGGGACTGCCCTGTAGTGCCTATAAAATGGGAAATGGAATATTGTTCAACAAAAGTTGACCTGCTCCTGTAGATTTTTGTCAATACTGCTTTTGTTCAAAATGGGAAGCAGTGTTCCTCTAATTGTATCATTCCAATTCTTCTCATTGCAATATTCTAATGGATGCATTCATTTAAGATATTCTATGCTTTAAAAAAAACCAAAACCAAACAAACAAACAAACAAAAAAAAACTCACAAGCAAAACAAGTGTTGAGAACTGGATAGAAACTGGTGATCCTCAGTAGAAAAAAAAGTAATGTACAATTCACAGTAAGTTGTGAAACACAAGATTCCCAGGCCCCGTTTCAGGAGCGGGCCTGGCTTAGTTTTCCCGAGGAGCACCACGGAAGGAGTTTCAGTTCTGCAGGAATCTGTCGCTCCATCGGCAGCCGGACCCGCGGGACTGGGGGCTGTGCGCTCGGGTGCCCTCTACTGGCACACGCACTATTCCTGCAATCGTGTTGGCAGTCCGGCATTAATGCACGCAGGTAGCCAGCTCACTGTCCAACATCCACAGGCATGAGTGCAAATCCTTTTTCTAACCTCCCTGAGCTTATCCAAATCTCTTAAAATGTTTTTTTTCCAATTCAAGAGTGTTAACCAAAGTACCTAGCTATACAGAAAACTCTTTATCCCATTTTGAAACAGGCAAGAAGAAAGATTTTCAAGCACTCTTCAGACAAAGGAAAATAAAGTATATAGGGGACTATTATAAAATATTCAAATTATTTGCTTGCATTTTCCTTTCAAATATCTCAAAGAATTGCAAGGAGATTGAGATGCATTGTTAACACCGTTTGTCACAGAGGGAAAACAAATGAGGAAACTAAAATGCAGCTATTTCTTACAAGCAATGTTTTACTGAAAAATAAATAAAATATCGCAGGATTGCTTCTACATGCTGTTTTTCATATCACTCTTAAAAACAGAATATCTGAACTGGTTGCTTTCATATTAATTCAGGAGTTTGACATTTTTAAATAGCTGCACACAAATGTCTAATGAAAGATAAATCTATGACCGTTTGAAAAAATATTGCTGATATCTAACTGTGCAGAGTTATGTCAGAAGTAACAACAGTTATGCTCACTTATAGTATAAATTTCTGTCATAAATGAACACTTCAGAATGAAGCACAGTCAGTTTAATACACAGACATACAAAGGTCCCAGCACAACGATCACTCAACAACTATAAGTCTTCAGCTATCAGCATAGTTTCAAAGAAAGCTATCAGCTTTCTTTTGATAACAAAAATATATTTAACATAAAGCTTCAAGCCTACTTTAAAAAAAAAAAAAAAAAAAAAAAAAAAAAAAAAAAAAAAAAAGTATGTTTAGAAACAGCAATTTGCATGGCATGTTTCGCTCCTAAGCAGCAAGTTCTAAAAGATGACTATGCTTAAAATCACTATTCAATTTACTATTCAATTTATAATGTTTCTGTAATACAAAAGCTTGACAATTCAGAGTGATGTTTTTCTTTCTCTTCTATTCTCTGAAGTAACTAACAGGAAATAGCAATCCTAAGAGACTGAACCCTGTTGGGGAACAAAGATGGCAAACACAGATACAAAGAAGATAGAATAAAAACTCTAAGATTCAGTTAAAAAAAAAAAAAAAAGCAAATATGACCCTAAAGCTCTTGTAGATACCTTAATGTATTAACATAAGAAATGGACATCACTGAAACAAAGAACAAAAAAATAATCAAGAAAGAAGATCTAGCCACAGGGCTTTGTTTTCCTGCAGATGAGAAGCAGTGTGCTACAGTTCCTATAGAAGCACAGTAATTGGTGTGTTGTGAACATCCAACTCATCCACAGCCCAGAGGACTGAGTTTATGTTACACAATCTAACCCTTCCCAGCAGCATTAGCCTGGACTCTTTCTGGACTACTGCCTCTCAGTCACTTTCAGCATTGTACTCAGGTCTGAGAAAGTGACACTTGCCACAGCACACTGGTTTTATGTAAGCCCCGGTGATTGAGGAACAAACCTTCTCACAAATCACTACCCACTGCTAGTAAAGATAAGATCACTGAGAACGCAGAACAACTGCTTGCAGCATGACAGAGCTAAACTAGATGGTGCCATTTGTGAGTGGTAACCTCATTCTTGAGTGAGGTTACCTCTGAGAAAGGGCAGAGTAAGGGCTGTGGCCACATTGTCAGGCAGGCTGCAAACATGACCAGAGCACTGCACAGCCTCTTTTTGTCAAGCTCATCGTACACTCATCTGTTAATAAACAACAATGGCTGTTACAATTTGGCCTTAACAGACTCTGCCAGTTTTAACTTATAATAAAATTGCACTCCTTTAAATAGGGTCTTGCTGCAATACAGATACTTCATTATTAATGTATGTTTCAAGGCTATATGGATATCCTATTGAAATTGCTGAAGTTATGATTTAAGGATTTTTTAAAATTTTCTTTTTCAATAGCAAGCTTTGTTCATTTAGATCCTGGTAGGTAAACTTGACTGTTCAACAAAAACCATTTTGCTTGCCCTCCTACTAATATTCTACTACTCATTCTGTCATCTCAGAAAGTGAGCAAAGAAAGCTACTGGCCTGTGATTTGCGAAGTCTCTTGCCTGCTATAAGCTGTGCAGCTGTAAGCACTGCTCTCCTGCAGGCTCTGTCCCTCATTTGTGAAGCAGAGATAATAGCTACTCCTTGCTTGCTGCACAATAGCTATGAGAAGTCAAACACAATAAACCCTTGGGAACACTGTGGTCATAAGAAGAGTAAAGCAGCAAAGATGAAAAGTCAGGACGTACTTATTTTCCTGGCAGAGCACTGCTCTCAGAACAGTAAGGCAAACAGGCAGACCCTGGTATAACAACAGGTAGGGTTGATGGTTGCTAGTAAGGTGTATTTGGCCTATTGTTTTTAACCGGTATTGTTTCTGTTGCTAGCTTTGTAGAGCACTGTGATCAAATAATTATTGTTTCCTTGGTTGCCAACTATTTTTCTTTTATTAGTAATACCAACCTTTGTTTATTCTTCTTCCTCCCATGGGAAATTTCAACACATCTCCAGAAGGGATGTCGTATGACTCTCATTTATAATGGGATCTCTCCCTTTCTTCCCAGGCAAGGCTCTTTCTTTCTTTTTTTTTTTTTTTTCCCCTCTGTATTTGTAGAGAGGAACAACAAGTCAAATCTCTCCTGTGTTCACATTCATGTGACCTGAACAAGATGAACAGATCAGCAGTTCTCACACATTCGCCTAGGAGATGTACAGCTGAAGAGAATTCATCTCGGACACCATTCCATTTGAACTGTTTAACATTCATCCTGATAACATTAGCAACAGACCATAAATAAAATTAGTATATATATATATATAGCTATTACTCACTCGCAGCCTGTACCTTGGTGTGGTTTTGTCTGCTTTAGTTACACCCCTCCACACACCTGATCATCCTCTACATGGTTGATTTTGCCTTCTTATCATGAACTACTACCCTTTGTCCTAGAAAATCCTTTCCTTTCACTAGGTCATCATGTACTTCTGTCATTCTCATTTGTAGCCCCCAGCTCCACTACTGGCAGCTCCTGCTGATGACAGATGTCTCACAATCAGCTGCAAGCCTGCTCTTGGCTCCAAGCCTGAGGGAAGCTCCAGACTTTTGTTCACATTTTCTCTTTGCAGCAGCACTTTTATACAGATGCAGCAAAGTCACCTTTTCCTGAAGTACAGCTTCTTAGAGAATTCCAGGTCTCTCTGCACCACCAAGACTGAATACCTGTAGAAACAGCCTGAGAAAAATTGCAAACAATGCTATCCAGCAGGGTGAGTAAGCATGGATGGCATTTTGCCCTGGAAGTCCTGTTTTGAGCAGTCAGAGCATGTCAGTGCATTATTTCATTGCCTAAATACACAGCAGGAGCTCCAGAACTGAGTGTGCAGATGAACCTTCATCATACCAACCCCAGGCTGCATACATTCTCCTGCACCATCTAGTGCAATACTTTCATCTCTTCCCATGACTCCTGTGCCATTCAACCTCAGTATTATCTTCTCCTACTAATTTCTTCTACTTAGCTTTGGCAAGCCATAAAGAACACATAATTGTCCACCATGGAGCTAAATGAAGAGAGTCTACGATGTGCTAAGTCATCAAGCAACTAGCAGGAAAGACTATACATTCAGATTAAGTAGATATTCCAATGCTATACACATTTAGATTGACCTGGTGCCTATCTATCAGGTGCTGGCAGCCAAATACCACAGTCTTGTAGGCTGCAAAAAAATGTCTTAAGGGGCTATGTCTGTACAGATCCAATATATAAAATAATTGTATCAACTTCTGGCCTTTTTGCCCTATGTGCTCCGGAGCAAAGAAACCAACACCAAAGGACTTGCTAACTCAGCTCTACATGATGTTACCACATTGGCAAGTAGAAATTTTCAATAAAAAGTCTGTGAACTAAGACAGTGGCTGCTGAGAGCTGGATGCGCATGTGACCTGCTTTTGGCAAGAGCTTCACTTTCCACTAGCTCTAGACTAGTCCTGCAGACTGCAGTCCCAATAGCAGAGAGAGTTCTAGAACACATAATCAGATACCACAGAAACACTGAAACAGTTCATGCTGAAAGGGACCTTTGGAGGTCCCCTTGTCCAATCTGCCCTGTTCAAGCAGGGCCACCTAGAGCAGGTTGCCCAGGAAGATGCCCAGAATATCTCTGAGAATGAATATTCTAAAACCTTCCAGGGCAACCTGTGCTGGGTCACCCTCACAGTAAAAAAAAAAAAAAAAAAAAAAAAAAAAAAAAAAAAAAAAAAAAGTTCAAACAGAACATACTATATTTCAATTTTTATTTTAGATTTAGTCTTACCCAAAAATAACCCAGTTCACCCAGTTTGAGACCACTCCAAATGAAATCAAATTGATGTTTGAGAGGTTTACTTCAACAGCAAAACCAAGATTTTATTCTAGCTGAAATGTGATTGTAGATTTGTTCACTGATCATCTACAAACCATGCTCTGCCACTCATTCACAATCAGCAGTACCTGCCTTTAAAAAGTGGTGTTTAACATAGTATTTTTTCAAATGTTTTAACATTGTATGGACAACCTTTTTCTTCTTCCCTTAACTGTTTCCCCATCTCTAAAAACAGGACAAAAAGCAAAATACAGAGAACTGTCCAAATGCAAATATACCACCAGACTACATATTGCAATGATTTAAACAATAGAAGCATATGTTTCATCCATTCAAAAGTTGGTTAAAATCCAGGTAAGAGATAAAGAAGAAATGTGCTTTCCATTCCACATTTACTTTGTTTCCCAGATTACCAAGATTATATCCCAAGGCTTCTCAAAGCCACAATGAGCATCTGTGATAGAAACGTAAAAACAACTTTACCAAACTTGTATTTCAACACCAAACACTGTCAATGACCAGAAACCACACAGATATTGATGCCAGGTTCATCTCTGGAACAGTACAGAGGCAGGAGATACTCCATGCATTTAGAAGCGGGTTTTGTTCTAAAGCAGTGTCATCTTAGCCCCAAATGAACCAAATCCACTGTGAAATCAGTGCCCAGCTGGGCTGACAGCCGATGAAAGAGACTGTGCAGAGACACAGCAGAGTGTGTAGCTGTGTGCAGCGTGGCAGGGCACTACATAAGCAGTGGGTTGGATGCTACACATGCTGAAGGTGCCTGGTGTTCAGAGCTTTGCCAATCATCAAGACAGCCCTGTTCCAGTACTGCTGAGGGCACGGGTATGGTCACAGCTCTGCAGCAGATCATCAGCGGGGACATGTCTGCCAGATCCCTCCTGAAAATACTGTTCAGTTTGACCTGCAGAATTGCTATAAGTGCAGTTAAAATTTTTTCAGATAATCTGCATACAATTACTACTGATACAATTTAGGAATAAAACATGAGGAACAATACTAGGGGAAAATAGCACATGCCACAGTATTTTTGGTCTTCCAAAAAGAGTTGAGACACTCAAATGAAAACTCCCAGTAGAACAGACTTCAAAATCTCTATTTCCTCATTAGTATTTTATTACTTTTAAGATCATTTAGAATGATATTTACAAGTACAGGTTCTCAGCTTTTGTCATCATAGTGAGATTTTTCTCAAAAAGTTTCAAAAGTAGAATTTCTGTTAAAATGAAACTGTACAATACAATTGCATCATACCCCAAAACTTAATTCCTTCAACTTTAACCTAACAAGTCAGGGAAATTAATTAACAAATCAAGTTGCAAAACAAAGCACTACTTTTGTGAATACAGGAGGCAGAAACTGGCATTCAGAAGACTTCCTGCTAAACTGGCTAGCTCATGTCTTATATTTTTTAACTAAGCATAACTGCTATTTTCTGCCCACTCTAACACGTACAAGTTTTAAAGTTCATCAATTTGCATGGTGATTAGAAAAAAAAAAAAAAAAAAAAGAAAAAAAAAAAAAAAAAAGAAAAAGGTTTTACCTGACCTTTTTTTTGATAAAATTTTAACAGAATAGCTGTAAATATTAAATAATGCTTCAGGACCAATTCCCATTAATTGTGGTAGCATTGATTTAATTCTGAAGTGTGGGTAGGATGCTCTTCCCATTCCTGCAACGCTATTTTTATCACGAACAAGTTGTTTCTTGACTACTTAAAAAAAAAAAAAAAAGTAATCACTCCCAGTCATTTTCATACAAAAAAAAGTGGTACTACTAGAGATATTTGTGTATTTAAAGAAATAGGCAAGAAAAAAGCAGGAAAAATCATGGTTACAGATAAAATATACAAAACATTCAGGATATAAAATTTCCACAGCCAGTGGAAATTTAATCCAAATACTTTTTTCAGAATTAAACATAATTTAGGAACTCATCAAATACACATGCTAACTAGGAGTCACCAAGCCAAGAGGAAGTGCTGTACAAGGAGGCGTGGCTGTTGCCCTGTTAAAGCCAAGGTGTCTGAGTCAGCACCACAAAGGTGGCATCTTCATCTATTCAGGAGCCAAAAACTGGGAGTCCTCTCCTGAGGGCACTGCCTTTGAAGAACAGAACACGGCTCACTCCTTTTGAAACGCAGCTGCCGTGGGAGAGGAAATGTTATACGACACCCAAGCAGTTACAGCACCTGCCAAGCTTTGTGATCCAGCTCTCAGGGTTAGCCCTGTCTCTTTTCTCATGATTATGTAACAAAATTCAAAACTAGTCTGTTGAATAGATTTAAATCCAGAGCAACTCACTCCCCCTCTTCCAGAGTACCACTGACATTAGGTTACAACATGTTGCCTCCTGCCTCAACATTCATTTTCTGTTTTGTGAAATCTGTGAGGGGAACTTTGCCCCTAGCTCCCTTCTCACCTTCCTCCGGCCTAGACATTGGGCCTGGTGATTAACATATGGTCATGGGAAGGAAGAGAAATGATATGAATGAGGACACACCTGAATCCCATTTTCCTGCTTGTTCAACTAGTCTAACCACTATGTTAACCACTGAATCATCAGCAACCTGGTTTTGAATAATAGAGTTTGTTGCTACTCTGGTTTGTTTTGTTTGTGGTTTTTGGGGTTCTTTTAAAGACATTATTCCAGTATTCACATTGGATTAGTCCCTCACGAGGCTTAGATGACACTTCAACTCATTGCTGATTGGCTTAAATCCCTAGTTACACATACCAACACTATAATTGCTATGAAACTTTTCAGATAAGTGAGAGCATGCCTACAGAGTTAAAGTAGCTCTATGATTATCCAGCTCCACAGGAAGGTTGGTTGAACTTTTTTTATTGCCAAACTTTGATGGACTAAGTCATAGGTCCATATATAAATAATTATATGGGATCTTAAATGTGCATACTTCACATGGTATCAATGATATTAAAAAAAAAAAAATACTGAGAAAAAGGTGCATTACTATGAGTCACTATGGCTTATAGATCAGTGTCTCAAGTTGTGCTCAAAACTTATATTCACCACTTCTAACAGCATTCAAAAGCCTTTGTTTAGGACCTAAGTAGACTAGGCACTCCAAACAAAGCATACAAATAATCATTCCTTTCTCTTCTCCCATGTAGACAGAAAAAAGTAGTCCAAATGTTAAAAAAGTGGTTAGTAGGCTTACATAAAACAAAAATAATAAAATGTCCTCCGAAATGGGTAATTAATGTAATTTTTAAATTCCCATGTTGATCATAATTTGACAATTTTATTTATTTTCTCAAACTAAATCCACATGGGAAAGAAACCAGATATTGTTTTTAATTAATTTGAATCTCGTATATACACACACTAGTCCTGATTACTCAAGCTGTGCCTTTTTGCATATTCAAATTACAAAACACTTTCAACAGCATTCTGTACAGTATTGCTCATTTCCAAGGACATGATTATCATCTGCATATATGGAAAAGATGAAAATAGTTATTTTACCTAATAACTATACTTACGTATATAATCTTCTCAACTTTCCTTTATAGGTACAATGTGAAAACTCTTTCCGTTTATTTAATTTCTCATTTTACAGCATTTCCTCTACATTCTTTCAATTAAAGTGTTTTTTCCCCTTTTTAACAGTCCTTTGAAGCAGAGCCTTAGTTTTAAGTTTTAGAAAGGATATTTCTCTTCCTGCCAACTGTTCCATGCTCCTGTCATGCCTTCCTCACAGCTGTTCTGCCAGTCTCTCGGGTGCTTCATCTCCCTACCTCTGCAGCTTAGCAGCTCAGAACTCCACAGAGCTGCTCAAAGAGAAACAAAGCACCTGACAGAAAACACATAAGCACAACAAGCAACTCTAACATTAGATATTAAAAAAAAAAAAAAAAAAATCGTTAAAAAGTGACTAAGTGATAGATACAACTTCTACTCCTAGCCTCTGTGAGCTACGTGACATGAATCCCAGTGCTGACTCATACTGAGAATAAAAAATAAAAATTAAAAAACCCCCACCTGTATTCATTGTTTCTGACCTTGTAATAAACTCTAGCTGAAACAGCTACTTTGAAAGAACCAATACATGTTTAAACCACCTTTTTCCCTTAGCTCCTCTGTGCTACTTCTGCCCTCTTACTATAGCGAGGAAGACTATACCAGATGACAGCAAATTACATACCAAACACCTTATCCTATTATGCTTTTGCTTTCTTTCCCGGGTTGCCCTACAGAGTTCTTCAATTTTAGACCTATTGCAGAGATCTCACATCCAGCTGTGCCACACTAGCACAACCCAAAATAATCCACCTTTAATCTCCCAAGATCCCTCTTGACCCAGCTAATGACAGAAGTGGTAGTGCAAGTGAGAGCAGGTACAATCTGGAGATTATAAGAACATAGTATCTCATGGAGCTCCCTCAAATGCCCATGGGTTGAGAGATTTCATGTGATGACAGTAGCCAAGGTAAAGAAGGGCGAGGTGCTTTAATTACACCACCATTTGGCTGTCAAATAAGGTATTTTTCAACTACAAGGTAACTGTTTTAAGAAGCAAATTGTGCATTTTAATATACCGAGATACATTAAAATGGGAAAAAAAAATCTGAAAACAAAAAAGTGCATGGAAATTCAGTATGGCTTGCAAACTGGGAATAAAACATGTACTTACAAGAGATTAAAATATCAAAAAGTCTAATATTATTTAATCCACAAAAAAATTGCACTACTTTAATCAAATATTGAAAATTTTGAAAGGAAACTGACAAGGAAAATTACCATCTTCTTTTTTAACTGACTGAAAACAAAAAATTAAATTATGTAACTAAACAAAGTTTTTTAATTAAGTCTTTACTAAAAGTTTTTTCTTGGTACTGTAATTCCATATCAATTGTAATTACATCTGGGTGGAAAAAACCCCTAAATATTAATATTTTACTACTATTAAGCTAGGAAATATAAGGTGATAGAAATTAAAAAAAAAATCAAACAACTACCAAACTTAAAAGTAAAAAGAAATGATAGGCAGAAATGTTCTACTAATTTTTCATCTGTTAGGAATATTAGGAATGTATTTTTTAATAGGACAAAGAACTTTTTCCAGAAGTACTAGACTTTAGTCCTCAAAAATAACAAAGTAAATAGACTAATGACCTTAAGCCATTACAGGTATTAAAAATGTTGTGTTCTTATTAATTTGGAAACTTTAAAAAAAATGAGATGGAACAATACAATAATGGATTGGGTAAAGTTATTACATTAATCTATATAGCTCCTTAATTCTACACAATCTATCATAATTTATTGTTCTCATAAAATATGGCACATTACACTTTATAGCTTTGACGAGTGAATATTACTAAATAGGAATAAAATAACAATAAATACAGGTCCAAGTTACTGTGACTTATCAAGGAGAAAACTCGATTTATGATGAATATTTAAAAAACTCATTTATAGTTATAAGTGACTGTATAATAATTAATCCTGCCCCTTCCTCCCTGCTACACTTCAGGTAAAGTTTGGTACATACACTATGATATGTAGTCCTAAAAAAATTATGACCCATTTTTTTACCCAGAACCTGATGCACCGTGTGAATTTAAAAGCTCCAGCCCACACTTGTAGACGAGTCACTTGCAGGAAAGGTGCCAACTAGAAACTCACCTACCCAGTCAGGGGCTAAAAGGTCTGATTACCAACTTCCTTAGTCACCTGTTGGAGGAGCCTCTCCCCAGGGCTAGGGACAAATAAGAGTGCCCAGGGCCTGTGCCGCTGGAATTCCTACCATGCAGGTTTCACCATGTCTATTACTCTGCTGTTACTTGCACAGTGACCTGTCAGAAAGATGTTTCCATTTTATTCAGTTTTTGGTACTCAATAGACTGAATTTCAAAATAAGAAAATAAGAGGAAAAGAAGGCAAGTCAATCAAATGAATTAGAAGAAAAGACCTTTTACTGAGATTTTGTCTAGTGGCTAAAGGAATGTTTTGCAAGATTAGTAAAAGTACTTAGAAAAAATGCAGGCCTATTAAAAAAAAAAAAAAAAAAAAAGGCACAGAAGCTGTGAAAAATACCAAGGAGCTAAAATTGTGGCTCGAAGTAAAGAATGAGGTTAACTATCTATAGATTGCACCAGTTTACTCAAATAAAGAATAACATCAGTTCCAATTTTTTTCATAGCCGAAACGGCTAACAATTACATGGCAGAACTGGGATAAAAACATCCTACACAGATCCCTACAGAACCTCCCTGAGCTCATACTCTGCCTGACCTGGATACCACGGAGCTCATGCTCTCCTGTGCCTGCACACCTGTAGCTGGCAATGGACAACACCGGCCATAGTGAATACATTTAACCAGGGCCAAGGCAGCCCCTTCCCGGTGCCACACTGGAGACACCGCCAGGAATGAGAGCCTTGGCACCCTGGGCGCCTCATCGGCCAGCCCGACACAGCTGGATCGACATCCCCTCAGCTTGCTCCACGCTGGTCAGGAGTGATGACCTCTTTGTCATCTCTCTTTCTTTAATTCATCTTTCCCTCTTTAATTCCTCTCTTCCCTTTCATCTGATCCTCTATCCAAAACCCACTGCCGTGTGCTTATACAGTAGGTCAGGGACTAACACATTCATTTCTTTGCCAAGTGTGTAATTCACTGATAAAACTTTTTGATTGTTGGCGATCTCTCTGACTTTTGTCGTTCCTTTCGACCATCGAGCATTTACGAATCTCAGGTGATACTTTCCCTTTAAGGGAGGGTCTTCACAGTGGGGCAACAGAGGATTCAAAAACTCATTTTCACCATTTTGGGGGGCTGCAAGTGTTTTTTCGCAGCTTCCACAATCTAGTGATAATTCTCTCTCTTCCCCGTATCAAAACAAAATAAAAAGAAAATAATCAATGTTTGAGAGAACTTTCAGTGAAAGGAAACACAGCAATCCCCCCTGAGGCGACCCCCTGGCTCCCCGCGCTCCCCACCGCCGGGGCCGAGGGGCCCGCTCCGAGCGGCGCTCGCCATTGGCTGCCGAGTATTGCCGAGTGCTGTCGGGCTCCTCCGGCGCGGCGGGGAGGGGAGCGAAGGGCTCGGGCACGGCGCGGTGCATTGTGGGGCGGGAGAGGAGAGTCACTGCTCAGCCAGGGCCGCCATCTTGGCCGCGTCCGGACTCGCTCCCGCTCCCCGGGCCTCTTCCTTCTCCTCGCAGCGCAAAGCGGTGGAAAGGGAGAAGACGAAGGGCCCGCCCGGGCGGTGCTGATGCGCGCAGAGCCTCCTCGCACCTCTCCCGGACGCCGCTAGCAAGGGGGCAGGGGTGGTCGAGCGGTCGCCGGCGCGGCCTCTCCTTTCCTCTGTCGGGATGGGTCGGTCCCGCAGCCGGAGCTCGTCCCGCTCCAAGCACACCAAGAGCTCCAAGCACAACAAGAAGAACCGGAGCCGATCGCGGTCCCGCTCCCGAGAAAAGGAGCGGGCAAGGAAGCGCTCCAAGTCCCGGGAGAGCAAGCGGAACCGGCGCCGGGAGTCGCGCTCCCGCTCGCGCTCCAACACGGCCCCCTCCTCCCGGCGCGACCGGGACCGGGACCGCGACCGCGCCTCCTCCCCCCCGGACCGCATCGACATCTTCGGGCGCACCGTGAGCAAGCGCAGCAGCCTGGACGAGAAACAGAAGCGGGAGGAGGAGGAGAAAAAAGCGGAGTTCGAGCGGCAGCGGAAAATGTGAGCCCGGGCCTGCGCTGGGGACGAGGGGGTGGTGAGGGCTGGGGGAGGAAGGGAAGTGCTCGGTGCCCTGGTGCCTCTCTCTCCGCGCCTTCTTCCTGTGAGCCAGGGCCGCCTGCGGCCGGTACAGGCGTTTGGGCCCCGGCTGAGGCCTGGCCAGCGCCTGTTTTCCCGCCATCCGCCCCTTTCCCAGAGCCCGGCTCCCTCAGGTGCGCTCGGAGCCGCCCACTCGGGGAGCGAGCCCCCCGCCTCCTCCTCCCGCTCGGCCGCCTCTGCCCGCTTCCCGTCCGCCGTCACTGCTCCCAAACTTCCCTGTGCGGCGGCGGCCTGGGCGCCCCCGGGGCTTTGTGCTGCACTGCCCGCCCCTCCCCTCCCCTCCGTGGCGTGGAGCTGGTTACGCGGCGAGCGGAGGCATCTGGAGTCGCTCGATGAGGGTTCCAAGAAACACTGTGCAGCTGCTGTATTAACGCTGTGGGATTACTGCCTTGCCAAGTGGGACGGTGGGGTCCGGTGACTTGTTTCGTTTGAAACCTTGGCCTTTTTTCAGTTTTATGTTACGGGTAGTGTGGTTATTTATTAAGTCTGCAGATACAAATACTATTTTTATAAACGATGGGGGTGCATTAATATATATATAGCAGCGTATGAAGTTATGAAACAGATCTTTATGCAACAGAGAGAAGAATGGTTTGAACAGTTGTAATTAGAGGATTCTTTTACTTTGAACACTATCCATGCTCATTGGACCACCTAATCCAGAAATAGCACTTATTTGTACTTATGAAGCTAAACGGTGCTTTTAATTCTCAGATAGAGCTTTACTTCAGCCATGAGGGTCTCAGTTGTCATTGTTGGGCTTGGTGACCCCAAGGTGTCACTTTCATTTTTGTTTGAAGATAATCACCTTTGCTCATTTCAGAATTTTGACACTCAGAAACTTCTACAGTAACACAAACCTGTGAAAATCGACATACTTTGACATATTGATTCTACTTTTGTGGTTTAATTTTATTCAGTACCTAAATTAGGAAAAAGATTCTGTGCATATCTACAATGAAGAACTGGAATGTGCTTAAAATTTTGAGAATAGAATTAATAGTTTATTCTGGTACTTAAGAGCTGGTTTAGTTCACATGTAAGTAATTTTTCTATGTAGGTTAGCTTTAAAGTTTTAAAAAGTTCATGAAGTCTCTATAGAAGGAATATATTTCAGTGGTACTTGCTACAGAATAGTAGACGTTTGAGGAAGAATCAATATTGGAAAAGATTGGGTATGGAATTTTGATACTTCTACAATACACTTTAAATTTTAAAAAGAAATAAAATTTGGAGGAGAAAAATACGGTATTTTAGTGAGTCATCTGTAAATAGTGTTACATTTGTTAGTATAGATTCCTGGTAGATAAGGAAAGAAGTACTTCCTTTCTGTCTGAATAAATTAGTGGACAGTTCATCGACTGGAACTGACTTTCTTCTTCTCATGTCTTGTTCAAACCTCAGTGCACAACCTAACTTCAGCCCTTTCCTGTAGTGCTCATTTTCTTGCCTTGCAAGTATGACTTTCTTCCCCTCAGAAATTTGGTAAAATGTAAGTGGTTTCTTTTCTGCAGATTTCATACAGTGAGTCTTTAAGAAGTAAATGGATCATACAAAAAATAGTTTTTTACATTAGTGACTTATCTGTTGCTCTGGAATCATAACTCAGTAGGCCAGGATTATAAAATACTGTAAATTCACGTGATTAAAAAAAAAAAAAAAAGTTGTTATATTACAGAATAAATCACTGAGATTTATAGCTGTGTTTATAACTTTGTTTTCTTAATAAGGTCTAAGCCATTGTAATACCATTGCCTATAAGTCTGAAAATGCATTTGATTGATTTAATTAAATTTGAATGGAGTTTGTTGGAGTGAGAAGAATGAAACGTGCAGGGACAGTGCTTAATTTGAGTGCATCATCAGTTGCTGAGAATATTTGAAAATCATTTCAGACATGAGTGTCATGGCATTTTTGTAACTGTGCACTATCTTTATTCAATTAGTTAACTTTTTTTCTAGATTTCCTGATGTTAAATCTGAAGCTATGATAATCTAATAAAGCATGAAAATATGAAGTTAATGACAATATATTTCTCTAGAACTGTAGCCTCTTAAGTGTACTAAACAGTACTGCTTCAGGATGGTGAGAGTACTCTCCGCTGAATAAGAGAGAAGGGAAGCCTTTTAAAATAAAATCATATTTAGTATATAAAGGATATTTAAACATTTGTCCACAATGGGTCATGGCTTGGCAGAGATACACTAACAGACTGCTCTAGTTTTTTTGTTTGTCTTATGTTGCTTTGGGGTTTGTTTTTTTTTTTTTTTTCCTGAAGAAAATCACTTCAAGATATTTTGTGTCCATTCTGGAAAAATGAATGCTGATCTAATGTACCCGAAGCTAAATTTGCTATCTCTTGAGGATTGCAAGACTAAAATTGTTCTTCTCTGGCCAAAGGAGTTGTGGATTCTAAAACTTCCTACTAAAGGAAATCCACTTAGTTCAGTACACTTTTGAAAAGATGACACATGACATGGGGAAATTGGGAGCCTTCCACCTTTGTATTTCCCATGTTTATCGAGATAAGTAATCCATACTTCATCATCTCCTACTGCATATTTGCAAGTTGTGCCTTGGGTTATCTAAAAGTTGTTAAATTATGGGGGTTTTTTGTTTGTTTTTTTAATTAGTTTTTCAGATAAGATAGATTAGGAAAGATTTTCCAAATGAGATAAGAAAATGAAAACATCTGAAAATGACAGGGTATTAAGATATTAAAACAGTAGTTCTTGTAAATCCTGGATTTGTGTTGCTGACAGGCCAGAAGAAAAGTTTCATAAGATTGTTCTGTACTTCATGGAACATTAGAAACAAAAGTTCAATATCAAGTTTAAAACCAAGTATTCTTCCCAAAGCCCATCGTAATTCCAGATAAATAGTACTTCATGAAATGTAATTACAGAGTATTCACAGGTGTTCATCCTTAGATATTTTGCCATGTTGTACTTATGATTACTACTTGGATTTTTTTGCTGTATGTGGTAATTAACCTGCAAATTTACCTAGTATTTTTGTATCCTTTTTAATGAAAAATTAAAGCAATGATCAGGCTGAAGGATAATACTGCTGCTCTAATAAAATAAACACAAGACATTTGAAAATATTTCGAACATGAAGAACACGGAAAGCTGCAGTTTGAAAAGATTTAGTGCTTGGTATTGATATAATTTTTTTGGATCATTATGGTAGAAATAGAGTACTCCAATAAAAAAGTTAAAAGCTGAAGTTACTGAAATTTGTTAAGGTAAATGATTAGATAACTAGATTACAGGTATAACACCGGAATCCTAGGTAAAATATTGAAATTACAAATTTTATTGCTTCTGTCTTTCATTTTAAGATGCTGGCGATAGTTTGGTGCCTCTAAGGTGGTGGCTTTAAGGCAAGATTTTACAGAATCTTATTGCTGTATATGGCTTAAAATTGAGACCATATAAACTCCTGCAGGGTGAATGCTAGTCAAAGTTGGGTGGGGTTTGGACTTTTTGGAGGAGGGGGGATTAGTGTTGTGGTTGTTATTTTTTGGTTGGGTTTTTTTCTCTTTTTTCCCCCTAATTGGGATCACAAAGTAGTATGGTAAGTTGTCTTCAATTTATTCTGTTGGTATATGGAAAGGTGCTAAATATGGAATGGTCTGAATGGATTCCCTGTGATAGGAACACCAGTGGCCTGAATATTCACTTTCTTTAAATGCAGTGCAAAATATTCTTTAAATCTATAATCTACGTGTAAAAGTTACTCAGTAGCATAGCTGATGCTGTGTGTTGAAGGAGTTTCTTTCAGTGCCAGTGTTCTTGATTAAAAATGTAACCCTCATGTTTGCATCTTGCAGTCGTCAACAAGAAATTGAAGAGAAACTGATAGAAGAAGAAACTGCTCGAAGAGTGGAAGAACTCGTAGCTAAACGTGTAGAAGAAGAGTTGGAGAAAAGGAAGGATGAGATTGAGCGAGAGGTTCTCCGCAGGGTGGAGGAGGCAAAGCGCATCATGGAAAAACAGTTGCTCGAAGAACTCGAGCGACAGCGACAAGCTGAACTTGCAGCACAAAAAGCCAGAGAGGTAACGCTCGGTCGTTTGGAAAGTAGAGACAGTCCATGGCAAAACTTTCAGTGTCGGTTTGTGCCTCCTGTTCGGTTCAGAAAGAGATGGAATACAGCAAATCTAATTCCCTTCTCATATAAACTTGCTGCGAAAGTTAATTTCTTGCCTATTCAGAGGAGCTCACTGATATTTAAACAGTTACTCTTCTAAAACCTGAACAAGGATACTTGATTCTTAATGGAACTGACCTACATAATTCAGAATTGTTTGAAACTTTTGCCATGGCTGCAGGATTTATCAGCAGTCCTTTCATTTTGGGGAAGGGTATTAAAAAATATGTAATTATGTATCCTTCATTTGTTTCATTTTGTTTACCTAGACTGTAAGAGGCTTTTGCCTTCAGCCAGGCAAAAAGCAGGGTCCAGCAGTGAGCTGCAGTACCTGTCTTTAACAAATAGGTTTCTTATTCTTCATTTAAAATGAACATTTTCCTTGAGCACACATTGGACTAATTCTGGGACTTCGAGCATAAGCCCATCCACGTCTTCACGAAGGATCTCTGTCCAAATCATTATATCCATTTTTAATAACTACTAACAACTCCTTTTTTTCTCCCTAGAAGTTATAAAAGAGCAGGTTGCCCTTGTCTGAAGTCAAGCTGAACGTGTGACTTGGGTTTTTGGGGCCTTTTTTTGTTGTTTTGTTTTTTAATCAGCAGCTGGAGCAGAAGCTGAAAATGTCTTTCTGTGAGACAGTAATTTGCTACTAAAGGCTTTGATGCCTGCCTGCACCAATCATTCCAGGATCCAGACATTTCAAGACAGACTTCAAACTGTAGAGGAAATTTGTGCTAAATAGTCATAAGTGTCAAATGCTTTTTTCACTCTGTACGTCCTACACAGTTTATTTTAAATTAATATTTTGATTGGCTTACGAAAGGAGAGACAGTAGCAATGCAGCTTTCCCCTTCATACTAGATGTGACTTGTCAGTCACATGGTATCAAATTAAATAGAAACAAATGGAATGCTGAGTTATGATCAATATTAAAAAGAATAAATTATGCTTTTTTTGCAAATTCAGACTTTAATATCAAAGAGTTTAAGTTGAATTTACATGTTCATAATCAGCAAATTCTTCATATTCAGAGGTTTTCATTTGATCAGATGGATGACTTTTTTATTTAAAAAAAGTATTTTTGGTATTGTCATCATGTGGAGAAGTCCCACCAGTTCCTTGTAATGCAGAATGAACCTCCATGCCTGGAGTGAAGTGTGCTAGCTAGTAGCTGGTTACTAGTCATAGTAAGAAGTTTTCATATGCTTGCTTTGTTCGTATTAACTTTTTTTTCTTACACAGACACAAACCTCTGGCTAACTTTAAATCCTCCAAATATAAAAATAATTTGGATATATATTATGTGAACTGAAACACTTCAAAATTTTTCACGCAGTCTTCATATTTGAGTTGCATAACAGAGTTCCATAAAATTCACCAAGAAAACAACAATTATAAGGCTTTATTTCCTGATCTTGCCTTCCCTGGACTTCCTGAATTCCAAGTTCATACTGCAGACAGTTTCAGCTGTCTTAAAATTGTCAAAATACTGAATGTTAAGTCCATTCTCCCCATGAAAGAAGCCCATAGCTCCATGAAGTATGGATTACCATTTGTATTTTTCACTAACAGTAAATGTATTTTTCTTATTAATTGTTTGCCTTAGGAATGATTTACATATTTTTGTTCCTTCTTACCATAAACATCTGCATTCCTCAGCTCAGCCTTCCTTGTATGTTGTTTCTTTATAAATGGTTGAGCTGCTGATGCAGGTATTGCCAAGCTAACAGTACAAATCATTTTAAAGAGGAAGCTGGCGCGTATGGCAGCCGAGGAGCACACTCTGCAGGACACTGGACAAGACAGTAAATATTCAACTTTTAATGCTGATTAAAGGAGTATAGGTAAAGAATACGTAGGTATACTTAATTGGTGAGACAAACTATTCACTTTATTTATATTTTCTATATTACTTTTTAATTTGGTAAATACTATCCAGTTTTTGTAGTTGTCCTTGTTGATTTGTGTGATATTAAAATTCTAGTAATAAATTGTCAGGATTCTGTGATTAGGGAGGGTTTAGTTGGTTGCTGTTTGGACTGGGCGGGATGATTTAAATTGAGTGCTAGAAACCAGTTTTAGTGGCTGCACAGTTTACCGTTGTGAGGCAAAATAGGTGGCTGTAAAGCTGCCACTTTAAGTCAGTTCACAAAAGAATTCTGAGAAAGATTAGTGAACATGCAGAAATGAATATTTTACTTTACTAACATCTTGCCCTGTCCTCCCCTTTAGGAAGAAGAGCGTGCAAAGCGTGAGGAACTAGAGCGAATACTAGAAGAGAATAATCGAAAAATTGCAGAAGCACAAGCTAAACTGGTATGTGAAAGTGTAGTTAACTGTTCTGTAGGGAAATACAGAAGGTGGTGTCTCTGCCAGATTTGCAACACAATTAAAATAAACAAATCAACCCTTTCTAGAGTTTACCTTGTATATTGCTGGTTCCATCAGTAACATTGCTCTCCTTCCCATAAGCATAAAAGACCAGATCCTTAGTGGTAACAATAAGCTGGTAAAATAGTTTAGATGCAGTTGATTTAGAGGGGAGACAGCTGCCTTCAGAATTTTAAAAGTATGTTTTAACTATATCTCATGGAGAGAGTTGAAGTAAGTTTGCAAACATGTTCAGCTTTGTGTGACTAAATCTCTTTTGTTGAGTGGGACAAGTACAAACTAGATTTGATTCTAGTTATACAGATACTTGATGCAGAAGTGCTGAAAGGGACTTTCAGCATAAACTTAATATGTGTAAACTAGGAAAGGCTAACTTATGTTGGTCTTCAAGCCCTTTTAAATCAGGTGCTTGCCACATGAAAACATTCAGTATGATTTAGCTGATTCTAATCAATTGATTATAAGACAAACTAATCTGCTTCTAAATCCTGTTTGAACTCTGTCAATTTCCATTGCCCAATTAATTGCACCTCTTTCATATAAAAATGAGGCTACTTAAAACTTTCTGCTTGAATACATCTGCTTTAGATTTCTTTCTGGTTTACCCTTTTCTCAACGTATGGTGGAAACAGGACAAAAGGAAAATTTAAAGTATTGACTGATGTAATGAACTGTATAAGCACCTTTAGAAGACCACTGGGAGAGCTGTAAGAACCATAGGTCAATGTAAGGATTGACTAGTTTCAAATCACGTGAAGATGGTTTTGGATTAGGGGTTTTTAGATGGGTTTTGGAGCAGGGAGACCTCAGCCAGAAGGTATGTGACTTCATTATGTGTGTATGTTACTTCAGCTTACACATGACAAAAGTGTTGGGACAATTTCTGTATGTATCTAATGTCTTCCTTAGTTAAAATGTAATGTGTTGTTTGCAAAGCAATGCTGATAAACATGGTACGTAAGCACTCCAGATTTTGGTACATTAGCTGTAGAAAGTTCTCAATGTTTCTTCTAAACTCAATTCAAATAACAATTTTATAAATGGTTTCACTGAAACCAACTATGGCACCTAGCTCAGGTAGAACTGCTTACATACTTATGCAGGATTCAACCTGTTTGGAAGTTAATATGGACTTGTAAATTGCTTTTATGACTGCAAAATATGCTGGCCTAAATGTTACCATTTTCCTATATAGGCTGAAGAACAATTGAAAATTGTTGAAGAACAAAGAAAGATTCATGAGGAGAGGATGAAACTAGAACAAGAGAGACAGCGTCAGCAAAAGGAAGAGCAAAAAATTATCCTGGGCAAAGGAAAGTCTAGGCCAAAACTGTCCTTCTCCCTAAAAAGCCAGGATTAAATTTCAACTCTGAACTCTTAAAAGAAAAAAAAGAAACAAACAAAAAAATAACAAAAAAAAAAAAGGAAAACAAACAAAAACTTTGTATGGTAGCTTCATGTTGAAGTGTTTTTTGTTTTTTTTTTTCTTTCTCTCAAGTTTTTTTTTTTCTTTTTTTTTTCTTTTTTTTTTTATTTTTTCTTTTTTTTCTTTTTTTGTCTTTTTTGAAAGTTGGAAAGTTAGCTTGTTCTAATAGGGGCTGTGCTCTGCAATTTTTTTTTTTTTTTTTTTTTTAACTTCCATTAAGTTAAATCCTTATCAGATCATCGTTGCCTTTTAGAGGTTAATCTGTTTTCATCAATTTTGTTTCCGTATTGGTGGTCTAAAGCAACTCATGTCACTTTATGAATTGTGGATGATCTGATAAGGTTTTACTGACCTACTCATCAGAGTCTGACTCTGATAATTGACAGAACTTTATACTGGGTATTGCTGACTTTTAATGTTTTTATTTTAAAGTCAGTAAATACATGAGTAAATTGCCATAGTATTACTGGACCTCTGTGGTTTATTGTTAAATCAGTGTCCTATGATACTGTCCCGTTGTTGCGCTTGATGTTCCTGATACAGGTAAGGAAATAGTTTGTCATTTCTGCTATGAATACATAGAGAGAGTTCAGTATTGTCTCTGTTAGATTTGTTTTTATTACATTGACAGCATTCAACCAGCGTTCCCCATTGTGTAAATAAACCAATTTGCTGAATAAAGTGAAAGTCTTAAATTCATATGTTTAAGTACATTTTTTTAGTACACTTCTATAAACAACTATAAGAATGACAATTCACATTATTAAATTCAAAACTATAGTGATATTTTTTTAAATTTTGCTTTAAACTATTGTGGCTTCTACTTATAATGCAAAATCACACACGGTAAAAAAATCCCTGCAGTTGTGAATGTTATTGATGGCTGCTGCTGTTTTTATGAATGTTGGTTTTTATTCTGACAGAGACTTATTTCAGCTGTAGTATCATGTTTTAAACGGCTGTTTGGCTTACTGCACCCAGACAGATACTTCCAATATCTAAACCCCTTCAGTTCACTTCATAATATAATCCATTGTATAAGTTAAGGTCATTACCATATAATGAATCTGATGGATCCTAAAGGATTTAAAAATGGAAGTTTTTCCTCTCAAAGGACTGGACTGGCTAGTATATTTGAACTGAAAAACAGAAAGTGAGATTCTATCTAAATATAATATTTTAGCCAGAAAGCAACTGTTATACAGATCTTGAGTGTTATTCATTTATATATACAGGCTTTATTTTGAAAAATGAAACTGCAGATTGAAAACTATATATATAAAGTCCCCCTTTTTGTATGTAATTCCTCTACCAAAACCTAGATTACTATAGCTTGTCCAGTTCTAAAACTTTATTTTTCCTGTCAGTGTGCAACATCTGTAGTAACCATAAAATTCAAGTTACCAGTAGTTGCCTGAGCATTTGAATGTCACTGGACAAAGTTGGAAATAATTCCTGATATTCCCAAAGGGTCTGTTTCTGTAGATTTAGCAAATTAAATGTGGGAACAAGTTAAATGTGCCACTGAAAACAGTATTCAACGAGCTTTGTATGAAACCGGGGCTTGGGGGCAGACTGATGTGTATCGCTTTGTCCAGTATGACAAGAAAATGTGAAGATGGTAAAATACCTACACTATTACTGTACTTAAATTTGTCTATATATTGTATAACAAAAGAAGGTTGAAAGTTGCTTAATGCATAAAAACAAAAGCTGAAGCCAAATAAATCATGTACATGACCTGTTGGCAGGAGCAGGCTGTATTTAAAGATCAACTGATACCTGTATTTCTAAAACAGAAAACATCCCCTGTTCCCTTATGAGAAACAAGCTATTAAAAGTCAATACTCAAAACAGACCTATGCAGTTTTGTTTCCTCTTCTGAAAGCAAGAAGCTAAGTAATCATACAGCTGTGGTATTGAGCATTTTGTTCTGCATCACGTAATTTGCTGCTAAATACCAATATTTGTTCTCTGCATTTAACATTGTGTAGGCCTAGATGTTACCAGGTTTTTCTCAGTCCCACCTCTAGGACTACCTTGTGCACAAAATGCCCATTCCTAATGAGATTACCTTCTGCCATTCCACATTTCACTACCTGTTTCTCTTTCCCCTGCCTTCAAAAAAAAAAAAAAAAAAACAAAAAACAAAAAACAAAAAAAAAAAAAAAAAAAAAAAAAAAAAAAAAAACAAAAAAAAAAAAAAAAAAAACAAAAACAAAAAAAAAAAAAAAAAAAACAAGGAAAAGCAGCTAGGTCTTTGATTTGGTTGGGGGTAGATGTTCACTTGGTGGAGTCTGCTGTCTCTTTGCTGCCCTAAGGCAGTTTCTATGTCTTAGATCTTTGTATATCTGCTGTGGGTGGATGTTAGGTTTGCATTGCTATAGAGTCTTCTTTTTTAAATTATTGTAGGACTTCAGAGATACTGATGATTTCTAGAAAAATAAAGATGCATATAGTTTGGAAAGGGGGCAAGTTGACATTTGATGTTAAGAACTTTGGGTAGTTCTTAGTTCCATAGAACTTCATACCCATTTAACACAAAGTATGCAGGAACATAGACTGACATAGTATTTAAACCGTGAGCTCCCTGCATGTGTCTGCGTAGAGAAAATGCTGTTGGTGATTGTGTTCAGTATTTAATTTTTATTTCATTACAATTTGAAGTTTGAACTTCAAATTTTGATTAGACAAGTTTTGGGTTGTTCTGGGGTTTTGTGTGTTGTTGACCACCCCAGGGAGGCAGGTAGGCATTTCTGTTGCCACCTACCTTAAGCAGTATTCATTTCTCTTATATGGTAATAGAAGAGATCTTAGTTTTCCCAAACTTGTTCATAAATGTCCTGGATAATTATTTTAATATGAAACAGTGCATCTGTCTGGCAAAGGTAGGAGCTTGGAAGGCCTTTGCACACTAAACATGTGCTCTTACTTTGGTGATTTGCTAAAATGCCCTTTGAACTTTGCATGTTCATTTATCATCATTTTTCCAAGCCCAAGTGGAAAGTTGACTCCTGAGAAATGTATTGGAGGGATGGCATCCTTGCAGCTTAGCAAAGCAGAGACCATGACTTTAGTGAGATGTCTAAACTGCCAAGCAACTGCATTTGTATGTATGATCTCATGAAAGTATCAACAGTTCATCCATTCCTATCTTGTCTTGAAAAAGGATTTACTTTTGATGTCTGCTTTTCTCTTGAGCTATGTGCCACCTCATACACCTCGCCCTATCTATTGTCCTTCCTGACCTGAATCTGATATCCCCCTCTTTGCAATGCTGTTAGCATCTTCTCAGGATTAAGTATCTGCCATTTTTTGCATGTACACCAAATATGGAGATGTTGGCTACTGTTCACTTTTAACTGCATGCAGTATTTCATCAAACATTTTCAGAGCATTTGGGGTCTTAGCTCTGTCATTGCAAGGTCTCAACTTGGTGCAAGTCCAGGTGAAATTCGAGTCATTAAACACTTTCCAGGTTGCGTTACAGAAGGGATTTATTTCATAAGAGAACTGTGGAGCTGTCTGTGTGCCTAAGGCTCATTCCAAGGCAGAAGGATATGGTTGAAGTGCCCAGGCTGGTATGGTTTCGGACTGACAGGCCAATCTAGCTAGAGCTGAACCATGACTTTCACGCACCTCTGTTCTGTTCTCATGCTGGTACTGCTATGTGTATGTTTCAGGGTTATCCCTCTCTTTCCATCCCACCATTTTGTGAGCCTGCTGAAGAGTGACAAGTTTCTGCTGACATTTCTGTCCTAAACAACTTCATGCTTACAATCATCTTCCATGGACTGATACTTAAAATCAAGGGTTATGCTAGCTCAGCATCAGCTCTGCTCAGAAGGACATAGATCCCCTTTGACAATAAAAGGCCAGTTGTGTGGCAGAAGCTTGATCCCAGGTCATTTTTCCTACCCCTCATATCACTGACCATAGAATAATGTAAATATTTTTGTTTTCAAAGAGTGGTACAGATAATCAGCATAAGTCAAGTCAAACAGAGTTAAAATGCATGGTTTGGATGTATGTACATTTTCTCTGATTTTTATTACAAGATGGCTTGAATTCTATGGCTGTATCTGGGAGAAGCCAAGCTCATTTTCTAAGCTATGGTTGACCAAAACTAGTCATAAGACAGAGCTGGAGAAGGCAAATTAACATCTATACATGTACTTTACCATAAGTGCAGAAAATGCACTGTTGCAGTGTGAATGATGTATTAAGAGCTGTTTCAAGTATCTAGCACACTTGGCCTTTTGTACAAACGAAAAGCAATCCATTTAAGCCAATAAGCATCAGTTGGGATCATTTCTCTTTATTGAATTAGCAGTAATTGTATCCATTGAGTTACATCTTTTCGACTTTCAAAACTGGTACATTTTCATGTAATGATGAATGATGGTGAGCTTTTCCACTTCGAAAATTTCATGTTTTGCTGATGTTTAAAAAAGAATCAGGGATTCTCTTTTGGAGAGAAGAAAGGGGCCAGTCCTGATCCCATTCAGATTAGCTGCCTTTCGTTATAGATTTTGTAGTACCAGAGCCCGTAGCTATATAATTATTGCTGACATTACTGTTGGAAAGAAGGTGAAAGAGGTTATTCAGCGATAAACAGGAATCTTTTTCCAACCCAGTGTGAGGTACAGGACATAAAGGTTTAAACGGTACCAACAGCAAAGTCCCAGTTTTTCAGTGAAGGCAAGGAATAGGCAGGTCTCACCTGCTGGCTGGCAGCGGGCCTCCATCCATCCGTCCATCTGTGCGTCCATCCATCCCCGTCCGCCGAGCCCGGGCGCTGGGGACCGCGGCAGGATTTCCCTCAGAAGCCTGTTCCCTGTGTGTTCGTCTGTCAGGAAACCACGTTCCTTACGACTCCCGAAATGTCTGCCGGGACCTCCTCCTGAAACAGCCCCCAGAGAAGCGGCAGCCAAGCCGATTTCTAACTTCCGAACATTTGTCGGGGTTTTTTTTGCATTGAGATCCCCGTCCCCAGCCTTTACTCTCGCGTCTCTCCCGCATCCGAGGCGCTCCTCGGACAGAAAGGTTGGAGGCTGATGCGGCGGGCGCAGGGGTCGGCACCGGGGCAGGATTGCGGTGCTGCCCGGGGGCTCCGCGGCCCCTCGGAGCGCCGCCCGGCCCGGCCCGCTGGGGACCGCGGGTGGCTGCGGCTCTGCAGGGGCGGCGCGGCCCGGCACGGCCGCAGGGACCGCTCCTCGGCCAAAACGGTGACCTGGGGAGGGCAGCCACCGAGCTCGCGTGTCTTTGAATATCTTAATCTTTGTTGATTAGGTTATCTCGGAAACGAGCGCCCAGTTTTGTTTTGGTTTTGACTGAAATATGATTTTACTGACGTGGATTTTTATACACTTACAGTGTGCATCGGTAGGATGCTGGACAGTGGAGTAAAACAGCTGTATTTGCGTAAAAAAAAATGATTAGGCACTGGACAATAGAGCCGTGTGATATATTTAGCTACAGGAGGATATTTTCAGACAATACCAGGGCTCTTCATTTCCTCTGGTTTACTTAAAGCAAGGATACGAAGAGTTAGAGGTCACAGTTTACTCACCGCTTTTACAAAACACCGCTCGTAACCTTTTGCTTCTAAACAAACAGAAGCAGCAGCATCACGAAATTGAGGTAGAGCTATTTTACACGTCCCTGTGGCTGGAAGCATTTATCAGGCTCCGTGTTTACACTGTCTCACGACCGGCTACACACCACACATTTGTTTTAAAAGTTTAATAATTAAGTTCTTTCCTCCCCTCACTGGTGAAGTTCTCCTTTGATGCCCCTCGGTGTGCATAGATACCTAAACTCCCACTTGAGTGCTAAGTTTCCGTCCCGAGAATCGGATTCTTTTCCTCCAAATTGCGTCGCCGGATCTGCAATTCCTTCGTCAGTGCAAATTAAATTTAATTAAGCAGTTTACTTAAAACGCATTCGATGTTTTGTGTGAAAAGCAAACTGATTTCCTTGTTTTCTTGAGTGGTAGATTTCATTAGGGAGCTACCGAATACAATTAACTCAAAATCTATGGGGCTGCGAGGACGCTTCCAGTTTCTTTCCTCTCTGTTGGGAGCGGAAGGAGCGAGGGGCTAAAACACCCGTTTTGTTGGAAAGGGGTCGAAAGAGTTCCAAAATTGATTCGGGAAATAAATTACAGTGCCAGTTGTTTTCCTTTTAAGAGCTTCTTGGCGTTCGTCTAAAAGTCGGACAAAGCCTATTTTTAAGCGAATACACATATTTCTTCAGGAATAAAATTATGCGAAATTGGCTCTTTATTCGAGTTTTTGGTAGGACGTTCTTTGCGTGCCTCGACTAAAAGGTAGGGAAATGGCAGAAAAGAGCGCGGTAATTTCCTGGGATTTAATTTTTAATCCTTTCTGCAGATACTATTTTGGCAAGAAATCCCTACTGGAAGAAATTCGGTAACCCTCTTCATTTCACAGGAGCGACTGTGCCATTTGCAGCCTCCGTGCCATTTACAGCACCTCGGCACAGCTCCTGTCGCGGAGCCCTCCCGGTGTCGCCCCCGCAGCCCGGAGCCGCCTCCCAGCGGAGGAGGGTTTTTTTTTCCTTCGCCCTTTGCCTTTTGCCTTTTGCGGCTTTGGCGGTGGAGCGGCGGGCGCGGGGCGGGCAGGGCGGGGGGCGGCGGAGGGGACAGCGGGGGGGGGAGCTGCGGAGGGCAGCGCTGGCCGCTAGTGGGCGCTGTGGGCCCGTGCAAGGGCCGCGCCGTGCCGTGCCGGGAGCGCCCGCCGCCCCCCGCGCCCCCTGAGACCTGCGGAGCCGCGGGGAAACATCCCCGGCCCGGCCCGCGGGTAGCTGCCTCCGCCAGAAATAAGTGATAGAATGAAATACAAGAGCCAGGTGCCGTGCCGCGGTGTCTGAAAACGAACGGTGTCCGAACCCCCTCCCCACGAAAATCTATAGGGGAAGAAAGAGTCTCCGCACAACCGCCAGAG
The DNA here is from genome assembly GCF_965231275.1 of Zosterops lateralis. Taxonomy (NCBI): domain Eukaryota; kingdom Metazoa; phylum Chordata; class Aves; order Passeriformes; family Zosteropidae; genus Zosterops; species Zosterops lateralis. The sequence goes on from NC_139763.1 coordinate 36,831,305, forward strand.
AAAGGCGAGGGGATCAAGAGCCGGTCCCGGAGCCCCGCGCCGCCTCCCGCTCTGCACCGCTCTGCGGGGCTCCGCCTGTCCCACTCTTCTTTACTCAGGGCCGGCCCGTGGCTAATTGTCGCGCAACCAGATAAACTTGGAAAACTCACAGAAGCCGTGGGAAGGGCTAGTGGGAATCTAGCGCGGAAGCACCGCCAGGCCTCCTCCTCGGCAGGGAACCTGCAGAAAGTTGTGCACGGAGCCCGGCCCGGCCTTTCCCGCGCAGTGCCCGCAGCCGGGCCCCGCGGGGTGCGGGGGGCTCCGCGCCTCCCGGCCCTGCTGCCGCTGCTCCCCGCTCTCGGAACGGCAGCCTACTCGGGGAACAGCTTTAGCAAAAGGCTAGGGTTTAATGCTTATTCAATTTCATTTTTCCCCCTGATCTCGCTCCATGTGACCCGCCGCGCCTCCCGCGCACCCCGGTGTGCCCAGAGCGGGGGGACAGGCTCCCGGCGGGCAGCGGCGGCCCGCGGAGCGGAGGGCCGGGGGTGTTACCTGCCGCCCGCCCGGCCCGGCCCGGCCCGGCGCGGCCCCGCCCGCCGCCCGCGGTGAGTGACAGGCGCGGCGCCCAACCAGCGCGGCGGCCCGGCGGCGGCCCTGTGAGCGGCCCTATGAGCGGCGGCGGCGGGGCCGCGGGGCCGCGCTTATATGGCTACGGCAGCGCGCTGCCGCCGGCCGCGCTCCTGCGCCGGGGACTCGCACAGGCGGCGTCGGGGCTTGGAAGCGCCGCGGTGGGAGCGACGGCGGCTGGCGCCGCTCCTCTTCTCTCGCTCCGTTCCTTCTCCCCCGCGGAGGGCTGCGCGTCGGCGCAAGTCCCGCGCCCGCCGTTCCTCCTCCTCGAGTCGGCCGCCGCGGCGCGCACTGCAGATCGCAACGGGAGAGGGAACATTGGACGCTGCAAGCCCCGCGTCCCCCGTTTTGGTTTATTTTCATTTTAATTTTCGTAATCGTTGTCCGCCCCGTTTGTTTCCCTGGTTGCTCCGTGGTGTTTGCCGGCGACAAGGACAGCAGTGCCCCTCGGAGAAGCCGGAGCCCTGCGGATGCGCCTCCCCGGGCTGGGGGAGCTGGCTCGGAGTGGATTTATTGACTCGCGGCGGGTTCCGAGCTGCCCGAGAGAGCCCGGGCTGGCGGTGCCCGTGCGGATTGCAAACTGCGGGGAGCGGTGAGAGACACACAGCAGGAGCCGCCCGCCGTTTCCTTTCCCCCCCGACCCTTTTATTTCTCCCGCCACCTTTTATTTTAGCCTTTTTTAAATTTATTTTTTGTTTTACTCCATTTCACGCGGGCCTTAGACACTGTGAAGGCGTATGGCGCTCTGGATCCAAATGGGAGTTGGCAGTTTGAGTGGCATCTTCCAAGGCAGCCGGGAGACCCCCACTAAGAGGAAGGACTGAGGCGTTTGATTTTTTTTTTTTTTTTTTTTTTTTATTTTTTTTTTTTTTTTTTACTATTGCTGTTACTTGGAAGGTAGCTTGGATCTGACCTCACCGGAGCTATTCCTACATGCGAGTGGCATACATGACTCAGTAGATCTGCCTGCAGCTCTCGCCAAGTGCATCGTCGACTCTTACTGTGTGATTTTTTTTTTTCTTTGATTTTTTTAAAATTATTTTTCCCCCCCATCAATCATCCCGGCTGTTGGGATACCGGGCACCCATCCTGCTGTTGCCGCTCAGGTGCGTGGGAAGGCGCACGGCGGAGTTGCTGAGGCTCCGGGAGGGACTCGGTGCCGCCTGCGACCATGGCAGCGCGGAGGCGAGATGCCTCCGCCTGGAAGTACTGCTGGGGAGCCGTGATGGTTTTATGCAGAACTGCACTGGCGCGCTCCATCGTTTTAGACCCCATATATTGGAATTCCTCTAACCCCAAGTAAGTTCCCATCCCGCTGCCGCCCGCCGTTCCCCCGGGAGCCGCGCTGTCCCCGGTGCGGGGGAGGGACGGGCCGGAGCCGCGGGTCGGCCGCGGCCGCCGGGGACGCGGGGACGGGGCGGGGCGCACCGCGGGGAGCGCCGGGGGCTCCGGCCCGTCCTGGGGCCAGCCTTCCCTGTGACGGTGGAGCTGCCCCTCGCCCCCGGCGGGAGGGTCTGGGCAGGGCAGGGCGGGGAGGCCGGGCCGGGAGCGGGACGGGGAATGGTGCGGCGGTAGCGGGATAAACCTGCGGGCAGAGCTCCGGGCCCGCCCGGGCTGGAGCAGCGGAGGAGCCGCGCTGAGTTGCCAGGAAAGGGTGATACTTTCCAACTTCTCCGTCTGCAGATGCAAACTCATCCCATTGACTCCAGCGAAGTTACATCTGCTTATAACAGGGCTAAATTTGGTTGTGGAGTTGATGGTATCAAGGCACATGTCAGTGAGTAATGAACTAAGCATTACCCATCACACAACCATTTAGTGTCATTCTTCATTAACAAACCCAAGCAAAAATGTACATGCGTTCCCAGGACCTCACTTTTACAGCTCACTCTTAAAAGGAGATGTGTTATCTTAAAAAAAAAAAAAAAAATCCCCCAGCAACTTCTTTACTTAAACGTACAAATTATTGCTGTTAGAAAGAAGAACTTTTTGAAAAGTGGGCTGTCCTTCTAAAGAAAAGTCTGAGGCAGTGATGTAAAGCTACTTACACTTCTCTTTTGTCTCCTTGGATTTTTTTAACATACAAAATGGAAGTTGGCTTTGTTCACTTGTGAGAGTCTCTGAACTTTAGTGATTAGAATCACTAGTTTGGAGAACAAAAATCACGATAAGAAGTAGACTCTGAGTTAGGAGAATTTTAAAGCAGAAATCCTTTAAAATATTTTTTATATGTATGCTCCATCTTCAGTTATATATATTTAAAATTAAATAATATGTAATGTGTTAATTGAATTTAGCGTTTCCCATTAACTCCAGTAAGTGCATGTCTTGTTTTCCCGGGGGAGTTTGTAGAGGAAATGTTAGGTGGTGATGAGACAAGTATGAATGAAGTATTTCCTGGATCAGGGATTAATCCTGTGCAGGTGTCAGGATATCCAGGAGTTTGGTGAAGATTTCAAAGTTTGAATTAGGAGTAGCATCTCAAGTTTACCAAGTAGCCTTGCCTTACAGTCATCATCTGCTGTTGCTTTCACTAAAGGAAAAAATCACTATAGATTTCTATCTGTATTATTTTTTAATACTCCCTCCGTTTCTTTTCACCAAGAAGTTTCCTGATCTTTCTTTAAAAAATAGAAAAAAAAAAGGCAGGAGCGCGGGGCTCAGTTCAGAGTCTTTATTTGTAATATTGATTGACAAATGCTTTTATATATATATGCACCAGGTGGGAAGCCTGTTAAAATTTACCTCTAGTCACTGGCTCAGCATTTACATGATGCTGCATAGCTGAAGTCTTTCTTTGGCTTAAGAAAGGCACGGCATCACATCAGAGAATAAAGCGAGCTTTATAAGGCTGTTTAGGCTCTCGAAAGGCAAAGGCTGAGAGCCGGGGTTGCATTGCAGGAGTGGGCCTGCTGTGCTGATGGAAAACAGCCTTGGCTCGGCCTAGGAGGAAGGGGAATGCTTTTGCATCCGAGCCCTCGCTGGGTTTGTGCCTACAGAGGTCACTGTTCCAAAGCAGAAGAGCCGGCTGCACGGGCTCTCCTCTGCCAGCCCCAACCTGCTCTCGCTTTTTTTTTTTTTTTTTTTTTTTTTTTTTTTTTTAACTTACCTTGATCGCTTTTATTAGCCATCAGTGAAACGAAAGCATCCGAGCAGCTGAATTCAGCCCATCTCACAGAGCCTAGGGATATGCTTCTTTTGTCAAACACGATTTGTGTTTCCATTTAGTTAATTCTAAACTGTTTGATTACAAAAAAGGTTTGAATGTTGTTAATGGTAGATCTAATGATAATATCTAATTGCTTTTTCAACTTAAATGCACGCTTAAAAATAGGTTGTGTTGCTGATGTAATTGAATTTTCTTGAGTGATTCATTGAGGCTTAATCACCACAGTGAAGAAGTACACTATTAAAATTAGTCTTTTCAATTGCTGGGGCTAGTGATTTATAGGCCTCTTGGAGGCCTGGAGTTTGAGGAGGCTTGCAAATGCATTCCTGATACTGCTGCTGGTGAGGCAGCTCTACTTCTCCCAGCAGAATTTCTTACTAATTCTTCTCACACTTGTTTGCCTGAAGGATCCTGAATAATTTGTCCTTAGATAAGGTTGTCCTCACTCTGGATTCAAGCTGAATGTTAGCTTGGGAAGTAAAGCTGTTGAATAGATCTTGGCATGGTATAATAATAAAGCTCCTTTCTAGGTTTGAAATAATAACTATCTTGGGTGCTGGTTAATTTATTCAGGGAAGCTGTGCATTTAACTCTTATTGAAAGTCTCAAGACATAAATCTGCTGAACAGGTAGGCAATTAAAATGGGAGAAGTTGTTAGGTTAATATAAAGTATGAAATAATAAATTTTAGGTTAAGGCGAACATATAAACTGAATTGGTTTTGCACTGAAGCCTAGAGGTTGTAATTTCTAGCAGGTGGCTGGGATGGAGAGCACGCAGTAGCTATTTGAACGCAGAGCTCCACTCCCTGTTCCCCCCTTACCTTTTTAGAGATCTGCTTTATTGCCTTGACCAAATCATGAGATTGAAGTGACCTCCGTAAAATAATTATTATTATAAATAAACCTGTGACTTTATTGCTTGGGGGTTAAACATGGTTGTTGTAGATGGTCTTGGCAGACTTTATAGACTTATCAGCTGAAGAACTTTTTTAGATCACCTGATCTTGAAAACACAGAGGAAAAATTACTCTAGATTTAACTCCAGTTGACCCTTTTTAACGGGAGACTTTCTGCCTGCGTTGTTTCTGCCAAGACAAACAATGTATGCAGATAGCATAGATTACCTCAGTTTCACCTCACAAGGGCTCAGCACTGCCTTTGACACTCAGGACCACACGTAATGTTCTGGAGCGCCTTTTAGTGAAGCAGTAGAGAAATCTCATTCAAAAAAGCATCGCTTATGTCTAAGCGTCGCTGTTTCCCTGCGTGCTATAGGCCAGTGAGCAAGGCGGTTCTCTGTAGTGACATGTGGAAGGTTATCCTCATAAGTGGTGCCTTTGACACTGATTAAGTTAGATTATATAGCTGTTTTTCTCTCCCTCTGATAACCAGTTATATATGGGATATTTCACAGCCTGCCTCTGAATGAATGCTAACATGTCAGAAACTGATAAAATAAACTACAATTGATGACCCTGTTAAATGTTCTATTCAGTAGCATATAGACTAGTCTGCTTCTCATTGTATCTAAAATTCTTATTTTTGTAGGTAAACAAATGCACATTCACTACCGATTGAATAGCCCCTTGAACTATGCTCTGCAGTTTGCATTTGGGTTAATCTTGTCGGTTTTAATACAGAGGGGAAAAAAAGGAGAAAGCACCAGGGGTGGAATTGTTAGTGCTTTCACATCCACATTCTTCACATTTTGTCAGGATGATAAACTGTAGGTAATGGACAGCCCTTGTTTCACAGGACAGGCAAGCCAGCCAGAGCACAAAGAGCTTGCTAAAACGGTGTCTCACAATGTGTTTGGGAGGCTCTCAGCTAGACAAGAATTTATTTGGGAGTCCTGTGCTGTGGGACTACACTTTCTAAGCTAAGCAATTACAGCTTCAAGCTGAAGAAACATGAGCGGAAGGTTAAAATGGTTTAAACACATGCTCCTAAATTGTACCCAAAACATAGCTGTTGACACTTGGAGTGCTAATGGGTGGGAGCGAGTGGTGGCTTCCAGTTAGTCCATTTGATAGTTCCAGCATTTGTAGCCAGGTCTCAGAAGCACAAGCGAATTAGCAGAATGAATTCAGAATAAACTGAAGGCCTATTTCTTGAGCTGGTTATTTTCACCAGCCTTTTAAATGTAGAGTATAATTGCTATATTATTTATAGTAATTGTCTTAAAGCATGTTATCTGTAAGCTGTGCTACGTTGCTACGTTATTTCATTTTGTTTAAGGAAGTAATTGTGTTTAGAAAGGCGGTGACTAAAAGTCATGCTAAAATCACTTTAAGTTCTCCCTCTTCCCACACACAAGAATGCCTTCCTTTTTTTTTTTTTTTTTTTTTTTTTTTTTTTTTTTTTTGTCTCCATTCTTCCCTGTTTTATTGTAAGGAGATCACATTGCTCGAGGTGTGATAGTCTGGATCCTCTCAAATTCGGCCCAGGTTCCTGGCATGGGAAGTCAGGAGCGGAGGAGGTGGCTGCTCGGACACGCTGGCAGGGACAGGCCTGTCAGCCCTGCGCGCCAGCCACGGGCAGGCCTCCTCTGGGACCCTTTCTCCTCTATGATCTGCTCCTCATGCATCCTGCAAACCTGCAGTACTTGAAATTGCTTGTTGCAAATGAGAAGAAAGTGTTCTTCTGAGGAAAAAAAAAAAAATAGTGATTAAAATGTTATTCATGTGTGCCTAATGTCTGTCTGCCTTGGCTGCTGACATAAAGAAACCTGTTTTTCTGGTCATTTATCATACATCTACATGGATTTGCTTATGAGCTCATTCTTTGTGAGGCGTTGTGGAAACTTACATAGGAATGTTAAACTGCTTGAAATATTTTGATTAAAATACCGAGTGCCACAGTATGTAGACTTTTAACTAACACTCTCTTGTCTTGAGGGAGGGGGAGGGTTTTTTGGGGGGTGGGGAAGGGACCAGCAAGGGAGAAGAGTTTGTGGGGGAGTTGCATGAAAAAGCAGAGGAAGGGAGGATGGCAAATGGACAGTGTTAGAAGAGCTTGGAAAAAACTCCTGTGGCTTCATTGTCTCCTTAAAGCCAGAGAACACAAAGACAAATGCAGTTCAGCCTTTCTCCCATGATGGAAAATGTAAACCGTTGACACAGCTCCCATGTTTAACTTGTTTAATTCTCATTTTAAATTCAGTACTATACCAGCCGTGTGAACTCTGAAGATTTCTTTAGTAATCCATTTTGTAGTTCCGAATCAAAAACAAAGTGAAAAGGTCTGACACAATTTGCTTTTATTTTTAGGCAAATCAACCCTGGTCATAGTTAATAAGGGGATTACAACCCAGACTAGGTCTTTACAGATGTAATGTAAATCAAGGGCAGAGTATAAAGAAACTGATCCCTTTTGATTGAAGTATGGTAAAAAGGCATAGAGAAACTAGCAGCAGTAATCTGATTGTATGGCAATAAAACCACCATTTTCTGTCTTTCAGATAAAAATAATGTGGTAAATCCATGCAGTTCATAAGATGTAAAGGCAGATAAAGGGTGATGCCATGGCAACATATAGATTAGCTTGATGTTAGAAATGACACGTCTCTGAAAGGGGTGTTATAAACTAAGGGCCTTGCTCCGGGCTGTGAGGTATTATGTGAGAACCGCACAAAACTTGGGGCCGGGATTAGGAACTATGAAAGGCCTACTTGTGGCTTGGGGTGGTTGGAGCGGTGAAGAAAAGCTGCTCAGTTCTTGCTCATTGGTGGTGTATAATATGGTAAAGATAGATTTCATTTACTTCTTTTTGCCGAGATGGGGGCCGATTAAAACTCGAGATGGCTGCAATTGTGAGTTGTGGAAGATTCTCCTTTTTAACTCCTGCCCTAGCAGCAGGCTTTCCGAAGAATTGGCTGCACTTGGGATTTGTTGCCTTAATCTATTTGGGCTTCGGGCAGGAGCATGCTGGCAAGGCACAGCGAACAGAGGGGAGAGGTACTATTGGGGTTATCTGGAAGGAAAACAGAGAGCTTTTGATTTCAGCTGTGTTTTAGTTTGTCTCACACTCCATGGGAGCAGCAAAGATAAACATACTGCATTGTCTGTGCCTAGGCCAGGTGATACTTCAGCATCTCCTTTCCCATCCTGCAAAAATAGAAAAGAAAAAGAAAAAAAAAAACCATAAAAACGAAAACAACCAACAACAACAACCAAAAACCGAACAACCACAAACAAGCCAGCATCCATTCCTATTTACCAGTCAAACTGCAGATAACCAAATGTCTCTGGCTCAGTCTCTAGGTGGTGTTTATTTCCGAAAGGCTGGCTGAAATCTAGGAATGAATGAGATAAGCATCTGCCTCCCCCCATTCCCCTCCTCCCCGGCCAGCTTACAATCACTGAGATGAGTTTGCTGTCAGCCCCTTGAGTTTAGCCGGCAGACAATATAGCTATTGTTTCATCATTTATTTTAAGTGATCTGCAGCTGTAAAGGTAGTAAAATATCTTTCCTAGTGCAGCTACTTGGATGTGTTTTTTTCTTGCTTTTTCTCATAAGGAGCCTTTAAATAGTTAATACTCGCTTTTCTACCCAACTGACAACCCTGAACGCCCACAACTTAAAGTCAGCATTACATTGCAAATAAGGGATACGATTCAAATGAGAAATACCTACTTTATTGCCTGTTCACTTGTCTGCGAAGGGGGGAGAGGAAAGCATTCTGCATTTGTTAAGCGCAGTCTAGACACAAGGGGAAAAAACACCGAATCCTACAATAACAGTTGTGTCTTTCTTTACTGGGAATGAGCCTGGGATGAGCTCGGCAAAATGGAATTCATGCTGTTTGTTTGGCAGTGGCTCGGACACTTTTAAAGTGGATTGGTTTTTGGTTCTTTGTTTGTTTGTTTCTTTGATTATTCCAGTTTTTTTTTTTTTTAATATATAAAGATGTTAATTACATGCTTGAATTTATCATTCTTACCCTATCCCATAGTATGCTGGAAATCTTCACATTTCTGACTAAAAAGGGAAGTCCAGACCCCAAACTGTCAAGCCGCTGATGCTGATGTGATTTAACAAATGAAAAATACACAAGTGCATATGGGGAGCCCGACGGATTGGCAGAATACACAGGACCTGAAGTGCTCACATGGGTTTCCTGTCTTGAAACTTAACCTTCACAAATCTATAGCAAAAGATCCAATTCATTTGCTGAAATTCTCCAAAGCTCTCAGGGGCAACCTCATCTAATTTACAGGCCGGTCACATTCAAGCACCTTGCATTCTGCATTTGACAATGATTGCTAATGGGCCATTCAACTAAAGTATTTGCTTGTTAACAGGGAACAGAGCATGATAAATGTCCAGCAAGCTTGCAGCCTCCTTCAGCTTTTCAAATGCAGACTGGTGCATATTTATGGCAGGCAAATGACAAAGGGGGAAGCTGAATTACTCTGGCCTTATGCTTTCTGTTCGAACAAGGGTTAAAGTAATTAAAGAAATAATGCAAAAACCGATGTCCTTTGTTTGCCCACCATTATCCAACATTTAGCTTTCGAACCTGCCTGTCATGTCGCATGTCAGAAATGTCCCAGATAAGGCCAGACAACTTTGGCAGGGCACGGAGAGAAATGGGGGATCATCTATGGAGAGCATCTTGGACAGTGGACTCCAGCTCTCCTTGCATCCAGAGTCTTTCCCCTCCAGGTTCCCCTCACCTTAAGGAGTTTTCACTGATAGAAACTCGAAGGTGTATTTAAAACAGAGATTTTGCAATTTTCATTCCTGTTCCCTAAACAGGGGAAAAAAAACCCCAACACTGAAGAGTGGACAGGCTTTGAGAGAGAATGTGCATTGAGCTCGGTATGTTTCTGGACGCCATGAAAACAAAATGGCAGAACAGAAACCAGTTTTGCATTGCTCCTCTACCGCCAGATAGATCTTAAGACCCAAAAAGATAAAACATGCACACAGAAATTTCCCAAACTTGGAGAGTCTTCAGTGTAATTTTGAATTATCTGGGTTGGGTTATTTTTTCTTGTTAGCATTTTTGTCTTTGTAAATTCAGGTTTAATCTCAGCCTATCTAGCTCCTGTTCAACTTCACGAAAATACCTCCAGTGATTTCAGTCAGTACTGCAAGTCCTACAAGCCTGAAAGTGCTTTACATTATAATTATTTTTGGTTATAGGCAAAATTTAAATTTTCTTGTTAGGGAAAAAATCTATCATTTTACTCTAGGAAAGAGAACATACAGATTTTTTTTTTTTCTGTTATCTGTGCTGCAGAGAACTTTCCTTTGATGTGATTATATACATTGTCAAAGACAGCAAATAAGGGCAGGACCTCTATCTTTTTTGGCAATCCTGGCCAGCCAACACCCAGTGTTTATTGAGGTATCAGCATGATAATTATAATGCAGCTGATTTAAACTTTGATGTAATAGTCTATGCTTTCTTCTGGTTTTAAATATAAGTTCCAAGCCAAAAAAGATAAAGGTTGGTAGAGGATTGTGTTGCTAGGTGAATCATTCCTGATGTATGACATATACATAACTATAAGATGTGTTTCCTACCTGTTCTTTTAAGTCTTCTTTTAAAATGTCTCACGGGTGATGGCTAAAATAGGATTTACAAAACTTTATTTAGCAGGATCAGAGCTTTGTTTGCCTCAAAGGAAAGTCAAGTTTTACGTATGTCAATGGAAAACAAGAAATTATTTGGCTTGTTATACACAGCAGGATAGGTTAGATGGTGAAATGATGTTAAGCTGAAAAATTTGTGGTACTGCAAATTGCTTCTTACTGTTTTCTTAGCTTTTGTTTGAATCGGGCATTTACTTAAATACCCAAACCAGAGAACAGCAGTGGAGAAGGTGAACTGTAAAGCGAAATGTGTTTTAAAGCTAATAAAGAGTAATTTGAAATTTTATTATCATTATTATTATTGTTAGTTAAAGCCCACTCTCACTTGAATGCTGTTTTATTTTGGATTGGGAGTTCTGCCAGTCTCCAGCTTGTCAGAGCTAAGAAGACTCAAATCAAGTCCAGGCCTATTTCTGCAGCAAACAGGAATCCTGGCTCCTTGCCTGTGGATTCATTCAGGAAGACCCATCTGGCTTTTGATGTTCTGCAAGTTTGAAGCAGTTTGTTTAAGGAACCTATGCAGCCAGCACTGGTGGAAGCACACATAACTGCGCTTCTTCTGACTTCTCATCAGTGATGCATCGTTTCACAGTTTCATTTTTGCTTGGTGCTTGCCATCTGCTTACCTACTGCCTGAGCAGCAGTTGGTTTCTATACCTGGCTGGATGAAAGTGTAAATTTGGAGTTGGGAACATCTTGAGTCCTTTTGAGGATTTGCAGTCCCATAGCATTCTCTGTCCACACTTCAGTTGCTTTCTTCATGTTTAATTAATTTCAGTTTAGTTCAGAAGCAGTCTAGCTTAATCACTGCACAACACTTTACCTTCAGGTTTTTGGGGGCTTTCTTTTTCCAGGGTATTTCTGGGCTGTGTAGATTAGCTGAACAGGGGTCACATTGGTGGACAGATTACTTCACTGCCTGAAAAAATATTTAAAAGGTGGTTTTTAGTGGTAATCATTCTTTGTGTCAGTTAGTTTTCAGGCACTTTTTGAAGAAAACCAAAAGCCACATCTTAGATTTATAGCATATTGTGGTCTTCTGTTCTGTGGATCAGTGTGTGTGACACCAAGGCAAGCCAGGACTGCGCTGTGCTCCTACAGCCTGACTTGGGAAACTGTCCTTATTCAAGAAGGCTCATGTCGAGCATGTGCTGAATGCTGAATATTCTTGCTGAAGCAGGACGAATTAAGCATGAGCTGTCTTGAACCAAGGCCAGTGTGAAGAGGTTTTTTGGGGTTGGACAAATACAGATCTCTCCAAAGCTTTGTTGCCTTTTTTAAAATCAGAAAATTATGTCAGAAGCTATATTCCTGTCTGCATTTGGAAAGAGATATATAGCCTGCCAGTAAGTCAGTATGTCCCTTGTGTCAACTGGGGGGAGCTGAAGCAGGTCTATCAGCTGTGCCTCTCAAGTCTGGCTGCACAGGTAGCTCTGTCTCAACTGAGTTTTCTGTGCTTTTTTTTTCCTGCTCACTGTTGGGTGTAATGCCAGCAGCACATTTCCACTACATCTGATCACTGAGAGTGACCCAAGAGCCCAGGTTTCCCTTTGCAGGAGAGAGCCTGGTTATTGAGGGGTGCACTGACTGAGCCTCCTTGCAGTAGAGGCTGAACCAAATGTCAGTGTCTCATGAGTGCAGGGCAATGGGATAAATCTGAGTGGCTGGATCTCCTGTTATCCCCAGCTTTCTGCTGAACCCCTCCAGTGGACTCTTCCATCCTGGGGCAGGGATGTAATTTGTGTCAGATGCACATTTTGAATGTTTACAGAATTTTTAAAACTACTCTGGTGTCAGTTAAGTTCATTTCAGAGGCTCAGGCATTGTAGTGAGACAAAATCTGTTTCTTCATAGGTCAGAAATTACTACTGTCTTGAAGGTGGCTGTAGCCAGCTGGTTTTATTCTGCTTCTGCACCTCAGTCAAACCTTGGAAAGGTTGGTACTTCATGTAAGAACATAGGATCTTTGTGTTTGAAAGTGGCTGAATCTAGGGTTTAATCTAAGAAGCAAGTGGAGACTGATTATAGGTTTGTTTATACAGTTCTGTTACTGATTTGGCATAACTTTTCCTGAAAGTTGTGAGTTAACAATTTGTTCTACTTCCAGTGATTACTTATTCAGGCAAATGGTATGCAATAATACATTTTCTAACAACTGCAAAGCAGATGAAATTTTGTCTTTGAATTGGAGATACAATCACTGATTATTAATGTCTCATCAACTAACAAGACAGTCCCCGCCCTCTTTTATAGACTTTGCTTGGAGCATGTCTTGAAACAAGACTGTACAGGTGTGAGCAAACTGTAGCTAAGAGAAGGAAGACTGCAAACTGGTTGGCATCCTTATATTGTGGCTGGCATAAGACGTTTGTTTTTCTAACAGGAATGGTAGAGAATAGCACAGCAATAGAACAATCTGGTTTGCACTTTTCAAAAAGTAGTTCTTTGGCAAATGCCAGCTGCTCTCTGTTAGCTTTCTAAAAGCAAAGGCTTTAGTGACTTGTGTAAGAAACACACATGGTTTGGTTTGACTTTCTGTTCTATGCTAACTACTGCTCTGCATCTTTTCAATAAAGTGCCATCTCTTGGGTTTGGCACACCCTGCCTCTATGAGCACAAGTCAAATAAAGCAATGGTTTTGTGTTACGCTGAATTCATGGCACAGATTTTTTTTATTTTACTTTCTTTTTAATTTTTTCCCCAAATTCAAACCATATAAATACCTGATTATCTTTGCCGTGAGAGCAAAGAACTACTTTAATATTCCCAGTAGCATATTTTGAACAACAATTCTTTAATTAAAACAACATTGGTCTCTTCCTGTATTTCATGGCTAGCAAATGAGAGAAAACACCAGTGTTAATATCAAAGGGAGTCAGTTTTCATTACAGTAATAGTTCAATCGTGCAATGCTGTAGGCACTGAAATTTAATATTATTGTGACTTGTATTGTAATTGTAGGATGACAGAGGAAAATGGATTAAGTTTAAATGTAAGTGTACACAGCAGCACATGGACTTTGTCAAATGGAAGCCAAGGGTTGGTACAGGATGGGTCCCCCTCTGGCTCTGTCATAATGAATCAGTATTTTGTAAATAACTGGCCACTAGACTATAGATTTATTACCTTTTGCAGATCTCTATGGACACACACAGACATACGTAGATTCTGTGCTGACTGTAATTGCAGTGTGGAGTTGCGGAACAGGTTTATGCCTGTAGGCTTGCAGAGTATTTGAATGTCTAGGCTTCTTGTCTTCACCTTTCATGAAAATATTCTTGCCTGCCAGTTTGTGAAGTTTTGTTCTGAAGGATACACCCATCCTTTTAGTTCAGGCATTGCTAACATATGCATGGCCTCAGACTGGAAAGCCCTTTGTCATCCTGATGAATAAACCGAATTCAAGTTTCAGATGATCTTTGCTTTAGAAAATTATGCTTAAGACAACTAGTGTTAATGAGCAATATCCCCCTCTTTTCCAGTTGCCCATAAACATTCAGATTGCAATGGAAGACAGCAATTTGAACCATCCATTACTGATCTCTTCCATAGAACATTAAGGACAATGAAAGCTAGTTGTTTCATTTGTTTGCAGTGTAGGCAAGCGGAAGATGTCCCTAAAGCAATGCCTGATAGTGTATTAGTGAGTAAACATGATGCCCTGTCGTTTTACGCCATGTCTTCACGCTGTTCCTCAGATGTATGTTCACACTGAAACCTGTTCTAATGTTAAAGTGCAAAAGGGGGCAGTAAAGTGCTATCCAAAAAAAAAAAAGCTTTTTTTTTAATGGGTACTTTTTGTGGCAAAAGTTACATTTCTCAATAGGCTTATAATCACCCATATTAAAGTAGTGATCACAAGAATATCTTCTGTTTGAAAGACTTAAAAATGTTGCCAAAGTGTGTCATAAAGTGTTGTGGAGGTAATGTTTGTCTTGTGTATTTCCGTGTACTTCTGTCCTTGAATGGAGCCCTGAAACATGCTACGTATTTGGAAGGAGTCGAAGTCAGGAAACTTTCCTCAGATATATTTAGGATGTAGCTATATGAAACACTTCTGAAAGAATTCCAACTTTGCTAATCATCTCTGATTCTCATGTTGTGCATTACTTAGCACCACGTTTCTGGAAAAAAGCAAAATGAAAAGAATGCTGAGGCTAGGGGTTTCTGCTTGAAGTACTGAAGTGTGTAGTGGTGGCGTGGGTCAAGAGTTGGGCTCTCCTCCAGACCCACATGCATCATTTGTCAAGAGGCAACTAGAAAGAGCAGCTAATTACAATGCACCTACTGAGTGTTTTTTCTTTCAGAAATTTCTCAGAGTAAGCCATTTATACAGACTGGCTGCTTCTTTCCACTGTGACCACTTGCAGCTTTTAAACTCTACACAGAAAGCACATTTCTGCTGAAATGAAATTAAATAAAAAGGAGAATGTGCCTGCATGTTTCTGTGCTTGTGCATGGGAGCAAGTGAGCAATGATTCCATTTGCTGAAGCTGAGTAAGTCCAGCACTGTTGTGAGGTTCATATTTCTGTAAATGCTGATGAAATGTTAATATAATACACTTTAAAATAGAACATTGGTCATACTCATCCCTTTTTTTTTTTTTTTTTTTTTCTCCTTACTTAAAAGACTGTCATGAAGCACATTAGTGGTTCTTTTGTGGTAACAGGAATTGATTTAGTAAATGGATCAGAATTCTCTAGTGCTTTAAGTACTTTAAGCAGAGCAGTAATGGCTTTCTGAATATAATACAAAAAGTTAATTGCTATTAATAGTGCCTTATATGGAGGTCATGTATGAAAACGGACTATAAAATCTATATTTTTTTTTTGAAAAAAAACATCCTTAGATTTAGTAAAAGATTGGATTGTGTATCTTTTCAACATTTCAGGCTTTACCCTTGCAGTAAATGTTCTGAGCCAGGTTTCACATTCTTGTGCGAAAAACCCATTGCGCAGGGAAAGGCAGATAAGAGTTTGCTCTGAGAAGTTTTTTAAGGCAGGGAAAAACGTGGCTGACTTCTCACTTTTACGTGGAGAAAAGCAAGCATTAATTTTTGCATTCTGGATTTAATGGGGGTGGAGGGGTAAAACACGAGTTGGTTTGAAGGTTTTAGTTATGTAATCAAGTTTAGTTATGTATTTTTTCTGCGAGTGAGAGCCAAAGCAGGAAGGGAAGGGGCAACTTTCCAGCAAAACTGAACCACCTCTCGCAGGCAGAGATGATGTCCCATTGAAACAGATACACTGCCTAACAGCAAAACCCTTGTGGCAGATGCACACCTGGCGGCTGAAGGCAGGACACTGCCTTGGCTCCGCATGGTGGGCTGGGGAAAGGGGCTCTTGCTGCCTCTGTCTTTGTGGTTGCTCTAAGATGCCATGATCCCAACCTCAGGTGACATGATTCCTTGGAGAGGGACTGGAAAGTGACCTACCTCTGCTGGAACCTAGGATTGGGGTAGCCTTGAGGGGGAGTCTGCTGCAAAGCAAATGCTTTGGCTTCCTTGCTTTTTGTGAAGAGGGAGATCACATCTGTAATCTTGTACATCACAGCATTTAAGATTTTCTCTTCACAGAAATATATTTTCTCTTTGAATGTCTTCAGTAGGACGTGCTTGATGCTGGGTTGAACATGACCTTCCCTATATGTGAAGGGTGAAAGGGGTACGGTTTTGCCAAATATCACGTCTTGGCTGTGGGGTTTGTGTAAGGCACCTTTAGACTTGTGACGATTCTGAGCTGAGTGGAATGAAAAGTTGTCTGTATTTCTGCAACAGCACTAGTCATAAGAGTTATTTGTTGAAGGAGGCTCGTGACAGATCTTTCTAGGAGACCAGCTTGGGCATTTTCTGATGTGTTTGGAGACAAATAGTGTCTGTGGGTGTCTCTGTACAGTAGAAGCTCTGTGTCTTTAGAACTGTGATGTGATGGTACAATTTGACTGTCAAATCCAGCAGGTCCGTGTAAAAGAATATTTCCTTTGGAGAGAAGCATATGCATTCTAAGGCCATCCTTGGTTTACATGTATTAGAAATCCTTTGTTGTATTTTGAATGCTTTCCTCTAGTATTTTGCTAAAGGTAGTGGAATGAATGGATAAATGAAATGGCTAAAATTTCACCCATGTTCCTAATTCCCTGTCCACTAAAAATTTTCAGAAAATGTAATAATGCTACAGAATCATTCTTGTTTAGGTTATTAAGATTTCAGTTGCAAACACACTGCATTGTTTTGCCCTACTGAACTCAGTGGGAATCTTGAAACCAATGTTATTAAGAACAGGTCCAAGAAAAGGCACCAAGAGCGGTGCCCCTTTGCCTGGCTACTTGCGGCACATGAAATGGTGGCACCACTGACATATTGTGTCTAGCGTGATTAAAACAGTATACAACTTTTACCATTCCCTTTTTCAGTGCACTGCAAGCATTTGCCCCCAGGCAGCCTGAAAGAAAATGGGCTCCTTTAGAGGTGAGGAAGAGTGAGAATGAGGTACCTCAAATCCTAGGATGGAGGTCAGCTGTGGTTTCAGGGGACTGCTTCAAAGCACTTAGAAGATTACTGCAAGTTTGTTTCAAGGGAGCCTGAACACAGGTTTTTGACTTTGAGTAGAAGTGAGAAATACAGGACTTGCTGCTTTACCAGCTTGTGTTATAATATTTTATAATTTGGCTTTTTATAATGTCATACTTGCCATTAAAGATCTTAAGGGATGAGCATGAATATATTTGTTTATTTATTTGTTTGAATTCCATTTAGTTTCTAGCCTGTGAGTCCCATTAATGCTAGTAACCATTCACTACATAAATTGTTTCATTAACTGTGTGGAAAAATGTTACATATAAATAAAGGTTAGGAGATTAAACTTCTTAAATTTTATTTAAATTCAAAAACTTCCCTGCTTAGCATGTTGTGTAAAACTTTCCTGTAGTATTAAAATGATTTAATAAGACTGCACTGGTAAAGAAAAGTAGCTTCCAAACTCACTTTAAAGAATTTTAATAATATGAAATGCTATACTGTTTTTTGTTTTCAAAGTTTCATTTGCTAGTCTTTGTATAAAGCCAGTCTGTCATCTTGCTGTGTCACACTATGATATTTTTTCTTGCAAAGATTTTATGTAGGCCCAGTGCCCTTTTTCCTCATAAAATTATGTACCCATTTTGAGACAGACTCCACATTTTTTGATGAGGCTTGTTTTTCTGTCTGTCCACAGCATTTACTGATCCTGCTTTCATTAAATTCATGTTCACTTAATTTATTTAAACTGGAGTGAGATGAGTCCTGTAAAATCACTGCTTCTGCACAAAAATGCATTTACAGCTGGGTGTATACCTTATATGCACATGGCATATTTTTGTACATGGCATTGAATATGACAAAAACAAACATGGAAGTTTTGTGTAGAGCTTTTGCAGAGAGCTGTGTTCTGTGTTTTTGGATTTTATGCAGTGCAGTGGTTTTGGGGATCAGGAAACTGATTTTCAACTACTTCACTGAAATCACTAGCCTTTTCCTGAAACTTCTATTTGCTTTGCATCAAGCTGGTAGGACTTTTGCCTTGTTTAAATATTTCTCCTGTGGATAAAATGATACTTGAAATATGAGTGTTGTTACTTTCTCAAAAGTCAGATGATGAATACATATACTATTTAATAACTATTCTTTCTAGACAGAAAGGACTTGTATGTGGAATGCAATTCTGTATTCTGTTTCAGTTTGCAGTTTTACAAGTAACGGACTAACATACTGTGTAATTAGTATTCATGATATTTCCTTAAAACTTCTCAATTAATAAGTATAGTCAGGCCTGTAGTTAAAACTGCATAAAATTAAGTGGGTAGGATTCCCCAACAGTAGGTTTCAGGCTGCATTTTAAGAAGCGTCTTGATTGTTCACATTTTTAGGATTATTTTTGTGACATTAATTTAAAGCTAACTGCCTACACCAATTAGTTCGGGAAAGTTATTAAAGCACAGAAATTTGGCACTGCCTCCCCAGTTAAATATACAAGCCTTGCATCAAGTACTAACATGCTTTCTAAAATCATATTTATTTTATAATTACTAGAATACAGTTAAAGCTAAGTGTGCATATATATATTCATAGTATGTGTACATCTATGTATGTGTATGATTTTGCAAGTTGGAAAAACCATGACGAAAACCCTTGGTTATATCACTCAATATTGATTAACAAAATCTCTCAAGAATTTATTTCTCTAAGAATTTTTTCTATTGATAATTTTACAGTTTCAGAAATTTCTGTCTACTAAGAAATGGTAAAACAGTCTCAGTGAATGAGAGTGTTAGTGGGTTAAATTCTACTTTTTTTTTGAGAATTTGCTGTTATGAGGTTAGGCAGGTTTGAGTGGTTATCATTAAGCAAAATTCCTTTGTAATTTAATATGGTTGAATGTGCTAAGTTTCTCTAAACAATAAGATTCTTAAGAAATTAGTTGAAAACTAATATACATTTTATTTTCTAATAAAATTTCACAATCAAATTTAACTTCTTGTGGACTTTGACAAGTAAGGTTTCATTAGTGCCAGGAACTGCTGCTGAGGCTTAAAATAAGTGTGGTAGAGAAAATCGTTGAAGTGTTGGTGTGAGGGGTGAATGAGCTACTCTGCTCCTAATTTCTCTTTGTGTCTCATGTGACTTTTTGGTCAAGTTCAATAATTATTTTAAAAAAGGTTTGGGAACTCTGCAAGTTGTTGTTATTTGATGAGCTGCATGACTAGTTGGGTATGTGGGAGGGATTCACATCCATGGGCTTTTGCACAGATGTCAAATGTCGCCCACAGTACACCAGTTTTGGGCTGACAGTAAAAATGCCATCTGTATCGAAAAGTGCCAGACAGAAAGTGCATGAATTTCATCGTACAGCTTATATGGTACTTAATATACTTTTCTGTGCTTTCTCACAGCAGGCACCAGGATTATTTATTGTGAGCAGGATTTTTCAAATGCTCCAAGAGTCTCTCTATATCTGACTGCTGACAGAAATGAGCTGAGAAGCTTGCTAAGCTTTTCTCTTAAGTTTCTGTTAGGGTACAGGGGCCTATGTTGATATTTAAGTTTTGCAGTAAATCATACTTAAAACTGAAATACAGAAAGTTACAAGGCTTTTTATAGAAAGCAATGGTTCCAGTGCTGTCACTATCCTGACTACTTAGAGAGCGTGTCACTGTCCCAGGCCATCACTGAAGTAACAGCCTCTGCAGGATCAGTCATAGGATTCTGGAAGCACCTTGCTTCATTTTTATATCTCAGTTTTCATGGGGAAAAAAAAAAAAAAAAAAAAAAAAAAAAAAAAAAAAAAAAGCTTTCTAATTAGTTAAAACCACATTTTGATCAGATTTTTAAAGCCATTTCATTAACTTAATTTTTATAGACACCGTCCTGCAAACATTTAATCAGTCTTGATGCTACTTTGGAATACTTAAGGTAACATCAACATTTGCAGAGACAAAGACTCAGGATTAATCCTGAAGGGGTTTTTTAACCTCCACCAAAGCTGAATGTACATTGTCCTTTCTAATTTTTTTTCCAATAGAAGGTCTTCAAAAATAGGATCATAAAACAGTAGTCTTAATCCTCCTGACATTTCATAAATAGCTTCAGAAAATGCTTAGTACCCAGCAAATGATTTATTTAAAGTCTTTATAAAAAGTACAGTGGCAAAAGTATTACACAAATGCAGGGATAATAATCATGCCTACTACTAATCAGCCACTGTAAGTTTTGTGGTTGAACTGAAATGCATGAGGTGAAACTTTTTTATTATCTCCATCCATATTTGGGCTTTGTTGTTATAAGAAAATAAGGAAAGTAAATTGGAAAAATATCTCTCCTAGCAAAGGTCATGATCAAAAGTGCAAACTGTGGAAAAAATTTCAATACAATCAAGTCCTCAGATTAATCCTTGCATTTTAAGCCTTTTTTCTTCTCTAATCCCATCAGCATTAGATCCTGCAAGTTCACACACACAAGTGGAAGGAGATTTACTGAGTTTAGTTCTAAAACTGTACAGACTTCAGAGTCATAGCAAGAATATTCCCTGCCATAAAGTCTAACAAGTGCATTGGTTTAAAGCTCTTGTAAAATGTAGTTTTAACTGTCTGTTGGGGATGGTTCTGTCCTCTACCTTTTATGGGACAATTCCTGGCTGAAACTAAGCCTCACAAGTGTGCCTTCTCTCCTGCAACTGTTTCTGAGGATTGCCTGGCATACTATCTCTCAGCCCATCCTGTTTGTGCTCAGAGTTTGCATGGGAGAACATATACTGTGGCTGTTTAATACATGCACGCAAAGTCTAAAATTAGAATCAGTGTCTTTTGTTTCTCAGGGCAGCTTTTAGGTTATATTATTGATAATGGTGGACAGGTATATTTATCTAATCTTAAGAATTTCATATATGTTTTATATGTGAATCTAAATTGATTAACTTACAAGCAAAGATTCAATCCTTTAAAATCTCGTGTGTTTCCTATTACACAGTCCTGTTATGCGAGGAAGAATTGCTGGCAGGAGGAAGTATTTGCAGCAGTGGGATCATAGAGTGACCAGCCTTTGTCCTGGCATGCAGAAGGGGGAATATGAGTGATTGTCATCTTCCTGACACAGCATTGCTGCACAGGAGCAAAGTTAAAATGGGGTTGTGGTCAGACAAGGTAGTAAAGTCAGTCACAGGTGACGCAGGTTGGCTTGGAAACTCTGTCCCTTTGCTTTTGCTTGGTCAGAGTTGATCCCTGAGGAGAGCCAAAATCAGAATGCATGCTGTTCCCTTGGGAATCTTTGCTGGCTGGGATCCTCTTCCCTGCCTTTTCTTCATACCCTTGCAGAACTGGCCTCTCCCTCAGCTGTAGGATCATACAATCGTTCAGGTTGGAACAGACCTGTAAGATCATCAAGTCCAGGTTTTAACCCAGTACTGCTGTGTTCACCATTAAACCACATCCCTAGGTGCCACATCTGCATTCACATCTGGTTGTCCTTCACCAGGCTGGTAATGCCAAGGATGCATTCCTGCCTTTTCATTTGTTTGACCATTTCAGCTTTCAGGAGGTGGTAGTCTGCATTCCTTTGGCATGTCTGAAAACTGGAGGAGGAGGCGCAGCTTTGCCCCGTCTCCACTTCAATCTCCATTTGAACAGCCGTGGCCAAGCCCAGTTTCTGCAGGCTGGAAATTACCCTGCACAGCACAAAAGAGCGCAGTGATTTATACATCAACAGTCGCTTTTCTTGCCATAACATTTCATTGTTCTAGTTCCCTAAATCTGTAATTACATGTCTTTGTCCTGCTACGTGCTGCTTCATAACAAATATAATTCTTACACTGGCTTTGTGAGTGAAAATAATCCTGCTCAATTAGCACAGATCATAAACTTGAATTGTATGGAGCAAGCAGTTGTAAATGATGGATTTGAAATTTGGGGCGTTGCATCATTCTTTAATTTAGTGGGTTCTCCTCCACCAGTACTTCATGCTGGTGGCTCCTTTCGCCAAGCCAGAGGTTGGAGGTCACTGACGCCTACAGCTTTGTTCTGTGTGGGCCTTGATACTCTAATTTAAAGTTTCCAGGAAGGCTGCCTGTGAATAAGCTAGATTTACTACGTGTGCTGTTTAAATATTAGCACTTGGAGAAGGGTGTTCATTAGGCAGGAATTGTTTCGCTTGGTTTTTCAGGCCGATTCTCCATTAAGGAAGATCTTTGGAAAATGCTGGCAGGCAGGAAAAAGAGGAAAGAAAGTCAGTCTTTTAGGTCTTTGCATTCGAGTACATTGGTTGTGTTTCTGGCTGTTGTTCTAAAACACGCACTTCTTGGCCTTAATGGAAACAAATATGTCTTAATGGAGAGAGAAACAAACAAACCTGCTATGGCTTTTGTCCTTGTGAGAATGTGACTCCTCATTTTGTGGATGAATCAATACTATAAGTAATTACTTATATTTTTCTTCCATGAAAAGGTGGTCATGTTTGCTTGTTAATTAATATGAGTAGGAAAGACAAAATACTATGTCTAATTGCAAATATTAAAGCTCACTGCCAGTTTGTGTAAGATGTCTTCCCATACTAAGAAAGAAAGCACACCTCTCTTTAACTACTAGCACAAAAAAAAAAAAAATCAAAAAAGAGCTAAAATAATGGCAGTAATGATGGAATTTGTGAAGAGAAATCATTGTGATGGAATGGTCACACTGTCTTGGATATAAGTGTTTTTCCCAGAAGCATGTGTGGTCCATGGATCAGGTAGATCCATTGCAGGTCTGTAAGCATGGTCCTGGTTGAGTGACTGATGTTCCTATGTGTTACACTAGTAATATCAAACAGCATTTTGTTGCTGTTGATACATTGTTAATATATCAACAATATATTGTATAAAAGTCTAAGATTTTTCCTGCCCCACATGGCTGGCTGTTCAGGAGGGTTGAAAGATTATTTTTGTTATTCTCTCATGTCCAAAATTAGCAAAATATGTGCAAGAATAATAGAAATAGTAGAAATATTAGCAAAACAGGAAAACAGAATTATAGCTCACCAGGTATTGTATTAGCTGCTCTGCATGGCTAAATGCAGTGCATGAAACAGCACTGCCTGCCAAGAGACATCTAAAATCTGCTAGAGTGCCCAAAACTGGGCTAAGGAGTAAAAGACTCAATCCATCTATAATTTCCAAGATCTAAATAAACGTCTCGTCGATATTGAATCAAACCCAAACTAGTAAGATTTGGTTCGCTCAGTCTGTCATTTTGGTTTTGGAAACTGTGTTCATTTCTGTCTGTTCACTGCAGTTGCTACTTTTCTGTATGAGATTTTATTAAGTGTCTCAAATTTTACTTCTTCTTCTCTTCCCCAATCCCCCTCCCTTTTTTTTTCCCTTCCTTTTAGATTCCTTCCTGGACAAGGATTGGTACTATATCCACAGATAGGAGACAAACTGGATATTATATGCCCAAAGGTGGACTCTAAAACTATTGGCCAATATGAATATTATAAGGTCTACATGGTTGATAAAGACCAAGCAGATAGCTGTGCTATTAAAAAGGACAATACACCTCTACTTAACTGTGCCAAGCCAGATCAAGATGTTAAGTTTACCATCAAGTTTCAAGAGTTCAGTCCTAATCTCTGGGGCCTGGAATTTCAGAAGAACAAAGATTATTACGTCATATGTAAGTTCAAACTTTCAGTTGTTCATTCTTTTAAATACAATTGTTCGTTATTTTGCATGCTGTCTTGTACATTATAAGCAAACTAAGAGGAATATGAATGGGTTTGTATATTTTTATCTGAATATGATTTCTTACTGGCATATTTTCAATATTGTTCCTGATTTCCGAAGAGTGTCTGCCTCTTTTTTCCTTGGTTTGTGTACTTCTATGCCTGTAGAATGAGCTTTCTTTTCCTTATGCATGGTATCGTGTCCTGTATTTGTGTTAGAAGTTGTGTGCAGCTAAACTGTGACACATTTCCTGCTCACAGCCCTGGTGATGTGCTGGGCTGTTGGCTTTGTCCTTGAGTTCTCTTATGCCAGGAGTAGGAGTATGGTGACCCAGCTGTTGTCAGATGAGGTAGCCCATGTGACGTGGCTAGCCACTGCTCCAGGTGGTCTGGGGACCCTCACAGGAAGCATCTTTTGGCCACTTTGGTGCCAGTTTTGTCAATGTACTTTCCTCACAGGGGTTACTGATAAGGGCCTGTAATTGAGCATGCCTTTCCTAAAAACATACCTACTATGTCCATACAATAGCTAGGAGAGTTATTGGGTAAAACCTAGATTAGCATGGTCTTGAATTTTATCTTTTTTCATGGTCCTGGCTTGCAAAACAAATGTGCATGACACAGGCCTCTGTGCAGCAGTACAAGCTTTGTGTGAGTTTCTGAACAGGGATTTACGTCTGAAAGCAAATCTGGAGATAGCCACTGTGTTCAGTGATTCAGATTACTTATGATGTGTAAAGTTAATGATGTGAATCAGGAGTTAGCACAAGCTGAAACCTCAGCAGTATAACAACAATTTACATTAGTTTAGGTTTTGTCATTGTAATATTATACCCTGTGGATATCATTTAGCCCCGTGGGCACTTTTGAAGTCTTGAGCAAGTATCTGCAGTTATTAGGTGATGGAGCAAATTCTGTAAATACCTGGCTTCTCTGCAGTTACAAGGAATATTATGTGTCTTATTTCACAGGATCGTAGAATAATTTGGGTTGAAAGGGACCTTTAAAGCTCATCTAGTCCAAGCCCCATTCAGTGTGCTGGGTCATCTTCAACTAGATCAGGTTGCTCAGAGCTCTGTTCCCAGGTGTGGAGCATCTACCACCCCTATAGGCATCATGTTCTGGTATTTCACAACACTCGTTGTAAAAGATTTATTCACTATACCTGGTCTAAATCTACCTTCTGTTAGTTTAAGACCATTAACTCATGTTCTGTCACAATAGGTCCTGCTGAAAGATTAGTCCTTGAATGTGTTTCTGCCACATCCTTGAAAACTGGAGTATTGATAACTGTTTCATGTAATATCTGCCAGTGTAATTATTTCTTAATTTCTGATTTAAAAATTTCGGCAGTTTTAAAAGTGCTCTGATCAAATCCTTTTAAAACAGAAATTCATTCACTATAAATTAAAGCTCACTTCCCAGTTATGTCCATAATGGTACATGGTAGTGTATAAAACAGGTTGTATTATCTGTATTCTGTAAAACAGAAGCTTAAATAAGAATTAACTTCATTACTAATATTAATTACTAGTTTCAGAAATTACTAAATAAGAGTTACAGGAGATACAAACCACCTCTTTTTTCTAGTTTTAAAGATTGCTTAGTATAAGTACTTCCTGTGTTTAGCTGGGGAGTATATAAAAATGTGATCCCACTTAAACAATATTAACTTTGACAAACTTCCCACTGAAATCCAGTGAGATATTTACCAGAGCAAGAGTGACAAAATTACATACTGAGAGGTAGTTTTCTGTAATTCCAGTGAAAATTTGTAGCCTAAAAATGACCATGCTCAAATATTTGGCTTAAATGAGGAAATGTGCTCATTATTTAGTGCTGCTTTTAAAAACATCCACAGAAGACCAACTGTAGTGGAACAAATGGCACTGTTACAATTATTACCTGAAAATTATGGGCACAAATGGAGCTTTCTGATGCACTGTCAGTTCTGTCATATCTATGTCATGGATTTACCCAGAGAATTATTAAGTACGTCTCATTTTCATTAGTTTTGTATAATTATTTCATTATAGCAATAAGACATAATAGACGTTGCATTTCCTGGAAGATTACAGTGTAACTTGGTTGAAAGAACTTACTCAGCCTTCAGTCTAATGCCTCAAAAATCACACTGGCCTAGCAGTAATACTGGAGTGCCTCAGGGTATTACTTTTCCTATTCATTGTGGCATAAACAAATGGCCAACTTATCACTCTGTTGCTACTGAGTGAGCTTCAGCTATGGGTAAAATGTACCCATACATTTTAATAGGCTGGACAAAAAAACACCCCACCCTTGAAAACCCAGCCATCCTGAAGCTAAAACCCTCACTTTCCTGTCATTCAGGGAGAAAACAATAAATTCAGTGATGTTGGTCTCAGAAGCACTAAGAGGCATAGAAAACTAGGCCAGTGCTCAGCTAGGACACCATTTTAGAGAGTACTGGGGCTAGGTAGGGTTTTTACAATTTGTATTCAAAAGCTCATGACACAGCCTTGCCAATGCAAGTTCTGGTAGTCAGGACATTTGCTGTCATTTTTATAAGTAATAAAATGCCTCTTAGTCATGTATGCAAATCAGGCTTTAAATTATTTGCATGCATTCCTATTCACAGACCTGTAATTCTTTCTTTTCCTTCCTTCCTTCCGTCTGTCCATCCACCCATCCATGTGTCCATCCATCCATCCATTTTGCCTTGCTTGTTTTGTTGGGGTTTTTTTTTGAGAGAGTGGAAAAGCTGTGAAATGAAGGCAATGATGCATTTTATGTGCCCGCTTTTGATTTTGAAGTATTTTAGGATCTTGCATTCCCTCAGCTAAGTGGCATCAAACAAACCTAGCACAAGAGCTCACTGAGCTCAGCATCTTTGCAGTGCTTGCTCTGGTTGCGCCTACAGCCTAATCTCACGCTGTTTATGCTGGCAGGCTGTTGTCAGCCCTTTAAATGTTTTGTGCATCGTCATGCACCTTTTATCATCTTGCCATTATTTGAAAACAGAGTTTGTTTTTCTGAGGTAATAGTATGTGGTTTGCGGAGCTGTATTAAACAGTAAAATCTATTCATATTAGGGGGTTAGTCATTTTGGGATGAGGAATTGCAGCACAGGATGAAGCAGCTTCCTGAGCCCTTTAGAGACATGTGATTGCACAGGAATTCTTCAAGCCATAATTTTTATATCATCCAGATGTATTCATGATAGGTATAGCAGAAGGAGATCTTTTCTATTCAGTGCTTCCCTGGGCCTAAGCATATAAAATCTCCTCATTTCACAATTCACAATTTTTTAAAAAGTAGAAGTGTGGGTAAGTTTCTCATACCTGTTTTCACATTTAGTGGTACTTTAATAAATAAAAAATATATAATCCATTTTTTGGCAAGGTATTCCCTCAATATGACTATCAGTATCCAAAGGGTTAATTCTATGAACAGCAGTAATTGGAAAGACGATACTGAATGGTATTGTGAAAGTGAATAAACGATGTAACAGAGTGTCCTTGCTTTTCTCTTCTTTGCTATCATCAATTTTTCGTTCCTGGGAAATGAATAGATTCATTTTCCTACAGTTACCTGATTTCTTTTCAGCAGAACTGGAGAAGGTCAAATGTACTTGAGATCTCAGAAGTATTAATGTTTGATTATCCTAAAATATGTGACCATTTAGTTAACATATCTTAAGTCCCTAAGGAAATCCTTATTCAAATGCATGAAGGAAGATACATTGTGCCCAACAACATAAATATCTATGTGAAGGACAAATTTGGGCAGAGGGGTGTGAAGATTCGTAACTCTGATATTTGCATTAAAAACTCTTTTTATGTCTTGGTTAGGGAATAAAGAATAATTTTCTGCTGTTGTGAGTTGCTCAGAGCAAGCAATGAGTATATTCTCAATACTGAGGAGATACTCAGTACTTGATCTGCAAGTACTTGGGTCATGGTGTCACTGCTTCAGTACCTCTCTCAGATGCAGATTCTTCTTGTTTGTCAGAGAGACACATTAGCATAGTTCAAGTGCATTTCTTATACCAAAGATGTTTACTCTTGGTGTACAGGAATCATCCTGAACTCTTCCCAGTAAACTTGGCCTTTAGTCAGAGGGTCTGGAGAGCCTAGTGATACACTGGCTTTGTGATGGGAGCTCTGGGGAAAGCCTGTGGGAAGCTATGCCAGAGGGAAAGGAGCAGTGCCAGAGGGAAGGGAGCAGTGCCGCCTGCCTCTAAGCCACCGTCAAGCTCCTTAGGTAGTTTGGCCCAGCAAGCACATATTTCACGCCATCTCTTCTTTTGCATAAGTGAGGTTTATGGGCTGACATCATCAACAGTAAAAAACAAGTCACCTGCAATGAAATCTTCACCTGTTCCAAATTTGTAATAGAGTGACTTGGGACTTGGGAAGGGGCTACAGAATGGTTCCTGAAAGATTCCTCTATAAGGCTTGCTCTGCCTGGACCTCATTAGCCGAGCTTGCCAAACTAACGATGCTCATTGGCTTTGACGCTGGCAAAATTGAATATGCAGCTTTCCTTAAATGTTTTTTTGTCAACTTTTTTTCAAGTGACCCACTTACATAATTGGTTTCTGGCTTAAATTAAAAAACATATATTTATATATATTTGATCCCTGACTGATTTAAAAGTTTATACAGGCTAGTAGCACTAAATTTGGGGTAACAGCTTTAATAGTACTGTGGCCTTTAAAATCAAAACAGTCATTCTGAAACTTTAGCATTAGCTGTGTTTGAAAAAAATTACAAGGCATTTTATGTTTTCACTTTGTCATTCTGTTACAATTAAAGGGCAATAACTGTCTGAGGAAGAACATATTAAGGGACAATATAGATTGTGCCCTGAAATATGGCCCAGCTGGGAAGAATAAATCTCTTTGCATGACCAACTAGATGTACATTAAAATGTTATTTTAGTATTCTGTCCAGTTTAGAGCACTGGCTAATCTGTCTGGCTGGGCATTCTGAAAACGTTCTGAGGCAGATTTCAGCCTGCAGCCCCTTATAACCTCCAAATCACCTAGTGAAAGCTGCCCAAAAGAAAACAGTAAACAGGTTTTCCTTTGTTAATGCCAAACTAGCCGAAATGGGAGCAAATACTGTATTAGAAATTCAATTCCTTTACTTTGCAGCAAAGACATTTTTCCTGGGTTCTATTAAAGACTCCGTGGTCCAGAAGTCTACTGGTTTGAGGGGTTTTTTTGTGGTGGTGGTAATGGTGTTAATGAAAGCCAATGCGGTAATAGTCACTTCGATTCCATTTGTACAGAGATCACTTCTTTTTTCTTTCCTTTCTCCTCCTGCTTCCTCAGAAAATTAGATAAATAATTTCTCCTTAGTGTAAAATGATATCCAGAGGTCAGGCTTTGACTTTGCTGAAGAGTCTTTTAAGGGATGTATCAGCAATACCACTTAGCTCTTGTTGAATGAAATATAAATACAGCTTATACAAATAATATTATTAGAAAGAAAAATCACTGTGTGCAGCTTTAGATTTCTAACAGAGTCTAAAACCTGCAGGATTAATGGAGTCATGGTCCTTTGGGGTTTTGTCCCAGACCACACAGGTCTTGTAAGAGAATAAGGCTATTTATATTGATGGACTTCATTCATATTCGGTGCCATTACCTAGGCAATACCAATCGTTTATCTCCTTTAAAGTAGACAGAGATAGTTCAGCAGGAAATCTGTTATTATGTCTCTATTCCTAAGGGAAGGAAATGGAAGATAGGAATGCTCAGTTTGTTAATTGATGGCATGTTGTGAAAAAAAAAAACAAACAAAAAACAGTTATCTTCCCTCACTCCCCCGCAAGTATTCCAAATAGATATAGAATCGGATGAAAATGAAGAATAGTTGTTCAGACTGGAATAAAAAATTATTCAGGAAATACTCATGAATTGAAGAGGTTTTAAAATTTCATAGGAAGCTGTTTAATAGTTTTAAGTCACTATTTTTATATCTCTCTTGCATAGTTCCTCAGAAACAGTTTATAAATACAGGAAATATAATACATTCACAAAGAAAGATACATTATTCTCCCTTAGAAGTCTTTATGTATGTAGTATTTGTAATGCTTTGTTAAAAAAAAAAAAAAAAAAAAAAAAAGCTTAAACCCTGATCTTCTCCAAAATGTGTATGTTCTTAGATTTGCATAAACATCCTTAACGGGACTGCATATAGAAGAAGAATGTGCTGAATGTGTATGTTATCCTTTATATTCAGGATATGAGTAACTATTTAAATCAGGGGCGTGTGTATTGGAAAGATGTGCCATACTATGAGGAAGGGATGGAGAAAGTATCTGCCTAAACTGAAACTTGACAGTGCACTACCACACTGCAACACAACTTCTGTTTCGTCTGTAAGTTCAGTGATGATCATTTGGCTCATCAAGTGGGATGATTAGTCTTCACTTTATGTAGTTGCCTGTATCACATGTATTACGTATTGCAGCATTTTAAGTCCTATAATAAAAGATGAGTAGCTGCATAAGGATTTATAAAGAGTTTAATGAAACTCATTTTAAAGACTTGAAAGTGTTTGCCTCATTAAAGCCTTTACGTAGCTGGAATGGAGGGAAATATACTTTTGTCTGAGAACTGCATTAGCTAAAACAAAAGGCTGGAATGGTTGAAAACCAGGGTTAAATGTCAGTTTGGATTTTCTCTCCTGACTTCAGTCAATCCTGGAAACCTTGGATGAAGAATATTTCAGGATTTATTTCTGATAAATCAGACTGTAAAACTAAGCCCTAATGGGCAGTCTTCCAGTTTCTTTTTTTCAGTCCCAAGGAAACCATGCAAATATTTCTGGAAGTAAAAGCAGGATTAGGCTTAAGGTAGTCTTAGCTGTTCTTGGAGAACAGTCCGCATTAAGCTGATAAGGCTGGTTTTTAAAAGTATGTTTGGATCTTTGTTAGCATGAGTTATCTGTTTTCTGTTCAGTAGACGAAGACAACAAAAATCACTAAACCACAGCAGCAGAGTAGTTCTTATGTGCTCACTGGGCTGCTGTGAGAGAAACAGAGTTCTGAATCCAAATCCTGCCAGGAAAACTTAAAATTATTTGTTTTTCAAGTATTCCATGTTAGCATATAAATGCATTAGACCACAACAGCCCAGCTGATTACAGAATCCCGGAATGGATTGGTTTGGATGGCACCTCTGGAGCTCATCTAGTCCCCTGCTCAAACCTTTGCTCAAGCAGGCCTACCTGCAGCCAGTTGCCCAGAACTGTGTCCAGCTGAGTTTTGAGTATCCCCAAGGACACAGCCCCAACTCCTGTGCAGGTGCTCCAGTTCCTTCGTCATTTCCATGAGCACTTACTGTACTTGCTCCTGTAAGTCCGTGTCTGTCCGGTGTTGAGGAGCCTGTGACTGCACCCAGCACTGCAGGTGTGGCCTCACCAATTCAGAGTGGTGTGGAAGGATCACCTCCCCAAACCAGCTGCCGCTGCTCTTACAGATTGAGCCTCCTTTGTTTGCCTCCTTTGCTTGACAGATTGTTTGCCTCCTTTGCTGTGAGGGCACATTGCTGCCTCGTGGTCAACTTGAGACCACGAAAAAAGACCCTCAAGGCTTTTTTGCAGTGTTGTTTTCCATGTATTTAGCCCCAGCCTGTGCTGAAAGTTGATTCCACATGCAGTCCAGAGGCTGCCACAGCAGGTTTAGTAGCAGAATCAAGAGATTAGCAAAATAATTTTCATTGCAACAGGAAAAAAAACCCAAAACAACTAAATAATGTTATACTGTTAAAACCCCAGTGAATTTTTAAAAACTCTATGAACATAAGTATTAAAAGTATCAGTTCGCCTGTCTAGTTGTGACTTCAAAATTCCAAACACTGGCAGAATTAACATATCCCACTGGAGTTTCTTAAAATGAACTAAGATGATACATGATAATTCCTGAAGAAGCTAAACCTCTTAATTTCTTAATGGCATGTATTTGAACAGGAGGTCCTGTAGAACCGTGGAAATTCAGATTGCTTTATTTCTGCAATGTTCCCTCATTAAGGTTTACTTTGTGGGTATTTTACAGCTCTAAACACAAACATAAGCATACTGCAGTCAAAACAGTGCTTAACTTCTGATCATCTTTGCCAAGTGTACAGTCATCCAATAGTATCATAATTGATCTCAGTACTAAGGTGCCAAACTCTGTGTTGCTGAAGGATAGTTAGATGATGTAAATAGCTTTTTGTGTTTTGCAATAAAGCTCACTTTTGTTGTGCTACATGTAAAAGCAGGAGATGAAGGTATTCTTTTATTGAAGCAAACATGTGGAAAATTGCTCTAGATTGTTACAGTACAGAGCATCTCTCCTGAAAGGAATGAGGTTCATCTACAGGGCAAAGTCTGACTGTGGCACTTTATTGGGGTTACTCCTAGACTCTGTGTGGTCAAAGCAAATAACATCATGTCCATCTAAACTGTTATAACCATGAGACTGGCACATTTTCTCATCTATAGTGTTATATTCTAAACTGTCACTAGGCATTAACTCAGTCACTGGTGAAGTCCTACCACCTAGAGATGAACTCTGCCTCAAAATGATGTTTTCCACTTCAGTGCTACTCGTATAGCAATTACTGGGTCATTAATATCATTGCATGCAATTAGTGACAGTAGAATGAGCAAGAGGTTTGTTATTTATTTAATATGAACTTTTGCTATAACCCTTTCTTATCCTAGTGCCACAGACAGAAAGCAGAGATTTTCAAGGCAGGTGAACATCCTTGTAGAGTGAAGTTGAATTTGTATGATACAGAAAGTGTGTCCTCATTTAATGTTAAAGCTTCTGCTTTTGTTTTCAGCAAGCTCTCTTGTCATTAGCAACAATCAGTGTAACTTGAATGCTAACTAATTCTATTAGTTCTGTTCAGCTGAACTGTTAAGCAAAGCTTGCTGTGGTAGTGGGAGACACTTCTCATCCATGAGAGGCTTTAGTCGGTAGCATGCTGGGAGAGAGGATGAATTTGCGTAAAATACCTGTTTGTGAATGGTGAAGTCAACTAACTAGTAATCTGTTTTAGATGCATACTTTCGGGTATACACTAAATACATCATAATTAGTGGGCTTACATCTGCCACAGTTACTTCAGCACTCACAAATATATAATTTGTTTATGTAAACTAGAAGCAACCATGTGTGCAGTGGATCATTATCTGACAACATTTCTCAGAGTATGTGAAATATAGAACTGAAATGCGTTTAGAAATGCTTAACTGTAATGAAAGACTCGTTGTTTATAGTGATACAGTATTGAGATGCTTTTCTGGTTTGTTTTTACATAATCTCTAAATCATTCTCAGAGAATTTTGTAAAGGGGCCCTGCACTTGACAGCAGTGAAGCAAGTAGGATTTTGTTGTGGGTGGGTAGAACCTGTGACCTTCAGTAATGGATAATAATTCAGCAAATAGTTTACTCTTCAGTACATTTTAGCTGTGGTATTCCTTAACCCAGTGAGAAAGTGGTGGTGTTTTTAAAATGATAGGCAGCAATAGCCAGTCAAAATTCACAGGGGGTTTTTTATATTTTCCAGCTCTCTCACTGTCTCTTTTTCTCTTTATGGAAGGGCTTTGTTGACATAAATGGCTTTTTTATTTTTACCACGTATATTTTTCTTACTTGGTGCCATGCCTCCCTGGAATTAATAAAATCATTCTGAATGTAGGAAACTTTACAACTCTCTCCCTATTTTGTTGGATGACATGAGATGTGGGAAGGAGAGTCTATGGATTTCCAGAGATGTTGTTGGAATCATACAGCTGGTATATACCAAAGAATATTACAGTGCAAAACTGATTGGCTCTGTCTTGATTGCGTCCTCCACATTGCACCCTCAAAAAAACATTGAAACAGTAATAGAATCTGTCCCTCTCTTAACATATGAATACAAGTGGAGACTTTTATTGCAAATTATATAAATACCCTTATACCATGAGTCCCATCTACGTACCACGAGTCACGCTATTCACAGTTGGACAAGATACATTTTAGAGCAGTGGTTAGAAAAGTGAATTACAAAGTTTTGCTTGCTGTAGAGCCTTTGCTTCTTCCTGGCAAAAAAAGAGGCCTGTCTTTATTTTACTTTATTTTGTTCTGGTTTTAGCTTGACTGGAGAGGGCATTGCTGCTTACTTGCTGTAGAGAATATAATTTGTGGATCCTGTTTATATATAAATCCTGAGACACACAGTATAGGACTTAATTTAAAAAACAAGAATGCAAAATGAAAAAGAAGAATAGAGAATTCTTGTCCTTTCCCTCTCATTGAAGTTCTGCCTCACATGAGGATAGAGGGAGAAAAATGGCTGTCATCAGGAGTATTTATAAACACTCCATGAGCCTTAGTTTAAGGAAAAAAAAAACTATCTTAATTTGAAACTATATGTGGAATAGGATAGAATTAGATGTTTTTTAATGGTGTTTAGGCTGAGAAACTCTTCAAAATTCTGCTGCCACCTTGACTTTGCAAGTAGGGCAAATAAAAAAACCAGACATTAGAAAAAAGCAAAATTATTGGTAAGCTACTTTTACACATTTTTCGTTATAGTCTTGGTGTCCTAAATAATGTTGAAAAAATTTAGCAGGTTTTTGTTTCTTGGTTGGTTTTTTTTTAGGATCATTTCTTTGTCTCAAAAGATAGGTAGAAAGTTTTTATTTTATTGTCTGTTGATTAAAAACACAGTCAACACATAACAGTACTCCATTCAACTATTCATAATGCATTTACATTTTAGTACTTAGAGTCCAGGCTTGGGACTGCTGACAGTTAAATTTCAGAGGACAATTTAATTTTTTTTTTAAAAAAAGCAAAGGTTTCAGTGTCAATCTTTTTTCTATTTTTTTTTTGTCACTACAAGAAAAGGGAAACCATTAGTTGCTAGTATTTGAAATTAGCGTATTTCTGTTCTCTCTAAGCATTCTTCAGCTGACCCAGTGTAGTGATGTGTGCCAGCTAGCTGTTCTTTGGTGAGAGGCCTGAACAATTTTTTATTTTCAGATCTCCATGCAGAATTAGTTTCATTTAATTAAAACACACTTTCTATTATCTCAGCTATCTTGTTCTTTCATCCACAGCTAGTTTAGCAATAACTTCCCTGTTGTGATCAGTCATTTATGGTTTTGTAGTGTGTGATTTCTGGTGTTCTTAAACCTTTCCCATAAATTATCTAAATTTATGGAAAAGAAAAATTATTTATTCAATGCTTTACTAAGAGGATCATTAAAAGGACCAAAAGCAGACGAAAGCAGTCAGAGCACAAACAATGACGCCTGGCCAGAATAGTGTTCTATTACTTGATAAAATAGAAAGCTCTCAGAAACTTTACATGTACTTAGTAATCCTGAGAGTGCATGTGAGAGCGAATGCAGCTTTGCTTTAAGAATAACTTCTTACTACCATTGGATTTAAAGCTTGTGTGGATTTTTGCTGCTGGTTTTTCATTCTGTTTCTAAGCACAGCAGGGGAAAAGTGGAAATGAGTAGTGTCGTTTGATTATGCTTTATTTGGATTTTGAGAAATCTATTTTCTGATGCAGTATTCAAGCAGTATTTAATAAACAAAAACTGGGAATAGCATTACTATTGGATAGTAGTGATCTGCCCCTAAAAAAACCTGTAATTCTCAATTTGCTATTAACAGATCCACATCAGCAGGAATTAATTCCTCATGACCTCATCAATTACGTGTCTTTAATGTATTGCCAAATGACTTTCACTGTCCAGCACACTAAGAAGGGACAAAATCAATTTTGCTGTTGCCCATCAGTTGACATCGCTCATTCATTCCTATAATCTGTGGTTTAAAGTCCATTTAGTTTGCACAGGAAAATTAAATATGATGATCATTGTTTCTCTCATCATCTATGTAGTCCATTCCATGATCAAGCTCGAGAAATAGATGTGTTTAAAAGTTGTAATGGTTCAAAGCATATGTCATTTAATTTGCAAATAGGTAATGTTTTTCACAATCCTAAAACATGAAACTGTGGGTAATATGTGTAGCAGAATTAAAAGGCCGAGATTTTTGTCTGCTGATGTTTTAAGTAATTGTGATGGCATTTTTTTCATCTTGTAAAGTGTGTTTTTAGGAGTGAAGGAAGTTGAATTTTTGTGACTGTGCCTTCATTTCTAATCTCTTTGTGAATGAAAAGCTATATACAGGCACAAATCCAGCAGCTTAGTTCTCCGTCTGATTAGAGCAATGTTACCAGCCTGGTAGGTTGAAAACAGCCATGATCCATGCAGCGGCGTAGCCTCCTGGGAGGCAGAGTAATAACAATCAAATGAAGACATATTAAAATGTAATATTACTTCCTCTCCATGGGGACTGTATAAGAATCATAGCCAGGAACTATTCTTGTCAGCTGACTCTGCTATGCTCACTGACTCCCTGCCTCTGCATTTATGACTAATGCACTTTGTACAATAAACAGTGCTTGTGGAGTTTTAAAAGCAAATAAATGTAAAACATTATACATTGGTTTACATGAGTTCCAGCCTTTTTTGTTTCTTTGTTTGCCTTGTTGGGGGGGTTGTTTGTTTTTATACAATTCATATATTTGAAAGAGGGGGAGGCAGATCAGATTGAAGTTCTTTGGTCTGAATAATTTAATTTCCCCCTTGTGTATGGAGGAGGATATGTTAAAATAGTGTGTTATGAACCTGCAAATGTATACTAGCTCCTCTAAAGTAGGTATGTATCAGCAAGACTCTTAACCATAATTTCATAACAGATAAGTGTTTTCTGAATGTTGAAAAGCTAAACTTGCATTCCTTATAAAATGGCAGCTGCTGTTGTATTCAAGGAATGCAGACAGACAGTGTCTGATAAACTACTGTAAAACTGGCCTGTAAGTTACTACCATTTTGTTAGAAAGTCTTAAAATTAGTAGAGATTTTAGCACAATTATATGTGTTTATTTTTAAGTGTGGGCAAACTGTTGAATAATTTAATGTGGTTTTGACTGCCAGTATTAGTTTTGCAGTCAACACCAGTGGAGCAGGACAGGTCTCAGAAAATCAGAGGTATTTAACCAACAAAAGATTTAAAAATATTTTGCTCCCTGTTTAGCAGCATTTTACTTACTTCTAGGTTCCTATATGTTGCTGTATTAATACAAAGTGAAGTGTGGGATACTGAGAACATACTAATACTAATGAGAAACTTCATATTAATCACTAGTTATGTTTATTAATGTTAATATTTAAGTATTTAGTCTTCTTTGCAGAGGATTTTGTATGGTAGCTCATCCAAGTAATGGACTTTAAAATATATCCATATTTAGACCTAAATGGAAAAAACTCTGTTCTTTTTTATATATATGTATATAAGAATAAATTGGATAGAAGGTTTAAAATCTGATTATATCAACACACTGGAGGATAACATTTCCATTTTGGATACCAGAAACTTGTGTTACATTTGTGTTTAAATCCAAAACTCCTATTGAGGCACCTTTTTTTTCCTTTTTTTTAATATCCTTTCAGTGTGAGTAGAGCTGCGGATGCTGGGTCACTTTCCCACAGAGCTGTGAGTGCAGTGGAGGAGCTAAAATGACAGTGGGTGTAATTTTCATTTGGAGATCAATATAGAAAGGCTGCAGCAAGTGTTTGAGGAATATTTTGTACTCGCTCCCTTGTTTGACTTCTGCACACTGCACTGTCAAGGGGCATTAGCAGCATGAAACAGTGTTTTTTCTGCTGTCCCAGATTACTTCTTTTTCTCTGTGCAGCTTTTCAAAGCCTAAAATGATGTGTTTAAAGCTGCCCACTTTCTTCCTGGTACACTAGGGATATGCAAGGTTGTATTTCGATAGTCTTAATGAATTTTGAAAAATAATTTCCTCCAGTGGCCTTGGGTAATTGTCAGTTTAATTACAGGAAAAGCTGAGAAGGAAACTTTGCTTTGTCACTGAAATGCTTCTCTTTGAAAATTCCCTATTCCTCAGGACGTAGCAGTCTGTACTCTGAGCTACAATGTAGGCTTTCCTAAAATCCCTTGAAGAACTCTGGAAAAAGTGAATATATCTGCAAATTCATTCATCTGACATCAAAGCTATGAAAGCATTCTTTTAGCAAGCAAGCGAGGCAGATTGCGCTGGCGTAGGCACACAACCAAACTCATTGTACATCTGGGTCTTCCCATTTGGAGACTGTATTTGAAGTAATTTTGCATTCTTTTTGCCATCTTACTTTCTTACTCTGTACTGAGGTCAGACTGTGTCCTCTGCATCCTGTTGAGGCCTCCTGCTCTGTAGGTTAAGTGGATAGGCCTTTAAAGAATAAAAAAGGCATTGATGTTCAGAAGAAGCAGAATTGTATTTGATTAAAATCAAGTAGAAGGTGTTTAAGGAGATGTGATTCCCTTTGGCTCGATTAAAAAAAAATCAAATAAGAAAACCACAAGACAAAGTCAGTGTTCATTATTTGTACATTCAATTGGTGCTCAGCTTTGGTATTTCTATTTACTGCATTTTTTCTCTGTGTCCTTGTGCTGGTACATTGGCAAATAGATCATAAAAAACACTTTCAGCAAAGACACATTTGATTTATGTCCAGGATGGGTTCTTGGTATTGATTTTTTTTTCCCTCTGGAAAAAAAAAAACAAAAAACAAAAGAAAACAAAACTATATGTCTCCATTATTTTCTGAGTCTGACAATGCACTGGCACATTTCAGATCAGCTTTTATCTTAAATTACTCAACCTGCTCTTTCGTATTTTGAAAAGTCTTTTTGCCATACAGCTATTGTCATGTTTTTACAGGGGGGAGGGAACAAGAGGAGGAACTGGGAGGGACAATGTATGAGGAGAAGGGAATTTTAGGAAAAGAGAGCACAGTTTGGGAAGTTTGTATGGTGGCTGTAATTCGAGTTGGTCACAAAAGAGTCAGAACTGGAACAAAAACAAGAAGCAGATCAAAGGCTAGGAAGCAGGGTTCAGCAGTATGGGGTTTATATCTTTACGGCTAGAGAGAAGATTAGAGCAAGAAAAATACTGCCATGGGGGTAGGAAGACTTTGTGAAGGAAAAAGGAAATATACATAGACTGCATTTGAAAGAAAATCCCCAAGGAAGGTGAAAGAGAAGGAGTGAGAATTAAAAACAAAGACCTGAAGAGTGTAAAGCCCACAAGCTGAAAGGAGAGGGGCAGAGGGAGGCATGTGCTGCTTCAGCAGTTCACCACGGCAAACAGTGAGCTGACATCCCATTTTCCATTTGTCTTCTCCAGTTGGTGGACCAGTGCTGATGCCTTTGCACCCTCTCATAAATTCCTTTTGGGCCTCAGATAAACAGCTCCAAGAAATGACAGTGAAATTTCCATCCTCAGGACAATCAGGGTAGGAAAAGCCCCTGTGCATTCCCTGCATGGTGAATCCAGAGCCCACCGTCTGCAGTTGTACCCTGCTCATGGTGCCCGGTGGCCAGGGCAGTGCATTGGCTACTACCTACTGCCGAGGAGCTCCCAAATTGTTTTCCAGCAGCTGTTTTGCAACCAACAGCTGGCTGGGGCAGCAGCGGCGCACCCCTGCACCGTGATTCAGTGTTGTGGATTCTCCCAGGGAGTGGTGCTTTGCCTCCGCATGGCACGGTGGTGTCAGCCTGCGCCCGGATCGCGCGGCTCCAGCTGGCACCTAGATAAGCAAGAACAATATCAACACAGGGGAAAGCGCCCTGTTGTTTGTATGAGCTAAAAGGTTTCCCTGAGAATAGAGCGTGTTCCCCTTTGCCACCCACCCCTGCAGAGGCTCCTCAATGCTGAGAAAAATGAGATTGTACTTTAAAATATTAAATGATTTTCCAATCAGTTCAGAATCTTAGCTTTCACCTGGATCTTTTGTATGCGTTCACTTCTTCCAGCAGGAGATTTGTAATAGAGGAAGCAGGTGTAACCTGGTGATTATACAGATATTGTTGGGAGGGGAAAAAAAAGGGGTGATTTTTCAGTGCTTTTCTCCTCTGAGCCTGCCAGAGCTTCCTTTTCAGCTGACTCCATCACCTTTTTAGCAAGATGGTGTGTTTTTGTCCAAGTCAGTCAGTCAGTCAATTGTGCATAGGAAAATAAAAGGCTGCTGGGTAAATTCGAAACCTCGATAACACATTCCTCCATTTGTGTATATTGTACAGCTTACTAGTGTATTCATTCCTTTGGCTTTCAACATTTCACAACTTTCCATAGGTCAGCCTGAGCAACAAGAACAGGTCCTGGTAGATTGAAAGATCCCTGCTTTCAGACACTCATGTTCACATCACTTTGCCTGTTGATTTCCTGATTTTTATTTATTTTTATTTTTATTTATTTTTCTTTTATTTTTAATCAGCAACATCAAATGGGTCTTTGGAGGGCCTGGATAACCAGGAGGGAGGGGTGTGCCAGACAAAAACCATGAAGATCCTCATGAAAGTTGGACAAGGTAACGACCATATGCTGTTTCATGAAATCACTTTGATCGGTCTCAATGTCCTTTTTAGTTTTCAGGCTTCTTTTAGCAGTGTAGAGCAGAGAGCCAGTCGAGTCTAGTGTGGTCATTCCTCCCTTATAGTCTGAAAGCAAAGCCTATTTTCTCTTCCTCAGCTACTGACAGATTTCTACAGAAGGAGGGTTAGTGTAATGAAATCTCTTCATTGGAGAGATCCCTAGAAGGAAAGGTCACCTGGGAGTAGTGTATTTCAGTCATTTTTATTTTTATTTTAAAAACAAAAGCCACAACTCTGCTGCTCAGAATTATTTAAAATACATGAAAAGAGGGAAGCTAATATTTCTATAGTTTGCTTGTTATGAATTCTGATTACAGAGAGGTTTTTGTTCTTTGTCTCTTTTCACATATAGATAACCTATTGTGCAGGAAGAAAGAATTATTCTTCTAAGTAGAAGTTGGTTTAGTAGTCAATCAACTTCCTCAGTTAAACTGAAACGTCATCTGCAAAGCTTTTCTTGCCAATTACAGGAGACTCTATAGTTTCTGCAGATGGCCTCACAATTTAAACCTGAAATTACTAATATAACCATTTTGTTTTAAAAGGAAAATGACGTTCTTATATCTCCCAGTCGTTTGCATAAAGGTTCTTCTGTTAAGCCATTTGTGTCTCACGAGGTACCTAGAGCCAGCTTGTAAGGCTCCATACCGTCAAGTACCAAAGCTGCATGAGTCGTCTTTCTCTCCCCCAGATCCCAACTCGGCAGGGCAGCCCCGGCACACGGATCCCACCAAGCGCCCCGAGCAGGAAGCTGGCACCAACGGGAAGAGTTCCACCACCAGCCCCTTTGTGAAGGACCACTCAGGTAGGTGTGGTGGGACTATGCCCTGGAACATCTTCTCCTCCTTTGTCCCCAAATGTGTTTTATTTTACCATTAACATGCTAGTAAAGCAAATGTTTCCATCATGAGGTGAAGCGAAAGCTGGTTCAAATTGCTCCAGTGGATAGCATGTGGGAGCTGCACATTTTGACAACAGCTGTTCTCTCCCCTCTTCCACTCTGCTGTAGAAGTTAATTACATCTTGTGACAGTGTCTCTCATTTACAGGAAAATTTCTGGATAGGATATTTGCTAAGCATCTTTGCAGTGGTCAGTGCTGCCTTACATTTAGTACTCTGGCAGATGAGCGAGTCTCTTTCTCTTCCCGCATAATACATTATCAAGTGGTTCTGGACAGCCATTTATAAAGTTTATTTCAAGGCATCTATAATTAATGTCCTGATCTTTTAGCTGACCATACAAAGTCTAGACATGTATGGCTGATCTTTTACTAAATGTAAAGTTTTGGGGGTTTGTTTTGGGTTTTTTTTTAAATAATTATCTGAACAAAATAAATAGATGATTCAAAACAATATCTTCAGGATGCATTTCACTCACAGGGTGAACAAGAGAAAACCTAACTCTTAAGACTCAAGCTGTCCATAAGAAAATTCAGTAATCATTAATGCTACAAAGCAAAACTTTGCTGACAGGTGATTCTGGGTTTCCCAAAAAAGGCCACAAGTTTTCCTTGCCAGCTCTGTCTTTAGTTACTGGGCTAATGAGTCTTTGATGTAGTGAGTGGCTTCAGCTGATCCCTGCAGAGGCTTTGGTAGGAACAATTGTGTGAATGTAGCATCTGTACCTTTTTCCACTGTGAGTGAGCATCAAGAGAGAGAAATAGGTTCAAACTTAGAAGTGAAAAAGTGTCAATGAGCATTCATGTAATTTTTGTGACAAATAATATGATGGTGTGATGAGCGGCAAATACCCAACAAGGCTGTTCAGCACGTGGAGTTTTCCTGACTCCCAAATGCATGGTATTGTTTTCTTTTAATGATTTTCTTTTAAGTAAATGTAAGCTAATAGTAACAGACATGCCATAGCCATTCTGCCTGTCTCCCATGCTGCCTCAAGCTCCTTACTTTCATTTCTAAGCAAGAGGAGTCCATGTAAGGAGGCACAAAGGATGGTTTAACTTAAATCAATATGCGAAAGATAAAATAGCAGAGGGAACAGTGTGGCACTGAACAGTACCAGTTGTTCTGAGAATTGTCATTTCCCTGTTTTATTTTCCGTTCCAATCCTATCCCACCCCTCTCTTGTGCCTGGGGCTGGCCAGCATCTGTTAAAAGATGCCATGTGCATCAAAGGCTGCCTTGTCAGTGACAGTTCTCGCTGCTGATGGATGATGATGTATGAAACAGGGTGGTTTGGGAGCAACACAAAAGTGAGATCAACAGGCACAAAGTCTTGTTTTATATTGATTGCTGACTTCGGCTGTTTGCATTTAGCTATCTAACAGGGTAATTGGTTTGTCAAAGTTTAGCTGTCAGTTAATTCTTCCAGTCTTGCTTACTCTACACATTTTTAAACAACATAAATGGGTCATAGGATGGCAATAACTTTTGTCTATTGTATTTCCGTTCTTTCCAGGATCTAGCACAGATGGCAGTAAGGCTGGGCATTCCAGTATACTGGGTTCAGAGGTGGCCTTATTTGCAGGGATTGCATCAGGGTGCATTATTTTCATCGTCATCATCATCACTTTGGTGGTTCTTTTGTTGAAGTACCGGAGAAGACACAGGAAGCATTCCCCGCAACACACGACAACTCTGTCACTTAGTACATTAGCCACCCCAAAACGCAGTGGCAACAACAATGGTTCTGAGCCCAGTGACATTATCATTCCTCTAAGGACTGCAGACAGTGTCTTTTGCCCCCACTATGAAAAGGTCAGCGGCGACTATGGACATCCGGTGTACATAGTTCAAGAGATGCCTCCTCAGAGTCCAGCGAACATTTATTACAAGGTCTGAGAAACACACCACCAGCTCTGTGGTACAGTTGAGTTATAGAGGAAACTCACTGGTGAAATGCTTTCTGTTGGGGTTTGTGATGACGCCTTGTGCGCTAGCATTGACTTAAGCACAGGGGGGAGAAGGCAACAGCTCTTTCTCCAGGAACCGACGCGAGCTGGACAGCTTACCTAGTCTGTAGAATTCCTATCTCAGTGAATAAGTATTCACTAAAAGCTGGAAGACTTTTATGTAGAAGATGCCCATTCTGATTGCTGTACTCTTGTTACATTAATCATCCTCAAAGCCATGTGCTGTGGGCGTTCAGGCATGTACAAAAGCCAAGGGAAGATGGAGCAATCCGTGGATGTTAATAGCTCTAGGCATCCTGGGAAGGTGCTCTAGGATATATCAAGCTTGAAATGCAATCTTCTGACTTCTGTGTGTCTCTCTCAGTGTGTACTGGATTTGTCACACAGACCTTGGTGTTTAAGTAAGACTTGTTAAAGTTCTCTTGCTTTTAGTCTGTCACTGTTCCATTTGTTTCTGTTATCCGGGGCTCTGCCATCCTTCACATAAGATTTCCTTTCACTCCACCTCCTGAATCACTAATGGAACATTAATGTTTGGAGATCCACACTCCATCCATCTGCTACAGCAGCCTCACTCGAATGGGTAATGCATTTATAAAAATTGTGTTTGATAGTACGGAGCCTTCCAGCCAAAAAGTTAGGCTGTCAACAAAGTCAAGAGCAGGACTGGGTGGTGGAGGGAAGGGCTGATTGAAGTTGCAATTGAATATTGCTGCCTCAAAAATAGAAGCTGGGAAGAAAAAATAAAATGCATTTAGGTAGCACAGCACTTTGGTATGCTAAGTTTTAAGAGGCAAATAGGAAACACAATAACATGCGCAGTGGATTAAGACTGCATTTGAAGGAATTCATGGTTATCAAATACCAGTGTGCAGAAAAAAATAGTACCTTCAGTACAGTAGAACAAAGGGGTATTGTTAGTAAGTGAACAAGCCTGGAGAAGACAAGACAATAGCAGGCCGCTGAGGATATATTAGGGCAGGGCTGTTGTGGTACTGGCAATAAAATACACAGCTTTGAAGCTGTAGCAAAAACGTAGTCTGCTTTGGATGACTTTTAAGCAGACTCAGCTGCTATACTATCACATTATACTAAACACAGGGAAAGCATTTAAGAAAACAACAGAGAGCCAAGTGACCAAGATGATTATAAGCCAATGGGTCAAGTGAGCTATAATTCTATCACTGATAAAGTTGTGGGGGAAAAAACAAACAAAACAACAAACCACAAAACCTCGCTCATCTCTAAAAGTAAGCCTGAATTTCTTTGTGACTGACCCTTTTGGCACTTTGGCTTATTGTAGTGCTGTCCC
The DNA here is from genome assembly GCF_965231275.1 of Zosterops lateralis. Classification (NCBI taxonomy): domain Eukaryota; kingdom Metazoa; phylum Chordata; class Aves; order Passeriformes; family Zosteropidae; genus Zosterops; species Zosterops lateralis. The sequence continues at coordinate 36,875,582 of NC_139763.1, forward strand.
TGCACAGTGAGTGTAGGTACTGACTGACACAGCAGTTCATTGGTGCTCTGTTGCAAAGTTAAAGCACATATGGCAACCTCTGGCAGTCCGTAAGAGTAAAATAAATTATGACACTGAGATGGAGAAGGAAATTATGTCTTATTTATAATAGGTGTATAGAACACAAGGGATATAAAGTGAGAGATTTTCTTTTGTTCATTCTTTCTTACTTTTGGTTTGTTTTTTTTTACTAATATATATTTTGAGATTGCACAGAATCTACACCAGAAGATGTGAAATTCATTTGCGGCAATTACATAGTCTTAACTTGTCATCATTTTACATATCTACACACATATATAAGTCTATATATGCATACGTATGTATATATACATATGCATATGCGCACAGGATTTTTTTTAAATACTTCTGGAAAAAAACCAATCAGCTATCCAAAACCACCAGTGGGAGCATAGTTTAAAAAAAAAATAATTCCAAAGCATCTTGTAAGAGAAAAGCAGAAAATATAAGGTCCAAAATATCAGGAATTCAGTGTTACTGCATCACATATTTAATAGCAACAAGATGTGCCGGCATTTATTTTCTGTGTTGTGTTTTCCCTTGCCTTACAGGCTGATGTGTTCTGTAGATTTTGTTGAGGTTCGTAGAGGGGGGTTTCAGGTTAAAGTTTTCTCTTTAGCATGGCTATTCCCCTAAAGCTCCCACACTAGGGAGGAAATAAAAAAACCTCTTTTTTTATATGTGCTATGCAAATAGACATTTCTAACATAGTCATGTTACTATGGTAACACTTCGCTTTCTGATTTGGAAAGAAAATGTAGCAACAGCATTTTAGGGTTCTCAGACCTCCGGTGAGCACCTGCAAAAAAAAAAAAAAAAGGAAAAAAAAAGGGAAAAAAAAAAAGAAAAAGAAAAAAGAAAAATATCTGTCATAGAAATGATCACTCTCTTTGTTTTCTGAACGTGAAAATAATGTTGGGATGTTGGTCCAAAAGAGAGAAACAAAAAGAATTCCAACCCATGGTTCTGTGGAAGGTTACCATGGTGACTAACTACAGTACATATGTAATTCTTTTCAACAACCCTTCTTTTCTATGAATCCATCTATACAAGGTTCTCTTGTAAGTCATTAAGATTTTATTTTGGGGGAGGGGGTGAAAGGGAAAAGATGGGCTTACTGGTCCTTATTTTTTATTAAATCATATCTATGCTTCATCAGTTGGCTACATTCTAGTTACATACTAAACTGTGAAAAAAAATCAGATGAATTGCTCAAGAGCAACCTGCAACCAATTGAAAAAAAAAATGTACTGTGCGTCTGTTTTGTGTCTGGTGCAGAATTATGACAATCTACCAACTGTTCCTTTCTTTGACGTTGGTCCAGCTTTGAAAAGTTACTGTAAATGCCTTGCTTGTATGATCATCCCTAGTCACCCAAATTGGAATTTGCACCATCATGTCTAAGTGAAGATGCTGTAAATAGGTTCAGATTTACTGTATATGGATTTGGGGTGTTACAGTAGCCTTATTCACATTTTTAAATAATTAAAAAACCCACATGAAAACAAGATAAACAAGGCTTTTCTTAACCAGATTGTGTATATAGAGCAATGTTGGTTTTTTATAAAGTCTGAGCAAGATGTTTTGTATAAAATTTGAATTTTGCAATGTATTTAGCTACAGCTTGTTTAAAGGCAGTGTCATTCCCCTTTGCACTGTATTGAGGAAAAAATTATATAAAAGGTTGCCAAATTGCCGCATATTTGTGCTGAAATTGTGTACCATGAATATTTATTTAAGAATTTCTTTGTCCAGTTTGTAAGTAACACAGTATTATGCTTGAGTTATAAATAATTTCTTCTTTCTTTTTCTTTTTTAATTTTATTTTTTGGTTTTGTTTGTTTGTTTGTTTTATTCTGTATTAAAACTAGCCGGTCATAAGTTTGAAATCTGCTTTAGTTCCACATTGCAGTTAGTTCCCAGAAAATGAAATTATGAAAATCACATTCCACGTCTGTTTCAAACTGAATTTGTTCTTAAAAAAATAAAATATTTTTTTCCTATGGAAACCTTGCCTTCTAAGTATTTTCTTCTTTAGTTTTGCAATTTTTTTTTCATTTTTAAAAGATGAAAATAAATAAGAAAGTCACCAAGCTTGCCTGCCTGCCTCCCTCCTCTCTCTCCCTCCTCTCCCCCCTCTTTCCAACTTGATTGCTAGTGGTTTATAGGAAATCTCCTTAGAGTACACTGACTTCTGTTAACCTAGTTCTTTCAAATTCTCACTTCCATATATCAGCAGATTTTAGAAAACACCTGGGCATCTTATGCCCTTGGAAGTCAGTGAACTGCAGTCAGATGCAGTAGCCAGGTTTCTTGGATGATCTTGGAGTTGAGAGTATAACCACATAAATAATTCCCAGACATTGTGGGGTAGATGTACTCTGTGGGCAGAATCACAGGAAAAAAAAAAAAAAAAAAAAAAAAAAAAACACCCTGAAGCCTTCTGGGCACTGTTTCTCCTGAGGAGGCAAAGCAGTGAGCCTGGGGTGACAGGGCTGAGCAAGAAGGGACAGGAGATGGAAGATGTTAGGAGGATGATGTAGGTTTGGAAATGCTGCAAAGTCAAGAGATCTCTTCGCAGTTCTTCCACTGCAGCCTAGGAGAGACAGGGGCCAACATGCAGGTAGCACAAGCCTTAATACAAGATGTGTGGTTCTGCTGCCCTAATTTTCCACTAGGGTAACAAATCCATTTAATAAATAATGCCTTAATTTTCTGACAAAGCCCAATCACCCTGAAAGTGAAGCACCTTTCCATTTGTTAGCAGCACATAAGTGGTATGATCATCCATGGAGTAACGGGTGGGAAGGTCTACAGAGGGCAAATATGCATTTGTCACTTTAACAACAGATGCCAACTAGCCATAGATACTTCATGGAAGAAAGGCAGTTAGCTATTTGTAGTATGGATTGTGTAATTCCCATTTGTCAAATTATTTCTTATTTTCTGAATGATCAGAGAAAAATGACTGTATGGCAAAGACACTTAGCATGTTGCAATGGCCCAGGTGTTCTGAAATGGGACATACAGAAACCCCTGGACTGGGACATGGTTGAACTAGGTATGACCTCTTGTAGATGGCGCTCATTTTAGAGATCCAGTTTACAGAATCTCTGCTGGAAGTTGATCTTAAAGGGAAAGTCACAGTGGCACTTAGGTTCACCTCCTGGTTCTGGTACAGATGACTTGTGAGATTTGGTCCAGCAGAAGGCATAAGAGTGAAACGTGATCATCCTCTGGCATCTCAATGTATCTTGGGCCTAATCCTCTATTTACATCTGTAAGTCACTTCAAAGGAGATAGCCTTGTGTTCTTTGAGCACAGATACTCGGCTGGATTGTGTTTTCTCTCCCTGCTTCATGGTTGCACACAGGCAATCCCACTTGCTGCTCTCTGTGGGTTGTTGTGAGGGCTCCCACGTCGTCATCTGCTGTGAGGTGCTCAGGTCTGGTCTATGCTGAAAGCCTGTCTAGCACAGCCATCTGTTGGAGCTGTGGCTCTAGCTTAGGCCAAGGCTATTGTTTTTATTTTAATCCCTGCTAAATACTGGAAGATGTTGATAAACAAGTACTTCAACAGTGTCAAGCTTACATGGCATTTTCATTACTGTGCCTCTTTTTTCCAAGTATAATAAATATATATTATTGTATATATTTATAGCTAGCATGTACTGACCCCCATGGACACCTATTTTTGCCACTGTCTTAGCAGTAAGGGAAAACTGGTGTTTCTATAAAGTGTGTCTAGGAGGGAAAAGTCATTGCCAGTGTAGTAACTATCTGTATATTTATGCCTGGGGCTAAGGGTGCTTGGTTAACAGGAGTGCCTTGCACGCATACCTTCCCAAACAAAGTAGAACCTCCACTGAGTTGCTGAACTCATTTTAGTAAAAGATGCCTTAGTCACTCAGCATAAAGTCATTGTCTTACAACCCATCTTTTATAACTTGCAGAGAAAAAAAACCCTCCATTTCTTCCTGCTGCTGACACCTCACTATTAATTATCAAATAAGCACAAAATTGAATTTTACTGCCTTTGTTACAAAACCAATTCTCTGGCAAGAACTAGTCCAAGTCAATAGACTCCACTCAGTGGAAAATAAAATTATAATTCACCCATCTAGTACTAGTAGTAGTTACCCATCTAGAGTGGAATTAGGATCTGTTATATAAAATAGTGCCTCACAAAGTAAGCATAACAATGTTACTGCCTTGGTTTAAAACGTTGTAGCTCTTGTTCAGCCTGTCCCTTTAGCTTTGCTGTGGTGCATTGATCAAATGCTCACTCAGTCAGCAACGCACTCGTTTTGATTCTATGGGCATCATAAATTTTCTTTTTGCAGAAAATCTTGAAATTTTGTAGTGGTTAGCAAAATAAAGGACAATGAAAATTCCGTCTCTCTAACTGCCATTCTCCATCTTCACAGCCACAATACAAATTTTGGTGGGGAAAATGCCCAGGTTTTAAAAACACCAAACAAACTCCTTGTACAATTGGTATGTCATTACATGAAGCATCAGACCAGAAATCAAGTAATATTTGTTTTGGAAAAAGATGAATGTTGGAGCGTATACCACAGTGTATTAATGATCATGCTATTCATAATCCAAATGGTGCCGGATTCAGCTGCCTGAGCTATCATCTATGAAACAAAATAAAGGCGTCTTTCACATGGTGCTTGCAAACGCTTTGATGTGTAATTAAGGCATAATGCAATCCATGGGAAACCCTCTTGAGAAGGAGGGACAAGAGCCTGCCCATACACTGTGAGGATGAGGAGGTGGAGCTGCTGGTGGCTGCTTCTGGAGGAAAGCCTGTGGAACAGAGGGCGGTGGCAAGAGAGGGAAAGTGTGTGAGGGCAGTGCCTTTCTGAGGAGGAGGCTCAGGGAGATCTGCAATCACAAAATCCAGGGAGAAATCAGAGCAATGTGGCAACTGTGGAGGGAGAGAAACAGTCTTCACTGCTCTGGGAAAGGCTTTGGTAGAAAACACGTAACAGCAAACAGAAAAGTGTTGACAGATGAAAGGCAAGTGTAGTGTTTGATAAGTATTGGTTGTTGTGTCAGGTAGGAGAGGAGATCAGGCCAGGTTGTTCTACTAGACACTGAGAGGAGACTGAGCCTATATAGGGTGGAGAACCCAGGCCAGAACTCAGAGCTTTCTGCAGCCTGGGATCCTGTGAAAAAGACACCAAGGATCTGCAAGAACTGAATAACTGTAGGACTATTCAAACCCCAAAAAGCAGAGAACCTTCTGCACAGCTGTCATAGGCCCTGGAACAGCACTTGTGTTTTGATAAGTGCATTGAAAGATCCTCATGTGCTTAGACTGCTGAAGAAATGCAGTTATTAAATTAATAATATGGGGAATTCATTGAGGGTGGGAGGATAGTTGCTTCTAGATCAGACCTTCAGTGGATATAAATTAGCATAGTTCAGTTTGATATCTGATCCTCCTTATCACAGTTCAGAATTGCACACACATAAGCAATACTCAAACAGATTTTATTATAGCCCTCAGCTATGAGAAAATGCTTTATAAGAGTGTTGTTCTGAATATTATGAAGATTGTACTCAAAAACATACCAACAGTGACTTGCTTTTATAAAAGACTTCTATCAATGCCATAAAAACTGTATTTTGTATTTTGTTGAATATTGTCAGCAATTTGCTGTATCTGTTCATTAAAAGTAGGTTGGATTACTAGCAAATGTGTAATAAAAATTATTCACTTTTTAATGAGTCTTTTTTGCCTCTCTTTAATATTTAAACTCCTTCCTTCCTACTCCTGCATTCAATTCTATTCTTTATGCATAACAGGCAGGTCAGCTGTGCATTGTTACTACATTATCTGTTCATGCCCACATGCTATGTTTCTAGTCTTTCCAAATCTCTTAATTCGTTCAACATACCTAATTTTGACTGTCTTTAAACTCAGCTGTTGGAATGACCACATGAATAATTTAGTAATTATTCAGAATCAATAGCACTTCAGCTTTCATTGCTATGAGAACTATGGGAGGATGTGAGGCCAGGAGGCCAAAAGAACCCTTTGTTTGTCACGCTAAAAGATCTCAAGATTTGGGGAAATCTAAATGACAATGAAAGAGTTAAAAATCATGCATGTGCTGCCTTTGCTTCACAGTTCCCTTTCATTATGTGTTACATTTTCTTTTCGTACATAACCAACAAAGCATATCTGAATTTTCCAGGCCTCAAAACAGTGTCCAAGCTGTAGAGATTCAGGCTGGGTCTGTAGGTCTTTTCTCAAGTTTCCACTGTTGAGTAAATTTCCTTCAGCCTGTTTATTGCAGACCAAGATGCCATGCCCTAATCACCTGCTCATCACACCAGCCCTGCCCGTCACACCAGCCCTCGCTGGGGCTTCATATGTTCCCAAATAAGGTTTAATTTCTGGACAAAGCTTTTGTTACTCACCCTGAAAGCTTCTTTTCAAATATTGCCCTAGGCTTTCCTCCCTTTATATGTCTGTCTCTGGATTTCAGCTTGTGACGACATTTCCTGAAAAAGCAAGGTCCTGATGGAACACAGGAGCTGTCCCTGTACCAAGAGTGTGTTTTCTTATAAGCCCCTTATTTTTCAATCAGCTTTAGTTTGAATTTTTATATGGCTTTATCTCTTCCTTTTGTATTTATGCAGTTGCATCTGAGGGAAAATAGCATGCAGTAAAATTCCTAAATACAATTTAAATATAGCTCATTTCAATCCGCTTGGTTTTACATTTCCATTCATCAATACATTAAGCTAAAAGTATCCCAGATTGCTTTGTCTTGCTTCTTTTAATTTAAGAAAAATTATTGAATATTTTATAATTTCTTCTCAGAAAAGTGTATGCAGTTCACCTTAGAAAGCATCATTTGAGCAGAATTAAAGAGCAGTTATTGATGTGCAGCACAAAACAGAGTGAACATATTTGAAAAAGACAGAATGGCTTTTGGCAATAACCAATATTTGGGTTTGATTTTTTTCCTTAAGCCAGCTCAAAACAGGAGAGGAGAAAGTGCTGTTGGTTTTACTGTCAGTGCACCAGTCTGGTAGCAGCCAGCTTCTTTACACTGTCCTTTCAGTCTCTTATGAGGAGTAGTGATAAAACTGAATTCTGGATGCTTTGGCCACCGAAAGGTGTAACCTATGTGATTACACACAATACAAGGGATTTATACTAAGACATTGTTCCTGCAGAAGAGACATAAATCCCTCTTGCCAGCTCCCTTCCACTCCATTCTAGTGCTGCATTTTAAAACAGCAGACGTTTTTGCTTTGGATTTTTTTACTCAGCCTAAATATTTCAAAGATAGCATCAGAACTATATTTATCAAGTTATACAACACTTTCGTCTCCCTGTGTAGCTGGCTGCTTGCAATGTTTCCACAGCATCCTCTTTACACAAGACACCATTAATAGACTGGTGCCTACAAGCACCCAGATGAGACTTTGGAGACTCATTTTTGCATCAGCTCTTTGAGAGATATTTTACCACTGCATTTTAGCTGTGTTACACTGCTGATGGATTGAAAAACCAACACACTCTGCTCCATCATTGCTGATGAAAGTTAGACAGACTGGTTTTGTTTTCTCTTTCAGTCACCATCAAGGAGGGATTACTGTGGACTGTTCAGGCAGGGAGGTGGAGAGGAAGTGGCGAAGTCTCAGTGCCCAGAACTCGGGTAACTCTTTCTCCAAAGGAAGAGCTGCTCCATGTCGCACAGGACAGGGGTTTCACGCAGCTCTCCCTTGTGTGGCACCGAGCGAGGCAGGCGCAGAGCTGAAGCTGCGAGTGATGAGGCTCGATCCGTTCAGCTTTCTGTGCACGGCCCTGAGAGCAACCGCTTGGAATTCAAAAGATTCCTTGGAAGGGGGCTGAGCCTGTAAGGGAGGTGCGTGGGGGCTGATCCCGGGCTCCAGGCACGCCTTAGCTCATCTGCTGCGCCGCTCTGCCAGACGTGCTCTGCAGGGAACAATGAGGAGGATCCGCCTTAATGAAACCCTTGGAAGCCTCACGGGCGGTGAGAATCAGGGCTGCAGGGATAACCAGCTGTGACTGTCACAGCAGTATCTTCTGCAGGCCCAGAGGTCGGCACCAGCGTCTCTGGAGAGGCTGTTTCTGGGAGATCTGTGAAGGTTTACGCTTCCTACTTACTATTTGACAGCTCCACTTAACATTGCTGCCGGCTCCTGGAACAGCGGCTGACCCAAACATGGTCTCTTAAGCATGAAGTGAAGTTTCTCCTTGATGCAGCTTGATAATGACTGATTTCAGTGCCCTGAAGAATTTGGCCCCTGATTACCAATCAACTGACTGACATGAATCAGGCGGCAATTAAATTCCTATAAAATATGACTCATTCATTCAGTAACATTTCCAAGTCCCTTAGAAATGCTCTTGGAAATATCCATTGCCAGCTATTCTAAGATAAACATAATTGTTAAGTGTACTAAATTCTTTTTCTTTAGGGGCAGTGAAAAATCAGAGCTCTGAGCATTTTAATGGGTGTTGAAATTAGGTGGGTTTTTTTGTTTGTTTGTTTTGTTTTGTTTTTGTTTTTTTTTTTTTTGTTTTGTTTTGTTTTGTTTTGTTTGTTTTTTTTTTTTTTGTTTTTTTTTTTTTTTTTTTTTTTTTTTGTTTTTTTGGTTTTTTGTTTTTTTGTTTTGTTTTGTTTTGTTTTAATCTCCCTGAATTCCAGGCCTGTGTGGCTTTCTGTGGAGGTGAGTTTTACAGTTCAGTCACACATCATAGGAAAGAGTGTTTTCTTTGATCAATTTTTAGCTTTCCACCTTTGAATCTTTCTATTCCTTTCTTCTGAGACAGGAAAATCAACTCCTAAGTTCTATCACTTGTTAGCATATTTCTACCTTAAAAAAAAAAAAAAGTCAAAATTCATTTATCTCATTCTCTTTCTTGTGGTACCCATGCTTCACTGTCTATTTCCATTTAGTGAATTTTCCATGCCCCAAACACTTTTTTTTCTGTACTTTGAACTCTCTCTTAGTTCTGCTTTGTCTCTTAAAAAGAAACAGAGAGGGAATATATAGTTTGCTAGTCAAAATTGCATGTCTCTTTCCTACTGTATAACCTTAGAAAAGATGAGGAGGAACTGCATGAGAAACAGTTTGGATGCCATCCTGGCCAGTTTTTGTGTCCACAGCATTTTAGGAGACTGCTCCTGTAAAACATCCTGGATGGTGATAAAGCACTTTAAGCTTGCATTAATAGTAGTAGGATTTGAAACTGCTCAGCACCTCTTAACTATCCGATCCAGAAAGAGAGGATTATATTTTTGGCTGCAGCTGCAAAGCTTAAGCGGTTTCTACCAATGTTTCTCTATAGCAAAATCAGGATATTTCCTTTATAATATATTAGCAGGAAATATTTCTCTGAATACTCTGTTGTTGTATCTTCCAACCAGACGCATAAAACTCCTTTCTCAAATAGGCCTTTTGATCCATTTTTTTTCCCCTCACAAACCACATGAATCACCCATGTACCAACAATTTGCCTCATTTCTCAATCCATCTTTTTTAGACAGACCACACCCTGAGCTATGTCTGGATCCTTTCCCACGTACTAAAAGTCCCTGCTAAGAACCAGACTGTCACCATCTCCATGACCTCTGAAAACATGCAGTTTAGGTCATTCACCAGGGATGTAGGAGTCCTGGGTTTGAAATACAATGCTAGCATGACTCAGAATAGAGGTGTGGTTATATGATTTCAAGTTATTGCCCTGTCAGGTATTTTCTGTTGGAGTTTTATCCCTTATGGTAGATGAAACAACTATTGCTCAGAAAAACCTCTAAAATTCGTGAACCAGCAGTCTGGGGAGTCAGGCTGCAGCACTGACTGGTGAGTCACGTGCAGAGACATTATCCTGTTGTTCAGTGAGAGAGGTGGATCAAGACTATCCCCAAACCTGACATTTAGGGAGTTCTCCTTTAATATGGAGGGCATGGCTCATGTCTCAGAAGAGACTGCAAGCCCATTTGCACAGCTTAAATCTTGTTTGAGGTCTCTGACCCTCACATTGTCCCTATTTGCCACATCCTGAAGTGGGAGATTTGGTCTTACTGGCAGTGCACTCTCCTCTGAGCTTTTGTCTTGGGCTGAGATCGCAAACACATGAGATACTACTAATGGTGGACAGTAGACTCTTTCAGGAGGTTTCTTTCAGAAATCAAGGCACCCTCTGGCGCCCATGTCAAGGAGAGGTGTCAGCAGCACCAATCAGACAGATTTAGATGAGAAAATGCATAACAAAGAGCCTGACTGCTTCTGAAGATCCAAAAAAGATGAATCTGTCAATTTTTGCTCTAAGTGGGAAGCTGAACTTTAAGGCACGGCTTAACCAAAGGGCAGCATATGGCAGCAGTACAGCTGTTTGAAATCCACATGCACTTCACACTGGCACTTTGACAAACGCTATTGTGTTACAAATACTGGATGACACAGTAAATCTGGGGCTGCATTCAGCTCTGCCCTACGCAGGCATAATTCCCACTGACTCCGTACACGTCTATACCAAAAAAATGTATGGAAGTGCGTAGGCTCGAAACAAATACACGGTGCTTGTAAGGAATCCTTCTGGCAGGCTGAGCACCATTGGATACGGTTAGACCCCTGTAGCAGGAAGCGTGAATGCTCTAATATGGGACTGGAGGAAAAATTAGGGAATCCATGAGGTCTAGAAGATGCCTGGTGATTTTAAAGACAAAACTTGAATTTCTGCACTGGAGCAACAGACGTGCTGGCTGGTCATTATAAGGGGAACAGGGCTCCTCCTGCTGAGATCCATTTACTGTCTTTCATACTCTGCTTTTTGTCTCTCTGCCAGTTTCTACAAGGAAAGAAAGAATTCAGAGGGTTGTTTTTTTTTTTCTGAAGCAAAAGCCTACAGGAGGCCTAAAAAGAGCACTACACAAATATATCAGAGAAGAGATCATGTTGCAGGGAAGCTGTGGCTGCCAATGATGAGATGTTCAGTTTCTTAGCCACTTTAGGTCAGAAACCAGGTGTTATGTTGTTGATCCCATGGCTGCTTGCCATCCCCTGCCTTCTCCTGTAACAAACAGTCTCAGCCGAACAGCTTTCACAGCTCCAGATGTTTAAGAATACACTTTTAGAGTACTTGAACAAGAAAGTGCTCTTTGCAAAGTACTGCTTTCTATGTTCAGTGGCAGAGCCAGTGCTGAGTCCTCTACACTGATTTTTAGTTGGCATTTTAAAAGCTTCAACAAGTCTGGACATATATTTTCTTTGCTTAAAACCTGCTTAACTCTTTCAGCACTGTGGTTTTAGATCCCCCAGTTACTCATATAACTACAAAGGCTTAAAATCTGAACAGTGGAAAATAAATGGGAAATCAATGGCCTTTTTTTTTTTTTTTTTTCCAGAACAAGTAAAGGCAGAAAGGAAAAATGTTGTTAATATGAAATCAACTTACTTTTGCATTTTCTACCACTAAGAGCCAGAACAAGCTGGCTTATACCAAATGGTCAAGCAGCAGGGACAATTTTTGCAAAGGGCACAATAAATGCAGAAAATACCATCCCACTGGAGCATTTGGGGCATTTTATAACAGTCACAGCTCCAAATTTACTTAGCCAAATGATATTACAAACTGTGGGGAAAACGGACCAAGAGTTAAAAATCATTTAAGATTTAGGTAAAAATCTATCCTCATGTTAAAGATAAGTACTTTATGCTAAAAGAGGCAGAGCTGGTGCTGGCATCAAAGACAAGGATGTCAGCAGGAAGTGCCAAGGAAACAGCTGAGGCCTTGCACTTCAAAAAGCTTAACTCTGGGTGAGGGATGTTCCCACCAACAGTCAAGATTCACAGATGACATTTTCAGATGTCTGGTTTTTTTCATCCAGGCAGTCACATGATGGATCCTATGCCATATGTCTTTTCCATGGGCTTGAGTTTCTTAGGTGTCTACAACTGCTTTCAGTTCTCCACTATAAGGTGGAGAAGAAAGCCTCGCTGGTTTGTCTTGTTATTTTAGAATTAGTTCCGTGAGATTTGGACAGATTCCTATTTTTCTTCCATTAGCAGAGACAATTTTTAGCTGCTAAATGCAATGTTAACCAGTTTCTCTGACAAGGACATGGCTGACCCATCAGATCTTTGACAAATGATTGATTTAATCTAGAAATGTCTATTTATAAACTAATGTGAAAAAAATATTAAGGATGAGTAAACTAATTAATAAGCAGTGTATTCCTGCTGGCAACATGAATAAAATTACTGCTAGGTCAACAGAGAATTCAGCATTGCTCCATATGCTTCTTTTAGTGCTGTTCAAATAGCTCAGGTGTAAACTTTGGTTGACCTTATTTATTTTGTGTTTAGGTGGGTCAATAAAGGAAACAGTCACATATTAAACTAATTGCTTATTTTAATTCCTTCCTTCTACTGTGAAGAGGAATAATAAGCATCTTATCTTGTCGATATATCTAGAGTTCTTATCAAACTTATCCTGCTTTTGGAAAAACTGTATCCTCAGAAATGAGGCTGAATTTTTCCTAAAATGAGGCTGAATTTCCCCTAAAATTTTAATCCCCACAATCTTAAACATTTATAATCTGAATGAGGGAAAGAAGCACTCTGACTTTATGTTTTTAATGCCCTTCATTCATTTATTTGCTGAGGTGGGGCAGGAAACCTCAGTCTACAGGGGTAGGGGAAGGGCAAGCAGCCTCAGGCAGAGCTAAGTTACATCTCTGTGCCTCAGATGCAGAAATACCTGTGGGCATTACAATGCTCAAACCTAAATTGTAGGTGTCTGACTTCTGTCATGGAATCCAAGACCTAAATGGTGCATCAATTCTCCACTGGACGCCTGGGGAGAAGAGTTAGGTGAATCATAATCTACCCAGCTAAATTCATCTATTATGTACAGGCTCCGAACCCAGTAGTGTTAAATTAAAAATTACATGGAGAACACTCAGCCTGTGGTTTACTTGAAAGAAAAAAAAAAAAAAAAAAAAAAAAAAAAAAAAAAAAAAAAAAAAAGAGTAAAAGTGTGTATTTCTTTAAATTTTCTGCTGACAGTCCAGAGATAATTAGCCTACAGCTGCAGGCTGGGGAGAACAGCTCTTTTTTCTGCCTAGAAGCAGCAGGTGAAAACCCTGAGAGAGAAGCTGGGTGCCACTGACTTAATTTAGTTGCTTAAATGAAGGCAGCATACAACAACAGAAAGAAACAGGGAGGTGGCAAATCTTCAAGGCCAAGATTTCTGAAGAGTGGCAGTTAATAAACAGAAACGAGAGTATGACTAGAAAGAAGAAAGGATCAAGTGTACGTACTTATGACACCCCTGTAGTATCATGAGTGCCTTGGATATGTATCAGCTAGACACAAGCCCAGCCTCAAAAGTAGTGCACTCTGATGAGAAATGTGATATGGCAATGGAGAACTGTAAACAACAGAAGATGGAGGAGTGTTACAAAAAAAGTCACGAACCTATATACTGCTAGGCACATATGCAAAGAAACCTTTCACATTTGTCTATTGTGCCCCCACACATTGTTCTGCACCTTACCGAGGCCCGCTGTTTTGCAGGCTTTCCTTGTGACCTCCAGATACTCATTTCTGTTGTGAGCCAAAACACAAACATGCATTTCTTGCTACTTTTCTTGTATTGTGAGTACCTTTATTTTAGGAATGCATTAACATGAAGATTATTTCATTTATGTGAAGGGGAAATTACTTATCTGTTTCAATAAGCAATAGTTCAGTAATAATAAAAGGCAATAATAAAAATGAAAACAAATTATCATAATTATCTGCCCACATAAATTCTTACAACACCTGTTCTATTGGGCATTTGTTTGAAGACGTTTTTTAATCTGCATGAGATGATAAAATGTATATAGAGAGAATTGCTCCATTTTTTTTTTCAGGAAGGATCTTCAAAGTAGCCTGATCACTGTATGCTGACATTTTAATAACATCAATGGGACGACTTGTGGAGTAAGCCTAAGTTAGTGTGGCAAAGTAAAGTACAAGATTAAAATGTATTAAAATGAAAGAGTAGAAGTTGTCTTTCCAACACTTTCATTTGAAGGTGAGAAAGAGCAGTGTCAAAGAATACTGTGCTGCTTTGTGAATCAGGAGATAAGGAATACTGGTTACTGACAATCACCAGTCTCTCCTTCTTCCCAAGTGCTAGGTACACACATGGTCAGGTCTAGTGAAGTGAAAGAAATCCTTGTTTTGGGATCTTAGTAAGTACAGTAAAACATTGCTACAGCCGTGATGTAAAACTAGGTATGACTCCACAAAAGAAACATAGCTCTAGCCATACTTAATAGATTAGGGATGGGGTGGCACAAATACTTGGAGTAACTGTCCAGAAACAGTAAGGTCACATTTGAACAGCCTTTACCCAAGAATAATATTTTTGCTGGGCGAGGGCTCGCTAGGTAAGGCACAGATACAGGTGGAAAAAAGCCACAAGTACCCAGTGGCCGAAGTTGTCTCTGTACCCACACTCCACTCCACCTGAGCAAACAACCAGAGCAGCAGGTAACCGGGAGTAGCTGCAGAGACAGCACCATGAAGGTCAAATCAGGAAACAAGCCCTTATTACTCCTGTTTGTTTTGTTTTATTATTTCCCCATTTTTAAATTTCTCATTCCGTCAAGTTATGGAGGATTTGTTTCTTGAGATGCCATAACAAAGCATGCACGTTATCCAGTGTGATGTGTTACAGAATGTTGTGGGTTTTCTTTAAAGCCTACTCTAGCAGCCATTGTATTTGATATACCATCACATCAGCAAATTTATATGCTTTTGATTAAACTTTTTTTGTTTAGAATGGCACCTCTTATTAACACATAAGAGCAGAGCCAAGTAGAATAGCAAACAGAAGGAAGAAGAATGCTGGAGGAAAAAACCTGCAGTTCTTGGATAGCTGCTTACAGATTTTGTATAAAAACTTGTGAAGATCTCTTGTCACTGAGCAAAAAAAAAAAAAGAAAAAAATGTTTTAGAGGTTTATAGGAAGTGTTAACAACTGCATACTAGGCGTTATTTTCCCCTTGTTAAACAAAATAAATAATGAAACTACCAAGGCTTTTCAAAGATTCTACCAAGAGGCAACTGCCAGCTTTTTGTTTATTTATTTACATTTATAAATTAGTGATATATTGCATGCAAAATCATTTGAAGGGTTGCATATTTATCCAGTGTGAATAAATCTCAAGGCCTGTGTTAAATTTATTGCAGCACAGTGAAACTCAGCCATGCCCACACACCTGCATGAAGTGGGTGTTTTAGTTCCTTGGATCATGTGGATTATCTCCACTATAAACTATGCATTAATAAAGAGCAGAACAGGCACTTACCATATTCCCTTTTGGAATTAAGAAATAAAAGTCAACTTGCTTACTTGGCTGCCTTTGAGGAGGCTTCTAGAAAGAAAAGTTCAGAAGGTAAATGAAAGGAGTATGATGACTAACAAAATAAGGAACAATACTGTGCCATTTTAAGTGCAAATGTAACTTGGAAATACCACCCCAAAATGCTACTGAGTAGCTAAGTCTATGCAAAGTATTTTTGCTGGCCATTTGAAAAAAATAACACAATCACCAAACCTAAAAATCCTCTTTTGTAGAGATATCAAATATAAATTATAACTTTCTGTTAACCTTAGATCTGAAACTTGTATTTACAGGGAATTAGAAAGGCCATGACAACCAGTTTGATTTTTCCACCCATTCCAGCCTCAGGAAAGGAAACAGAATCCAGAAAACCAGTCCCGCCTGACGCCTATCTCATCATCGATTTTCACAGTGCAGTGCAGTGGCAAGAAACAGTTTCATCAGGAGATCAGGAGTTTGAAGAGCTGCTAGTGCAGAGGGCAGGCATTCCTCAAGGAGGAAGAGAAGCAAGACTGGGGTGGATTTAGCAAGTGAGGGCAATAATGTACAGATCCAGCAAGAAAAATGCAGAAGGGAACGCTGGCAGGCAGAGAGCAATGCTCTGCAGAAATCCACAGTGTCTCCACTCGGTTCCCTATTCCCTGTACAGGCAGCTTGAAATCAGCATGGCTGGTCACACAGTGTGGTATAAATACACTATAAACTAGTCTCAACTAATCAAAAATATCCTGAAGATTTTTACCACTGAGATCCAGAGTGCTAGAAGAGTGGAAAGCAGTACTGCTCTGTTGGCTATATTTGGTTTCTTACTAATTTTGCAATAGTATATATACCTGGTATAGAACAGATCAGCTTTTTTTGTTCTTATTCTATAATTTTTTAAATGCATTTTCCTTTCTTTTTTTTTTTCTCCTTCCCCCAAAAATGTCACAGTAGTCTATATTAGTGCCACCCTGTTTCAAGGAAACATATTTACATTGCCACAAGAATAATCATGTGGTTCAAAAGCCCATGAGTCCTTTGTGGCTGTGGGCTTATGTTGCGTCTTGCAGGAGGATTGTGGCTACTGGGTTGTTTTTGGTTGTTTTTGCGCAACTTCTTTCAATTTTCTTAAGGCAGAAGAAAACTGCTGTGGATAAGCATAATTCCTTGGTTTGTCTTGTCATTTTTTAGGTGTGATCACAATATGAAATACTATGCAATTTCAGAAGGATATAAATGAAAGAATTAATAGAAATATAAGTAACTTAATCTATGGCTCATTTTAAGCTTCATGCATAGCCAAAAAATTTGATAGTGAAATATATATATATTTTCCCTCTTTAGATTTGTATTTGAACATCTGTGTCAAAAAATCAAATTCAAACTGATCAAGTCTGTACCTGTGTGAATATACCTTTTCCCTGAGGCAGAATTTTCAGACAGATTGCTGTACTACTGATTTGTGAAAAAAGAAAAAAAAAAGATGCCAAAAAAAAGAAAATGCAAGATTCTTTTCAGTTTATTTTGTGCAGGTTGGTCAGGATAAATGTCATCTCTTCTTAGGTGTTTGACTGCTCAGTCTCATTTGATTTTGCTCGATGAGCTTTCATGCCAATTTACTCATGGGCCAACTTTGCTTGCAAAGTGCTAATTGAGAGAAGGCACCATTGCTCAGGGCTATCTGCTTTCTGGCTAGGACAGCTGATTTTACTGACAACATTATCAGCCAATGTTTCCAACCCAGATGATGAAAATGGGAAGATTTGAACTGGGTCATCATTTTGATACAATTAAAATGAAAATGTTTGTTGCATCGCCAGGGTTTAAATAATCGGCTAGTGGATGCTGGAAGTTTTAGCACAGAGCATGTCTGTGTCAGATTCAACTCAGGTAATCATAGGTCAGTTTAAACACCACAATTTCAATGTTTATATCTCTTTATAGTGGTGCTCATTCAGGCACTCATTTAGGCTTCACTGACACTAGGCTCTCGTGCAAGAATTTAGGCAGAAGAGGTTCCTGGAGTACTTCATAACTGTGAAGGCCTTGGTCAGCTTTTAAAAGAATGGTTTACAAAAGCTCCTCCAAGTGAAAGCCTGGAGGTATCCTAACCCCACACAGTGAGGGTGCCAGTCAGTCATTGGGGTGGGTCACAAAGGTTACTGGAGATAAAGGAATTTTGCAAACCCTGCATAGACACTGCATGATTCAACACACCAAGAGGGCAATGTGCTCACTCCACTGAGCAATTTAATGTTCTGGAGTAATGAAATGATAAGTCTGTTTCAAACAATGGGCTTGTCAAAAAAAACCCCAATAATAAAGATAATGGCATTCCTGTAGAAGAACTGTGGAAAGTTTTACTTGGAAGACTTAAAATTGTTATTTTTGGATGCAAAATCATAATTAACTCAAATAAGCTCCCGTAACTCATGGTGAAATAAAGATAATCACTAACATTGAGAAATACTGATTCAGCCATTTTCATCCATTACACACGGCTGACATAGTTAACTCCTGTTGTCCCTGTGAAACATTGTGGATTGCTGGAGAGGAAAACATAGCGTGGTCCAGGAAGTGTGTACTTAATTTTACCCTAACTTACATTTCATTTATTTGTTGGTTTAGCCTCAAATTAGATGGAAATTAGAACCCTCAAATTAGACCTTATCTTTCACTTGCAGGTGTACTGAGCCTCTCCTAAAAGTAATGTGTACGCATGTATGTGCCACAGTATGTGCTTTCATGTCCACACTCCTGTAATCTTCAGATGCTTGTGTTTAATTAATAGTTATTAAATTAATCCTTGGGGAAAAAAAGTGGTTAATATGTAACAATTGCTCTTTTTCAGAGCAATAGCCATTTATAAAAAGCATGCAGAATATTTAAAACTAGTAAACCCAAGTAGCCTAAAATATATTCTTCCTATTATGCATTCACATTCTACAAGGTCTCTATACCTAGACTTTGACAGGTTGCAACATTTTTTTTTCTCTAGTTACATTTCTCTAGTTCATTTTTACAAGCTTTGCTCAGGTAGAACAGGATGAAGGATGACTCTGCTTCTATCTAATGAGCACTGCTACAGTTATGCCCTCAAAATATTGTTTTAAATTTAAGCAGTAAGATGGAGCCTCTGTTAGTATGAACAAAGGCATTTTATTATCACTACTGATGGCATATAAGCTTTAGATAACTAATTATCTCAGGGTTTTTTTTTCTTGCATCACACACAAGTTTTGCTTTGTTTAACCACAAATTTAGGGTAAGCTTGCCACTGGCACAGCAGATACATTAATAATAGCCATTTCATTTTCAGCAGTAACTGGGCTGTATTGTATTCAGTAATATCCACTACAGAACTTGGAATGAAGCCATTTTTAGAATACAGCTTTCAAACTTTTTTCAGAAAGCATGCATAATGGGGGAATGAAATACGGTTGCAATACAGGAGTAATGTTTGGACAGTTATATTGTAATTGTATGCTGTGTTTCCTGAAGTGAAATCCATACTTGAGTACTTGCAAATGTGAATGTAAGTTCCAAAATTTGCTGATTTTCTACCAAGAATCATTGTCTGCTTTCTGTTTTACTTCATTCTAGTCTTATGTCAGAATATTTGATGTCACTGTAAAACAAAAGGAAGGTAATTCACAGGCATATATATTACCTTGTTAAGTTCAATTGCATTTACCACTGAAAGATGAAGTTTTAAAGAAAATGCCCAATGTTTCTGAGTTTCATAAAAGATTTTGCAAGCAATGTTACCTCTGTCCTGACACTTAAGGATAAAGTGCTTTTATCACCTGACTTGGCAAAAGAATTGGACAATTACTTGATTATTTTTCTCTATATATAAAACCCTTAACCTTTTACTTTAAAACACTCATTTCTAAGTGCAGTGCCAGCCTGTGGAAGGCTTAATAATAGCTAATAGGCCCAGATAAATATGATAATTCTTTTAACCTTCATTTCAAATCCACTTATTTGTTACAGGCATCAATCACATCTAAAAGCTGGAAGATTAATGTATGAGCTGCACTTGGATGTGTAGTTTGAGTGGTCAGGAGCATAAAGACATGAAGCACAGATGTAGTGCAAGCTGAAGTTGGCAGCACAGACAAGGTGTGAAATAGCAGCCTTGCAGCTCAAATACCAGGTGAATGAAACATTTTGAAGCTAGTTTAAGGTATCTGTTACTAGACTTTTGCTGTTTGCATTAAACATTTGTTGTTTTGATAGTTATTAATGTTTAGCTCATACAACTCAACATTTTTAGTTTTCTTCAGCTTTAGACATGGGGGCTTTTGTGTTTTATATCACAGAGATTCCATGTCAAGCCATCGTTTTCTAATCCTATTAGAGCTGCATCTGTTATGATATTAATTGGTGGAAAATAGTATTTAGTAGTTATCCTATTATACAGTCTTTTCCTTTATCACTGGTTTGTTTCATATCTCTAGAGCTCAGATTTTCTTCTGGCTTTAGTTCAGTATGTTTGAAAAATCAGAGCCCCAACAAAGGTATGAATGGAAGCATGATATCCTCACTCCTTCTTGGCTAACACAAAGAAAGTGTAGTATATCTCTCCTTTGTTTCTAGGTAAGGATTTAGAATGGCTTTTAAAATATCTCAGATTACTTTTCTCACATTGTTTATCCAATATGACCAATCATAGAAGGCTCTCTTCCAATCCTCTTGTTTAACTTATCAGCTTGTTAGTTCTGTGGAATCTTTCTCATACATTTTTTTCCCTTCACACAACACTCACCACAGGTGAAATTCATTCCTGGGTCTATAGCCAGTTCCAGGATCTGGAACTTATTATATTAATGATAAGTTATTGCTTAAATTTATAGCAATATTATGAGGACATAAATTAATTTTTAAGGACCTGGTATGGTCCTCTGAACAGGTGTGATTTTTAACTATTAAGATAGAGTTCTTTTCAGCTGGAAAATTTGCAGCTTTGCTGGTACTTTCAAACCATTTAAACTTTCAGTCTCCTTGACTATAAATGCAGCTTGCAGTGGGTGAAGCCCTTGATAAAGTGATGCTTAAGCCTCATTTGTATGGAAGGCAAACAATGGCTGTTACAGAGTTTCAGAATGGTGTGGGAGACCAAATTATCCAGCAGCTTCAGTGTGAGAAATTCAATGAAAATATTTTAAAAATTTCAGAAAAATTAACTGACATCTGTATGCTTGATATTATCTACAGTCGAATTAACTGGGAGAAATGGCTATGAAGAGAGTGATTATAATAAGAAGAAAAAGAATCAACTAATTTCAGTGCTTGACTCATTTCTGTAGATTAATAATTGATACTAGATTTGGTTTAAGGAAGATCAAAAAAAATACTTTTTTTTTTTTAATTTATTTTTACTCTAGAGAGAAAGGAAAAAAGAGACAGACTTACATAAGTCTAACAGGTTTTTTTTTTTGCTACTTTCAACTAACAACTCTAGCAAACAACTTTTCTGTTGGAAAACTAAGCATTCTCATAGCACATTCACTGTTCTATATCTCAGTCAAAAATTCAAGATGATTATTAATACACAATATGATAAACTTAATTTAATTTTATATATGGAGCCATGGTTTCTGATACATATAATTACAGTTCTCTGCATAATATAAAGTTGGGATCTGTGCTGAAGACCTGAAGCTGGATATAGAAGTTTTCTTGTGGACCTGCAATGTAAATCCTAGCACATTTAAAATACCA
The DNA here is from genome assembly GCF_965231275.1 of Zosterops lateralis. Lineage (NCBI taxonomy): Eukaryota > Metazoa > Chordata > Aves > Passeriformes > Zosteropidae > Zosterops > Zosterops lateralis. Next base: position 36,896,754 of record NC_139763.1, read on the forward strand.
TACTGTGTTTTATTTTTGGAAGTTCACTAAGAGGGCTTATTAAAAAAAAAATCTAAAAAAAAAAAAAAACAACTCAGTGCAGCTTTCACATCTCATGTTTTGAGCAAATTTGTATTTTGCAAATACAAATAGAGTGTATCTTCTCGTCAGGCTTCATGTGAAAGGGACTTCCCCTAGAACGGTCACTACCTGGCTGTGGCTTTGTGGACCAGGCCCTCTTCCAATGATGTGTCTTTTACTCTTGAGTACTTCTCCTTTCACTTTTGGTGCCACAAATCTGCCACGAAGGTGTGCCACATGTCCTGGTATGTTGATTGGCATTGCTTGTCACACAGTGGAGTGTTTACCTGGTTTTTCTGGACTTGTGCTTTGCTGAGGCTGTGCAGTTCTACACACCAACAGGAGGATAATACCTGAGGGGTAAATTTGGCACTGAGGATGCCTGCTAACAGACTAAGATCTCTTTATGAAATGCCTCCCAGCAGCAATGTGCCTATGAAACAAAGGCAGCTATTAACTAAACACAACTTTGTAATTATAATAATACCCACTCCAATACAAAATCAGTAAAATTCAGAAATGAGGAGCAACTACTGCTGACTGAGATAAAAGAGTAAAGATTAACTTTAATTAAAGGCTAAAAATCACAATGTTTTTGCTTCAATGTTTTTTCTTCTTTGAAAGGTCACTTTCTTTCTCGATGCTCCCTCATATAATTTCATTTTTCTTCTAGTGAAAAGTATTTTAGGCTGCATGACATTCAGTCTAAATGCATGTCCATTCTTTTCTTGCTTATTTTTGCATGTTGTATTAAAACTTCTGATTCACTATGATATTCAATAGTTGATATATTAGACCCTGTTACTGCATTCACTGTTCTTGTCATGCTTCCTTCCTCTCTTAATATCTGGCTTCACAATTACTCAATCATTATCTTTGTTATTATCCTGTTTCTCTTGTGCCTTATCTCTGTTTCACTCATCTTTTCCATCCCTGGAATGGACCTGCAGCTGTTCTCCCTCTCCTGTCACCTCTTTGGAGTCTAAAACAAGGCTTGTGTCATCAAAGAAATATTTCATATGCATTGATTTTTCCCTAAGTGCATCTGGTTGTCTCTTTACTTCTACTACTTGATATTTCAGTACCATGAATGATAACATTTTTAAATGTTCAGTTTTGGTTCACCATTTCATTCCTTCACAGGGAAAAACAAAGTTTTATTGCATACCTGAAAACTTGACACCACTTGAAAAATCCCCAGTAGATTACACAAATGTTCATGATGATTTACTGTGTCCACATTAAAAGCTGACTTCAAGAAGAGGTTGTACACCATGTCTACAGAAACTGGCATTTTTTTATTCTGTGACTATCTCTTCCAAAGTTCGAGCAATTTGCTCTGTTGAGGGAAAGAAATTAACTCAGACTACTTCCACTGCAGTGGTAATGATGTCTGAGCTAACTATGTTAAGATAGTCGAGATAGCTCTGTGCTTCAGGGAACTCACTTCTGAGCAGCCATATCCTAGGAATAGTGAGATAATTAGGAAGCACTTTCAGATAACTGATGGCAAGGCTTCGCATTTTAAAGGTATTGCTATATATGCTAGAAAAATGAGATTTTTGAATTAGTAGTTTCACATGCCTCAACTTCATCCTCTAAAAATCAAGCCTGTTAAAGCCCGGATGGTTACATGAAGTCAGCACATTCAAAGTCATATAACACTCTTAAACAGAGTGGTACTATGAATGTTCTACAGGGCATGTTTGGAGTTACATTACCTCCTGATTAACAGTGGATTTTCTTACTTCTTTCATTTGTGAGGATGACAAAAATATTTCTGTCTTGGATGTGTGTGAAAATTCCCTTGGGTAGCCAAACCTTAATAGTACCTCCATTTTCAACTTCTGGTTGTGAGATTCTTTTCTACAGTGTTTCAGAGGGTAGAAAACTTTTTCTTTCCTTTCATCTCAGAAAGCCTGATAGGATTGTCCAAGAAATCCCTAGAGAAATAGAGAAATAAATCTAGACCTTCAGGACCTCTTCATTCTGTCACTTCAAGACTTATATTCAATATCTGGAACAATGATCAGTGAATGCTTAAAGTAAATGATTGGTGTATCGGTCTCTGCCATGTTAATCAATGATGCTTCTTTAAATACTGTTTCACAGCTATTAAACAATGCATTTCTGGTGAGTGAAACAGGATTTTCATAAACAGCATATGGAGCTGACTGTAAACCAGATTTGCTTCTTACTTTTGTTATAAAAAAATCAAGCTGACTCTGCCAACATTAGGCAAAGTCGGTCATCTACATTAGATCTTCCTGGAACAAACAAGAAGATGTTTTTATTAGTTTTTTTCCCTTTTTTTCTCCCCTCACAGCAATATTTTTCTCCTTAAACATCACATTTATGGTTGTATTTCAGCTGTAATTTAAAATAAACAAAAATAATTTTTAAAATGTGGGGAAGATCTATGCAGGCTTTTTTGAGAGGTTTTCATCTGCATCCTTCATGTATTTGAGGGTTTTCATGTGTATCCTGCTATTAAATGAACAGCAGAGGATAAATAAAATATACTGTATTTTTTTTCCACCTGAAACCAGCACAGAGTTGAGTAAAGGGTACACTGTGTGTGTGTACATACTGTGGAGAGAAGTGCTTCCTTATTCCTGTTTCAGGGGGCTATACCTAAAGTGAGACCACATAAATGCAGAACAAAGAAACATGGAAGAACTGAAATCTAGTTACTGGAGTGGGAGCAGCGACTGTCCTCTTCTGCCCCACATGGTCATGAAAACCTCTTGAAGACTTCATATGCATATAAAGGAGTGAGCAAGAGAAAACAAAATCATAACAATTTACCTCTTCTTCCACATAGTTTTTATTATTGTTTTCATCTCCTTTTCCATTTAAGGGGAGGTACTATACAGTTCATCAGATTTTAATGTGAAACATTTGTGCACATATTAAATCTTGTGATTACTACTTGCCCGGCACTATTGAATAATGATTTGAATGATGGCTATCTGCATATTCTATACTCTAAAATTATAATAAAAGCTCTGAATATTGCATTTTGCTGTCATTCTCTCTTCTGAGTAAATATATATTGAAATGAGATAGAGTTCAAAAACATTACACTGGACTATGATTAAACCAAGATGTAAGGACATCTGTCAGAAACAACCTCATCGCTAATATTTTCACAGTAAAATTTCTCTTTATTTATATATAGAGTGAGAAAATGATTCTCATATATGATTTCCCCTTGTCTCAACTACAGACTTTTCCTGAGGAAAGGCAGTTGGCTCAGATTTTGACCCTTTGTCCCCTTTCATTGTTTTCTTTGGCTACTTGTATAGCAAAAATTATTATTTTTTAAATTAGAGCCAATTATGTTACTGGCTGCACATGTCTGACAGACCATCAAAATTTAATTGCCACAAAAATTGCTTTCAAAAAAATCAAAGTTACCTACATAGTCTGCAAGATAAAGAGTTACTCTGATTCTGCAAGCCTATTTGATAACAACAGGTCACAAAATAGGGAAAATCCAAAGAAACTAGAAGTGATAATTGCTTATTATTGGTGGACCAGCACCAGCATTCTTGTAAATCCTCCCTCAAAGATTAATACAAGAATGTCAGCTCTAAATATTTTACAGTTTAATAGAAATTTAATTTATTTATCATTTGTTCTTCCCAGAACCAATGCTTACATACAAAGCTAAGTGCTATATAAACCAATGAAAACAGAGGATGTAAAAAAAGATTAGCATCTCTTTGTGCCAGAGAAGTATGCAATATGAAGTATTTTTGTTATGCCACTTTATTGAGAAGAGCTTTATACATTTGACAATGTCTTTGAATGAATAGCATTTTAGATAACTCAGTGTAAATGTTTCCTCCTCCAATCAAGATTATCAGAATTAGAACAGTGTCATGGGGACTGTCTAAAAAAAAAATATTGGTAAACATGAAATTATTTAGTTATAAGAATATTTTCCAGCTTTTCAGCTGATAAAATAATTGAGCCTGGAAAGTAGATAAAACAATCAAATAATATAAAAATTCTCCCCCTACCTCGCATATGTGAAGAATTAAAACTCCATGATCAAAAATACATTTAAAAATACCTACAGAAATATCATTTTAACACAAAGCTGGCATGAGTCAACTTGTCATTTTACAGATAAATTGCTTTTGTTGTTATTTCACTCTTGCAAAACAAAGATTAGTGCTTGATTGCAGTGGAATTCTGACACCTGTGAAGCCCATTTTGTTTTTTAGCTGAAGTAGGTCATGGCTTCAACCTTAAATTTTGCAGGTGGAGATCATGTTCTTTATAGCTATAACCTGCCTTGACTCAACCAGTCTTTGATGTGTTGGATGGACATTAATAGAAAGAAGGAGAAATGCCATTCAAAACAAGAGGAAACAATGTTACTGCCTTACATGAACCTGTTTAGGTCTGGATTCAACATCCTCTGAATTTAATGGCAAAGTTCCTCCCGATGCCAGTGGAACAGAAAACAAAAGGGGAATAGACTTAACAATTAGTTTTGCTTGCTTTTCACACAGAATAGGACTCATAACAGGGAAGGGGACCTCTGTGAAAATAGAGAAACTTGTGTAGATCAAAAATCATCTGTAACGTAAACTGTAGCCCCTGAAAATAGTTAAACACTTGTGGGACATTTTGCAATTATTTTCGTCTAAGGTAAAGAAAATAAAGCTTATGAATTACTGATTGCAGACTATATGAATCAGTAGGAAGAAGCAGAAGATCAGACTCTGACCTGCATTGGGAAGGAATAGGGGTGGGTTGTGCTGTGCAGTTTAGGCGATCCCTCTGCCTCTGAATCTCCAGTACGAGAGTCTGTGTGACCTCCTGCATGAGTGCACGTGTGCCTGTGTGTGTGCGTGCATCCAGAGATAACAAAATGGATGGGTAATTCCCATCCGACTGGAAGGAAAATGTGAAGTATGGGGAGATAGTTGAAATAAATGGCAGATGGCTTGAGCTTGTAAGATGGAAATCCCAATCTTACATGCTACGTAGGGAAATTAACATTGCTCATGACTGTCTCAGATAATTTCAGTTTAGGAAACAAGGAAGCTAAATGCTTTTTTGAACTGGAAGTCCACACTAAAAAAGTTCTAGGCAAGTGTTTGTATCTATATTTTAGTTAGAGGAGGAGTTCTCCTTGAAGAAAACTGAGACACATGAACAAGGAAGGTGTTGATACACATGCCAATAGGTCCCTCCAGTTTGGGTGGTCAGGAGCCCCTCTTTGTGGGGTGTACCTTGGAAAGTGACAGTCCTGTGGTCAGGAGTTGGTAGCCACCTGAAATTAGGGATCACTCTTCCAATCACACCTGCCCCACAGGCCAGAACAGCCTTTATCAACTGTTGGGAATATCAACACTTTCTTCAGTGAGGTCCTTTCCAATGGAATGCAGGACTCACTCACTGTCCTTTCTGCAGCAGAAGGGTATGCTCAAGAAGGACTAGTAAACACTCCTTCCTCTATATAAACCCTAATAAAACCCTGATTTTCCAACAGTTTCAGTTTAATACATTTTTTTACCTGACTAAAATGGGTCCATACCCTATAGAATTGTAGTATCAAAGTGAAGGAAAGAGGTTGCTAAGGGAGCTTCTACTTTAACTATGAAACTGAGCTCACTGAAAAAAGTATTGTTGTAGTTACAGGTAATGGACATTGAAAATTTTGTTTTGTTTTCTGTGAACAGATCTCCCAGAAGATTTTCCTACATTATCAACTAGTGGACATAATTGTATAATTCACTAGGGAAACCAAAGCTATGAATATCTTACCTTTGTTAAAAAAAAAAACCAAACAAAAACCCCATACATACTAATTTTTTTTTTTTTTTTTAATATTATATATATATATTTTCAATTGTATGCCTTGGAGTCTGCAGCCAGATTTCACAAGCACTTTAAATCTTACATTAGCATTAGAATTTCAGCCATAAAATCAAATTATTTTGCTGACCTGTTTCAATTAGTTCACAAAGATAATCTGTGTTTCCAATAGAACTTCCATGGCAGACAGCTATAGGAAAGATAGAGCTGGTTGAGAAGTATTGATTTCTTTTTAAATAAAGTACTGTGTTTTTTAGCTTTTAGTTGAAACCCAAAGTAATATATTGTTTTGTTTTCAGAAGTCATAAATATGAATGTTAGCCTATAAAAAGAAAAACTCCTTTTAAAGTGCATGATCAATTTTCATGTGTTTAGTGAAAAAGTGAGCAATTTTAAAGATTTTTTTCTGCGTAACATAACAGCCTTAAGAAAAGAAAACAGCCAGAAAAGAAATTGAAAATAACTTTTTTTATTCACAGTGTTCTTCTATACAAGTATTTAAAGAGCATCTATCAACTCACACAATTTTATCTGATAACAGGACCACCGTTGTTTAAATTGATGATTTGTATGATCATCTCTTTGAACTTTCTTTATCAATAAGTCATCTTTAAAGATGCAGATGTTAGCAAGGTTAATATATTTGACCAACATACTTTTACAATCTCCTGTAGAGGCAGAATGTCTGCAGCATATTATGTGCAGTAGAGCATTACAGGCGATTAATATACAGGCAGAACTTTCAGAGAAAGGCATTCCTCATTGACTAGCTGTACTAACAAAAGGGAATCGAATTACAGGAGCCATCAAACCTTGTGCTTGGGGAAATAGGTAGATCACCATCTGTGCTTTGGCAGAAATTTAGCTTTATCATACAGAAATCTAGGGCTGTATACAGTGTAAGGAGTTTACAGCTTCTTCTGAAATACTCAGCTTTGGTTATTGTAAAACACAGGGAAAAACTGAAATTGATTAGTATAAGAACTTCTGATCCTTCAAAAAAAAAAAATTCCTGCATTGTGCTGGGTAGCTACTGAGCCTATTATAATATGTATAGCACAATCCACCCATTCAGTGAGATGTACGTAAGCTTACTGCAAAGTTATATTAATTAACAAATATTGTGAGGGTTGAGAAGCAAGAACTTTTTTCCTACTGAATAAGACTTTTGTTCTCAGATTTTGTTTTGTTTTGCTCTTGATAAAAGTATTTTCAAAACTGATGATAATTCAGATTCAGTGGTGTTATATTTTATAGCTTTTAAAAATATATCTATAGTTAAAAGTTATAACATGCTATTATGCTTTTGTTCTGAAACATATTGTGGTCAAAAATACTTCTTCTTTGTCAGAAAATATAATTGAGTGTTTCCAGCTTGTCTGTTGTATCTGTGAACATTCATGTAAATTACATGCTGGCTGGATGGGTGTACACTATGCCAAGGACAAATCAGCTTGTAGACAAGGCAAAATGAAACTCTGTATACAATATCCTGAATAATTCCATCTCATTCATACTGCACTGGTTCCAGTTTTATCTTCTTTTTCATTTCATTGAGGAATAACTGTATGGGATTAGATCAAACGTACCTGATTGCCTACTAGATACAGATGAGAGGAAAAAAGAGAACAAAAACATTAGTAAAGACGCACATGATTTGCAGATAATTGTCTTAAGCACCAAACATTTCACCAGAACACTAGAGCATCCTGTAAGATCGGTTTGCCTTCTATTGTTCTTTGCATTCATTCCATTGTACTCTGTTCACTTAGGATTGACCCAAAATGATTCCTATGCAATATATCAATCCTTTAATAAATCTGATTTAGAAAGTTATTTGCAATTTTGCATCTCATAGAAGTATGACATCGGATTTCACGGTCTTATCCTATTTTACGACGTGTTCCTGGGTTGCTGTAGCAACGCTGTTGCTATGGATTACACAATGGGAGTCAGTAGGGTCAGCAAAGATCAGAGCCCTGCCATTCTTCATTCAAAGGCAATTGTCCCTGAAAAATGTGACTTACTTCAATATTTAAGGCCTGGGTAGTGATATTAAACCAGAACGATACTTCTGTTAAAAACCCATAATTAACCTTGTCTTCAACTCTAGGTCACACATTAATAGCAATTTCATAAAGTGGACATTCCTCTGTCTTTCATTCTCCAAAGCTGAGACAGGTTTTAAATAATATGTCTCTTGGAAAAATACATGGGTAATCGTTGCAATTTATTTTATGTCATTATCTAAGCCCTTGAGACCTCACATTCCCAGCTCCTCTCCCCAAGGTAATTGCATACATCTTGGGAATGTGTGAAATGGTGTTAATATTCAGTGCACCATGCCTCTTCAGAGGATCTGCAGCCTACAATGGTGCACTGTCTAGATGTTTCTCTGCAGAAACTATTTTTGGGCAAGTGTAATATGAAGCAGTTCTTCAGAAAACAGAGCCCTGGGATATTTAATGATTCCCTGGATCCCAAAAACGTTCTTAGCAATTTCTGTTGTAATGGTGTCCTCTACAATTTAGTGGTGCAACTGACACCAACTCACACATTTCATCAATATTTTTTTCTTTCATCAAAGAATCAGCAGTACCATTTCTATCTGTAAATTATTCTGTCTAATTCCTGTTTAATAATATTTATGCCCTCTCTGAATATTCTGGGAGAAAGAATTGCATATAAAGGTACTTTTCCAGATTCAAAGCTTCAGGATGCAATAACTGAACTCTACACTCTTGTGTCTTGTACTGTCATTACTTTGTACAAACTGCGTGCAAAACGGTACCATCACTCAAGGGCAAGCCAACAAACAGTCAAGTTCTGGATGCTAAATACTATTAGAATTTACTTTATTTCCTGTGGAATTTAACTTGAAAAATAGTATGTGATCTAATTTCTTGCTTGCTTCACACTATCAGTTGTAACTACATAAGATACAATAGCTTCTTGAAAAGGGCAGAACAAACTTAGTCTTCACAGTATTTTTATTTGTTGTTTCATGATTAGTGTCTTTAATAAGAATGTACTCCCATGTATTAAACACACAGCAGTTAATATAATTTATTTCTAAAGTAGTTAATTACCTGACAAACTTTTAAAATTAGCCTTGAACAGCCCAGCAGAACCTCAAGGTACACACATTTAGCAGAGAAAGCAGCTGATGCATACCACAGATGCATTATTTTGAAAAAGCTTGATTTACTTTTCCAATTGTCAAATACATTGTCTGCTCAAGAGAAGCAGTACTTTCACATATTTGTTTGACCAAGTTGAAGCTTTGCCTGTTTTCCCCAAACCCCACCTAACCCAGTTATTAAAAACTAACCCATTCTTATTCTCCATAGATCCTGAGCAGATAACTGAATGTTGGTGACTTGCTGCAAAACCCCCACAAAAGAGCTCAGAGCACTCAGGATTCATCTCACCCATCAGCTGTGCAGAAATGAGGAGTTTAATTTAAGTTCATTATCTAGAATCTCTGTAGAGTAGTGGAGTGAGATATGCCATTCATTCTGTTCCAGCAAGGTGTTTAGGATGGATAGATTTTGGAGGGGAACTCATAGCCCTATTGAACACCTGTACTCAAAAGTGCTATGTAATTTGCTGAGGAAGTAAATTTTATTCAGCATATATTCCTTCTGTAATCCAGTCTCTATAGGCTGAAATCCAGCTGTAGGTTTCAGAGGAGGTCTCCATTTGACTTGGTGTTCTCCTTTTTCCTTCTCTTTATTCCCAAAAAAATTCCCCTAATTATTTTGGGTATCTTAAATGTTAACCTGTGAGTGTTCCTATTATAGCAATACCTTCTTATTATGGCTGAAAAAACAAGGCTTGCTTTCCTCTGAAAAGGTAAGGATTGTATGTGATAGTAAATTCTGTGAATCTTAATCAGAGGTGTGGCTTCTGTGAGGTCTGGAGGGCTATTCAAAAAAATATTTGCCTATCATGAGTTAAAGAAAGCACAGTACTCTGTTGACATTAGTTATGCAGATGAAACATGAAAAATAATTACTTTCTCCAGCTACCATTTTTCCTCTAATTCAATTCAAAAGGGATATCAGTGATGTGACATGCTCAATTCAGAAATCATATGAAGAATATGACTGATGCTGAAAAATGAAGTGATTCAACACTTGTTTGATTATTAGAAACATCAACTTCCAAACAGTCAATTACTTTCGTGGATAATTCATACTCAGAAACTCAAATGTAATTTTGAAAAATGTAAATTATTCCAACATCACACAGTAAAACGAAAGTTGTTATATCTGAGGGATTTTTTTAATGTCACAACATCACACAAACTATTGCACATGGGAAAACAAATTGTTACACATTATCTTTGGCTCTGAACTTGGATCCAAACTTCAGTCATACGTCAACTCATCTTTTCCAATTAGCAACACTGTTTGGAATGACTTTTCTTTTTTTTATGCAATCATTTTTAATGAACCTTCTGATCAAATACACCTCGTTATCTTTCATGAAGAACTGAGACAGGCAAGCTGATTATTTAAAACAGTTAAACCTGCTTTACATTCATTTAGCTTTGATGGGGTAAAAAAATGTGAAGGAAAATAGAAATATTTACTTTGTCAAATTCTTAAAGACCTTTATATCCATGTTCAAGTCAGATTATCTTTTTAGCCATAGGTGGCAGAATATAAATAATGGTTTTTATCTTCAGATTGTAGAAGGTGATGCGCTTAAATATTAATACTTTTTATTTCAATCTATTTTCCTGCAATATCCAAAAAGGAAACTAGAAATGTATAGAGAAAATCAGAAGCCAAAGGCAGTGTATCACTATTTAATAACTAGTGTTATCATGTCTAAATTCTCTATTTCATTTTCACTGAACACTTCTTTTTCTTTGGTTTGGTTGTCTTGGTTTTGTAGCAGTCAGCTGGGTAATTACTGATCCTTCTATCTGGTGAATGTCACCTGTAACTCCAAATTAAAATACACCATTGTAATTAGATTTTAAATATATTTCTGCTAAAAGGGTGAAATGACCACTTCTTACCAGCTAAATCATCATAGTGCTGTTATAATCAGTTTAACCTTGCCTGCACCTTTGTGGTTTCTGTAGAAGAATATTTAACAAGTAGACCAATCTACTTCAAAATAAGTAGGCATAGCAGAATTTAGCTCTAAGAAAAGTGTGTTATAAATAGGATCTAATTTCTCATCTCTCTCTCTCCTTCTTTCTCCTCCTCTTCTCATTTTCCCATCTCTTTTGTAATTATCTCAATTTAATTAGAAATAATATAAAATTGAGTCACAGCTTTCCTTTCACCACACAGGTCACTTGATATTGTCCTCCCTTTCTGCGTGTCAAGGGAAGCTGAATGGTATTTCCTGAATGACATTTCAATAGAAACCTACAAATACAGTTTAACAAAGAGATCAAGGGATACTGTAAGGATGAGGCAGATTCTTTTTCTTTTCTGAAGGTGTGAAGAGTCCCACTGGTTACACACCTACATACTTAGGTGCGGTTTTTTCCCTCTCTGTCCGTGCCTTGCTCTCCCATCCCTCCGTCACCTCTGTACCGAGGGGGCTCACAGCCCGCGCAGGCACCAGGAAGGTTTGCTGTTCATTCCCCCCCGTAAACAAAGCGTGGGGCTCGTCCTCTGCCAGCTCACTGTTGAGGGAGATAAGCAGACCTCCAATAGCTGAATTATGATCTTTCTTTCAGGCATATGCCCCCAGGATCTATAGCAATCCTTCTAACAGCTTGAAAAATGGAAGCGTTTTCAAAGACAAGCTTGCTGGTACTGAGACTGACAGACTATGAAGCTTTGTTGTTATTCACACTCTTAGAAAAGACCATTCGTTGGCTTTCAGTTCCTCTTTTCATCCAATTGTTTCACTAGCAGTTATTTAAGTGGTGATAACATTTTTTTAATTGCAGGTTTAATTACAGGAAAAGTCAATTATCTCATAGGTACAGCATTTTACATAATGAAGGAGCCAATTTTAAAACAGCAACAACAGCAACTCAGTTATGGCTCTCTCAAATATTTAGTTCTTGAAATTTAATAGTGATTTTTTTCAGATAATTTTTGATGTGGACATCAGAAATGGTTTATTCTATATAAGATGTTCAGGAGTTGATGATAAAAGTAGCAGCAGCAGAAACTTTTCAGAAAAAATATTTACATAATTTCTTAATATATTTACTGATCTCTGCTTCCACTGATGTAAACCAAGCCAGCTTCCATGAGGGCTGTGAAGCCACCTTCATTTCAAAGCGGCATTTGGCCAATTTTGTCAGTCGTATTTCTCAGGTTGTATAAAATTTGTGAACAATAGGTAGGAGTACTGAAATATTTGTTCAAACAAAAGTCGCATTGACCTCCTCACACAAAACATACAGTGCTTCACTGAAGTTTTTCTTCAATACAGGTTGAGCCCAAATTTTATGCAATATTGGACCATAAGTATATTTAGTTACAGCTTTTGATGTTGGTCTCGCAGGGAAAATCCCAGTCATTTTTCAAAATTTTTTCCAGATCACTGCTACAATAGCTGTCTGTTTTTCAATACAGTAAATATTTATAAGGAAAACTGCCTGTTCAAAATAATATAGCAGCTGTCTGCTCCAACATCCCCCTAGTGATTCCTTCCATTACTGTACTGCTGTTGCAGTCAATCATCCTGGCCTCTTGAAACAGCAAAGTCCTCAAAGTCTCTCATTCACACAGCCAGATATGGAGAAACTGGTTGATATGGAGAGGATCCACTCCTAAGAGAAAAGAAGGAAAGAATGATCTCCAAAGCAGTTTAATGCTAACAGAACAGAAAAATGCCTTTGAAAACATTATCGGCACAAGCGCCGTGTGAGGCACTGCTGGTGGGAATTCATGACAGACTGAGCAAATGTGTTCAATGTGCATCTACCCAAACAGGAGAATGAAGGGGCCTTGTTCTCCTGTGAAAGCCCAAAAATTGAACTACAGTCTTGTGATGGGTTTGACGGTGGTAATCTCTGATAATACATTGTGTGTTGTTTGGCTGTCACTGCTACCATTGCCCAGGGCTGGTGCAGTGGGTGTCCTTCTCGCTCCTACCATAGTCTGTCATAAGCTATGTGAAAAGCTGGGAAAGTCTACACAGAGGACACCGGCCCTACAAAATGCCTATGCAGTGATCTCTGTATTTGACTCAGATACCGTGCCTTTTGCCAGTCCAGCCTCTGGAGCAGCCTAAGGCAGCACAGAGCAGACTGGAACCAGCATGCTCAGGCAGGACTGGGCATGCTCATGAAGCTTTTTCCAGCCTGAGAGTAAAACAGTTGAATATAGATTTTTTGTGAGATCACTGGTGGGTTGTAGTTTGCCTCTGCATCCCCTCCGGGAGAAACTCTCAGTGCCCTTTCAAAAAGAGATGTACAGTGGAGCTTTCTAAGAGAAGGGAAGGTGTAGTTTTTTTGTTAAATTAGGGTTCAGAGGTTCAGATTTAATATCAGTCTTTCAGTGTAATAATTTTCTTCTTTCAAAAGGAGGTATAAGTGCTGTGCTTAACCTGAGGTACTAGAGAAAGCACCCCAGATACAGAGTATCTCTCAGTGCTCCTGATTTATGAGCACAGCTGTTTAGAAGAAGACTGGGTGCATTTCAAAGCTTATCACCTGGAATGCAGGTGATGTACTTCTCTGCCTATTTAGTCACCTCTTTAACACCAGGCTTTCTTAATAGCCCTTAGGCTTCTTATTATATGGTGTTGGTAGGCAACCCCAAAAAAGAAAGTGAGATGCAGTCTGAAAGGTCTCCATTATAAAGACTGAAAGCAAATTTGCTTCATTTTTTTTCACCTTTTTTTTTTTTAACAGGGCATGTATGCACCTTCTAGCCATGATTAAGCAACATGTGTAATAATTGTTACTTGTTTTCTTTCTCTCTCTCAGGAATTAATGTAGTTAATGGTATGGGCCAAGGTTTGCATCTATTATGTGTCATTTTTTGTTGTACAGTGGATGCTGCAATGTTGGTCACTCTTGACTTTTGACTGAAAAAATTTAAACCACTGATTTTTTAAACACTATTTTCCTTGTACTGGCACTAACCATGAAGATAATGTAGGGGTTTATCTGAAGCTGTGTGATATTCAAAGGAGTAAGGTGTAGTTATGCCACTGATGAATCGTAGGTTGATTTTGTTACCTGAACAGAGATGACAGTAGTCACAGACATTTCAGCAGCCACAGAAATGAGATTTTAGATTACCTTTCCAGTTGTCATTTGGTTTAAGGTTTAATGGGGTTCCCATAGTTTGAATTTCTAAGCAAGAAAGATGTTATTTTGTCCACTCAAGATTTCAGGGCACAATGGATATCTTTTTCTGAATTTTTTTTTTTTTTAAATTAGTTTAGAGCTTCTAAAAATTTCTAAGTTATTTCTGTGAAGAAATGGGCGTAAAGAAGAGCTAAACAAATAGTCCTTTAGCCTATTTATACCATATGGATTTGGACAAAATACAGAAAATGCTCTAAAGTATAACATTCCCTCCTTCAGAGCATGCCTGAAACTCTGCAGCAACCTTTGGCTGGTGGATAGTTCTGCCATAGCTGGTGAGAAAACATGGGTAATATAGAAAAATAAAAGACTATAATTACAAGTGTAACTAAAAATAACTATTGTTTTTCTAAATGCTATCTCTGAAAACAATATAATTGTGTGTGTGTGTGTGTGGTGATCCATTGCCTGTGGAAATTCACACAAGAATTTGACTCAAACTAATATTCTAATAAATTCTTCACTAAGAAGTATGCATGGTACATAGTATTGTCTTTCCTTGGACTTAAGAAGTCAAGTGTAAAGAATTTTACAAATCTTTCAAAAGCTTCCTCTGATCCATTGAACTTAAAATAGATTAGTCTCAAGGGAAAGGCAACTTTCCAGACACTGCAATTATAGTGAATGATAGCAAGCCAGAGACATCTGTTTAATGGAAACCTACAGACCAGTACAGCTAACTACATAATTCACTTTTTCTTCCTCCTTGCAACAGGGATTCTGTCACGTGCTGCTGATCTACTCAATAATAACATCTCTGCTCAGGCCAAAAGTAAAAAAAAAAGAAAAAAAAAAAAAAGAAAAAAAAGTAATAAGAGATGTATATGACATGCAGTGGGAAAATGAAAAATTATAGGTGATTGAAATTAGCTCTTTACTCACCAGAGAGACTTGCAACAGAACATTAGGAAGAGACATTTTACTCTGCTTCTTGAGGTACTCACTCAGATATTAATAATACTGCTATGCAGTGCCTCGAGGACTCAACACCGTAACTTTCACCAGGCAACTTGCTGTAGAGAATAATTATATACAAAGCATGTATTTCTCTATACAGCCTTTTAAGCAGTGGGATTAGCTCTTCTAAGCACAAGAAAGCTCCAAATAGAAGCAATTTCAGGGGATAAACCAAATGTTAAGAATTCCGAACTCCACCTATGCAATGACTAAGGCTCTGCAGCCGCACTATGTTGTGCTATAGTCCTTCAGTTGTCAGGAAAAAAACCTCATGGTTTAGATCCTACACCTAAATGAGAATGCTGCTACTTGGAAGAGATCTTAAAATAGGCTAGAAAACACTTTTAAGGTAGGAAGCATCAGTGTAAGTTCAGTCAGCCATAGCCTGTGTTAGGGAAACCTCCCCATGCAGGAGCCCCTCTGGCAGTCACACTCAACCACCTGAGCTGGGACCAAGGCCCCTTCCCCCCTCTACAAACCCCACACTCACTCAGTCACACCAGGTTTCCTCACCCCAGGTTTCCCTGGGGTACAGCTTGGTCACAGTTAGAACATGTAATTCAGATTGCTGAAGTATGCAGAGAAAGCCATCACAGCTGTACTTGGCTTAGCACTGGGTTTTAAAATGGACATAGAAAAAGGCTTCCCTGAACAGCTTCAAACATAGCTCATTTTTGGGCCTTCTGTGTAGTATTATTCTAATGTTACATCATGGTGTTTTTTCTTTCTTTACCTTCCTGCAGGGAGGGTGCAGAATTTATATCTGAGGATGAAACAGTAGCAACTGATGGATAACACTCAAAACCCCCTCATTTTTAGGTTCACTTCATTTATTAGAGAAGTGTATCCTGAAAAGATCTGAAGCAACTGTAAATTTGTAAAGTAAATAATAGAAGAATAAGGATTCCGGGTAATTTTTTTTGCAGCTATATATCACAAGAACAACTGTATAACCAAGAAGCTTCCATTGGAAAACTCTTCAGCAAGCTTATGATGTAGAACTACTGTTTCTGGAATATAAATTCTCACCTATAGCATCTGCTAGTACATAAATTTTGTTACGTCGGTATCTGCTCATAAACCCTCATCATGATTTAGCCTGCTCTCTCCTTTATGCAGTAGCTCTTTCCCACTGAACTCTCTTTAAAAATAACGAGATGACCAATTTACTAGGAAGTATTAAGAACTCTCCATATTAATATACAGTCCAGAGAACATCTATCCACAAAAAATAGGGAAAAAGTGTATTTTCCAGAATGCCAGTTATGTGTTGTCTTCTCCAGAGACCTGTCTAATGTCATGGCCATTTCATGCATGAACTAAAATCATCAGCCATATCTTGGCTCCTCGAGGTGCCCACCTTTCTTCACTCTATTTCTGGACTACTGCTTTTCAAAAGAAAACACTAATCTGAACTCAGGCAGCAAACAAAGGGAATCAGAAATAATGTTCCTGGGCTTGTCTGTTGATCTTCAGGACTTGTGATTCTACTAAGTTTTTGAGCTTAATGTGCTGCCTTAATTTTTATGATTTTGGAGCAACATGTTTGTAGTCAGGAAGGAATATAGTTATCATTAATCCTGTGCAGCCCTGAAAAATCAAGTTGAGGTGATTTCGCTGCCCAGAGTCAACACTGGGGTTTTGGTGTTAATAGTGTTACAGACCCTGTGGTGCCTCCTTAAATCCACCAATGATTTTAGATCTTTCAGAAAGAGAGCTGTTTAACCAGTGTTTAAATTTAGATATTTAAGTTGTTTGTGTAAGAGGCTGATGTTTGAATTCCAACTAAACTATTTTCTCTTTCTTAAAATAATTTATAATAAAATCTTTTTTTTATTATTATTATCACTGTGCTCCTTGAAGTATGTATTTAATGACAGATTTGTAATATTACATAACAATCTATTATATAACATATCTAACACATTTTCTTTTTCCTCAGAGCATCTAAAAATATTTTCTAAATATTTCAAACCTTTTTTCTTCCCTGACCTATATCTTACCAATCTTTGATCCATAACAGTTTCTCACACCTCTGTGGCTTAATCAGAATCTGTCTGGATGAGGCAGTAACAAAGCTCCAATGCTCTTTAATCATTGTATTGAATTAATGCAATTGCATGCCTGATGCATTAGAAGTATCACCTCTGGTCTCCATATTTGTAGCTCCTTTTGAGCTCTTTGTAGCCTTTTTTTCCCCCACTGTTGTGGAGGCAGGATTTCCAGACTCCACAGGCTTATCTGTTAGTATTACTAAACAGAGCAGTACATACTGAGATGTTTGCAGTAGAAAGAAGGAAGAGAAAGAATAAATAGTACACTAGCAAATAAAATAAGTGTTGCTTTATTTTCTTAACTAAATGGAGTCACTATATGTATAATTGAAATGGGTTATGTATTCAAGAAAGAACTTTCACCGTTTCAATACCGTACTCTCAAGGTTTGAGATCCAAGTGCTTAGTTATGCATTTAAATTGCATAAAGGAATTGTTCCTTGCAATAATGAAACACTGGGATCCTTGCATTTCAAAGGGAAAAGGCTCCAAGGGAGTTGAAGGTAACTCAGAAAGAAATATTCACAAGAATAAATTCAATATAAAGCTACAAAGAAATAACTTCCTCTCGTAAGCAAAGTGGATTCTGACAAGGGACAGGTCTGTGTTTTTCAGTGTTCCTTCTGGCTGCAGGATGTGGTACTACTTTTCAGCAAATTCTCAGCAGAGTTGGATCAATACAACCTTAATGGCACCAGTGAAATAACAATAACAATTTTTATTATCTGAAGATCTGTCCTTCATATTTAATGCTTAACCTATTCAATTTTGTCCTCAATTTTTAATGGTTGCTATTCCCAAAGAGAATTTCACAATCCTTTATTGCTTTAACCTATTTGAAATCAAAATGCATGAAATCCTGGCTGATATCTCTATAGAAAAAAAAAAAAATCAGCCCTGTCACTCGTAGAGCAGTACTGACAAATGGATTGGCAAGGTCTAATTAGAAATGCAACACTGATACAAACCAGATGCAGAACGATACGGGCACTCTATCAATAGGGGTTTAGCTGATGTCCTGTTGTAAGGCTGATTGCCTGCTGATTCACAAACTTCATCAGAAATACTCATTTTTTCCCAGAGTATTAAAAAAAAAATAAATCTTTATTCTAAATTTAGTTATCCATAGCTAGCTAAAACTTAGATTAAAGCTACTGTTCCTATAATACATGGTTGTGGTTTAATTTTAATGAAAAATGTATTTTCAGTTAATGACATCAGTAATAAACTTAACAGTTTAGCTTTGGCTACATTTTTCTGTAGGTTTTGGTAAGGATGACCTTTTAGTATTATGTGGGGATTTAATTAGGAACATTCAACAAGTTGTTTTTAAATATGTGATATTTACAATTGGAGGCCTTCAATTAGAAGCTGTTCCTTTTTTTTAATTTTTTTTTTTGCTCCAGCTGTTTGGCATAAGATGTGAGAGGGAGGATTTAGGAAACCACAGAAATATGTGAGGAAGATGAAAAGACACATGTCTGGTGGACAGTGAAGAGCATTGTGATCAGGATATTGAGAGGATGTTAATGGAGCATGAGGGAGCTGAGATCAGTGGAGGATGTAGAAGAGGTCACAGCAAATGGGAGACATACACAGGGTCAGAGAGACAGAAGGTGTGAGTGTGTGCAGTGATTAGGGAGATGGAGAACTGAGGGAACAGGAAGAAAAAAAAGAAATGAAAGAATGTTAATTTTGCTCGTGTATTCTTACCATATCCTGTAACTCCCACACTCAGAAAGGTCCTTTTGCATGGAGTATATGATCTCTGGTTGGGTCAGGCTCGTATGAAGTATGCTGGGGTTTAACCTTTCTCCAGCAGACTTTGTGATTAGCCCAGTTTAAACTGGTGTTCATTAAAGCAAATCATAAGCAGAAACTGCTGCCAATAGGGAGTTAATGTTGTAAGTATGTTTCAGTGGAGTCCAGCCAACAAAATACCCTTTTCCACACAAAAAATCATCACCTTTTGAAAACCCAAATGTTAGGGAGTCTGGTAATGAATGGTTCAAGAGATGCAGCCAGTTCACAACTGAAATTTAATCCTTCCTTACTTGCTGCTACCCTACTCAGCATATGCCCACTCATCCCAACTTAAATGGTCCCAGAGTAAAGCTTGCAAAAAAATGTATGCAAAGGTCAGAATAGCAAATTGCTATAAAAGGTCCACTGTGGGAATCAAGTATGACAGGTGATCAGTGTTAAGGAAACAAAGAATGTACTGTAAAGGCATTGCTCTCTCTCCCTGCTCCAAATGGCCTTGAAATGCTCTAGCTCAATAAGAAAATCTAATAATGTTCTGCCTTATTAATAAACACACCATTTTTATATTGCAATAGATTTCATTAGGACACTAGAGTTGGCTTCCCCAATGTTAGTACAGACTGCAAATCAAATTGTTTCATATTTTTGCCCATCTTGCAATGAAAAAGCAATATTCATTCTATTATAATAAGGGCAGGAGGATGACTAAATTATCTTTTCATGTTACACATGAAGGTAAAAGGACTTTTTCCAAATCTGTTCTGTTTTTAGGGAGGATCTTACAGATCTCCTAAGACTGAACATGTTTTATGTTGTTCTCCCCTGGACAGAAATCAGACAAATCAGAACAGACTTTTTTTTTTTTTTTTTTTTTTTTTTTTAGGTAAAAAGCAAATGCCTCTGGCCAGCAATAATTGCATTTGCAGCTCTGAAGTTGCCTCTGGGTCTGTCATGCATCTAACTAAATATCCTTTTTCTCAGTGAATCACAGGGTTTCTTTGTTTTCAGCTAGTTACAAATGTCTTGTGCAATGCCTGTCCTGCAAAGCTATGAAAAATACTTCATACATCGTGAATAAAGATGGCAAATTTAAAGCTCATAGAGCCAGGTGCAGACTGCCCACTTTATGCACCTCATTTAGGAAATGCAATCCATTTTTCTATTAATTGTTGCCAGGTGACTCTCTGTTTAGTCTGTACAGTTAATGGAGAGAAGGAGACACCTCATTTACACATCTTGACTTGCTCTTAACAGTGGACTCTACTCAAACCAGCTGGTTTTGGAGGCCACACTTAGATTTTGGATTCTTTTCCTGGAGTCATGAATCACAATATTACAGAAAGCCCTTCCTATTTCGGTCCCAGTTCTAACTTTAAATACACGAGGAGACAGGATCTTATAGTGATCCTGACTGAAGCCTCCTGGGAGTTTTTCCTTATAGTACAGGTTGGTTTTTCCAAGAATACAGAGGGGACCACATAACAGCTGTCTAGCCTCAATGAAAATCAAGTGATCTCATTGTGCTTGTAATGCTCTGCTGGGATGCTTCAAAAATGAGTGATAGCTGCCTCAAGTTTTGATTTCGTGGGCCTCTAAATTCCAAAAATGAGAGGCAGAAACGATTCCACACCTCTGAAGAAAGAATGTTTCCTAGAATGTGTGACTCATTCTCATGGATGTGGTCATCCCTTTCAAACAAAGCAAAGGAACAAAACAACCTCATAATGCTCAAAAACAGCAGTAAACTGCCTTCTAAAAAGAAATTAATTCACAAACAATGAATATCTGGAAAACTCTGAGTGTTTGGCCTTTTCAAAGTTTTCAGTCTTTTAGGTAGATAAAACCATTCCCTAAATGTTATCCACATAGTGTCAGCCAGTAGCATGTCATTGTCTTTTATGTGAAGAGTGATTTACAGTAATTGCATACAGTTGTCAGGAGAAAGAAAATTTAAGACTGTTGATATGAATTTAACCCATTTTCTCATTTGATAAAAAAGTCATCTCTGTTGAGTAGAATTCAGTCTTCAACACAAACAAACAGTTTTCATTTTGTATAAAAAAGATACTTAACGATATAACACTACAGTTCTTAGAATTCAAGATAGAGCATTTGTCAACTGTTTGATATAAATGACAGATGTTTATATGTAATAGAGCAGTGGAACAAATTTTGTTAAGAAGGGTATGAACCAGATGTTCACAATATTGGCTTTTTAAGAGGAAAATGTCTTTTTACATTGTCTATGACTCATGAGCAGAAAGAAAATGTGTTTATCACAGGAACTCACACTTGAGACTTTATCCTTTCAGCAGCAACATAAAAATGATAAAGCATTGGACATAAGAAAATATCTAAACAGCCCCTACATTTTATACATACTTGCAGACCATGATACAGAATTTTTCACACTTTCTTTATCTGCATTATATCAGATTTAAATCTAAGCACAAGGGGTTTAAAAGCACTACTGTCTGTAACATCTACTCAATTATTTTTAATCGATCATAATGAAATTTAAAAGATTTTGAGGAGTAAATATGGCACAGTCCTTTGTTTTTTTTCTTCAGCTATATTGCTCTGTACAAAGAAATCAAAGCATTTTAAATTGTCTGTCTCCCTCTAAGTGATACCTGCTTACTATGCTGAAAAAGGGTTAAAAGACTTAATTTTCCTCAGTCCTTGTGGTACTTCTGGCAAAGTTTTCCTCCTCTGTTAATCGAAATGTGAATAGTAATCCAGAAACTGCAGATTTTGCCCCAATTAACACTCAGAGTAGCTTGAAAAACAACAACCAAGACCACTTTAATTTCGACTTGCAGAATGTTGGATTTAATCCCCTGTTTTAGAGATTGAATTGGGGCCATAGAATAGGGAGAGGGTCCCTTGTTAAAATAGATTAATTCTTTGAAAGTATGCAAGAGGTGGATGGAATGGAAGAGAGTCCCCTTTGATAAACATTCAGCATTCAGTTCCTCATTAGTCTGCTAAGGTTATGCATTTTGAGAATCAAATGAATGTTGTTGGGCTAGAGAGACTTATTAACAGATGTCCATGACAACCTTGAGACAGCATATTAGTCCAAGAGCAGCAGTGTATCTAAAAACTTTCAGAAAATTGGCTGCATTTTGCAATCTTTTCACGATATTCTTTATGTCTTTTCTAACCCCAGTATATACTCTGTTGCTTATGGTCACATTCCACACCAAAAATAGGATTTTAAAACCTCTGAGACCACTTATTTTTGGCAAAAATGGTGATATGAAAGCTGAATTTGTCTTCCAACACACTTGACATAAATGGAGAACATTTTTCTTTGCAGTTAGGGCAGCTTTCACAGGTGTTTAAAGGCATCTTAATCCGAAATAGTGGCAAGATAAATTCATACTTTCTGATTCTTGTGTCCAAGGTTTAATAGGATAGATTAAAAAAAAAAAAAAAAAAAAAAAAAAAAAAAAAAAGAGAGAGATATGAATGTCTTGTTGATTGCAACATCATCTTTTTTTTATATGTAACTAAGTGTATCCTTTCTAAGACATATGATTATTTTAGTAATCTGATGCTACCCTGTAATGCTTAAGGAAAATCAATGATGTAGATGCCAAGACAGAGTGCATGCAGGCTCCTTAGAAGGTTTTTTCCAATCTGCAGGAAACAAAAATGAATTAGCAATGATGCTGATAGTCCATGTGATGAAAAACAATAAAAGAACAAGTTATAGCTCAACACTGTTCATTCAAATATTTAAGGTCCTTATGGAAGTATAAGAAATGGGAAGAACATATGATTTTCTTAGATCATTTTCACTGCATGAGGCATTGGCACTGCACTTCACTGGAGTGCAAAAATGCCAGCAAAGCTATAAGTCAGGTATTTGTAGTTTATTTTATTAGTACTACGCTGAACCGCAAAATAGATACAACAGTTTTATGGCTTACATCTGGTTGAATAATAAAACATATGGTTCTGGAGTAAGGCATGTGCAGCTGTAATTTACTGTAAATATCCAACTCAAGATAGCTATGGAGATAAAAAACTTACGGCATGCACTCAGGGTTTATCCCACTATCCATCACTATCTGAATATTTATGATAGTCCGACATTTGTGGTTTATATGTTAATTAACTACGTTTTAAGAGGGCATTTCTTTAGGGCATTTTCTCCTATGTACAACAGATAGGAGTTCACAAGCAGTGGACACTTTTTCTCCCAGTATACTGATTTAGCAAATCCTTCATTACACAGTGATCATAATAATAGAATCACTATTGATATTGTAGAATATTTTTCAATGTAGACTAAAATGTGACATCTTTCTAATATTTTATTTTAAAAATCCTCCCTTAATAGTATTTTCTATGAATATGGACAAAGAGTTTCTTCTCTTGTTTTTATTCTCTCGGGTAGTTCTGATAATAACGAGATTAAATTAGTCAGGCTTTGTTGCTTTGGGAACAATACAACTAAAAGTGGATTTTATTATTTTTTTTAATATTTTGCATTCACAAACCAAGGATACTGAACTCTTTTGGACCCTTTTATACAATTCTCTGGGACTGGACTGATAGGTAGTGTTTTTTGTCAAAGTTTGTATTTCTTTAATAATTTGATTGATTAGATGAGTTGTGTCTGAATTATTCCATCACCTTGAGTTCTAGCCAGACTGCAGTTCTGAATTTGGCATCTTAGCTTCAGAATTTAGTTCTGTGACTTTGGACAGGGACCCATAGGTCACAACCCAGGTTAGAGAGGATGTTATTCCTGGTTTGAATGTGGATATGGAGAAAAGGAGTTACACACCAGTGGTACTACAATCACTATATAATGATCACTACAATCACTATGTCTGTAGCGCAGAACGATGTGGCTTCAGATTTTTAAAGTTGTACTGATACTGCTCAGCATTGATGCTAAAAGTTGGACTGAACTCCAATTAGTGCTGAACCCAGAAGACAACATTATTATTCCATTTTCTCCACCCAAGGGCCTCTGACAGACCTTTGCTGTGCACCTAAACCTCCTTTCCAGTTGTTGAAAGGTCTTAATGGATTTCTCTTAGCATCTAGTATCTCCTGCAGGCATGTGTCATATCTGCGGATAAAGGAATGCCATAGACACATAGATGGATCACTCTTCTTTCTCTTTCCT
The DNA here is from genome assembly GCF_965231275.1 of Zosterops lateralis. NCBI lineage: Eukaryota > Metazoa > Chordata > Aves > Passeriformes > Zosteropidae > Zosterops > Zosterops lateralis. Next base: position 36,920,881 of record NC_139763.1, read on the forward strand.
CTACAGGAAATAGTTTTCCTCATTTTCAATGCCCTTGCTGAAGAGATGCCACAGCATTGAATATTGACTTGAGTTTGACAGTTTCCACCTTTCCAGACACAGTAGTGAGTGGTGAGATTATCTTCAGGTTTTCTTTACTGCAAAAGATTTTTTGTTTGGGAATACAGTTGTGCTTGTAGAAACCGAGCTTGCTGATCCATTAGTCAGTGTCAGAAGGAATATCAGTGACTGAAGTTGTTAAAGTAATTGCAAGAGAAGTCTGGAAGGAGTGAAAGATGAAACCCTGTATTTATCCAAAGAAGATTCCTGTAGTCAACATGAAACTGGACGCAACCGTCATCTCTTAGTTTGTCTGGAAAAAGGTTCATGGGTATGTGACTGCTCCTGCTGAGGGGAAAAAAAAAAAAAAAAAAAAAAAAAAAAAAGAAATCAGAAGTGTCTATGAGACCTGGAGACACTGAATCTGTTTTTGCAACTTATTTTCCTTCCCTGCTCTGATAAGTGCTTGTTCCAAGACCTAACTCCAATCAAACCTCCATACCTGAGGATAATTAATTATATAGTGCTGTCTTCTAGAGTTGTCTTTGAAACCAGTTGCAGTTTTGAGAGAAAGCAAAGTGCAATATGAATCCTTTGGGTCAGGTGAAGGGTAATAAGCAATACGCAGTTCCACAGGAATTCCATATGAGTAAGCAAGGACTTTCTGTTTTGTAGGACATTAAATGATACTTTCTATGAAATCTAATCAGTTAGTGTCAATGCTATTTCATTCATCAGTTCTCCTCTTCTGTTACTCTAAGAGATTTGCAACACCCCGAGTTTTAGATGGACTGTGAGCTAGCCAAGGAAATGCTCGTGTGTGGCTCCAGTGAGCTGCAAGCTGTGTAAAAATTGTTTAGTTTGATTTTAGATTCTCCCATGGAGTAACATATTATTCTGGGTTAGCCATGGGGTTGAATAAGTTACTACTCAGGATTTTTTTTTTTTTTTTTTTTCATTTCTGTGTGTCTAAGTCCTGATGCAAATATTTTTCTCTTTCAAAAGAGATGGGTTTCAATTCAGTGAGGTGTCTGACCAGAGAAGTACCAGGCACATTTCAGAGTTGATGCCGTTGAATAACTACTGCAATTTTTCTTCAGCAGCTGGGGGGAGCAGGAGAGCCGGATTCTCTACCTGGACCCATACTAGAATTCTCACCCCAACCACTTGCTATAAAGGAAAATAAGGAAGTCAAGGGGATGAAAATTAATCAAACAAAGAAGAAAGACTTAACCTCCTCAAAAACACTGAAAGGCTTATCTTAAAGCAATTTCACAAGAAAATAAGATCAAAACCAAATCAAATTGCATGCAACCTATGAACTCAGAAAGGCAACAATTACACAAGAGACTACACAGAAGACTATGCCCTATCATTAACTCTTCTTACTCAGCTACATTCTCAGTCAGTAATTATGACAGTCATGAACAGAAAATAGATTGATCATTGCAGAATCTCTTGGAAGACAAAGGAGAAAAAAACCCAACACATAAACCCAAAACAAGACAATAAGACAATTCCTTATCAATAAAATTTCTGCCAAGCTACAGAAACAAATGAAATGCAAATTTAACAAATTAACCATGTGATTAACACACAGTGGGATCACTTCAGGCATTTTGCTTTGCTTCTCTCCAGAATGTAATCCTACTGAGAGTTATTGCTGCATCAATATTTCCACAGCAGTATCATAAAAAGAATTCAATGACATTATAGAAATTGCAACCCCCTACTTTCAAAGCTGTCGTTTGAAACAAATTCGTGTTTTAAACATTAAGGTACTTTAATACTACTTGTTATATACCTTAAAGGACAGAAGAAAAAAAAAACCTAGCAGTCTTCTGGAGCCAATTGTGGGCTTGAATTTGACATCACTTTCATTCTGTTCCTTTTGAAAGCTGTCTTTGAGGCTGTGTTAGGCTCAACCTCTTTAGAATGATAAAAGCCTCCCATCAGTATTGACTGGCCTGTAGGTTGGGATGCTAAAGCCTAAATGAAATGTATATAACCAAGTGTACACAGAATTCAGAATAAAACCAAAAACTCCCTTTCTGATGCATGTAGTTGTGGCCAATTTTAAATAGTCCAGCTCTTGTGGAGATTTGTGGGAGGAAGGGGAGTATTCTCTGTACATCTAATATTTTAGAAAGCAGAAGTTCATCTCTCTCCTCTGTGAAAGCAGATCTTTAAAAAGGGTTGAACAGCAAACTATATTTAAATCAAAGTCACCAATGCCATTTAATCACATGCAGGCTTAATAATTAAAAGCAATATTTGAAAATAATTTTCAAACTAAAAAATGAACAGTGGATTTTATTAATAGTAGGTTCTTACACTTTTTTTTCTTTTTTTTTTTTTTTAATTCAGTCAGATATAGATTTGTGTCCTAAAAGTTTTTGTGTGCAGATGTAAAGAAAACGTAGTGCTTACTCAAGCCAGTGGGGGATGATGGCTTAGACATTTTTGTGGCTGGTGTCAGGATTGCGAAACATCTTTAGTGCCACTTCACAGGATACTTCATTTCTTTTTTCAGACTTTCCCTATATAACGTCCAATTATCAGATTTTATGTGAGTGAAGCGATTTTCACTCTGAATGCATATTAAAGAGAGCACATGTTTTCATTTTATGGACCTGTAACACTGAATCTTTACTAAGAGAGAATAAAATACTTATGAAAGGTTGTTACAGAGAGTGCACAGAAAAAGCAGTCTGGGTCTTATTTGCCAGTTCCTTTGAGCAGTTACATTCCTCCTCCCATGTATCAATACACATGAATTTTCACTTATCATAGCTGCTCTAAAAATTGCTGCCACACTGGTAATCAGGAGAATCAATAGAGCCTTAACATAGATGGAAAGAGGAGTAAAGACCACACTCTCAGCCACAGAGGAATGCTGAGGAATATGATGGGTTGAGAAGGGGTTGTTACACATAAATCTGGGAAAGGCCACTGCTAACACAGACGTAATTCAGCACAAAGCTTTGGCTCCCATGCACTGCACTAGCTGGTGCTGACCATCTTGGCTTCTTCTTTAGTAGTAAATTAAACATGTCTAGGACTGTTCCCTGGCCAGCTGACAGGGAACAGCTAATGCCAGCGCTATTAAACTCTTCTTTCTCTCCCACTAGGAACTGTCTCTGGCCAATGCTCACTCCTGAGCCATGCTCAGGCACAGGCCAAAAACGTGTCCTGGGTGCTGTGATGCTGGTACTCACTTAACAGCATTTAGAGCTCATTTTCAGTGCCTAGATATGTCTCTGGGCATGTCTCTTGGGACAATTGATTTTATTAGGTGGAACATAACCTAAACACTGAATACAAGAAGTGGGTGCTGTCTTGATGTTTAACCTTGAGTTTATTAGGTGAAAATCTCTTATGCTTGTTTCTTATCTATGAAATGAACTAAAGCATTTCTGTACTTCACAAGCTACCAGGAGGATAAACATAGTGAAAGACTAGGAATTATATGATAGTGAGGCCTCTGATTTTTGTAATCAGAATAACTACATCCCTTCCTGTCCCATGCTGTTTGTTCCATTCCAGAAGCTGAAAGGAATGAAGCAGATTAAAGTAGGATAACGAGTTGCCAGCTCAGAGAATTCCTTTGCCATCTGGGAAAATGTGTCAATTTTTCAGCTCTGCTTTCTCTACCAGATTGTGGTTACTGTTTTGGACCAATATGTGTAATACAAAAAAACAAACCCTGCCTTCCCCCATACTGAAAAGTCAACGCTTTATTAATAGTATAATTCTTTTAATATAATTTATAAAGGAAAATTCTCTTCTTTTTAATAATCAGCCAGCCTAAATTCCAGCTTGGAATGTGCTCTTGTAGCCAAGGCATAAGTATAAAACCAGTGAAAAGGAGGGAAGAGATTTACAATGGAAATTCTGACAATCACTTTGCAATAATAAGGCTTGGAGAGACCTGCTTTAATCAAGGTGGTGTGAATATTTAAAGTGGTCTATTCCTTGATTTTCAGTTCAGCTGATGAAATCATAATTTCCAGTGAAATAATTTTTTTCTTAGGGATGCATGAGGGAGAAAGAAAGTGAAAGATCCTAATTTTCTATTCACTTGGTAGAAATAGATTATAGCTTCTTTAACCCTCTTGATTCCAGGTTGGCAGATGGAGCTGAAGGAATTGCTTTCATTTTAGAAATTATTTATTTGAGTGATAGTGCAGTGCAGATACAAAACTAGTTTGGGATGACAGTAACTCATGCAGTATAACCACAGCATGGTTTCTCACTGATGTGGGAATGATTTGCTAAACTTTCTTTGAATTTGCTAGCCACTATTATGCTGTAAATAACACAAAGTAATTAGGGTTCTGAAGAAAGACAATTGTTCATTGGGGAGGCTGATTCACACCACTTTGAGCTTTATTTCCATCAGTAGTGGAGTGGTGCTACTGATTTCAGGTACTGTATACTGATTCTTGCCATGAAGAATGAAGATACGATACTGAGGATAACATATCCAAAAGAATCCATAATGACAGGTGTACCTTTTGTCATGGTATAACTCAGCTGGTAGCTCAGCCCCACTCAGCTGGTACTCACTGCCCCTGGTGGGATAGGGGAGAGAATTGAGGGAGCAAAATGGAGAAGACTCATGGATTGAGAGAAAGGCAGTTTAATAGGGAAAGTCGTGCATGCACACAAAGCAAAACAAGGAATTAATTCACTGCTTCCCATGGGCAAGCAGGTGTTCAGCCATCTCCAGGAAAGTTGGGCTCTGCACACATAGCAGTGACTTGACAAACACCGTTAATGTCCTCCCCCTTCTTCCTTCTTCCCCCAGCTTTACATGCTGAGCATGACAGGGTGTGAAATACCCTTCTGTTCACTTGGGGTCGGCTGTCCCAGCTCTGTCCCCTCTCAGCTCCTCGTGTATTCTCAGCCTGCTCACGGGTGAGGAGGGTGAAAGGCAGGAAAGGCCTTGACACCGTGCAAGTGCTGCTCAGCAATAGCAAAAGGCATCTACAGATAATCAACATTAGTTTCAGTAAGACTCTAAAACACAGCCTCATACCAGTTACTCTGAAGAAAATTAATTCTACCTCAGCCAAAACCAGCACACCTTTTCAAACACTGAGTTATATCTTCATGCAGGATAGCTTAAGAAGGTCCATAAACTTCCAGAGTGCTGTGTCATTCAGTTTACCCAGGATTTGTTTCAGCACTGCAAAATAGTTGGCTTATTTTGAGAACCACTCTAGAAAGATACATGGTGATAATTCTGTGCGAAGATCACATGACTCACATCTTTGTGAATTGCATATCATGGCCCATGAAGAAACTGGAATAAAAATGTATGGGAAGAAGGATCGTACAGTAAAAATTAGACTCCATAAAGAGTTAGTGTTACCCAATGTACCAACATCATCAAAGGTGTAGGATATATACCATAATCATAATAATAATCATAATAATTATGTCAAAAGAGTAGAATGCCAAGAGTATAAAGCAAAGGGAAGGCTACTTTACCTGTCCTGGTAGCTAAATTTTTTTTCTAGTACTAGTCTGTTTTAGTGCTGTGCTGCATTCTTCATTCTTCCTGTTTCTTGGTCAGTTAACATAAACATGGTAAGACTCACCAATGTCCGACTTTCAAGTTCATCTAAGCTTTAATATAAATGATAATGTTATAATATTTAGCCACGTGGCTTTTTAGCTGGTTTTCCCCAATTCATTCTGAGTTGCTTCTCCAGCTAGTGTCTATTATTTAGATAATAATAAAAAGTTCCAATAAATAACATGCAATCCCTACTGGATGGAAAAATAATTACTTTTTGACTATGGCCTAATTGTGCTGTTCAGTTCTGCCCTGCTTTATTTGATCTGATTTGACCTTCTTATTCTGTGACCGTAGAAACAACTAGAAACATGTGAGGCACAGCAGCTAAGGATGTCTCTCTCTGATTCCCTTTGCTGCTTTCTTGCTATTGTTTTATTTCACTAGATTTTCCTCCTATTCGTGTCTTCTAGTTTCTTACCATGGTTTGAAGTACTTTTTCATCTTTCCTCATGCTTTTCCTTGCTTAGTGGCTGTTAACTCTTTAATTGGCATAAACATAGTTCTTCCAAACATCTATGGTCAGTGAATATTACATTTTCTTTGGTGCCCCAAACTGTCATACTAAACACTTTTGTCTGCTTTGTTATCTGCAAATAATACTTGTTAGCCAAGTAAACAATAGTGACTTGTCTATCCTGGACTTGGCTCAGCTTCATGGTTAATTAAGAACTTGGATTTAAGAGGAAATTTAGTAGTGTCATAAACTGAAAAATGTGCAAACTCTTTGGAGGACAGTAGTAGTGTTCAAGATGGTCATGATAAACTGTGAAAAGCAATTTGCAAACTAAAGCCAATATAAATAAACATAAATTGTAATCCCTAGGAAGAGAAAAATATGAAATAAAAATATGAAAAAAAGGATTAAATAGCTGGTGATTAATATACAAGAAAGAAGGCAGAAGGCCACCTTGCATCATATATATTGTACCTTAATAAAACTTAATAACATTTATGTCAATATTATGCAGTCAGGAGAAATTCCATGGATTCTGGTATACATGCCTAACACTGGCAAAGCCACATTAGGGTAGGACCCACATGCACACAAGCTTCTTCTTAGCAGCTTCTACTTCCTGGCTCCATAAATAGACACTGTGCCTGTGCCATGCTGCTCTCTGAAGAGTGGCGACAGTGGGATGCTGCAATATCCTACAGCAAGCACTCATCAAATACAAAGTCTTCCAACATCCATTGTGCAACTACAGCAAAAGAAAAAAGGAATCCTGTTCAGGAATATACTGATTGGAGTATTGTGCCCATGAAAGGGCAGGTAATTATTTACTTCCCATTAGTATTTAAGTTTCATCAGCCCAAGTTTCATCTTCCTATGCAGCTGTCACACTTGAAGAAAAAACTGTCAAGAATCCATAAAACAGTATCAAGAAGAAAAAGAGGCTAGATAGCTGTCCTGTGATGATGGGGAATGGAGTTTGCTTAGCCTTAAATATAAAAGACTAAAGAGGAATATGATTACATTATCTTCTAATGTGTAAAAGGTACTACAAAATGATGGTGATTAATTGTTTAAAATCACCCACTGATGGAAAGATGTGAAACATATTCCTTCACAATTTCTGAGGAAATAGAATGGCTGTAAGAGCCAAAAGAGGCTGGAATAGGCTTCCTAGAGAGACTGTGGACTCTAGTGTATAGTGTTTAGGACAACATACACCCATTGTCTAGGTCTTGCCCTGCTACTGTAGGATGTACTAACAAAGTCTCTTCTAGCTCAATAAATGAAAAAAGAGACAGTATGAGACGATACCAAGATATTGTATTACTTGGCACTAGGATTGCATTATTTATCTTCTAAGAAAGAAGACAATACGCTGTCACACGGAGCAGTGGTTTTATGGATGTTTCTGATCACAGCATTATGGAAAAGCAGTGATGGAAAGGACCTCAAAGCACCATTTGCTCCAGCCCTTTAAACTGGAGAAGATTCAAATACCTCTGCTGCTTCAGAAGTGATGGAGAGTACTGCCTTTTTTTCAATTCTAGACTGATTCATTCTTAATATTGAATTTGAACATTATTGTAAATTCCTTTTTCTCGTGTTTTGTTTTTTCAGTCAAAAATCCCTTTATTTAACTTTGAGACCTAGTTACACCTCTGGAGAAGCTACATTACTATAGTAAAAACTAGTCTTGGGCCTGCACTTCTGATTTTTTCATAATTTCATTAAAAATATATCAAAGTATGTAATTTTGGTATGTTTTTATAATAACTCCCCCCAATAAAAGACCTATTTTTTTTAATCTATGAAATATTTTTGCCAAATATTCTGCTAGTAGAAAAAAAATTTAAATAAGGAATTTCTACTATACAGACAGTAAAATTTCAGAAAATTTTTATTAAATATATGGATTTTTTTCTTCTTCTTCTCTTTTTTTCTCTGTTTCTGCAATAATTTATGCTGTAAATAACTTTGCAATTATGTCCAAAGTTAGTGATTAGACTGTACCACCACAATGACTTATAATCATGAAAATAACATCTTTTAAACCTATCAAAAAATAAGGATAATGTTGCCTACAGAATCTGCTAGTCGTTGGGTACTATGTATTTTACTTTATGAGGCTTTCTGTGAGATAATAAAGGATTTGAATTTACATTAAGTTACTCTAAACAAACTGTCTTTTCATGCTTTCTTCCCCTAAGCAAAAGGAAAGTTGTATTACTGCAATCATCATCAACAACTTTTATTTATCATAGCCTATGAATGTTTAGAGGAACTGTTTTAAGACTATTCTTCCCCAAAACTGCTATTATAAATGCACACTCTGGATTGTTTTGCAATGAACTCTTTATGTTACCATGCTTTAAAAATAGCAATTTATCTACAGAGAGCATCTCTGAATTGAACTGGTGGAGCAATAGCACTATTTTTGATGCTATTGAGAGTCCTTGGTGCTTTTGCCACCAAAGTTTAAAGTAATGTTTTCTGGAGAAGTGGCCTGTGTTTGTGTGTATTTCTGTGTGTGTGTAAGAGAGCGAGAAACATAGAAAAACAGAGAAATGGCAAGAAAGAGAAAGACAAGGAGAAGGTAAGAAAATGGAAACAAAAGGAAAAAGAAGGGAAAAAAATAAAGAGGTGAAGAGGAAGAAAGAGAAAAAGGAAGGAAAGAAAGGAAGAAGGAACAAATGAAGGAAAGAAAGTTAATGTAAGTAAAAAAGAAAAAATAATAAAAATAATTATAAACCCTTGTGTTTACGAATGTTTTGCAGGTTTAGTTGTTCCAGCAGTGTTATTAGAACCCACACCAAGAGTTGTTTTGGGTCCCGGGGCAAATAGATTCTTCTCCCCCTCATTCCTCACCTGGAAAAGTACCTGGGTGGTCCTGCCATGACACTCCTCTCTCCAGTGCCCTCCTCCCTTCCTCCTTGCACTGTAGCACAGAAAACTTACATGTGGGGCAGCAGTGACTGCCAAGGAATGAGGAGTTGAGCCAAGTAGAGGAGAGGGCTGCAGCCAGAGGAGCAGAGCTGTCCTCCTGCCCCCCCCTCCTCCAGTGCCACTCAGCCTTGACGGGCTTTGCCTTGTCTCAGCTGGTCCACCGAGGAATTTGTTCTCTAGCTAGTGTCAGCATATCCTCACCAGCATTTCCTGAGCCCACTGTATGTTCTCACTGCTCTTACAGTGGGCCTGAGAACAAGGGCTTGGTTTAGTTGGTAGGATGCTGTGTCCTCCCGTGCTAGGGCACAGCACATCTGTCCAGTTTAGCCAGCAGCACCGTGTGGGAGCCACCAGGGAGCCCAGGGAAGTGCCTGGAGAAATCACATTGCCTTTGTGTGTCCTCCCCACTTCCTCTTTTTGGTAGGGGACTAAGTGGCGTGCCGCCTGGCTTATATAAATTTTCCAGAGTAGAACACCCTCTCTCCTGGAGATTGTGTTCTTAAACTCAAAATTAAATTTTTAAATCCGCAGAAGTCTGTCAGACCGGAAAAGGTTTCATACTGTCACATTTTAGCATGTTGCAAATAATGATTTATGCAATTGAAAAAAAGCCATTTTATTCACTGAGGTTTCATTATGCTGTGAAAACACTGATCACAATGGTGCCATTAGCCCAGTCACACTGGAAAAGCTTAGAATAATGCCTATGAGGGCAAAGACTGAAAACATCCTCCTCTTTTTCCTAAAGAATGAAGGGTATATTGATTTAGTTTTTCAAAAATGAAACTGCCAAATTCTACAAAACATAAGCTCCACACCAAGTTGTTAATCTATGTCTAATACTGTGGAGTCTTTCATGCCATTAAAGGAATTTCTAACTGTCCTGCCCTGGAAAAGTGAAGATTAAAAATACCCCAGGTGTTAAAAAGGGCTTCTCCCCCACGGATCCTTGCAGACATTGTGCAAACTTCTCTCCGCGTTTTGCAAGTCCATCATCCACCCCATGGTATCCCCTTTCCCTATTTCCCCATTGGCTGTGGGGCTGGCTGTTCTGTTCCTCTTTTCCCTATGGTCATTTGCCCCCTGCCCTGCCCCTTGTACCACCCACAAACCTGAGACCCCGTATAACGGAGAAAAACCACATGGTCCCTCTATTTGGCTCCGGATTCACCTTCGGCACACGGAATAAACACTTGCTGGAAATTGATTTGGGGCTGGGAACCCTCTGCCTCTCTGCTGGGCTAGCCTTGTAATGTGTGTGGTTGTGTGAGCTTGAATTGCTGCCTGAATTCTTCTCAAGCAGTTTCTCTATGGAGAGGCTGACTGGGATCTAGAAGGGCCCTGGCTGCACCCCGAAAAGACAGACTGTTACATAACACATCTATAATGTTAAATATGGTGTGAGAGGCAATAGAGGTTACTACAGTTCTCTGGTTCACTGATTTAAGGGAGAGAAACCTAGCACAAATCTAATTTTAAAAGGAAATTGCTGAAAGAATGGATGCAAGAGAATGGACATAATATAACATAGTATTTAAAAATTCCATGCTTAGATGGATAATAAGCATTTCAAAATTACATCTGCCCACTGAGAAATGTGCACTTACTCCAGAGAAACTACTGTTCTTTAATAGTTACTAGCCAGAGCACTTAATATCTGACAATTTGATTTTTAGTATTAAGGTAACTTTAGTTTGAATATATCTAATGCCAAATGATCTAACAGAATTTTTAAAAATAAAACTGTGTATTTCTGACTTGAAAGAAGTCAAATACTAGACTTTTCCTGAGCTGTATTAGAATAATCAGCTTTTGGGGATGGTGAAGGAAATACCTTAATACCCAAACAGTATGGCTGAAAAGTAAATATTGATACTTTCTGGGAAACAGGATACAAAATGAAAGACAAAATAGATTTCCATTGCACCGTGTCTCAAGTATTTTTACAAGCCTGACAGGGCTGATTTGCTGTTAAAAGCACAAATGGAAAATCATCACAAAAAGCACAAAAGACAGTTCATTTACTTTGCTGTGAAGACCAGCATTCAACATAGCATGAGAAGAAAAGATGTTAAATGGTTAAAAGAAATCCATGGTGCATTGGGTCCAGGTTAAGAAGCAAGCTTGTGTCTGTTGACCTGAACTGGTGCTTGAGGGTGACTCAGCCGGTGCTTGAGAGGTGACTAGATCAAACACAGTAGTATAAACCAAGATTTCAAAGAGACACAAAGACCAGTGGTCCCTCAGAGCTACTGCTGTTGGATTCAGCTGCAAAACTCCCACTGATAGGATTGGCATTTGCAGGACGAGTCAGTAACAAAAGGACCCACCTTTCGCATAATTAGGACAGACATTTGCTGCGTAGAGGAAGTTTGACTTGCTAGTAAAACTGTTGCAGAGGGATTTGAATTCACTAGCTGAAAAAAAATGATAAATGTATTAAGTTGTTTTGCATGCTGTGACAGATTAAGGGTAATCTTTTGAAAAGCTTCTACATCTTATTTCCAGGAGAGTCACTGAGGTGTTTAAAGGGGCTTTGGATCAGTGCCTCAGTTAACTGGAGTCTGATTTTCCCTGTCAGTTGCTCCAACAGAGAGTCGTATGGCAGCCTGCAAGCTGTCTTGCTGTTTCTTGAGGAATCACTTTCTGACTCACATCATAGCAGCTCTGCATAATAGGGGAGGATTGTAGTCTGCATTTGAGGGGCTAAACTGTGGCATCTTTGCTGCTAGTCTACACAAGTGGTATTGAACCAGTGTGGTCTACAACAGGCCCTCTTGGGTGAAGTCAGATACCAGTGTTGGGAAGTGCAGAAGTTGGAGCAGGTGCTCCTGCAGTGCTCCAGCCCCATTCCATGGATCGCTGTGGGCACTGGGCTAACAGTGAAGTCATTACACTGCTCTTTCTCCATTCTTTGTCATTCTTATAGTTCCTATCTCCTTGGCTTGTTCAGGTATCTTAGAGAAATGCAAAGCTTTTCTACAAGGATAACTTATGAACAAAGCAGTTCCTTGCAGTTAAAGCAGTTGCTCATAGGAAAATACACAAAAAAGACAGCTAGGAATCAGTAACTGTTAGGCTAAGCGCTTACCTGCTCATCACCCTGATGAATGTGTCAACCAAAGAGTTGCTGCTGTCTGGACCAGTGTTTGCCATTCCCCAAAGCACCAGAGAGGTGTCACTGTCTCCAGTGATAACACTCATGATATGCTCAGCCTGGGACTCCTGTCTGGTACTACATCACACTAATCCTACTCCTGTCTATATTTGTGTTTTCCCTCCTAAATCCTTGACTTAAAGATGATACCACCTAAGCAAGCTCAGCCTTGTCTGCAATTTTGGCCTTTCTTATCTCTGTACAGTCATTCTCACAGCAGAACAAACCAGGGAGGAGGGGGAAGCCTGCTGTGGGAGCTCCAGAGAAACTAGAGCATAAACCCTACAGCAGAGAAAACAGAGATTGTTACAATTAAATAACTGCATTTAAAAAATGACATTCCGAATATGGTTTCTCCTTATTCTACACTATGCTTTGTACTGCATTATTGGGTACAATGCATAAATAGTGTAGAATAAGTATCTTTTTAGTGTTAGCCCTTATTTTTGACAATTGTCTTCAGATGACAAAGATAAATTCTTGTTTCTGTTAATTTATAAAAGTATATCAAAGGTGTGTTTTCCAAACACGGTTGAAATGAGCAGACAGCAGCTTCCTTGCTCCATATTCTAAGGATTCTTTCCAATCTTATTCCTCCCTCAAACCTTCTCCCAAGGTCATGCCTACAGTGTTTGCCTATAGCTTTCTGAGTGCTTATACTTCTGGCTCTGTCTGGGCATAATTCAAACAGCACCACCAATCCTATCTAAAAAACCCTTTCTTAGTCTAAAGTTCACCCCAATTTACTGGAGGCCAGCTGATTTGTGGTAACTCACATGGCTAGTGTGATGTAATTCACATTAGCACAGCTGACAGTGAAAGAGGAGAAATCAACCTGTGGCAGTGAAAAGTGGCTGACCTATGTCATATTTGCATAGGGGTTAAAAATACATACCTGGACTGTTGCTGGAGATTCACCAATGTATGTAATTTTTTAAATCCAAGCTAATTTTTTAATGTGTTTATGCTTTTAGCTACTTATCAGCCTCCGTGTTGAAAGGCACAATCCAATGCTTCAGCTATACTCTAAATGAGGGTCATAATTTCTTCCACAGTTTTCATGAATGAAGAGCAGCCATCTTCATCAACATTTTGCTCTATCTAAGCCTAACCTATCAGCCTTAGTTATCAGTACTAGTAGTACTTATGCAAATAGGAAGATTGAATCAAAGAGGTAATGGCTTATGTGATTTATATACAATTTACTGTGGTCAGAGTCAGTAAAATCAGATCTGTATAAAGCACATATTAATGCAGTTGCCGTTATGTGTATTGTCAAAATTTTTTCTTGAAGACAGATTTTCTGAAGTAGTCTTTGCATTGAAGATGAAAATGTGAGACGCAAGGCCTGCTAAAAAGAAGAGTACAAGGGTGCAAAAGAATTCATTATATTTGTTGAAAGGAAAGGAATAAACTGAAATAAAAAGCATACCACTGACTCTTCTCGTGACAGGCAATCAGACAGAGAGACTGAGTCCATCTGAAACTTGTAGGTGCCTCAGGAATTGAGCCGGTGCAATTCTCTACAGGTCAGCAGGGGATAATAAGAAAATCTGTCAAACTTGAGGGAAGAGTCAACTTTCTAGACCACAAATCTGATCTGAGCAGAGTTGAGAGACAAAGAGTTCAAAAGGTTAATGCTGCTATGCTTATTTAAGTGAACGTTAACACTGTTGTGAGAAAACAGACTGAGAAGAACTGGGGGAATTATTTGACTGGTTAGGTTTGTAAAACAGTGAGCAGAATGACGGACATTTTCGGCATAGAAGCTTGTCACAGTGAAAGTGTAAGATGAGGTCTTCTTTCTCTTTTGCTTCCAAGTAGTTTGGATTAATGACCTTCCAATCATCACAATTATGTGCTCCTATTTAAGAAATCAGTGGGGAAACATCTGGGTTTTACATAACGTTCACCATCATGTCTTTCATCAGATAAATTAACAGCTTTGTCTTGCAGTGGCTGAAGAAAGAGACAAAAACATCGGAGCACAATGGCACTTACCATTTTTCTGTCAAGATGGAGCCACTATTAGGGATGCTACTATCAGTGATGATCAATGTGAAGCAGACATATTTACTGGGAGTCTGTTCGAACACAATACAAGGGAACAAATAGCAAGGTGGGGCCATTTTGTGGATAGATTACAACCTATTGCTCATGACCTGCCTTTATTACATCTCTTTCTTTCCATCTGAAGAGAAGAGAAACCCAAATAACAGCGGGTTCTGTTGCTCTGATGACAGCTTGAGAAAAAGTAATAAGGAATTCCTACAGCTATAAAAACAGAGTGAGGAAAGGGTGCCAAGTTACCCTTGGAGCTGTCACTCTTTGCAAGGCTCTTTTCTTTTCACTTACTTTTGTATAATACTTTATGGCTAAACAGCTATTTTTATAGCCAGATGAGGATATAACTCATCCTTTGAGGAGTCTTGGAGAACTGGAGAAGAATTTCTGGTAAAACTTCAGATGGCAAGTTTTATTTCTCATCTGCTTAGATACTGTATATCTTGGTACTTCAGGCATCTGAAATTATGGATTACCTCATGTTTATTAGATCTGTTCTTTGGGCTTGAGCTATGTCCATTTCGAACAAACAATGAATCCCAAAAACTGTTTTTATGTTATTTTTTAAATAATAATTTGTCTCTCAAAAATAAGGCAACAACCTGAATGCAGCTACATCAAAATATGTGAATTGATTCTGAAAGCACTACCATTTCATATTCTTCATTCCTTTACATCCTATTTTAGCTTTTTGTTTTCTTTTCCATAATGCAGAAAAAGACAGATCTGGATGAATATTGAACAACAGTATTCATGAACATTCACAGGAATTTGAAATGGCTGTTTGATCTCTCCATATCAAGGCCCCTTGTTATCTGCTGCTCCTGCGGTTTCAGACAGAAAGTTTTTTGTTCCTGAGGAGGTTTGAGGAATGGCTGATTTGTGTGAATACCCGTATTTGCATGCGAACGAGGCTACTCCTTTACAAACAAGAGCGTTCATTATTCCTCTGTTTAAAAGGATACACTAACCCAATTAGTGAGCTGGAAGAATATCCCGTGACTTAGCTAACCAATAACATGCTCCAACTAGGAGGCAGTGAATACTTAAACCGAGCAGTATCTGAACCCCCATTTGGCATTTCCCAAACCTTTGAAAGTTGAACCCTCTCTTTAGGAAAATAGGAACAGTTGCACTCTTCACCCCTCCCATAGTGTTATTAAAAGCATACCGAAAAGAACAGAGGCTCAGAGAAATCTGTATGGATCTGTGTGTTCAGATGCTTCTCCTCCTTCCAAAACATGCTTTGAACAGTGTAGAAAGAAACTTAATGTTGATGCTTAAAACCAAATAATTTAACTCCTCTTAAAGCACAGTGCCATCAACCTCTACAGCCTCAGGCTCTCTGTAGGCTCAGGCAGGTATCAGTTACACTCAAGTGACATTTACAGCACAGCCTATGAAAGAAAATCTGAAGGATTGAGACTGTGCACCGAAAAATTTCCTCATGTGCTGATCCTAGTCAAATGGAGACCACCTTTAATGATGCTGACAAAGGTTTGAGCCTACTCACCTAACTTGTGCAGATGCTAATTTCAGACAAGAGGTACAAAAAAACCCAAAACAAAACAAAAACAAAAACAAAAACAAACAAACAAACAAAAAACAAACAAAAAAAACACACAACAAAACAACTCAGAGGAATCAATGGGATCAAGAGGGATTTCACATTTTGGAGATCAGACTTAAAGTCTATTCATAAATGATTGTCAAACAGAAAAAGATTGTATTTGCCATCAGTATTACTGAGGATGAATAATCCATCCAGCTGTGCTAAGTAGCATCAGCAAAAAAAAAAAAAAAAAAAGAGTGTTATTTCTGGCTAAGCTATGCTACATACAAGGAGGTTTATATGATTTAGGTAAGATCTGGAAAAGAATCCAAACTTCTGAATTTATGCTCAAGTTTCCACACCTCTTGGTTCAGGGTAAAAGGGAAGATTTACAGAGCCTGGCACAAAATTAAAAAAGCCTACCTAATAATCATCAGTACTCCCAACCCTTTCCACAGCTGCTATTTACCTCCACCCCCTCTTATTTTCCTTTTCTTTTTTCTTTTCTCTCTTTTCTTTTTCTTTTTCTTTCTTTTTTCTTTTTTTTTAAATTTTTACTCTAGGGGTTTCTTTTTTCCCCCTCCTCCAGTCTAACCCCTAGGATATTTAATTAATTTTCTAAATTATCCTCTTTTTATCTCTGTTTCTTTAATAACTGTTACTTTACCCCACACTGTTCACTTTATCTTATCATGTGGCTTCTTACATCTACTCTGCAGATGCATTTTCAGGGCTCTTTGCAGCTCTGCCCGAGCACCTCATCTTTCATCACCCACCTCTTTGTTCCTCTTTATAGTGTTTCCTCTTCATACATTGTTGCTGCAGCTGAAACTATGACATTTCCACACTGTTCCCTGGGCCTAGGAGAAAAGCAAATATAAACCAGTTGCATTCCAGGAGTGGATGTTGGCATGAGAATGTATACAGGCACTGTATTAAAGCACTGGTAAAACAAGACCTCCATGTTAGCTACAGAAATACAACACATAGGTCTCATTCAAGATAGGATTATACTCTGTTGCTGAAATTTGAACTTTTGATTTTTTGGCATTGACTTCTATCTTTGACTTGTATTTGTTCCAGGTTTAAATCAGAGAAACTTGATGTATGACAAAATGACTTTAATGACAAAATGTACTATCTTAACACAGTGAACATTTCAACATACTAGAAAATTTTCCTGATTTTAGAAGCTACCTACTAAAATCTTCAGATGACTGAGGATTAGCTGTAAGGTAGACACCATATAGCTCAGAGAAAGGGAAAATGTATCTCTGCAGTTGTTTAACAGGGAAGGAAAAAACCCAGGAGGTTCCATATATGCTTTTCAGTGTGTTGTGTTGCTGGGATCTGTGATATTGTCCCCAGAAGTCCATTCTGACTTGCTTTTTTCCTCTGCCCATGAAATGATGACTTGGTTGTCCTGATGCAGCCTTGATTGTTTGCAGTCACATGACAAAACTTAGAAGTTAAGCTTGAATAACTTTCTTAGGGCAAATAGAGAAGGATTGCTATTAAGAAGCAAATAATCTGATCTTGTTTCCTCTTCCTTGTGTTCTCTTATTTTCTTTTTTTATTTTTTAAAACTAGACAGAGCTTATAAGCAGAATATATTGGTTTTAAATTACTTACACTGTTTGCATGTATTCCAGAATTCCTTCTTTGTTTACCTAGTTTCAGGTTCTCTGCTGACATAACATACCTGCATAATTTTCAGGTCAGTCTTTTCTTTAGCTCCACAAAATGCCTTTAAAATGGCTTTAGACAATAAAATTTAATGATAAATAATGTAGTGCATGAAGTACTTTGTTATCTAGCTTTTCATAGTGTCTCCATATTTTTCAATCTTTTAAAGTGTGGGGTTTAGGATTTATAAGTAAACGACAAAGAGTCATTCAGTTGTTAAAGAAAATAGTGTGCAGAGCTCCTGTGTTCTTCTAGCTTCATTCATTCAATGTGTTTTCTCAAAAACACACAAAAAGATTCTTGTTGTAGGATGATCCCATCCCTCTGAGTTGAAGTGGGATCAAGATGGAAGAGTTGGCCAATTTCTCTCCAGCCCTTTAAAGTCACCACTCAAAAAGAAAAAGCTTGTTCTCCATCACTTCCTGAATTTTGAAGAAAGGCTTAAAATCTCTCCTTCTCACCATTGGTTAGATGAGGGTGCTTGAGGACTTTAGACAGCCCAAACATTGTATTTAAGAACAAATTGTTTATACTTCTGTCTCCTTCCTCTCCAAGGTCTTCTGGAAGTTTTGGAGAAGGTAGCGTATCTTCTTCTAAAAGTCTGTCCCAGCATATTGGAAAACATTTGCACATGTCATTTATACCTGCCTTCTGTAAAGCCCCAGAACTGCAGGGTGAAAAAGCAGAATGGGGTTGTCATGCTAAGACTCTTTTCTGTAAATGTTTATGTAAATTTCTGTGTAAGCTATTTCATCTACTGAATGGAGAAGGCTGTGTGTTGTCACTGTAGAACTCCTTTACCAGCTAAGGAGAAGGATTCTGAGATATCTTTCCCCAACTTCCAGCTTTCTCGGATCTTGTCTGTGCTTCTGCCAGCTACAGCACAAAGCTGTGTCTGTCTCTTTTGCACACCCAAAATACCAATATTTTAGGTTAAGAGAAATGTTTCCTCCCTCAGCATCAGCACTCGCACAATAAAGCAAATGGATGGAGCTTGTAAAGCAAATGGATGTTTTTGGATGAGGGTGAATTGCATTCTGCTTCTAAAGAGAATGAAGATATACAAGAAACAGAATCATAGATGTAATGAATTAGGAACTTGTACTATTATGCTTTTTTTAAAAAAATAGTCAAGATAGCAACAACAATTCCCCAAATACTAGCTTAATTGAAATCTCCAGGTCAGCTTTAAATCAAGCAACCATCAACTTAAGGAGTTCAGAAATCCCCAACCACTAGTTCTGTTTATATAAACCTTGATGTTCCAGTTCCTTCACTGGAAATACACTGAAGGTTATTAGCTCCCAGCTCTCTGCTTTATAATTTTATGGAGATTGACAGTTGTCATGGTTTTGGATGGGAGAGAGGTGATTTTCCCCTTAATAGCTGGTACAGCCCTGTGTTTTTGGTTTAGGAGGAGTATAATGTTGATAACACTGGGATGCTTTAGCTGCTGCTGAGCAGTGCTTGCATAGAGTCAAGGCCTTTTCTGCCCCTCACTCCATCACCAGTAAATATGTTGGAAGTGCACAAGGAGTTAGGAAAGGGACGCAACAGGGACAGCTGACCCAAACAGGTCAAAGGGACATCCAATATCTAATGGCATCATCGTGAACAACAAAACTAGGTGGGACTGGCTCAGAGGTGGTGGCTCAATGCTTGGGTACTGGCTGAGCATTGGTCAGGGCATGGTGAGCAATTGGACTGTGCATCACTTGTTTTACTTCTTTAATCATTATTATTATTTGCCTTCCTTTTCTGTCCCATTAAGCTGTCTTTATCTTAATCCGTGAGTTTTCTTTTTTTCTTATTCTCTTCCCCATCCCACTGAGGTTAGTGAGTGAACAGCTCTGCAGTGTTTAGCTGCCTCCTGGGTTAAACCACAAGAGGTATATAAAAGCAAATCCTAGTATTTCTTTTGAAACAGCCCTTTTCACTTCATTTCAGTTCACTTACAGCAGAACTGGCCACTGCTCCTAACTGAAACCTTAGGGCATTTCCGAAACACTAATAAGTAACTTAATTACCAGCAATCCTTCTCTGAAAATTCAGAACAGAGGCATAATGCTAATTTCAACAAAAGAAATGAGATCATTTATTCCTATTGCGCTCAATGAAACACTATGTTTGCTGGTACCATATTAACAGCAAAAACTACTGTTGATGTAAATGTAGGCAGGACTTTACCCAAATTTCCAATACAGCATGTTTTCAAATGTTAGCTTAACTTGGGCGAAATTAATCTAGAAGTTAGAGCTGTCATTAGTAGCTGGAAGGTGACCTTAATATGTGTGGAAGCCTTACTGAGGTCCTTGGAAAGTTGGTATTGATGACTTGGTCCAGGTTGATTACATTTTGATCCATGTCCTTAACCCCAAATAAGTACCTTTTGCACAACTGTAACAACAAGAGCTTAAAGCAATTTACAGCAACAGCAAAAGACTCCACTGGGGAACAGCATGACATCTAACTGCTTTCTGCCTCCATTCCCACAGGGCCAACTTGAAATGCCCTGGGGGAAGGACAAGCTATTCCGGCTATGCCAGCTGTTCTCCACAGCATCATTATTAACTGGCGCCACTAAGAGTAGTTCTGAAAATGCTCTAACTTGCACAAGGAATTGATGTGTATGTAGGAGCTTTCAAGAGCAGAAAAGTGGGAGATTTCAGGGGGACTGGTGGAAAAATCGTCATTCTAAGGGTCACTGAGTGCTTCTCTGACCCAACAGGAGTCTAGTCTTTAATGTAGCACTGAAAATTAGTTGAAGAATTTTATTTCCACTCCCTTGTATCAATCATTCTTGTTTCCTGTGCAAACACAGACATTTTTGTCATTAGGCTAAAAATAAAGCCTTTTGAGAACTCAAGCAACTGGTCTGTCTAGTTTTTTTTGTGCAATGTTTTTTCTGGTAGCAGCAATAACAGGATGTGCTGACCATTTCTCAGTGTAATAATCAGGTCTAGTCACTGATATAAACAACTTGCCCTTTGACCTTATAATTTATTCACATCAGGCCTAATCCAAGACATCTTAAGTAACAAAAATATTGATAAATAACTTGCAATTATAGATGCTCTCCTGTGTTAAGTGTAAAAATATCACAAATAGTGTCCTGTGGAGATAGGTGTCTTTCATAGAGCTGACTAAGGTAATATTGTTATCACTGTTGCCCTTCCAAATACAATCCACTTAAAAGCCTGAGCATGGTTATGGTGTGTTCACTCCAGTGCATGAGCCTAGGAGGCTAAAGTGTTGTGCAAAAGGCATGTCTATGTTTGGGATAACTAAATCCTTCCTTGCAAATTGGTTGTGCTAGTAACTATGATGTAAGCATATGAAGGAGAATTAAAAGAGTTTGTATGAGGTGCAGGGCCCTCTGTCATTTCCCTCATCCCTCCCTTATTTCCTCTTTATTCACCTAACTCTCATCAAGCCTTTCATTGCCCTCCCCCCCCTGCTGATTCAAGGAAGTGTTTTTGAATGGTGCTCTCTGAGTTAATTTTAGGGTTTAGGTCTGAACCGTCCATGTTTCTGTTTCCATCCTGATCGGGAAATACAGGGCCACAGTTCGTATTCATGCTCAGGTTTGCAAAGAACCATTTCCTCAGCACTTATTTTAAAACTTGTTCTTCTGGGAGGAAAGAACCCTTCCAGTTTGAAATCAAGCCAAATTAGTTTCCCCTTCCTGAAGTATTTCTTGTGTTTCGATAATAAAAAAAAATTGCTGAAAGTCAGGAAAACATTAATCTATGTGCAGACTTATACAGGTGCTCATATTTTTTTTAGAAAAATGAGATTGCAAGAAAAGTTTCTGAATCTTGTCTTGTATACATTAGACTCACAAAGCAAATTTTAGTTCTTCTGGAAAACTTTTCCCTGAATTATAGGAGTATATGTTTAAAGTGACTCATTACTATAATGAGTTATAACAGAGTGTGGCTGTAAAGAACTGATGCTTTACTCAGCCACTCCAGCCATCCTGTGGGCTGAGTATTCACTGCATTTGTAAGGGCTGCGCCTTTCATATTATACACAGGGACTTGTAGTTAGACTATTTAAAACAGAAACTGATGTCTGTGGGGAGACTGGGTATGAGACAATGTTTTATGCTGCACAAGCCAAAGGCTTGTTAAAATTTTTTTTCACACACATTACTTCTGTGCTAATGCATTAACAAACTGTGGTAAAATATTCATTAGTTATAAATAAAGATTACAAATGGTCCCACTGAATATATAAGGCAAGACTGAAATTGCAGGCAGAGCAGGGGTTTGCCACTAGCCCAGTGCAGGTAGGGGTTAAGAGGGATCTTGTCAGAGCTGCAGCCCATGCTGGGGTGGAAGAGTAAACATCTGTAAACTGGCTGGCTATTACCAGAGCATGCTCATCTGGTGTCTGTAATTTTAACATGTCAGGGGGAGAAAAATCTGGATACAGCTTCAGTCTGGGGGTGAAAGATGGTAGCTTTGGTTCTTTGTGCTCACACCAGCTCCATGACTGTTATTTTCTGGGATATGCTAACTTCAGTGGAGTTATCTGAGCATAATGCTTGTGGAAAGTCAGGTCTGGTGTTCCCATGAGAGCTGGAATAGATGACTGACCTTCCATAGCTTACACCTCTTGAGGGAACAATTTACAGACTATGGGGTGTGGGAGATTTATTTGGAAACCATATGGAAACATTTAGGTGTTGTTTTTGTGGGTCTGGGATTAATGTAACAAAATATGATACTCCATATTTGTTGGCAGGATGGTGTTGAAATGGAAGGTTTACCTTTCTATGCATTCATTCAAAAGTGCTTGGATTTTTTCTTCCAGTACTTGACTGTGTTGGGGACCAAACATTTACAATATAAATGGACTCTCACAAAGCTCGGTTGAAAAGGCTGGTTTTCATAAAAATGCTGAGACAACAAAGTAAAGATTGGCCTGAACTATAGCATATGAAATGGCTTAATCATTCGGGTCAGTGTTGTCATGCCCTACTAAAGTAGTTTTTCCAGGATCCAGTCATAACTGGTAATTCTGGTAAACAGTTTTCTTATGCCCATGCGGCCTCTTTCCTTTATTGTATTGGAATCATTGGGCTGGTGTGCCTTGTGTCATATTAGGTCTGATTTTCTGATCTTGCTGTGACTGGTCAGCTTGAGGTGAGATTTAAGTAGAAGCTGCACTGCTGGAAGAATCTAAGGAAGAATTCAATCCATGGTCTCACCCAGAGCCTCTGGAAGTGCACAGTGAAAAGCTAACCCCCTTTTGCCATGAGAGTTTACATCACACAGTTCTCTCTATTGGTTTCTATGTACCACTCAGGTTCCTGAGTGAAGGCTCACAGTGCCTTTGCCTGTAGGTAAAAGCAATGTTAGTTTTCACTCTACAGATTGCAGCTGAGCTCGCTGCAAAGATTTAATAAAGAATGATGATCTGTGAGGCTGCTTCTCTTCTTTGAGCACCTGTAAAAGATGATTAATTGTTCCTCCAACAAATATTTTAAAAAAATATTTTCTTACCTTCCTTTTCCACCTGTCTTCTCTGAGACTACATCTGAACTTAAAATTTGTCACAAAATGTAGGTGGTGGAAATGTCTTACCTGCTGCCACACAATTGCATTGTTTAGGTGAGGAAAGTGCTAAAGAACTTAGACAGCAAAGTAAGATGAGCACAGACCCATACCATAAATTGTATCACACACTCTCTGTCTAGATTCTTCCTTTATGTTAAATATTACAGAAATTAATAATCATAATTATTATAATGAAGCATGATCAGATAATATTTTCAAATACTGTTAATGAGGACAGGAGATAGAAGGGCCCATCTGGACAATGTTGCCAAAATTTCAGCTACACAGAGCCTAAAGGCCATAGGGGCCTAATTTTTCCTGGAACAGAAAGAAAAGTTAATGTGATATTTGCTGAGAATAGTGTACATGTTGATACAAGCTAACCAGAAACCCTTTGGTGATAATGATATGAGTCATCTAGGGAAGACAGATTAGAGAGGGGCAGATTGTTGTTGTAGGGCTAGGCAGCCCCAGGCCAATGATGTTCCAAGAGTAACATCCCCAGTGAACCTGTACCTTGCACTTCAGCTGTAAAGTACTTGCCTTCTGCAGGCACAACGAATTCAGAATGAAGAGGAGGATGCTAGAAGTAGTGAAAAGCTCCCAGGGGAGGGAAGAGACCCTCAAGTAAAATGGAAAATGAGACTGCTGACAGGGTAGTGTTCCCTCAAACAGTCTGGGTTACTTGGACATATCTGTGTGAACAGCTGATACTTGTGTCTGAGTTTTTCCTTCTAGGGCACTTCATGGAGCAAATCCAGGTCCTGTTGCTCTAGCCAAAAAAGTAATAGCAGC